>NW_028227270.1:70353138-71553138 GCF_978045245.1 Mus caroli | reverse complement strand
AAAAGTTGTATCTCTGGAAATTCTAATGCTCAATGTCTACTGAATGCCAGGTTGGACTTGCACACAGGCCAGCATGAAGGAGTATGTGATGCTACTGCTTTTGGCTGTGTGCTCTGCCAAACCCTTCTTTAGCCCTTCCCACACAGCACTGAAGAACATGATGTTGAAGGATACGGAAGACACAGATGATGACGACAACGATGATGACGACAATTCTCTTTTTCCAACGAAAGAGCCAGTGAACCCTTTTTTCCCTTTCGATTTGTTTCCAACCTGTCCATTTGGGTGCCAATGCTACTCTCGAGTTGTGCACTGCTCTGATCTAGGTAAGGACCCCAGAGTCAGCTTTGTTTTAAAGAATACTGCTATTCCAAAAAGGTTAAGGGCATAAAATAGTCACTGAGCTTTCAAAACCCTCTTCAGGCACTGTAAAATGGTTTATTTATATTCATAGGTGGAAGGTGAATGTGGCAAAGTAGACTTTTAGTTCACATTACTTAGGAAGCCAAGACAGAGGACTAAGTTACAGGACGACTTAGGTAAAAATAGACTCATATTAAAAAAACAACAAACAAACAAGAAAAATGAAGTGGTGGTAGATTCCTGCTTACTGCCCTGGTTTTGACACTAGAACTGCAAAACAGGCAGAGAAATGTTCAGGTGTAGACTACAGCAGACCAATACTTAGTTAAAATTCAGAATAAAAAGGAAAAAAATCCTGATATAGAGGATTTTTCTCTTCTCAAACCTAAGCACTAAAAAAGTTTAATTTCCTTTTACCACAATTCAACTCAAAATGTCAAAAGGTTGATCCTGCACTTGCCAGTAAAATTCTACGGTAACTAAATACAGTGCCTGTGCAGAGCAATGACAGTTATGTAGACTTCCTGAAATCTTTAGACATTTTCAATGCAATGTTCTATTTGTTATGAATAGCGTGGGTTTAGAACTTCCTAGAAAAGAAGTGGTTGGACTAAAGTCTATTTAAAATTATTATTCTTGCTGAGTAACTTCACTGTGTTGTTTTTGTTGCTGCAACAAAATAATTTTGGGAGGAGCCATTAATTTTGGATGGCTGCTCATTGCAGCTTACATACTGGCAACCAAGAGGGGAAAGGCAAGACAGAGGAAATAGAGAGAAAGGGGTGGGGGAGCAAGGGATAAGCAGGAAGGAAGCAAAGTAAGGAGACAGAGACAGACAGAATGAATGCCAGCAATAGCTATCTTTCTGCTTCCCTCCCCAATTTTATTCAGTTTTATCAGGGAGGGTGTCACTCACATTCAGGCAGGGTTTTCACCTTTAATTAATCTTGTCTATACCTAGAGGTACATTTCAGAATCTAGTCATATTAACCATGAAGACTAGTTAGCTTCAAGTTAGAAACACATATTAATTTGACACCAAAAGAGAATGAGGAAGAAATCATGGGAAGTCAAGTTTGAAGGGAGGAAATGGAAGAGAGAAATTAGATAATTATAATCTTCAAAAAATGTAAAAGAACTGTGTATCTCTATCTTATTCTGACATAACAAAGGCAGCTGTTGCTATTGCAAAGAAGAACAGAGACTAAAGGCACAAGGGGAGAAAAGTGAAATGAGCTAAACCACTTTGTTCTTGAGTTAACACTGTAGGTGATGAATGAAATAATTTATATCTCACATCTACATACTAAACAAGATATTTGAAGGGTCTGTAAATAAGAATTATAGCCAGTTAGAGAAATTGACTGTAGTAAAAGAGTGCCAAGTTTTTGTGAATATGCATGAAAATAATCTAGTATATCTATTTTTCTAATCAGAACTTTCTACTCTATAGTCTATTTATTTAGTCATTTATTTACTTATAGACAGGGTCCCACTAGGTAAGCCAGGCTGGCCAACAACTCACAGAGATCTACCAACCTCAACCTCTGGAGTGCTAGGATTAAAGGTGTATACAATCCCAACCAATTTCTTTTTGGTTCTCCTTGCAACCTCAAAAAGTGGTCAAGACCCTTATGGTCCAGTTTCTTACTAACCAGCAAATCTGCGAAAAAGCTATTATTTTTCAGCTCAAAGAGCATTCTTTAAGCTATTGCTTGTAATCTCTACACAAAGCCAAACATAACCTACCACCATTTATTTCACCTTGGAGCCAGCCAGGTTCAAAACAGATAGATACCTTATAAAAATAAAAAATTACTTAATGAGATCTTGAGATTTTTCAAAAGAAAATGTTCTTTTTTTTTTTTTTAAACACATGCTAAGTCTGATGTTACTTATCACCGTGAATTTTAAAAGTGCACATCTCTACAAGATCACTGATCTCATCTTTAGCATCTGTAACATGTTTGTTTGTTTCTCAGGTCTGACATCGGTTCCAAGCAACATTCCATTTGATACTCGAATGGTTGACCTTCAAAATAATAAAATCAAGGAAATTAAAGAAAATGACTTTAAAGGACTCACTTCACTTTATGTAAGAATATATGCTCATATTTTCAAATATTTACTTGAAAATCCTTATCACTACTGAAATGATTTCTTAGACTGTATTAGTGTAAAGACACCTTACTTTCCTATGGGTGTCCTACTGCAACATTTTTGCATTCAGCCAAGTAAACGCTATATATTTAATTCAAGTAGTATTTATAGAGTAATAGCCAGGTAAAAGGTTACTGGGATGTGAGCTTTAATGAGTTCATAATCAGATGATTACACTCACTATCCACTAAAATGAGTAAGAAAAGAATTATTTCGAGTGCTTGGTGGCCTTTGATTCCAGCACTTAGGAGGCAGCAGTAGGTGGATCTTAAGCCAGCCAGAGCTACATAATGAAACCTTGTTTCCAAACAAACAAAAAATAATTATCTATACCAATAATAAACATAGTATGTAAGAAATCTTTACCTAAAGCCACTGACTTAAGATTTCACCACAGTTCTCTAAAGCACACAGACTATATTTAGGTGACTAATATATATGTCATTTTTCCCTGATCTTTGTAAAAGGAAAGAATTTCCCCTTACTATATCAATAAACATAATTAATATTTTAATTTCCTAACATCGCCTAGGATCTTGAGCCTTCTGAGTTGATTGACGACTTTCTGATGTAATCTGAAACTCAGTTAGGATGAAGAGTCTGTGTGCTCCCTGACACAGCCGTGGAGGCGGGCGTCACGGCTCCTGTCAGTACTGCCCTTGTCTTGCTGAGCTGAGGCTAGGATGAGCCTGAGGAACAGCTCTGGCTCTATACTATATGGTATGGTGGGCCAGAACTACCTCTTCCAGGCCATTTCCGATACTTCTAGGCTGCGCTGAAGAAAATAAACATGCAGCCAGCTTTCCTTAGAGAAAGTAAATTTCTAACAGGAGAAGAGAATTCATAACCATACTATGTCTTATATATAGACCTATTTATATATAACAGGAGCCAAGTAGAGTCTGTATCTGGGAGACATGAGGTCACTTTGCTCCCCAGTCATTCAGGTCAAAGACACATCTACTTATTATGTTAGAGGAACACAAAGGTACAACTGGCAAGGTATTGTACCCAAAGCCTAGAGATTAAGTTAACTCTCTTAAAGAGCTTGTGTTTAAGTAACGTACGGCTTGGTAGTTGGCCTCTGACTGCTCTTTTGCCTTTAAGAAAGAAAATGTAGAATCACCAAATAAAATGTAGTTTTCATATATGGAACATATATAGAGAACATATTAAGATAGTCAAGAATAACATAATGGAGTCTACCAAAGAGCCACCTAGCCCTTCTCGCTAATGTGGTATTATAGAAACTTGGAGAAAACAGAGGTCGTTATTTTACCATCAGATATCTGAAAAGATATTTACATATACATATGTAATTTTAAAAGAGAATGTGAAAATACAAATGAATGCTTCTACTTTGAAATTACATTAAGCAATCAAAGGAACAACTGTTATTTGACACCAAAGCTATAAAAGTTTCAAATCAGTATAGCATAATTTTATTATATTTTAGGAGTAGTTCAGGAACTCAGTAGACATCACTCTCATTTTTCATTGAAAAATGCTGTATTAAAAGATGCTAAGAAATTCTTATGCCTCTGTAGTATTTTTAAAGTCAATTGTATATACTGCAGTGTGTTAAGGATAAATTTCTGGTGTTGGGTTAACCTGGGTACAGCTCTTCACACTATCAGCAATATAACTGGAGGAAGTGGTCTCACCTTCTTTCACAGTAAGAAGGGTGTAATAATGGCATGGATATTGTAGAATGGGTTATAAGATTAAATGGGTGAACACATGTAATTTGTTATTGAAAGACAGGGATTTCATCAACTGTTAGTATCACTGTTAGGCTAGTTTGATCAGACTGACCAGATGTGTTAAGGTAAGCCACCATCCTTTTTAGATTTTACAAGACAGGTTTCACTAAGTTCCCCAGGCTGGCCTCAAACTCCTGGGCTTAAGTGACTGTCCTTTCTAGCTGTCCCAAGTAGGTGGAACAGGAAGCCTGTGCCATGGCTAACGCACTTTCACAAGCAGGGGTTTTATAGTTGAAGTAGTGGTATACTGCATAATTTGAAAAGTTTAATTACAGTATTATCTTATATTAACTGTCTTAAAAGAGAATCAAAATGTTTTGGGACTCTGTTCTATTTCGCGCTCCCCCTTGGTGCTGGTACTCTGATAGGAAAGACAACATACAGAGTGACTGGGACCCCTGAACACTCACAGGCCTCCCTACTCACTTCTCTCTGCTGTGTCACCAACAGTGACCACACACTGCATTTTCTTCTATACTGTTAGTGATGAATCCAGGCCGCAGGACAGCCAGTTCCTGTGTAAAAGCCAACACTGAGAATACAGTTGACCTGAGGCTGCTCCGCCATCATGCCAGGCATTACATCATTTGGCATGTGACAGAGCTGAATGAGAGCTGAAGAGAAAGTCTTACCCTAGTTCTATTACTCACCACTCCTTTCATGTAATTTCAAAAATCCAACAACTACATGTCTTAGCTAGAAAACAAATGACAAGATTTAAGTCCTGAGCACTATAGCATGATCTTATTGAGGCATATACTCATTAGGCAAGGCAGCTCTGACTTTCACTTACAGGCAAGTCACTTTTCTTCATCATGTTCTGTAGTGCAGTACTCAAAGCTCATGGGGTCAAGTGGAAGTCATAAGCTACCTTTGCAATCCACCAAGCTGTTAAAGCCAAACCCCTCACCTCATTTTCCTGATAACTAAAGAGAAACACACTCTTAGTTGTTATCATATATTCAGAAAGGAGCTTATTTTTGCTAGATGGCACAACAGTTTCCCCTCTCCTCATAGGATTAATCTTTCTGAGATGAAAACTTTAACAGTCATGGTTTGTCAGGAAGGAGGGTGATTAAAGAGACAAAAAAAAAAAAAAAAAAAAAAAAAAAAAAAACCCAGGCCAGAGAGTGAGCCTGCGCGAGCCTGCTCTGGAGGAATGTGTGTGTGTGTGTGTGTGTGTGTGTGTGTGTGTGTGTGTGTGTGTTAAGGAGGAACAACTCTGAGCACACGCAGCAAGACATACTGACTCTGTTTAGAAACAAAAGGAAGAGCAGTGTAGGTAGAATTGATGAAATAATCTCTAGCTGCTATCTGACAGATTCAGATTCTTAGAGGAACGAAAATGTCCTGAAGATACTAAGAAACCTGTCACCACCCTTAGTAAGCAGAAATTATTTCTGCTCAATATAGCAGAGGGACAAGAAAGAAGTAAATTAATTTGCAATGTAAACCATTACTGTGAATTTATTAACAACCAATTCAAAGTTTACAAAGACTGTATCTTAACTAGTACCAGCCATTACAATATTGCACTTTTCTGATTCAATAATAAATATTTTAAAGCTGAAGTTGTAATTGGTATTGTTACCTAATATACAAATGATAGAAATTATATTGATTTCCCGACTAATTCTTGTAAAAACCAGTCACCAATCCATTCCCTTAAACCAGTGGTTCAGCCTTCCTAGTGCTGTGACCTTTCAATACAGTTCTTCCTATTGTAGTCACCAGCAACTACATTGATGCTACTTTGTAACTATAATTTTGCTACTGTTATAAATCATAATGTAAAAATCTGTGGAATTTCACTTTGTTAGGCAGACCCATGTGAAGGGGGTTATGACTCACAGGTTGAGAACCTCTGCCTAACAAAGTGTATTTTTCTGCTTTATCTAGGCTCTGATTCTGAACAACAACAAGCTAACAAAGATCCACCCAAAAACCTTTCTAACCACAAAGAAATTGAGAAGGCTATATTTATCCCACAACCAACTAAGTGAAATTCCACTTAATCTTCCCAAATCATTAGCAGAACTCAGAATTCATGATAATAAAGTTAAGAAGATACAAAAGGACACGTTCAAGGGAATGAACGCTTTACATGTTTTGGGTAAGTTTTCCCAAAGAATGGGACATCTTGAAATTGTAATTAATAGCCAAATTTAGGCTATTCATGTTCTAAGTAATTTCAAAAATTAATATTTGAACCTGTTAATCTATTAATAAACAAATTATATTTGAAAAATTATAGGATAGAAAGTTTTGTGATGTTCTCTCTTTTTCAACAATCTCCTGACACAGTTTGCTCTATTTTTAGAAACTGAACCCTAATTAATAAAACCTATGCTATTAAAGGTTGTATTTTAATGTATTGTATAAATTATTAAAACATGATGTACACAATTCTTTTATTATTTGGAATACAAACCTAATTTTGGCTATCTATTTTTAAATTAATATGAAGAATATTTTATTGTACAATTTGAATCTCACTATTTATTTGTTATGCCTGTCATGCAACTATGCAATTTCCCCATAACAGCCATTCAAACACCTAAGCACGGTTCATGTCCATACACTCACTTAATTCAACCAAATGCCTGCATTTATGAAACAGCTTGTTACTGACATTTCTTTTAAGTTAGATTTGTATTAATTATATAATTTATAATTGACATATACTATTTTAAAAATAAGAGGTAGGGCTAGGGAGATAGCCCAGTCAGTAAACTGTATAAGAACCTGAGTTTGATGTTCAGAATCCTCATTAAAATGTTGGACATGGTAGTGTATACCTGTAATCCCAGCACTGGAGAAGCAGAGATGGGCAGCTACCTATGGTTCAGTGGTCAGCTAGCCTAGCCTACTTGCGAACAAACAAAAACAAAACAACAACAACAACAACAACAACAAAAAACCAACCAAACCCTATCTTAATAAACAAACCAATCTAAGATAGTTATGTGTAATTACTTTATGTCAACTTAAAACACCATGAAAAAAATGGGAGAGCATCTCAGGAATGACATCCAAGAGTAACCTCTGACCTCCGTGAATGCGTGCACATGCACCCAAACTGTTTGAGAGGTAACAAAATGGCAAACACAAATACCCTTAATTATGTAAAAAGTTATTTTTTCCTGCTGCATTATTACTATAAATGGACCAAACCATCATGCTTATGGTACAGTGGAAAGCAATGTCATCAATTCAGTGGCTCAAAAGAAAGAAACAAGAAATAAAGACTTGCTATATATTCCAGTTTACAAAATTAAAAGCAGTGTTTTTCTGAGGTCTACAGAAAGAAGATACGCACAAGTAGGCATAATGAGTGGAAATATGAATACTGAAGAGCACACTTCTCCAATATTCTTCAGAGGTACTCTCTGTGGTGAGTTTCCATGATAACTGATTTGTGCTAAATCATGTCATTTCTTTTACAGAAATGAGTGCAAACCCTCTTGAGAACAACGGGATAGAACCAGGGGCATTTGAAGGGGTGACAGTATTCCATATCAGGATCGCTGAAGCAAAACTAACCTCAATTCCAAAAGGTTTGTATTTATTTTACTCAAAATATGGTGTTTAAAAAAACATCTTTTCCCTGTCTTGAAAAACAAACAAAAGGACAATCTTTCAATAAGTAAACATTGTTATATATTATCTGACATTAACTCTTTTTTTTTTTTTTTTTTGGTTTTTCGAGACAGGGTTTCTCTGTGTAGCCCTGGCTGTCCTGGAACTCACTTTGTAGACCAGGCTGGTCTCGAACTCAGAAATCCGCCTGCCTCTGCCTCCCGAGTGCTGGGATTAAAGGCGTGCGCCACCACGCCCGGCGACATTAACTCTTAATATGTAAAATGCTACAGTATACACTGTCAGAACTATCTACAATCAGAAGTCCCAGGGCCAGCGTATCTGAACAGTATGAAATTTAATACTTTTCCACATACAGAGAGGAGTACATAGTGATCTTTTTGACATTAAACCATAATCTTTTTTTCCCAGTAAGAATAAACACTAAAAAGCAATGATATTTCTATTTTCCTTCGTTTTTTCTGACATTTTTTCTTCTAAACCTCTATAGAGGTGGAAAATTCTGTAAACAGCAGAGTAGATTGAATGGGGAAAGAACCTTATCACTAGCTGTGCTGCTACAGCTGAGGGGGACAGAGACTGTGAGGCCAGATGGGGGCAGCACTGGCTTTGGCAAGAAGAATATGTCAGTCTCAAAGAGCTGAGACATCTTCCCAGGAGTATAGTGAAGATTAGCATGCTAATACAGTGAAAGGCTTGAAGACTGTGTGGCACATAGTACATATCAACAACCTTACTAAAAGGAGCCCAGAACCTTCAGTCCTGAATCACAGGACTGAAGCAGGCACTCCAAGGAAAAATGTTCCTTCACTGTGCTAGATTGTCTTACGTCTGAACTTGTTACCTGGTGTTTTCTGTGTTGATGACTATCTGGATCAGAAACAACCCACATCAATATCATTTGTTTCAATATCAGTATCTACCAATAAAAACAGCAACCTGTCCCTTTCTACTACTCTGATTCAAAGTGAACAAAGCAAAGAGTACAAGATAGTGAATATGATATTTTAAATACAAATGAATTTATGTGGAGCTGGAAAGATGGCTCAGCAGCACTCAGAGCACTGGCTGCTCTTTCAGAGGACCCAGGTTTAATTCTTAGCTGCCCACAAGACTGATCACAACCCCATTCTGACTTCCCGAGATAGAAATACATGCAGGCAAAACCTATAGATATAAAATTAAATTAAAAAATTAAATTATCAAGGGATTTGTACTGGCTGGTTTTGTGTGTCAACTTGACACAAGCTGGAGTTATCACAGAGAAAGGAGGAAATGCCTCTATGAGATCCAGCTGTAAGGCATTTTCTCAATTAGTGATCACAGGTGGGAGGGCACTGTGGGTGGTGCTATACCTGGGCTGGTAGTCCTGGGTTCTATAAGAAAGCAAGCTGAGCAAGGCAGGGGAAGCAAGCCAATAAGCAGCATCCCTCCATGGCCTCTGCATCAGCTCCTGCCTCCAGGTTCCTTGTTTGGTCATGTTTGTTGGTTGTCTCTTGGAGGCCTGCTCTTTCCTGAGAAGAAATGGAGAGGGAGTGGGTCTGGGGGTGAGAGGAGGTGAGGGGGGAGTGGAGAGAAGGGAAACTTTGGTCAGAATGTATTATGTAAGAGAAGAATCTATTTCAAGAGAGAGAGAGAATGTAAAATCCTAAGTGAGGATCCATGGCTTCAGAATGGCCATTATAACTGTATAGAAATTCACTGAAATATGTAAAGTTTGGAACCAACTGTTTATTTGAATGATCACCGCTATCTAGTTATGTCATGTTCCTATTTGCATGTTCATTGCAATTAAATAATTTTACTTAATATTTAAAAATTAAATTATCTTTTCACTTCTTCGAAAGATCTATAAAGTAAAAATGGGAAGATCATTTCACCCCCAGGAAAGAACTAGTTTAATTCATATCTACACATATAAATTACCTTTAGAATTGAAGTGGTTGTTTAACTACTAGAAACCCAAAATTTTGTAATTTTTATAGCAGTGACAAAAAATATTCTACCCAGTAGGTCAAACGTACACAGATCCTTGCATGTAAGGTGTCACAGAGCACAGAGAAGCCAGAGAAGGAAAGGAGTGAAGGTGGGGGGTGGGGACAAAGGAGGATTCGATGGGTAGAAAGAGCAGCCTAGCCTGGCAGGATGGGTGATATCAGTATGTGTGACCATTCTTCCTCTCCTAAATATGCTCTAATTACAATTTCCTTTAGAGATCAAAGCATATTATTCTAATTTAATTTTCAGGATTCTTTCAGAGCTTAAGAAAGTATGTCTTTACAAAGACACCAGAATCAAATGTTTCAACTATTCTGTCACTATCTCTCTGACATTCAAAAACTCTTTTAAAGTTATGCACTAAGATGTGACGGTCTGCATGCCAAATTCTATTAGTAGTACAGCTTTCAGCTGGGCGGAATGTCAAGACATCCCAGGAGGTCTTATGAGGAAGAAAGTGGAGAAGGTCTTCCTTCCTGTTTGTGTGGGAAATTCTACTGCATAGTCCCATGTGGGTGGGGAGTGGTTTGTGGTGGGAATAGATCTTCCTATACAAAAGCATGTTACTATTTGATAGCAGCAGATGGGCTTTTGCTAGGTTCCCATCCTGCATACACCTCTGCTCACGCCTATCTCAGAGGCTCTGGCCCGTTCTGTTCTCTGGTCACTCACCTCCCCACTGAGTTTGCTCTTCTGCAACTTCTACAGACTAGGCTGACACAGGACACTATCTAGTAATTCCATGTAATGAACTGTCTGTTCCAAGAGAATATTAAGTCTTCTGCTCACGCCTATCTCAGAGGCTCTGGCCCATTCTGTTCTCTGGTCACTCACCTCCCTCGTGTCCTTAAGTTCACTAAGCTCCCCACTGAGTTTGCTCTTCTACAACTTCTACAGACTAGGCTGACACAGGACACTATCTAGTAATTCCATGTAATGAACTGTCTGTTCCAAGAGAATATTAAGTCTTTGGTGACAGACACTTTGTCTTAAAACAGAAAGTATCATATAGTCATTGTAGAAATATAATTAAGTTCAAACAGAATTCAAGTAATTAGAATTCTGTTAATTTAGAAAAATCATTTTTCTGCTCTCAAGATGGTTTACTTTTATATTCAAATTAAATCCAGAATAAGTTTAGCTGTAAAGCCTACTGTAACAGTAATATATTTCAATTTCATTCACCAGTTTCTACCATTGATATGGCAAGGAAACGTTTCAGGAAAAGTAGAGAACAGGAAGCTTTTCCAGCAAGATAACAAGAATCACAGGTTGACAAACAATACATTGAAAAATGACAACCACAGTGAGTCCCCTGGTCAGCTTCTTTCATGCCAGCTACAAATGCAGAGGGTTAGGATCTGGTCACACAGTGTGAAAAGAAGAACAAATGCTCATGGACTGACCACCATGCTAGGGCACTGCAGCTGAACTTCTCAGATAAGAGTAAGTGCTGCAATGGACTAGGCATCTCAACAGTAAAACTCTGAATACTGGTATTGTTAAGAAACAAATGGCTGAATAGGTAATCGTAGGTGTTGTATGTATTTGCCTGAAAGAATCAAGCTTGTCTACTACTTGTTCTATAAAAATAATGTCACAAAGTAAATAATCACAGAAAATTACCTAGAAAATTCCAGCTAATGAATCCATAAAGAAAGATAATATGATCAAATCACCAAAGCTAAGTACAACAGTACGAATGCACTGCTAGCTATTCTGGAAACTAAGGAAGGAGTCTGCTTTGCAACCAGTAATTTGTGGCCAAACTTGGAACCCTAGGTGGACACCATCTCAAATATATTTCCAATTCTTAGTAAAGACCAGCCAGATCAAGGCAACAAGCCACCAATGCCTAATGCATCAAATGAAGGATGACCTACTCCAGCTGGATCTGAAGGCCAAGTCACAGAAGAAAGAAAGACTGCAGGGTTCTGATAAACAGTATCACCTGGAAGCTGCTAGCCAGGTTTAAAAGATTCCAATCCAATTAGTCACTCAAACAAATCAATAGAAAGGGAAGGAAATGCAAGGAATATATTATTTAAATTTCTGGTGTGTGTTTGTATGTAGAGTAGTATATTATTTGTTTTTAACATTTTTTATTTTATGTGCATTAAGAATTTACAAGCATCCATGTCTGTGTGAGGGTGACAGAATCCCTGGATCTGAAGTTGCAGACAATTGTGAGCTGCCATGTGGGTGCTGGGAATTGAACCTGGGTCCTCTAGAAGAGCAGCAGTGCTCATAAAAACGGAGCCATCTCTCAAGTCTTACTTGAGCCTGCTACTTAGCTTCAATCTCAGTCCTTGGGTTGTGTGCTTCTGAGACAGGGTCTCCTGTGATATCCAGGCAGTCCCTGAATTTGCAACCTTCTCACCTCAGCTCTCAAGTGCTGAGGACATAGGTGTGTGCTATCACATCCAAGGAAAAAACACTTAAAACAATGGGAGACAACTTAGGAGAACTGAGGAAAAGAATGATAAAGGGTCGCTGGCAATTTTGCAGAATAAGGTGGTTATGTAAACACTAAACAAAATATGATCTAATCAGACACCTAGTGAAGTATTCAAGGTAAAATTTCATCATGCAGTAGATTTCAGCTAAACTCCTGCCAGAAAGTGACTGTATAAGCAAGGAAAGGAGGGAGGGAGGGAGGGAGATGAAGTGGAAACTTGAGGCTACTTGTTGAAGCAGGGCAACAGTTTGGTGGTTCATGGAATACTTTCTACTTTTGACTATGCCTGAAAACTTCTATAATGAACAGATTTTTAAAAGGAAAGTGTTTACAATACCTGCCTAATTTCACAATCTGAAACTTGGGAAGCAGTCACTGAAGCCTGGCCTTACTTTGCCTAACACACTTTTCTTTTTAGGCCTACCGCCAACTTTGCTGGAGCTTCATTTAGATTTTAATAAGATTTCAACGGTGGAACTTGAAGATCTGAAACGGTACAAGGAACTGCAAAGGTAAATGTTCTCACAGTCTTCACAGAATCATGGTAGCATTAATGAAGTAGCACTAATAAGAGAATGCACAGAGATCTTCTTAACAAAGTGTAAAGGACAAAAAAACCAGAGAGGACCACTATTATCTCTGCCTATGCTAAAAGGCTTGCATCCTACAAAGGGGGTTTTAGCAAACTCTTCTCAAATCTAACCATAATATATTTTATATCATCTATAGGCTGGGTCTTGGAAACAACAGAATCACAGATATTGAAAATGGAACTTTTGCTAATATACCACGTGTGAGAGAGATACACTTGGAACACAATAAACTAAAAAAGATCCCTTCAGGATTGCAGGAGTTGAAATACCTCCAGGTAAAACATTGTGCTTGTGTTTGGTAGATATGGGCACTTTAGTTCGTAAAGAACATACTAGTCTATCTCAAGCAATGATCCAGCAAGCAACAACAAAACTTTAAACATGATGACTCCAATGTGTGGGTAGGGGAGCATGAGGAGAACACTTTCTACAGATACCACTCAAGAAAAAGAAGACCCTCTCCATCTACACTTTTACCTACTGAAACTGCTGAGGTCACTGTAACAAGCTGTTTATTAAGGAAACCTCAAGTTGTTGAAGTTTCTCAAGCAGGACTAGCCATGATACTAAGTAGAATCATGCGTCTTTTGTTCTAGAAACATTCTACAAGGCAAAGCAAGAGGGTTAGGATCCAGGTGCTAGGTATTGGGTATACAGCTTTAAACAGTCACAGCAGAGAATGAAATTAACTGAAAAATCACTATTCGGAGCATGTGTTAGTTTTATTTAATTGTTGTAATAAGACCACAAATAAGGGAACTTATAAAAGAAAGAGTTAATTGTATTTATAGGGCCACAGGGTAGGACCATAATGCCTATGATGGCAGGGTGAAACCCATAGCAACAGGTGGCTGGAGTGGCAACCAGAGGCTCATATTCTGATCAACAAGCAGAGGGCAGAGTACACTGGGAATGGTGGGAATCTGAAAGCCTTCACCCAGTAACACACCCCCTGCAGTGCAAGTTCCTATCACCTAATCTTCCCCAAGTAGCTGCACCACTAGGGACCAACTATTCAAACATATGAGTCTATGGGGGCCATGCTCACACCACTACAGAGCATAAGAAGCTCCTATACAGCGACAGATGTAGTTCAGAGTTATGATGCGTACATAGAATGTGTGAAGCAAAAGGCTGAATTCTCAGAACCCTCATACTCTAAGAAGCGCACATTTTGTCATTTCTTGCTGGCAGAAGTCACCCAAACTAAAGATGCTACTTTGCACATAATCCTGTAACTTTTAGTTTCCCTAGGTTCCCATCTACGGCTCTCAGATGAAAAATCCTTATTTCACTTCAATCCAGTTTTGCCGTGGCCTTTCCTTATTTTGCAAAGACTTTTCTCTCAAGTAGCAAAGCAAAACAACCAAGTATTGAGGACTATTTGTACTACATTTTTTTCTTTCTTGTTCTTTGAGATAGGATCTCATTACGTAGTCCAGATTGGTCTTAAAACCACTAAGCAGTACAGACATTTTAAAATCACATAATCCTCCTGCCTCATTCAATCTTTTGAATGCCAAGATCACAGGTGTGTATCACTATGCCCAGATTTTTCTCCTGTCTTTTAAGTTTCATTCACTGCACTCTGGAGACTCAAGCTGCTAAAAATAGACTATGCGTAGGCGTGGATCTTCGACTTTGACATTTCTGTAGCCATGAACACAGCCCAGTTTCCCCCCTCAAGTCATGCCTATCCTCACCCCAATTTCCACATCTACAACTCTGTACTACAACCTAGCATTTCATAATAGACACAATTTTAATTAATGGACAAAAGAACACAAATCCCAAGTTTATAATAAGTATCTGCAAAGTAAACAAATTCAGGCCTACCTTGTTTTTACCCTCATTGAGCTTGCTATGACAGTGAGCAGTCAGAGAAATAAACTATCTTTCACAATATCCTAAGACTGATATAGAAAAGAATGAAGGAACAGTTCAAGACCAAACATAAACATTTTAGTCAACATCTGTCTATATTACTCACGAACAGACTCAGATCAATCTTGGCAACTGAAAGCAGATTACATAAGTAATAGGAATAAATAGCTTTACCAGAAAAAGGCACATAAATATGGCATAGTAGTGATTACATGTGTAAGGTGAGGGAAGCAGAGGAGAATAGCAAAGTAGCTAAGATGACCAGGCTATGTATTCTGGATGGCGACAGAGTTCTATGTGACAAAGTTCTCCCCAAACACTTTGAATAGCACCTAAGCTTGACTTGTTACAAGTATTTAACATATATAAATGAATATATTTATCTTATGGGAAAATACTTTCATATCGATATAAAGAAAACAGATGAAGCTAAAGTGTTGTGGTGTATGCCTTTGATCCCAGCTGTTAGGAGGCAGAGGCAGGTTGATCTCTGAGTTTGAGGCTAGCCTGGTCTACAGATCGAATTTCAGGGCAGCCAGGGCTATACAGAGAAACTCTGCCTCAACCTCCCCAAAACAAATAAGCAAACAAATAAGAAAAACAACTGAATAAAACCATAAATCATAAACATATGCTGACTATATCCAAGAATAGTGGTTTATATCTGCAATCCCAGGTACTAGTCAGGAGGCTGAAGCCAGAAGATCCAAAGTTTAAGGCTCGTTTTATAAAGTAGCAGGATTTTGTCTGAAATAAAAATAATAAAGATCAGAAGTGTAGTTCAGTGGGAGAGTATTTCTTTATCATGCATGAGGCCCATGTTCAAGATAAAACAACCCCAACTATTATTTAAAAACACATTTCTTTTTATATTAACTGGGCATTTAAAATTTATTCTTTTTATTTATCTACAACAGATAATCTTCCTTCATTATAACTCAATTGCAAAAGTGGGAGTGAATGACTTCTGTCCAACAGTGCCAAAGATGAAGAAATCTTTATACAGTGCAATAAGTTTATTCAACAACCCAATGAAGTACTGGGAAATACAACCTGCAACATTTCGTTGTGTTCTTGGCAGAATGAGTGTTCAGCTTGGGAATGTTGGAAAATAATTCATGACATCCATTAAATATAAAATTCAAAAATGTATACATTTGGAATACTTGAACTGTCCTAGTAATGGTATTATACACATAAGCAAAATTCTATTCTATATGGTCAATGACAAAAAATTTCAACAGAATTTTGCCGAATTATTGATGCTCAGAATAAATTTCTATCGCAGTGTCCTTCCGCACATGAATGATTCTTGCGTAAATCTTTTGCTTGAACATTCTTTTTTTTTTTTTTTTTTGGCAAAAAAAGATATTTAGTATTTAACCCTTCATTATCAAGTCAGTCAAACAGAATTGTACTGTAAACAGAATGCTTGACTTAGTAACATTTCTGTCATATCTTTGCTGTTAGAAAAACAAAACTGGCAAGAACAGCATTTTGAAGAGTACATATATTTTTAGTAGTTTTTTAAAAAACTTGGACAGTACTGTAATGTTTCCAATAATGTTGGAATGCATATAGTTTGACAGAATCAAAATTCTCAACTCATAATAAAGCTTCAAGTATTCACAGATAATATCCATCAGAGTTGGGTTTGGAGCTATAACACATGAATATCTTTTTTTTTAAATTATTAACTGGCTATAAAATTGTAAAAAAATATAACGACTGCTAATATAAAATCTATAATGTGCATTTTATGATCAGTTATATAAGCTCTGAAGAACACAGTAACTGTTAGGTTACATAGTGTCATTACTTCAACTTGGAATATTTCAGGATATCCCTTTGGAACAGTATGGACGGCAATCAATTTTATATCAACTTATCTCTTCAAATATGCACATTGGGTAATCCCTGGAAACATAGCTAAGGTGACAAAAACTGAAAACTGAACAAAAATTAATAGTACTTTCATGTGTTTTTTTTAAACTGATATTCATTATGAATTAAGTAAAAAGTGACAATAAGGAAAACATTAAATACTGGTTTTCAATAAAAATGTGTGCTCTGGTTTAATTTGTTTCCCCCAATCAGGAACATACTCTTTCTCTTTCTTTAGAAAATGTTTTAGGGTTTTATTGCTGTGAAGAGACATCATAACCATGACAACTCTTATAAAGGAAAACACTTTAATAAAAGGATTTATTTATTTATTTATTATATATAAGTACACTGTACCTGTCTTCAGACACACCAGAAGAGGGCATAAGATCTCATCACAGATGGTTGTGAGCCACCATGTGGTTGTTGGGATTTGAACTCAGGACCTCTGGAAGAACAGTCAGTGCTCTTAACTGCTGAGCCATCTCTCCAGCCCCATAAAAACAAACAAACAAACAAACAAACAAACAAACCCCAAAACCAAAAAACTTAATTGGAGCTGACTTCCAGTTCAGAGGTTTAGTCTGTTATCATCATGTAGGAAGCATAGCAGCATGCAGGCAGACATGTGCTGAAGAAGGAGCTGAGAGCTGTATACCTTGATCCTCAGGCAGCATAAGGAGACTGTGTCACTGAACTTACACTTAGCTTGAGCATAGGAAACTTCAAAGCCTGTCCCACAGAGACACACTTCCTTCAACAAGGCCGCACCTTTTAAGAGTGCCACTCCCTGTGGGCCAAGTAGTCAAACACATGTGTGTGTGTGTGTGTGTGTGTGTGTGTGTGTGTGTGTGTGAGGTGGGGGCATTCCTATTCCAACACCACAGAAAACTAACTTATTTTAATAAACAAAGGCACTGGAGTCCTTAAAACTAGTGTTCCAGATGGTTAAGAGCTACCATGTGGGTGCTGAGAACCAAACTTGGATCCTCTGGAAGAGCTGCCAGTGCTCTTAACCACTGAATCATCTTTCCAGATCCTTATATTTATTTTAAACTACCTAAAAATGTAGACTTCAATTTTTTATTTATTTTTTTTTTTTGTGGAAGAAAACCAATATTATAGGTATGTAATAAAAAGGAGTGGAAGTCGAACACCAAAGTGAATGGGTAAATAAGATCTTCGCCTTCAAGGCAAGTTACTCAACTTCAGCACCACTGGTATTCTCTGGGGGCGGGGGGAGGGGGGTGGCGGCACGTTGGGGACTGCTATGCACACTGCACAATGCTTCAGCTCTCTCGTCTCTACTCCCACAAATAATAACATCCTCTGTGACAACAGAATCTCAGCTGGCTGAGAGCAGCTGCTTTATAGGAAATGTAATTGACAATTAAAATGGTACAACTTAAGAAACCTAGACTAATACTGCTGCTTTGTAAAAAGTATGGAGAGGAACACGGTGAGATCCAAATAACAAAGGCTTATCACTAGTATAAATGGTACAGAAATAGGAGTGCGGGACTTTGAGTAGGATATACAGTCTCATTTATAGTCTGGAGCAGGCTACCCCCTTAGGGTCTGCATCTTCACTTGCACACAAGACAGAGGTGACAGCAGAAACCAGTGAAGTTGCTGTGATTACTAAAAAAAAAGTGTATGTGAAATATTTTTTCTTTTTTGTAAGGTTTATTTTATGCATGTGAGTACACTGTCGCTGTCTTCAGACATACCATAAGAGGGCATCAGATGCCATTACAGATGGTTGTGAGCCACCATGTGGTTGCTGGGAATTGAACTCAGGACCTCTGGAAGAGCAGTCAGTGCTCTTAACCTCTGAGCCATCTCTTCAGCTCCTGTGAAACACTGCAAATCATAAATGTTCATACAACATAAACATGTATTATTGAACTGTGGGCCGATGAGAAAACTAAAAATGACGAGAAAAATTTAAAGATAGGAATTCCTTAAAAGTAAAATACTATAAAGGCAATTATTTTAAAATTAAAGGTTTAATGAATTTATTTTTATCTTTACTTAGATGTATGTGTTGGTGCCTTGTGTTAAAGGTACCTATGGAGTGCAGAAGACCATGTCAGATCCCCTGAAACTAAAGTTATAGGCAGTTGTTATCTGCTCAAAATGGGTGCTAAGAACTGAATTTCAGCCCTCTGGAAGAGGCCCTAGCACTCTTAACCACTGAGTTATATTTCAAGCCCTTCCAAAATTAAAACATTTTAATATTCCAGCTATTTCAATTAAATATTTTTCTATAATATAATTCAAGCAGTAATATACTGCACTAATAAGAACATATATAAAAGTAAAATATTTTATGATGTTGGAAAAATGCAAGTCTAGTTAGTAATTAAAATATGGTTAACACCAAGATCAGAGTCATATCAACAGGTAAGTCTATAGTGAAAGCTGTAGAGTTTAAAGAGCTAGCAATCTTTTTCTAAAGAGAAAAGACGAAAGAAAAAATGAAATAGTGAAAATGATTCCTGAATCCTTGCAGTTAACTTGGTGCAGTTAATGTTTTGTTTCCTGCTTCACAATTGTTAGTAATTTTGGTTTAAGTACGTGAAAACAAATTATTAATACAGTCTTAAGCTGCCAGAACTGCACTAAAGTTTTCTGCCATAAACACATTTTAATGGTAAATATAAACTGTTGCCCCCTTGAGATCCATCACAGACGGAAACAAGTGCATTACTACACAAGACTAAGGAAGGTGAAGGGGCAGTGATCCAGGGCACTCTCTGCTTGTACAGGCAGGCACAGCCCCGAAATGAAAACTTTCAGTTTCAATGCAGGGATGTTGTTCGCTTTGCCTTTTTACTGAGAATTTATAACAGAAGCAAAGTAAATGAAACAATATAATTCCATGTACTTCTCATAGTTTTAACAATTAAACCATTCATAACTAAAAATTTGTACACACTAATTCTTACTATTTTACTAAATCTGAAAAGAATATGTACGTATAATCCAATCATTTAAAATGCATAATTCAATGGTCTTCACAATATTTTGAGTTCTGCAACTACCACTATAACTTTAAAAAAATTTTTTTAAAGATTTATTTAATGTATATGAGTACACTGTAGCTGTCTTCAGACACACCAGAAGAGGGCAACGGATCCCATCACAGATGGTTGTGAGCCACCATATAGTTGCTGGGATTTGAACTCAGGGCCACTGGAAGGAAGATCAGTCAGTGCTCTTAACTGCTGAGCCATCTCTCCAGCCCCCCACAACTGCCACTACAAATCAATGGTGGAACATTCTTATCATTCCCAACACAAACCATGTACCTACTTATTTATATACTACTGTCCTTCTTCTCTGGCAGATTTACTTTTTCCCTGTGTATAGCCTGAATCTCTACATTTAATATGAGCAGAATAATATGGTGGCTGATTCTTCCACTTAACAGGTTTTTTTGAGGCTTATCCACCAGAAGTCCATTGTTTCTATTGTCAATCAATATTTAATTGAAAACACATAAAATATTCATCGATTTACTGGTTCCTGGGCAATTGTGCCATTTCCAGTTTTTGACTATTATAAAAAGTGCTGCTATGAAAACTTGTATACAAATCTCCAGGTAAGCAGAATGTTAGTGTACTATGTAAGGATTATCCTTGAATTATTCAAATTCTGATTTATCTGCCCCTCGCCCCCCCCCCCGTCTGACTGCAACTCAAACACGGCATTGTAATGCCTGATCTATGTATCTTCTGTCTGAATGTTGTGTAACACTGCTCCCATTTATTCTCTGTCAATAAAAGCTGGTCAGCCAATGGCTGAGCAGAAGAGAGAATAAGGTGGGACTTTGGATCCTAGATGGGGGGGGGGGGGGGAGAAGCGAGAGTGAGAGCAAGAGAAAGAGCAAGTGTATTAGATGTGAGGAGAGGATCCAGGTGCCACCATGAGAACACTTCAGGAGCACAGAGAGCCAGACCAGTACTAAAATGCTAGTATCTCAGGAATTTTGGCTGGGAGGTAGCCAAATTAGCTTTGAGGAATAGAATATATTAAAACTGCTTAAGTACTGTGCCATGAAGCTATTAAATAACTCCTATAGTCTTTGTCTTACTTATCTGGGAGCTAGCTGGAATAGAGGTAACAGATGCATGCCTTCATGCATCCAGGAGCATTTAACCTAGTGTCCTTCTGAGGAGAAGCTGGACTGTGTTCCTGGTGGAGGTGCCGCTTATGTCCCACACTGCTTACATACCAAGTTGGGTTACAGTGCACTGTGTGAGGTAAGGTTTCACAGTCAAACCCGAGTTTGTACAGAGGCAGCATCAGGCTAACTTGAGATGGATCCGTATTATTATTACATACAGCAGTTCATTATTTACTTACTGCTCTACACAGTACACCTAGGGCCTCGCCTATCTTAGGTAAGTTCTCCATCCCGATGTACACATACCCATTTCCATTTTAGTGTTTTGTTTTGAAAAGTATTTCACTAAGTTGCCCAGGGCTGGCTTAGAACTCATTTTGTAGGTAAGCTTGGCTTCAAATTTAGTTTATAATAATGTTTATTATCCAATGCAGATTCGTGTCTTCCTCTGAGTTAAAGGTTTTGTCTGCCAAGAAATGCTGACAAGAGCAGCATGTTGTCCAAGTTGTAGTGCAGTGTAACTCTGCAATTTGAGTTGGGGATGGACATGACTTGAGATAGAGACCAGACTGTGCTTGGTCTCTAGCTCTATCAACCTACTCTGTTTTCGGAGAGTACTCAAAGTCCACTTGAACAAACATCCTATGGCAATGCCCCCTCCCCTAGCAAGAGCCAGTCAGGTACATATAGAAAGACAACAGCAAGGTCAAGGTACATATAGAAAACCTAAGACATCCTGCAGAGAATAGATTACCTAGCCATTCGGTTTGTCAGGTGGTTTTTGGTCTCCGTGTTTCACTCTTGCAGATTAAGCCAGAAATGGAGCTTTAAAAATATTATCTTGCTGACTCATATGCTGTAACCACAATAAATACCCTGCAGCCCTAGACCTGAGGCTCTCACTTCTGACCTACTGCTATGTTCATAATAAAGACCCTTATGTGTTTGTATTGGAATTGGCTCCTCAGTGGTCTTTGGGGGTCACTGAGACTTGGGCATAACACGCTCATACCTGTAGAGGTGTTAAAGCCCAGATTCACACCAGAACATAGGATAGTTCTTTGAACTTGGACTTAGTCCCTCAAACTTCCTGCCTTAGTCTCCTGAGTAGCTAGGATTATAGCAACATTGTCAGCAAAATATACTCAATTTCTTTTTATTGCTGGATAGTATTTCACGGTATATATCTTAGTGTACTTATCTTTTATAATGTTAAGGATCACTTGAGCTTGTACTTCTGGGGATAAAACTCAGACACATGAATGCAAGCAAGGAAAGTACCACAGCTACATCCCAGGCTTGTTTTTTCATTATTATGAAGCAGCTGTGCAAAATTTTGGGGGGCAAATGTATTTATTTCCATATTTACCCAAGAGCAGAAAGCTGGCTTATACGATATTTAGTGCCAAAAGTTTTGTACAATTGCAATAATTTACATCCTTACCAATAATGTTTAAAAGATTCCTTCCTTCCACAACCTTATCTATAATTGGTAGCTAGTCCTTTTAATTGTATCCTGTCTACTGGGGAGCTAGTACAATTTTCTTGTGGTTTTAATTTGCATTTCTCTAAAGACCAAAGACATTAAATATTTTTCATATGTTGGCTGGTCAAGTGGATAGCTTACTTTCTCAAGTCCTTCTTTCACATACTTTAAAAAGTATGCTTTCCTTGAAAGTGACTTACTTATAAGAGTGATAAAATACAGATATAGATCTGCTAAGCATTATGAACGTACTGCCCTAAATCTATGGCTTTGATTTGATTTCTTATGTTACATATTTATTTACTTAATTTCTATTTTATACGTGTGCATTTTTTGCCTGCATGCATGTATGTGCAGTACCTGTGTGCCTGGTACAAGAGTAGCCCCGAAGAGGGCAAAAATGCCCTGAACTTACAGTTACAGACAGCTGTTAGCTGGCACATGGGCTGAGACTTGAGACCAGGTGCTCTCTAGATGTGGAACTGCTTTGTTTTAATTTTTTTAAAATATGAATAGTATTTTTAAAACATCACTAATATACATTCATTACAAAAAGAGTTTTCTTATGAAACTTTCACAGATGTTCATCATGTAATGAATAGTATCTTATGAACAAAGTTCTTATCTATAATGATGTCCACTGACTGAAAATGGAAATACAACATACCCAAACTTATGGGTGCAATGAAGGCAGGGTTTTTTTTTTTAAAGATTTATTTATTTATTTATTTTATGTATATGAATACACCATTGCTCTCTTCAGACATGTCAGTAGAGGGCATCGGATTCCATTACGGATGGTCGTGAGCCACCATGTGGTTGCTGAGAATTGAACTCAGGACCTCTGGAAGAGCAGCCACTGCTCTTAACCACTGAGCCATCTCTCCAGCCCCTTGAAAGCATTTCTAAGAGGCAAATTCATATATTAATAATTTAATGAAACACTTGAAAGCTCCAGAAAACAAACAAAACAATAGCCAAAAATGTAAATGAGAACAAATTACCAAGCTTAGGGATAGAAATCAATGATCAAACCCACCACCAATCAGAAATGCAGAGTTGGTTCTTCGGGAAAAATCAACAAGACTGATGAACTCTTATCCAAATTAATGAAAAGAGACAGAGGGAAGATGCACATTAGTGAATCCGTGCCAATGAAAAGGAAAGCCTTCCCTTCCCACGGCAACCAAACACTCCTGAGTGTACATGCTAGAAATCTGTGTGCGGCCAAGTTAGAAAGTCTAAAAAAAATGTATGAAGTTCTTGACTACCAAAGCTTAATCAAGATGAAACAATTTAAAAAGACTCATGACCTCAGTGAAATAGAAACACAAAATTAAAAAATCATCTAACCAAAAATCCCCATGGCCAGATGGATTCACTGAAGGATTCTACTAGACCCTCAGAGAGTTAATACCAATATTTCTTAAATTAATGAGGAAAATAGAAACTGAGGGAAGATTTTCTAATTCTTTTTTTGAAGCTACTACTATTACCCTGATTTTTAAAAAACCCAAAAAGACAACAACAACAAAAAAGAAAAATATAGAGCAATTTCCCTTATGAACATTGATGCAAATACTCTCAATAAAATATTTGCAAACCAAATCTAAGAATACATTAAAAAGATTATTCACCATGACCATATAGGCTTCATTCAGAAATGCAGGGATTGTTCAATATATGAACACTGATAAATGTAATCTACCGAATAAACAGACTAAAAGACAAGAGCACATGATTACCTCATTAGATGTAGAAAGGCCTTTGAAAAAATCCATCCTTTCATGTTAAAACAGAGAGGGAATAAATGGGATACAACTCAAAAAAGGAAAAAAAAAAAAAAGAAGCAGCAAGTTATAGCAACCCACAGCAACTTAATTGGGAGAGAATTCAAAGAATTTCCACTAAAATCCAAAATGAGACAAGGATGTGCACTCTCTCCATACCTATTCAGTAAAGTACTTGAAATCTTAGCTATATCATTGAGAGAACTGAAGATCAAGTGAAAGATGAGAGGAAGAAGTCAGTCTATTTATATGCAGATGATATGATCTTATATATTCCTAAAAATTCCATGAAGAAATTTCTACAGCTGACAAAAGTTTCAGCAAAGTATCAGGATACAGAAAACGCAATAGCCTTTCTTTATATAAATGAAAAATAGATTGAGAACTAAGTGGGGAAACAACACCTTTCACAATGTCCTCAATAAAAACATATGTGTGTATCCTGAGCACCAGGACTAAAGGCATGTGCTACAGAGCCTTGCCAATTCTCCATTCTCAAACAACATATCTATCACATCAAAAATTAATTCCTGAAGTTGGAAAGATGGTTCAGCGGTTAAACACATTCTTTCAGAGGTTATGAGTTCAACTCCCAGCAACTACATGGTTGTTCACAACCATGTGTAATGGGATCTGATGCCTTCTTCTGGTGTGTCTGAAGAGATGACACTGTACTCACATACATAAAATAAATAAATGTTAAAAAATTAATTTCTTAATATTGGGCTCGCTGTGGTGGTATATACCTTTAATCGTAGCCAGGAGGCAAAGGCAGGCAGATCTTTGTGAGTTCAAGTCGCCTGCTCTACAAAGCAAGTTACAGGAAAGTCAGGGTTGTTACATGGAGAAACTCTTGTTTGGAAAAAAACAAAATTAATTAATTAATTAATTAATTAATATAATCAAACCCAGTAACTGCTCAAAGTTCCAACTATTTAAACTATGTGTCAATACTTAAGTTGTGTGTATGTGGTGAGTGTGTGCGTGCGTGAGCGTGCATTGCATGCAGAGATATGCACGCAGATTTTGGATGCCTTGCTCTATCACTCTCTGCTCTATTTTCTCATTGAACGTGGAGGTAGACTAGTAATCGGCAAGCCTCAGCCATCCTCCTGTCTCTAGCCACATAACATTAACAGGCAAGCCCACAGGTAGACCTTTTTATGTCTGTGCTAGGGACTCAAATTCAAGTCCTCGTGTTCCTGCAACAAGTGCCTACCATCATCATCTCTCCAGCCCCTGTTTTTGTTGTTTAATTTTAATGTTATACTGTTGACATTGGCCTTAGTCTCCTCAGCTCTGAGATTACAGGTGATGCCAACATAGATACTCAGCATTTTTTTTTAAACCTATGCATTTCCCATTTATCTTTTCTTCCCTTCTTCAGTACTTATGTGAGAGAAAATATTTTTCCGATGTATTTCTCACAGTCTATTTTTGCTAATTGTATACCAATAGCATCCTTCAATCTACTCTTCCGTCTTCTGTGTTTTCTATGTCTTATGTTTCCTGTAAACAAGAAGCTCAATCTGTACCACTTAAAACAAAACTTTTTTTGTTTGTTTTTTGTTTTTTCGAGACAGGGTTTCTCCATATAGCTCTGGCTGTTCTGGAACTCACTTTGTAGACCAGGTTGGCCTCGAACTCAGAAATCTGCCTGCCTCTGCCTCCCGAATGCTGGGATTAAAGGCATGCACCACCACGCCCGGCAAAGCAAACCTTTTAATAAAGGTTATTATTCAAAAGAAATGGTGTAAAGATGATGTGAGTGTCACTAGCAGCAGAGGACACTGCCCCATACTGCTGTGTCAAGCAAGAGCCCACCCTAAGGCTTGGCCAGGATCTGGATTTATACTGCAGAAAAGGGTAGCAGGATGAAGCAAAGTTGGGGTTTAAGAAGGAAAAATACAACACCCACGTTTTATTTAAGCATGGAATGTGTGTGTGGGTGTCTCAATAATTACATATACAACTTTGCAGTTGAAATGCAAAAAAGGCATAATTTATCATATCAAAGGTTAATCAAAAATTTTAAAAATTAAGTGAGAAATATGAGCTGGTTTATTTATTTTTATCTTAATCAATTTCTAGCTGGGCCACTTGGGAGGTATAGGCAGAAAGATAAGAGTTCAAAATCATTTTGGCTACACAGGAATTTTGACGTGAGCCAGGGGTAACAAAACACCCCTGTGGTCTCCCTTCCCCCACCTGCTTGAACCTGCTTGCTCAAGGGTGGAGTTTCCTGCTCATTCGTGCTGCCACGCCCACTGCTAGACCCTGTCAGCTTTGCTGCTTGGAGGCACACACGTGTTCGTCCTGCTACTGGATCCCGAGTTACTTGGCGGGAAATTGGGTTCCCTCCCCCTTCCTTTATAACTGAATGTTGGAATTAAAAAGGGGGCTTTGAACATGAAATCGTCTTGGCCCCATTCTTTCTTCCGCCCCATCTAGATTCCTCTCTTTTCAGCTCGAACTGCCATTCTCAGTTGAACCGTTCGTGTTGTGGACTGCGGGCAGGCCGCAACACACCCCATCCTTTTTTTTTTTTTTTTTCCTTTAAGGCATTCATTACACATTGTTTAGGTTTGTAAAGAAAGGAGCGCTGATAGGGTCAAACTCAAAGGACCTGTAAGCCTTTGGCCCCATATATGGCTTACCAACTGTTTTAAGAATCTTGTCTTATATACTGCTTAGAAAAGGAATTGGTATTTCTATGAAGGCAAGCTTTATAGCAGTTTCAATCTTGTGCGTTGTACTGAAATTCTTGAACCTTAGTCAGTAAGAAATGTAAATCTTGGGGGTCCTCTTATTTTTTTCAGTCACTCTACTCTGTTCCCATTAAATATATTATAGCTTAACAATGTTTACAACTAAAAGCACCATATAATTGATATGTAGACTAAGAAGAGATCACTACTATCACAGGAGGTTTCTTTCTGGTCAGTAGCACTTCAAAGGGTTCTTTATTGTTTGGATATATTTTTGTTGAATTTTTATGTAAACATACTCACACTTAATACTATATATAAACACTGGATCCCAATCTCTGATTCATGCAAAAGACACTATTGTTTCGGGAAATACTAAAAAATGAAATCCACCAACTCTCAGAGGGACTAGGCCAAGCTCCCGTGCTCCTGCCACTGCCAACAACTCTCTCCTATGCCAGGCCATCTCACTCTCTAGGCCAGCCAACTCGCCAGCCCTGCTAGGCTCATGGCTCCCACCAGGCCATCTCTCAGATGCTCCCTCACCCCCAAGTACCTCTCACTTTCACATAACACTCCATGCACCACTGGCTAGTCATTGCAACACCTAATTACCCAGCAGAATTAAGACTCTTAATGCTTAATTAGCCAATCAGATTTATGTATCAATAATAACACATATTACAAGATGCCAATAATTTCAGAGCCAAATGATAATGATAAAGCTTTAACGCAATTATTCTAACCTTTTGATAACACCAGTCAACCTCCATTCTGGTTCTCTCTCTCCTCCTTAAACCTCTCTCCTCCTTAAACCTCTCTCCCTGTCTCAACTCTGTGCTCTGCCTCCCTTCTTTTTCTCTGCCAAATCACCAGCTCTAGCCTTTATTTTATAAATTAAAGTGGGAAGAAGGTTTACAGGAAATCACCTCAGTGCTGACTCATTCCTTGTTTGAAACCCCTCTCAGGAGAATGGAATTAACATCAAATATAATTAGCCTCAGGGCTATCCATAACACACTGTAGTCTAGACCCTGAGCTCTACTCACCTTCTATCTAAATTTCTGACTCACAAACAAGGCAAGATGTCATTGAATTTCTTGTATAAGAAATTTAAATAATAAAAATTTATAAGTTGTTTCAACACCAGACCACATGATTGCTTAAGCTTGTTCTCTAGATTGATTTAATGACCAAAAGGGCAGCTTCCCAACTCAGGAAGTCCCTGCCATGTTCTACTGCAAGTAGGTTCCCTAGTACCCATCCCACTAATGATACACTCTGCTAGCCACTTAAAGATACTGATACCAAAGCAAAATGTAGTAATTCTTTAATTTACTTGGAGGAAAAATGGTATTTCCATCTACTGTACAAGATTAAAGACAACTATATATAGTTATTCTAATTGCCAGTCAAAATTCTAGTATGCAGTGGAAAGAGACTAATGAGGACCCCTAACTGAGAAGCTATACATAGTTGACGACATCTAGGAAAGAGTCCGTTGGAAGGATGTGCATCATCCCAGTATGATAACTACACTGCACTAGATGGTGTCACACCCAATGAATATGGAGAGCACAAGTTGGAGTGGGTAGGTTATTTATTGGAGAAGAGAGAGGGTTGAGGGGGAGCACAAAGTTGCCAAGAGGGGTGTAAAGAGGTGGAGTGGACATGGGGGTGTTAAGGTAAAAGGTTGGGAGTGAATGATTCAATACATTGTATGAAATTCTCAAAAAACAACAAAAGGTGGTTTTATATAAAGTAATAAGGGGGAAAAAAAGGTTGGAGAAGAAAATGTGTGACTCTGAGACCAGTCAATGCCTTCCTGAGAATAAGTGGATATAGTAACAAAACACGGGAGGCCAGAAGATCTTCAAAGTTACTTTGCAAAGTACTTCCCTACATGTCCATTCTGGGAGTGAAGGAAGGACGAGCACTTAGGTTAGAAGTTGTTGGGTTTTCCTAATAACCACAGTACCTGTTACAAGTTCTCAGATTCATGCTTGGGGAATTTGTCTTCCCATGTTTAGGGTGTAGTGATCTTAGATCCAAGAATTTTAACAAGAAGCTCTACTTTAGAGTTACTAAAGGAGCTAGACTGTCTGCTTTAGGAGGCTTTAATTTGAAGAATTCCAAGTTTCTTCTGCTTTATGTAAGAGAGTATGAGACTGGGATGGGGGGAACTGTTTACAGAAAAAGTAAATGTTGAAGGAAAAAAAAAGCTTATGAAAGAGTTTGTTTCTCAGTGAATACAAAGTAAGTGGTGAGCCTTGTTTGCCTAGGAAACTGTGGTACTCAGTGTGTGGGCTAGTACTACAGCTATCCAACGGGGCCCATCTGAAAGAGCTCACTTACTAGATACTGTATCTCCTCTGCAAGCATGGCTCCAAGCCAGTGAAGTACGTGTAATCCCAGCTAGCAGGGAGACCATGGCCAGAGAATTGCTTATATTACAGGGTTTGAAGCTAGTCTAGACAACATGGCAAAATTTTTGTTTTTAAAACAAACAAAATAAATAGTACGATTCCATTTACAGCACTGGAAGGAGGGTCCATCCAAGTACAGGTCTACCAAGATGCTGGTACTGGCTAGCCCTCTGTCTTAGTTAGGGTTTTTATTTTGGTGAAGACACACCATGACCAAGGCAACTGTTACAAAGGCAAATATTTCATTGGGGCTGGCTTACATTTCAGAGGTTCAGTCCATTATCATCATGGTGGAAAGCATGGCAATTGTGCAGGCACACGTGGTGCTGGAGAAGGAGCCAAGAGTTCTACACCTTGATCTGACGACAGCCAGGAGGAGACCATCTTTAAACACTGGGGAGAGCATGAGCACTGGATGACTCAAAGCTCACCCCCACAGTGACTCACGTCCTCTAACAAGGGCACAATTCCTAATAGTTAATAAGTGCTACTCCCTGTGGGCCAAGTATTCATACATCTGAGTCTATGGGGGCCATACCTATTCAAACCACCACCCTCCAAGGATACCTCCTGTTCTTCATCTGTATGCAGGGCTGTTGCCATGTTAGTCCCTCTCTTCTGACACTGACTTGGCTTACTCCCACACAATATTTATTAACATCTAAAATTCTGTTATCTAAAACAGTATTGCATCCTTTCTTCCTTGTTTGTGTGTTTGTTTTTTAAAGCAGTTTTAGGTTCATTGCAAAACTGAGCTGATGAAGGTACAGACCTTCCCAGATCCCTCTCTTTGCAAAGAGCTTCTTTTCTTTCTGGTGTTTTTCAGTGTCCCAGGTCCATTTTACACTTTCCTTGTCCCAGTTCTTCTAGATCAGTCATTTCCCCTATGCACAGCCCTGGTTCCTTTTCATTTAGAATGGTGTTTAAATCCAAGATCTGGTTGCCAGCTCATTTCTACAAGGATATAATTAATTACATGTCCTGGAAGCTTCAAAGCAAGGCTATGTACACATGTATTCTAACCTGTGTATATACACATGTCTATTCGTGTAGCATTCATCTAAACCTGAGTTCTTATTACTGTGTCACACTCTAATCCATCAACCACTCGCACTGGTTTTCCCTTGCTTACCTTTAACATCCCATTTCATCAGTGCAGTGTTTGGCTCCCACCACCCACCATAGGGTAACTTCATTGCTCCACCCCGGCTCACAGACAGCAGGAGCAGAGCTGCCCGTCTGCACTTCTCTACCTTACTTATCTTTATCCTTTACCTTGATTTCTTCTCTGCTATACTCTGACCACTCAATAAACTTTTATTTTCTACTTATCTCCTCTATGACAATAAGATTCTCACTACTGAGTCCTCAATTTTAAACTATTTTACACAAAGTAGGTACTTAATTTTTTTAAAAGAGCTGAACAATGAACAAATAAATGAGAAAAATTACCTATTATATTAATTAGGCTGAACTAGGAGGCTTTCCCTAGCCAGGACTAGTATGTTGTTAAGCTTTGAGATGCCGTGTCTGTTTCAATAAAATCTTAACTCTACCATATAATTTAAACTTTTTTAAAACCAATTCATCTGACTTCTCTCCATTTGGTATAATGAAGTCACCTAAGAAATCAGTAATCAGAAACTCGCCTATCCTAACCATTACCTCTTTCATTTTTCAGTCACTGCCAAATGAAACATCATATACACTGCTAACCTGGTTTAAATTTTCTAGAAACACTTTTGTTTGGGGAACAGGGGTTCTTTGTGTAGGTCTGGTTGTCCTGTGGACCAGGCTGTTCTGGAACTCAAAGATCGGCTTGCCTCTACTATCCAAGCGCTGGGATTAAAGGTGTGCATCACCACTTCTGGTTCTAGACTTTCAAAAAATGTGCTCTAGTATTAGTGATATATTTTCTCACCTAATCTAGAAACAAGAACAACAGAATCACTATTTTAAGACCACAACATACAATTAATAAAGAATTATATTTAAAAATTAAGTGGCTGATTTTTAACTTAATCTTTTAAAAGAACTATAAGGGGACTAAAACAATGCTTGAGAAAAACATACAGATTTGTTCTTCTCCCGAGTGTGAAAGCCTGAGGTTTAAGAACAAAGGAAGTAATAGGAAACATATGGAAAAGATCGGTAACTAAATGGAATTTTGGCCCAAGTGCAGTCTGCCACATTTCACATACCAATGTCTCGAGTAATAGACTAGATGTTTACAATGTTGCCAAAGCACCGTTGAAATACTATATACTTTTCCCAAATCTGAAACATTAAAATAAATCCTCTAGGTTACTTATAAAGTCTAATAGAAAACACTGTTTTGAAGAACCAAAACGAACTTCTCAAGCTTGAAAGAATGTCTTTCCAAAGAACTCAACAGCTGATGCCAAGAGACACAGCTAACTCTGTTTAACTATGAAAACATTAGCACAAAAATTTAGCCTTGCAGTAAGCAGGCTTTTCAGCTGCAACTCTTAAGGAGGGCTCATTCAGCAAATGAAGAAAGTTTCTAAATACATACAATAAAAGGTAGAAGAAGTGACTGAGCAGCAGAGGCTTTTATTCGATCCCACTTAAAGACAAAGTGGACTATAAAATTATTTTGTGTACTGAGCGGAAAGGCAAGGCACTAGCATACATAGCTGAGGGAATTCATTTCTCTTTAAAAGTTATTAGTAGTCTTTATAAGTGGGAAAGTTGTGCCTTTAATGTGTGAAACCAATGCACTCTATTGCATTCTCAAAGTAAACTAGATGTGAAATGCTGTATGTTTCCATTTCTGATTCTTAGTCAAGAATCAAAGGGAAGAACTGATGTGAATACAAGCCTCTGTCAACCCAGGAACCGGATACAATTTTGAATTCCACCTTAAATTGCTGAGACACTGGGCTCCAGGTCACAGTGGACTTTAATCTGAAGAATTCTTTGGCATAAAAATGAAAATAAAAACAGTAATCAGTACATGTTGTTTCATTTAGTCTTGTTTGCCTTTCATATTAGAGAAAATTCTTGCCACACCTCAAACCAAAATTAAGGAGAAAAGAAAGAAGCTAGCCACATAAATCTGACCAAGAGCACAAACATCTTACTTTGAATCCACAAAATTCTGTATAATGAAAAGAAGTACAAAATTTTAATTCAACCCAAGTGTTTTCCAAGCAGATTGTATTTACTTAAATTGCTACAGTAATTCAAAGGACAGCCCTGTCTGCACACTGAGTCACTGTGGAGTTTTAAGAAACTTCGCTAAAGAATTTAGGCATTTCTGATTCAGTTAAAGGATTGCCAATTCATCAATCCCTGAAACTAGAGCAATCTCAACAGGTATGATGATAAAGTAATTTTCAACTCTTAAAGAATGTATTCTTACTGTTACAAAAGTGTCTTAGGGTTGCTAAATATTAAATTAGACTGCACTTATTATAAAAGCTGGGGAAGCAAAATCTGGCTAAAAATTAAATTAAAATTTTGATTAAGCAAAATGTTCAAGCAAAAAGATCAGCAAGGTGAGTTTAAATTTCTGATTTAAAATGACTCAATAAGCCATATTTGTTTAGATTATTTTTTAAAATAAAACAGGACAAAGAGAAAGAATCTTCGGTTAAAGGAATCAATTTCTCTTTAGTTTCTTGGGTTTGTTTTTCTGCTCTTAATTTTAAATGACAAAAAGTTTGCTAAAAAATTTTGCTAAAAAAACACTTTGTTGAAATTTTTTCTACTGGGCAAATTTCTGATTTAGAATGTTTGTTTTCATTCGTATCATTCCCAAGACAGGAACATTTTGTCTGGTTATTAAAGGATTCTTAAGTTTAAGTTAATTACGGATTTAAATGTATTGTGCATGTATGTATGTATGTATGTATGTATGCATGCATGCATGTATTATTTTAACTGAGACACACTCTTTTTAATAACAAAAGACTAAATTTAAAGTTGTCTTAGACAAGAATTAAGAGGCACAGATGATCTTTATATCCTGGCTTCTATGTCCTATCAGTAAAACGGTTAACAGCTTTAAAACAGTGACATGCTATGATGCTTTTACCTTTAAGTTTCCAGAACTAAGTAAATTATAACACTTTTATTAATTTGGATTAGGATCTACATTCATTTAAAAACATGAGTGTTTTTCTTCAAGAGAAATGCTATGATAAAGATACTTATTGTGTTATATGCAAAATTCATATTAATGGATAATTTCTTAAATTTTACATTGTTGCTTTGCTTTATTTTTTCTTCATCTCTCATATTTCTAATAGACAATATAAGTAAGAAATATCACATGTTGTTATATAGAAATAAGTACAAAAGATAACAGCTAAGTTCTCTAACTTTTAATCATCTAAAGAAACCAGCATGGTGAATCCCTAGAGAAATAAACATTAACAGAGAAAGGCACTGCTAACAAGCCATAACCTGTGACTTAAGTCACTCATTCTATAGATCTTTGACTGCTTAGAGCAAGCGCACTGCACTGAGGCTTTGTTAAAACTTAGAGACTGGGAAATGAGATGACTCACAGTGAGTTACTCTGATGGTCTCTGAGTTATATTACAAAGAACAGGGCATAAATTGTAGAATATGGAAGCAAAAGTAACCAAATATGCTTAGCAATGACTAAAAAGAGACTCATTGGGTAAAATGAATTAAAATCACTAGAGAAAGAAGGTATCACAGTGGAAGAGAGGAAGACTAGTAAAGGACAGGATTTCAGTGGAAAAATGGCTCTCCAGGGAAATCTTCCTGAAGTGTTTACGAAGACCAAAAGGAGACAACATGAATCCTTCTATCATCAAAGGCCTTTGTTTTTGATGCTAAGTTAAGCTGCCAGGAAGTGTTATCGGGATTTCCTTTTCTTCCAATGTCTCAAACTCCTGAGCAACAGATTCTAATTCTAAAACATAAGGTTGCTTTTGATGACTGCTAAAGGTCTTCATACAAGGATAAAATCTTCACACAATGAAAAGACAGAGTGGATGCTCATGAGCAAGTGCGGCAGAACTTTAGAGTCCTTTGTGGCCTGGCTTGGTGCCACAGACCAGCTCTACTTCTTGGCTCTCAGTGCGAACTTTGGGAAAGCAGCCTCTAAGAATCTACTGCTAGCGGCTGTATTGGGGCTGAAATTAAGTAGCAAAAATGCTTTTAAAAGTTACTATAGCAAGTACAATAAAATCCTAAAAAAATTTCAAGTAAAATGTCACCAACAAAAGAGTAAAATGTGTAAGATTTTCCAAACCCATTTCTCCTAAAGTGCCAAAGTCTGGTTCAATCAATGTTTATCCCAGGAGGGTCAAGCCCTGGCCCTGCAGCACTCACTAACTATCCCCATTTAGTTATGGTTCATTTTCCAGTGTTGGTCTCTTCTAAACTGTTTGCTCTTCACGGAGAACGGACCCTGTTTTCATTTTCTCTTTATTTTTTTGTTCCCTAATTGCACATTGCCTCACAGGTAAGAATAATTTTAAAAAATGCAACCTTAAATAATCCAATTAAACCACTAATATTTATAAAATGCTGTACCAAGCATACAAGTACAGTATCTAGCTGAGTAACAACAGCAAGAAAATGATTACCCCAAAGCAGACTCTACTAAGAACATTGCAGGATGAAGATCATAGCACAAACATACTTCTTTATTAAATTAGGAATTCATTAGCAGAGTGCAAATTCCTTAGGAATTTAGACTCCTAGGTCCTGGCTTGTTGAACAGTTATTATTTCTAGGCATTTCCCACTTCCTAGGTCATGGTATTACTTATCTCTCTATTTGGAAATAATTACATCATTCATATGCAATTCTAGAGTTCTTCAAAGCACAGTTCCCATTCTATGTCATTCCTGAATTATACAGTAAAGAAAGAACAATTGATGCAATTATTTAGATTTGCTATACTTAAAAAATAATAATCATAGCCAGGTGGTGGTGCACACCTTTAATCCCAGCACTGGAGAGGCAGGGTCAGGCAAATCTCTGAGTGTGAGGTCATCCTGGTCTACAGAGTGAGTCCAGGACAGCCAGGGCTACACAGAGAAACTGTCTTCAAAAACAACAACAAAGGCTGGCGAAATGGCTCAGTGGGTAAGAGCACTGACTGCTCTTCTGAAGGTCCTGAGTTCAAATCCCAGCAACCACATGGTGGTTCACAACTGCCTATAATGAGATCTGACTCCCTCTTCTGGTGTGTCTGAAGTCAGCAACATATTGTACTTATGTATAATATATTATACATATTGTACTTATGTATAATAATAAATCTTTGGGCCGGAGCAAGCAGGGATTGAGCGAGTGGAGTTGACCAGAATGAGTGGAGTTGAGGTCCTAAAAAAAATTCCCAACAACCACATGAAGGTTCACAACCATCTGTACAACTACAGTGTACTCACATACATACATACATACACACACACATACATACATACATCATACATACATACATACATATATATACATACATACATACATACATCATACATACACACACATATACATACATGCATACAACAAAACCCCGCCAGCACTAGCACCACAACAATGTCACTAAGTATTTCAATTTGGTATTTTCTTAGAGATAAGAGTAAATACAATATACTAACTAGTACAAACAATTATTTAACACTTTTTAAAAAGCAAGGCAATCATCCAAAAAGAATGATGGGAAATGATGTTTTACAGCCAGAGACAAAACAAAAACACAAAACAAAACAAAACAAAACAAAACACCAACCTAGTAGTCTTGTCAGAGGAAAGAGCAGCCATGCCATACTTAAGGTCGTAGCCAAGAACTAAGAATGAGCCCAGTCAGCCCAGTTCTGTTTTTCCTTCTTCATATTTAGCTGTGTGAGTCAGAATGAGAGTAGAGAGGAAAGTCATTTGCCAGATGTAAAGAACTCAGAAAACCCAGGGAATGTGAAAAGAAGAAAGGAGAATAAAGAACTGCCGCATCTCAGGCAGAGGGAGCTTATGACTGCGGAAGTGTGGATGGAGGCAGTGAAGAACCGGTAGCATCACCATCACCTTAGATCCCTGACACTCAGGAACTACTTGTGGTTGGAGGCACTACTGAAGATATGGTCAGAGTGTGGGTTGTTCAAAATTCAGAATATGACCTCTGGTAATTAGCAGGCCCAGGACATGAGTATACACTCATGAAAGAACTGAGACAATAACATGGGAAGAAAAGAACAAATGGAGTTCTGTCAGAGAAATGATGAACTATTTTCTCAGTTATACCAATGGTGAAAAAGAGGAGTAGCATTCTAGAAGAATAAAATATAAATTATTTCATTAACACAAAGGGACGCTAGGAAATTTGTTTGTTCTCTCATAGAAACCCTAATGAGAAGAGTAGAGAAAAAAAGGTCTGTGAGGGGGGTAAAAAAACGCTTAAAATTTTCTTTTTTTATTTTTTATTTTCTAAATTTATTTTTTACACTCCATGTTTTATTTCCCCCCCTCATTTACCCTCCTATTGTTCCACATCCCACACCTCCTCCAACCCTACCCCATCTCCACGTGGATGTCCACAGCCCCCACCCCACCTGACCTCTAAACTCCCTGGAGCCTCCAGTCTCTTGAGGGTTAAGTGCATCATCTCTGAGTGAACATAGACCTGGAAGACCTCTACTGTATGTGTGTTGGGGGCCTCATATCAGCTGGTTTCAACTGGACAGCAGCTTTCAATTTGCTAAGAACTTTTACATGAATAGCTCATGTCATCCTAACTCAGATGGCTGAAGCAGTAAAGACTGCCTGAATTTTAGGAGGTGGAGACCATCCTAGTAGCACAGTGAGATCCTGTCTCAAAAACAAAACAAAACAAACAAACAAACAACAACAAAGTGAGAGTTTATCTTCTAGGTGAGATAAACAGAAAGACTAAGACAAGACACAAGATAAGTATGTAAGATAAAGAAGGCAAATATGGAGCTGGGGACACAGCCCAGACAGCAAGAGGACCTGAGCTCTGAGTGGGTTCCATACTAAAAAATAAAACAAAACCAGGTGTGGAGACCACATTTGTAATCCTAGTGCTTGGGAGGCAGAGATGGGCAGTCCCTTGGGTTCACTGGCCAGTCTACACAGTGAGAGATCTTATTTAAAAAAATTAAAAGTTGCCTAATGAATGAATGAGGTTGTCTTCTAGATTTCAAATGTACATGTGCTAGCACACACACATGAGGCAAGGCATAATTTAACTATCATTTCATATTACTAACAAATTTCACATTATTCTTCTGAGGAGATATTTTTTATTGAAAGTAGTACTACTGATCTCCAACTCATAAGCTCAAATGATCTGACCCCTAAGCAAGTGGGACTATTGGCATGAGCATATGTCCAGCAACTACAATTCGTATTTTCTTAATAAAGCAAGAGGCAGAATTATTAAATGGAAGAAATGAAAGTTAAGTCTTCAAACTACTTTTTTTATAACATACTCTACCCTTCTTCAAGTTTCATCAGAAATAACTGTTAATTATCTATAAAGCCTCCGGAGTCCTTACAATCCGACTCAATACAATATCCTTCAGTTACACTGCACTGTATGTCTCTCATCCTCCATTAGATTTCAAACTCCCAGGAGACTAGGATAGTGGCATTTTAATATCTATAATCCAAAGCCAGGCATGGTGACGCTCCCTGTAGTCTCAGTACCTGGGGACAGGAGGAGCTTGAGTTTTAGGCCAACCTCACCTAAATAAATAGCAAGCTTGAGGCCAACCAGGGATCTATGAGAACCTGTGTGGAAGGAAAAATGGAAGGAAGAAAGGGAGGAGGAATGGGGGGTAAGGAGAAGGGGAGGGAGGAGAGAAGGGAGGGAGAGCTCGCAGAAAACAGTGAACAGAAGGAGTGAGGGAGAGAACATGAAAATATTAATCCAAGAGAAATTGAAACTTTGCAGAAATATTTCCAAGAGGAAAATGTGAAGATATACATAGCCTTAGACAGGAAACAGGAAGAAATAAAAATGACAGTGTTTTCGAAATAAGTTACCACACAGAAAAGAATGTTCTTTTAATGAACAAGGATAGTATTTCAGTAACAGAAGTAGTAAGGAACAGATTTTGGTTTAATAAAAGTTTAACAGGCAAAGTTCTTTAAGTGTTCACATAGGTAGCAAACACCACTAATCGAGAAACGGCTGGCAAGAATGCCCAGCATTTACAGTGGAGGAAATACTAGAGTGTGGTTGAATGATGTTACACTAGAAACATCAGCATGTCTAGAAAACAAGACAACTGGGATTTTTTTGTTTTTAATCTTTAATCTGTTTTTACAGTCCAGTTGTTATCCCCCTCCCTTTCTACCCTCTGACTGTTCCAGAAAATCATGACTGTATAGCATTGTGTTTCACACATGTAATCTTAGCGCTTGGGAGGCAGAGGCAGAAATTCCTGTAATTTAAGGACAGGTTGGTTTTCATAGTAAATTCTAGTTAGTAAGAGATACAGAGGGAATCTGGTCTATAAAAAATAAAAGTAAACAAATAAAAGACAGTGATTACTTAGTAAAAAGTCCAGAAAGCACTCTTTTTTTTTTTTTTTTGAGACAGGGTTTCTCTATGTAGCCCTGGCTGTCCTGGAACTCAGTCTGTAGACCAGGCTGGCCTCGAACTCAGAAATTCGCCTGTCTCTGCCTCCCAAATCCTGGAATTAAAGGCGTGTGCCACCACACCCGGCCTGATTTCTGTTTAATGCAACATATTATTCTAAATTTCACAGGTACTTAAACATTCAATTTTCATTGGAACTTTACCCATACCGTCTGAATATTCTGCTATATATATATGCATCAACCTAATACATTTTATATGTGTCAGTTTATATGAGAATTATTCTGAGTATTAATCAATTTTCTCTTTGCAATAGGACAAGAAAAGAAAATGGGCTTTTTAAGTCCAATATATGTCCTTTTCTTCTGTTTTGGAGTTAGAGTATACTGCCAATATGAAGCTTACCGATGGGATGACGATTATGACCAAGAGCCAAATGAGGATCATGATCCAGAATTCCAATTTCATCAAAATATTGAATATGGAGTTCCCTTTTATAATAATATTTTAGGTTGTGCTAAGGAATGCTTCTGTCCAACTAACTTTCCAACATCAATGTACTGTGACAATCGTAAACTTAAGACTATCCCAATTATCCCAATGCACATTCAGCAACTCAACCTTCAGTTCAATGACATTGAGGCCGTGACTGCAAATTCATTCATCAATGCAACTCATCTTAAAGAAATTAACCTTAGCCACAACAAAATTAAATCTCAAAAGATTGATTATGGTGTGTTCGCTAAACTTTCAAATCTACAACAACTTCATCTAGAGCACAATAACCTAGAAGAATTTCCATTTCCACTTCCAAAATCTCTGGAAAGACTCCTTCTTGGTTATAATGAAATCTCCACACTTCCAACAAATGCCATGGACGGGCTGGTGAATGTGACTATGCTTGATCTCTGCTATAATCATCTTTCTGATTCAATGTTAAAAGAAAAGACCCTTTCCAAAATGGAAAAATTAATGCAGCTCAACCTATGTAATAACAGATTAGAATCAATGCCCCTTGGATTGCCTTCATCACTTATGTATCTATCATTAGAAAATAATTCAATTTCATCTATACCAGACAATTATTTTGACAAACTTCCAAAACTTCATGCTCTAAGAATATCACACAACAAACTGGAAGACATTCCATATGACATCTTTAATCTTTCCAATCTTATAGAACTCAACGTTGGACACAATAAATTGAAGCAAGCATTCTACATTCCAAGGAATTTGGAACATCTATACCTACAAAATAATGAAATAGAAAGTATGCAATTTTTTTTTGCATTTTTAAAAAAAGAACAAGAGTGGTATTTTTTGGGGGGGTGAGGGTGGGGTTGAGCCAAGATGTCTCTATGTCACCCTGGATGCCCTGGAACTTACTATGCAGACCAGGCTTGTCCTCAAACTAATAGATATATCCATCTGCCTCTGCCTCCCTAATGCTGAGATTAAAAGCACATGTACCAACATGGCTGATGAAAGAATGGTATTTTGACTCTTTATAAAGAATGAATTGTTAATAATCTATGCTTTACATAGTGATGAAAAGGGTTGCTTTGAGGTTGGCTAAGGAGATGGCAGATAGTGGCCGAGGGAATACCATTACTTTTATAGTCTTTTCTATTCAACTTGACCACTTTGTCTATTATTAGCAAGCAGTACTAGAGAGCTGCTTGGAAGACATATGACCTGGTTAGTAGCAATGTAGTTTTTCCTTTTACTCTTTTTTTAAAAGTAAGATTGCTTTTACTAGGAAGCACTTATATATTACTTATACAATCAGTAAAGCCAATCTGCTCATTTTTTATTTTGGTGATATGAAACATAAGTTTCACTTCATTTTAATAACAAAACCCAACCTGAAATTATAACCACAATATGCAGAATAAACTTTTGACTTGTATTTTTCAGGCATCAATGTGACAATGATATGTCCTTCTCCTGATCCAGTACACCATCACCATTTAACATACCTTCGTGTGGACCAAAATAAGCTGAAAGAACCAATAAGTTCATACATCTTCTTCTGCTTCCCTCGCATACACAGTATTTATTATGGTGAGCAGAGGAGTACTAACGGTGAAACAATTCAACTGAAGACCCAAGTTTTCAGGAGCTACCAAGAGGAGGAAGAGGAAGACGACCATGATAGTCAGGACAACACTCTTGAGGGTCAAGAAGTATCAGATGAGCACTATAATTCTCATTACTATGAGATGCAAGAGTGGCAAGATACTATATAGGTATACATTTATGCCTTCATAAAGCCTTACTAATTACAAATATAAACATGTAACTGCTCATAATAATATATCTACAAGTATGTGTTAGTATAAAGATCAGAACTGCATTTAAGATGTTGGTGAAAATGTCTTTACTTCATAGGTTTAGAGCTTACTAAAAATGATGCAAATCTTAAGAAATATAAAAATAGAATGGTAAGTGGGAATAAAAAAACTAAGCTCAAATGGCTTTGTATATTTTTTACACTTAGAAATATTATCATGCAAAACCATGTAAGGGCCAGCAAAATGGTTCAGCAGATAAAGCATTCACTACCAAGACTTTGAGTAGAGAGACTCAACTCCCGCAGGTTGTCAACTTTTCCTCTGCCACGTGTGGTAGTGTACATGTTCCTGACAATGACGATGATAAATTACATAAAATCCTCTTGAGTATGTCGTCACTTCCAATACTTTTCCTAGGGATGATCAAGTAAGTAACACTGCTGGTGAAGACAATAGCTGTCCTCTCCACCTGAAGGGGACATGAGACAATGGGGGAATGTTGACTTAACAGTAGTCTTTCACACAAGAAAGATGACTTTTAGTGGCTTTCACACTTGTATTTTTATTCTATTCTCCTCTCCTCTCCTCTCCTCTCCTCTCCTCTCCTCTCCTCTCCTCTCCTCTCCTCTCCTTTCTCTCTTCCCCCCACCCCCTGCCTCCTCTCTCCTCTGTCCCCTCTCCCACTCTCTCTCCTCCCCTTCTCTCTGAGACAGGGTTTCTCTGTGTAGTCCTAGCTGTTCTGGAACTTGCTCTGTAGACCTGGCTGACCTAAATACTTCCCTGTACCTCTGCCTCCTGAGTGATGAGACCAAAAGTGCATGCTACATTTGTATTTCTAATAAGATATGCAGCACTGGTTCAGCACTGAGAATGGAATGTTTTGACGTTCTGAGTTACCATCCTAAGATCTAAGGCAAAAATTTCAGGAACATGAGTGCTCTTTTCTCAGAGGACCAGATGAAACAAATTATCTGAGACGTGAGATACAGCTAGGAGTAGAGCCTTAGACACGTCACGCCTGTCAGGCCTCTGGCCACTCTTTGCTAGTGACTGTGTGAGAATGTATCATTCACATTCTTCAGTTCATTTTTAACATATTTTAAGTAAGCTTTAAGGTGAATATTCTAACTGTTGTGATGAATTCTTTTATTTAGCAGGCATCAATGCTTCACAGAACTCCCATTAAAAAGGAACAAATATAAATCTGGGTATGCCAATAAAAAGAATCAAAAACCACATGATAAAAGTTCAGACAAGGCACAATAAACAGATGTGTACACTATAATTTGGAAGTATCTGTTCAAACTTGTGAGTGCTGAGAAGCCTCTATTGCTTTTTCTAGTTTGAGTAGGTTGTTAGCATTAGCAGAAGAAAACACTCACCTGCCCACAAGTGCAAAGTTGACAATGTATAATGGATATAAACAAAACTCCACCCACTCATTTAAACATCCACATCAAGTTATTTAGGGAAGGTGTAACAGTGAGAGATAAGGAATCACAATGAATGACTGTGACCAAAAAAAAAAAAAAAAAAGGGAAGCCCAAGAGTCAACTACTAGCGACATGAGCTAGGCATCCCTGTGATATAAGACTTAAGGTCCAGTTGATTCTTCTGAAATATTTCAATATAGGATTATAAATGCAATTATTCTTTAACCATAGAAATGTGATACTGTGAGTGTCAAAAAATGAGCAAGATCAGACTATCTTTCTAACTTCTATCATTTTAAAATTTAAAGAGTCATTAAAGAAATGCAAACCAAAACCACAATAGAAGATTAGCTTTTCTCACTATAATGGTTACTTCCAAAAAACCAACCAATAACACCCACTGGTGAGAACACAAAGATTGGACCCTCACACAGCTGACAGAAAATGGCGCAGAAATTTGGAAACTTCCAGTTGGGTACCAATGAATCAACATTTCTTCTTCTGGGTACATGCCCAAGAGACTTAACAAAGGTTCACACCAAAGTCTGCCCACGACCATCCATAGCATGGGTTTACCATGAAAGAGCTAGGGAATCCCACTGAGATAGAAATCTTCAGTACAGGCTACATTGCATATTAGAAGCAAGTTGGTGAATTCTTCTGACAAATGGAGATTCTCCACAGATACTTAAAAGTTACATTCATACAAGAATTTATCAGGGCCTGGGAAATAGGGGGGGGGGTTTGTGGTATTGCATTATTCACTAGAGCAGACCCCCCTGGTGCTAGCTTTCACAAGGCTCAAAGGAGTAGCACTAATTGTGATTAGGGTGTGAAATCCTTAGCTGTCATTAGCTGACCCTAGGCAAGACTGCTTTATCTTTACTGTAAATATTTACCTAGTTACTGTAAGTCCTTTTGAAGTCATTCCTTTGTTTTGTGTCAGGTAACTTCAATGTACTTTGCCTGCTGTGACATCCTACCCTTTATATTCTGTAGTATATAAGACTGGTGTTCACTTTGTGACATTACATTCAGATTCTACACAATCTCCTGTGTGCATCTGTCTGTCATTTCCACTGACTCCTTGCCCACCTGCAACTAGAGACCCCGTTCCACACAGACAAAGGGACCAGGAGGATCTGAAGCATACGCATACACACACACACACACACACACACAAAGGCTAAACTGTGCTTGGACACACTAAGAAAACATGTCTATCATAACAAAATTCCAAGATTAGTCAACAGAAATAAACACATTTAGCTTTTAGAAAGGAAACGAAAATAAAAGATCCTTCAGAAATATCCTCAAATACTATTGTTTGAAAATATCTAGTCTGTGTGTAAATATTACTTGAAGCACAGATTGTAAACGTATTCCTTAACTTAATGACTACTAAGCTAAAATACAGATGCGTGTGTATCATATAACACATTTAACCAGCTCCAGGAGGGAAGAAAGCATAAAAGGAAGAAAGGGGGAAAAAATTCTCAACTCATCTATAGACTTTTTGTGTTATAAAGAATTCCTATGTCCCCAAGGATGGCTGGAACTACAATTCTGGTTTCCTGATTCCAAACACATGGTTTTCCTTCTAAATCTTAGAAATAAAGTAAAAAAGCAGCTGGAAACAAGATTACAGCATAGCAGGTCAAAGTCCCAAGTCTCTTTCTTGCATGCTCCAATATCCTACAAGGATGTTACTCTAGTTGAAGTAACTGTACTTGGTATAACTAAGCAGTGCTCGAAGTAGCATGGCACCAGGCACACTCCTTTCATCACTAAGTGTTCAGACTGTGAATATATTAGACACCAAAGGAAAAGAAGTAAAATCATAGATAAACTACTAGGGGAAAAAAAGCATGTTCTCATCCTCCCATTGCACCATAACCCACGTTCCCTTGTCGGTAAAGTACTTACACTCTCATCCCTTTCATGTGAACAAGAGATCTATGTTGACATAAACACATGAGATTTAAGACAGTAAGCCTGCTATAAGGTCTCTCTCAGAATATTGGATTTAAAAAGTCTTAAGTATCTACTAACTCAGTAGTTCTCACAGGTAGTTTTAAAATATAATTTATTTTTATTTATATTTGTGGCACAAGTGCCTGTCACATAGTGCCTGAGGGAGTCAGAAGAGGGAACTGGGACCCTGGAGTTGGAGTTACAGGTGCCTGTGATCTGCTCAACTTGGGTGTTACAATCCTAATTTATGTCCCTTGGAAGAGCAGTAAGTACTCTTAACTGCTAAACCATCTCTCCTGCTGCAAAAAGGTATCACCCATCTGACAGCTAGCGTGCATAGCGAGGTGATAGGTAGCTTTTAGGTTTTCTTTTTTTTTTAAAGGCTTTTGTTTTTTAATTTTTTTAAAGTTTCTTTAGAATTTTTAATAGTTTAAAAACATTTATTTATTTAATGTATATGAATATATGAGTATGGCATTGGATCCCATTACAGATGGTTGTAAGACACCATGTGGTTGCTAGGATTTGAACTCAGGACCTCTGAAGAACAGTCAGTCCTCTTAACTGGTGAGGCATCTTTCCAGCCCTTGTTTTGTAATTCTGGAGACAGGCTCTCATTATGTATAGCCTTGGCTAGCTTAGAATTAAACAAACAAAACAAAACAAAACAAAACAACAACAACAACAACAACAAACCTGCCTGACTCTGCCTCCCAAGCGTTGGGATTAAAGACAGGCTCTACCATGACTGACATTTAGCAGTATCAGGAGATTTATTTCGTTTTTCCACTGGGGACTACTGCTACTTGCATCTAATGAGTAGAGAGACAAGGTACTTTACAAACACACTCAGTACACATACACTAGCCCACAACAAAGAACAATCAGATCCAAAGTAACAATACAGAGGCCAAAGAACTCTATAGTAATTAAAATATGGTTCAATGGGTATAGAAAGTGAGCCTCCTTGGAACCGGAGAGATGGGTCAGTGGTTAAAAGCACTTGTTACTCTTCCAGAGGACCATGTTCAATTCCCAACTCTCTATGTAGGCTCATGGCTTTAACTCTAGTTCCAGGTGGTCTGACCCTCTCTTCTGGACTCTTTGGGTATCAAGCTTGTAGGTGGCACAGAGATACACATGCAGACAAAATATCTACCACATAAACTTGAGAGGGGGAGCTGGGAAGGAAGTGGCTACTGAGGTAATCAAAACTGTGACCTCAGAGAAGTATTCTGAATCTAAACCACAGTTTCCTACAAAGTCAGATGATGATATTGAAGACGGAGAAAATAACAACTCACTGAGTAGTTACGGTTTGTCTTAGGGTTTCCATTGCTATGAAGAGACACCAGGACCAAGGCAACTCTTATGAAGGACATTTAATTGGAGCTGGCTTACAGGTTCTGAGTTCAGTCCATTATTATCATAGAGGGAAGCATGGCAGTGTCCAGGTAGGCAAGGCACTGGAGGAGTTGAGTGCCATCTTGTTCTGAAGGCAATCAGAAGACTGTCTTCCAGGGTGCTAGGAGGAGGATCTCAAAACCCATCCTATGGTGACACACTTCTTCTAACAAGGCCACACCTATCCCAACAAGGTCACACTTCCTAATAGAGCCACTTCCTGGGCCAAGCATAATTTAAATCACCACATGGTTTCTGTTAGTATATTTTCTGTGTCTGTCTATCTCTCCCCACCTCTCTCTGTCTCTCTCCCTGACCCCCTCTCTCTTTCTAGAAACCCCTTGGATCTTCAATGTTTTTCTTTCTTTCCTCCTTTCTTCCTTCCTTTCCTTTCTTTGAGATAAGGTTTCACTATGTAGTCTTGACTGGCCTAGAACTCACTATCTAGATCAGGCTGGCTCAAAGAGATCTGCCTGTGTTGGCCTGCATCCTGGGATTAATGGCAAGCCTGATATCTGTTTTTAAGAGCAAGGTCTCAAATAGTTTAGATAGCTTAGAACTCACTAAGTAGTGAACAACCTTGAACTTTTGGTCCTTCTGTGCCTATCTCACAAGCGCTAAGGTTACATATGGGTGCCACCATACCCATCTTATGCATGGGTGGCAATGGAACTCAGGGCTTCTTGAATATTAGGCAAACACTCTATTAACTGAGCTACATGCTATCCGGGAAATTTAATTCCACTGAGCACATTTTTAGTTGCGTACTGCTGAGAAACAATTAGGAGGAAGAAGCACAGACTAATGAGGTACCCTTAAAAAATAAAGCCCCTCTAAGGCATCAAGGGTACTGCAACAGGGTTACCTAAACAAATGTCATAGAGCAAATTCTTATAGGATAGGATGTCTGCTCTAAAACATTCAGCAGCTTTCACATTTAATAGAGAAAGTTAAGGAATTTTCTACCAGAATGTAACATTTCTTTCTGAAATGGAAAACAACCTGAGCTCCCAGCAGTTCTATAGGGAACAGGATCTAGGGGCTCTGGCTTTCTCTAAAGAGTGGTTGAACTTGGCTTTATCTTCCCAGAAGTGATTATACTATCTTTGTTGTGGATGAGACTGGTCACACACAATAGTTTTAGGGGTTGATTAACCATGTCAGAAAGACCACTTACAGGACTTAGAATGGGGGCTTAGGCTATGCACAATTAGTCAGCTGAACAATCAGTTCATCCAAAGCATACTCTAGACTCTGTTCCAGCACCTCTGTGCCTGGGTTTTACTTGGATCTCTGTCCTAGGTCAGCCACAACCATTAGTTGAACTTTCTTTAGTGACTTCTAATTCCTTTCAGAAAATTGAACACAGTTCCTCTGCAAGAACAAGTGCTCTACACTGCTGAGCTATCTCTCCAGCCCCCATGCTCTATTTTAAATATTTATCCACATTTTGCTTTAGGAAAAATAATTGTGACTACTCAAGTGCCAAAGAATAATAAAAATAAAAGTAATTGGGGGGCATAGTAATTGGGGGACAAGGGCTATGTAATCCAGGATAGCCCTGAATTCTCTATCCTCTGTCTCTCATTCTCAAGTGTTAAGATTATAAGTATTTGAAACTTTAAAGATGCTTACATGGTATCTATGCTACTACTTCACTTTTGTTTTGTTTTTGTTTGTTTACTTGCTTGTTTTTTTTTTTTAAACAGGGTCTCATTATGTAGCTCTGGATGGTCTGGAACTCAGTGTAGACTAGACTAACAGAGATCCACCTCTCTATATTTCCTGGGTGCTGGAATTAAAGGTGTTTACCACTACACCCACTCCCTACTTTAGTTTTCCAAAATTGAATATAAAATTTCATTCAGTAAAATTTTTTGCTATTACAAAATTTTGGAATCAAACTTCTTTTTAAAAGCTATTTCACAATCCTATGAACTAAAAAAAAGGAATTTAAAACCAAAAGGCAGCCAAGCAGTGATGGCACAAACCTTTAATCCCAGCACTCAGGAGGCAGAGGCAAGTAGATCTCTGAGTCCAAGGCCAGCCTGTTCTGTAAAGTGAGTTCCAAGACAGCCAAGGCTACATAGAGAAACCCTAGCATGAATGACCCCCTCCAGAAAAACAGTAACAATAACAACAACAACAACAACAACCCTAAAGGACCAATCTATAAAATAATTTGTTTAAAAACTCACTTTATATATACATTTTTATTGTATTAATTATATTATGGGGACAAAAATCCTTAGTTGTCATTACATTAAGAACAAAGACTATGCTCAGTTTGGTGTTTTATTTCATTCAAAAGTAAGCATCTTCTATACCAGAAAAGCACAAAAATAAAGGCCTGATTTTAAAAAGATTTATAAACTACTATTCACTAAAAGATTCGTGCACAAGGTAAAAGGGATCCAGAGTGCAGTACACTGCAGCTGCCCTAGTGCCGCAGTTTCAAATATCCTCAGCACATTCTCTCTTGTAACACCCTGCATTTCACCCCGAGAAGGAATGTTGGCAAAGATTTCCACCACATGGAATCTGCTGTTGAGTTCCACATGGGATTTAAACTGTTGGGCCCTGAAACTTTATTCAGCAGTTTGAAACAATTCCACAGCTTTGCTCATTCACTCTCCCACTTGGGACTAATGCACAGGGATGAATACCTATTGAGGAAAACCACAAGGACTTCAACCAGATACTAAGGTAGGCTTGTTTTTCACATGTTAATTTAGATACTGTGTGTGAAAGTATGATTCTAAAATGTTAATAAATGTAAACTGTAGTATAAGTTTCATTTTCAATGAAAATTAATTTCTAACAATACTTTCATATATCATTTTATATAAGACAGATGTAGGTTAGAACTAGAAGCAGAAAAAGTTACAAACTCATTTTATTTTGAAATCTCAACCACTGGATTTTTGACAAACTGGCATCTATAAATGCAGCATCAGCACCTCTAAGTGAGTTTGTCTGTAGTTTTTTAAAAGTCTGAAGCATGTATTCAGCAGTTAAAATTCACTGGTGTGCCTCAAAGAATCTTTCCAGTACATTCTCCAAAGTTCCTCACTTAAAGGTTTATTAAATTATGCCAGTCTGAAGTGGTACTGGTGAAGTTTTCATATTTTAAGCTTAAAAAGGCAACATTACTAGCTAACTAGTGACAATCTGTTAAATTTATAAAACTAGAAAGATTAAATGTTTTTTCCTACATTCCATACCACTCAAAAGTGTTAATGTCTACTTTTTATGATGTTAAGCCTAAGGTTTAAGTTTTAAGCCTTTTCTCAGAACTGCTTCTTTTACATCAATATGAATCAAGAGTTCCTTTAAAGCAGCAATGCGAAATATGATATTTTTAACTCACATGACACAAGATCATGGATCTTTGTATTAACTATTTATACTGCAGGTACCCCGAGAAGATTTTTGACTGCATACAAGTACCCCTACTCAAGACATTTGACATTTAATAAACTTACCAGCAGTTTTAAAATTGTTGATGGGTAAGAAATAAAACTACTTTCTGAATTTTTCAGAATCTTCACTGGCACATAAAACACTGTATCTAACTAAGGACTACTAAGAGTTAAATACTTGTTCTCTAGCCCCTACTGCATCCATCCTGCCAAAATATTCTCCAAGCTTTTAAAAACTGTTTCCATGGTCTACATTCTTACTTCCAGGGAAAAAGTTTCGTTCCACAGTCATCAGGTCAGTCACTCCTAACTTCAGTCACCTTGTGTCTGCTGAAATGAAGACTGTGCACTCTACATTTCTCCTGCTACTCTTCGTGCCTCTGACACAGCAAACACCACAGACGCAGCTGGATTCACATGTTAACTATGAGTATGCAACAGACAATTCTGAAGAAGCCAAATTTAGCCAGGATTATGAAGATAAATACCTGGATGGGAAAAGTATTAAGGTACTTTATTTCTACTTTAAATTTATATTCTAAAATGATACCCATTTAAATGCATGCTTTTCCCCTTAACCTCAATATTTGATAAGTTCAGAAAGAAAAAGGCACTTTAAAATTTAAAGTAATTATATTTTTCAAGTATGCATGATTCCTGAATTAATAATTAATAACTATGGTAAACAAAACTATCTACAGAAAATCTAATTTAAGTTTTGAATTAAACTTTAAGAGACATTAGACTTTAAGGTGATCTGATAGCTGAACTTTATATAAATTATTCTACATAGCATCCTAGAGTTGCGTGTTATAAATAAATTAGGAAAAGATGTATTATCAGGCTTATGTTTATAGCATTCAGAAAAATCCAGTCTTAGGAAATGAATGTAAGAATACTTACTGGCTATGCATGCCAATCACATAGAGTACCAACAAATAAAAAACTCCTTACTATAGGGATTTACTTTTAATCACATTTCACTCTACCAATTTGTACCAAGGACCTGTAATGACATGTCACTGAGTTATGACTTTTATACAGCTCATCACTCACATCCAACCTTCAGAGCAAAGCAATTAGTTGGTGTGTGTGTGTGTGTGTGTGTGTGTGTGTGTGTGTGTGTGAGAGAGAGAGAGAGAGATGTTAACAGCACAAAACTATGTGCTGCCCACTGTGTGTCATGCCCACACACACTGGAAAATCAAAGTCAGATGTTAATGCTACAGCTTCTTCTCCAAGCAAATGAGTTAAGATACTGGTATTAAGACAAAACAGACAGTTATCTCCAGCAACAGCTTCAAGTTAAAAAGCTCATTACCTATTATCTGACTGGAATGATCTGAGTCTATCAACCAAATGCAAGATACTTTCAAAATTCCTTAAATCTTAAAGTTTCTGGTTAACTGCATGGAGCTTTAAGCAGTTTTTCATCAATATAAATATGTGGACCAGTATCTGTGTAGAGAACTCAGTGGGGAAGAGTGATGTGTTTACACATAGAAATGAGGGCTAGGGCAAGGTCAGAGTGCCTAGGCAAGGTCAGAGTGCCCTGAGACAATAAGGAGCCATAAATAGAAGGGGAAAAAGGTAGTGAATAGGTCCTCGTGTAATAAATTACAGTCCACTAGCAGAACACACATTATCTGAAAAGAGGATAGAAGGCAAGTGATAATCCCCAGGTATACAATGTCAACAGCCTGCACCAATGGCCTAGTCAGGCCAAGAGGCTAGACAGAATGCAAAGGATCCATCCTAAGGTCAAGGCAGGAAAGCATCCAGGTCATGAAAGAAGCTGTACTGTCACTCAGAGAAAGGAAGGTGAAAAAAGAAAATTAGTTCATATGAAAAACTGTAAAGAGTCGTTTGACATTAGAGAAGCTTTCATTCCCATTCAGAGAATTATTACTGTTAATAATATCAAGTACTGAGTTCAGGTAACTCAAACAAAAAAATTTAATAGGTGGATTCCTTTATTCAGGAATACATATTCTACCTAGAGTACTTACAGTGTGGTTTAATGAATAATAAAGAAATGGAACTGTGTATAAAATCTTAACAGAGTGCTAAGATACAGCTCAGCTAAGGTAGACCTGCAAGATAAAGCCTCTTGCAGCCATAGATGAGCCCTGAGCCCACATGGTGGAGAGAACAAGTTGTCCTTTGTACAATATGTGTGTCACATACATACATACATACATACATACATACAAAATGCATATATAAAACAAAATCTTAACTAAATACCTCTAATTGTGACTAAGAGAAATGTTTGTGATCCCTCTGGTTTACAGTCAGACTTGTGACTTATCACACCTGATAACAAACTTCTACCTTTACAATAGGAAAAAGAAACTATGATAATTCCTGATGAGAAAAGTCTTCAGTTACAAAAAGATGAAGTTATACCATCATTACCCACCAAGAAAGAAAATGATGGTAAGTATGAACAATCTATCATCTAGTATTTTTGAAAATTATCATTTTTAAATACTTACAAGAAATTTTGTTCTTTGTAGTAATCAAAATTTGCCTCAAGACATAGTAAATTAAAAACTGAAATTTCATCTCTAATGGTAAAGTCTATAGTTAGATGCCATGTGCTCATCACCTAACATTTCACACCGTGAATGAAAACTGTGGACCAGAATGTTCAAGAACATCCAACACTTTGTCTAAACCTAGCCTTTAGAATACCTATTTTTCTGTCCACATAAAATCAATTCAAAAGTCAGGCATGATATCATACAGCTTTATCAATCCCAGCACTTGGGAGGTAAAGGCAGACAGATCTCAAATAGTTCTAAGTCAGTCTTAGACAAAGCAAGTTTCAGGCTAGCAAAGGCTACAAAACAAGACCTTGCCTCAAAAATAAACAAATCAAGAAATACCTAAAGATTATTTTTCAAATACAATCAATAGCCTTAGAATGAGGTAAATATTATACAATTAATTACTATCTTTACGAAAGTCACAGAAGCTGGGATGTACTGATAGTGTTTGCATGAGGCTCTAAATTCAATGACTAGTAGTGTTTTAAAAAGCAGCAAAGCCGGGCATGGTGGCGCATGCCTTTAATCCCAGCACTTGGGAGGCAGAGGCAGGCGGATTTCTGAGTTCGAGGCCAGCCTGGTCTACAAAGTGAGTTCCAGGACAGCCAGGGCTATACAGAGAAACCCTGTCTCGAAAAACCAAAAAAAAAAAAAAAAAAAAAAAGCAGCAAAAAACTCTACATAACTAACTACAAAGTCCGCTTCAATGAAAACAATAGGAAAATTGTGGTAAAATAACAAAGCACAAGCCATACTTGCTAGTTCCTGTGTTTGATTTATTCCTGTTATGTTACATAATCTGGTCTCACATGAGAGCATGAAAATACTCACCCATTCCTATCCTGCTACAATAACATTAAAATGAATCCAAACCAGAAAATACATCCTAAAACATACTCAAATAATTAGAAAGATACCCTTTGCTTGGATAGGATGATTCAATACCATAAAGATATTATTCTCTAAATTCAGAAACCATAGAAAATCCCACTACAATTACTAAGTTTTGATAATGCTTGGAAAGTTGATTCTAAAATACACATGGATACATATACAGAAAAACGCAAAAATAGATGTAGAGGCGCTGAACAAGTAGCAGATAAACACACCAAGTTTAACAAGCTGGGAATAATGCATGAACAAATACCATTGACACAGATTAAAAAGCTCAGGCATGTAGAGACACACGAAGACATTGAGTATATCATTAAAGCATGGAAAGTACTCAAGCACTCAATCACCAAGGAGAAATATTTTAAATAACCGAGGCCAGGAGAGCTACAGAGCCATTTGGAGAGAGATAAATTAGATTCATATTTCATAAAACAAAAGAAAAAATAAACTTAAGAAAAATTATGGATCTGCATGTATAAGATATTGCGTTGCAAGCATAGGCACAGTTTGGTACTGAGGTAGCTCGACATCCATATGTTTTAATAGAAATATTTATAAAATTACTCTATAAAATTACAAAAAAAGCCACTTTTGCATAAAACGACAGGCAACCACAAATAGGAAGAATATTTGTAATATATTATAAAGATGTAATATCTCCAACTTTTAAAGAACTCATAAATTGAAGAAAAGAAACTGAACAAAAACACATCTGAGAACCAGTAATATGGCAAAGGGCCAAGCCCCAACTACCTGAGATGAACCCCCAGGTCCTTCGTAGATGTCGGACAGAACAAACTCTTGCAACTTGTACTCCAAGCTCCACACACGTGACATAGCAAGCACAAATGTTCATGCACATACACACAAAACAAACACAATAATATTTTTAATTAAGAATACACTTGGGAAATGGTCAAAAGTTATGAAGACCATTAAAAATGATTCTAAAGTGACACTAAATATATGAAAAGATGTCCAATCTCAATTTTCATTAATAAACAAAAGAGAAAAAATACATTGATATTCCACCCCTATTTAACCTGATTGATAAAAATGAAGATAAGGGGTGGAAAGATGGCTCAGCAATTAAGAGCACTGATTACTTATCCAGGGGACTGGGGTTTAATTTCCAGCACCCTTATGGCAGCTCACAACTGTCTATAACTCCAGTTCCAGGGGATCTAAGACACTACACGGGCATATATGCAATCAAAACACCAATGTACATTTAAAACAAACAAAGACAGTATACCAAAATATTCTATAGTCAAAGTTGTACAGTAACAAATATTCTTTGTTTGTTTTTTGATGGTGGTGGGGTTCAAGATAAGAGTTCTCTGTGTAGCCCTGGCTGTCCTGGAACTCATTCTGTAGACCAGGCTAGCTTCGAACTCAGAGATCTGCCTGCCTCTGCCACCAAAATGCTGGGATTAAAGGCATGTACTACCATGCACAGCTAGTAACAAATATTATACCATACCGTAAGCAGAAATATGAATTAGTACAATGCCTCTAGACAGGTATTTGGCAGTATTAAACAAAATCAAAATAGATGTACTTGTTTTTTTGGCAGTGCCTGTGATCCAAATGGAGGCCAACTATGTGCCAGAAGCACTACTACTGAGCTACAGCCTTGGCCTCATATTTACTTTTGACAGTCATCACATTTTAGGATTTAACCCTGGAGACGCATATCCAAAATAAAAAAGTAAAATCACCAAAGCACTATTGGCAATTACAAAATACTGCAAATAACCCAACAGCCCAAACACTGCACAGCTACAAAAGGACAGAGACAGGGCTAGGGGGTGTAGCTCAGTTGGTAAAGTGCTTGCTTAGCATGCAGGAAACCTTGGATTTAATGCTCTGTGCCCCATAACATTGTTAATAGTAGTACACGTTTGCAATCTCAGAACATGAGTAGTAGAAGCAAGAGGCTCAGAAATCCAATGTCATTCTTGGTCATACAGCATTCTAAACCAGCCATGCTCTATTATCTAAAACAACAACAACAGACAAATCCAAAACCATAAAAAACAAAGGACAACAACAAAACAAACAAAGCAAAATAAAAGAGCAAACAAAAAAGTGAGGGCAACCTGTGCAGACATGGAGTGGTTTGGAGTGATTGCTAACATACAATATGTGAAAGAAGTAAACCATTAACAGCAGGTCTCTCACATGCTGCCCTCCATAGAGAATACATGTCTAAGAGCTGAGCCTGCAGCTGTTCATTCCTGTGAAAAGAAATGCACAAGAGGTGATACTCAAAAGTCTGACGAGGGCCGAGGATTGGCTAAGTGGTGGAACAGTTCCTAGCATGTGTAGGACTTGAGTTAAATCTGGAGATTTAAAAAAACAAAAGCAAAAACACACAGGCCAGTTACACCAAGAAAACAAGTGAAAGAAGGGAGGGGAAAATGAGCGTGCTGAAGAGCTGGGGTGAGTTTACAGTTTCTGTGTAGGTTTCACTTTTTAGAACAACGCTGTTTCATATAACCAAACAAACACATATGTAAATAAAGTCAGGAAAGACACATTTATAAAAAACAAATAGAAATATAAACACTAAAACAGGGAGTGGGGATGCCTGGCAGTGGGGTGGGGGGTGGGGATGGGGGTGGGGACATCCTCTTGGGGACAGTGGGATGAGGAACCATGGGAGGGTGGACCAGGGTATATGTATGCATGTATGTATGTATGTACGTACGTATGTGTATGCACATATAAAACTATGGAAAGGATATAAAGTAGTCAAAACAGTGTTGAAGAAGAATAAAGTCAGATAGTTTTACCTGCTAAAATCAAGACATATTATAAAAGCATAGGAATCAAGATACTAACATGTTATTTGCATAAACATTTCTTTAAAAGTCAATGGAGGGCTAGTGATCTATCCTGCCTTAGCACTTACCACCAATGGCCTATGTTCCCTGGAACTCAATGGTGGAAGGAAAGAAATTACTCCTAGTAGCTCTCTGACCTCTACAAGCATAAATGTAGGAGTCCAGAAATACTCTTCTATTATATGTGTTTGCTGACAAAGTGTTGGCAATTCAATGAAGAAAAGATAAATTTTTCCAAAAGCACCAATAGAATAAAAAAATTTTTCCAAAAGCACCAATAGAATAAAAGAATCTTGAGTACTCCTGATATATATTTAAGAGTAAATAAATAAATAATAAGTGATAAGATATTTGACCATAGACTTTAAGTAAAATTTTGATAAATTATCAAGCACAATACAAGTTGTTGGTTACCATAATTATCTTTCTTGACATCACACCAATGATTCTGTAACCTATCTTTTCAACTCACAGCATTCATTATAACAATAATTTTACTGTCAGATGACCAATATTTTCAAATTAGCTTATGCTTACAATTTTGTCTCTTAATTTAGAAATGCCCACATGCCTATTGTGTGTCTGCTTAAGTGGCTCTGTCTACTGTGAAGAAGTTGACATTGATGCTGTACCACCATTGCCAAAGGAATCAGCTTATCTTTATGCACGATTCAACAAAATTAAAAAGCTGACTGCCAAGGATTTTGCAGACATGCGTAAGTTTAAAATATAAAGGCCCAAGTTTCTTTGTATTTTTCACTTTCTATATATAAGAGCAGCACTATTGGAGCACTCAAGTATACAACATACACTTTATAGAAATCACTTTTTTCCTTATTAGAAGAATCTCCTATCCATAGACTTCCATGGTCATTCTTTCCTGGTGATTTTGCAATTCCATCTTATATAGGTATTGTCTCAAGACACACACTGCTCAGGTGGGAGGCAGTGTCAGTACAACATGTATGCTTCTCCAGCTAACAGATGCTCTATTTCCACTTTTGCCATAAATACACTAACTTCTTTTGTTTTCCTTTTTACTGTTTATTATTTTTATTCTTTGTTTTGTTTTCTTTTGTCCTTGAACTCAATATACTATAGAGGATGATGATCTTGAACGCCTCCCCTCCTGCCTTCACTTCCCATGTGCTAGGATTATAATAAGTTCCTGATTCCTTTAACTAAACCTGGGTACATTTAAAAAATATCTGGAGACAGCTGGAGAGCTGACTTGGTGTTTAAGAGTGTTTGCTGCTCTTCCAGGACCTCATCTGGACTCCAGTCACCTGCCCTCACATATGCACTTACCAACACACAGATAAACACATGGATACATAATTAGCAATCTTTAAAAAAATAGCTGGAGAACAATTAAAATACCAACACCAAGCTCTACTCATTACCATGAAAAGGAACCACCCTCCTTAGATGATCCAATGGAGACACCTCTGAAACAGTGGTGGTTAACACTGTTAACTCTTTGCTAGAGCAATAGCAATGAGCCAGTTGGTGCTCTAACAAACCGTAGCTGAACTAAGGTGCCTGTGGTCAGCACCCTTACTAAGGCCTATATCTGCAGTACCAAGTCCCAGTCCTGGATTACTCATTCCTTGCCAGCTTTCTAGATTCCTACGATAAGTGTTTCTAAAGAAAACTAAGACCAAGTAACATACTGGCTTTTCTAACCTTTACTTGTTTACTGGAAGTGCAGCAGTTGAGTCCACGATTGGCCCCACACTGGGCAAGTGCTCTCTACTACTGTGCCACATGCACGGCTTCTTTAACTCTGCATTTATGGGATTAAGCCTAACTGGATTCATGCCATTTATAAGTCTAAGTTGCAGACTGAAAGACAGTTGGTTCTTATTATCTGTAGATACCATATTGGCAAGTTTGCTTTTTTGGACATGTAGCTCAGTGTTAGAACTCTTACCTAGCACATATGAAGGTGTGGATTCAATCCCCAGTATGTATATGATCACTAGCAGAAATTCACAGAACAACAAAACTGAGGTACTCAAAATACACATTTCCAACTAAGGTATAGCAAGGCAAAGTTTTACTTTCAGTTGTCATAAATGTAGCGGTGTCTCACTCAGCACGTCTAGCATCATGGTTTTTCAGTCCTCTGCCTTATATTGGAAATGTTAGTTGAAATGGCAACAAGCACAGTGCCGAGGTACCATCTAGTATTTCAAAACACAGGGCAGCAAGGATGAGGCTACACAGAAAATGCAAGTGTCAGATAAACTTCGCTCAAGCATGGGTTATATCAATGTTCATGAACCAAAAGGGTATATTAAACTGTCTTTAAACAAAAATATACATAAAGCAAGGTTCATATTACTTGGTTGGCAAAAACAAGTGAGCGGAAGCTCAAGGGTACCTGCATCTGGAATCCTCCTAGAAGCAGGCTCTGTATTCACTAATTCAGTGTTATAACAACTTCTGAGAAAACAGCTACTATGAATGAAAAGAAACTACATCCTAACCATCTCTGCCTAAACTGCCCTCAGCAGAGGGAGACACATACACACAATAAATGAATGAGTTTGTCAATCTCTCAGTCTGAATCATGTTAAAACAATCAGAATATCTTTTTGTTTTTGTTTTTCTTAATTAAGAAGGTATATACAATACAATGTACCCACAATTATAATGCAACATGCTAGCAAAAATATAAAATAATAATTACATGCTTAAATCCAATTAACCAAAATTACTTCCTATGATGCACAGTAAGAATTTCTTTTGATATATTTAGATAGAAACTGTAAAATTCCTTCTGAACCATACATTATAAGACCACAGTAAGAAAAGGTATCATTGTTATGCACAGAAAGACTCAGTATTCCACAAAACTACTTATAGGGTTGTGGCTGACCCTCAGTGGTAGAGTGCTTGCCTACCAAGCATGAAGCCTCCAGTTCAGTCGCCAGCACCTCATGAAAGCACAACTGTACCAGGCTGCAGATCAGATAATCAACACTGCAAAACAAACTTGACATAGGGCCTTAAGAGGTCTGTTAAATGCTTTTCTTCAATCTACACAATGAGATCCTAGCATATTTTTGTATTTATTTCCCTCAAGCAAACCTAAGAAGACTTGATTTTACGGGAAATTTGATAGAAGACATAGAAGATGGTACTTTTTCAAAACTTTCTCTGTTAGAAGAACTTACACTTGCTGAAAACCAACTACTAAGACTTCCAGTTCTTCCCCCAAAGCTTACTTTACTTAATGCCAAATACAACAAAATCAAGAGTAAAGGAATTAAAGCAAACACATTCAAAGTAAGTATTCCATAATATGACTAAACACAGTATCTGTGATTGTATTTTAAGTCTTTATTGCATTTATTTATTTATTGTGTGTGTTTATTTTGTGTGTTGGCTCATGTATACCAGGCATACATGTGGAGGGCCAAGGATAACTTGTGGAAGTTACTCTCTCCTTCCACCATATGGGTCCTGGGGCTGGAACTCAGGTCATCAAGCTTGGCAGCAACATGCTAACAGCTGAGGCAACTCACTGATAATATTTTTACATTAGTGTTTGGTTTTCCTCCCCAATCTGCTCCTATACTACTACTGAGGTTTATTTCTGTGTAGCAAGATAAGAAGTAAAGACAGCTGTGGCTGGCATTTATCCAGACCAATATTTTCAGAACTTGTAACAAAATGACATATATCCCACAAGGGAACATTAGGTTATGTATGTATGGTTGGTGGTATACCTTGGAGGTAGAAAGTATGCTTAGCATGCTTGAGGCCCTAAGGTCAATGTACCAAACAAACTCAAACAAGCAAAGTATGTAAACCATAACATATGTCGTGTAAAGACAGAGAAATGGGTGTTTTCTATTAATAGTAAAGGAACATTTTTATATTTGAAAGTAAACATTACTAGCTCAGTGTTTTTTTTTTATTACGTATTTTCCTCAATTACATTTCCAATGCTATCCCAAAAGTCCCCCATACCCCCCCCCCACTTCCCTACCCACCCATTCCCATTCTTTTGGCCCTGGCATTCCCCTGTATTAGGGCATATAAAGTTTGCAAGTCCAATGGGCCTCTCTTTCCAGTGATGGCCGACTAGGCCATCTTTCGATACATATGCAGACTAGCTCAGTGTTTTAAAAGATTTGTATTGTTCCTATTAATTGGAAATAGCCAATATCTTTTTTAATTCTAGTGGATAACATAGCAGTGTTCCTCAAAGAAAAATAATTCCAAAAGAATAGAAATGTTTTATGAAATTGAAAAAGTAATCACGTGTGTCCAGAACTTTCATAGTTATGATATAACCACTCTCTGCCCTAGAAGGTTATCTCAGGCAAAAGCATGAGATGCTCAAGCTACTGTTGGAAGAAGAAACCTTAATCAAAAGGCCAGATGCTAGGCATGGTGGAGCATGACAGAGGAAGGAGGAGCTCTGTACCTTTGAGGCTTGTGTGGTCTACATAGCAAGCTCCAGTCAGTCAGAGATATACAGTGAGCCACTATCTCAAAAATAACAACAACAACAACAGCGACAAAGACAAGATCTTACACACCTGCATCTTTATTTAACTACCCAGGAGCCTCAGGCAGGAGGACCTGAAGTTTAAGACTTTAGGAAATGTCACAATATTAGAAGAACCTAAACTTACTAATTTTAATTTATGCTTATTTATATAATCACTCAAATATCTCATCCACCCACAACTGCCTGTTTAAAAAATATTTCCAAGCCAGGCAGTGGTAGTGCAAGCCTTTAATCCCAGCACTTGGGAGGCAGAGGCAGGTGGATCACTGATTTTGAGGTCAGCCTCTACGACAGCCAGAGCTACACAGAGAAACCTTGTCTCAAAACACATGCACATGTGTGTATGCACAACACACACAATGCTTTAAATTTAATTTTGTAATATAAAGAAATGTCTTTAAGTATGTGAGTCTCTGAATAACTAGCAGGTCACAGAATGTTTAGAGCAGGACATGGTGCAGCTCCTTGTAGTCCAAGCTACTTGGAAAGGTGAAGCAAGAGGCTGCTTAAGACCAACAGGTGAAGGCAAGCCAGGGAAAGTTAGGATGACCACGTTCATCTCGGAAGGATGATGGACGTTCAAGGGAGGGAGGGAGGGAGGGAGGGAGGGAGGGAGGGAGGGAGGGAGGGAGGGAGGGAGGAAGGTTGATTAGTTTAAATATTTTTGATTTTACAAAAGAGACATTGGGCAAGTTGGTGTGAAAATTATAAAACTCTGCTGAATGCCCTAGGGTTGCAATAACTACTAGTAAAGTCAGGTTACTATAATTCATATAAAAGCAGCCCTGGAAAGATAGTTAGTTGGTGTCCACATGGTCAAAAGCAGAATGTTTAAGAAAGGATAAAAGGCTATGGAGATGGCTCAGTAGGAAAGAGTGCTTGCTGACAAGTTTGACCCCTAAGTCAAACATGGAAACAGAGACCCAACTGCTGTGGGCTGCCCCTTAACTTACATGTGCACTATGGCTTACAGATATGAACACAGATACATAATTTCTTTAAAATTGAAAAAAGAAAAGTTCAAAATAATAGCAAAGAATTATCAAGTGGGGCACAGTAGAACATGCCTGTAATCCTGATATTGGGGAAGCTGAAGGAGGACCTTAAATTTTAGAGTCGTTTAAGGTACATGGCGGGACACCCTCACACACACCAATAATGCATAGTAGCACAAAATGCATAGAAAGATTAAGAGTAATGTCAAAAGAAATTACATTCTGTTATTCTGAAGTAACAGCTTAAAATCATATATAGTAGTGACTTACTGATTATAAAAAACATTCCAACATAAATCCCTCATGAGAAAACACGTCATGTAAATTGCATGTTTGACAAATTGTGTTGGGAAAGTAACATCTTGCTAAGCACAATCTCTTAGGAGTAGCCATTTTTTATAGAAATAGATAGAACTTCAATGGAAAGTCTCAAAAAACTTGAAGGATGGATTGAGCCAATCTCACACACAGATGCTCTCTAGACAAACTTCAAAGGCTGAGTGTTCAGGGGTGAGATGAACAGGATGTATGGTCAAAGAAACGTGGAATATGCACTAGCATTCTGCTAGATATCATAATGTCTACAAACCAAACACACTGCTAAGGAGGTCATAGAGTAACCAACTATTACTCCAATAGTAACAATACTGACACTACTGAAATGTGCACACATCCATACTCTTTTTAAAATATACATTATTTGAATGATGTGAAGGAATGCTTAGTCCTAAGTAACATTCAAATGTTTCTTTACAGAAACTGAATAAACTCTCTTTTCTCTATTTGGACCATAACGATCTGGAATCTGTGCCTCCTAATTTACCAGAAAGTCTACGTGTAATTCACCTTCAGGTACAACTGGTTTTTGCATAATAACTAGCTTTAGTTAACTATGGCATCATTTTTATTATTTATCAAGAAATTTACTCATTTATATGTCAAGTACAGTTACATTGCTAAAGCAGTATGATCACTTAATGCCTATATAAGAACTGTACGTCCAGTCCAGAGTATGCTAAGTAGACCAGTCTAGGAAGTATAAAGTCTGCTCTTTTGTTTTGTTTTTGTTTTTTCAATGATTTACTTATTTCATGCACATTGGTACTTTGCTTGCATGTATGTCTATGTGAGGATATCAGGTCCCTGGAAATGGATTTACAGACAGCTATGAGCTGCCATATGGGTACTGGGAATTGAAGCCTGGTCCTCTGGAAGAGCAGCTAGTGCTCTTAGCTGCTGAGTCATCACTCCAGCCTGCACAGTCTGTTCATAAGCAGAATACATCTTTAGGCACCTCCTAGTCTGTTGTGGCTCTAAGTAGTGCTGGGAACTGAATCCAGGGCCTCACACCTAGCAAGTAGGTGTTCTAGTACTGAGCATTTAATTTTAAACATCTTTCTTTATGGCATTCGTTAGCTCCTTATTTCTCAGGCTGAAACTGACTGGGAGGAGGAAGGGATGGGCATCAGGCAGTCACTGTTGCTGTCTACATAAATCTACATAAATTACCCTTAGATCCTAGGTAGATGTTGGAGGCCAAACCATAGAGCATGATCACAAGGCCATGTGGTCACACTAAATTCAAAAAAGGTGAGCTTTTTCTGACAACACCTGTGACATACAATGTGTGGTGTTTTCTAAATAGTACCAATTCTCCTATACCAGCTGGGTATTCTAAAACTCAGTTCTGATAACACTGAGTCTAGGGAGACCCTGTAAGTACGATTCAGTCTAACAACACTGTTTCTACTGCAGGTACAGTCCAAAGCACGCATTTGTCTCTCACCCGATACTGCAGTTTGATAGAGTGGTACTATGAGTTACCTTATTGTCCTAATTCAAAATTATGAAAATGGGAAATAAAAAACAACTAAAGATACTCCTAATTCAAGAATTTCTTAGGAGTTCATTCTCTATGTCCAAATCTGTGCTGGCTACCAGGACCCAGGATTCCTCTCAGGCCTGGAGAAGGGGAAGAGGCACAGACTAATGGAGGCTAAACCACCTGCATAACCTTCAAGCACCTGACACAAGGTGCTGTGTATTTCCTAGTTACCTCGAGCACAGATTTTAAGGTCACTGATTTATGTTTTCTTCCCCAAATAGCAGTGAACCCAAAGTTCTGATTTGTGCTACTTTCTCCAATTAGAGATTAACACACTCTTTTAGAGACCTTTTAGCTCACTTTATAGAAGAAAATTGAGTGGGAATTGCCAAAGTGAGGAAAAAGTGAAAACGAGAAAAAGTTGATTCTTGGCAACACAAGAATTTCAGCTATTTAAGCAAAGTTATTTAGGCAAAGAGTACCATTTGAGTTCACACTTTAGATAGGATACTCTCTCCAAGCTTGCATGTTTCTATTCTATTCCAAGCAGGACTGAGTGGATACAACCCTGAGTAATAACAATCCCAAACACTTAAACTATGTCCAGGTTGCAAAAGAGGGTGTGGTGTCATCACCATGAACTAATACTTTTAAAAAGATTACATTATTGCCATAATATCTTTATGTGACCCTATTGTAAAATGTACAAAAAGTTGGTTTTAGATTACTGAATATTTTCCTTTTGTTTTTCAGTTTAACAGCATATCTTCACTTACAGATGATACATTCTGCAAGGCTAATGACACGCGTTACATTCGGGAGCGAATTGAAGAGATTCGCCTGGAGGGCAATCCAATTGCTCTGGGAAAGCATCCAAACAGTTTTATCTGCTTAAAAAGATTACCCATAGGGTCATACTTCTAACTCTTATCAGTGCAGCTTATAACCTAAGGTACATGTGCCTAATGTCTAAAGGAACATAAACATTAGTTTAACATTATCTCACTATGATGGAATTTTATGTTTAAACAAAGATGTCAAAAATTGTTAGATGTGACTACAAAAATAATCCAGCCTGAATCTCTTAGTTCAAAACAAAATACTGTGAAACTAAACAGCATTAAGGGTCTCCTTGTTGTTATACCAGACTGCTATGGAAATAGCATGCGTTTACACAAACACTAGCTTGAGATACACCATTCCCATGACTAATGAAGTAAGAGAATTCCAAGAAACCTGCAACTGTTTGTCTTTTTTAGCATTTACTGTTATCTCAAAAGCATTTAAGACAGAGGTTCCAGAACCTGTGCAAAGCCAAGTGCTCCCAGTGACCTTCCACTGACTCTGATTCATCAGCATTCTTTGTGAAGCAGAAATGTACTTTCTGTCAAGGCAGCTACTTCACTGCATTTCTCACTTAGCCCAAGGAGAGGGAAGACACATGCAAGCAAACATTTCCAGAGAAGGGAAAATTTTACTCTTTGGTACAGAGCCAATTTAGAAAAGTTCAATTATCTGCTTTGTGGTCACATGGATAGCCTTTAGTCAATTACTTAAAAAACTTTGTTTAAAAAAAAATTAAAAATCCTATCCATTTCTCAAAGGATAATAAGGTTCCTTCACGTTAAAGATTCTCAAATATGAAATAATTATAAACTTTTTCACAGTATAGGAGTTTATTCAAATATAGGAAATGAAAACAAAGTCTACACCGTTGTGCTGTGTGCAGCTTCACCTGTACATGTTCACCCAAACAAAGAGCACCATTTCTCAATGACCATGGTTTCCAGATACATGTAATAGTGAAAACCCAATCTCACAAGGCACATTAAAGTTCCAAAACTCAGCTTCAGAGGAAGGTGCACAGCCCACTCACAAATATTAGTCTACATATTACTTGGAGTTGAACATAAAATGATTAGAAATATTCATCTTTTATACATAAAAGTACCAATATCATTTCTATTATTAGTTATACATTAGACTCTCCATGTTCTTCCCAGAATATTCATTTTAAGTTTGGTGGTTTCGTCCTCTGTTAAGGGTGACCCCAGATGAAACTTTCATTAAAGCATCAGTGATCTGTAAGGCCACAACTATTGCTCTAATAATGTCAACTAGCTCATTCATTTTTATAAGTTAATTACAGTAACTTTATCCCACTGTATTATTTTGTGTCCATGACTCATTTTCTCTGTGACTGAATGCTCACCAAGAGCACTGAACACAGTTCTATTTTTATGATACTTAATAGCATATTTGAGTTAAATATACAATAAACATTGTGAAATCTATCCAAATAGAAGGGTTCTGTTTATATGGAAAAAACCAAGCTAGTATCATCTTGAACAAATCAACAGAAATAAAGCGACAAGATTGAGAGTGGACAATGCTCTAGTATGCCTATTAATTTTCCTGCTCAACAGAGAGCCTTGTGCATGCTATACAAGATCACTGGTCTATATCCTTTGTTTAATAAAATTTAATGAGAAAATACCATAAGATAATTATAAGATAAATTTTCAAGGTTTAAAAACCAATGGTTTAGGTAAAACAATAATTGGGAGAGAGAACATTAGTAAAAATTGTAAGTTATAGAATTTGCTTAAATAACTTGGGATTCCCTGGTAAGATAATTTGAGTATAGGTAGTTTATACCTTATATTGAAAATTAAGTAAGATACAGAATGAAGCAAGAAAAACAATACAAGTAAAATTATTCTTGATTCCACTCTATTATATTGGTGTTTCACTCTTGACAATTTTAACTCAAGAAAGTCTTAAAAGAAAACTATTCATACCAAGATTGGAGAAGATATGGTTCAGAGATTAAGAGAACCTACTGCTCTTGCAAAGGAGCCAAATTTGATTCCAATACCAACAACTCCAGTACCAGGGAATCCAATATTCTCCTCCTCTGGCAATGCACACATATGGTGTACTTACAAAGTGTAGTAAAACACTTGTACATATGAGATGAAAATGAGATCTTTTTAAAATTATTTATACCTTATGAATACTGCAAAAAATACACACACATACACCCCAAAGACATATGTGGTGTTTTAAATAAGAACAGCCCCCACTGGCTCATATATTTGAATATTCAGTGACCAGGAAGTGAACTGGTTCTAAGAGGGATTAGAAGGTTGGAGGAGGTGTGTCACTGGGGGCGGGGTGGGGGTGGCCTTGGAGGTTTCAAAAGCCCATGCCAGCCAGGCCCAACATATCTCTCAAAGCCTGTAACAGATGTGAACTTACAACTATTTCTCAAGCATCATGCCTGCCTGTTGCTATTCTCTGTGCCATGATAATAATGGACTAGCCTTCTGAAATGTAAGCAAGCCCCCAACTGATTGCTTTCTTCTATAAGTTGGTCATGGTGTCTCTTCACAGTAAGAGAACACTAAGACAATATACATAAGAGAATAGACACCTGTGTTCATGGCCTGGGAATTTTACATTGTTAAGACAACAAAACAACCTTCAGTGAAATCCCCATAAAAGTATCAATGATGTTTTTTCAGGAGCATTAAAAAAAGAATCTACTCTAAAATTTATATAGCCTATCCAAAGACCCCATATAAACAAATAAAAAATGTTGAAAAAGAACCAAGAAAGATGACTCATACCTATTAACTTCAAGACTTTTTATAAAAATACAATAAAACAAATAATATTGCCATATTTACATACTTATAAGTGATATAAAATTAGAGTGCCCAGAAATAACTATATTAAAGAAATAGAATAAAATCATAAGAATGACTTGAGGGACTGCAGTATGGAGACTTTTCATTCTCCATGTTTCATTCTGTAGAAAGCCTGATGTCTGACACATTTTATAAACTCAACCAAGTAGAATGAATTTAATAATAATAAAAAACAAAGAATTGAACCCCAAATACAAGAGGCTCAGTACCAGTCTTTAAAATAATAATAGCTATAGGTTACTGAAGGACTAGAATCTTGAAATGTGATTCATGCTGATTCACTCAGAACAGGTTTTTGTGTGGGCTCATAGCTGTTAATAACAATGCCATGGAAATAAGTAGGATGGGAGGGATTAGAACACAGAAAAACAGCTTTTGCTTATGCCCCTAAACATTTTTTACAGCAGTCTTTAAAGCATTTCCATTAGACTTAAAACCATTACTTCATAAAAATCATGCTTCAATATTTATACTCAAGATGTACAATAATCCAGCAGTTCAAAACAGTTCAGCATAGAAGTTATAAGCAACCCCAAAAATTCCACCAGAGAACTTCCACAGCTGATAAACAACTTCAACAAAGTGGCTGGATATAAAATTAAATCAAGCAAGTCAGTAGCTTTCCTTTATACAAATGATAAACAGGCTGAGAAAGAAAATAGGGAAACAACACCCTTCACAATAGTCACAAATAATATAAATTATCTTGGGGTAACTCTAACCAAAGAAGTAAAAGTATGACAAGAACCTTAAGTCTCTCAAGAAAAAAAAATCAAAGAACAACTCCGATTATATTGTTTTATAACAATATATAAATAGGGTTGTTGAGACAGTCAACATTCTATATAGTCTTGGCTATCTTGGAACTCACTATGGAGACCAAATTGGTCTCCAACTCATGCCTCTTTCTGCCTTATGAGTGTGGGGTTCAAAGGCGTACACAACCACACCAGGCACTTTATACTCTTTACACACATTTATTCTTGTAATTTATGCATTCCTGAAAGGTGGAATTTTCAAAAAATAGAATTTACAAGTAAGTTAGACTATAATGAATAGTCAAAATAAAATTCTATATCAATTATTTATTGATTTATACAAAAGCTTCTCATTCATTTATTACAAGTGATTGCTAATTTATGAGATCAGTGGAAATATTCTTTGAAATTTAAAGCAAGAATTTGATTCATGGCTTTAATCTCAGCACTCGAGAGGCAGAGCCAGGTGGATCCCTATGAGTTTGAAGCCAGCCTGGTCTGCACAGTTCCAGAATAGTCAGAGCTACATAGTGAGACACTGTCCAGAAAAAACAAAAGAAAAAAAGAAAGCCATGACTCACCATAATCAATACCAGCTCATTTTTTGTATATATTTATATTCAAAGACTTCAGAATTTACCTTGAAATGCTTAAATGTGTTCTCACGATATTCACACCACTCCACAAAAAAATGCAGACTTCGGAAAAACATGAGCAAATCTCTTTTTTCTTCTGCTCTGTTAAGAGTAATATGCTATGATTAATAAGTAGTATGAAATTACAGGCTTACTTTACATTTATTTCTTATTTTCTTTCTATTCACACATGTTATTCTATATGCTGAACCCTGTACTTGAATATTTTTCTGTGACAGCTAATGCTAATTGCCAGAGCTATTTTAGCCTGGAATGCCCTAGTCAAATATTTGAACCAATTCAACTTTCAACCACTCAAATGCCACATCCTCCAGGAAATCCTATTTGATGAATGCTAAATAATGGGCTTTTTTTATATGAATTTTCTTATACAAGTTCTTTTTTTTTTTTTTTTTTTTTTTTGGTTTTTTGAGACAGGGTTTCTCTGTATAGTCCTGGCTGTCCTGGAACTCACTTTGTAGACCAGGCTGGCCTCGAACTCAGAAATCCGCCTGCCTCTGCCTCCCAAGTGCTGGGATTAAAGGCGTGTGCTACCACGCCTGGCTTATACAAGTTCTTGAGTGAGAACCCTAGGTACCAGCAAGCCGGGGCTGAATAGCTTGATACCAGAAAAGCCAACCACATCTTTAGAAGGTGGGAGAGCAGGGCTAGCAAGAATATATATATATACATACACACACACACACACACATATATATATATATATATATATATACACACATATATGTATATATGTATATGATACAGTATATGTATTTATAGTCCCAAAGCTCATCAATTAGCATATGTTTATGATTTCACTCCCTCACTTGTAAAGCTTTACGTATGATCCCTTAAAACAGTGGATCAGGAGTATCAATTAACAGTGTCCCTGAAAGACACTTCTCTGCTAAGGGAACAGTGGAGACCAGTGGCCAGAATTAAAGTTAGCCTCTCCAAAGCACACTGGGAACTAGGCAAGCTGGCAGTATCTATAAAGAAAAATCTTGAGGAATTTTTAGCACTGAGGAGTATTTAGCATTAGAATATAAGCAGCATCAGACCAACATACAACATTTCCCCTTTTTTTTTGCCCAATTAAAAAGGCTCTTTTATAGTAATAAGCAACATATAGTAGGAACTATTATGAAACAATTATGATGTAAGATGTGGGCCCGACAAGCAAATCCTGGGAACTAGTGCTTGATGGTACTCAAATGATGCCATGTGAACCTTCTCCCCAATTTAACTGGTCAATAAAGGGCTAGAGCCCTGTTATTGGGCACTGGAAGGAGAAAGGTGGGACTGGAGGTTTGAGAAGGGGTTGCAGGTAGAGGCAGAGAGGGAGGGAGAAAGGAAGGAAGGGAAGGAGGAAGGGAAGGAGGGAAGGAGGGAGGGAGGGAGAGAGGGAGAGGGAGAGAGAGAGAGAGAGACACACAGAGAGGAGGAGAAAGCCACTGGCCAGGAGAAACAGCAATAACAAGGGGCTTTATTGGAGTGGAAACTTAAGGGTTCTTTGGAAAGTCTGTTGGATGGTGGTTTGCTGGGGCAAACATGTGAAGGAACATTTCGTTAAAGTGGACAGAGGTGTGAAAGGCTAAGGCCGACTCATGAAGGAATGTTTCGCTGAAGTAGACACAGGAGAGAGGATGTTCTGCTAAAGCAAGCACGTGAAAGGACATGTGATAAGGATTCTTTACTAACAACATGCATGTACATTGCGTAGTTGGGTTGCATTTGTTGGGACTCCACAGAGAGAAACACACCAAAAAACTTCTGGTGGTGTGTTGCAGTTTCTTACTGCTTCGGAGGACTCAGGCTGATTGGCAGAGTGATGTCAACTGAGACAGATGCATGTGCTGAGGCAAGACATGTGCAGGACATGTGATGTTTGGAGGGTATAAATAGGACTCAATGGACAGTGATGGGAGCTAAGCTGCACTTGCTTATAAAGCTAGCTGTGCAGTGCTTGTTGGAATCCAGTTTTTGCTGATCTTTGCTTCCCTGAGAGAGGCACAGCAAGAAAGTCTGGCATTCTTCCTGGTCCCTCCTGCTGACTTGAGCTGAGGCTGAGGCCTGGCTGTCTCTCTGCTAGGTCGTGTCACCATTGTTTCTATCCAGAATCTACCAAGTGGACTGAGCTGCTGCTGCTAACCTGAGAACTGAACTGCCAACAACACTGATGGGAGTTGCTCCAAAGGATCTTTCTAAACAGGTCCACCACCCGCCCCCCCCCCCATATCCTTTCTTTCTCACTACCTATGATAGGTGGTGGGCTAAAGGGGGAGTTAAAGTATTTAAGAACCATCAATAAAAATAAGGTTTGAAAAAAATTAAAGATATACTTTATAGCTGGGGAAAAAGTTATTATAGCACAATCTAGGCATATGGCTTATAAATAAAACATTTGGATTATATGTCTTTTATAAAGGCTTAATTAGGATTGAAAATTTCTACTACAGAAAAACTGCTTTTCTGCATGTACATCAAAAGTAATAAAAAGAATGTTATTGGAATGCTAGTAATAAAAAGAGCAAAGCTAGGCAATATCAACACTTCTGGTATCTAACCAGTAAAAATCTAGCTACTTGTGATAAATGGATACAGAAAAGGAACACAGTGAAAAGCACAAGCACTCTTGGTCCAGCAGACTGCCACTGCTCCTCAGAGAAGGCTGTAGATAGGATAAGCATCAGTGAATGAGGTGCCATGACAGACTGAATTGTCACTTGTTTATCCCATCAATCACCAGTCCCCAGACAATTTTCTGCCAGCCTATCACCAGTGGAATCTATAATATTATAGAGAAGGAGAAGCACCATTCTGTCTTTTGGGGAAGCAACACTATGTAGAGATTCCTCTACAATGGTGCCAATCCAGGTGCTACCAATGGACTCTCAACCTTGAATAGTGCCACTTATGGCCTCTGTTAGTAAATTTATTTTCCCTCTTAGACTTCCTGCTAGTAAATCAGCTATCCTTGTATCTTCATGCCACCTCAAGGTGTTTATTCCTGTCTCTTGTCTACAACAGTTAGGTTGTGGGCACTAGGCTTTGTGAAACCAGAAACTAATTTAGTCATTACTGTATTCTTAGACTAAGAGACTAACACAGAGCATGGTCTTTACAATACTTGTATCTTAAATTCAAATATACCAAATTTCTTTCTATGATGTACAATTTTACAATTATTATCAAATGAACAGAGTTGAATAACCACTACCACAACCAAATTATAAACTAGTGTATTTAATACAGAACAGTAAGAAGAAATAAAACAGACTTCATGTCAAATTCTTAATATAGATGGATATCTTTAAAATATTTAGAGGATTAAAAAAAACCTACAAGCCCAAACTGTCAAGTAAAAATTCTATATACAAAAGAAAACTTTCAAAAATACAGATGAAGAAGACTTTTAAGAAGTAGAAAGAGCAGGTGTGGTGGCGCACGCCTTTAATCCCAGCACTCGGGAGGCAGAGGCAGGCAGATTTCTGAGTTCGAGGACAGCCTGGTCTACCAAGTGAGTTCCAGAACAGCCAGGGCTATACAGAGAAACCCTGTCTCGAAAAACAAACAAACAAACAAAAAACCAAAAAAAAAAAAAAAAGGAGAAAGAGAAACAGGAGGAGGAGAAGCAATAGCAGCAATAGCAGCAGCAGAAGCTGAAACAATTCATTACAAGTAGATTTTTACTAGGAAAAATAGTAAGATTAAGGCAAGGATTGATATTCTTAGAAGCCATGTCTCAGTATGGAAGGAGGAACATACAAACGTGAAACAGGAGCATGTGTAAACACAGTATAAAGATGAACTAGAATAAAAGTAGAAGTACTGGCATGAATTCATGACTCCATTATTCACACTTGTTCACATATGGACATAAAAGGTCCTATGATTTCATGTGTGTGAGACTGAGTATAAGCACAGATTTCCTAGTTCTGTCTCCTAAAAACAACAAGAAACAAAACACTCCAAAAGCAATGAATACATCTTGTGCCCCATCTTGGCTTCTAATACCAGTCCCAACTAAAAGTCCTCAATCTATGGATGGGACAGAAGAGGTTTTATATATTGTAATTTCTGGAAACCTTTTAATATCAAATTATAAGAAACTGCTTGAAGATATGCAAAGAATATCATCAACATATAAAGTAGTATCATATGGCTGCAGGGGCCAGCTCAAAAGGATTAAAACTAGTGGCCAATTTTCAGATATGTTGATAACTAACATAAATAAAAAGATTAAGAAATTACTTAACGGGGTTGGAGAAAATGCTCAGTGGCTAAGGACATTTACTTCTCTTTTAGAGGACCCAAGTTCAGTTACCAACATTTCTATCTGGTAGTTCAGAACTACTTAGAAGTCCAGTTTTACGGTATCTTTTGCCTCTGAGGGTACAAACACACACAACACACACACACTAAAAACTTCAAAAGTACTCATCAAAATGGGACTGATGGACACCATCCCAGCAATATAGAGACATGAACACAATATATTAAAAAATAATAGAGACATGGCCCCCAGTTGAGGCAGGGGGCCATGTACCCATCTTCAAAATTTTTGACCCAGAATTGTTCCTGTCTAAAAGAAATGCAGGGACAAAAATGGAGCAGAGACTGAAAGAAAGGCAACTCAGTGACCAACCCAACTTGGAATCCATCTCATGTGCACAGACCAAATCCTGACACTGTTACTGAGGCCATATTGTGTGTACAGATAGGAGCCTGGCATGGCTGCCTTCTGAGAGGCTCTACCAGCACCTGACTGAGACAAATGCAGATACTTAAAAGCAACCATTAGATTGAGGTCAGGGACCTCCTATGGGAGAGCTGGGAGAAGGACTGAAGGAGATTGCAACCCCATAGGAAGAACAGCAGTGTCAAGTAACCTGGACCCCTCAGAGTTCCCAGGGACTAAACCAACAACAATCAAAGAGCATACATGGGCTGGTCCGTGGTCCTGGGCACATGTGTAGCAGAGGACTGCTTTGTCAGGTCTTAGTGGGAGAGAATGCACTTAATCCTGTGGAAACTTGATGCCCCAGGGAAGAGGAATGCTGGTGTTGGTGAGGTGGGAGTGGGTGGGCAGGTGGGGGAACACCCTCTTAGAGGCATCGTGGGATGGGGTGAAGAACTTGAGGAGGGGAGGACCAGGAAGAGGGGCAACTTTTGTAATGTAAATGAATAAAATAATAGAAAAATAGTAATATAGATTTGTTTTTCAAGCACAAAACCAAATTCTACTGGAAAATGAGGGGAACATGCAAGAGTGAAAAAGTTACCATTCTCAGACAACATTGTATTATATGTACACGCACACATAAAGACAAAAAATTAGAAGGTAGAGTGAGCTGGGAAGAGGAAGGGGGCAAAAGAAACAGTAGATAAAAATGACTGAACAGGCTGGTGAGATGGCTCAGTGGGTAAGAGCACCTGACTGCTCTTCTGAAGGTCCAGAGTTCAAATCCCAGCAACCACATGGTGGCTCACAACCATCTGTAACAAGATCTGACTCCCTCTTCTGGGGTGTCTGAAGACAGCTACAGCATATTTACAATAAATAAATAAATAAAATTTTAAAAAATGACTGAACTACATTAGGTACACATATAAAATGTTATAATGAATTCCAGTATGTTTAACTAGTATAAAGTAATAAGTTATCCTAAGACTATCACATTTAAGAGGGAGATATGTTGAGAAGAAAAATGTCTATCACCCATACAATATTTTCTCAAGGATGCCTAACATTAATTGATCAAAAGAAGAGAAAATAAAATTTCTATTGGAAAACAAGTGAAGTCCATATCTAGTACCATTAATGGGGGCAAGAACCTGAATTAAACAGGTTATAGGGACTAATGTAGCACTTACCCCCTTTTCCCATTAATTAATTAACTTTATATCTGGATTGGCGCTTCCCCTCCCTCCTCCTGCCCCACTATGTACCACACCTTTCTCCTCAGAGAAAGGGAGACCTCCTCTGGGTCATATCAAGTCGTGGTAGGACTGGATACATTCTCTTCTACTGCAGCTAGACATGGTGTCCAGCTATGCTGAACTCACTGCTCTTACTCTGAAAGCGGATACAGATGTGGATGTTCCCAGCCTTCTCAGAGAAGCTTCTTTTTGCAGTAGATGGTGATTAACACAAAGACCCACAACTGATAAAGGTGCAGAGACTGTGGGATGCTCAGCCCTAAGTAGGACATATAGATCACACCCCATCCTCCAAGGCTCAGGGATCATTGTGGAAGACAAGGAGGAAACATCGTACAAATCAGAGGCAGTGATACCTAGAATAAAATTGTTTTCTGAACGTAACAGAGCAGTTGCACATATGGATTTATAGCTGTGGTGACAGCATGCGCAAGACAGGTGCAAAATCCCAGCATGGAGAGAGAAACTGGCAAAATATCTGACCCTAGCTCAGGAGCTATTGGTAGTTTGACAGCTGCTGGGAGAAGGAGCAGTTGCATTCTTTAAGGGTACCGTATACTGACTAGTGAGAGCACACACCCAAAAGTGGATTTGATGGATTCAAAAAACAAAGTAGGGAGGAGGGTGGATCTAGGAGGAGTGGTGGGAGGGAATGAATACTGTTAAAATGCATTGAATGACATTTTCAAAGAGAAAATTAAAAAAATGAAAAAATTATTATTTCTAAAGATGGCAAAGTCAGAAATGGCAAAGGTCCTGGATTGTTCCAGATAAAAGGACGTAAGAGACATGACAGGTAAAAATCTGACTTTAGATTGTATCATAGATCTCAGAGAAAAGAACAAAATGAAAGGGATTATGAAATCAAGTACAAAATCTGGACCATAGATGGCATGCTAGAAAACTAATCATCCCACTATACTTCCAGAAGGTAAAATGCACACGTTAACACGCAGAGCTCTGACACTGCTCAGCATTCCCTTAGTAGATAAGGCCGGGGATCATTTCCTACCACTGCAAAAAGCAACCAAATAAGCAAGCAAAAACAAAAATAAAAAAGCCCTATAGTGCTTAAGAGTATTGGGGTACCACAGCTAGGATACTGAATGTGTGGTTTATATTCCAAAACAGTTCCATCAGAAACAGTAAAAAGACAATCTTCTACTGGAAATAAAACAGTGTTCTCCTGTGTTATTTAAATGATGTATCATTAAAATAACCAGGTGTGGTGACACAGACTTTCAAGTCCAGCACTCCTAAGGCAAACGCAGGCAGATCTCTGTGAGTTCAAGGCCTGCCTAGCCTGCAAAAGGAATATCAGGCCATCCAGGCTAGATTTTTCTAAACAAAGAAAAGAAGAGGAGCAGAGAAGAGAGGAGAGAAAAGGAAAGAAGAAAATAAATTATAATATTATCTAGTGGAAACTTCAATGTATGCATATCACTATGTTCGCATGAAAACTATAACATAAAGAGAAAAAAAATGGACAGATCCATGATTAATGGGGATTACAGACTATACTTGCAATAGCAAAGTACACACACACACACATACACACACACTATATAAATTATATAATTATATATATTTGTCAGTGTGTGTGACTTTGCCATTACCATTCAGTCAAGTTCAGCTCTTGGCACAGCAGCTGCTATCTATGGGAACCTGGAGAGGAAAAAACAAAAACAAACAAACCTTTGTACTCCCAGATTCTGCCATCTGTGTGCTCTGATGGCCGATATTGCTTCTGATCACAGAGGTGCAGACAGAAGACAGGGAGCCTGTGCTTTGTTCTCCTAGAGCTGGCATTACAGGCAGTTATGAGCTGCCAACATGGTGCTGGAACTGAACAGTGAGTGTTTTGTGCCCCTGAACCAACCCTCCAGCCCCGAGAAAGTCATTTTCTCCAGAGATGTGGCCCTGGTAGGTTGTGCATGCCCCAGTGAACAGCACCACACCCATGTACGTAATGGGAAGCACTGGTTGGATTCAGATCACTCAGGGGCAAAAAGAAGACATAAAGTTGTAAGGTGATGTTTTGGGTGTTGGGTCCAAGAGATGAAGGAACAGAAGGGAGGAGTGGATATCATCTAAGAATAAATTAAAACATAAAATACAACTTCAAATGACTACACAGACTAGTCTTATAAATATGTTAATAAGTAAAAGAAGCAAGATGATAAGAGTATAAATGACAAAGCTACATTTCCATGAAGTTCAAAGATATACAAAAAAAAAAAAAAAAAGAAAAGAAATAAAGTTCAAAACTTGGCAAAGCATACCTATGGAGTCAGACCTCAGGACACTGATTAGACATGATGTGCAGGAAGAGTAACGAGAGAGCTCCAATGGCCTGTGAGGACTGTTCCATAGCTACACTTTGCCACTTCCAGCAGTTTACTAACTAGGTCTCCTAAAAATTGTTTTCTCTTATGAACGTTTATGCTGTCTCAATAGATAGGTGTTTTTCAATGGCAAAGTATCAGTCTAGTCAACTAAGTCTATGAAAACATGATGCGCTTTTTTTTTCTTTTTTAAATTGAAAACCTACTATGTTGCAGGTTTGGGTACAAGCACTAAACGCCTTGTCCCCAGGGAAGGGTGGACACATTTTGTACAATATATATATATTATATATATATATATATTGTATATATATATATATACAATATATATATGTAGGGAAGGGTGGACACATTTTGTACAATATATAATATATTATATATATATAAACTCTAGATATACTAAGAGAAAAATTAAGTAAAGAAGCACAGAAAAGGCCGAAGAGATAGCTCAGTGTCTAGAGGACCCAGGCTCAGTTTCCAGCATCACATGGCAGCTCATAAACTGTCTGTAACTCCACTTCAAGGGGATGTATCACCCTCTTTTGACCTTCATGGGGACCAGGCACACACATGGTACAAATACCTAGCGTTAGCTCTCAAACCTAGAATGGCTGAGGTGCCTATTTAACATATCAAGGTGGACACTAAGCTGCCAGGTTCTTCCACATCCCTTAGTCCTTTCCCTGTTATGGCTTACTGCGGGCATATCCTGCCCCCTACCCTAAACTTCTCCAGTCCCGGTACTGGCCTGCGCTCCCCTCCTTGCAACTGCCCCTCTATATAATCCAACCATTTTGGTCACCTGGTCTTTCTACCTCATGATTGAGAAACAATTTCTAAGTCTAGACTTAGAAGACAACCAAAGGAAATTTAAAATGTTGAGCTTATGATTATGATATTAGTAGTGCTTTACCAGAGCTAGATTAATAGCTTATCAGAACTCCATGGATTAATGTCAAAATTCTGAGGTTTTGAAGTCTTGGTATAATAAAAGCATAGAGAGAGGGAAAGAAGTCTGGAACATTTTTTATTCCTATATACTTTAAATCACTTTCTTAGATTCTCATAATTTACCTAAGCTTTCATATCCTCAGATCTTTTACCTACATGCAGGAAAAACACTCATACATATAAAACAAAAATTTAAAAGAAGCATACAGGCAGATTTCTGAGTTCGAGGTCAGCCTGGTCTACAGAGTGAGTTTTAGGATAGCCAGGGCTACACAGAGTTTAGAAACCCTGTCTCAAAACACCCCCACCAAGAAGAAGAGCAGTAGTGAAAACCCTCCAGTTCCATGGAAGGAGCAAGGCCTTCACTAGGCCTGCGACCCTACACAACACTGATGAGTGGTGCCATGTGTCTGCAAGATAAGGCAAGACAGTCAGAAATTTAGGGCAGCCTGTGTAACAGAGAGTGAGACATCCACACACACCCTATAATACACAGAAAAATAATAATCGTGAAGGAGAGAGATGCCTCAGCAGTAAACAGGAAGAACTTCAGAAGACCTATAAGTGGTTCCAGGCACCCAAGTCTGGGCCTCTAACTCCAGCTCCAGGGCATCTGATGCTACTGCCCTTCTGAACTCATGTGAACACACATACATGTAAGTAAAAAGAATAAAAAGATATCTTTAAAATAGTAATAATAATAATCCCAAATACAATTCAACTGTTTATTAACACTGAGTTAGTCCACCACATTAACAACATGATAAAGGTTGGCACAAGTCACTCAATATTTGCTTCAGCTTGCTTTCCCACAGGTAATGCTTACCACCCAACCAAAATTTACGAGACAAAAATTCAAGAAAAACTAGCCCATTATAAACTAATCAGCATACCTGGACTCAAAAATGACTCAGAGATTGGTATTTGTTAAATAGGAGCTCTAATACACCTATGGCTTGGCATGTATTCCGAGCTACTAAAGGAGCTAAGGTAAAAGGGTAAGTTAAAATCAGCTACGGCCACATACAGAAACCCAGTCTCAAAACCAAAGTTATGAGTATATTAAAAGCTCCAGTGAAAAGGTGATCAGCATACACATACAGTGACATTTTCTGACCTCCAAAGGCATTGCACACACATAGTATATAAACATATATGCAGGCAAAATACATTACACAAAAATTTTAAAAAGAAAAACTATTTAATATGTATTTAGAAACAGAAAAAATTGTAAAGAAAAATTTAAAACCTATGGAGTAAAACAACCAACCAGAAAGCAATAGATTTATAAGTCAGGAGCTGGAGAGCTTGCTCCGTGGTTAGAGCACTGGCTGTTCTCTGAGGACCCAGGTCCAGTTCCCAGCACCCACATGGCAGCTCACAGCTGTCCACCTCCAGTTTCAGGGCATCTGACATACTCATGGCAGACATAAATGCAGACAAATCTTCAATGCGCAAAAATAAATTATTTTTTAAAAATTTGTAAAACAGCTCACCTAGATGCAAATTCACTTAATTCTGAATATTCTGTGGGCTCCATTATTATGCTGAGGTCAGTTATAGTAGAAGATTTTTTCTCTTTAGTCTAAAATAAAGATAAAAAGTTTATGTACAAGAGCAGATTATCTTTAAGACAAGAATATTTGAAAATATGCAAATCAAAAATTGACAAGAAATTATAAGATATTGGCTATTTGTCAAGTAAATTAAATGATATATTCAGTACTTACTAAAACCTAAAATGATTTCCCAATTCATTACTTAAATTGAGTATCGACACCATAAATATTAGGAGAAATGACATTTTATAAACTTCCAACCAAATAAATAATAGGGAAATAACTAGCAAATATAATTACATAAAAATTCAAATTATCTGTAGGGTGGTCATGGTGCATGCCATGGCTGTCCTGGAACTCAGCAGCCTGGCCTCAAACTCACAAAGATCCACCTGCTTCTGCTTCCCAGAGCTGGGATTAAAGGAGTGCATAAGCACGACTAGTGATATTCCAGAGACATTCTTACAAATCAAATTTTACAGACAACATAATTAAAAATTGGACAAAGGACTCTGTACTGGCTAGTTTTGTGTCAACTTGACACAGCTAGAGTTATCACAGAGAAAGGAGCTTCAGTTGAGGAAATGCCTCCATGAGATCCAACTGTAAGGCATTTTCTCAATTAGTGACCAAGGGGGAAAGGCCCCTTGTGGGTGGTGCCATCTCTGGGCTGGTAGTCTTGGGTTCTATAAGAGAGCAGGCTGAGCAAGCCAGGGGAAGCAAGCCAATAAAGAACATCCCTCCATGGCCTCTGCATCAGTTCCTGCTTTCTGACCTGCTTGAGTTCCAGTCCCGACTTCCTTTGGTGATGAACAGCAATATGGAAGTGTAAGCCGAATAAACCCTTTCCTCCCCAACTTGCTTCTTGGTCATGATGTTTGAGCAGGAATAGAAACCCTAAGACAGACTTGAATAGAAATTTCTCCAAAGCAATATACAAATACTAATCTATTGATACATAACATACTATTATCATCGTCCCTTAAATAAATATATATACATATACAAATATGCATACACACATATTACAATCTGGATCCTTGTCAACTTTAGCTACGCTGCCAACTTTGAAATAAGGTATCTCAAGTTTGGCACTATACAGAAATTAATAGTCATATTGGTCTGGAAATGTTAAATTTAATTTTTCTCATTTGTTAATTGCCAGGGGTTAATACACTGTATTAAACATGTGAGCTCTTACCTATGTGGATCTCATCAGACTCACAGAGGAAATGATGGACACACCATCACTACCCAGTAGTTCCATTTGACTCACTCATCAGCACAGGCAGGTCAGTTTGGGATTCAGTGCCCTAACCTGCACATCTCTTACAAAGTTGTAGTGTCTGCTTAGCCAGCATGAAGCTAACTTCTGCCCTGACATTGGTCCTGTTAACCATGTCACTTCTGAACTGATAAATAAGGGAAATGGCCTTATAAACACCCCTGACCTTAACATCCTTGCAGTCTGAACAGGTCACTTTTTTCTATCATGTTCTTTTAATAGGAGGTCTCAGCGAATTTTTGTTAACTTAAGAACTAGGAATAGAAATATCTAAGAAAGGAGCCCTAGAATCAGGTGTGGTAGCTCATACCTGCAATGCCAGCATTCCTGAGTCCTGAAGCTGGAGGACTGGCACAAGTAAGTGATCAGCCTGGGCTACATGGTGAGTTCTAAATAAGCCTTGGCTACATACAGTGTGAGAGACCTTGTCTCAACCTTATCCCTATCAGTTTATCACCAAAAATATTTAGAAAGATATTAATTATGCAAACTGTATATACTTTTAAGACATGAGTCAGTTTCTCATAGGCAGTGAGGGAAAAAGTCTGTGATGTGATTAAACTGCCAGGTGGTCAAATCAGCATGGGTAGGTACAAAGAATTCAGTCAACAGGCAGCATGACGCAAGACAGAGTTGGACCCAGCAACAGATGCAGGGTGAGCAGCTTGCAATGGTAGCCAAAGTTAGTGGCAGCCAGCAGATCCAAAAAGGTTGGACGCTAATAAAGAAACTTAAACATGGTCAGAAGTGGGCTTCAGTGAGCAGTCACTACCATAATTGGGCAAAGAGCATGTGGTCATCATGCAGAGCCTGTTGGCTCCCCTTCTGCTTGGCCCAAGGATATACCTAGAGAATCAGCAGACTGCAACAAAATCATCTCAGTCTCTGTCCAGTTTCTGTCATAAGCCCTCGAAAAAGCCACTAGACACACAGCTTGGCACCTTCTGCCTTTCTTGAGTTCTCTAACTTTTCTATAATGTCTCATTTTTCCTTAACAAATCTGCTTTGACTTTGCTTATTCCTTTGTCTGCCACTTTATCTAACATTGACATGACCCTTAAGAGCTTAAGACACTCCCATCTGGGTTGCACTGCCCTATCTGGGTCACACGGCAGACAAAAGTCCATTGTTTTGTTTCTCTGCCTTGATTCTGGAATCTGTTTATATTAATAATGAGGTGCTGTTGAGCATTTAAAAAGTATGCACAGCTTCTAAATTTAAAAAGAAAGAAAGAAAGAAAGAAAGAAAGAAAGAAAGAAAGAAAGAAAGAAAGACTTAAGACACTATCTCAGGTAGACTTTTGGCCACTGTTGATTAGTAATCAATCACCTTAGTTCTTGGGTCAAACCTTTCTGGGCTGAGAGATACCTTCTTTGCTTTCACAAATCTGCACCAACGTGAATGACAACATATTAAGATTTCAATATTTGGGTTAAAATATTCAAATAAATGGGTTACTTTTAAAGTCTGTCATGATGAAATAATATTCTCTTCATTTAAAAAGTGCCTACTTTTTAGTACTTTTGTTTCAAGGTTAGAAGTTATATAAATACCCTTTAGCATCCTACAAACTCCCACCCATCTGACCTATACTGCAAGGACTATGGGAAGCTGATATTATGTGCACTCTTGTTCTGATGGTCTTAAAACGATTCACAAGCATTCAATCAACTGGAGGAAATTAATTCTATGTTCCAAACACCTTTGATAAGAACTGCATCAACAGAAGAAATGACTCATACTCTCTACATAGATTTTCCCATCTTTGTTTCTAACATTCTACTAATAGAACTTAAGGGCACTGTGCCAGTTAGTTTTACGTCAACTTGACAAAAGCTAAAGTCATCCAAGAGGAGGGAACCTCAATTAAGAGAATGCCTACATATGATCCAGCTGTAGGCAGCTTTCTTAGTTATTTGTGGGGGAGGGCCCAGACTACTGTGGGCTATGCAACCCCTGGGATAGTGGTCTTGGCTTCTATAAGAAAGCAGAATGAGCAAACCGTGCCTAAGCCAGTAAGCAGTTACCCTCCACAGCCTTTCAATCAGCTCCTACCTCCAGGACCCTACCCTGCCTGACTGCCTTCCATGAAGAACAGTGATGTGTAAGTGAAAACCAAACTTTCCTCCCCCAACTTGCTTTTGTCATGGTGTTTTATCACAGCATTAGTAACCCTAACTAGGACCAGCATTTTGGTTTAAAATTGTACTAATATTTATTTTGGAAAAATAAGCATTTATAATATTAGCATGTTATTTAAATCTTTTAATTTTCTGACAGCTAAATGTCTCCCTCTAGTGGAATGTTTGATTTTAGGGAAAGAATAACCAGCACATTTATTTTTTTTTCCTAGCAATCTTAAATGTAAAAACATATACAACAAGCAGGGTAATGGCAACACACATCTTGAATCCCATCCCTTGGGAGGCAGAGGCAGGCAGATTTTTGAGTTCGAGGCCAGCCTGGTCTTCAGAGCTACTTTCAGGACAGCCAGGGCTACACAGAGAAACCCTGTCTCAAACAAACAAAACCAAAAATAAACAAAACTGTTTGTTTTAGGTTTCTTTTCTGTTGCTGTGATAAACACCATTTTCAAAAGCAACTTGTAAGAGAAAAAAAAATACTTTACAATTTCAGGTCACAGTTCATCATGCAGGGAAGTGAGGGCAGGAACTTACCACAGAAACCATGGAGGAATGCTGCTTATTGGGTTGCTCACTGGCCTGTGCGCAGCTGTCTTTCTTATACAGTTCAGGACCATCTGCCTAGGGATGGTACCTCCCACAGTGACATCTACATCATTCAAAACAATCCCCCACAGATATGCTCCCAGGCCAGTATGACCTCAAAATTCTCTCTTCCTTCCCAGTTGATTCTAGGTTGTGTTAAGTGGCTACTTAAAAATTAACCAGCACAATGGTAAAACCATTTTAGAAGATATCTAAGTTTACCAATCAAATTTATATGTACATTTCCATTGACTAGCAATTCTAATTTTTTAAAGATTTATTTTAAGGATATGAGTGTTTTTCCTGCATGTATACCATGTACATTCAGGCAGAAGAGGACATCAATTCTTTGGAACTGTAGTTTCATTTCAGATAGTTGTGAGCTATCATGTGATGTCAAAAATTGATCCCAGTTCCAGAGTAACAAGTGCTCTAAACTGCTGAGTCATCTCTTCAGTTTCTCACCTAGTAATTGTATAAAAGGCTTCAAGTACCTACACAGTAAGTGTGGCAGCACATGACTGGCATCCAAATACTTAGGGGACTGAAGCAGATGGAACATAAGTTTAAGGTCAAGTTGAACAAGGTTCATAGCAAGATTTTATCCCTCTATACACAAACATATAAACTCCACTAAAGTAAAACAAAAACAGAGGACTTCATTTTATCAGAATTTTAAGTAACAAAAATTTAAAAAGGCCCTTGTCCCCCTTTTTCCAACCAATAACTATAACTATTGGCAAGGACTATATATCTGATCCCTCAGGTCCTGTTAATTCCACAACTATCTGAAATTCTTTCCAACATCTTACTTGAGAGTAATACTTTAAGAGTCATAAAATTTAAAAGGCTCAGAGAGACAATGAGTGCTCCCAACAGAACCAAGGGAAGCACACTTTCTGCAGCACATTATTAGCAAAACCAGGCAGTCATCAAATGCCTGCATAATTTAAAAGTGAACAACAATACAGTCTCTTTGGAGATTCATTTGCAGTATTTAGTCTTCCAAAGAATGTTAACAGTTCTTCTCATCTTTCTGCTCTTAACCACTAGATGAACCATCTCTCCAGCCCTAGAACCGATTAAATTTAAATAGACCACTAGCTTTCACCAACCTAACAGCTAAGAATGTCATCAGATAGCATGGGAGGCCTATAACTGGGGCCTCCCCACTTTACTGTATCTCTTTTGACATGAAAAATGTATTTTGAATCAACAACTGTATTTTGTTCAACTTTGAAATTCCACACTGTAGTTTCTTGGTCACATTGGTAATACTGAGGGGTGATACTTAAGTGAATGAAGTGCATGGGAACTGTTTCTCATAGGAAAAACATCTGTTATCACAACAAGCTCCAGGTACCTCAATTTCCAGAACCTCAAATTCCAGTTGAAATGTCACCATGTTGCAATTTCCTGATAATCTGTGTTTCTGTAGAACTTTCTTTGTATCTGTTAATTAGAAAATAAAATACTTTAAAAGAATATTTTTCTTCAATACTTTTTTTTAAAGGTAAAATTAGTGTTTTATTTTACTTAAACTAATCCAGCCTGCACTGGTTTATGATGGTAAAGTCAAATATAAATATCTTTCCACAGATATTAACATAAAAGTACTCTTGGTAGAATCTTCAATATTTTTTAAGTGAATATCTACTTGTGTGTAGATGTATGAAAATATACATTAGTAATAACTTTAAAATAGCTGGAAGGGTCTTGTCAAGGTAACTGGTCTTATAAAATGGGATTACTAAAACTTTATATTGTCAAGTTCTCAAGTATATCAATAGTTAAGAAAAATATACACATACAAAAAATACATGCTGGGCAATGGTGGTGCACACCTTTAATCCCAACACTTGGGAGGCAGAGGCAGGCGGATTTCTGAGTTCAAGGCCAGCCTGGGCTACAGAGTGAGTAGGGATACACAGAGAAACCCTGTCTCCGAAAAAAAAAAAAAAAAAACATCAGACCCAGCCTTTATTTTGAATTTTTTCGTGTGTGTGTGTGTGTGTGTGTGTGTGTGTGTGTGCACGCACGTGCGCGTGTATGTGTGCGTGTGTGTGAGAGAGATATACATATGGAAGTCAGAGGACAACTTGCGGAATCAGTTTTCTTCCTCCATTATATGGATTCCAAGAAATGAACTCTGGTCATTATTAGGCTGGGTGTTAGTGGCTTTATTTGCTGGGTCATCCATCTTGCCTATCTTTTTGAAAATTTTCAATATCATCTCATTGTTTGAATGGGCCAGTCTGGTAAGATGGCTTAGTGGGGCCAAAACACTTGGCACGAAGCTTAACAATCCAACTTTGATACCCGAAACCCACATAGTGAAAGGAAAGAACCAACTCCTTCAATTTGTCCTCTCACTTTGACACAAGTACTTTAGTACATGTGGGTCGACACAAACACATACTAAATATACAAACATAATTTTAAAAAGTAGTAAAAGGGCCAAAACTACAAGATGAATCTTGAATGGAATCTTAGAAATAACATAGGTCCCTTTATTTTGTAGACAAGCAGCTCAGGCTCATATACATACTGTATTTGAATCTAAGTTTTTTTTTATTATGAAAGTATACAATAAATATATAGATTGCATATAAGTATAAACAATAAACTTTAACTTACATACAGGGTTTCTCTGTGTAGCTCTGGCTGTCCTGTCCTCTTTAGACCAGGCTGGCCTTGAACTCGGAAATCTGCCTGCCTCTGCTTCCCAAGTGCTGGGATTAAGGGCGTGCGCCACCACTGTCCAGAAACTTACATACATACTTGTAAAATTTGAACAGACTAATTTTTTTTCATTGCAGTCATGAAGTTTACTTTTCCAGGAAATTGGGAATACACAGAAGCAGGAAGGAAAGCAAACTACATGCTACCATCCAAAGACATTTTACTGAAAAATCCCAGCATTCTCTTCTAGCCTCTTTGAATTCATTCCCCAGAATGCAACCAAACCACATCTCATTTTTTCCCCCCAAGACAGGTTTTCTCTGTGTAGCCCTGGCAGTCTTGGACTTGCTTTGTAGACAAGGATGACCTTCCAACTCACAGAGATCCACCTGCCTCTGCCTCTGCCTCCCCAGTGCTGGGATTAAAGACATATGCTACCATGCCTGGCTACCACATCTCATTTTAATCCATACGTGTTATGCCATTGTGTAAAGTAGAAACCAGAATGTGAAAGTCAATAATTATCATTCATGATTAGAATTATTAAATGAAATAGAAGGTACTGTAGAATGAAAAGCTTTCTTTTAGTAAAAATCACCTTTGTACGTAATTTGCTTCAGATCAATCCATTTGCCAAATGGGATGAATTTACAGCAAATTCACACTCAAAAATTCTTTAGTACTTTTAAAAAACTTGAACAGACTTATTTTTTTTTTAAAGAAAGGATAAGAATAGGGTTGGTTAGTTGGCTGAGTTTTTGCCTTGTATTAGTACCTATGTTAGATCCTTGGCATATACATGAAAAAAAAGGAGGGAAAGATTTGCAGGGAGTTGGAAGGGAAGAACTGAGAGCTAAAGGATCAGTCACCTAGCCTGGAGGACGTAATGCAGAAACTAGAAAAGAAACTTTGCCTCAACAAGGTGGAGAGAGAACAGACCCCTGAAAGCTGCCCTCTGACCACCACAACATTGTATGAATGCACCTCACCCCAAAATATACTCATAATGAAATTTAAAAACCACATTGAAGTTAAAAAAATGATGTGTACCTTTTTCTGTCTCTTCAGTGTTTACAATGTCCTCCATCTTGGAATAGTTTCTTATATTGAAGCCAGTAAGTTTACTTAGAAATGAGTGCTCAGATCTTAAATGTTCAAGCTGACTTCTCAAGTCTTTCAAAGATTCCCATTCCTCAGAATCTGATTGGGAAATTTTTTGAAATGATTTCCTGAAAAGCAAATATTATAGTTACTTGACAACTGATAAATGTTTTATTTACTATACAAATGTTCCTCTAGATTCCACCCCTTGTACCGAAGGTGGGGCTTGGAGGTAGCTTAGTGGCTAGACTAAGAACACTGGCTGTTCTTCCAGAGGACCTCATTCTTCCTTCCAGCACCCACATGATAGTTTATAACACTCTGTAACTCCAGTTCCAGGGGAATCCAAGACCCTGTTCTGGCCTCCAGTGGGCACCAGACACAGTAATTCTCAGACATACAAGTAGTCAAAACAGGCTTGGTGAGCTTAGGGACTGCAAAGTAAAATGGTACAGGCTGCTTCTGTAGGACCTGAAAAAGAAGTGTCATGGTAAGAAAAAAAAGGATTACTCCAAGAAAGAAAGAAAGAAAGAAAGAACATCTCAGAAAATCAGGAAAATGAATGCAACAGGAAATCACATTAAATAAATCAGAAAGGCAAATACTAGTTTTCTCTCATCTGTGAAACCCATATTTAAAGTTCTCTCTTCTACAAGCCTTCGCTGTCTCCAGCCAATAGCAAAGCCAAGTTCTGAAGGCACTCAATTTTGACATCAGAGAGTATGGACACATGGATATAACTAAACAACTTAGTTCCACTATTCTGGCTGCCAATGCAATCAACTATCAGGATCATTTTAAAAGTACCTTGGAGAATCAACAAGATGGCTCTGCAAGCAAAAGTACTTGCTGCACAAGCCTGACATTGGAGTTTTATCGCCACTGGAAGGAAAGAACTGTCACTTGGACATGTCTAGTCTATACTCTGACCTCCATAGATATGTTATCGCATACAAATGGAATAATAAAACAGGTCTCAATCTTCCCTCAAAATGAGAAAAAAATCCTCGTTAAATCTACACATTTTGGATTGACATTTAATGTACTCCCTAATCTGGACTCTTTTAACTTTTCAGTTCCATTACCGAGGAGTCCCAGATTCCATAACCAATCTACTGTACCATACTGGGCTTACAATGACATCTTCTGGTGGGTTAAGAAACTATTTTCCCCGTGGTCTGACAAAGAACTTTTCAAAAGTTCCGGGGCAGGTTGTGTTGATAAAATATAAATTCTAACTCGGTAAGTGGGGATGGAGTCAGCCTGGCAGGCTCCCCAACTCTAATCCTAATGCTCCCAGTCTTGGGCCACCCCTGAATCAGCAGCAGGCATCTCCCATTCTTGCTGTGAAGAGCATGCACAGCTGGAGGTCACACACACACACACACACATCTCACTCTTTCTTTCACCAGTTAACAACCTTCCCTTTCTTTAGAACTTCACAGTTTCCTGCACTAAGGTTCTCTGCACCTGTTCCAAATTACACCTAATAAAAAAGGTATATTTTTTTCATGTTTAAGATACTAAGTTACTGCTAGTTCTAGCCTTCCTTTTCTCTTTGAATGGGCAATGCTTGGGCTTTGGATTTCTCTAGGACCTTAGGCAAGCTATTTAACTATTTAACCCTCAGATCAACTACCTTTAAATAAGGCAACTAGTCAGAAGACTATCACACTTTCCTATAGATGGCATTAGCCATATATACCAATTTACCGTTGACCATGCTAGGCTGCCCTGCCCTGGGGCTGTATACCCCCAACCCTTATGTTACTAATATAATGCAAAAAAAAAAAAAAAAAAAAAAGTCAGGACCCCTTAACTACATCGTTAGATGAGTCACAAAAACAAATCCATGAAACCAGAGTAAGGGAATCCCAACTAGACAAGAGCAAGTATGGTGGTTCAGGTAATAACTCCAATACTGTGTGTGGGAATTGGGGACTGCGGAATAGAAGACTCTTGAGTTTGAAATCAAATTGAGCCAATTCCTGACCTACAGAGTAACAATGTCTCCAAACCCAGAAAGAAAAAACAAAAACAAAACAAAACAAAAAAACCCAGCTATCTAGATACTGTTCTCCCGAAGGCAAAGACTGCTTAAAGAAAAGCCAGATTTTCCCTTTGATTCTCATCAACCGGGCGAAAACAACCCTTAAGGAAACTATTTTCTGCTAATAATAATCAAGTCATAAGCCCCAAACGCAGCGTTCACACACTCTTGAGGTCATCGTTCTCCTAGAACACTGATTCAAGTTCATATTTCAGGGCGTCTCCCACCACGTTCTTGAGCACGAGTCTTGGGGAGTGAGGGAGTCGGAGCCCAGAACTGTCAGAAGGTTGAGAGGTCCGCCGGGTGCTACAGGGAATGGGCCGGTAGGGGTGGACGCGAGCCACGTACCAGGCTCCGGACGCCTTCTCCCCGGCGTTTTGCAGCATTCTGCACTCTCGCTGCAGCGCTGCGACCTCCGCCTCCAGGGCGCGCAGTTCGCGGGTCTCGGAATCCATGGCTACCGACGCCGAACGCTGAAGGTGAAGTAGCCTGGAGAACGTCAGTCTGAGCGCCTAGGGCAGCCAGGAGGCTTCAAGCAGCGCGCGCGCTCCCGGAACGGACCACTCACGAGCTCACGGGGGGAGAGGCTGTCGGGAGTCGCGCGTCCACGCCCACGGCCTCGGACGACGTTCCCGAGCCTGACGGTGTCTAGACACCCCCGCTGCCTCTGCGAGTTGGTTCGTTCCAAATCGCGCGTCACGCGCCAACGGCCGCCCACCCCGTCTAACGGCCACTGGGCCATCCGAGCCCTTACGTCACCGAAGGGGGCGGATTCTGGGGAGCACGAGGAAAGGAGTCTCTTTATTTTGGTTCCGCTTCTTCACTTCCGCCTACTTGAACCGGAAATCAGGAACCACGCGGCAGAGTGTCTTTTTTGTAGGAATTACCGATTTTTATTTTTCTTTCTCACACTCTGTTAGTTTTACAACGTGGAGGAGAACTAACAGAACGTCAGTAAAAGCGAAGGCGGAGGAAATAAAGAGCCCTCTGGATCTGCGGGATAACGGAACCTTAGGAGATTGGGTTGGAAACCTTGTAGGAAGGAAAGGAAAATGCACTTGCCGGCACGTGTTATTAGACGTTAAGGGGTACGCCGGGCAAGAGCTGAGTCGGACCAGCGTCCTGAGGAAGAGTGTTTGCTCGTGAGAAGTGATGGGCTTAGCCTCTCCTCTCCTTCCTTAGGGGCTTCTCGGAGAGAGAAGGCAGGGTTGGAAGGATGGGGCGGTGGCTGCCAAGAAGGGGTACACTGTAGGTTTTTTCCCAGACTGCTGGCCTTTGCTTTGGGCTTCTGCCGCTATTTAGTGATCTCGCTTGGAAGGAGACAGCCAACTTTTGAGAAAGGTTTGAGTGAGAGCTGAACATCTGCCAAGAGCTAAACGAGATGGAGCGACCTCTGGAAAACGTTTCCAGCAATCTTGGTAGGACAGTGTTAACAATTCCGGGTTCCGAAATTAGACTTCATTATAATCCTTGCTGTCACCACTACTGTTTTCTAAGTGGCACTGGGAAAAGCCGTAACCGCTCCTACTCCCCTGACCGATGAGATCCACTCAGACTGCTTTGAACAATACAGGCACACAGTGGGGAAACATATTTTAGGTATAACATAAGTTGCCCTCTTTGTGATTTAACAGCGCTTAGGGGACACTTGTATTTTGCCATGCTATTGTAATTGCAGACTTTGTTATGACTGGAGTTCCAGGATGAAGGTATTTTTATCCGTTAGCTTACTATTTTTGCCAGTATATGTTAAGGTAAAAATGTAGAAATGAATCGGGGGGCAGTATTTCGAATAAAAAAACAATAAGGGTAAGATATAATAGCTGTGGTTGTTGGGAGAAGATATGTGGATGTGCTGCACTTAGGTGCAGTTGCAAAGTGTGTTCATTGAGAATGTGGATGGAGGGCCTTTGTAAAATCTCCACTGATAAAATCTGAAAGCAATACATATGAAGAGACATAGCTTCATAAGATGAAGTTGACACAGAAGTTTCAGGGGAAAGAGTTGTGTTAAATTTCTGGAAAACTACTAAATTGTTTTTCTGTCCAAAATTAACTTTTCCAGATAGATGTCCAACATCCATGAAAGCCAACAGAGAAATGAAGCGCCTCTTTGTAGGTGGACTTGGACAGGGCATTTCTGAGACAGACCTACAAAGTCAGTTCAGCAGATTTGGAGAAGTTTCTGACGTGGAGATCATCACTCGGAAAGATGACCAAGGTAAATCTATAACACGAGTTAGTTAAAGACAGACAACGTCAATGATATTACAGGGGAAGCAGCCCCAGGGCTGAATGTTAGTGCTAAACATCATGTATGGCATCCTGGAATTATTTCATATGAAAATTAATTTTGAAACCAGAAAAAGTATAAAACATTTGAATTTCTAAAACATCTGTACTTTGAATTTTCGGAGTCAACATTCTAACATCGTCTTATTAAGTAGAGTGTCATTAACAATCAGGATGTCTGAACTGATTACGCACTAATATACTATTAAGAGGTGTCTGAACTGATTACTTCAGGGTTTTTTTTTACTCATTTTGAAATATTTTGATCATGTTTATAAAAATGCAGACTTTAGTCAGTGAGGTAAAAAATATTTTCTTTCAAAGAATAAATATCTATGAACGCACTTTTTGAGCTTGGATAGCTTCTTAAGGCTGGATGTGGTGTTTCATATTTTTTGATTAGAACTCGAGGGGCTGAGGCAGATGTATATTCAGGGCCAGTCTGGTCTACATAATGAGTTACAGGACAGCCAGTCCTATATAATAGAGAGACCCTGACTCAAAAAAAAAAAGTAAAGAGAGGGCTATTAAGATGTACATTGTTTTCTGGATAAGGATTTAAATCAACTTAATTTTTTTTTTTTCTTGGTAGGAAATTCACAGAAAGTCTTTGCGTATGTTAACATTCAAATAACAGAAGCGGACCTGAAGAAATGTAAGATCATCATGTATTTTTTTTATTCTAATGGTTAGTGTAGTTGTGTAACTTGAAATTACTTTGGTTCCATAGCTAAGCCTTGCTAGTCACTTAGAAGTTTTGTAGATGGACAACCATGATCAAGAGAATTTATCAAGCCCTTTATCTCGGGTTTCAGATGTGTTTGTGACAGAAGGTATGGTATCACACATTGGCACTTTGCTCAGAAACTAGTGTTTTCAAACAATTTGAACAAAGGACCAAACTGTCTATAGAAATTGCCTATTACATTTATCCCACTTGTCATTAGGGCATATCTTTCCTCCGTCTCTTTGTTTTTTGGGCAGCCAATCCTATGTCAGTAAGACCTGTTATAAAAGGTCCTTGAATATGACCAAGGTCATTAGAATATGACCTTGCCAGAGCATATCTTTGAAACTGTGGTATTCTTATTATAAGATTAGTAAAGATAAGGCTAAATACTAGCTTTCAGTGCCTAAAAAGGTGGAGATGATTTATCGTTCAGTCGATGCAGTTAAAGTATTGCAGTCTCTTGGAAGTCAAAAAAAGAAATAGTGAAGGGCAGGTGCCACTGGGAGAGGACAGTCAGCCTTTGATCATTTCATTTGTGAAGAGATTATCCTTGCTGAGAGTATATATGAGGTAGAAGGTACAGTGCCTTACCTAATAATGCTATTATAAGGAGTAACTTCAATAATCCATAGTACATAGTAAAATATCTCCTGCTTGGAAAGTTTTGTTAGTGCTTACAGTAAGGAAGCTGACAATAGTTATCAGAAAATCAACTACTAGGGCACAACAGTTGAAGCATAGCGCCGTCACTAGCCAATGTGTGCCTGCTTTGCAGTGATAATTGGATTGAGGAGAATAATTAAAATGCTACAAGATCCCAAAATGTGCACTAGTTCACCCTGAAAAGATTTAATTGATTATTTGCCATGTGGAAAATAAAGTAGTGAATAATTATTTACCAGAAGTTCCTAAAATGAGTCTATAAACAAATTGCACATAAGGTTTGCTTTATAGTTTCTGCATAATTTTCTGTTAGTGTTCAAGTGACTGAGAAATAGGGATCATAAGAACCTGGGGCTGCAGGGATGACTCAGTAGTCTAGAATGCCTGCTACTGCTGCAGCGGGCCCAAGTTCAGTTCCTAATATCCACATGGGTGGATTACAGTGACAGATTCCAGGGCATCTGATGCCCTCTTTAGCCTCCATGGGCACCCACACACAAACGTGCATTCTAACATTGGAATATACACACTCAAGCATGAAATAAAAATAAGCTTATTTATTTATTTGTCTTTCTTTGACATGTAGGTGTCTCTGTAACAAATAAGCCTATTTTTCCCAGTACTAAGTAATTAGAGAGAAAAAAAAAACCTTGTTGAAATAGTTTTGCATTGAAATAAACTTTGTTAATTCTTTACCTTATAGGTATGTCTATTTTAAACAAAACAAAATGGAAAGGTGGAACACTACAAATTCAGCTAGCTAAAGAAAGCTTTTTACACAGGTAAGGTTTGCCTCACATTTATTTAAACCCATTTCTTTGTAGTGTAATTGTTTTTATAAGTTTACCTGACTAATTTGAAATGATTGAGTAATATATTACTAGTTGTCATGATTTGCTTCTCAACTTGATACAACCTAGAATAAGCTGGGAAGAGAATTCTAATGTGTATTATTATTATTATCTGTGTTTGGTTGGCTTGTGGTTGTTTGTGGCAGATGGTTTTGATTCCTTCATTGATGTGGGCAGCCTGAGCCTGAAAGTGGATGGTGCCATGTCCTAGTTTGAAGCCTTTGATTGTATGAGAGTAGAGAGGGAAGTGAGGACTATGCGTGCATTCATTTATTCTGTTTCTTCTCATTGCTGTGGATGTGGTTACTGCCTTGACTACTCTGCAGTGAACTATAATGAACAGAACCCAGAGTCAGGATCTTAATCATTTCTCCCCTGGGCTGCTTTTTACATGGGACATTTTATCACAGCAACAGAAATGTTAGTATATATGTATATGTTTATTATTCCTTTCTCATACAATCTTAGGCTTCCCCTCTTTTGTAACAACTACCTGCATGATATCGGAAATGGCTGATTTCTGTGTCTCTTTACTAAAAGTCATTTAAACTCTACCTCTTGCTATCTGTAGATGATCTGTGAGGATGTCTTATAAGTGTGAAAGTGTTTTTCAGGGTTTTTGTCAAAAAGTATAGTTTCCCATATCTTAGAGTTAAGTTATTACAGATGATACTAAATTACATATGTTGATTTTGACCATTAAATGTGCCATGCAAAGAAAGAGAAAGAAGGTATATACATAAGAGACTGTCTTACAGCTGGGCGTGGTGGCGCACACCTTTAATCCCAGCACTTGGGAGGCAGAGGCAGGTGGATTTCTGAGTTTGAGGCCAGCCTGGTCTACAAAGTGAGTTCCAGGACAGCCAGGGCTACACAGAGAAACCCTGTCTCGAAAAACCAAAAAAAAAAAAAAAAAAAAAGAGACTGTCTTAGTGTTGTTGTTACTAAGCAGTGATTGCATTTGGGAGTCCCTCAGGCAGGCAAGCACAGTGCTGGCACAGTAGCTGAAAGCTTATGTCTGATTCACAGCCACGAGAAAGAGAGACAGCTAACTGAGAATAGCCGGAACTTTTGAAACCTCAAGCACCTCCTTCAGCAAGGCCACACCTTCTAACCTAACCAAACAGTTCAACTGGGGACCAAGTGTTCAAATAAATGAGCCTATGGGGACATTCCCAGAGACATAAGACTAATTCTGCATACGATTTCATAACAAGATTGCATAAAACTAATTCTATATGTGATTTCATAGCAAGATTGTATAAGAACCATTAGAGCTTTCGTAGTCAGAAAGCTGATTTTTCAGAGGGATTAGATTAGATGCATTTGGGAATTTTCAAAATGGAAAACATTTAAGAATACAGTGTAAGAAAGGGTTGGATATGTAGTCATGACAGATTGCTTAGCATACATGATATCCTGGAATTGACACTATCCTGGCATTAAAAAAAAAAAGTATATCAGTGTAGCTCACGGTTTGTGATCTCTTATCTACCATGAAGAAGTTTGAGGCACCTCCTGTAGCAGAGCACAGGAGGGGGAGGGATATTATTTAGATTACAATTTACATTTTTGTGAATAATATGGAAGCTGATGTAGCCAAGTGTTAACAAAATGTGGCATTAAAGAAATACTTGGTTTGCTTCACTTTTCAATATTTTCTAGTCATTCTACAATAAAAATGTTTTGTATGTTTAGAAAATAGTATAAGTAATTATTCTTTTAAAGAAGTATTTTAGCTGCGCAGTGGTAGCATACACGCTTTAATCCCAGCACTCAGGCAGAGGCAGAGGCAGGTGGATCTTTGTGAATTTGAGGCCATCGTGGTCGACAGAGAAAGTTCCAGAACAGCCAGGGCCACACAGTGAAACCTTGCTTGGAAAAACAAATAGGCAAACAAAAGAATATTTTATTTTATTTTGTTCTTTTAATACTGTAAAGATGTTTGGTGTTCACTTAGGGTTACCTGAATGGCATACCTAAACATTTTCATAGCTGATTTGTTTTTACTTCTACTCACTTCAGATTGGCCCAAGAAAGAGAAGAAGCAAAAGCAAAGAAAGAAAAATCAACCACAGGCAACAGCACCTTATTGGAAAAGATGGGAGGAGTGGATTTCCATATGAAGGCTGTGCCTGGGACAGAGGTGCCAGGACATCAAGTGAGTCTCCTTAAGTAGACTGCGCCAGTCGTGTCTCCTGAGACCTCGTATTTGTAGTTGGGACAGCCAACGCAGATGCTTTTTCTCCACTTTGGAGCAGTCGGCCTATAGGTTGGGGGTTTTATTAGATTTTCATTTTCAGCCTGCGTTGTAAGTATTCAGTCAGCACAATTCCCCCACCATTTTGTATATAGAGAAATCCAAATTAGGTGGAGACTCTTTCTAAGGACATAGGTGTTTGATGGACAGACAGGACCCAAGTTTGCTATTTATTTTCTCACTTGCTTCAGCACTATTTGTTTTTATTGTTACTGTTTTAGGATTTCATACATGCATATGATATATTTTGATCAAATCCATTTCCTTTTCCTTCCTCTCTAATTTCTCTGTATTCCCAGCACTACTTTTCCTCCCAACTTCTCGCTCTCTCTCTCGCTCTCTCACTCTCTCCTCTCTTGCTCTCTCTCGCTCTCTCTCAACTCACTGACTCCACTTAGTACTAATCTGTATGTACATAGGTTCAGGACCATCTACTAGAGCCTTTGAGTTGCCAGTTCCAAAGGAAACTTAACTCTTCTCTCCCAGGAGCTATCAGTTGCCAGTAGCTCTCGGCATGGGTGGGACTTCTAGAGGGCTTATCCCATCTGTGCTGGGCTTTTGGCTGGCTTGATGGTGTTATATCAGCCGAGGATGGCCTTGAACTTTTGATCCTCCTGACTACCTCTTACCTAACAACCTCTTAGGTGCTGGGATTACAGGTGTGTCCCAACCATATCCGGTTCATAAGGTTCTGGGATAGAAGTCAGGGCTTCAAGCATGCTAGCCAAACACCTTACCAACTTGGGTAAATATGAGGCTGTGGTTGCATTTTTAATAGCTGTATATGTGTATGTGTAATGTACTATCTATGATATAGTTGGAATTTTCTTTGTTTTTGTTTCCTTATACTTTTCTTCTTTAATACCTTTTACTATCAGAAAACTAAGTTCCACTGTAATAGTAGTCCATTGTGAGCTCAACATTTAAAAAAGTTACATTTATGTATTACTTTGCTTATATTTGTGATAATCATAAGTCCTCTCTCTTTTTTTTTCCCCCTTATCTTTTAGAATTGGGTTGTGAGTAAGTTTGGAAGAGTCTTACCTGTTCTTCACCTTAAGAATCAACAAAAACATAAAATATCCTTTGGTTGGCATTTCACAGTAACTATTATTTCCCAGAGTGATGGTGGAATAGAATAGCTTTAGAATTTTACTGCGTCTATCAATAAAGTTTTAATTGTTTCAGCATATTTTTACCTTTCTCTGCAAGGTTAGCGCTAAGTCATCTGCATGTAGAAAGCACAGTGAGAATAATGGGTGATATGAAGTTTTATGTAGTTGGGTGATACAAATTATGAATGCCAAGGAAACATTGTCATTTGTTAATACAAAAATCTATGATAAGCTGGCCATGGTGGTGAATACCTTTAATCCCAGCGCTTGGGAAGCTGAGGCAGACAGATCTCTTTGAGTTTAAGTCTACTCTGCTTTACATGGCAAGTTCCAGGCCAACTGGGACTATGAACTAAGATCCTGTCTCAAAAAACAAAATCTTACTATATAGGGATTTACAAGGCATTGCTAATGAAGTAATTCGAGAATAAAAAACGAGGCCATTGTTAAAGAAAACTTAGGAGAAATGGATAGAAAACTGATGGTGTAAATTAGTTCTAAAAAGAAGATACTAGGTACAAATAGGCTGGCTGATAAGCAAGAAATAGTGTATGGCAAAATAATATGGAATCCAAAGTGAGAAAATTCTAATGTCTGTTCCACAAGGTCCGTTATCTGAGACTTTGAAAACCTGGCCAGAGGGTATGTATGTACCAAAGAGATTGCTGTAATGTTTATACTTCTCTCATCTGATAGTGGTGGTGCTTGATTTTAGCTTTGGATATGTTACAGTTCACTTTCATAAAGCCTAGAGGCTTACCATGTGGGATGCTCATTTGTTTGATGGGAAATTGAAGGAAGATAGAATAAAGGGCTTATTCAAGGTTAAACAGCTTTCCTGTTTCATAAGATTGGTAGGTCTCCCTAACACCTGCTGCTCTTGCTTTGTCCTTGACTGAGTAACATTATGAAATATGATCCATCAAAATACTGCCACAATATAAAAAAGATTCCAGAGAATTTGACAGAAACCACTCCCATAACTGAACTCACTTGGGAATTGGAAGGAGGCAATGACCCTATGAGTAAGAAACGTCGAGGAGAGTTCTCTGACTTTCATATCCCTCCTCAAAAGGTCAAGAAAGTGCAGAAGAGCGATGATCCCAGGGAGTCCAAGGTTTCTAATATTGGTCTAAGGACTAATCAGGTAATGGAGAGGAACAAATCAACACATCCTGTGACTGCACACGGGACAGCCCCTAGTACTGTGAATCCTTCTAAACCACTCCTTGTGTCCACTTCTGGTACTCAGAAACCTAAACATGTGGTTTTTCATAATTCTGACTTTGAAATTATCTGGAATAAAAGTAGCATGTCTGATGATGACATTGACTCGGAAGATGAATTAAAAGTGATGGTTGCAAAAGAAGAAAACAGAGAGAAACCTGGGCATTCCTCAGTCAATGACTCTGAACATGATACTTTTGAAGTTGTTAGGGATGATTTCAAATCAAATATTCACAGACTTTCTTCTTCAGCAAGCTTAGGAAATAACCATGAATATGATTCAAGTGATACAGATGAAATTATTGCAATGAAAAAAAACAATGCTAAGGTCAAAAACAGTGCAGAATTTTCACAACCAGAAAGGACTGTAAGCAAGAAAAGTTCTTTCCAAAAGATAGAACCTTCTAATGACTGTATAAAAGTACAAGGAACTAACAGCAACAAAAAATCAGCCCCGTGTCATGGAGTAAAGTTTGTAAATCCCAAATTTCCACCTGACTCCAGTGGCAGTGACAGTGAAGAGTCCGAAGAAGATGAAGAATATAAAGCCTTGATGGAAAACTGTCCCCGTGTGAGTCTCACTTTGGCTGACTTGGAGCAGTTGGCTGGCAGTCATCGGAAGTTTCCAGGAAAAGACAGTGAGACTAATGGTCCACAAAATGACAGTCACTGCAAATTTGACACAACCTCCAAGAATCCCAAGACTTCTGGTGACCTGTACAATGGCAGACAACAGTGCATTCTTCCTGAGGAGATTGTGGCCTCCCTTTTAGAGGACGAGAACACTTACAGCAAACAAAAATCGGAGGAAGATATCTTAAAGCCAAAATTCCAAGCCTTCAAGGGAATAGGCTGTCTCTATGCAAAGGAGTCAGTGGACAAAGCTTTGAAAGAGAATATTGCCTTTAATACTGTGGGTGGGCCTCACAGTTCCTTAAAACATGAAGATCACAATAGAAGTTTGATGGAAAATGGATTTAAGTGTGTTAATGGCTCATCAAGCAAACTAACTTCATGCCAACCTGCAAAGAAGGTGAATCACCCAAACCACATTCAGCCTCCAAAAAGACAGTGTACTTTTGAGAACCAGAACCATAAAGCAATGTCCTCTACTAGTTGTGACAAGGGAAGTACAAATCCTCTCCCATGTCCGTTGCCATTGAAAGCTAAAACATCCCTACATCTTAGTGCCAACAGTCACAAGGTAGACTCTGATGGAGACGCTTGCCATTTGTCTGAAAGTAGAAAAGCTTTAAAGAAAGAGAGGAGCAATTTAAGCAACCTTGAATCTCTTGAGAAATCATCAAAGGTGTCTCCCAGGGAAGACCCTCAGAAAAGCCCAGCTGGTTTCTCACTTTCTGATGGTAATGCATCCTGTATAAATGCTAAGGATAAACAAGTTGAAGACAACCAGAAGCGATTGGCAGCCTTGGCAGCGTGGCAGAAAGCCAGAGAAGTACAGAAAAAACTGGTGCATAGTGCACTGGCAAATTTGGTGAGTGCATTTTCATTCTATGGATCTAATAAGAGTGTTCTCAAGGTCCAGGTTTTTCTTGTCGTGTAGGTGGGTGGAGCTCATTGTCCTCGTCACAGTCACTACTTTTCACCTGTGCTATTGAGTCTATACTAAACAGTTGCAGTTATCTATAATTTATCACCTCATTAAGAAACTAATTTGTGCCGGGCATGGTAGCAACGCCTTTAATCCCAGCACTTGGGAGGCAGAGGCAGGTGGACAGCCTGGTCTACAGAGTGAGTTCCAGGACAGTCAGGGCTACACAGAGAAACCCTGTCTTGAAAAAACCAAAAAAAAAAAAAAAAAAAGAAACTAATTTGTATAGTGATTACAGCAAGAATAGTATAAACCTTGATGGCATTTACTGTAGTGAGTCTTTGTTCATTCCTCCAGCAGCACAGAATAATGGTTAAGTACTGAGACCAATGCAGCTATTGATGCGTTGTATGGCAAGCAGGCAGTCACAGTCTCTTAGAACACCAAAGTAGTTAGGTAGCCTCAACCCATACAGAGTAACATGAAGGGATTAGAAGGAATTAGATTGATATGGGTAGGCAGCAAGGGAGAGGAAAGATCTTACTAAAAAAGGAACCATTTGTCTAAATTGTTTCAGTGACACTAGTGTTTATAGTGTCAAGGCAAAAGATGAAGCAGCAATAATTGGAAAGGATGGGTTATTCAGATACTGCAAGGAGTGGGACTTTTTTTCTAAAGCTGTGAAAAACTAAGAACTTTAATGAAGGCATTGAAGATTAGTTGTGTAAATTTTGAAATGAGAATTATCACATTACAATATATAGATCATCCAGCCCTAATAGTTTAATACATAACAAACACTGTCTGAGACCTACAGTGTCTAAATCTTTATAGATAAAGTTTGTTTTAAGAGATCCTTCAGGCCATGGCTTAAAAAATAAATATAATGGGGTCAGATCTGGAAGCAAAGAGAACCTTTCAGATGTCAAGGTCCACAACCATGGCAGTGGTGGTTCTTAAAAATACTGAGGTCAAGTTAATAGAATTTGGTTGTTACTGGATACAGAGAGAAAGGAGGCCTAAGGCTGTTTTGGAAACATAGCAGATGATAATGTTATTCCCTGAAGAAAGAAAGGAAGGATAGGAGTTGGGAGGAGAAGATGGTGGATATGGACATAGATATACAGTTGGCTGTCATGAAATGTAATGCTGCTTGTGTTTCACTAGGATGGTCATCCAGAGGACAAAAAAACACACATTGTCTTTGCTTCTGATAATGAAAGTGAAACGGAAGAGACATCCACTCAGGAGCAAAGCTGTCCAGAAAAGGAGCTGATAAAAGTAAGGCCTTCCAAACATTAATCTACTTTGTAGAATCCCTCTGTTTTGTTTTTCTTTTTGTGATGAGGATGCTGTGTAGCCCAGGCTGCCTTTAAACTTTGAAAACTTCTGTATCCATCTGGTACTACAGTGTGTACCTAACCAAGAGCTCCACACAACTACTACATGTGTAAAATCCTAGGGTGAGAACCAGAGTTGCCCAATCTATAATACCCTGAGATGTCGGGGCTCTTGGAGATTTTCTCACCCGTGAACCTGTTTGTTACCTCATATGTAAACTCACATCAGTATTCATGCTAGACTATAAGAAGTGTCCTTGCATATAATAATTAATTCCTTTAATCAAAGTGGCAATAGGGGATTTTCATTAATAGTGGATTAATGATCCAGGAATCCAGTTAACTACTCCTGAGTTGAGAGTTTCATCTGGCCCACCACATATTTGTTCCTCTGGATGCATTTGGGTTGTTGGTTTTTAAGTGTGGAGTAAGAACTTTATGAAGAAAATGGTGATTGCCTGCCTTGGTTAATGCCCATCACTGTTTTTATCTGCATAGCAGGAATCTGTGAGTAAATCGTCTGGGAAACTGTTTGACAGCAGCGATGATGAAGAATCAGATCCCAAGGAGGACAGCACCAGGTTCAGCATTAAACCTCAGTTTGAGGGCAGAGCTGGCCAGAAGGTTAGCCACAACCAATACAGCTTTGAGAACTTTGGTTCTCTAGTACTTGTCTGTTTCTGTCAGTTATGGGTAGCAACTTATGAAGTTGATGTGTGTAAAGTACAGGGTCTTTCTTCAATATTTACTACTAAGTCAAAGACTGAAGCAAATGTCACATTAGTAGTCATTAAAATTGATTCACTGGTTGTCAGTTTTAAACTTAGCATGTAATCTAGGTAACACATTTACAGTGTTAAGAAATATCAGAGTCTGTAATCACTTTAGCTCTATATTTTTTGTTACATGTTAAGACTAAAAATAGAAACAGTTGCAGCAGGTCTAAGTTTTGAAGTTAATCCTAAAATCTAGCTTAAGAAAGGGTAGTTCTAGGGTGGGGTCTTTATTGTGGGAATGAATTCTCTCTTACCCCTTACTGGTTCATAGGCAATGCATTTATGCATAGGATAATACGACTTTCAGGGTGTGAGGAGGTACACTTAAGAGACTTTTTTAAAATGTGCTTATGACAATGCTTTTTTCTGTGTAGCTTATGGATCTGCAGTCTCAGTTTGGAAATGATGAGAGATTCCGCATGGACTCTAGATTTTTAGAGAGTGACAGTGAGGACGAAAAGAAAGGTAACTATTTCATTGTTCAAACAGTGTTAAAGCTAGTGATGTAAGAAGTCACCTGGGGTTTCTTCTTCACATAACACAGGAAGAAACTGTACCCTAAAATAAATGGAATTGAATTTGTAGTAGTCAGATGTTTATTAATGATCATTAAGTTTCTTTATATATATTTTTAGTATAACTTAATTATACTAAATTAGAAAGCACAGCAGATGTCTAATTTACATTTAATAGTAAGGGCCTTTGTCTTCCTCTGGTGAATGCCCTGGGTGCTTGTTTTGGGATGGGTTGGTTGGTTTTAGAATGCTGGTTCATTTGTTGTTCCCACTATGCATAGGGTTCCCACTATGCAGTGGCCATGCTGGTATCAAACTTGTGATCCTCCTGCCTCAGACTCCTGCTTAGATTACAGCATGCACCATAACTCCCAGCTAGATGCTTTTATTTTCTTAACATATATTATCTCATAGTGAGATTATGTCATAGTGAGAGTGTGTGTGTGATCACACTTGTGCCACACTGTGCATGTGGAAGTCAGAGGGAAAACTTACTGGTGTTGGTTCTTTTACTCTTACTATGTTTATTCTGGGCCCCAAATCAAGTTGCTAGTCTTGGAGGCAGGCACCTTCATCCTCTCAACCATCTTGCCAGCCTAGTTTTGTTTTGTTTTTTTTGTTTTTGTTTTTGTTTTTGTTTTTCTAATCCATTTTCTTGCATTCATTCTTATTTGGGTGTCCCTAACAGTAAAGATGTCATTAGAAGTATCCTAATTCTACTTCCTGGAGATTTGTCACAGTAGTAAGTCCAAATGTATCCATAAGCTGTGCCCTCACTTGGCCACCATGAGTGAGTCTCCCTTCCCTGGGCACTTCCCATTCCCTTCACAATCACAGAACTTGAGTCTTTGTGAGCTTTGTGTTTCTCTGTTTTTTGAGTAAATCTGATGTGCACCTCTTTTGTGTTTTGTTTTAAAGCATTTCTTTGTCCAGATGAATAGTCACGTTTTGAACCTCAGAAAATGTGCAGGCTTTTCTGTAGAGAACATAAATCAGATTAATAATTCTAGATTCTGTTTTAGTAATTTCCTGCCCTAATCTGAAAGAGTCTTGACAGTTTTAACTTTTTTTTTTTTAAGATTTATTTTATTTATATGAGTACACTGTTGCAGTCTTCAGACACACCAGAAGAGGGCATCAGATCCCATCTACAGATGGTTGTGAGCCACCATGTGGTTGCTGTGAATTGAACTCAGGACCTCTGGAAGAGCAGTCAGTGCTCTTAATCGCTGAGCCATCTCTCCATCCCCCAGTTTTAACTTTTTATGCTGCTTTTAACTAAACTAGCTGTTGAACTTTGGTTCTCTAGTATTTGTTTCTGTCAGTTATGGGTAGCAACTTATGGAGTTGATGTGTGTAAAGTACAGGGTCTTTCTTCAATATTTACTACTAAGTCAAAGACTGAAGCAAATGTCACATTAATAGTCATTAAAATTGATTCACTGGTTGTCAGTTTTAAACTTAGCATGTAATCTAGGTAACACATTTACAGTGTTAAGAAATATCAGAGTCTGTAATCATTTTAGCTCTATATTTTTTTGTTAAATGTGTGTGTATTATATTTTTTAGTCTTTATAATATTTAGACTTGCCACCAAAGACATTATTAAATTTAGATTTTATTTTCTCAGTTGCAAATAGAAGTTGGGTATTTCATTTGTTAGTCATGTGATTTCTAAGTTTTTGTGGCAAGAAGTCTTCGAGAGAGGTACATTAACAAGTACAAGGTCAAACTTGTCATTCAGTGTACTTTTGAGTGTGTTTGGATGCATGCCTGACTGAGAAGTCTCGAGCAGTGCTTGTCAACAGGTTACTAGTTATTCTTCTTCCCCAGAGCTAAATGAACATAAAGTGAATGAAGACGAGCTTGCTGCAGAAAAAAAGAAAACCCTGAATGTTGTGCAAAGTGTTTTGAACATCAATGTGAACAACCCTACGAACAAAGGATCGGTGGCTGCTAAGAAATTTAAGTATGGCCTACGGCATGTCGCATTCATGATGTTTTTGCCATAAATGTCTCGTGAACTTAATTTAAAACTAATGTTTTGTGTTGTTTTGTTCTTGAGATGATAGTGGTCTAACCTAGGGCCTTGTATTTCCTAGTCAGTTGCTTTTCCCCTGAGCTATACCCCCAGCCCAGCTGAGTCCTTCATAAACTACTGAAGAGAGCAGTTGTTGACATGTCAGACTTCAAAAAGTTCTTTTCTTTAACCCGGTTATTCACTGTAAGACATTTTCAATCCAAGTGTGGCAGTTACCAGCTTTATTTCTTCGCAGTATTTGGGAGGCTAAGACAGACTGATCTTTTGAGTTCAAGGCGAGCTTGTTCTACAGAGCAAGTTCCAGGACAGCCAAAGCTCTACAGATACACCTTGTCTCACAAAGCAACCAAATTTAAAAAAAAAGAAAGGAAGGAAGGGAGGGAGAGGGGAAGGGAGAGGGAGAGAGAAAACTAATTCTAAGTAGTTTGTGTATACCATTCATGATGTCATGGCAGCATTGCTTTACTGGTTAACCAGTTGGAAGTGACTTTAGATATTAACTATCCAATTATTAAGCTGTACAAATATTATTATGGGCATTTTCAAATGAGTACTTTAAAGACATTAGTTTCAGTACTCAACCTGTAGATCATAACCCCTTTGGTGGGTCACATATCAGATATCCTGCATACCAGATATTTACATTATGATTCATAATAGTAACAAAATTAGCTATAAAGTAGCAACGAAATAGTTCTATGGTTGGGGTCACCACAACATGAGGAACTTTTTTTTTTAATATTTATTTATTATATGTAAGTACACTGTAGCTGTCTTCAGACATTCCAGAAAAAGAGAGTCAGATCTCATCACAGATGGTTGTGAGCCACCATGTGGTTGCTGGGATCTGAACTCAGGACCTTCGGAAAAGCAGTTGGTGCTCTCAACCACAGAGCCATCTCACTAGCCCCGAGGAACTATCTTAAAAGGTGACAGCATTAGGAAGGTTGGACCACTGGATTAGTGTAACTTTTAGATCCCATGGATCCAGCTTCTAATTGGTTGTCAGCGTGTGATTAGTTTTCTCTTCTGTACCTCATGTAAACTTGTCTTACCCTTTGAGATTTATTTTCTGCAAGCTGGGGAAAGCATAGGTACTTCATCTATATATGCCTCTATTTGTTCAAAACACTTTTTCCCTTATATATAGTTATATATGGTTTGGAACCGCTCAGAGTGGTCCCAAATACCTTGCCATCTCTGCATGAGTTCTGAGATTACAAGTGTGTACCCATGACATCCAGCTTTAAGGTGATTTGCTTAAATGTGTGCGCGTGCATGTGTGTGCACAGTAATCAGAAGGTAGTTTTTGATTCCCTTTTCCTTCCCACCATGTGGCTTAAACTCAGGTCATCATAGTAGTAGGTACCGTGTAAGACAATTTTTTTTTCTTTAATTTTAATTATTATTGGTTTTGAGACTGGGTCCCTATGTAGTCCTGACTGGCTCAGAATTCACAGAAATATGCCTGCCTCTGCCTCCTGAGTACTGTTGGGGTTAAAGATGTGTATCACCACTCCTGGGTGTAATTTTTAAGGTTAAAAGGGATCCAAGAATACTCAAATAGATTTAAATGTTTATAACAAGATGATAATTCTTTTTGATGACCATTTAGCCTTTTTTTTTTTTTTTTTTTTTTTTTTTTTTGCCCGTCTTAGTTTACTTGCAAGTTGCTGGCACAAAATAATCCTAGTAAAAGTTGCTTAAGGGAAAAGTGGATTATGCCAATTCAACTTGAGATCGCAATCAATCATGGTAGAAAAATCAGAGGCAGAAGTTTGAGGAACTGGCTGACTCACCCATAGTCAGAAACAGAGCAATGAGTGCTGCACTCTTTCAGTCAGCTAACGTTCTCCACTCTGTAGGGTGTGGTGGTGTCCACACGAGTGAGTCTCTCACCCAATTAATGTAATCAAAATAATTGTCCCCTAACATGCCCACAGCTCAGTCTAATTTATAGACATTCCTTCCCTGAGACTCTCTGAAGGTGATTTCACATTGTGTCAAGCTAACAATTAAAACTAACCCTAACAGCTCCTAAATTATTAATTATAGTGACAATTTATGAATTGCCATTAATGTTTCAATTCGTGTCTTCCAATCTTTATTTGTTCTATACAGGGATATCGTACATTATGACCCAACAAAGCATGACCATGCCATTTATGAAAGAAAACAAGAAGATAAAGAAAAAGAAAGGTAAATTGGAGACTGTTTTCCATTCAAAGTCTACTTAAGCTGCTGAGTAATTTAATAAGCTATATAGTAACTCTTTTTAAATAAGTGAATTTCCTTTGCTATGTGAAAGTCTTTATCAAAGAATTTTGTTTTATTTTTACACTGAAGTCTGTAGATTTTTCTATAAGGGAGTAATTATTAATGAAATAAGGCTTTGCAGGTCAGATAGGCTCTGTTATAAATATTTCTCTTTACTTTGGTAGTAGAAAAGCATGTAGACATTGAAATTTGTGTCATATGTGTGTAACTTATGTGTATGGGTTTCCTGCCTGCAGTACATCTATGCATCATATGCACACCTGGTGCCTGTGAAGCCAGAAGAGAGTGTTGGGTCCCAGGAACTGAAGTTACAGACAAACTGAAGTTTACAGACAGGGTGAGCTGGCGTGTGGATGCTGGGAATTGAACCTAAGTCCTCTGGAGGAATAGTCAATTCCCTTATCAGCTGCGCCAGCTCACATAGATAATTTTTGCATGATGTGATTTTTTTTCATCAATTACCCCAGCCTATCAAAGCCATTCTTGGCAACAGGAGAGATGGTTCAGGGTTTTAGAGCACTTGTTGCTCTTTCCAATGCACCAGGTTTGATTCCCACAAGGCAGCTCATTACTGTCTGTAACTCTAGTTCCAGGGTACACTGTGCTGTCTTTTGATGTTTGCACTTAGGAACTTTGTTTGTTTGTTTGTTTTTCCAGACAGGGTTTCTCTGTGTAGCCCTGGGTGTCCTGGAACTCACTGTGTAGACCAGGTTGGCCTTAAACTCAGAAATCCACCTGCCTCTGCCTCCTAAGTGCTGGAATTAAAGGCGTGCACCACCACTGCCCAGCTTAGGAACCATTTGTTAAATTTCATGTCATTTGCCTTTTGAAGATTTAAGAATTATCAAACCCATGACTGGTGCCTGTAAAAAGAAAGAAAAGAAAAACCCTCTCCCTTTTATTTTTACTCTTCCTCTTAACATTTCACTGTAACAAGAAAAGAAAAAACCAGAAAATATCTCTAGTGGTTTGGCTGTCTCTTCAGCTAGATTTCCATGCTATTTAGGTTTGTGCTCTATTTTCTACATTACCACAGGTATCAGTGTTTCTAGAATTCCTCCTCTAATTCCCAATACAATTTCCCTCACTTTACCAGCCCTTACCTATCACTTTCTTAAAGGCCATGTGGTTTCAACTAACAGCTTCAAGACCTTTCAGGGTTTTGCCATGACCCTGGTCTTAGAAATTACATGCTAGTGATAGCAAAGTTGAGTCTGTGCTCCAGGAATGGAAAATTTACTTCCAACTCTTAAAAATAGTAAGGACAAATTTAAAAGTTACCATATGGTAGTTCAGCTAGTGTGGGCCAAGGTGATGATCCCTCCAAGGTAACGGTGTCTTTCTTCTAGACATAATTGGACTAATAGACATGAATTCAAAGTGTGTGGCAACACTCACAATGCCGTCACCAGTTCAAGTCAGATGGTGTCCCAGCCCTGAGAGGGAGATGTGGGCATGAACTGCCACCCCTAACCAAGTAGCTATCTGCAGTTGATACCTGTTAACCAAGGAAAAATCCATTTTCTCCAATGGTGTCTCACTGGGTATATTAACCACACTTCAGGGCAGACCCCATATCCAAGAGTAGTTGGCCAACACAAAACAAACTCAATAGTATTTTTTGTAGACTTTGTTTTTTGTGTGTGTTTTGGATGTGTGGGGTTTTTTTTTATTTTTTATGTTCTTGTTTGCTTAAAGAGAAAAGGAGTATAAAGTTGGGTGGGGAGAAACTTAAGAATTGGGGAAAACGAAAACATGATCAGAATATATTTATGAAAAAATTTTTTTTCGCTAGGCACGCCTTAAATCTCAGCACTTGGGAGGCAAAGGCAGTTGGATCTATGTGAGTCCAAAGTCAGAGCAGCTACACAGAGAAACCCTGTCTTGAAAAAAACCAAAGACCCAAAAATAACCAAATATTTTTTTTTCTTAAAAGATTTATTTATTATATGTAAGTACAGTGTAGCTGTCTTCAGACACCCCAGAAGAAGGCATCAGATCTCGTTATGGATGGTTGTGAGCCATCATGTGGTTGCTGGGATTTCAACTCACGACCTTTGGAAGAGCAGTTGACGCTCTTAGTATTCTCATGTTCATTTTTATTTTATATAGTACATTAAGAATTTTTGCTTTTTCTTATATATACTATATGGAATAGATTCTTACCTGGTAAACATTTTACTCTATTAGCTAAAACCTAAATATTGTAAACATGTTGTATCTAAGATCAAACAAAATATATTCATTTCTAAAATATAGAAATTATGACAATCTAAAAATATTTGCAAAAGATAATAATAGACTTATCAAACTTACAATTCACCTTTAAAAGATTTTTAGTTGATTTCTTCTCCATTGATGTAATAAAAATTGCAGAAGTATAAAACTAAAATAACCGCAGAAGCCACCTGGATTAACACATTCATTTTGCAGATGAGAATACACTCATGAAAGCTGAATGATAATGTAGTCCCTACATTTCAGTTTACGGAGCGAGAGGAAAGTGCTCGCGTGTAGTATCTGCATCTACCAGAGGTGACGTGTGTAAAAGAAAAATCCTTCTGCTCAAGATTGAAGGATAAGTTACAAGTGTTTAAGTAGTTTACCCTTCCTGATGTTGAGACTTTTCAGAGCTTGTCTTTGTTATGTTCATGTCCATATGTCATTTCAGTAAGGCAAAACGGAAGAAGAAAAAGGAAGAAGCTGAGAAGCTGCCTGAGGTATCCCAAGACATGTATTATAACATTGCTACGGATTTGAAAGAAATATTCCAAAGTATGAACAACACAGATGAAAAGGAAGAAGATGCGCCCAGGACTGAGGCTGGTGCTAGAGAGGGGACTGGAAAAATCAGGAACGCCGAGACACTGGCACGTGGGCCCGAGCAAACCACTGGCTTTACATTCTCTTTTTTTGATTCAGCCACTAAAGATGAAAAGGATGGTATGTTTTTTTTCTACTTTTTTATTTCAGGCAATTTCTTTTTTCTTTTTTAGATTTATTTATTTATTATATGTAAGTATACTGTAGCTGTCTTCAGACACTCCAGAAGAGGGCGTCAGATCTCATTACAGATGGTTGTGAGCCACCATGTGGTTGCTGGGATTTGAACTCCGGACCTTTGGAAGAGCAGTCGGGTGCTCTTACCCACTGAGCCATCTCACCAGCCCTATTTCAGGCAATTTCAACTTGGTTAAACTTACAGTAAATTAATGGATTTTGTGTTGCCTCAGTAAAGGATCCTTTGTCCAGTCTGCATAAACAGTATTAGAATCAGTGTGTCTTTATTATAAATGTGATGTTCCTACAAGTGTGAAAAGCTGTTTTTGCATTAGAAGCAGCAGACTGCTCAGGCTAGCTGCTGTATGAGTGGAGGCTAGACATTAATGCCACAGGTTCCTTGTTTACATAGAAACAGTCAGGAACAAGAAAACTACATTTAAATCATGGTTCTTTTTTTTTTTTTTTTTTGGTTTTTCGAGACAGGGTTTCTCTGTGTAGCCCTGGCTGTCCTGGCACTCACTTTGTAGACCAGGGTGGCCTCGAACTCAGAAATCCGCCTGCCTCTGCCTCCCGAGTGCTGGGATTAAAGGCATGCGCCACCACGCCCGGCTACATCATGGTTCTTATTTCAGCTGGAAATGTTGGGGCCTACAAGAAGGAAGAAAAAGATAGCCTTTTTGGTTTTATACAATTACACCATGCCATCAATATGCCATTTATTTCAAAGCTTATTTTAGATTTGACACAATGTAGAGAAAAGTGTAAAAGCAACTCCTACAATTTTATATCCAATTTCAGGATATCCACCCCTAACAAGTTCCATATATTTAAAAATTTTTTAAATGTAAAATCTTCCCATTTTCTTTCTTTAAAATTTGAGAGAGAGAGAGAGAGAGAGAGAGAGAGAGAGAGAGAGAGAGAGAGAGAGAGAGAGAGAGAGAGAGAGAGAAAGTGAGTCTCTAAATGCCCTCTAGGGCTAGAATAGGGGGTAGGATCCCTTGGAGCAGGAGTTACAGGCAGCTATAGCTGTGAACTGTCTGATATGGGAGCTGCATACCAAATTCAGGTCTTCTTAAAGATCAGAAAGTGCTCTTAAACACTAAGCCATCTCTCTAGCCTTTCTTTTTTCCTTTGAAGACAGGGTCTTACTGTGTATCCCAGGGTACCACGGAACTTAATATGTAGCTCAAACTTAGGTTTTTTTTTTTTTTTTCTCAGCCTCTTGAGTGCCAAGATAATAAATGTGTGCCACACCTGATTAAGACTTCGTTTAGAAGACTGTTCCTTACCTGTATTCAAGATGTATGTCCAACATTGTGGGAGTTTCCTATAAAGGGCAAGATGACTATCTAGCATCAGATGTACACAGCTAACTTCAGTGATGTGCTTCAAAGATGCACATTTAAAACAGAGTGCATGGGGCTGGGAGGTAACCCAGCAGTTAGGAACATGTTTTATTCTTGCAGACTACCTAGGTTTGGTTCCAGCACCCACATTAGGTTGCTCATGACCTCCTGTAACTCCATCTCCGAGGGGATCCAATTCTTTAGCTCTGAGCGCATGTATTCTCACTGGCACATGTACAAATTTAATACAGTTTAAAAGCACTATGTGTTTACAGATACATGCCTACTTTCAGCACTGGACTACTCCTAAAATAGCTACAGAAACCATAGTAGCTTTTCCAAAACATAAATGAGATGTACGCTGTGTTCTACTTGATGTTTTTCTGTGCAGTTAGTTTGACTGACAACTAAATGGAATATGAACTCAAATACTCTAACTGTGAGAGCCAAGTGTGAGAAGTAAAGTGGGCCTATGTTTAGGTTTTTTTTTTTTTTTTTTTTTTTTTTAAGAAGCTGGAAACTTGGAAACTCATGAGTGATCATGCAGACAAATCTCACTGCAGTTCTAGAAAGCAGTTTTGAGAGTCAAAAACATAAACATAAGTTCCTTTTTTTGTAGGCCTCTTTTTCTCTCTCTCTTTTTTTTTTTTGTTTTTGTTTTTGTTTTTTCGAGTCAGGGTTTCTCTGTGTAGTCCTGGCTGGCCTGGAACTCGCTCTGTAGACGAGGCTGGTCTCGAACTCAGAAATCCGCCTGCCTCTGCCTTCCAAGTGCTGGGATTAAAGGCACGAGCCACCACGCCCGGCTTTGTTTTTTTTTTTATTTAATGTTTTTTTGAGACAGGGTCTTTACATAGCTCTGGTTGTTCTGGAACTCATTATGTAGACCACTCTGGCCTCAAACTCACAGAGATTCACTTGACTGTGCCTCCCAAGTGCTAAGACTAAAGGTGTATGCCCCCATGCCTGGCACTATAGACTTCTTTTAACAGCACTTAGGCAGTGGTTACCTGTTCTTTGAAAATTATATTACTCATCTATAAACCTTTAGCTTTTAGCTCTTTTTATAATTTTATATTCCTCATCTGATGACTCTAAACAGTAGCTTTTAGTATTTTAAAATTGAAAAAGATAAGCTGGGCATGGTGGCGCATGCCTTTAATCTCAGCACTGGGGAGGCAGAGGCAGGTGGATTTCTGTGTTCGAGGCCAGCCTGGTCTATAGAGTGAGGTCCAGGACAGCCAGGGCTACACAGAGAAACCCTGTCTCGAAAAAAAAAAAAAAATTGAAAAAGATAATGTTACTTATTTTAGGAAGTACATCCATAGGTCAGTGGTAGCATATTTGCCTCTCATTTGGATTTGAACTCCAAAATTGGAGGAAAAAAAGTGATGGTATCTGGTTTTAACATATTAGAAATTTAGTCATGTTCACATAGTACAGGTAATCATTTTACTGTGTTTATAAATACATGGTTGCTCAGCCATAATTGCATTGCCTTTTATTGTCATAATAATATAGCCACCTATAGAATCGAACTAGTGAAACATGGGAAGATAGTCTGTCCAAACGATCCCCGATTCCAAGACAGTAGTTCAGAAGAAGAGGATATTGCTGAAGAAGCAGATCACAGCAAGCCAAGCCCTGGGTAAGCTGTTTATGTGTAAGCATGTGTCGTGGTTTATAAAGTTAGACTCAGGCATGCTTCAGCAGCATTATGCAAGTATCTGGAACAAATTTTATCAGTTTCTGTTCAGAATTCTTTTTTTTTTTTTTTAAGATTTACTTATTTTATGTATATAAGTTTACGATAGCTGTCTTCAAACAGACCAGAAGAGGGCATCAGATCCCATTACAGATGGTTGTGAGCCACCATGTGGTTGCTAGGACTTCTTGAAGAGCAGTCAGTGCTCTTAACTGCTGAGCCATCTCTCCAGCCCTTAACCTTTTTTTTTTTAACAGTGATTTTCATATGGCAACTGGTGGCAGGTGAAGTGTGTGCCAGCAGTAAGGCCGATGGTAACACTCCTGGTTTGGAAATCAGATGCTCCAGCTGAGTTAGGTGCCAGCTTGAGAACACTGGCAAACAGGGTAACAGTGGGAATGAGTATTGACATCTAGAGTGCATACTTAATTCCTCAATATCAAAACTTTAGATGGAGGAGGGGGTGTGGTCATTTTATAACATGAGCAAAGTGCAGAGCAACTTTTTAAAAGGAACATTTTACAATTTCACTATTATTTTTCCTGTTTTTATTTTGCTTGTTGCTTGGGTTTCTTGTTTTTGTTTTAGACCAAGCTTATATTGCCTAAACTTCTCTTGATCTCGTTATACAGCTAAGGCTGCCTGGAATTCCTCATCTTTCTGCCTCCGCTTTCCAAATTATAAACACACAGTCACACCAGCTGTAATAATTTCTTCTTAAATATTGAAAGTAATTTCTGCCCTTTCTCCCTCGTGTTTTCAGAGAAGCGGTTCCTGAGAACGAGGCCATTAGATTTTTCTTTTTCTCTGAGAATGACGACAGACTTCGTGGTAGGTCCATTCTTCCATTCAGTGGTGTGGGACGAGGAGTAGTGCAACTCTTACGTACTCTGTACTTCACACAGTAGCTACGTCTAGAAATCTTGGCCACTTCTGTAATGTGATTTATTCCCATCCATTATTAAGTGCATTCTGAGGGCCAAGTGTGCCTCTGCTACCATGTTCATTGCTTGTTCCTTATTATAATCAACCACATCTTATTTTGGTATAAGGACTTGCTTAGAAGCTAAAATACAAGAGTGTTCACTGCCTTAGAAGTCTACATGAAATCTCTAAGGCTGATGAAGAACTAATCAGATTGTTCATTTTATTAGTAAGTATGTGGCTACCTCATGCTTCTGTTTTTCCCGTAGGTTCTAACTTATTCTGGAGTGGTGTGGGAGGTAGTATTAGCAGAAATTCTTGGGAAGCCCGAACAAGTAGTCTCCTTTTGGTAAGTTACGTTTCTCCATATTGATTTCCTCCAAATCAAGATATGGCATTAGTGTTACTCTTCCCTAGTATAACAACAATAAGAAATAAGATATCATATTATAAAATGATAACAGCTGAGAACATGACTTAACTCTTAGAATTACACTACTAAAAAGAACTTAGAGCTTGTTTATTTCAACTATGACATGTTCTGTCTGAAAAATTAGATGCTGTGGATAGATTTTTTTTATTTTGAATGGGGAGCTTATTAAGTATATAGAAAGCCTTTAAGGAAGGAAGGAAGGAAGGAAGGAAGGGAGGATGGATGGACAGATAGACTTGACTGACTTAATTCATCAAATCATGTACTCAAAACTTTGCAGCAGAAACGGAGTAGAAGGGACCTTTACGGTAGTCAGCTGGAGTTCTCAGTTAACTCTTCTGTCCATACCTGAGCCTCCCATAGCTAAGCTTCCAGCTTCTCTTCCCCACTACAGACACTTTATCCTAGAATAAACAGAGTAACATCTGTTGGAAATGGCTCACTTTCTCGATGTTCTCAAGGGCACAGTTTTACTCTTGAGCTGTCTTGATATTCCTTCCTCCCCGCCACACAGTCCATGAAGAAACCAGAAAAAATTAGATAACCTGATAGCAAAGTTCAAAGTTGCCTCAAGGAACTTGACTCCCCAATCAGCAGGAAGTAGTCTAACTGTAACATCAACCATCTCCCCTTCTATCCTTTTTTCTCTCCTATGTAGTGTTAGGGGGTCAAAAGGGTGGAAGAGGAGGTTGGGTGAAAAGGGAGAAGAAGGGTGGAAGGGGAAAAGAACCCACAAGGTAGCCAAGGTCTGACTATAGTCGGTGCATCCCAGAAGTGTTTGTAGAATGGGTTTCTACGACTTTAAGTATACTTTGTTTACTGTGCGAAATTTGTGTTTATTGTTGATAAAAGCTTCTTATTTTATGGTTTTTTAGGAATGTCGGAAAAAACATAAAGAAGCCAAAAGGAAGGTGAAAGCAAATTAACCATTGTCAGCTTTGGTTTTGGAATTGAATTGCAGACTGCTCACCAGCCCTTGAAAGAAATTAGCCCAGAAAAGCATTCACTGACAAAGAAGATATTTCATAGTAGAAAAATATTCAAACCTGGATGATAATTAATGTATCATTCTGATGACAATTTCTGTGGAATTCTTATACATTCCCTCCTTGGTGACTGTGCTAAAATTAACTGAGCCAGTTGTGACACACACATTGTAGCCTCAGCACTTTAGAAGGGGAAGTGGGAGGATCATTTGAGCCCAGAATTTGAGATCACACTGAGCAACACCCCACCTCAGAACAGCATCCATTCTTGTTCTTTACTCTGAAAAACTAGAGACTGTCTCCTGACAGGAGGCGTCCATGAAACCTTGTTTAATAAATGGTTTGATGTATTTGTTTAAATATTTCTGGCTATGCTAAATATTCTATACCTCTAATTTATCTTTTTAAACTCAAGTACAAATTAAATTTGAGTTCTGTATGTACAGATGTAAGTTTCTGATGTAATTTCTGAAGACAAAATAGAACTTTTTAATAAATGGTTCATAATATTTGTGTTTATTCCTGATTAAATACTCTTTACCTTCATTTTGTCTTTTATTTAAAAAAGAAAAAGATAAGTTACAACTTAATTTTGAGCTATGTACTTATATTTTGAAGACAAATTGCCCGAAATGTGGGATATTCAGACCAACGCCTAAGATTTCTGTGAGGACCAGGGAAGAAAGACAGTCCAGTGTGTTCTTGACCTTAGCCTCATCTATTATGGAGTTGGGCCTGTCCCAAAAGTCCAATTAGATATGCGGGTATGAAAAATACTAATTATCTAAAAGCCCACTTAGAGTCAGGAGTCAGATCCTAAGCCTAAGATAGGAGTGCAGGTTTGATATTTCACTAAATCTAGCCAAGATTCAACACAGACAGGCCTCCTATTAAAATGGACAGTATAAAAGGGTGTTAGTCCTAAGAGTCTTACTGGGCTATGATGTGCATCTTAGTCAGTGTAGTATTTATTCCTTGAGTACAGAAATCTATTGTGATCTGTTCTTGTGTTGTTAGCCATTATTTCTGCACTTCTTATGTCACACAGATGCTTGACTCCTATGGGGGGTTGTTGCTTTTAGTAAAATAATATACAGGAACTGGAGAGATGGAATCATTTGGACAAGTAAAATAGAGTACAAAGAACTAAGCAGTTGGAAGACCTGTTGTAGATTTCTGTTTCATGGATTTCAGACTTAGAGATTAAAAGCTATGTGGAAAGATACTTAAACCATATGTCATCATTTCTTAGCAAATAATCCTAGTAAAAGCCACAACTTTGTTCTCGTACGCCTCATTTGGTTAGGATTTCCTACTCTATATAGTCATTGGTGTGCATTAGCTGGGGATAGAGGTTCTGCTTGAATGCCTGGCCCACTCACTGTCTATCCAAGGGCTTCTTTAAAGTGTGGCAATTAGAAGCCAAGGGCAAGTGTTCCCAGAAGCAGGAAACATGGTTCCAGTCTCTGGAAGTCTGGGCCAAAAATAAACTCAGCCACTGGTTCCATTTTCTACAGGTTAAAACAGTGGGGAGAACAAATGAGCTTGTGTCCATACTTAAATGTGCCAAGGACTCCATTTCAAAGCATTGACAACTGGCCTTCCCCATTCCCAGTTCTCTGTCATGAGATGTAACATGAGCTGCTGCTTCCAATAGTCATCTCTACAGTTTGCCTATCTTAAACTCTGACTACTTGCATTTGCTGTCTTGTTTGGGGCTTTCTGCAGACTTGGCAAGCACTTTATCACTGAACTACATTCTCAGCCAGTTTTACCTGACTTGCTCCTTTTAAAAAAAAAAAAAAAATCCAAGTAGTATTTTGGCCACAGCCAACATCTTCCAGGATTCCTGGAACTGGCTCCAGGCTGGCCTCAAACTCGGAAGTTCTGCCTGCCTCTGCCTCCTGAGTATTGGAATTAAAGGTGTGCACCACCCAACCTTGAAAGGTTTTTGGGTTTTGTTTGTTTGGTTTTTTTCTTTTTTTTTTTTTTTTGGGGGGGGGGCGGGTCGAGACAGGGTTTCTCTGTATAGCCCTGGCTGTCCTGGAACTCACTTTGTAGACCAGGCTGGCCTTGAACTCAGAAATCCGCCTGCCTCTGCCTCCCGAGTGCTGGGACTAAAGGCGTGCGCCACCACACCCGGCTTTTTTTTTTTTTTTTTTTTTAATTTGAGACAGGGTTTTTTTGTGTAGCCCTGGCTGTCCTGGATCTCACTTTGTAGACCAGGCTGGCCTCGAACTCAGAAATCTACCTGCCTCTGCCTCCTCCTGAGTGCTGGGATTAAAGGCATGCACTACCACGCCCGGCGAAAGTTTTTTAATTACCTATTTTCTAGACGAACTGTTCCTTTACTTCCCAACAGTAGTTTATAGTGTTTCTCAATCCAATTTTTAAACAGCCTGGTCCAGTCTACACTACCTATGGGTACATAAGTTTCTTTCACTTTGAGCAGGGACCTTTGTTCTATTTTTTGCACGCTGATCAGAGTATAGACATGAGGTGAACCAATTGGCAATTTAAAGAATGCAAAGCCTAAAAACTTCAAATATTTCTGGTTAATAAGGATACTCATAATTAAGAAAGCAAGGAGCACAGGCAAACACTGCATCGAATTTTCGACACAGTAGGGCCTAGAACTGTTGAATAAAGCACTCAACAGTTACCAAAATGTTCTAAAACTCGCCGAGATTTCTACTTCATTTAGGCCAAATCCGGTTTTTTTGTTTGTTTTTGTTTTTCTGTCATTAATGAATAAAATAGGCACTTATTCACCTAATTAACGCTGTCAACTTAAGGCCAAAACTTTCTTTCACAGATTGGTGTCAAGGTTCTCATTTGTTGTAGACCGGATCTGAAGGGTACTAAGTAGATATATAATGATACATAAGCAAAATTTTGAAATGAAAAGAAGCATTGCAATGACATTCAATAAAGGGTTCAGATTATTGCCAGACCCTCCTCCCTTCTGCCATTTAACCACATGGTTAGTAGTCTCCAGGTTAATATGTACTGTTCCCAAAATAATTGTGGGAGTCCCTTGTCAGAAGTTTCATATGTAGCATAAATTTTAGATGCCATCACAGCTGGGAATCTAACTCAGTTGGCAGTGTGTGGCTATGGTGCACAAATGGCCGGCTTATCCACCGCACCATATAAAACCAGGCGTGATAGAACATTTCTGTAACTCCTATCGTGGAGGCAGAAAGTTCTGCAGTTCAAGGTCATTCCTTAGCTGCTTAAGAGTTCCGGGGCCAGCAGGAGATACAAGAGATCCTGAGATCTCAAATATACTCACATATATTTAATAATATTCACATATATTGACATATATTTAAGAATACTGGGGTTGGAGAAATGGCTCGGAGGTTAGGAGTACTGGCTGCTCTTCCAGAAGTCCCCAGTTCAACCCCAAGCTTTCACCGTTCTGGCTTAAAACGAATACATGCAGGCAGGAGACTGTGTACAAATAGATAAAATCTTTTAAAAAAGAGAGAGAGTACTGACAATATGGACCCAGGACGAAAGGGTGTATCTCGTTCATAGGCTTAGGAGGCAAAATCTTTGCCAAAGGTGAGTAGCCACTAACTTGCGGGGTTAGGGCTCTGGAGCGCCTTCTCCTTCCTTTGCAGGGACGCTCCCATCCTGCTCTGCAGTTATGCTCGGACCAATCGCCACACGTGTTGTTTGTAGGTGTTGGATGGCACACGCTGATTGGGCGCCGCGGAGGGGCTGAGCCTGGCACTGTCAGTATTGCATCACCTCCAGACGCGGAACGTGGTCGCAGGCTGCAACCTGAGCGAGCTCTCTGGGTTCCCAGGTAAGCCGCACCCTCTTGTCCTTCTGGGCCGCAGAGTGAGGCCCGCCCGTGTATCAACCTCCAGACAGCACGAGGCGGTGAGAAAGGAGCACGCTGCTTCTCACTGTGAGTGAGCTGTGGGCACAAAGCTATTTCCAGAGAGCCTTCGTGGAGGGAGAGACATTGCAGAACTCAGCTGCCCGCAGATTCTGGCCTGACTCATTGGGTGGAGGACTGAGATCCTTAGAAGTACCCCCGTCACATAGTGGGACCTTGGTGGCTTATGAACAGGGAGTTGTGAGAATGCAGCGTGATATAGTATCCGAGAGAAGATCGGAATCTGATTGAGGTCACTGCCAAGTTAGGTGTTTTAAAAGAACTAACCTAGGAGTCTTTCTGGAGTCTGGGCTTCTCCCAACTGTGCTGGGATTCGCGTGTACTTATCTCTGGGTACCAAGGTAAGTAGGTTATGCGCTGCACGCTTGTCCTGGGCTCACAGTATCTGGTAATGCAGTTTAAGCTCAGGGTCTCCTATAGGCTTGGACTGAAGGTGGACAGAGATTATACTCAAAGGTTTATATAAATCCATCCTGTCTGGACAGAAGATGAGGGGGTCGTTGTCATTTTGGCTTGGGATATGTTCATGATGAGTATGTGAAAGTATAACTTCGTTTTCAACCTCATGAATTTGTTCTCTTTTTTACTGTGTTAGAGAAATACGCAAAAAAAATTGAAAAACTCACAGAATGCAAACTAGTGTATCTGAGACTTGCTCTTTTGTTTCTCAGTGGATAGGTAGAAAGTATAGAGTTGGTCTTCTTTAACTACTAGTTCTGCACCTGGGCTTTCAACCAGCCAGTGCTCATCCTATGTGGTTAGGTCTGTAGTAGTGACATGTACTGTACGTGTACAAACCTAATTTCTTGGTCATTATTTCCTAAGCAATATAGTATAGCAATTGTGTATCTAGGATTTAAATATAGTAGGTATGATAAGTAATGTAAAGCTTAGTTAAAATACACGGGCAGATGCATGTAAATTATAGGCTAATACTATGTTTATAAGAGACTTGAGCATCCTTGTATTTGGGTATTCCAACAGATCCTGAATCCAGTACCCTGTGGATGTGGAGGGGCGTTTCTGTTTGACTGGCTTGTGTTTTATTGTTGTTGTTGTTGATGATGATGTCTTAGTCACTTGTTCCTCTGAAGAGACACCCTGAGTGACAATGAAATGCCATTTTTGTGGAACACAGTACACATGGTACATGAAACATACATGCAGATAATACCTGTGCACAGTAGAGGGATGAATAGTGGATCCCTTTAGCACAGTTAAAAGAGACATCAGGTGTAAAAAGTAAGATGATGATGTATGTCTCTCTCATGGAGCCTAGCCGGGCTTCAAATTGTCCTCCTGCCTCAGCCTCCCAAGTGTCAACATAAGCAGCAGCACCCATGGCATTGTGGGATACTTTCTCAAGATAAGTTGAGATCATCTTAAGCAAAGGTTGGTGGAAATAGTGTAGAAATAGCTAAACAAACAGGCAAGACTATGGTTCAGTAGCTGGAGTGCATGCCTTGTGTGCATAAAGTTCTGGGTTCGAGCCCCAGGCCCCCCAAAGCACACCTGTGAGCTGGAAAGTTGTGCACAGCACACCTTTGATCCCAAGACTCCAGAAGCAGAAGCAGGCTGAGCTCTCACCAAAACAAATACCAAGCAAACGCACAAAAACCTAAAACACTTGTAATCCCAACATTCAGGAGGGTAGAGGCCACCAGATCAGAAGGTCAGCGTTATCCTCAGCTACCCAAGGAGTTCAAAACCACCCTGAACTCTATGACTGGACTGCCCCAAAAGGGAAATGAAATCGCAGAGGAGGAAGCAGAGCTAAAATGTCCCGAAGGGATTACAAAATAAGGAAGAAAGGCTTGGATTGTGTGTGGAAGGAAAATGGATTTCTGTGCATAACCTGGTAGTTTTACTGGCCCTTCTCCACCCACATCTGCCTCCCCCCCCCCCCCCAACTGCCCTGTGGTTGCTGGAGGCTGTTGTGCAGGTACGGTTCTCCAGTGGATACAATGGGCTAGAAAAACCCTGTGATTTATGCATGGGAGCTGTTTCTTCTCAGCAGCTGCCATAGCCCGGTCATTGGTACATTGTTCTTCCTTCAATGGTCTGTGCTGTTGCACCCCGCCTTTGTATTTTCTGGAACAACAGTGTGGTTCTTAGTCTTTGGAGAACCGCAGAGGCAACATAGGAAGTCCAGTAAAAGCTCTCCTCTTCTCAGAAAGTTTAGATCTCCTGTTCTTAACAGAGGGTGGGGTAGAAATCACTGGATCATCAGGGCACTGTGAGTGATAGTGTTTCAAGTGTGTTCAGCAGGAGCCTCTCCTAGGGATCTAACTTAAGTGACCCCTGATGAGTCTGCATTTCTGATGACTCCCAGAGACAAGAGCAGTCACAGCAGTCGATTAGAAGTGGCAAAATGAATGTATAGACCTAACATTCTCTTACCAACATCTTATTCACCGAACCAAAGGACCGTTGGTAAATCAATAAATGCAGAAACCTCTTTCTTTGAAAGGCTGAATCCTGAAGTAGCAGCTGATCCAAAACGCCATGCATCTCTCAGTAATGTCTAATTCTGTGCTATGGTTGAAATGGGCTATTTTAGGTAAATGTCCCACCTGTCTTGTTCTAGTTTTTTTTGTTTTTTGTTTTTTTTTTCCTATAATACACTCAAGAGATACTTGAATATGAAAAATTAATTAATGAACATTTAAGAAATATATCTTTCTTTATTTTGCTCTCAAACATTTCTGGTAGCCTCAGGCTTAAACTCCTCTGCTTTCAAGTCTGGTTGAAGCGTGTAGACCTTCTCGCCTAGATCAGCCTCACTTGGCTGCTGGGATTCCTGAGAACGTGGGTTTCTGTCTTCTCTGTTCTTTCATCATTAGCAACCCTTTCCCCTTCTTATTGAATTTTGGCTTAAAAATCTGGTCACCAACTTGTTTAGAATTTAAATGAGAATTCACACATGCATCATGCATATTAATAAATAAGGCAGGGTTTTTGTTTGTTTTGAAACAGGATCTCAGTGTATAGTTCTGGCTGGCTCGGAACTCAGTATATAGGCCAGGCTGGCCTTGAACTGCCTGCCTCTGCCTTCCAAGTGCTAGGAGTAAGGTGTGAACCACTGTGTCTGGCCTAAAGTTTTAAAAATACAAAAGAAGGAAAAAGGTGAAGTGTCTTAGTTTGGGTTTCTATTGCTTCGACGAAACACCATGACCAAAAATAAAAAGGGTTTATTTGACTTATATACTTCCATGTCTGTTCATCACTGAAAGAAGTTGAGACAGGAACTCAAACAGGGCAGGGTCCTGGAGGGAGGCAGGAGCTGATGCAGAGGCCGTGGAGGGGTGCTGTTAACTGGCTTGCTCCTCATGGTTTATTTAGCTTGCTTTCTTATATAACCCAGGACCACCAGCCTAGGGATAGCACCACATACAGTGGGCTGTGTCCTACAGACCTGCCTACACCCGATCTTACAGAAGCATTTTTTTTTTAACTGAGGTTCCTTTCTCAGATAACTTTAACTTCTGTCAAATTGACATAAAGCCATCTAGCACAAGAAGTGATTGAGGTAAGATATCCCTCTGGCCCCTACAAGCACCAGGACTTAAGTGCAAACACCAAGACAACTCCACAGAGGACTGTGTGGTGGTTTGTATATTCTTGGACCTGGGAATGGCACCATTTGGAGGTGAGGCCTTGTTGGAGTAGGTGCGTCACTGTGGGTGTGGGCATAAGATCCTCACCCTAGTTGCCTGGAAGTCAGACTTCCACTAGGAGCCTTTGGATGAAGATGTAGAACTCTCAGCTCTGCCTGTGCCATGCCCGCCTAGATGCTGCATGCTCCCACCTTGATGATAATGGATTGAACCTCTGAACCTGTAAGCCAATTCCAATTAAATGTTGTTTCTTATAAGACTTGCCTTGGTCATGGTGTCTTTTCACAGCAGTAAAACCCAAACTAAGGCCGACTGTATGCAGAATTTAGAATTTTTAAAATTCAACCATGAAAAGATAGTCTAACTTAAAGAGGGCAAAGGGCGGATAAACATTAATCTTCAGGTGATACACTCTGGTGAGAAGCACGGGATAAGATGTATGTGCTACCTTGTGCCCTGTGAGGTAGCTCCGATCTGAGGTTAGCGTGGAGTGGCGAGGAGGATACAGAGAAGTGGGTACCCCATTCGTTGCTGATGGGATGTAAATAGTGCAGTCCCTGTGGAAAACATTTTGGTGGTTCCTCAGAAAGTTAGAAACTGAGTTACATGCCCTATGAATTCTACTCACAGCTAGCCGTATACACAAGAAAGAAAACCTGTCCTGGTAGAAGATTGAACTTAATGTTCATAACAACCTTCGAAACTAGCCAAAAAGGTGAGTCAATTCAAATATGAAGACTGATGGGCTGATGAATAGTGGCAGAGCTGTATGGACTATGAGTGTTGTACAGCATGACTGACCCTTCAAAACTAAGCCCAACCACATGTAGGCAATTCATGTGAAAATTTCAGGGTTTGGTGCTGGTGGACGGGTGGTGGTGGTGGTGGTAGTGGTGGTGGTAGGTCTTGTTTGTTTGTTTGTTTGTTTGTTTGTTTAAGACAGGGTTTCTCTGTGTAGCCCTAGCTGTCCTAGGACTCACTGTGTAGAGCAGGTTGGCCCAGAGGTCCACCTGCCTCTACCTTTCAAGTGCTAAGATTAAAGGCGTGCGTCGCCACCGTCCAGCATGAACATATGAAATATGGACAAATGTTACAGAGTGAACAAGATTAGTTGCCACGGCTGAAGTAGAGAGAATGTGCTTGCTCATGGTTGTGGGAAAAATTGAAAATATTCTGAAGTGGTGATGGTTATATGCCTTTAAATATCCTAAAAATCCTATTCAGCTGACTGTGTATTATATATACATCAATAGCCAATAAAACTTTCACTTTAACACACACAGTGTGGACAGTCATGTGTATATGCACTTTAATAATTTGTTAGCCTGCTATTCCTAAATTAAGAATTGCTGTGACTGTTGCAAATTTGATTTCTCTTGCAGCAACAGAATGGTTCAACAAGTTCCAGAAAACATCAGTTTTCCTGCTGAAGAAGAAAAAATCTTGGAGTTCTGGTCCAAACATAACTGTTTCCAGGAATGCCTCAAACAGTCAAAACTCAGGCCAAAGTACGTGAGTTTCTGCAGTAAAGACAGACTCCTTACACAGAGCCTGCTCTTGTGCTGCACTCCCTTAATGCCCATCCTTCATTCACCTGTAAGTTCTCAGAGTCTGTGCCTTTCCGTACCGTAGGAATCTGGACAGGAACGGGCGAGTTCCTGGTTGTCAGAAGTCGTAGGAATGGAGATTATTTACCGCTTTCTTTCTTGCATTTACAATCATCTCTGCCCTCTGTGGCTGGGTCCTACAATATTTCCTGCTTTAGTCTCTATTGCTAGGAAAGACTACTAATGTCAAATCAGTGAATTCCTTATGAACCTTCCCTGTTGGAAAATGTTAGGATGGGCGTCCACTGCCCTGCTTCATTGATGAGGTACCTCAGGATCACTGGTAACTTGCTTATGTTTTGGAGATAATAAACGAAGAACAGATGACAGGATAGCAGTCCCCCCGGCTCTGTCTGAATGGCCTTTGTGAAGGCTGGACCTCCAGTAGATTTCTAATCAGCTATGTCTCTTTTCTAGTCCTATTGACTCCATTTCCCTACCCCTGAACATTTTATTTTCATATGATAGCTACTTGATGCAAAAATCGTCCTGGATGTCTGCTATTTTTTAAACGACTTGCTGTATTTTGTATTATCTGTTAGGTTTACCTTCTATGATGGGCCTCCCTTTGCTACTGGACTGCCTCACTATGGACACATACTTGCTGGGACAATCAAAGATATCGTTACGAGATACGCTCACCAGAGTGGGTTTCACGTTGACAGAAGATTTGGGTGGGACTGTCACGGCTTACCTGTGGTACGTCTGAGTCTCCAGTCCTGTGACGTTCTCACTGTCTGTGAATATATCAGGCGTTCCGTTTGAATTCTTTTCCATATTATTATGTATTGTGTGGCCTCGTGCTAGAGTTTCCTTTGCATGTATTTCTGTTAGCTGTTTTGGTTTCTGTTGCGGCTTACTTGTATTAGGTGTGGCTGTTAGCATAACCATCTTGCTTAATATTTTCAGGAGTACGAAATTGATAAGACACTGGGCATCAAAGGGCCGGAGGATGTGGCCAAAATGGGGATTGCGGAGTACAACAAGCAGTGCCGAGCAATCGTGATGAGATACTCCACTGAGTGGAAGGTATGCTGGGTGCTTTCAGAAGAACGAGCAGCAGGTCTGGCTTTGATGCGGGACTAGATAGAAATGGCTAAGCATCCTTCATGCTTTTTATGAAATATTCCCCAAAGTATGGCTGCCTGTGTGAGCTTGTGTCACGAGAGGAGCACTACATCCCAGTGTTGCTTTTGGTGTCTGGTTCTTTTTTGTTTTTCTCTCTATCCTCTTGCTATAGTCATATTCTCTTTAAAAGTCTCTGTACTTTGGGCTGGAAGGATTGCTTAGCGGTTAAAAGAACGGGCTACTCTTCAGAAGGTCCTGAGTTCCAGTCCCAGCAACCACATGGTGGCTCACAACCATGTGTAATGGATATAGGATCTGATACCCTCTTTTGTTATGTCTAAAGCCAGCGACAGTATACTCACTTACTTATATTAAATAAATAAGTCTTTTATTTTAATGGTCTCTGTATTTATCTCCTGGTGTTCTTGGTGGCCTAACTAATGCTCAAGTCCTTTTCCCCCAGGAGTCTGCGTGCTGGAGATACAGGCACTGCCCCGTTCTCTTTCTGGCCCTGCGTGCAGGTTGCCATTCCCTCTCCCACAGGGTTCTCCTTAATGCCCTTCTGTCATGACCCCTAGTGGCTTCGGCTTCTTGGCAGATAGAGTTCACTTTCATGCCTAATCCAGCAGGGGAATCTTGCTGGGGCGAATGCTGCCTTAATGTAGATCTGCTTTTAAAATCTGAACTTTTGTTTCTGATTCCCTCCCCGCCCCCCCCCCTCCCCAACTTAATATGCAGACCAGACTGGCTCGGAACTCAGAGAGATCTGCCTGCCTCTGCCTCCCGAGTGCTAGGATTAAAGGTGTGTGTCACCATGCTCTTCCTGTTTCCAAAACTGTTTCAGTTTGAGAGACGCTAAAGCATATCACTGTCCACCTGGTATACAGCCATCCCCTATGCCGGCATCTGTCATTTTCCAGCTGCTGACATTGTCAGTAACACAAAGGCAGTTAATTAACATGAACAAAATACCTTCCTCTTGTACCACCCACCCATCTTTCTGATCCTGAAGTCTGTCCAGGATCAGCCACTGCCTTCAGTGGCAAGTCCTCAGTTTCCTTTGATGTACAGCATTGTTTTAGTGTTTCTTTTAGTCTTTTAGGACATGTCACTTTGGGGAGCAGGGGAGAAGGTGGTTGCTAGGGATTGACTCTATGGCATCATGCATGCATAACCAATTAATTATTCCCTTCATTAAGGTGCTGCCTGGCTTTTCCCTTGGTGAAGTTCAGGTTTTGCTTTGCAGTTATTAAGTATCCTATGGGAATACTATTTCTGTTATGCCTTCTCTTATGATACTTTCAGACATTAATTTTAGCAACTGTTGGTAAATTCTTCCTAGCTATAGTTATTTCTCTGATGTTCGCCAAGTAATAGTTGCTAAAAGACTTTTATCAATATAATTAATATCTCTGGGCATGGTGGGACACACCCATAATCTTAGTACTGGGAAGACAGAATGTGGATTATCCTAAATTTGAGGCCAGCTTGGTTTATATTTAACAGCTTTCAAACCAAAAATACACTGTGAATCCTACCCCCTCAATCCATAATGACTTAAGTAATTATTTACATTTAGAAATAAGAATATCTATGTATAAGAAATGAATGTTAAGAAAACTTGTTAACCTTAGGTGTTGTTTGAAATAATGTCTCAAACATTGTTGGACCATTGATTGATTGTTTTGATTTCCCCAAATACTCGTAGGTTGTGATAACAGAAGTAAAAAGTAGCTATGGTATTATCTCCTAATGCTACTCTAACATTCATGTTTTTAAGTCTACTGTTACCAGACTCGGCCGATGGATCGACTTTGACAATGACTACAAAACACTATACCCACAGTTCATGGAATCAGTCTGGTAGGTTAATTTTAAATTGTAGGAATGATAAACATTCTCTCGGGGGTCAGAGGAGAAGGTGCATGCCCGAAGAAGTTTGTTTACGAGTTCAGTATTTGTTTTTGGAGTAAATGTGATATATATCTTCTAGCTTTTTCTAATACCATGAAAATGATTTACGCCCCCACCCCCACCCCCGCACCCCATTTGTTTCCCCATAAAAATGGCATTTGGGCAAGTAGGAGACCCTACTCAAACCCTTACACATTGGGCAAATATTCTACCATTGAGCCCTGTGGGAGAGCATTTAATCCACTCATTACCGAAGTTGTGGGTAGTGGCCCACAAGCACAAGCCAAACTGGAGTAAGGCAGGGAGATCATGAGTTCAAGGCCTGCCTGCCTGCCTGGGCTACTTACTTAGTAAGAAAGACTCTGTCTCACCGAACAAAATTCCCTAGGGATATTTTAACTCCAGTGAAGGTTTTAACAAAAGAAAAGGCAGAATTGAGTAAGGGTCTGTTGCCTAGTTATTTAAGCATTATTTAAATGTGCCAAAAACCTGAAGAAAATTCCAAAATGCTAGTGGATGTTGGTAAAAAGTTGTTTTATCATAGCTCTAAGAATTTTTAGTGTAAAATCTGTATGCCAATAGTTACAGATTTATTAATTGATAATGTGTTATGCAGTGAGCACAAGTGTTTGCCTTTCTCAGTTGTTATAAATATCTTTCCATATCAGCAGATGGTGCTGGTGTGTGTGCTCCAGCCTTGCCCATGCTAAGACAAGCTCTACCGCTAAGCACCACCCCAGCCTCAGCAATAGCAATTATCATCTACATTTGACTGTTAAGTGTTTCTTACCAACAAGCTCCCAAATGGTGGATTTTTTTTTAATCCCCTCTTCTTCACCAGAAGAGAACTGTAGATGTTGGCGTAGAGGTCTGCATCTGAATGGCAGACTTTGGCCCTGTAGTTTAAAGCTCTATCTCTTGCCTTCCCAGGTGGGTCTTCAAGCAGCTGTATGACAAAGGCCTCGTGTACAGAGGCGTGAAGGTCATGCCCTTCTCCACTGCGTGTGGCACTCCACTCTCCAACTTCGAATCGAACCAGAATTACAAGGTGTGTGATGCACTGAGCACTGTAGTCCATGATGATTGTTGACCAATTACAATTAAGGTGACTGTATCCAGTTGTCCCCAACATGGCTGGTGGTGCCAGATGCCTGTTCTAAGGAGTGCTGATGGTACAACCACTCGCTGCATGGAGGCTGTGCTAGGTTACAGCGGGGTTATTTTCTTCCTGCTGGGTTTATCATGGACTCTGTATGATGGATTCTTTTTGTTTTGGCCATGTTCTCGTTTGTCTGTCAGTTTTTCCCGGTACTGTTCTTCGGGGATCCTGCCTTTGGTGACTTTATATTTTTCCTGGTACCTGTGGCATCCTTTGTTAAAGGTATTGGGAAGGGAATGTAATTGAGACGCTAAGCTGTGTTGCCATCTTTTTTCTGCTACACAGGTCTTGTGTCATTGGTACCGCTCTTTGTCATCTGAAGTAGAGCATCTCAGAACCTGGTCTGTCTCATGTCTCAGGTGTCTATACTCCCCCTTCACCTTGGCTGGTTTATGTGACCCTCATTTTTAAAGGGTTGGTAACTCTTTGGAAGCCTTGTTCGTGTCCAGGTTTGGAAACTGTCACACTTCAGAAGCATTTTCTCATCACGGTAGAGAATGTTTTTCCCGTTCCGTATGATCTTTTTATTTTTTTTAATATTTATTTATTATTATATCTAAGTACACTGTATCTGTCTTCAGATGCACTAGAAGAGGACGTCAGATCTCATTATGGATGGTTGTGAGCCACGATGTGGTTGCTGGGATTTGAACTCAGGACCTTCAGAAGAGCAGTCGGTGCTCGTAACCACTGTGCCATCTCTCCAGCCCCTGTATGATCTTTTTAGACCCTATCAGAGGGCTGGGATGATTCCTCTTTGTCTCCCAATTGCCTTTGTTATTGGCTCATGCATATTTAATAAAATATTTTAAACACATAAAAATATCTACTATAATATGCAGAAATAATCTTTATCCAACACAGTTTTGTTTTTTAACTCATTATATACTTGCCATAGTTTAGATCAGTGTAATCGTATAGCTTTCATTCTTGTTGGTTATGAGCCTTAGCCTTTAATGGCTGAGTCTTAATTCATACCCCTAAGTCTGCTGTTTGGTATTCCTCTTTTTTGTTGTTGGTTTTTGTTTTTGCTTTTTTTGTTTGTTTGTTTTTCCAGGCAGGGTTTCTCTGTGTTTCTCTGTAGACCAGGCTGGCCTCAAACTCCGAGATACACCTGCCTCAGCTGGGATTAAAGGTGTGAGCCACCACAGCCTGGTGTTTGAGCTCATTTTCATCCTAAAATGTATCTTAGTCCCCTTTCAGTTCAGTTTCCTGTTCTTCTGTGAAACACTGTTTCCCCTCAATGTCTTGCAGGATGTTCAGGATCCCTCAGTATTTGTAACATTCCCTTTGGAGGAAGATGAAAATACATCCTTAGTTGCTTGGACAACCACTCCTTGGACTCTACCCAGTAACCTTGCACTATGCGTCAATCCAGAAATACAGTATGTGAAGATCAAAGGTTTGTTGGGCTCATAGTAACTTGTGGTTAGTACTGATGAAGTAATTTTATATAGATATAAAAGCTTCCGATTTTATATAGATAGAAAATAATTCCATACAAAAATTTTTACCAAAGACAAGCTATAAAGACAGGTATAGTGACTCATACCTGTAAGTCTCAGCACACAATAAACTGGCAGGAACACTGAATCTGAGGCTATACCGAGCAACATAGCAAGGTCCTATCCCAAAACAAGGCAGGGTTGGGAAGACAAGAGGAGAGGATGGAACAGGAAGGCAGCCTGAAAAGATGCTTCGCTTCCGTTTGAAAGTGACACAGATTTTTATAATTTTCAGTTTTAATGGACGTTTTGTACGTCATTGACCTGTTCCATGGTAGTGAGTTCTTACGTTCTCAAGCAGGTCCTTCTTTAGAGATTTAGGTAATGGTCAGTACTTTTTGAGTACGTACACTTTTGGATTTGGAGAGATTGTAGGGAGGAAAGGAGAGAAAAGCACATTGGGCTGGGCGGGGCAGCGTGGGGCCGGGCCGAGGAGCAGCTGCTCTGGAAGCAGGTGAGGCATTGCTTCCGGAGTTGAGCATAAGTGGCCTAGTAGTCTGCCTCTGTTGAAAGCGGGATCTGGGTTTGGTGGCACATGTCCCTGGATGTTGGAGGCAGGAGAATAGAGTTTTTAGCCAGCCTTGCCTACCTGAGACCTTGTCTCAGAAAAGGAGAACAGGGGAGGAAGAGGAGCTGAGAGCAGTGAAGATGGGTGCTCGTTCAGACCCTGTGTTTGTGTCGACCCTGTTCATAGCAGCAGCCAAGGCATGGAAGCTGCCGTGTAGGTGCACGGGGAACGTGCTCCATCTTAAAATGTGTGTGGGTGGCCTTATTTGGTTTCTTCCTGAACCTTGGAGATGCCTGTTGAGAATAGCTGTTGTCCATATAGCTGTCATGTAGGTGCCCTACTCTGGGTCTGTTGTTGCTTCCCTAAGGGAGGTTTCATGCCAGTGGGACTTTTCCCGTGGCAACAGTGAGTCAGTGGGGCATTAGGGGGTTTTGGACAGATGTTGCAAACATAACTCTTGACTGTGTGCACACATGCACACCACCCCTATACTTACAGACTTTGTCTTATTCTTGTCATGTTTTATATAAAACGTGGGCTTAGCATATAGCAGTGCTTCTGTGACTTACTGCACCTGTGGGGGCAGTTTTTGAATGAACCACAAAGGTCCTTGAAGTGATCCGTGGAAACCGTTGGCGTGCCACGCTCTGTAGTGGAAGTTTAAGTTTCCGTACGCTTTTCTTTCCTGGGGCAGTGTGTCAGGGTCAAGAGTTTTGATGCCTATGCATTTGCTCTAGGCTTCCAGGGATGGTGCCCTCCAGAGAGGTTTTACCAAGGGGACACAGATACCTGCATCTTCTTAGTAATAGTTTTAAGGCAACTTAACTGTTCATCAGTTGACTTGTTAGAAGTGGTTTGTGATATCTTGATTCAAAAAAATCAGTGGTGGCATATGAAAGTGTCAGGGGCCAGGGATCTGGCTAAGTGGAGAGTGAGAGAGATCTTTATGTCCTACTGCACTGGATGATGGTCACAGTGTTATACGTGCACGTGCTGTAAGAGCCCCTAGAGGGTCCGCTTTGCTTGTTAGAAGATGAAGAGAAGCTAGTGCGTGTCTGTCTGTCTGTCTCTCTCTCTTACACACACACACACACACACACACACACACACACACTCATTACTGTGCACTGAGAGTCATCTGGATTACGACATCCAGTGAGTTCAGCCTCTGAGGGAACAAGAGCACAAGGATCCGTGACCGTGTGAGCCACCTGAGTTGTCAATGGAAGGTGCTGCTTGTTAGTTTTGAGACAGTCTCAGTTTAGTGCTCCACAGCCTGGAACTCACTATGTAGACCCAGGCTGGCCTGGAACTCAGATCCACTCCCAGGTGCCAGGATTAAAGGCCTGTGCCACCATAAAAAAACATTCACATATATTTCCTTTAGAAAGAGGAAATAAAGGTTAATTTTCCTAAATGGACTTGGACGTGCTCAGTAATGGCCACATACCCTACCGCCTTTGCTGTCTCAGCACATCTGGGTAGCAGTTCTGCCCAGCTTGGCAGTGTCCTCTCTGCGTCCAGGGCACACAGTAGGTACAGGTGACAAAGCTTCCTGGCACAAGAAATATATATGCCCGGTGTGTGTCTTCATAGTCAACCAGTCTGAGTGCCACCCATGTCCTCTTTTTCTTCCTTCTCTTAGATGTGGCCAGGGGAAAATTATTCATCTTAACGGAAGCCAGATTATCGGCCCTCTATAAGCAAGAGAGCGACTATGAGATACTTGAAAGGTGAGTGCTTGTACAGTTGATGCAGCGTTCATGTAGTGCATGTGTGTGTTAGGATGACTTGTCATCCTAGAGCTCTAGTGTTCAAGTCGAGTTTTAGGTAACAGCTATGTCCTAAGTCACACGTTTCTGTTTCCGTGACAGTGGCTGTGAGCCTCAGAGGTTGCTGCTGTACTCTGGCTGCAGTTTCATTACTTTGATTGATTTTGTTTGTTTGTTTGTTTGTTTTTGTTTTGTGTGTACATTATGTGTGGGTGGGTGTGCACATGTATGCCTTGGGTAAACCTCACGTGTCTTCCCCCATCACTTCTTGTTAGTCTAGAAACAGCTTTTTCATGGAACTTGGGCTTACCAGTTTAAGTTCAAGCCTGGAAGTCCCGTGGATCCCCGTGTTTCCTCTTCAGTTTGGGGGATTCCAAGTGCACACCACCGTTCCCAGCTTCTTACACGTGTTTCCAGGATCCAGACTCAATGGTCATGCCTCAGCAGGAAGCAGTCTACTTACTGAACTATCTCCCTGGCCTTATTGCTTTGATTTACAGATTTATCTTCTTTTTCAAGGTTTCCCGGTGCGTCTCTCAAAGGCAAGAAATACAAGCCGTTGTTTGACTACTTTATTAAGGTAAGTGTGGGGCTGCTTCGCTGTGACTCTCTACATCCATGTCTTCTTCGATCATCAGAGGGAGGTGATGAGTGGGACTCTTGTGGCCTCCTCACTAATGTTCCTGGGAATGTGTCTGAATCACAAACTCTGCTTTAGGATGAGAACGTTGCTCTCTTTGAATGAGTTGGAATTGTATCACCAACCAGCTCGATGACCACATCTCCAAGCTGGCCTTTTCCTTCCCCACCTCTCTGCCTTTGCAGTAAGCTCGTCTCCTGCTGTGAATGCTCTTGGCCCTTTTCTCATTGTGTACTGAGTTCAGTTCACTTTCAGGTCTCCCCCTCTCTCTCAGTGGTGTGTGTGTGTGTGTGTTCACCTTCATATACATGTGGGTGTGTGTACAGGTGTGCACACATGTGGAGGCCAGAGGTTGACATCAGGTCTTTTTGACTGCTCTCCACTTTAATTACCAAGGCAGGGTCTTTTGCCGAACCTGCAGCTTGTGTGTCTAGCCAAGCTTGTACCAGGGACTCCTAATTGGCTTGTCTTCTCTATTTACATGTTAATTTCAGAATTTCAGGTCTTTCTCCCTTGTATTTCATCTAACACTTGGCAACCTTTCTCTCCCAGTGTAAGGAGAACGGTGCTTTCACCGTGCTTGTCGACCACTATGTGAAGGATGAAGAAGGCACGGGCGTTGTGCACCAGGCTCCTTACTTTGGCGCTGTGAGTACCATACCCTTGCAGTATTTATGGGAAGTAAATATCAGTGACCACTGTTCCTGGGTTGCTGAGTCACGACTCTCATTAAACTTCTTTGATTTGCCAAGACCAATGGAATCTTTTTGTCTGGCTCCTTGTCCCCAAATCTGTACCCGAAGTCCACATTCTTGCTGATTTCTGGAAGCAGGTCAAACCCTGAGGTGTTGTCAGTCCTAATACAGTTGTCTGCCTTCCTGGCAGTTTTCTGGCGAGGTCGAATGAGCAAATGCAGTGCAGTGCTCAGCATCCCTCACATGCAGCATCAATTAGTGTCACGTGGATCCACTGATGAAGCATCGTGATATCGTGGTGTAACCTAGGAGAGCTCTGCCACCTGAAGTCTGTTTCCCTAGTAACAGGCATCCTTACTGTGAGATCAGTACCGTCATCTTAGGATGCAGTGCTGTATGTCTGTCAAGCGTTGTGCCTTCCCACCACACGGGCTTTCGTTATCCAGATAGGCATGTATATCATTACAAATAAAATGTAACTTAAGGGAGGGCTTTTGGTTTTCATTTTTGTTGTTATTTTAGTGGGTGGGTTTATTCGGTTTTGTTTTGGGTTTTTGAGACATGTCTCACTATAGTCTTTATTCTTGACTGTCCTGGAACTCACTAGGTAGACCCTTGAACTCGGGCCCACCTGCCTCTGCTTCCTGAATGATGGGATTAAAGATGAGCACCACTCCACCCGGCTGTGGTTGAGTTTTAAAATGTTCATGTGTGGTATGTAACGGTTGAGATGACTGGGCTAGATAATGTAACTGCAGTTCAGCTGTAAGGCCGAGATTCTATAGGTGGTCCTTAAGTCACCACAGTTCGAAGTAGAAGGTTGCTTAGATGTATGCAAGACAGTATTGAAAATGTACTTACAAATCTATATAAGTCCAAGCTTTCCTTTTTCCTCACACATATACTGAGACACTCTTATCCCCCAGCCTGTGTTCTTGTCTGTCTCAGGATGATCATCGTGTCTGTATGGACTTCAACATTATTCAGAAAGACTCAGTCCCTGTCTGTCCTGTGGATGCTTCAGGCTGCTTCACAGAGGAAGTGACACATTTTGTGGGGCAGTATGTGAAGGTCTGTGCTTTGTGTGTATGGAAGGTGTAATCTGTCTCTTCACGCTTAGAATTACCATAGACATTTAAAGTTTTAAGCACTTAAAACAAGGAAAGACAGCTATTAGCCACACTCGGAGGGTCTGACATGCTTAGACGGGGGAGCACGCTGTGGTTTCATCAGTAGGGGTTGGGAGCAGTACACTGCAGTCTGACCTGGCATGGCCTTCTGATGCTCAGGCAAACTCTCGTGTTTGAGAACCTCAGTGCCCGAGATGTTACAGATCCATGTTCAGATTGCCTAAGTACGTCAACAGCAGAGTAGCTTTCTGGATTTTGTGCTTAATGTTGTGTTGAGGGTGAAGCCGAGTGGCTCATGCTTCTCAGGCTTCTCTCCTTCTAGCCGTGCCTCCAGCCCCAGAACAGATGTTTTCAAAAGACATCAATTGTTTGTGCCTTTTACCCATTATAAAAGATCAGATCTTAGCCAAGTATTTATATTGTTAGTAAGTATGCCAAGGTGTTTTAGTGACTGACTAATTTATTAACAGGATGCTGACAAAAATATCATTAGGATGTTGAAGGAGCAGGGCCGGCTGCTGGCGGCAGGCACGTTCACTCACAGCTACCCTTTCTGCTGGAGGTGAGGCCGCTGAGTGCTCTGGTGGTGGGGCTTCTCCTCTACGCTGTGCGATAACCAAGCCTCAGTATAAGAGCATCCTGTAAATCTTCAAATGAATGTACTCTTCAGTGTCCTGAACTTTGTCCCCACACTTTCTCTCTGTGCCCCAGTTCTATCATCAGAAGAACCATTTTCTTCTCTTTCTTTCTTTTTTCTTTTTTTTTGTTTTGTTTTTGTTTTCTTCCTTGTTTGGTTGGTTGGTTGGTTGGTTTTTGGAGACCCGAGTTTTTCTGTGTAGCCCTAACTGGCCTGGAACTCTTCCGTAGATCAGGCTAGCCTGAAACTTAGTGCTCCCCCTGCTTCTGAGGGCTGGGATTGAAGATGTGCATGCTCGCTCGCCCTCAGAAGAGCCATTAAAAAAACTGTGTGTGTGTGTACGGTGTGTGTGCACGGGTGTCAGTTTTGGGTCCTCTGCAAGAGCAGCAGGCATTCTCCAACTGCTGAGTCGTCTCTCCGGGCCCCAGCTTTGTTCATCTTTTGTCTTTTATCTTCCTGGGTTTCATTTGAAAGGAGACAGGAGACTCGGACATCTGTGTGTTTAGTTTTTCAGTGGCTTGCTTGCTTTGTGTGTGAGTACTCCTATGCGTGTGCCTACAGGCCTTGGCATGTCTGTGGAGGTCAGAACAAAGCATAGAGATCTGTTCTCTCCTTCCACCATGTTGGTTCCAGGGATGGAACCGAGGTTCATCAGGCGCGACAGCAAGTACTGTTACTCTCTGAGGCATCTGCTGATCTGGACGCTTGTAATCTAACATAAAAGTTACTGTCAGCAGAAGGCTGAGTAGGTGAAGTGATGCTGATTAGAAATTAGAATCAGTCTTGCCCTTGGTACCAGTAGGCCGCTGACTGACTAGTGGAATCTGTGTTCTGGTCCCAGGTCAGACACACCCCTCATTTACAAGTCTGTGCCCAGCTGGTTTGTGCGCGTGGAGCACATGGTGGACCAGCTACTGAAGAACAACGACCTGTGCTACTGGTGAGCATGCTCCTCCTCCCTACTGCCCTTTACATGTGCTGAGTGAGGATAGTTCAAATACTCGCCATCTCTAATCGTTTATCACAATTTGTAATTGTCTTTATTTGTCTAGGAAAACAGAGTCATATACAGCTAAAGTAATATCTGCTTATGATAGAAGATGTAAGAACTCATTGTCTTTGTAAAGCCCACTAGATATAAGCAAGTGTTACTTGTGCATGCCTTACAGGATGAATTGGCTTTGGGGAAAATGTCTTAGCCAGACACTTTTAGTCCTGGAACTCGGGAAGCGGAGGCAGGCAGACCTCTGAGTTCCAGGACAGCCACAGTGAGGCCCTGTTACAAAAACAAATGAACAAATGAACAATCTTGCTATACTCAGACTGTTAACTTTCCTATGATGAAGACTAGTGTGTGTGTCTGCCAGAGCAGTTTATTTGTAACGAATTTGGGTGTTTGAGCCCCTGGTATGTGGATCTCTTCTGCCCTTGGCTTTACACAAAGCCCAAGCACAGGAACCTTTGTCCTCCCCAAGTGTTCTTCACTGAGTGGCCAGCCTACCTCATGAATAATCAAATAGGCAAAAAAGAGGCTTCCCAAACATGTGCTCTGCTGTCTTTTCAAAGGATGTGCTAGACGTGAGCCCAGCATAGTGTTTCCACAAAGCGTCACACAAAGGCTTGTGGTGGCAGCCTAGTTTATAATTTTTACCTAGTCTAGTACTCCTGCATGACTGTCCATGCCATCCCTCTGTGACAGGGTCCCAGAGTTTGTACGAGAAAAACGGTTTGGAAATTGGCTGAAGGAGGCACGTGACTGGGCAGTTTCCAGAAACAGATACTGGGGCACCCCCATCCCACTGTGGGTCAGTGAAGACTTTGAGGAGGTGAGACTGGGCCTTGTGTTGCTTGACTGTTGCTGAAGTTCTTTGTCATGTTGTGTGACTATGGTGTTAAAAAGTGTGGACTCTGACTGTCTGAATTCCTTTCTAGAATGATCACGCAAGACAGTCTGTTTAGGGGGTTACTTTTTATTTAAGTGCAGATTTGAATTTTTATTCTGTAAAATGGAGAATAAATAGTAATTTTTTTTTCAGGAAATCAACATATTAGATAGTGGGTGGGTGTTGCTTTGATTTCCCCCATCCTGTGTCACAGCATTGCGTTCTAGAGCTAACTTCACGGTCAGCTGACTCCCATCGTGGGGATGCACACCTGTAATCCCAGCACTCGGGAGGCAGAGGCAGGTGAATCTTCCAGTTTGTGCCCACCCCTGAACTCCACAGAAAGTTCCAGGCCAGCAGCCAGAGGGATATACTGGGACTCTATCTAAAAAGAAAAAGGAAAGAAAGTTAAACTGACCTTATGAGAAACTGGAGAAGAAAAAACATCCCAAGCATTGTATACCTTAACTTTTGAAACCCCGTTTGATTTATGTGAGTCTAGATGCGTCCACTAGCATAGGCAAACACAATTCCATGGCAGAGCCTTCCTTCTGTCCTGTGTGGAGAGCAACGCCCTGGGGTGTAGCAGATTCCATACAAGGACATGAGAGGCAACAGCCAAATTACTGAGTCGGAAACCTTTTAGGACTGAAGGGAAGGAGCAGAGAAAGCCCCGGGTGCCCAAGAAGCAGAGGCCTTTCTCTATGTGAAAGCACGAAGCCTCCTGCTGATCTGATCCCTCTCTGTCAGGAGGGCCTCGTTCCCTGCCTGGTCCACCTATCTCCACCCCAGTTCTTTACCTGAGTATGATCATCCTAACTCCTTGTGAATTAGGCCACTTTTATTTTTATTATCCCCTCAGCACAATAATTTAGTTCTAGCCTTTGATTGGAAAGATGACAGATTAAATAGCAAGATCCAGGCACAAGGAAGAAAGTAAGATGCCATTGGTTGGGCTGGAGAGATAGCTTAAAGGTTAAGAACACTGGTTGCTCTTCTAGAAGCCCTGAGTTCAATTCCCAGCAATCACATGGTGGCTCAAGACCATCTGTACTGGGATCTAATGGTCTTTTCTGGTGTGTCTGAAGACAGCTACAGTGTACTCAAATAAATAAAATAAATAACTAAATCTAAGGAAAAAAAATACCATTGGCCAATAGTCTAATGCCACAGCACTCCGGTCAAGTCAGTCTGTCAGGCAGGGATGCCTAAAAGCTGCTCATGAGGAAAAGAGTTTCACGGAAACTCCCTCCTGGAGTCTGGCGTCCTCTCTAACCCATAAATTAATTTTCCATTCCCGAGTTAGTCTAGTGTATGGATCCACGTGCTCTCTATTAATCTTACCCTATTATAAGTGCCTTTTAAGATTGAATTCTGACATAGCTAAAGCCTCTCCCAGTGTTCCAAGATCCCAGAAAGCAGCAAGGAAGTTTAACCTATTCAGTAACTAATTAAGCATTACAATAAGACGGGGCTCAATGGCTCAACTGGTCTGCAGAAAGAGCCTGGGAATCTCACTGAGATAGAAATCTTTAGTACAGGCTACATTCCATACCTATAGCAAGTTGATATACTCTCCTGACAAATGGAGATTCTCCAGACAAGTTAAGAATTAGCAAGGCCTAGGAATTTAGGGGTTCATGACACTACATTATTCTTGAGGCCTGCCAAGAGTAAAAACCCCCTGGTGCTATTAACACTAAAGTGTGAAATTCTTGCCTGTCACTAGGCTGATCCTAGGCAGGGCTGTTAATCTCTATTGTAAACATTTGTTTGGTTCCTGAAATTCTTTTCGCAGTCATTCTCTTGTGTTTGGAAAACTTCAATGTACCTTGCCTGATGTAACTTGCAATCCCTGGTAGTTTCTATGCTATAAAAAGTCCGATGCTCGACTTGACAATACATTCAGATTCAACACCTCTCCTGTGTGTATCTGTTTGTCAATTCCGACACTTTGCCCACCTGCCAGAGAGACCCGTTCCACGCAGACACAGGGACCCAGAGGGTCTGCGGCAGTCTAAGACATTTTATTTATTTTAGGCAGAGATTGATTATGATAAATCCACAGGAATGCCTGTTGAGGTGGTGGCTGTGGGTTTAGGGGCCTGTGCTGCAGACCTGCAGAAGAGGAGTCACGGGAACAAAGCTAGCACTGGCTGCCCTGCTCAGAGTGCTCCATTAGCCCACTTGTAAAGAGAGTTAGGTTTCTACAGCCATACAGCCTAAATGACCTCAGCACATTCTCCTTGGCTCTGAGAAGTTCCTGTCATCTTCGGTTTTTGACAGGTAGTGTGCATTGGATCAGTGGCCGAGCTTGAAGAATTGTCGGGAACAAAAATCTCAGATCTCCACAGAGAGAGGTCAGTTCTGACTCACTGCCCTGCTGTCATCCTGATAAGGCCGTCTCCTGGGAGTTACAGAGCCATGCCTACTAGCTACTTGGTTGATGAGCCACGTTAGTTTGTGGTGTGCACCCTCCCTCCTTGATCGAAATGCCACATAACTTTCTTCAGTACATGACCTTTCAGATTGAGGGCCCCTCGTGGTCTCAGCCTTTGGGGACAACTGTGATACCTTTTTGAGACAAGGTATCACAGTGTAGTAGCTCTTGCTGTATGGAAGTCACTTCTAAGGCCATGCTGACCTTGATCTCATGGAGACCCACCTGCCTCTGCCTCTGCCTCCTGCCCCAGGGCGAGGTGAAAGGTGGCGGCCACCCCTCCAGGCCTTGTGCACTTTTCCACTTGTGTGTCTTCTGAGAAGTGCATCGTTAGACAAATCCATTCACTGAGCAAAAACCTAGATGGTAGAGATAGGTTCATCACTCCGGCCCATTCATACAGTCAGGATACTTAGATGTGAATGTGAATAGGTGTTGGTAGCATAGCATGGCAAACAGTTTTACAGGAGGAGTAAGTACACCCTGGTACTTAAAGTAAAAGCCAGGCATGATGGCTGAAATCAACAGTCAGGAGACAGAGGCAGGTGCAAAGAGTTCAGAGCCCTTCACAGCTGTATAGCAAGTTCAAGGCCAGCCTGGGCTATGAGGCCCTGCCTCAGAACTAGGAAAAAAAACAAAAACAAAAAACCAGTATGGTCGATACATAAACTGATTGTATAGTTGTTTATGGGTCACCCTTAACCCCTGTGAGTCATGCGAACTCTCATGTGCTGTGCCTCTTCTTGCTGCACAGTTTTATTTGCATGCTGTCATTAGGAACATAAAAATAAAGCATCATGTCACATCCCCCTACCCCCGTTGATGTCAGTAGTCAAAAGAAAAACTTCAGCTCCCTTATAATCTTCTAGGACCACCACTGTACATGTAGTCCCCCACTCACCAAAGTACTGTAGCATGACACATGAATGTGGGCTTGTCAGATCAGCCTCTAAACTGTTAAGTTCTTCCCAGTGAATAGAACTGACAACTTTTCTGTTTGTCAGCATCGACCACCTGACCATCCCATCCCGCTGCGGGAAAGCACCCTTGCGGCGCGTCTCTGAGGTGTTTGACTGCTGGTTCGAGAGTGGAAGTATGCCCTATGCCCAGGTCCATTATCCGTTCGAGAGCAAGCGTGAGTTTGAGGATGCCTTTCCTGCAGACTTCATTGCTGAAGGCATCGATCAAACCAGAGGATGGTACGTTACTCACGGACGTGGGTCCCGCCTTTCTTCAGGTGTTTCTGTTGGTTTTGCTTTACCAAACATGAGTTTCTTTTTTTTTTTTTTTTTTTTTTTTTTTTTGGTTTTTCGAGACAGGGTTTCTCTTTGTAGCCCTGGCTGTCCTGGAACTCACTCTAGACCAGGCTGGCCTGGAACTCAGAAATCTTCCTGCCTCTACCTCCTGAGTGCTGGGACTAAAGGCGTGCACCACCACGCCTGGCACCAAGCATGAGTTTCTAAATGCCCACATGCCTCTGCCTGGTGCTTATGCAGAGAGGAGACAGTGTTCTTCCCTCTGCCCTTCCCATCAGCATGGACACCACCGTGTCTTTCCAGTAGGAATCTCTGCCACCACAAAGCTATACTGTTACAGTCTGTATTATTTCACACAGTGGAATATATCTCTATGGTAAATTAAAACAAAAGAAAAACTTCAGCTCCCTTATAATCTTCGTATATATTATTTAAAATCTGTTTATTTAAAATCTTTTACTCAGACTTTAAATGATCTTTACAGTGACATAAGGTTGGGTGCTAGAAATTAGAAGGTAATTGGGAATGTGTTCAAAATTTAAGTCTAGTCATTATGTGTTCACATTCTAAAAAAAGAAACAAACAAAACCCCAGGTACATGGAGAGATTTTGGTGTTCGTTTCATGTAGTCGGTGCCCTGTTTGTAGCGGTGTTGTCATGCTCACTGGGAAAAGGTCACTCACCCTCTTCTCATGTGCAGGCTTTGTGTTCGGACGCTCACTCAGGGCAGTCCTTGCTGATGGTACCGCAGAGTTGCGCTTGAAGAACCGCTGCTGTGGTCCTCTGCTCCTCCCATTTGAATCTATTAGAGGGTCCTCCAGGAACACATTTCTTAGGGTTCTTTTGTTCTTTAATGTTTTTTTTAATGCATGTATATGTGTGTACACACTCGAGTGGCTTGTGCATGTAAGTGCAGTGCCAAGGCCAGAAGAGGGTCTGATTTTTCTGGTATTAGAATTACAGGCTGCTGTGAGCCGTGTGATATGGGTGCTGGGAATTGAACTTTAGTCTCTGAAACTACTCCTCTTACTTCTCTGGCCCCACAGATGTCTGTGTTCTAAGGAGGGCCAGCTTACTCAATAAAGCATAAGCAGGCTTCTCTAGGAAGTGAAGTCTGGCCATTGGTAAACTCCCCTGGCGGTTTGCTTGTCCTCTCTGTCTGCTTCCTGTTTCCTTTTATTGCTTGAGCTGCCTCCAGGACACCAGGCAGCATCCTGTGGAACAGAAAGGGATGTTAGGACGGATATTTGTATCGGAGTATTTGGTCTGAGCTCTGGTCTTCTTCAGTTTGCATTTCTTGATGCTCTTGAAGTACAGGAGCAGGTCAGGGTAATGCAGGAGCATTGCCTCTCTAGTAGAGGAAGCGAGTCCGTGGAGTAAGAGTATCCCAGGCTGTGAGCACTGCCCACGGCAGAGGCTTCTGACCCTGCAGAATGGAACCGTTTCCTGGTTCTACGGTCTGAGTGCATTTTGAGTTTTGTTATGCCATGGTCTGTGCCACAGGATCTCACAGGAAACATGACCCCTCTCCTCTGGCCACTCTGGAAGTCCTGGGTGTGCCTTATATGTGGCCCATGGTTTCTCACTGCAAGCTTTTGTTTTAAGAAAATTTTGTTTTGCCAATCAGACTCTTAACTTTGAGTGATCTGTTGTGGGCATGATGCAGCTGTAGCTATCACTTGGTACATGATTATCAAGATGTATAATACAGGCTTGGCCAGGTGGCCCAGCGAGTAAATGCACTGGTCACCAAGTCGGACAACCTGAGGGGACTCTTCAGGACCCACGTGGTGGAAGGAGAGAGGCAACACTCACATGTTGTCCTCTGACCTCCACTTTAAGAAGTATAAAGAATCAAAGCTAAAAGTCTAGTGAGTAAATATACATTTTCCTGTGCTTGGATTCCGTTTCTACCTTTAATGAATGATTCTGGCTTTTTTGTTGTTTCCCCAGGTTTTACACCCTGCTGGTGCTAGCCACAGCGCTCTTTGGACAGCCACCTTTCAAGAATGTAATTGTGAATGGCCTCATCTTGGCAAGGCAGGTACACCCACCCCCTCTGTAGCCATGTTCTGACTGGCCCTCACCACAATTTCTCTGTAAAGAGAGGAACCTTGATCCCCACTGCCCCTTTCCTTCTAATCTCATGCTGGTTTGGCTGTTGAGACAGGGTTTCACCATGCAGCCTGGCTGCCTTAGATCTTAATCTTGTAGACTAAGCTAGTTTCAACTCACAGAACCCTGCCCGTTTTCCAGCTCTGTATACCCGGCTCTAACTTCTTACGTTCCCTCTAGTTTAGTTTTTTTCAGTGTTTTGTTTTCCTGAGGCCGAGCGGCCTCGGCAGGTTTACCTCCCTCCCACCAGTCTGAGCCTTTCCAGCACTGCGATTACAGGCGTGCACTATGATCTCATGCTCTGCCCCTGCTGTGTGTGGAGCCCTCGGCCACTGCAGAGGGACAACCCATCTGAGGCCAGGAGGAAGCCTGGCTCAACACTGCGTAGCTGGTGTTGGTGCACACGTCTAGAGTCTGACACCAGGCAGTTGGTTTTAGACATATTTAAAGTACAATTTCGGAAGAAAGTTTTCTGGGAACAACCACCTCTAAAGCTTAAAGCGTGGTTGTTTGGGAACTGTTTGGCAAAGTATATGTGACCTCTACTAGGAAGAGTGGTTTTATAATTTAAGGGCCCCAGATCTGGTATTTATTGTCTGGGTCATACACTCAGCCTAGAGATCACCAAGCTATAAAGTACATGTGACATCTCCCCTAAGAGTAGGCTCTCCTCATTGAGAAACAAAGATAAAGGTCTAGGAAGAAGAATCTGGGATAAACTTAATAGTCTGGGGGATTCGGGTGTGGTCTGGCCCCACCCACACTCATACATATATATATATATATATATACACACACACACACACACACACTCACACCACACAGATCACTAGGCTGTCACCTGCATCGTCTCCCAGCCTGGGTGGAAAGGGGTGTACACATCCTTCCCTTGCAGACTGTCACACTGTGTGCTTAACATTCCTGGTTTCCCCAGTGCTTATCTGACTGCTGAGACCAAGAAGTACAGGAGAGGCTGCAGGCATTTGTGCCCTTGTGCTCCTGTTTTTTTAATACTCTTGTCCCATCCATCTCTGTGTAGCTCCATAAATCTTAAGTAGGAAGACTCCATTGTGGTAGACAGAGCGAGACAGGCACCAGACAGTGGTCGTAGTAGCACAGTGCTTCTAGTGACGTCACTAGCAAGAGATAAGGTGACTTAGCTGAGTGTTTCCTCAGGTTCGTTGGTGGTCATGTCTCACTGTCTTTACACTCCTGACATGGATTTTTACTGTCATCTTTGTAACATGAGGAAATGTGGGGAATTGCAGGCTGGTCTCCAGTCGAGCTGAGTTCTGAACCCCAATGGTCATAATTCACCTACATGACACGGTAGACGTTCCCTCATACTCCTGGAACTCCTGCCCCTGCCTAAGGTACCACCTCCCACGGCCCCCACAAGAGAAGCATGGTCAGTAGTCAGGTAAGCAATGGCCCAAGCTTCTGACCTTCAGGCTAAACTCCTCCCAGTTACCTAGCAACAGTGAAGACCATAAAAAGGGGTGCTCAGCCCCCACCAAGCTCTCTTACTCTTACTCCTTTGTTCTTTTACCTCTCACCTGTCTCTCCTCTTCCTGTTCTCTTTGTCTTCTCCTCTCCTCTCTCCTTTCTCTTTCTCTCTTTGTCTCTCTTTCTCTCTCTCTCTCTCTCTCTTTCTTCTCTCTTTCTCCTGCATTTCTATAATGAAGCTCTTAAACCGTAGAGAGTCTCTGCCCTTCAAGTTCCGTTGCGCACTCTGGTCAGTGTTGGGAACTTCTTCCCCTACTCCCACTCTCCCACAACCCTGGTGGCTTTAGCAAAGTAGCTCCCTCCGGGGGGGTCCCCAGGTAGAGCTGCCCCTTGGCCGCCCCCTGAAGAGTTGGATAGAGGAATGGCCACCCAGGGATGGATGAGTGGACAGCGTAGGTAGCATCCCTCCCACACCTGACTGACCAGAGAATAGGGAAACTCTGGCGGGGCATTGGGCATCTTTTCCCTTTTCCCACTTCCCCAGTCCCCCCCCCCCCCTTTATTTTGTTCCCAACAAGGAAACTCAGGATTTCTGTGACTTCCAGGACCACAGCAGACTCCTCCCAGTGGCTTTGTCTCCTATGGCAAATTAATTTTTAGTTTCATCAGTGTCTTAGAATTCCTTTGCTGCATCAACTCTATTCAGTCAGTAAAAATACACAGTGATTCTCCCTGTGTTCCTGGGACCCATCTTCTGTGGCCATCTTCCCTTTCTGCCTAGCCACAGTAGAGCATGGCTTTGTTTTTAACAAAGTTGTCACTGTTTAGTTGGTACCAGCTTCTGATTTGCACAGGTAACAATTTTCGCTGTTGTGCGCTGGGATGCTAATCTATTGGGCATGTGTTTTAAAGTCTTGATCGCTGTGATTAAAATGCCATGACCAATACAACTTGAGGGTCGTATTCCATGGTCACAGTCTGTGAGGGAGTAATGGCAGATACTGCTCCAGCCCTACCTTGGAACTCCCTTAAAGACGAAGCTGTACCATGGTGTTAAAAGACTTTACTTGGCTTAGTGGGTCTCAGCAGTTTTCCTGCAAGCCTGGCTGCTTGACTGACTTGGATCCCTGGAACCCACATCAAGATGGAAGAAGAGAGCTGACCCCACAAAGCTGTCTGATCTCTGCTTGAGTGCCATGACCCATGCCTCCCATAAACACACATGCACACACACACACATACCAAGCTCATGTGCGTTCACAGTCACAAAAATGAAAAAAAAAACATGAATATAAAAGACCTAACAGATAGACAGCAACCACCCCTGCCATTGCGACTTTCACCAGCACACATCTGACCCCCTTCCATTAGCACTTGCGCGTCTGCTTGCAGTCCGCATCCGTCTATAAGAGCAACCCTGTCTACTCACTTACTTGGTATCTCCTTTCTGTTTTACAAGTGATGGCCAAAAAATGAGCAAGCGGAAAAAGAACTACCCAGATCCAGTTTCCATCATCGATAAGTATGGTGCGGACGCCCTCAGGTACAAAGCAGCCCTTCGCTCTGGTGTATCTCGTGTCATCATCCTCAGAGTGCCGTGCAATTATGCTTTAACTGTCGGGCCTCTGTATGGGGAGTTAGGCTTTTGTAGTTGGTGATTTCCAAGTCCAGAAGTCTTTTGAGGACTAGAAACTGTCCCGGGTGCCATCAGCCATCCATGACCTCCCGGGCGTGTGCAATATTGTCTCTACCTCAGCTCCTTTCTAGGTCCCTCGTCTTATTGATATTAGGATTCTGTCTCTCTTCTCCTCTCCCCCAACCCCACCAGAACAAATAAATGAATACATGAAGTTTTAGAGAACTTTTAGCTACTGCTTGAAGCAGTCCTACTCCTGAAGTCTATCCTGTTTAGGTTGCAAAGGCCTAGAGAGCTTGTTCAGAATCTCCATGTCATAGGTGAATAAGTGAATCCCACACCCAGTCCCATGCTGTGTACCTTCACACAGTTCCCTGTGGCCCGCAAACAGAGAGAGGCTGGCCCTCCACTCATTCGTCTGTCTATCAGGGCTGGGCCATTCTCCACAGTGAGAGTGGGCTTCCAGAGTGTGGCAGTTATCCTCATGAGCCCGTGTGCACCTGTGGTGGGGGTGCCAGTGTTTAAGGGCTGTCCCTCCACAGAGGAAAGCAGAGTTTGACCTGGCCTTCTTCATCTTTAGTAAAAGGAAAAAGACTCAGGTGATCTGACGAGAACTGGAATGTTTGCCTTCTCAAATTAGTAATACTTGGTTTGCCGTCTGTGTAACTTTTCTGTGTAAATTTTGTGCTTCTGCCAGGTTATATCTGATCAATTCCCCTGTGGTAAGAGCAGAAAACCTGCGCTTCAAGGAGGAAGGTGTGCGGGATGTCCTCAAAGATGTGCTGCTCCCGTGGTACAACGCTTACCGCTTCTTCATCCAGAACGTCTTTAGGCTCCACAAGGTACGGACAACATTGGTCTGCGTTTGCTGAGCTATGAGGTGGGCTTGTGTGGGACCTAGTGGCCACTTTTTTGTGCTGTCTACTGCTGTTAGATAACTCGTAGCCATGAGGAAGCCTTACATGATGATCCAAGAAGGGTCTGATTCTCTGTAGGACAGACCTCCTCTCTATAAAGAGGTGTGTTATAGTTTGGTCAGTCACTTCTTTGTCTCAGATTTCATGTTGAATGTAATTCTTCTCTATTTAAGGAAGTGGCAGGGTGTGGAATTACAGACAGTATGAGAGTCAGCTACAGACAGTTTTTACCCGACAAAGGGCAGGGACAGAGCCTGGGGTTGTGCTGTTGGCTTGAGTGTGGTCAGGGAAGACTTGCATGTGGAAGAGGGATAGTAGCTCTGAGTGAGTTGCTAGGATTAAGAATAGTAGTAGTTGGGGGCTGGTGAGATGGCTCAGTAGTTAAGAACACTGACTGCTCTTCCGAAGGTCCTGAATTCAAATCTCAGCAACCACATGGTATCTCACAACCACCTGTAATGAGATCTGATACCCTCTTCTGGTGTGTCTGAAGACAGTTACATTGTGCTTATTTATAATAAATAAATCTTTGAGCTGGAGGGAGCAGGGACTGAGTGAGTAGGGTTGACCGGAGTGAGCAGAGGTCTCAATTCAATACCCAACAACCACATGGTGGCTTAGAACCATCTGTACAGCTACAGTATACTCATATACATAAAATAAGTGAATAAAATCTTAAAAAAAAGAAAGAGTGGTAGTTGGGAATGTATGTGAACCTGTGTCTCAGTTGGCCTTCCCATCCTCTCCAGAGAAGGCCTTGGTCTGCAGCCACCTCTGCTGACCCCAGGCTGGCTACACTCATTGCCAGTATCTTTATCCCTAGCACAAGTTACTGTATTGTATGAGTGTTTAGCCAGTTGTGCTCAGAGTCTTTTTTTTTTTTTAATTAGGTAATTTCTTCAATTACATTTCCAATGCTATCCAAAAAGTCCCCAATACACTCCCCCCCAGTCCCCCACCCACCCACCCCCACCTCTTGGCCCTGGCATTCCCCTGTACTGGGGCATATAAAGTTGGCAAGTCCAATGGGCCTCTCTTTCCAGTGATGGCCTACTAGGCCATCTTTTGATACAAATGCAGCTAGAGACAAGAGCTCTGGGGTACTGGTTAATTCATAATAATGATCCACCTATGGGGTTGCAGTTCCCTTTAGCTCCTTGGGTACTTTCTCTAGCTCCTCCATTGGGGGCCCTGTGATCCATCCAATAGCTGACTGTGAGCATCCACTTCTGTGTTTGCTAGGCCCCGGCATTGTCTCACAAGAGACAGCTATATCTGGGTCCTTTCAGCAAAATCTTGCTAGTGTATGCAATGGTGTCAGCGTTTGGAAGCTGATTATGGGATGGATCCCTGGATATGGCAGTCTTTAGATGGTCCATCCTTTCTTCACAGCTCCAAACTTTATCTCTGTAACTCTTTCCATGGGTGTTTTGTTCCCAATTCCAAGAAGGGGCACAGTGTCCACACTTTGGTCTTCGTTCTTCTTGAGTTTCATGCGTTTAACAAATTGTATCTTATATCTTGGGTATCCTAAGTTTTTGGGCTAATATCCACTTATCAGTGAGTACATATTGTGTGAGTTCCTTTGTGAATATGTTACCTCACTCAGGATGATGCCCTCCAGATCCATCCATTTGCCTAGGAATTTCATAAATTCATTCCTTTTAATAGCTGAGTAGTACTCCATTGTGTAAATGTACCACATTTTCTGTATCCATTCCTCTGTTGAGGGGCATTTGGGTTCTTTCCAGCTTCTGGCTATTATAAATAAGGCTGCTATGAACATAGTGGAGCATGTGTCCTTCTTACCGTTGGAACATCTTCTGGATGTGCTCAGCGTCTTATTCCAGCACCTTTAACTGCTCAGTGACGCTGGAGCAGCTCTGAAGCTCGCAAGCAGGACAGTGACTTGGCTCTTCCTTCTGCTGAGAATGAGACAGAAGTAGTGTTCGCATAGGACTTCCGGATACACTGTTCCCTGGAGATTTAGAGGCAGACATCTTTCTCTGGATTTCAGCATCCCCATCTTTGCAGTTATGCCAGCTCTCCTGTATGTGGTGCCACGTAGGGGTAGCAACCCAGAAGCTCGCATGCTCAGCAGACCTCTTGGTGGACAACTCACGCCTGACCACAAAGAGGGCCCATCTATACAGAGCAGGGCCGCACCCACCCTGAGGGGCTCAATCCCAGGCCAGTCGTCTTCACCATTGCTCTGCCAAGGTGCTGAGAAGCCCAGCTGGCAGGAGATTCAGTGTGCAGAGCAGGAGTGGGTGAGGTGCCTTCAGGATCATGCAGGGCTCGTAAAAAGCAAAAGGAGACATGACGGGTTCCAGGTTAGCGTGGGAGCTGTGTCCTCTTGCTTGTTTTCAGGTTGCTAAGGATTATCCGGTTTTAGGTTTCACAGCCTCCTTCCATAGGTTTACAGTAACCCAACACTAAGTCTCTTCATTGAGGATTTGCTGGTGCTTATCCTGAATATTGCTGGCTTGCTCCCAGGGTCTGGGATCGTTTTGTGTTCCATCATTTCCTTCTGTTTTACTCACTGAGAGCATTTGGTAGACTTGGAGAGGTGACTTAGCGGGCAGGAGTACTATTGTTTGTCCAGAGGACCCGGACTTAGTTCCCAGTACCCATATCACATGGCTCGCATCCATCGAAGGATCCAGTGCCCTCTCCTGACATCCATGGGCACAGGTACGCGCACATGTGCGTGCACTTATATAAAGTTAAAGTTAGGGCCGGAGAGATGGCTCAGTGGTTAAGAGCACGGATTGCTCTTCCAGAGGTCCTGAGTTCAATTCTCAACAACCACATGGTGGCTCACAACCATCTGTAATGGGATCTGATGCCCTCTTCTGGTGCATCTGAAGACAGTGACATTGTACTCATATACGTAAAATAAATAAATCTTTTAAAAAACTGATTATAAAAAAAGTTAAAGTTATTTTTTTTTCGGGTATTAGTTCACCCTTTGTGCATGTGACCATCTCACTGAGCATCTGTCTGTAGGAAGAAGAAGTGAAGTTCCTATACAACGAGCATACAGTCAAAGAAAGTCCTAACATCACCGACCGGTGGGTTCTGTCCTTCATGCAGTCGCTCCTTGGCTTCTTTGAGACTGAAATGGCAGGTGAGGCTTCTGTTCTGTCTTCCCAGGGGTGAGGACGGGTTATTCTCTTTATACTTGTTCTTTTGATATGTTTTCTAAAATATTTTATTTATTTATTTATTTACTTACTTATTTATTTAATGTGAGTACACTGTAGCTGTCTTCAGACACTCCAGAAGAGTGGCATCAGATTTCGTTACGTATGGTTGTAAGCCACCATGAGGTTGCTGAGATTTGAACTCAGAACCCTTGGCAAAGCAGTCGGCGCTCTTAACCGCTGAGCCATCTCACCAGCCCCCCCCCCCCTTTTGATATTTTAAATGGTTTTCCCTTATTAACATAGAGGAAGTTTTGAGAGGTAACCCAGAAGTGCAGTGTGGTAGGCCTTGGTTGTAGAAAGGCGTTTGTTTCAGGGCTCTGGGTAATTTTGTCCAGGGAGTGCAGACCCCATTCTTGTGTAGAGGACTGTCTGAGAGCCCTACCACCTTTCAGCACTCGCTGCCATGACTTCCCATGAACCTGAGTCTAGATATCCTACACCTAGGACAGAACTCAGACTGCCTAGGAACTAGATAGCTCAGTGTCTGTGTGAGGGTCGTGCGTGGGAGACTAGTCCCACACAGAGAGGATAGCTCCTGGCCCAGGTAAGTCCCAGCTTTGTTCACCTGTATACGTACCCACAGAATCACCATCAGCAAGATCATGAGAAAATGTGTCTACAGGGTGCCGTGAGGGGCCAGCAATTCCTACAGCTCAGGAAGAGCTGATGCCCCAGAGCATTGTCTTCTCTGCATATGTGAGGGTCACTTACTCTGCAGGAGGTGAAAACCGAACACAGGACTCTCAGGCTTCCCTGACAGTAAAGTGTAGGGAGCTCTAGACATAATATGGGCTGGCTTTCCCTCTCCAACAGGAAAAGCCCTGGTTGCTGAAACCACCTATGTAGAAGTGTTTGGCCAGCTAGCGACTGTGGGCCTGAGTTCTGTTTTCTGAGAACCACAGTAAGAGCAGCTGTGCCCTCTGCAGTCTGGGTGGATCCTTTTCTGTGGGGGCTGCACTGTGCATCTGTGCTGTGCATCTGTGCTGTGCATGGAAAGATGCTGAGCAGCGGCCTGTGTCACCCAGTAGAAAGAGTGGTGTTGATGTTCTGTGTATTAAACCAGGAGAATATCTCCTCAGGCTTTGCCAGGTATCTTCTTCTGGGCAAAATGGTGCTTGCTGCACCTCTTAGCATCTAAGGCATCATGCCTTCTGCTGCTTGGGGTAGGAGGCGGCACAGTGGTGTGGAGTTGCATTCTGTCCCATGTTTCTGTGCACTCCATGTTAGGTAGTTACATTGAATAGGGGTTCAGTGCACTCCATATTAGCTCTGAATAGTGGTTCAGTTTATTTTTTTTCACCTGTGTGGGTTTGCTTATAGCTCATTGTTGTTTTGGAGATGCCCCTAAACACCTTGGTTGCCGCATCAGGAAGTCATGATGTATGAGCCATCTGATTGGTTGATTCTGATTCTCTTTGTTCCCTTAGGGAGTGGGCAGCCCTTGACTGAAGAGTTGTACTTCCTTCCCACTCCAAGGCCTGGCCCAGCCTGCCTGACTAATATCTTGCTTGCTTTTTAGCTTACAGGCTGTACACTGTGGTACCTCGCCTGGTCAAGTTTGTAGATATTCTAACCAACTGGTATGTCCGAATGAACAGGAGAAGGTTAAAGGTAAGAACTGGTAGGAATTGTGAAAAGTCAGGGTCAAAGGTTAGGGAGAAATGTCAGCCGTGATGGTACACACCTTTAAACCCAGCACTCAGAGGCAGAGGCAGGTGGATCTCTTAAGTTTGAGGCCAGCCAGGGCTACACAGAGATACTCTGTCTCCAAAAACAGGGGGGGTTGGGGGGGGTGGAAGCTATGAATATGAGAAAGGACCAAAGGGAAACAGCATTGCATTGCCAATACTCTTTTGAAGATGTCTTGTGTTTATAGTACATTAGCTGTACTGCAGTGTGACAGAATGGGACTTAGGAGATCTGAAAGTTATTCTGTGTATTTTCATAATGCACCGTGGACAAGTTATCAGGGGTGAAGTGTCCAAGCTGGTGCCGTGCCAAACTGAGCAGACCTCATAGAATTCCGCAAATACTGTCAAGTATGGCTGGCTATACTTCGTTTTTTTTTTGTTTGTTTGTTTGTTTTTTTTTTTTTTTTTTTTTTTTTAGATTTATTTCTTTATTATATGTAAGTACACTGTAGCTGTCTTCAGACACTCCAGAAGAGGGCGCCAGATCTCGTTACAGATGGTTGTGAGCCACCATGTGGTTGCTGGGATTTGAACTCTGGACCTTCGGAAGAGCAGTCGGGTGTTCTTACCCACTGAGCCATCTCACCAGCCCCCTGGCTATACTTCTTAAAAGAAACTATTGTGTGTGACTTTTCCCTAGAGGCATGAACATACGACTAGATAGTGTGTGTGCCAGTGACAGCCAAAGAATTGCCCCCATCCAAGTCTAGCTGTGAGATTATTGGGGTTCCTTCCAGGAGACTGGATGAGGGGTGATAGGAGCATAGATAACCACACTGCATCATGAACAAAAGCCCACCCCAAAATCGTGACAACTCGGGAAGGCAGCATTCCTAAGCTCCTGTACTCTTGGAGGCTGCGTGGCTGGCTGAATGACCCCACAGCCATTGATCGGGAAAGGGCTTCCTGAGAGGGCTTTGCTTCCACATGTTTCAGCCTTGTTCCTGGTGAGGGGGTTTCAGTTTTGAGGAAGGAGCCACACAGCAGCACCCCTCTTGGTTTCTGTCTCCACCCAAAGCGGCAGTGGTCAGGTGTTTGCTGTGGACAGAGTTCTTCCTCGCTGTCGGGGTTTTCGCATGAGCTTGGCGTGAACACTGCTCTCCAGACACACTGGCATGTGCAGAAAGTATAGTGAGATAAGACAGTGACAAATTCCTTGCTGCAGAAAGTTTTTCCCTGCCATGAATCAGTAAAGTTATTTTAAAAGCACACAGTATATACCCCCTCCCCTCTTTTTTAAAAGCAAAAAGTTATCTAGCTCTTCTTGTTATATTGGAATCCATCTACCCTCACACCTTCAAGTCTGTCCTGTCCTTGGCTCCCATTCACCTGATCTCCAGTAGAGATGGTCAGGGGGACAGCAGACTGCTGTCCCGTGCTGACCTCTCGCACTGCCCTGCGTAGCCCCAGGGCTGATGGTTGAGGCCATTACTCCTCACTCCGCCCCTTTCCCACCTGTGTAGTACATGGTCCCCGTACACCACCCGTTTTAATAACCATCTGTTTTGATGACACACTTACTACCAGCAGCTTCATATTTGTCTCTGTTTCATTCTCTAGGGTGAGAGTGGGGTGGAAGACTGTGTCATGGCTCTGGAGACACTGTTCAGTGTCCTGCTTTCTCTGTGCAGACTGATGGTGAGATGCTCAACCCCTTTCCAAAGCCAAGCTACGTACAGTAACCCTGAGCCACACCCCCCTCCCTTCTGTCTGCTTTCTAGAAGAGTCAAAGCACCTTCGAGCACTAGCCCCCTTTCAGAAGTTGTAATAGCTTATGTGCCTCGTTCTAAGTACTGACTGAGGTATACGAGGTGCTAATTCTACATAGCAACTGAGATATATGAGGTGCTCGTTCTAAGTACTTATTCATTTACTGTTCAGCATTTAGACACCGATCTACTCCCAGGGAGATAAGATATAAATCTTGATAATGTGAAGAACTAGGTAACTGAGTAATGTAGAGATCCTAAACTCATACTTATATGATCAAGCATATCCTAATAGCACTGATAGAAAAATGTGTGATTGTTTGGCCTGGGTTTCTGTTAATTAAACCGTTAAGTGCCATATGGATGGGAACTCTGCTCCTTTTCTGTGTCCTATTCTGGTGCCCCAGTATCGTGTTCCATACTATACAACAAGCTTTCTGTGAGCCTGTGACAGTCACAGGGGAATTTGCCCTTAGACAAGATCTTGGTGGTGTCCACATCTAACTTCCTGCACCTGCATCCCGGGATACAAGTGCCGTTTTTCTGCTTTGCAGATCTGATCTCTAGGCTTTAAGGTATTTAACCTCTGCATATTGACTTAACTGATACATTTGATTCAACTGGCACTTGTTCTTGGTTTTGGATAGCAAGATATCCAGAGATACTTTGAGTCCTGTGAGGTAGCTCTACTCTTACACCTCATACATATGAAGTCATTTTTCTTTGAAAAGGGACGGCTAATAACCAGCCTATGCCTGTGTATTGCTATTCTCTTCTCTAAAGTGACTGGCTTTCATTTCTCAGTCTAAGTGAGATCGACGGATGATGGGTGCATCCAGTGATACTCTCTCCTCCATTCTGCTGCAGGCCCCTTACACACCCTTTCTTACTGAACTGATGTACCAGAATCTAAAGCTGCTGATTGACCCTGCTTCTATCCGGGACAAGGACACACTCAGCATCCACTACCTCATGCTGCCTAGAGTTCGGTAGGAATCAAATAGAGACGAGTCACCCGGGCCACAGGAAAGGGAAGTCCACGTAGGGTCCCAAGGCCCACAGGAAGAGATGGGGAGAGGGCTCATTTCCCTTCTCCACCTCCTGAGCCCTCCTTTCACCTGGGCTGGTGTAGCTACTCCTCAGGCTGCAGGGGCCTGCAGTAGGAGGGATGTAGCATCCTCCTTAGGAATGGTAGTTGGGTGAGATGTGAGTGCAACCTTGGAGTAACCCTGGGAGCACCGTGTGTGCCCCTTGAGGTGGGAGTGGGTGACATCTTTTCTCAGTTACCGCTGGAGACCTAGCCAGATCCTCCTCCTCACTTAAGAGTAACCGTGTCAGGTTTTCAACCTTTAAAAGTAATGATTTTCCCTACCCTGTGTTCATCAATCAGAGAGGAGCTGATTGACAAGAAAACTGAGAACGCCGTGTCGAGGATGCAGTCTGTGATTGAGCTTGGAAGAGTGATACGAGACCGGAAAACTATTCCAATAAAGGTGCGAAATTGTGTTCTTATATGGAATTGACCCAGACCTGTGTCTTGGGGAATTTTAGCTTAGACTTTGCAGCAATAGTATAATTCTTTGTCCTTTTCTGTGGTAAGGTATGAATGGCTTGGAGCTAGTTAAGCTAAATATTAACCAGACAGATGAGCATTCAACATTTTGCTGTTTGGGGAAACTGACCCTTGGTTCATTTCCACTCCCTTCCCTCTAGTATCCTTTGAAGGAAATTGTGGTCATCCACCAAGACCCAGAAGCTCTAGAGGATATCAGGTCCTTGGAGAAGTATATCATTGAGGTAAGTCAGGCTCAGCCCAGTCAGGATTTTCTGTTTCCTAGAAAATTATTCTTTGGTAAATTGCTACGTGCATAACCATCCATGAAATTGTTTTAAAAAAAAACAAAAAAAAAAACATAAAAAGCCGGGCGTGGTGGTGCACACCTTTAATCCCAGCACTCGGGAGGCAGAGGCAGGCGGATTTCTGAGTTCAAGGCCAGCCTGGTCTACAGAGTGAGTTCCAGGACAGCCAGGGCTACACAGAGAAACCCTGTCTCGAAAAACCAAAAAAAAAAAAAAAAAAAAAAGGGTTTCTTTAGTCTCATCTACTTCTCCTCCTCAGAGTAAAATTTTATAATTAACAAGAAAGTTTTGCTTCTTCAAATGATGAACTATAGCTCTTTGGAGTTTGTGAATGCACTAGGTGTGGTGTGTCTGATAAAAGGTGGGCCAATGTACATCCTCCCAATCCTGCCTGTGGATTTGCCTTCTTTAGACATTTCATAAAGAACAGTTTGTCATCTACTGTGTGTGGCTTATGTTGCTTAGCGTCATGTTTGTACAGTTCATTCACATAATTCATTTATGTTGCTAAACACTCCAGTGTGTGTATAAACCATGCTTTATTTTTACCTAGTCACACCTGCTTTGTTCTCTGTGTGGTGCTGGGGATCCAAACCAGGGCCTTGCACATGCCAGGCAAGCGTTATGTGCCTTGAGCACATCACAGCCCCACCCATTCAGCAGTTGACTGGCATTTGGGTTTTATCTGCTCTTTGCCTCCTGTAAATAGCGCTGTTGTGGATGTTCGTCTACATGTCCCATGTGATACAGATTTCTGTGCCTCACAGTTTCGCTTTTCCTTTGATACTCGCTGTAGGAATTAAATGTTAGAAAAGTCACGCTGTCTACTGATAAAAACAAGTATGGTATCCGACTAAGGGCTGAACCAGATCACATGGTCCTTGGGAAGCGTCTGAAGGGGGCCTTCAAAACGGTGATGATGGCCATAAAGCGGCTGAGCAATGAAGAGCTGGAGCAGTTTCAGAAGAGCGGTGGGTGTCCGCCTCCGCGTCCTCGCCACTTCATCTTTAAGCGATGTTTTCATCCCTTCCTTCATCCTGTTCATAAGAACACAGCTGTAAATACCAGTGACTTTCCTAGACAGGTGCCCGGTATCCCACCTTGCTATTGCAGCCTCGGGGTGCTGGTGTCCTGTTATAATCTGCCTGATTTCCCTCCAGTTCTATATACTTCTAGAGTCAGCCTTAACGCAGTGGCTACAGTGGGCTTTCCTAAAGGACGTCACCCATCAACAGCTCTCCACACTTCCTCCTGCTTGCCCGGGGCAGACACACAGTACCCAGCACCTCACACTGCCCCCTCATTTCACTTGCACCAACCCTTGGTAGGCAGCAGAATGCCAGGGTCATCAAGGGAGGGCACAGTACGCTGACAGTCTGCCTTTCCCACAGGGAGCATTGTTGTGGAAGGCCATGAACTGCATGAGGAAGACATTCGCCTCATGTACACCTTTGACCAGGCCACGGGAGGGACCGCACAGTTTGAAGCACACTCTGATGCTCAGGTATTTTTGTGTTCCCTTAAAGTTGATTCTGCCTTGGTTGGTTGGTTGGTTGGTTGGTTGATGTTGTTGAGACAAGGTCATGTACCTCCTCTGGCCTTGGACTCACTGTGTAGCTGAGAATGTCCTGGAACTCCTCCCTCCACCTCTGGGGAGTACGGGGATTCCAGGCTTGTGACGTCATCTCCAGCCTCCTAGAATATTTTTCACCAGCAGACTAGAACGTGGGTGGGCACATATTTTAACCTGCCTCGCATCGGTCCGTTCCCTGTTGAGCTGCTCTCTTGATCTTCTGTGTGGATCCTGACCCTTTGAATTTGTTTATCAGATGCTTGTTGTTGTTGTTGTTTTTTTTTTTTTTTTTTTTTTTTTGGTTTTTCGAGACAGGGTTTCTCTGTGTAGCCCTGGCTGTCCTGGAACTCACTCTGTAGACCAGGCTGGCCTCGAACTCAGAAATCCGCCTGCCTCTGCCTCCCAAGTGCTGGGATTAAAGGCGTGTGCCACCACGCCCGGCTGTTTATCAGATGCTTAATTAAGTGAGCATTTTGTGATTTGTTCTAGTGGATTATTATCTTAGTTACTGGGTTGCACAAAAATTAACCCTAGAAAATACATGGAAGGTCGTGAGCCTCCATGGGGGTCCTAGAAACTCAGCCTGAGTCTTGCAAGATCACCGTGTGCTGAGCCATCTCTGCAGCCAGAACGACTTTTTTAAAGGTCCTTGTCTTTTTTTGGGTATGAGGGTGCAGGTGCCACAGCATGTGTGTGCGTGCGAGCGTGTGTGTGTGCGTGCGAGCGTGTGTGTGTGTGTGTGTGTGTGTGTGTGTGTGTGTGTGTGTGTAGGTCAGAGGACAAAAGTTTTCCCCTTCCACCATGTCAGTTCCAGGGATCAATCTCTAGGCCGCCTGTCTCTGTCCCACCTGCCAGCCCTAGCTGCAGTTCACCGAGGGAGTTAGAAGGACCCGATATTACTCCATTGCCATGCACTCTGTTCTTTCTGCAGGCTCTAGTTCTCTTAGATGTCACACCTGACCAGTCAATGATGGATGAGGGCATGGCTCGGGAAGTCATCAATCGTATCCAGAAGCTTCGCAAGAAGGTCAGTCGGTTTCTTCAGGGCCATGCTGTGGCTTTGGGTTTGTACTGGATTTATTTAGAACGTTGGGGAAGAGAGACGAGGCAGGCAATATAAACCATAGTTATCAGTTGGTGGTAATGATTCATTAATCCGTGGTCCCTCTGATTATACTCCGCAGGGAAGTCAGGCCCTTCCCTCCTTCTCTACCCACTCCCTGGCCTGGTATCGCTCACTTTCTCTGACCAAGGGCTTTAGCCTATCCATCCTTCTTCCATTCCCTTGGGCTTCCACAAGGCTTCTACAGTATTATCTTCCAGAAAGATCACTCTCTGCTGCTACAGAGGGTAACCAGAGATGATAAAGTGTGTCCAAGTAAGACCGAAGTCAGTTTTGAGGGCTCCTAGCTGAGGAGAGAGATCGCTGGATCTGTATAGACTGAGGTGATATTCCTTGTTAGGACAGATGAACAAGGTGCATGCAGCCTTGACCTGCAGGAAAAGGCATCACTGAGTCTCCTAGGTCTGTCAGAGTCAGAGAGCTTACTCCTAAGGACCGTTGTGAACTGGAGAGCAGCATGGGTGCTCCTCCCGAAACCGAGCCTCAGAGCACATGCTTCACGTCTGAGGAGGGCACTGCAGCAGGCGGCAGGCACTTTTGTCCTGGTTCAGGGCTCTGCAGTTAGCTTTGCTAAGCATTTATCTCAGCACTCACAGGGTTCCGACTGCACTAGGAAGACATTCTGCCTGCTACCCCATAGGGAGAAGTGGGTAAAAGAACATAGAAGAGTGGATGCCAGTCTCACACGTGTCCTTAGGAGAATGACAGCTGAGCACACACTTGCTCTCATTCAGCAGGACCTTTGGCTTGGTGAGCAAATGCACTTCTCTTCTAAGTTTTTTTGTCTCCTATTTTAGTGCAATCTGGTTCCAACGGATGAAATAACAGTTTACTATAATGCAAAATCTGAAGGAAGATACTTGAATAATGTCATTGAAAGCCACACTGACTTCATATTTGCCACTATCAAAGCTCCCTTGAAGCCATATCCAGTTCCAACATCAGATAATATCCTTATTCAAGAGCAAACACAGGTGAGTTCTGAGTTGTGTGGATATACTGATGTCCTATACTGGATTTTGCTTTACATTCATATAGTTAACTCTTTTTTTTGTTTGTTTTTTGTTTTTTTCGAGACAGGGTTTCTCTGTAGCCCTGGCTGTCCTGGAACTCACTTTGTAGACCAGGCTGGCCTTGAACTCAGAAATCCACCTGCCTCTGCCTCCCAAGTGCTGGGATTAAAGGTGTGTGCTACCATGCCCGGCTCATATAGTTAACTCTTAGTTAATTCCAGCCACTGTCTTATTTTTGTCTGATATAATATTCTGACAAAAATAATTTCCAGTTCAAGTAGAGGTCTATTACAGAGGGAAAGGGCAGGAGTTTGAGGCAGCTGGTTGCATTATATCCACAGCCAGGACAGGAGAGCGCTGGCCAAGTGGTCTCAGGTAGCTTTCCACTCTGTGTAGCACAGAAACCAGGAGTGCTGCTGCTGTCTCTAGGGTGAGGCCTCCCACAATGAACCCTTCAAGATAGTCTCTCAGTGTGCCTAGAGGTGACCCCAGATCCTATCAGCATGAAGCCTGCAGCAGAGATGAGTGTGGACTGAAACACTCTTCTGCAAGTCCTTTGGTAGGCTCCCGGAGGAGCAGCAGGAGCAGGAGGAGGAGCAGCAGCAGGAGGAGGAGGAGCAGGAGGAGGAGGAGCAGCAGGAGGAGGAGGAGCAGGAGGAGGCGGGGGGCGGGGCAGGGAGGAAGGAAGGCAGGAGAAGCTTCCTCGTGGCAGTTCTCCCACGGAAGGCAGCCAGGGTGGGGAAAGGCTGTGCCGATCCACTTTGTCTAAATGAGAAGGGAAGATGCTTTGGATTCTGATAATTTTCATTAAAAATAAGTGACAATTGACATAATTATTTAGCTTGTTGATAGTGTGTTGCATAGTTGGTAGAATTTTCTGTTACGGACAGTACTTTTTAAAAATACAAAGAACTATTTACCCTTTTGAGATTAATATAATTTCTTCATTTCTCCCTCCTTTTCCTCCTTCTAAACCCTCCTATATACCCATCCACCCCTGCTCTCTTTCAAATTCATGGCCTCTTTACACATAGTACTTTTAAATGTTGCTATGAAAATTTGACATCAAGATATAAAAGATACTAGCCCATAATTCAAAAATACATCCTTTATTCTATCATTTTTCTCCTTATTCTTAATAGCAGGATAGGTAAGGGAGGGCTAAAAGTGCCCGTTGTCTTCTCAGGTGACAAAGTCACATTATTGTTTCATTCTCTGTCTTACATATTGCTTACTTTGCATGTATCGTGTAACTAGAGTGCAGTATCTGAGAGAGCTGGCGAGGAGGTTGAGTTTGTACCTGCAGCGCTTGCCTGAGCGGTCGGTGGTTGTGTGTGCCTTGCTGTGGGGCCCAGTACAAACCACACCATTGCTCATCATGCTCTCTCCACTCAGTTAAAGGGGTCCGAGTTGGAAATCACGCTCACCAAAGGATCGTGTGTGCCTGGCCCTGCTTGTGCTTATGTGAACCTCAACATTTGTGCAAATGGCACTGAGCAAGGTAAGTGCAGGTGAACTGTGCTGTGCGTGGCTTAGTTTAGTTTCTTATGTGCTCTGTGGCTTAGTGTTGAGCTTACCATCCTCTTGCCTCTGGCTGAGAGTTGGGATTACAAGTGTCTCCCACTACTGTCTCCCCTTTTTAGTTAATTCTGTAACAATCTTTAAAGCAGTCTTAAGAGAATTGGTAAAATTAGATAACTTTCCTCTTGTCACCCAAGTGAGTCCTTTACATAGTGGTTAATGAACTTACTGCATTTGCATGTTAGAGTCAACATTGCTTTTCCGTGTTTGTCCTGCTGAAACCACCTAACACCCTGAGTAGTCTGCAAAAGCAAACATCTCAGTAGAGGGAAGAGTAGTCCGTGGGAGCCCTGAGGCTCAGTGATAGCAGTGGGCGGTTCCTCTGATCTGGACTTACTTCACTTAACCGGTTGAGAAATGCCTCCACACAGTCCTCCTCCTCCTGGAGACTACATGGGGACAGGAGCAACTTAGCAAGGTAGAGTCACTAGACAGTAATTGTTCTCTTCCACCCAAAGCCAGCAGGAAAGAAAACGTAGCAACTATTCCTCCACCAATACCCACAACAAGGCCAAAACAGTGAAGCTAGGCTCGGGGGGTTCAGGCCCTCAGTTGCCGTAGAGGAGCACAGACCGTGTCTCATTAGGACTTGAGGGTTCAAGCCCCTCTGTCCACTAATGTCGAGGAGAGTGTGACAAAGCAGGTGACCCACTCATGACTGCATGGCAGTGATGAGGTCAGATACCACGTGAGTGTCAACTTCAAACCCATTTTGAACAATAAAATGGTGTTGTGTTTCTGATCAGAGAGGTATTGGTGGAAGCCCAACAGAGAGTAAGAACTCCTTCTGTAGTATCCCTGGCCAGAAGTCCTGATCTTGATGTCATGCAGGCTGATAAAGAACTCTGTCCTAGCCGTTCCCTTCTGGGGATAACTACATAGTGCCACCCTTTCCCTGTCAGTGTGACATCAGAGTCAGCTAAAATAGGTAATGGTGACACCTAACACATCTGTTCCCGGTAAGTGATTCAAAGTGCAAAATAAGGGTTGTAAATATAAAAGTTTGTGCCTTGCAAAGGATGAGGGCAGATGGCTTGGTAGTTTTACTTCTTGGCCCACGGGGGTTTGCCAAGGCCCCTGTAAGCGGGAAAGTGGTATTTGGTTGTGTAAGGGTTGGAAACCCCTTTACGGCACTTGACTTCCAAACTTAACATTTTCTCTTAAGTTTTACTTCACTAAGTAAGCTCTTATTTCTGTGGCCTTCCAGGTGGAGTGTTGCTCCTGGAGAATCCGAGAGGTGATAATCAGCTGAACCTGGTGAAGCTGAAGACTGTTGTTACCAGCGTATTTGGTGTTAAAAATGCAAAGCTGTCAGTCTTCCACGGTGAAACAGGTATGTGGAGAGCTAGGGGACATCTTGTCATTTACTTGAGGTGGCTTCGTGGTCTTCATTTGGTGTCCACTGTTTGGCAGAGCCGTGGTCTTTTCCTGACTCTGAGGCAACTGGCTCTTTAGCAGTGTCTGCCTGCTGTGTCTCTCCTGTGCCCTCATCCTCCCATTCCCTGTTAGCCATGAGACAGATCAGGACTCAGCCCTCCCTGCTGTGCTGTGAGGTTATCAGACAGTTCCTGAGCCTTACTGAGTCCAGACCTGGGATCCACTTTTAAAGAATTACAACCTGGGTCTGGGAGGTGGCTCAGGACGTAAAGCTCTTATGTGATGAATAGCGTTTGGATTCCCAGCATCCACCTATAAAGCTGCATTAGTGGCACGGCACATACGAGATCCCAGGCTCTCCCGTGAGGCGGTAGGATCCAGGGTGCTTCACAGGCCATTAGCCCAACCAATGAGAATGGGGCAAGGCCAGTAAGGAGGCTCAGCAGGTAACAGTTAAAAATAAAAGAAGTGGAAAGCAATTGAGAGAGACACCTAATGTCAGCCTCTGAGTGCCACACGCGCACACACACAGCTCATACCTTCACACAAGCTCAGACACTAAATTGAATTAAAACATGTTTGCTGACTTGTTTTAAATCATTTTTTAAATAGTTTTTCATGGTAAATTTTGGGATTATCATAAGAGAAGATGACAATTTATTTTTTATTTTTTTAAGATTTATTTATTATATATGTAAGTACACTGTAGCTGTCTTCAGACACTCCAGAAGAGGAGGTCAGATCTCATTACGGATGGTTGTGAGCCACCATGTGGTTGCTGGGAATTGAACTCAGGACCTCTGGGAGAGCAGTCAGTGCTCTTAACCTCTGAGCCATCTCTCCAGCCCCGAGGATGACAATTTTTAGAGGAGCCATAGTATATACTGAAAGAGGAAAAACAATTTCCATTGAATTTTAAGTTACAGGTGTTGGGGTTTAACCAGTGGTACAGCACTTACCCAGCACGCACAAGGCCATGGGATCAGTCCCCAGCACCCCTCCCCAAACACACAGATACACAAAAGCTAAATGATGAATATTTTACTATTTATTTTTGCATCATGCAAATTACCTGGTGGTCTAGATTTTCCCCCCAAGACAGGGTTTCTCTATGTAGGCCTATCTGTTTTGGAATGCTCTCTCCGTCTCTGTCTCTGTCTCTGTCTCTCTCTTTCCCTCTTTCTCTCTCTCTCTCTCTCTTGACCAGGTAGACCTGGAACACCTGCCTCAGCCTTTAATGAATTTAATCTGCTGTCTCTGCAGAACTGGAGGTAGAGGTGTGCTTAGCATGCAGAAAGCCCTGGGTTCAAGCTCATCTACCAAAAAAGCCAGTTTCCTACTCTTTTTTTTTTTTTTTTTTTTTGGTTTTTCGAGACAGGGTTTCTCTTTATAGCCCTGGCTGTACCTGGAACTCACTTTGTAGACCAGGCTGGCCTCGAACTCAGAAATCCGCCTGCCTCTGCCTCCCGAGTGCTGGGATTAAAGGCGTGCGCCACCACGCCCGGCCAGTTTCCTACTCTTTACTCTTTGGTCTCATTAAAGCCTGGCTTGGTAGGAGAAGCAGTGTTCTTTGGTAAATTGAATGGAAAGCACCACTGAGGATGGATAATAGTGGCATTGGAAGTGAACACCAGGAAAATAGGAAAAAGCAGGTGACTTCAGAATTGCTTCTTTCAGAAATACAGAACCAAACTGACTTGCTGAGCCTCAGTGGGAGGACGCTGTGTGTGACTGCAGGAGCATCCCCGTCTCCCATCAGCAGCCCCAGCACCCTGCTGTGTCAGTACATCAACCTGCAGCTCCTGAACGCAGAGCCACAAGGTGAGCGCATCCTCTGCACTCTTCTCTTGGAGCGCTGGGCATCAGGCTCCTCCCAGGCTCAACTCCCTGACCTAGCCTTCACATCTTCAAGTCAGCTTCAACACACAGACACCAGCCAGGCATGGTGTCGCAAGCTCACCTGCAATCCCAGCACTCGGTGACAGAGGCCAGCCTGGGCTGTGAAGTGAGACCTCACCTCTCCATGTTAAAGAACAAACCATTGACTCCCGTGCTGCCTCAGGGCGTACACTTGTTTTTTTTCGTTGTTTTGGTTTTTTGGTATGTTTATAGAAAGACCACCATCATTTTGACAATCAGAAAACAGAAATACCCTCGAAGGTGGAAATTACACCTACGTGAAATGGCATGCCTGAACTATTGATTAGGCAGAGTGAACTTATGTTTGTTTCTTAGACTCTGTCCTGAAAAGTTGGACACCTCCAGGCTCGACCCACAGGCACCATTGCTGCCTTTCTTTCCCCACATTTCAGGGTCCTCCTTGTGCACATTCCTACTGGAATCCTTGTCTCTTCACCTGAGTGTGCACTGAAGATCGATCCCCCGACAGCTGGCTGCCATGTGTCAGTTTCTCTCCGTCCCCCTCTTCCTCACCTCTATGAACTGTTTTAAGATTACCTCTGTACATCCTGTGCCTCCAGCTTAAGCTCCTGCGCCCACTTCACAACCTTCCTCATTGCCGTTTGGTGCTGTCTACAGTTGCTGCTGGTGTTGGAACGTGAGTTCTTGGGAATAACCCACTTTCTTCTTCTTTCCCTAGAGTGTTTAACAGGAACTGTGGGCACCCTCCTGCTTGAAAACCCACTCGGACAGAACGGCCTCACCCACCAAGGGCTTGTGCATGAGGCAGCCAAGGTGTTCGGACTGAGGAGCAGGAGGCTAAGGCTGTTCCTGAATGAGACTCAAACACAAGGTGAGGCGGCCATGACTGTCTCTGAAAGGTGTCGGTGGTGCCAGTAGCTGGGAAAAAGAAGTTTTGAGTCTTTGTCTTGTTTTGTTCGTTTTTGCAGTTTCTTCAGAAGTTAACCATAATGTAGTTAAAAATAACAGTAACCTAACAGAGAAGTGTCGCTGAGTGTAGAGCGCCTGCCTAGCAAATTAGAGTGGGGATAAGGTTTCACTTCTTTAGAAATAACCTGACCATTTAAACTTCTAGGTAAAGTACTATATTTAATGATTTTAAATTTAAAAGCAGTCTCTTCAAGAATCAACTCTGATTAGAAACGTTTAGCTGATAGTCCAGCCGATCCCATCCCTTTTCAGTCTAAGCATGCTGCATGCATCTCCCACAGAACACCCAAAGATCATGATCAAGAGTTGACATGTTTCTCAGTGCCTCTCTATTTCAGGGTGATCACTCTTTCTTACTTTTGTTTTGTGTAAGATGTTCTTTCAGATTTTGCTTCTTTCAGGGTTTCCCCTTGTCTCTGGTGCTCTGCAGTCTGACTATGCTATGCCTAAGTTTATTATATGTATGATGCGGGCATGGGGGGCAGTGTCTGTGTGCTGCCATCACCACTTCTGATGCCAACATAACCTCAGGCATTTCCTCAAACCATCCTCATATTCACAGACTCACTAACAGGTACCATACTCACAAACTGGTTATTATACCAACCAGAGCTAACCAGAGGAAGAGCTGTGAAGGCAAAATGGGAGGTCACCAGGGATTCAAGTCATGCTTTCCTCATGGAGGAATGGCTGCTGTTACCTCCTCCCATCCCCGAGAGTGTAGTCACCTGGTATTACCACCCAGGGAAGCTTGGTGCAACTTGGGACCCAGAACTTTGTTGAGGATTAATATGTAGGCTCAATTAATTCAATGCCTGCATGGTTGGTCTGTGTCTCACAGGTTACCAACCAGTCCACACACTTCGCAGCTCCCTGCCCTCGGTCACCTCACTAACATAAGATAATATGTAATCAGAGCCATACTGTAAGCAACAAAGACAAACCTATCAGGACATGCCAAGAGTTTAAAGATTCCCCACTAGAAGCTAGGACAGAAGTCAAAGTGGCCTTAGAATGGGGCTCAAGATAGGCAGTTAACATTTTTTTATATGTTTACTCATATAGAATATTGACTTTTTGAAATTTTTCTCTCTTCTAGAAATTACAGAAGATATCCCAATGAAGACTTTGAATATGAAGACTGTATATGTTTCTGTCTTGCCAACAACTGCAGATGGCTAACAGCTATCAGTTTGCCTTCAGTCAGTCTGCCTTGAATCTACCCATCTCCTTACACACACACTCACACACTCTCTCTCTCTCTCTCTCTCTCTCTCTCTCACACACACACACACACACACACACACACACACACATGGGTTCAGTGAAGTTATCTCCTTGGGCACTTGTCAAATATGCTGCTTTGAACCCGCGATTCTAATGGGATTGACTGACTGGAGACCTCACATCATGTTCACATTTAACCTTAAACACCTATGCAGTCATGTTGGGGGAGTGTCCCAATGTTACCTCAGCACCACGGAGCTTATTTCTATACTGGAGTTCTTCAGTATAGAAAGTGGAAGTGGTTTAAATGGCATAGTACATATACATATATATATGGCCTTGTAAAACTGATTTGAGACCTTGTGAAGAAATGGATATGTTATATATTTCTGCTACCTGGATTTTCCTGGGTAATTTGATGAAATATTTTACGTTTGATTAAATCAAAACCGTAAACACTCTCTTAGATACTGTGTTGGAAGTAGTTATTCTCCCATAGTTTAATGAAACTTGAAATCTGTAATCTTTGAAAGACCAAATTTAACCACGTCTACATATTAAGACATCGAATGAACATCGAATATTACCTCTTCCCAAAATTCTGGGTCCTCAAAGAAGCTGCCGAGACAAAATGAGATGGTTGTCCACATTGTTACTGCAGGAGACATAAGTAATGGGCAATGGGTGTCAGCAGGAACAGATGTCACAGACTCCACACTCCCATAGTCGGACAGGGAGAAAGGATCTGGAAAAGCCTGGGGTGCCGAGGAGCGTGGATCACAGCAGAGACAAGGAAGGAAGCGGGAACACTGGGCGTCTAGTGCTCAAAGGCTCCACTGTACAGAGCTGGGTCTTCATGCCAGCTCGCTCAGGCCTTAGGGCTCATTTATAGCATGGACGTTTTTGTTTAACCTTATTTTAAGGATGCTCTGTTGATGGAGTTCTTGTAAGTGTATGCCTTGCATGTCTGAGAAGCATCTGAAATCTCCGCCCAGGGGTGTGTTTTGGTATTAAATGAGCCTCTGGACTAGGACAGCGGAGGGATTTAGTTTGCTTCTGGGGGTTTCCAGCCATCTTCTTTGGCAGTAGGTTTCTGATCGTTTTGTAACATTTGTGGGAGGCTTTCTTGCTTTCCTAACTCACAACTCTACAACAGTCATTGCAAGCACAAAGTTATCAGGCAAAGATTTTATTTATTTTATCATGTCAGTTTGAAGGACAACCTGGTTTAGTGTCCCTGCCTTTAATAGTCAGTGTCTGGGAACAGCTTGAGGTTTATGGCCTTGGCACAGATGCCTCAGTGTATGTTACGGTGTGGTAGCTGAATGCTAGCAGCCAACTCATCAGACTCTTCAAAATGGATTCTTTGGAAAAGCCATCTGAATGATGCAGGCCCACAGCCATCAAAACACTCACCGCAAACCCCCAAATTGGAGGAGATGGGAAACAACAGCTAAAATAGGGGAGAACTGGAAAACATGGATGGGTGGGTGACTGAAGTGGTAGACCTGGAAAAGCTCAATTGTAAAAGCAACGAAAACCTAAGAAATGTACAGCTCAGAATCCTCAGCACCAGCCAAAAGACTCTGGGAGAACTAGTGAGTGGAGAGAACTGGAAGGTTTCGCCTTCATGGTTTTAGACACGGGCTCCTTGTATGGCTGTGGCTCGTCTGGAGCTGCCTGCCTTGCAGCTCTCTATCACCAGTTGGCTTTTGGAGGTTCCTCCTCTAGAGAAGGCAAGTTTGGGTGTCTTTACTAACTGATTGTGTTATCTGTCATCTGGAGCCAGAATACATTCCTGGCACTGAGGCGTGACAGTATACGGAACATCGGCAGCCAGGAGCCACCACCTAAATAACGGACACAACCAACTGCTGGTATGATTAATCTCAGTCTAGGTCAGCTGGTACTACATGACCCCCAAAACTCCACATTAAGATTTTTCTGGGGCTGGAGAAATGGCTCAGCAGTTAAGAAAAAGATCTTTCTGATGTGGTTCCCCACCTACAGACACAAGACTACAAATTGGGTCAAGCCCAGCCATAAATCACATTAAAATTACATAGTATGGCCAGGTGAGCAAACATTCCTAACTAGTATAATGTGTCCAAGGACACATTTCCCCTTTAAACTGGAAAGTACCATCCACTAACCCAGAGAACAAAAACATCTACACCAGAGGTTACCTTTAAAATCTCACTCTAGGCCAGCTAGGTATATGGCTGATAGATTACCTAACTTTGATCCCTGGAACCAACATGGTGGAAGAGAAACTGACCCCTGTAAGCTGCCGATGAATATCATATGTACATTGCTACAAATACACAAGAAGTCTGTGTGTTTAATTAAGGCTTGCTCTGAGAATCCTACAATTTTGGGTCAAAGTTCCAAGCGCCATCGGCACTGAATAGGAAATGCCAGTACAGAGAAGCGGACAAGAATATCTTGTGGTGTGTGGAGGCATATTTCTTTAATCCCTGCACTCAGAGACAGACAAGTTTATAAATTCAAGGTCGTTAAGAGGTACTATCTCCCTGGGGAGCAGAAAACCAAAGCAACTTGAGACAGACAGGGCAGTCTTTGGAATTTCTGCCTTAACTCTTCCCTACACTAAGTAAATCACGGCTTCCCTCTGTCTAGACCAAAGAGCCACTACAGCATGCTCTGGTGAAAAGCTACTGAAGGAGAAAACAGTACCTTACAAAGCCTGGACTCGGTACAGGTACAGCTGGACCAAACCTCTCCTAAGTCCAAGGCCTAATGCTGTCTTGACAGATAGGATCTCAACATAAGCATCCCAAGGGATGGGACACAAACTTAGTCCATATCATCTCAAAGTAGCTTTATGGTTTCCCAGAGGGAATTTACCTGTACCTTGTCAAAAGAAATATAAAACAAACAAAAAATAAAAAAACAAAAAGACTAAAGTTGAGCCTCTGCACTTGCAGGGGACCAGAGTTCAGTTCCGAGCATTGTCATTGGTTAACCCCAAGGTCACCTCAGCACTTACTGGGCTCCTCGGGTACTCACAGAATACTTGCAAACACACACACATAAATCTTAGAAAGTTTACCAATATTGGGTGCCAACATTTAAAATGTTTTATATGCACTAAATTGTTTTTATGTTTTTAAGTGTTCAAAAATTATATGAAATTTTGTATATGTTGAGGTTTTTCAACGCTCTAGTGGTTTGGTGTCTCTACTTATATTGCTTTTCCTGATATTAGATAACAAATATCAGTCAAAATTCCATTTTTTAAAGAGGTTGTATACTTCTTTATGTGTATGAGTTTTTGTCTGCCTGTCTGGGCACTACATATGTGCCTCATGCCCACAGATGCCAGAAGAGGGCATTGGACTCCCTAGAACTGGAGTTAAAGGCAGCTAGGAGCCACCATGTGGGTGCTGGGAAGCAAACTCAGGTCCTCTGGAAGAGCAGCCAGTGTTACTATTGAACAATCTCTTCTGCCCCCAATTCTTTTTCTTTTTTGATTGCTAACTAGGTCAAATTTGATATATTCTAGGCTGTCAATTTTCAGGTGTGAATTCATATCACTTGATAAAATGTTATTAATAAGCATGTTTAGGGCATTTTGTCGTCAAGTAAATGTAATTCAATTCCTAAACGTCATGGCTGTAGAGAGTCTTTTACTGCCACGTGTATGTTCACTCACTTGCCTTAAACTTGTCTTTGTAAATGAGCCACTGGTCCTATTGTTGCTAAATTTTAATCAGAGTGAGTACAACAATGTGTGGAATTTCCACATCCTCTCATAGTGGCACACATCTTTAATCCCAGCACTTGGGAGGCAGAGGCAGGTAGATTCTCCTGTGAGTTTGAAGCCAGCCTTTATAGTGAGTTCCAGGACAGCTGGAACTACAAACTGAGACCTGTCTTGTGGGTGGGAGGAGGAAGAAAATGCCAATTTTTATCCAGGCACCTGAAGATTGTAACCTAGCAATTTAGATGTTCTGACATTCTATAAGGGAATTGTTAGACATACCTGTTGTGTCCGGCCAGCAGATCACAGCCTGGGTTCTAGCCTGGAAAGGCATTTTGGAAACCTGGAAGAGAAGAGGGGCTAGGCGGCGAGAGAAAGGAATGTAGCTAAGACAACATTCTGATCAAAGCTCAATTTTACTATTTCCAGACACTCAGTTATAAAGGAAGGGGGAGGGAACCCGATTTCCCGCCAAACAATCTCGGGGTCCAGTAGCAGGACAAACACGTGTGTGCCTCCTCCAAGCAGCAAGGCGACAGGGTTCAGCGGTGGGCGTGGCAGGATGAATGAGCAGGAAGCTCTACCCTTGAGCAAGCAGGTTCAAGTAGGTGGGGGAAGGGAGACCACAATACCTACTAATATAAACAGATGAGTTGGTTTTCAGAAGAAAATCACATTTCCACATGAATGAAGAGATTCCACAACCTAGACACTTAGCTCCTTGGAACTTCTATAACCAGACACTAATTGGAACACTCATAGAAGGGCACTTATAAGGGGCCTTACCTCTAACATTACCAAGCACCCATTCTGCTCAACCCTGAACTAATAATGCCTTTCAACTAACTAGGTACTCCAAACAGTCCACCTCAACGGGGTGCATGAAACTCACTCTTTCAAGAGACTGTTCACAGAAGACAGCTTTCTAGACAACTTCAGACACAAGATACTGCAACCACTTCCCATTTTCACCCCTTGGATATTGTGTGTGTGTGTGTGTGTGTGTGTGTGTGTGTGTGTGTGTGTGTGTGTGTGCGAGAGAGAGAGAGAGAGAGAGAGAGAGGGAGAGGGAGAGGGAGAGGGAGAGGGAGAGGGAGAGGGAGAGGGAGAGAGACAGAGAGAGAGAGAGAGAGCATGCACACACACATGAGATCAAACCCAGAATTGCCTGTGTACAAAACAGACACTCCAAGCTGGGCATGTGATGCACATCTTTAATCCCAGCATCTAGAAATCACAAGCAGGCAGATCTCAGAGTTCAAAGTCCATCTGGTCTACACAGCAAGCTCCAGGTTAACCAGAGTTATATACTGAGACTCGCGTGTCAAAAAATTTTTTTAAAAAGAAAGAAAAGACAGAGAAAGAAAAAATCTAATTGATCTACATCCCTAGCTCACATCCTCACCAGTTTTACGTCCTTTGATGTTCGTTCCTCCCTTTGCTATCCCACATCAGCACCTCCGTCACTCATAACTCCCCACTTGGCAATCACAACCTTCCATAGCAAGCCTTACTTAGTCTGCATTTTATCTTTCATCTCAGTGACTAGGTGTGAAATGAACTGCTTTGGTACCCAATGTGCAAATGCTAAATGGAGATTCAGCTGGACAGTCCTGTCTCAGCTGCAGCCTCTGCCCCAGGACAGCATCCTCCATGGTCCTCTGTCTGGTCCTTCATCCCACCAGTGGCTCTGATGAAGCATCTTGGTCCTATCTAGGACTTTTTCTTCCTGCAATTGAACCTCCTTGAATCCACTTGACATCTTCTCTCTCCAGGCTGAGTATCAGGAGGTCCCCAGGCCTGCCCCATACTGAAATAACATTAAAAACTCCAGGTGCCAGAGCCGTGGGTTAGGCCTGAGCTATTGTCTTCTGCATGAGCCTGAGGGTACTGTCTTTGTTACTGACACTGACTCCAACTGGGTGCACAGCCTGGCTCTGACCTTTTGTTCACCTTTTCCAGAACTTTGGATTGCAAGGAAACCACTGGGAGCTATGGGCAGAGACGGTATGTAAAACCACTAATGATGTCTCTGGCATCAAGAAAGACTCAAGGCTTGGATTACCTGGGAAACAGGAAGACAAAGTCTGGGTCAGAGGTCAAAGTGTTAAGTCCAAAATCAATGCACGGAGACCATCACTCACATATACAACAGACAAGAGTGTTATTATTTAGAGAAAGCAAGAAGTCTGCATACAGGGTCAGCCATTTAAAAAATGGCAACCTCAGACAAAATATCCAAAGTTGTTTTTATAGGAAACTAGGGGAAATTTAGCAAAGGTTAGGTAATCTAAAACTTCATTGGTGGGTGCTGGGGAAGTTACATGGGTCAGTTTCTGACTGGCTGCCATTTTAGTTTCACTATATTTGGTGAGGCCTTGAAATTCCAGGAGCCAACTCAGCTCTGAGCTTATTCTCCCTATGTCAGAGCCATCGATGGTTAACAGCCCATTCTCAGTAGGTCCTTCTGGAGAGCCCAATCTGCTTCCCTGGGACACCGAAACTTTTACATTCTCAAGGTTTTTATTGTCTTAAAGGCCCTCTCAGAGATAGGAGACATCAAATGGTCTCATGGTTAGGAGGTGAGCAGAGTCAAGGATCAGTGGTTAGTGAACATGTATGAACTTGGTGACATTTGCCTCCAGTGACTTAAATAATTTGAAATTTCCCCAATAATGAATTATTTAATAAATCATGAATATTTTAGATCACAAAGAAAAGCAAGTTGCTTGAGTGTTCTATGCCAGAAGCATGCACAACAACTTTGTCCCTTTCCACAATATCAGAATTTATTAAACACAATCATAAGCTAGGTTGTGTCAAGTTATACCAATTCCACTTGATAGTTGACTGTTGCTGGCATTTCTTCTAGGCTCCACCCAACAATTACCTGGCAACATCGAGGTAGGCCTGGCTTGCTATAACAGGGGCTGTTTGGCCCCTCTTTACACTCTCTGCTCTCTTCTCTCTCTCTCTCTCTCTCTCTCTCTCTCTTCTCTCTCTCTCTCTCTCTCTCTCTCTTCTCTCTCTCTCTCTCTCTCTCTCTCTCTCTCTCTCTCTTTCTGACCCCTTTCTTCCTCTCTCCCCTACCCCTCTCTCTCTACAGGTTCCTGGCTGGCCTCTCCTCTCAGCTCTCCTCTCCTCTCCTCTCCTCTCCTCTCCTCTCCTCTCCTCTCCTCTCCTCTCCTCTCCTCTCCTCTCCTCTCCTCTCCTCTCTTCTCCTCTCTGTTTCTTTCTGTTTCTCTCTGTCTCCATCTCTGTCTCCCTGTCTCTGTCTGTCTGTCTCTCTCTGTCTCTCTGTCTCTGTCTCTCTCTCTCTCTCTGTCTCTCTCTCTCTCTCTGTCTCTCTCTGTCTCTCTCTCTCTCTCTCTCTGTCTCTCTCTCTCTCTCTCTCTCTGCCTCTACACCCTCCTCAACTCCCCTTCCAATGAACTAAATAAACTCTATTCTACAATGTACCCATTGTATGGCTGGTACCTCAGCATGGGCCTCCTTAGGCAGCCCTCCCACTACACCATTCTGCACTCTATGAAACATATCCTGTGTTTTAAAAACACAATAGTTGTTAAACACAAGTTGTTTCATTCTGACTTTAATTATTAATTTGATTACACACTACACATCACATAGTAATTACACACACACACACACACACACACACACACACACATACACCATTAAGAAATAACTCCAAAAGGTTAAAGAGGCCAGAGAGTTCAAGGAGTTCCCAGAAGCCTCACTTGAGGCCGAGGCAGAGAAAAGAAGCAGATGCAGAGAGTCATTGCAGGTGGTTGGACAAGATATTAATGAGCCAGTAAGAGAGCTCCTGGAGGCTTCAGAGCTACTTTGGCCTCCCAGATTTTTTTTTTAAAGATTTATTTAGTTATTATGTATACAGCTTTCTGCCTTCATGTATGCCTGCAGGCCAGAAGAGGACACCACATCTCATTATAGTGTAAGGATCAAAAATTCGCTGAAGGAAGACCCCAGACTCAGTGTCCAAAACCAGAGCCTTTATTCTGCAGAAACAACTAGCATGCTAGGGTCACCATCATTTCAGAATGGTGACACAGACAAAAATATTCAAGCCCCTTTTATAAGAACTGCTTAATTTCTTCTGAAATAGCAAGAGACTTCTAAAACCTAGGGCACATTCCAATGGGTCACAAAAAATAAAGAATAAAAACAAAAACAAAACCATTAACAGAAGGTCATAAGGAAGATATACACCACAGGACCATAGGTGCAAAAACAGGAGATAAGATATTGACTGGGTGTACTGGCTAGTTTTGTGTCAACTTGACACAGCTGGAGTTATCACAGAGAAAGGAGCTTCAGTCGGGAAAATGCCTCCATGAGATCCAACTTTAAGGCATTTTCTCAATTAGTGTTCAAGGGGGAAAGGCCCCTTGTGGGTGGGACCATCTCTGGGCTGGTAGTCTTGGTTCTATAAGAGAGCAGGCTGAGCAAGCCAGGGGAAGCAAGACAGTAAAGAACATTCCTCCATGGCCTCTGCATCAGCTCCTGCTCCCTGACCTGTCTGAGTTCCAGTCCTGACTTCCTTTGGTGATGAACAGCAGCATGGAAGTGTAAGCCGAATAAACCCTTTCCTCCCCAACTGCTTCTTGGTCATGATGTTTGTGCAGGAAGAGAAACCCTGACTAATACACTGGGTTTATCTATATAAAACTTCAAGGGCAGTTTAGTGATGGTCTTTAACTTTCCATGAACCTGTAAGCTGGTAACAAATGATGAATCTTTAGTCAGATAATTGCTCCTAGTGGATATGCATGTAGACATGGTCTGTTATAAACCTCTTATTCAATTTATGACCTGAATTTATGTGCAAAATTGTGGTGAGCTTTTTACCAGTGAACATATATTCTGAAAGTCATACAAGTACTGAGAACAAAGTGCAGAGGCAGGCCTCCCTCCACTTCTCTTCCTGAGACTTAGAGAAGCACAGTTCCTTGCCTTAGAACAAAGTCAGTTTTACCTAGCCTCCCTCTGTTTTGTTATATGAGGTGCTGAAAGAGAGACTGCAGCCTCTCTCCTCAGAGCAACCCAGACAGGCCAATCAGCTGCAGAAGCAAAGTACCTTACACTTAGGCCTATGGCCTAGTTTCTGAGTGAAGACAAAGTAGAATAAAAAGGACTCTTTAACAATGGTTCTGAGTCACCCTGTAGTTGCTGGGAATTGAACTCAAGACCTCTGGAAGCACAGGCAGTGTCCTTAATCTCTGAGCAACCTCTCCAACTGTCCAGATTTGTTCTTAACTTTCTGCTAAAAAGCATTTCCCACCAGTTGGTCTTGGGTATTGATCTTCAGATATTGTCTGTTTTCTTTTAAATTGACACCTGTAAGTCAAGCAACTCTATGGCATTCAACAGAGAGGTATGCATAAAGCAATGCCCTTGTGGCCATGGACCTGGCGGATCCAAGCTACTTGGGGGGAAAATGTAGCCTGCTTATTGTAGTACGATTCTGGCCTTCTAAGGGATCCCCAGTTGCTAGTCAGCTGGCCCTTTAAGAATTCTTAGCTGAATTCTTAGCTGTTAGAAGTGCTTGACCCTATGACCTTCAGTATTGGTCATATTTTGTATTTCTGGGAACAGGAGAGGATATAAAAACTCCAGCTGAGGCTGAGAGTGGGAGGCTAAGACAGGGGGCCTAGCTGCATATGGAGAATGGTTAGAAGAAACGGTTGAGGGGGCTGGGCTGGAAACTGGGAGGAGCCCCGGCAGGGAATCAGGAGAATTGGTTACTGTTGTAAAATAGCTAGCCATTTTCTTAGTGAGCCCAACTTGGCAAGGCGGAGTGGGGAGGTTTGATTTCAAATACCCTAGAGCAAAAGGCAGGAGAAGGAGGGATGGATACTTTGTTTCAAAAAGCCCACAGGGTTGGGCACGGGTTTCAGCAGCACTTTTTTTTTTCTTTTCTCTACTTTTCCTCATTTTGGGCTATTTTGTTTATATAAAGATTGAAATATTATCTGAGCATCTGGAAAAATACAGGTGGAAGTGGAGAAATTGGAAAATTAACAACACCACCAATAATAATAATAATAATGGAAATGGGAAAAAAGAGGGTCTCTTCCTCTCTTTTCTTTCTGTAAAAGTGACAGAGTTGGCTGTGCAGCTAGAGAAACAGTAGAGGTAGACAAACTTTTGAAAAAAATGTCAAACACAGAAAAGGGAGGACAGATAGTTTTAATTCCCAGAGACTTAACTAGAGAGTGGGAGTTTCCCCAGGTAGAAAGAGGGGAAGGAACTGTGTCAAAGGGCAGACAAGTCAAAGAAATGGAAAAGCAGGACACTCAGAGAAGACAGCCCCTTCCAGGAGTCGGGTCCTAATTGAAACCTTGACATTTGAAAATGCAAATATGGAATGCAAAAAGGTTGTTGACCATTAAAGTTGAGGTAGCACCTATGGAAGAGTGGACCAGAGAGAGGACAGATACTGGTTCCAGTGTGTATAATGCCACAATAATTGGGCAAGCCATAGCTAAAGGTTTTAGACCTCAAAATGCACAGTGTTTTAACTGTGGATGATAGGGTCATTTGCAAAACCACTGTGACCAAACTGCTACAGGTCTCATCTCAAAATGCTGGTGCTTCCAGGGGTGTGCAGGCTATGTGGCAAGGGCTATTATTGGACCAATGATTAGATGTCTAAGAAATTTCTTGCCTTCGGGAGGAAACAAAATGGATGGTCCAGCTTGAGGCCTTGCAGCAAAAAGCACTAGCTAGCTATTTGCCTTTTGTCAGCCAAGAAATAACAAGCAGGCAGGAAAACCTCAACTAAGTCATGGCAGATCTAACGCATGCTGCTTCAGGCAGTGCTTGGACATATAAACATTCTAATAATACCCTAAAAGAAATACCTATTTTAAAAAAGGAAGAATAGAGACCCCCACCTCCCAGAGACAGACTAAATTGTGCTCTGTTAACTTTAAATTTTCCGAACATTAAAGAGAAAGGAACAACAGCTGCTAAGAGACATGGGGTTATAAGAAAAAACTGTAAAGCTGAATCAGTCTATACTATCAGGGTGTGTTAGCGTCAGAATGGAAGTCAGTGAACTTGCTTTGTGTTGGAGATGCAGATTTGTTTATATTTCCACAGGAAATGGATACCATCAAACTGAGCAAAGGGAGATCTTGTGAAAACCTTGGCCACTGACCCAAAAAGAGAGCCTGACCAACAACCACCTTCCCCTGCCATCCAGAAAAGCCTGGACAAGAAACGTTCGGCACCTAACCACTGACAGGCCGATGGGCAGGATCCTTCTAGGTACTGCCTTACTTACTGGAGTTCCAGGCAATCTAATGGTCATTTCTGGCTCCTATGGACATATGTATATATGAAGCGCGAGCGTGCGTGTGCACACACACAAATAAAATAAACCCAAATATTAAAATAGACTTAAAAAAGCAACTTAGCATGTATGTGTGTAGTTATGCAGTTATGCACGTGTGCACACATGTGTGGGGTGTTTGCCTGTGCGCATGTTTGGATGCCAGAGGTCAGCTTCGGTAGGTGTGTTCCTTTATCACACTCCACCTTATTTTTTGAGACACACAAAAACAACCTAGTTGTTGGTGTTTCAGCTAGGCTGACTGACTGATTAGAGGGCCACTAGGGATCACCCATCTCTGCTCCCCAGAATGGGGGTTACAGGTTTGTACCACAGTGTCTGGCTTTTGTGTAGGTGATAGGATCCATACCCGGGTCTTTATACTTGTATAGCAAGCTCTTGATCCCCCTCGGCCATATATCCCCAGCACGAAGGATTTTGTTTTCGTTTATCTTCATTCCTTCATTCTCTTGTTTTCATTGGAGTTAGAAAAAAGATTTTGGAGAAAAATTCACTTGGTATTATTTCTTCTGTGCACATAGACCACTGACACCTTTTCTAACTGTCCCACAGATTTTGGAAATTCTGTCCTCCTTCTTTCTTTTCTTCTTCTTCTTCTTCTTCTTCTTCTTCTTCTTCTTCTTCTTCTTCTTCTTCTTCTTCTTCTTCTTCTTCTTCTTCTTCTTCTTCTTCTTCTTTTTTAAATCAGGGCCTCCCAAGTGCAGGGATTTAAGCTGTATGCTGCCATGCCTGGCTGGCTTTTTTTTTTTTTTTTTTTGCTTTGCTTTTTGGAATTTCTCTTGTTGTACCTTTATGCTGCCTGGTTCTTCCCTCGGCTGAATCCAGAATATAGATGAGTCTGTGACAAGCGTGACTACCGCTTGCTGTCTTCAGCTGTAACATTTCAGACTGGTTTTTAAGAGTCCCACTCTTGAGCTCTTCAGCTCTTCAGCTCCTGATCCCTGCTCCTCCCAGTGGCGTCTGGTCTTGTGCCACCATCCCCCCAGTTTCTGTTTGCTGGAGCAACACTCGTCAAGCCTTTAGTTCCCACTAGCACTCTTTATATTCCTCTTTGACCATCAACTGGTGCGCTCTTAGCGGGTGGCCACTGGTGTTTTAACTGAGAGCTGTTTGTTGTGATATAGAATTGTTGGGGAAAGAAGCATATAATTGTTTTAAATTTATTATTATTAGTGTTATTGTTGTTGTTGTTGTTGTTATCTGTATGGTGTATGTAAGTGCCATGGTACCCTTGTGGAGGCCAGACAAGAACCTTTGAGAGTCAGCGCTTTTCTTTCATAGAGCAAACACAACTGGAACATGAAGGGACAGATAGGCCCAGATACAGTAATAGTGGGCTTGGAGACTCCTTTCTGAGTGTGTGTTCAGAGGACATGTTCTGCAAGACTTCAGTGGTTTAGCATTGCCGAGATTTATTTTACGGTCCAGGTTATGACTACCTTATTAAATGTCCCATGGTTCTGGCACAGAATGTGTATCTGCCTTCAGAAGAGGAGTACTGCACGTGCCTCGTTTGTTATCAATGTTGTTGAATCCACAAGGCCTGGAGGGACGGTGAGGGACGAGTGTGTGCTTAGAGGGTATACACCTTTGTTTGCTTCTTTTCCTTAAAGGCAACTCAAGCTTAGCTCCACCGGCCTCTGCATCACTTCATCACCGCTGCAGGCAAGCAGTAGAGTCAGCCACACTGAACTAGCCTCGGCCATTCAAAAGACAAGGAGCTTTCCGGTGTACCGTGTTGACTACTGGCAGCCTCTACTACGCATGCCTTCACTAAGGGAGGCAGGCATTGAAGGAGCTGTGTCTTCCTTCTAAGGGGATCCAGGTTTTTCTGGAGGCCGAAGGCGTTGGTACAGGTGAGCCAGGCTGGGGCCAAAGGATCCTCTCTGTGCAGTCGGAGCCACGGATGTACAGTAGAGATGTGAAAGCTGGAATGGGGACCGCAGTGAGACTGAGTAAGGGGTCCTGGGCTTGGAGCTGCAGATCTGACCTCAGCCTGTTTATTCTTAGGCTTCACAGTATAAAGATTTTAGTCTTTTACCATTGGAATTGCTTGCAAATTTCCACTTAGGTTATTCTGTCCTCTTCCACAGTATAAGTAGTTCTAATACCTGCTGACAGGTGGGCTCCTTTCCTCTATTAGTTAAAGAATCAAAAGACAAGAAAACCTCTCCGTTCAAAGAAAAGTGTGACACTGGCAAGCAGTATGGAGAAGGGGGACCTAGAGTCGGGGAGACCCCGACTCTAAGCGACTTTGTGGTTTTAGCTTGGGTTTAGGGTGGCTCATCTGGTGATCCCATATCCTTCTTTTGTATTGGTGCAAAGTTGTTTATGGCCCCTGCTGTAGTAGTGATTCTGTCTGTTCACAACCACAGACTTAACAGAGTTATTTACTGGCTGAGTAACCTCCTCTGTTGATTCCAAACAATATGCACGTATTCGGGGATCATTGGGGAATTTTGAATATGAACTGAATATTAAAATATTAAATATTAATTAAAATATTAAAGAATGACTTATTTTCCTGAGGTGCTACCATTACTTTATATTTGGCCTGTGGTGTTATTTCTGCACCTTTCAGATTGTTCAACAATGAAAAATTATAAAGATGAGGCAAATGTTTACCTCTTAGGTTTTTTTTTCTTTGATCTGGAAATTGTACTGACAGATTAGTAGAACTGCATGCAAAGTCAACATACATTTTATGCAAGAAAGAACTAGTGAAAAGAAATGAAGCCTCAAAGAAGACACAAGCTGAATTGTAAAATTGAATACCAGGTAAACACAGTATAATGAAAATGGATTCTTAGTTTTTATTTTCACTTGTCATTTTTATGTATTGCCTACGATTCTTAGCTATTTATTTATTGAGACAGGGTTCCACCGTATAGCTCTGGCCAGCTTGGAACTCCCTATGTGGGCCAAGCTGACCTCAGACTAGTAGTGATCTTCCTGCCTCTGCCTCCCAAGTGCTGGGATTGTGGATGGGGGCCCTCACCTCCAGCTATAGATGTTACTTTCATACAACATTTTAGTTTTGGTGTATGTTATAAACTGTTTAGGCAGCTCGCCATGTGGTACAGCTCCTGCCTATGCCTTATGCAATACAGGATGATTTTTTGATTATGTAGTTCTAGAGATGAGCTCTTTGAGAGTGTGTGTGTGTGTGTGTGTGTGTGTGTGTCTGTGTGTGTCTGTGTGTGTGTATGTGTTGAAGGCACATATTCACCAAGTGATGTGTGTTGGCTGTGATTAACATGCTTCCTCTCTCTCTGCCTGACTGTCCATCTTTTTTCTCAGATGTCTCACCCCTCTCCCCAAATCTGAATAAGTCCCTGGTGAGTTCTTAGGTGTTTTCCTAGTTATATATTTGCTTTATCTTACTTTCCTAGTGGAGTTTAAAAGGCATCCGACACTCCACATAGATAAATAAAAACAAAGAGCATATAAAATGAAGAGCCTTTCAGCTCCAAGCCAAATTGGAATATAGATACATATAGTCATGTGATCTCAGTTATAACTTTTGACCAGTAAAATTGTCTCTGATCCTATGACAGATGTAAAACTAATGTGGCTTATATGATTATATTATTAAGTAATTTATCAGTAATACTGTTTTCCTTAGAACAGTTCTGACAGGTCTTTAGATGGACAAGGATGGAAGTGGCAGCCCTGTTACAGTGCATTGCCAGGTTGTATACAGCCAGACTTCCATACTTGACATTCGTGCAATTCTGAATCTGGGATAGGATGCAAGACTCTGCCCACCCCATGGATTTCCCTACCCACTGAACCCTCCAGCCAGTCCTACTTAACATGATAACTTTACTATGGTTTCTTTTTTCCTTCAAAATAACAACTTAAAATATAGCTGACTAGAGGAAACATATATCCAATTAAAACTGAGGACCTAAATGTCTTACTTCTGCTGTCTTGACCCTTCATGGTTAATAGGGATATGTTTTTACAGGGACCAGTGTCCTTCCAGGACATAGCTGTGACCTTCAACAGGGAGAAATGGCAGCAGCCGGACCTTACCCAGAAGACCTTATATCTGGACGTGACACTGAGCAAGTATTACAATATGATATCAGTGGGGTAAGTACAGCTCCCTGCAAGTGGATTGGGCACATCTAGTGGGCTTTCTGAAATCCAAGTTTTCTGAAGTATGGGAAATGTCCAAAGACTGAAAGACTTTATAATGATTTTGTCTATTTTGTCCCATGTTCTCAATAATTGCTTTTGGATCCTCGGAGTATATCCCTGTGCCCTGTGAACCTTTCTGGAAAGAGCATGCACTCTTCATCTTATGCTTTCCGAAACAAAGCCCTCTATCATTTCCTGTCTATAGGGTGTCAAGTTCCCAAACCAGAAGTCACTTTACAGGTGAAGCAAGCAGAAGAGCCATGTGTGCTGGACAGTGAAGTCTCAAGTCACAGCTGTCCAGGTGAGCCGGGAGCCAAGAGCGCCAAAGGTGGGATTCGTGCCCTGCGCTGGGGCTGGGAGAGCCTGGCTTCTTCAAAGAGTGTGCCCAGGGTTTTTCTCTTTCTGTTCTGAACCTAGAACTGCTAGAGTGCAGTTTATGCTGGCCCCTGAATGGCTGCATATTCTCCCAATACTCTACCCATATCATTACTGCCTCTTTGCCTTTTTAATAGAGAGTGCATGTAATTTCTAGTAGCACGGATCATAGCACACCCTATGTTATCTAGGGGATCTTGCCTTCTTGATTTTGTCAAGATTTTTCTTTTTTAATTTCCACCTTTGTTAAGATGTCAGATCCTTGTGCATTTAAACCCTGACAGATCTGCCTTCTTTACAGTAATCATGGGTCATACTCGCAGCAGTTTTTATCTTCTCCCTTTTCTCTGTCTCACAATTGATATCTAGAAGTGGTCCTATATTATAGCTTCTTTATGGTTCTCCAACTGTTGACTTTGAACCTATCATGGACATTTTCTTCCTGTTTGGCTGTCACGATACAACATTAATTTAACATTTTTCATAAATTTTGATAATTCATGAGAAATGTTTTGCATTCCAGACACAAATGACTGAGTTATATAGTGACAGCCTTAGACTGCAGTCAGTATCATTATCAATTTGCTTTTGGTTCCCTTTTGTCCTTTTTCTTTTTTTAAAAAAAAAATCAATTACTTATTTAGGGGGCTGGAGAGATGGCTCGGCAGTTATGAGCACAGGCTGCTTTTCCAAAGGATCCAGGTTCAATTCCCAACACTTGTATGGAAGGAAGCTCACAAGCATTTGTAACTCTAATTCTAGGGGATCGCACATTCTCTTCTAGACTCTGCAGGCACTTCACACACATGGTATAGGGACATACATGCAGGCAAAACACTCATAAACATAAACTCATAAACTAAAAAACCATTTTATGTGTATATATGCATGGTTGCACAGTCTTGTTTGTGTGGACACATGTAAATGGCTATGAGTGGAAGCTGGAGTTGAACTTTGGGTGTTCTTCCTCATGGACTCTTAATCTTGCGTTGGAAACAGGATCTGTCACTGACTTGGAGCTCATTAAGTAGGCTAGGCTGGCTGGCCATTGAGCCCCGGGGATCTGGATGCAATTGTTTCCACCTCTTCAGAGCTGGGATTATAAATCATGCCACTCAAATCTTCATGCATGTATAGCAAACACTTTGCCGGCTGAGTTGTCTCCTTAACCCCCACCCCTGTCCTCCATTTGAGATAGGGTCTCTCTTCTATGTAGCCCCAGCTGTCCTGGAACTCATGTAGAATAGGCCAGCCTCTAACTCACAGAGATCCACCTATCTGTGTCTTCCAAGGGCTAAAGTTCTATGCCACCACATATGGCTTAAGACAGATTTTACCGTATAGCCCAGGCTGGCCTTCAGCTTGCTTTATAGGTCAGGATGGCATTGAACTTATAATTCAGCTTCCTGAGGGCATGGATTACATGGCCTGGTTTGTTTTTTTTTTAATGCCCTTTTATTTACTTATTCCTTTAACCTCCATACTCATTTCTCTCCCTAGAGGTGTCTTTGCTACCTTTGAATTTGTAGGCTATTGGTAACATATAAATTTGTAGTTTATAGAGATGGTTAGAGGCAGTTGAAAACCTCTGATGTGGGTGTTGGGAACTGAACTCAGGTTATCTATCTAACAAGCTCTTATTCACTATGGACTACATATTTTAATAAATGTAAAATCTGCTATTTGATTTTGAGTAGAGACCTAAATTAGGCCTTAGGACTTTAGTGTTCTAACATCTACTCTAAGACACTGAGTCTCCATAAAGCTTAAAGGTTGCCCAGTCTGGAATATCTGAATGGAAGAAAAGATGTCTGTAGGAGAAACACCTTATGGCATTGGCCTTGTTACAACACATAGAATTTTTACTTTCCCTTAACTGGTAAAATATGAGTTATGGAGTCCTACCTAATAACAAATGAGACTGGACAAGTCTGGTGTGCCAACACTGCCAGGCACTGGGTACAAACTCTCTGCTGTGCAGGAAGGGGACAAATTTGATGGGCAGTTTTCTATCTTAGACATCTGTTGTTGGATATGTAGCTCTCTGTCCCTGTTATGGTTTGGGTATGAAGTGTTTATCACAGAGTCATATGTTTGAACATGGTCCCAAGTTGGTGGTACTGTTTGGGAGGTTGCAATTCCTTTTGGGTATATGGCCTTGCTGGCAAACATAGGCCCTTAAGGGCAGGGATTAAGGGTTATAGGACATCCTAATTTTGGCCCAAGCTCTCTGCCTTCTGGGTAGTACCATGTAATGAATAGCTCCCCCAACATGCTCTGCTGCCGTGGAAACTTCTCTGCTGTGATGGGATATACCCGCTGAAAATGGGAGCTAGAAAAACTCCTGCCTCCCTGATGCTGCTTCACCAGGTATTTTGTCTGAGATGAGAAAAGCAAGCAGTAAAACCACTAGAGCTGGGGTCACAGAATTAAGTCACAGACGTGCAGTTTGGTCTTTGCTAAGCTGGGTAACTAAGGCTGTAATCGTCCGCTATCAACCTAAATAACTTGGTATTTATTCAGGACATACCGTTAAATAGGAAAACAGGAATCAGGGAAGATTAGAGGAGTTATGGATGAAAGGTAAGAATCTGGGCTAGGAATATTTCCTGTAGGGGCTAGAGGTGTATTTCAGTGACAAAGCACGTGTGACTGTAGAGTCCACTCAGCACTGAAACCAAACCCATAGGTACTCATGTTAAGTGGAAGGGTTGGGTTCATTACTCTGCTCTCTGGGCATCTTCCTCACCTTTACTTCTGGGTTTGCTTGGGTTCGAATCTCCTCCCTCTCAGTCCCTCAGTACTTGATTTGGGCAGTCACTAAACCTCCTCAGTTATTCACCTATAAAACAGAATCAATAGCAAAGGGTTGTCCTAAAGCTTAGATAACTAAATATGGAGTGACATCACACATCCAAGTGCCATTACTTAGTGTCTGGTAAATATAGATTGTTGTGATCTTCTGCTGTATGTGAGGCAGTATACCCATTTATGTATATTTAATATATTTGTATAACATCTCTCTTTCTCTGTGCTCACTGTGAATCCTTTGATATATAAATCATTCTATTAGTTGTTCTTTGTGCTAAGTATATCTTTTCCTTCTTTTTAGATGGGGACATTGTTTTTGAGACTTCACCAGACAGACCATCTGGAGAAGTTTCTTTCCAGCCTGCCTGTGAGAAATAACCTCTGCACAATAGACACCCCCACTTCAGCTTTAGACGAATTGCAGAAAGATAATAGGCAGAGAGGGCAATATGAGAAAAAAACAACCCAAACCTCTAGGTCACGTGGTTGCCGCTAGCATGGCAGCAGAAACTCCTAGGAAAAGCAGCACATGGGAGGACACTGGGAAGCAGGGTCCCATAGACACACAGCTTGTTCCTGCAAGAAAGAGATTCCATCGCTCTGACTCCTGCAGAAAGAGTTTGAAGGTTCGTGGAAGCTTACATCATCACAACAGAAATAAGACAGAAAATCATGAGAAGAGTATCAAATATGGTGATACTTTTGTTAATACGAATTCCCACACAGAAGTAGACATTTGCGAAGGCCGTCGGTGTTGGGAACCTCAGAGTGGTATGCGTCCTGTCACTCAACAAGAGGAAAGGAAGACCAGGAGGAACCTCCACCTGTTTCCTGACTATGGAAAAGTTGCTACTCCGTCTCTCCACACCAGAGTCTTCCTGCTGAAGAAAAACAGCGTGTGAACAGCAAAGGGAAGACCGTGTTGACTCTAAACTCCCATCGTGTGGCACCGGAGGGTGTTTATACGGGAGGAAAACCCAGTCTGTGCACTAGACTTGGGAAGGACTTTTCCCATAAGTCAGGGCATCGAGCTACTCAGAAGGTGAGTCACCATTAAGTGCCCAATGTGTGTGAGAGCTGTCATCCACAGGTCTCAGCTGCTGAGATGCCAGACGAAGTACTCTGAAGGAAAACCCCATAAACACAATGAATGTAAGCAATCGTCTGAGGGTTCAAATCTCGGTATAGACATTAAAAATTGTATGACGGGGAAACCTTTCGAATGTACTGAGTGTGGAAAAATCTTCAGAAGGAAATCAGAACGCATCAGAAGATCCAAACTGAAGAGAAACCCTCTGTGTGTACTGATTGTGGGAAGACCTTCACCGGAAATCACAGTTTCTCACACACAAAGGACCCCATACTGGAGAGAAACCCTCTGTGTGTACTGAGCGTGGAAGATCATTTATTAAAAAGTCACAGTTTCATGTGCAGCAGCGAAGTCAAACAGGAGAGCGTCCCTTTATATGTTCAGAATGTGGAAAGGTCTCTCATAAGGCAAACCTCATTGTACTCCAGAAGATTCATAGCCGGGAGAGATTCTATGTATGTACCGAGTGTGCACAGGCCTTTGCTGACAGGCCCTATTTCATTAAACACCAAAAGATTCACACTGGAGAAAAGCCCTAGAAATGCAGTGACTGTGGAAAAGCTTTTACCTGGAAGACAGGTCTCAGGCCCCATCAGAAGCATCACATGGGTGAGAAACATCACGAATGCTGTGAATGTAGAAAGACGTTGTTCATTCACAAGTCAACACTGCATACACACCAGAAGAGCCACAAAGAAGAAAAATCCTATGTTAGCCTAGAGTGTGGGAAGGCATTCTTCCACAAATCACATTTTGATATACATAAGAACATTCATACCAGGGAGAAACTGTATAGGTGCTGCGATTGTGGGAAATCCTTCACTATGAAGTCACAACTCCATTACACCCACAGATTCACATGGGCGAGAAACCCTATAGATGTGTCGAGTGTGGGAAGGCCTTCACAGAGAGCTCAAATCTTTTGGCACATTAGAAGATTCACACTAGAGAGAAACCCTTTACACGCTGTGACTGTGGAAAATCCTTCTCTCAGAAGTCGGGCCTCCACGTACATCAGCAATCCCATTCTGGAGAAAGACAGAGTGCTGTTCATGTGGGAAAGCCTTTGTAAGGAAGTCAGCACTGATGAAACATCACAGAATCCACACAGGAGAGAAACCATATATGTGCTGAATGTGGGAAAAAACTTACTAAACACCAGAAAATTCATGCTAAACAGAAACTTTATAAGTGTGGTAACTTTTAGGAAGCCTTAAACTGGAAGCCAGAACTCTCAAGTCAACTCAATACACTTCAGGAATGAGATACTGGAGGAGAGGGCCTGACGCCACAGCGATGGTGTGGGGATTCAAACATGAGGTAATGAGGTCCGGCTACCATCTACCTAGGCTAAATTATGAATATCTGGATAATACAGCATGTACCTACTACACATCTGGGGGGATGTTTTAGAGAAAGGGTTTAAGCTGCAAATCACTGCTGGGCTTATCTCTCAGATTGACAGGTGCTCACAAGTGATGGTGGAGATGCACCAGGCATGTTGGTGTGCAGAAAGTTCTCTGAACCCAGGAATTTGAGACTAACTTGATCAATATGGCAAGACTGTATCTCTCAGGCAAGTAAATAAAAGCAATCGCAGCACCAGGTAGTGGTGGTGGCGGCGCATGCCTTTAATCCCAGCACTTGGGAGGCACAGGCAGGTGGAACTTTCTTGTGTTCAAGGCCAGCCTGGTCTACAAAGTGAGTCCCCAGACAGCCAGGACTATTACACAGAGAACCCTGTCTCAACAAAACAAACAAACAAGCAGCAGTAACAAAACAAAAATCCAAGATGATTTGGAATCTTTTTTCACTTGTGTAAGCAGCTGTGTAAATTCAGGCATGTTGAGGTTTTTTGCATCTCAGGTAGCAAATGGATCACCGTTGACTCACAATATTTCCTAAGAAGAGTGGCTACTTTTCCACTGTTCTCTACTGACTTTCTAAAATGTTCTAAAGGTTTCTATGGACTGCTCCTGAAGAGCGCTGGTTCTCCAGGTAGAAGGTGGTGAACTCAGGAAGAAAGGAAGAACATTTCTGTGATTCATTTTTCTCTCACCTTTGGGACATTACCATCTTTACTGCTTTTATAGTAGATGTTAGCTGATGCTATGGAAGTGGGTTTCAGGAGGTCGAGCCTATGTGCTAGACTTGATCAGTGATGCCAGCTGCAGTCCACGCTGGCTGTAGTGTAGAGTCCCGGGAGTTGGGTCTAGATAAGACTCTGCATCGTCACCTCACCTTTGTTTATATGGACTTGTAATTTTTCTTTTTACTGATTCCTTTTTGAAAAATGGGCACATTAAGAAAAATGATGGGCCAGGGAGTGGTGGCACGTCTTTAATCCCAGCACTCAGGAGGCAGAGGCAGAGGCAGGCCAGCCTGGCTTACTGAGCAAATTCTAGTACAGCCAAGGCTACACAGAGAAACCCTGTCTCGGCGGGGGTTGGGAGGTGGGGTGGGGTGGGGTAAGAAAAAAAGATGGGCTGGCAAGATGACTCAGCTACGGATGATTGTTTCCAGGCCTTAGAATTTGAGTTTAATCCCTGGAATGCACATGGTGGAAGGAGAGAGCCAATCCCACAGGTGACACTGTCCTCTGACCTTCACATAGGTGTTTGACATACATGCATCACAAACCCACATACAGTCACATTAAATATGTGTAATTCTAAAAAGTTTTTTTTTTTTGTTTTGTTTTTTCGAGACAGGGTTTCTCTGTGTAGCCCTGGCTGTCCTGGAACTCACTTTGTAGACCAGGCTGGCCTCGAACTCAGAAATCCGCCTGCCTCTGCCTCCCGAGTGCTGGGATTAAAGGCGTGCGCCACCACGCCCGGCTTCTAAAAAGTTTTGACACATAGAATTCTGTGCTCAAGGTTTGTTACTGTGCCATCTGTGTGTCCTATAGTCTGCCAGCAGTCTCAATTGGTTGCTTCCTTAGAAGACAAAATAGAGTTGGACATTAGAAAAAGTCTTTCCATTCTCTGTAAATTAATTTTACTAATAGGGTGTCCTAAGGATTCCCAATAATTGTGAATTTGTCTCTCTTGGTGAGCTGCCTTTTCTGGGTCTATATATTTTGAGTTGTTTTAAATAATACATTTAACTTTAGAGTTAATGTTTTCTAGTTAACTGAAATGACTATTATGAAAAGTTTCTTTTTACTCTTAGTGGTACGGTACTTTGTAGTTTTTGAGACAGGACCCCACCCTACTATGTAGCCTCAGGCTGGCTTGGATCTTTCTGTATAGCTTAGGCTAGCCCAGAACTTGGTAGCTCTCTTGGCCTCAGCTTGGCTCTTTTGTATAATATCTTACCTTTATTTTTAAACCAGATTACAAAGTAATGGATTTCCATAAGGAACTTCCATTTTGGTTGGTTCTCCCTTTCTGGATTCTCCATCTGTTGTAACCTTTTGCCTCAAGTGAGCCTCCCCTCACTCTGTTCTATTGTGTTGCTCCCGTGTTGGAGTTTCCTGGCCTTTATTGTTATTTATTCCCTTCTGAATATACATGTTTAACAGATAGAGGTCTTGAGCTGTTTTTTTTTTTTAACCCCCGTTAAAGATCCTAGCATCCAGAGGTCCCCCTTCTCTTCTGAGAGAATGAGCACACTAACCATACACATAGAGGATGGGATCCTCTTCTTTCCTCCTTAAGCGTCAGGAAACACGAACTGGTCCAGCCTCACTTGCAGTAAGGTGGATCATGCTTTCTATTATTGCATTAGGCTTCTGAGCCATCAATGCACACTTTTCTGGAAAACAAAAATTCAGAACAAGCAAAAATCGGAAAGGTAAAATAAAGAAGCAATTTGTGTGTGCTGATACCCAAACCTTTCCCACCAGGAGAGAAGTAATTGTTAGAAGCTTGGCTGTCCAAAAGAACCATGAATAAAAGGGACATGTGTCATTAAGACCTTTAATAGTCTCTGCCCCAAATCTCTGACCAGGAGCACCAGTATAGAGAGACAACATCCTAGTACTCATCTCTGACCCACAGCAGGGCAGCAGCCTCACTACCCAAGTCAGCCCAAACTTATGGACGGTCCTGGGAAACTGATTTCTTATTCAGACATATGCTGCAATCAGAGCAGAGCTGTCAAAAGAACCAGAACATTTCTGATTATCTGGAAATTATTCCCTAAGGCCAACATAACAACCTCCAAGGCACCCAGCAGGAACCATTAAAATTGTGGCTGTTGATATCCGATCACTGAATGCCAGAGCTCCCACTTTCTGGCACCTGGGCTAGAAGGCAGGCCGCCTGTGCCTCACAGGGTCTGGAGGCAGTGAGTGGGAGCAAAACCTCATGGAGTTCTGAGTCAGATGGGGGTGGCTTAGCAGCGGCAAGTTTTCAAACACACTGCCCACCTCAGAGACACTGTGAAGACACAATGAGAAGGGAGAAGTCACTTAGTACAAAGCCAAGTGCACAGGGTTTTCCAGAGAGGCAGAAGTGTACGCATCTCCATCACAGGGAGAGAGGTGGCCACCTCTCTAAACCTCGGCTATGGTCCTGATGGTGCATGGTTGTTGATATGGCTGAGTTCAGGGTAACAGCTGATTCTCCCCCAACACATCCAGTATCACCCCACCACTGCCCTCCATGTTTCTGGTAACTCCACCAGGTGGGTCCCCCTCTCCCTTCCCCAAGGCTTGCTCAAGGCCACGCAGCTTCCAAATAATGAGGCTCTGGGAAGATTTCAGGGTCTTTAAAGCCTCTCAGCCTGAGCAGTGAGGTGACAAACTTTATCATCAGTAGTCAAGGTCCCCAGAGTCATAGGGCACAAAGAAGTATGTGAAAGGATGGCACATAGTCCCCTGCAGGACAGCCATGTCAGGATCTGAACCAGGAAATCCGAAAGGCAAAGTGTTATAAAGACCCCCGTGGTCACGATGAGTACAGGGAGACCAAAAACAGACACTTGTGTAAGAGGAACAGTGTCGGCCACCTTTATGTAAACACTGGGGGATGTAAAGCTACAAAGGCATCTCCAGAAGGAGGACCTAATTGAAGACTGCCTGAGAGTCCAAGGATTGCTGACACAGACAATGTCAGCCAATCGGGAATTGCTGTTTAGAAGAGATGATTTCTTGGGACCAATGGGGCACAGGTGGAGGGTATTAAAGGAGCTTGCAGCAGAGCTCAGTTGAGCTTGCTGCAGTGTTTCTCACCTGCTCCCAGAGATTGCCATTGATTTTGAGCTACCTCACCTCCAACCCCCAAGGGCAGGTAGTGTTGGGAAGTGAGGAGTCCAGGGCACAGGCAGCATCGTTGTCCATGACCTGAGGGGATTTTTTTTTAGGGAGGAAGACAGGCCTGAACCATAGAGAGGAAGCAAGGCAGGAAATGAAGTGTCGCTCACTGCAGTTTGTTTGCCGTGGGCACCTGCAGTTGGACCCTAACCATTTGGATGGATGGTTGGCCTCTCTTGGTTTCTGCCATACATACTCACATGCATCCATTGTGCTACTTGCTTCTGGAGCCTGGAATGCCCAGCATATAACTGACAGCACCAGAAGCTTTCTGCTATAAATGCAGCGACTCTGCGCTTCTCTGATCTGACACACTAAACTACCCCAGTCTTTGTAAGTATGGAAAAAATCCTGTGAGGTCTTCCATTGATAATCCAGACCTGAGGAAAGCACAGACAGGTCTCTGGAGACACGGCTCTCTCTGCTCTACCTTCCTGTTCAGCTTCAGGTCACACATGGAAAGAGTGTGAGCCTGCAGAAGTCAAGGACAGATGGACAGAGCACAGGGTTCAACTACCTCCCTCCACCCCAGAGCAGAATGTTCTTAGGAGACAGCCGTTGGGGTGCAGCATAACCAAAGATACCAAAACTGCTCAGGCTTCATTTACCCCTCACACTACTGAGAGCCTTCATCGTCTCCCGGGGAATCCAGATGTGCAAATGTCCTACCCAGTACTTAGCCAAGAACTTTACAAAGTGACAAGGGGTGGAAAGGAAAGTGAGTAGGCAGGCAAAGAGCACACGGCAATGGATGGGATGCATTTCCTTCCCCATTCAAGTAAACTCTGAAAGGAAAAGGAAAAAAAAAAAGAGGCCTTCAAGGAAATTAGAATGCTGACAAACAGGAGTGAATTTTGTATCAAAAATTTCACAGGCTAAATATATAGATTCACAGTTATCTTTTACTGATCTCACAAACCTTCAGAAGTGGTATGGCCAACAGACACATGGGTTAGCCAAGAGCATATGATCACCACAGGTGGCTCCCAGGTTCACAGATGTAACACACTATGCTGGGTATCTTTGCAGTTTTGTGCCCTAAAAAAATCTAAAAGAAGCCGGGGTTCATCCCTATAAATACAAGCTCTCAGTAAGAAGAGACAAATGGATTGCCACAAATTCAACTCTGGCCATGTCTGAATGTGAGTTTTTTCATTTCTGAACATGCCTTGGGCTCTTCCCGAGGCAGATCGAGTGGGGCCTGCCTGGTGATGACAGCCCGAGGAGGTTTCTAGGTGTTAGGACCGAGGGCTATACCCACTGTCATCACTCAACCAAGGCCCACTGCAGAAAAGAGAGCAAGGCCACAGGAAGTTCATGCCTGCCTTGATCTGACATGGATGTTAGCTTCTTGCTAAGAATTTTGTTTTGCTTTTGTAGCATAGCTTCTTTGTATAACACACACACACACACACACACACACACACACACACACACTACAAAAATAAAAAAAAAGTCTCACCAAAGAAAAGCCTATATGAAACTTTTTTGAGACAAGGTGATCCCTGTAGGCCAGCAATGAGTGTAGCTAGCATGGGGCTGGGAACAGCAGACAGTAGGGGCCTAGGCCAGAACCCAGAACTCAGAACCCTAAGTCACTGAGCCTGCAGTGTGCCGATGGACACAGATAGAGCTGAAGACTTTAACCTTACTTTTAGGCCCAGCTCAGCACACTTCCTCGTGTGCCAGTGGCATATACCTTCCTACAGCTTAATTTTAGCTGTTTGTAAAATGCTTTCTTCTCCTTTCTAGAGGCCTACAAACAGTGGGAAGTCCCATTCATATCAGGATGCTGGGCACCGCCCAACAAAAGTTCATCAGAGTAAAGAGCTCATATGCTTTGTTGGTTGCAAAATATTTTCAGGCATCTTCTATCTATTTTGTCCTTCCTGCTAATGGTTTGACACCCAGTTTCCTTATTAACAGTCAATATTATTCTTGATGGCCAGATTATTCTGCACCAACTGTAAGTGCCACTCTGTACCAAGCTAGGGAAAGCCAGAGCATCAGGCTAAGACAGGCACTCAACATTGGGTTATGAGTGCCTAGCCAAAGGTATCAGAGCAATTGCAAAGAGACACTTAGGTTGTCATTCACTAAGAAACAGTCCTAGGAATTAAGGAGGTTTCTTTTCAGCACCTGAGAAATGTGAGAACTCCCTGCAATGGATTAAAAACCCAGTCAAGGGTATAAAACCAGCTCACAAACTAAAGTGACACTCTAGGGATACCATGTTCGATACTCTTCTGTTGCTGGAGTAAAACACCATGACCAAAAGCCACTTACAGAAGAAGAAAACTTACAGTTCCAGAGAGACAGGAGCGATGACAACAAACAGCAGGCATGGCTGCAGGAGCTAGGAGCTGAGAGCTCACGTCTTCAACCACAAGCAAGGAAGCAGAGAGCAAACTGGAAGCAGTCAAGGGTTTTTATTCTCCAAGCCAGGCTATTCCTGTGACACATCCACACTTCCAAAACCTCCCCACACAGAACCACCGACTGCGGATTAAGTATCCAAATGTCTAAGACTACAGGGGTGAGGGTGGGGTGGGGTGCATTTCTCATCTAAATCACCAAAAGATAGCAAATGATTTTCAGAGGAAGGAAAGTGTGTGCACGTGCATATCATAGTTTATTATAAACTATGTCTCTCTGGTATATGGGGGTCAGGGTTCCAGATATTTAGATTAGATTGAATTCTAGAGATTTAAAAAAAATGGAGTGTAAACAGAAAAAGGAGAAGGACTGTGGACTAATGACAGATGTGTCCCCCTTTCCTGGCACAAAGTGACACATTTCTCCTACCAACCCTCCCCTTGCTGTGTCTTAGATGCCAAATGAGGCTACTGGACCTCTGAAAACCCTGTCCACAACTGAGGAGCAGGGCAGTCCCAGATGAAACGAGCAGAAAGAAATGAAGGTTTCCTGGCTTACCTCTGAGCCCTGATCCGCAGTGGCAGCTCCCAGCACATGGAAACTCTTTATAATTAAAGTGCGGGGGACTCTGGAGCATTCTCTAAAAGTGAGACCAAAAGAACAAATGGTATCTCTACAGGGCCACACATCTCCTCACAGCATGCAGCAATGAGGTCACAAAAACTGTTCTTTCTGAAGAACTAAATGTAGGCATCAAAAATAGCATTTAAAAAAGTAATTCTTAAAGTCTTTTGTGGGAGAAGGCACATTTTAATTAGAAAAATACACCCCCCAATGATCATTGTTTTCATATATACAGTCAGGAGGAGTTCTGAGTAAGATGGTGGGAGGCACATAGGTGTTGATTTTTGTCCCCTCCTTTCTAGATCTAGTGTTAGAATAGTGCAGTGGCTATTCCTGGTTGTCAACTTGACTAAATGAACTACAATCCAGAATTGGAAGGCTCTCCTATCATCCTGATCGTGAGACTGGGAGATACAAGTTTCTTTTTCTTTTTAAAAATTTATTTTATGTGAGTACACTGTTACTGTCTTCACACACACCAGAAGAGGGCATTGGATTACAGATGAGTGTGAGCCACCATGTGGTTGCTGAGACTTGAACTCAGGACCTCTGGAAGAGCAGTCGGTGTTCTTAACCACTGAGCTATCTCTCCAGCACACCCCCATTTTAAAACTGACTTTAAACTTTGATTTACTTATCTAATGTATATGAGTATACTGTAGCTGTCTTCAGAAACACTAGAAGAGAGCATCCAATCCCATTATAGATGGTTATGAGCCACCATGTGGTTGCTGGGAATTGAACTCAGGACCTCTAGAAGAGTAGTCAATGCTCTTAACTGCTGAGCCATCACTCCAGCCTGAGATACAAGTTTCTGACCTGGATCTTGGCATGGAGATCTTGAGGCATAGTGGCTATGAATCCTAGAAGACTAAGGCAAGGAGATCTCTGAGTTCAGGGTTGTCTGAGACAAAGCAAGTCCCAGATCCAGGTGTGGTGGTACACATCTGGGCCACACCTTCTGCTGGAGACCTACATAAAGACGTTGGGAGAAGGAAGTCTCTCCTTCACCTGCTTGCCTTGTGGGACTGAGCAACTGCTAGATCCTTGGACTTCCATTCACAGCTGCTGCTGACCATTATTGGGGAGTTAGACTTACAGACTGTAAGTCATCAACAAATTTCCTTACTATATAGAGACTACCCATAAGTTCTGTGACTCTAGAGAACCCTGACTAGTACAAATAGCTTGTGATAAACCTCCCTTGTGGGAGTTAATGATAAAAGGAAATACAACTAACTGGGAGGAAACAAAGATTGCATAATAAAAAGGGCAACACTAAAGTCTCTTATCAAGGCTGGTAGTAGAAAAGCATGCCTGCAAGGCAAGAACTGTGGAAGGAGAGGTTGAGTCAGGAGGATTGCTATAATCCTAGCCAAGTCAAGAGTATGTGGCCTTGCCTCACAACAAAACATAGCTGAAACTCTGCCTGTGTCCTCGGAGAGGTGAGAGAAGATTCAGAAGATTCGGTGTCTAGGAAGCAAGTCTAGATACTATGTGTCTAATTCATGTTTGCTGCTGTGAGGAGACACCATGACCACCAGTTAAGGTTTAAAGTTGAATTGGGGCTGACTTACAGTTCAGAGGTTTAGTCTATTTTCATCATGGCAGGAGGCATGCCATCATGTAGACAGACATGGGGCCTGAGAGGCAGGTGAGACTTCTAATCTGGATCCACACGCAGCAGTGTGGCCTTGTTGGAGGAAGTGTGTCACTGGGGCTGGACTTTGGGGTTTCAAATGCTCAAGCCAGACACAGTGTCTCTCTGCCTGCTGCCGGTGGATCCAGATGTAGACCTCTCACCTACCTCTCAGGCCCCATGAAGGACTGGGAGTAATACGGAGGAAATCTAGCACATGCAACAAATTAATTCAGGACTTGTTCAATTAACTGTATTTTCAAAATGAACAGGAGATACCAGGATAGGAGTACTTTGGAGAAAGATTCCAAGTCTGAGAAACAGAAATTTCAAAATAAAAGCGACTAATCACACACTCCATGAAAAATGACTTTCATCTTTTAGGATATTGTGTGCCAAAATAAGGTAATGTAGGCCATAATTTTTTATGATGCAAATTTAGAATTCACTAAGAGACAAACGGTTTTAACATAGATTGCACGTAGGCATTAAGGAAGAGAAAGGGGCTCTCGGGGAAAGGACAGTGCACACTCCGGCTCCTTAAGGGGTAAGCATTTTTCCTTGTACATCATCAAGTCCTTGATGAGGGGCCCTTTTGACAGGTGTTTCAGTCCTTTTGATCCCCGGACCCAGCAGCTAACAAGTCAACAGTTGACCCAGCAATCCGACAAGTCCCTCAAGGGAAAGAGCTAGGAGCTGGAGGCAAACCCAAACTCCAACGACCTTCAGAAAATCAGACTATTTCTTCTAAATGAAATGGGGTCGGGAAGGGAAGAAGCGCCGCTATGAGCTCTCCTGTGGCCAGAAGGCAGTAGGGTGAAGGAGACCGCATGAGTAGACAAAATTTCCAAATCAAGACACAGATCATGTGAAGGGTCCTCTCCACACCAGCGTCCACAGGCTCTGTAGCCTAGATCGAGGGCTAATACCTTCTTAGTACCTACTAGCACAGGTCACATGACTTCAACCTGGCCAATGAGGAGAGCCCATTCAACCTGACACATCTGATTGGCTAAATTCTAGGCATGTGACCAATCGGACTTCTCAGGCGGCACAGTTGGACGTGGGCGAGGGTTACTGAGGCAGTTGGTGACTGCTTTGTCATGTTGAAAGCGGAGCTTTCTTTGCAGAGACGCTAGCGGCGGAGGTGGCACCGAAGTGCGTGCGCACTGAGCACGAAGTCAGGAGAGACGCTGCCTGGTTTACTCACCCAGCACCTAGGTACCATGTTGTCTGCTGCTCTATCTCTTTGGACTGCTTGCTCTCATGGATTCCCTCACCCCGTCTTGTTTGCTGTGTAAACCACGTTGAGTTAGGTGTTACACGACACCGACCCTTGTTTCGACTGCATTTTGAGCCACCCAAGCCCAAGTGCAGCACACCGTAGACTGTCCGCAGTGGCTCAGGGACCCCAAACCCCTCCATAGAACTTTGTGGGCCTTCTCAGGTTACCAGACCACTGCCCTCTTCCACATCCCCAGTGGTTCCTCTTTTATATTCAGACTCCTCCAGATCCCCAAGATGCTGCATATGAGGGAACAGCAGTGGTATTTATCTTTGTGAGACTGGCTTGTCACATGTAACACAGTCATCTCTAGGCCCCCCTCTTTTCCTAAGAATTGAACTTGGTTCTTATGACTGAATATGTGGTTTTGATCTGGGTTCTTATGCATGCTGTATTCTTCATCAATTTGTACATATGGAACCATCCTTAAATTCTTGGATGCGCCAATGGGTTGTTGAATCTGGTGTGACTATTTTCACATCTATGTTTAAGGGAATTGACTTGTAATTTTTTTCTGTTTATTGTGCCTTCATCTAATTTTTGCACAAGGGTAATATTGGTTTTGTGGAATGTATTGGGAAGTGTCCCTTACCTTCCATTTTATGGAATAGTTTGAAGAACACGGTATCATCTTTAAAGATCTAATAGAATTCAGCCATGACTATATCTGGTCCTGGGTTTTGTTTTGTTTTGTTTTGTTTTATCCCCCAGGTAGGGTTTCTCTGTGTAGCGCTGGCTGTCCTGGAGCTCAGTCTGTAGACCAGACTGGCCTCTAACTCAGAGATCCACCTGCCTCTGCCTCCCAAGTGCTGGGATTAAAGATGTGCACCACCCCTGCCCAGCTTTTTTTTTTTTTTAATTTCTTCATTAATATTTCAACCACATTTCTTGTTATTTATTTATTTATTTAGGTATTTTGTATGCTCTTGTTCATTTTTGGCAGGCCATATGTGTTTAGAAATGTGTCCATTTTATCTAGTTTTACAATTTAATGGAGTATAGATTTACAAAACATTTCCTGATGATTCTTTAGGTTTTAGTCATATGTGCTACCATCTTGCAATCTTTAGTGTCTACTTTTTTTTTTTTTTTGAGACAGGGTTTTTCTGTGTTGCCCTGGCTGTCCTGGAACTCACTCTGTAGACCAGGCTGGCCTCGAACTCAGAAATCCGCCTGCCTCTGCCTCCCAAATGCTGGGACTAAAGGCATGCGCCATCACACACCCGGCGCTAGTGTCTACTTTTATTAATGTGTGTCTTCCCTCTCTTAGTTTGGGCACTGGTTTTATCAGTTTTAAGTAACTGACTTTGCTTCTTTAACCGTTCAAGTTACTCTTTTAGTTTCTAGATCATTGATTCCAGGTTTGATCTTTATCATACCTTGTCACCTACTGTTTTTTGGTTCTTTGACCTTGAAGTGTATCATGGGGTTGTTTGACATGTCTCTGATTTTGTGATATAGGAATTTGTAGCTATACGCTTTCCTCCTAGACCTGTTTTTAATTTTAAATAATCTGTTCTTGTCAGGTGTTGTCAGCGAAATCCCCGAGCAACTTGCAGGCAAGGGAAGGGAGGAGGTGACAATGCAGCTGGAGCTGGAGGCCAGCCCCCCTGAAGAGGTGACCCTCACCGATCATTACATGATCCTCAGGACCCTGGGCAAAGGCAGCTTTGCCGAGGTGAAGCTGGCCTGCCACCTCCACACTGGGGTTTGGGTTGCTGTCAAGGTCCTGGAAAGGGGCGAGAAGAACGACTCTGTTATCATGACTGAAATCGACATCATTAAGTCCCTGGATCACCCAAATATCATCAAGCTGTTCCATATCATTGAAACCAGAGAGCACACCTACATGGTGATGGAGCACGCTGCTGGGGGAGACCTGGTGAGCCACATCGAGAAGGTGGGCTGTCTGCAGGAGGAAGAGACCCACCGCATCTTCACACAGATGGTGTGTGCCGTCAACTACTGCCACGAGAACAGCATCGCACACAGGGACATCAAACCAGACAACATCCTGCTGGATGGCAGAGGGAGTGTCAAGCTGTGTGACTTTGGCCTGGCCATCAAAGTCACATCCGGGCAGAGGTTCAAGGGGTTCTGCGGCACCCTGGAGTATTGTGCTCCGGAGATTTTCACTGACGTGGAATACGACGCGCAGGCCAACGACATCTGGAGCTTGGGGGTGGTTTTGTACACGATGGTGACAGGGCGCTTCCCTTTTGAGGCAAAGACCTATTCCCAGATGAAGGAGAAGATGCTGAACCCCAAGTACTCCATCCCACCCATGCTCTCGTCACACATTGCAAACCTCATCGTGCAGTTGTTCACCGTGGACCCAGACCAGAGACCCAAGATCTGTGACATTATGCAGCACCAGTGGCTCAGGGGTGGTGAAGACCTTTCCAAACTGGCATCTTCTTTGGAGGCATTCCCTGGCAACCCAGCCCCCAGCATTGTAGTGGCTATGTGGGCTATGGGTTACAGTGCCAAGGACATCAGAGAGTCTTTACGTGAAAAAAAATTCAATAACATCATGGCAACTTACCTAATTTTAAAACATCAGTCACCCTGGGGGGACAACGCTGGGCACCAAACAAAGCCTGTGCCACATGTTGCCATGACACCCAAAGGCCCACCCACCTTCCATCTCCCCCTAAAGAGGACAGGGAGCGAGTCTGCTCTTCACATCTTCACCCTGACAACCAGAGACCACGTGTCTGACAATGCCAAGCTTTCAAGGAAGAAGGGCTGCAAAAGCCCCAGCATGCCTGACGTCCCGTGCTGCCAGCAGATGAGAACTCTTTTTCCGGACACACATCCCCGGCATGCTCCCGTGGCTGCTCAGCTCATGAACAGCAGCTTTTGGGAGACCAGCATGACCTCCAAAGGTGTGCCCTTAGGAAACACATCCTCAGAGGATATTTTTCCTGAAGTATCCTACAGAGCACCCCAGAATATGCCATTTGGAAAGAACTCCAGGGACGCGCCCTGGAGTGTGACCACCAATGGCACACATGAGAATCACAGGCATGGGTCCCGTCAGGAAACACCTTCTGGAGAAAAATTCTCAGGTGCCCAAGCGCAGAGCGCAAAGACAGGCTCTTCCCACAGTCTACACCAAGGCTGGAAGAGGGTTAAGAGGAGGATGGGGAATTGTGTGCGGAGACTATGCTGTTGCCTGCCAGCCCAACAAACAAGCCAGGTTTTCCAGAAGAAAGTGACTCCGGTGGAGGGGCAAAGCAATGAAGTCACACAAAACGAGGTACATGGGGTGACAAAGGTGGACCGGGGCATTTATTATTTATGTATTTCTACTGCCGTTTACAATTGGTAACAGGATAACTGTCCCGTTTGTGGGGCATTCAAATTGACACCTCCATGAGTTCAGAAGGAACGGCCCCAAAGCATCACCTACTTGTGTAAGCTGAAAGGGTTTCGCTAGAGACTGCCAGCAGAGGGTGAGAGGCTGCAGAGGCAGGGGGAAAGGGTTGCCTAAAGAGGTCACATGCTCAGACTGGGGGTGGGGTGGGGGGAGACTCAGTGAGAGAGCTGTGTCACAGCAATGTGAGCCACAGTCAAGTCCTGTGTTCTTCGAAGTCATTAAGAGAGTCTTTGTGTGTCTGTCTGCTTTTAAGCGTTGGGCCTCTGTGTATGCTGACGATGGGGATGGGGGTCAGCCTCATGCAGACTGAGACAGCTGCACCAGGAGCCAGCAAGGTGGCCATGTGACTGCACGTCCATCACAGAGGCCGCTGTCCTGCCATGGAGGAGGTAAGCTAACAGCCATAGGTTTCTCCACAGGAAATCTCAGGGATGAAGAAATAAGGCCTGGGGCTAGACTTCCACTGCGTCCTGCTCAGAACAAAAGTGAGTCAAAAGGATGGCCAGAGCTGCCTAAGGGCAAGAAGCCCCCTTGTGTCCCATGGGGGAGGGGAGGCAATAAGAAGGCATTTTCGGAGACTCACATCTTCCTGCTCTGCAGGTCTGTCTTTCCCTGTCAGGTTTCTGGACCCCAAGAGGTAGTTTTTCATGTGGGGGAAGAGGAATCTGTGATCCTAGGTTGGCAGATGCCCCTGAGGGGGTGTGTGGGGAGACAGGATAGGTGTGGTTTTAGCTCCATGGGGTTCCTGTACCCCAGGACTTGGAGTAGAGCTAAGCTTGGGAACCCTGATCTGTGCAGTGTCCCCAAGGACAGCTGCACTGCCTCACCTTGACTTCCTCTGACTGCTATTGCTTTTGCCACATGTCCCATGTCCCTGATTCCCTCTCAGGCCAGGAGACCGGACCCCACTGCATGCTGGTCCAACAAATCAAGAAAGGAAGGGACCTTTTGTGTGATGACTTTTTTTTTTTTAATTTAACTTATCACATCCAAGTCTGTATTTTGCCTGACAGGACAATGCCAGCAGGCGGAAGAGAAAAAGAAATGTTCCCCCGTTTGGCCGGGCCTCTGAGTTGGCACTCTGCCAGGCCTGCGGCACAGTGGTCTCATGTGGCACTGCTGGTGGCTACTGAACTCGGTTATAGCCAGTGCTCACCTTTGGGGCCAGGTCGAGATGGAAACCTTGATCAGCACTGGGCTGGGAGTTTCAGCCAGCCACATCAGCTGTGTTTTTGTTGTGTGTGTGAGTTGTGTGCAGTGCTGTAGGCACCTTCCGAGTGGAGCGCTTCTCCCTGTGATGAACAGCTGCCCACAGGAGTTCAGTGTTATTAAGCCCACTAAGAACTGGCCTCTGGGAGAAGACAGGTTTCAGGGGTCTGGTCTAACCTCGTCACTGGCCCGAGTGCAGAGCAGGGGAGCATAAGGCTACCGAGGCCAGGCTACCTTGATCCCAAGCACAGCTTGGTCACCGCCCCTGCCTTACAGAGAGGAGCAAACGTTACTGAGAGAAGGCAGTGGTGCAGCTTTGGAGGGACCCTGGGGCCATTTAGGCAGGTAGTATGTAGCATATCTCCTCTCTGATCCTGTCCCCAGACCCTTGTGGAGGAGAACCTTGTGTTGACAAGGGTGAAAAACCTCCCCCTGGTACCTATATGGGCATGACAGCCATTCTGCACCATAGGGTCCGAAAATTGCTGAAGGGAGACTGCAGACTCAGATAGTATTAAAGGTGAAGACCTCTATTCCCCAGAAACATCTGGCATGCAGGGGTCAGCCATTCTTCAAAATGGTGACCAAGGGCATGCAGGCCTTCTGATAGGGAACCAGAGAAACTCTCTAGAAGGACTAGGTAATCTCGAATGTGATTGGTGGGGGGCCAAACAGTGACATTACTTTAACTTTGATTGGCAACTATGTTAGTTCTATATTTAGAGAGCAGGTTAAGTAATCAACATTTCATTGATGGGTGCTGGGGAGGCCACAGAGGTCAGCTTCTGATTGGCTTGTGCCAGGAGGCCAGTGGTCACAATTCCTATGTCGTGACCGTTTAACCACAGGATGAGATAGGGCTGCCCAGTACAGATGGCCCATCCCTAGCTGTCTCCCCATTCTTGTGGTTATCTGCAGGCTGTTCCTGGATCTGGTGACCTACTACCTAGTTCCTGGAACTGGTGGCTTTCTTTCTGAAATCAATGGAGACAAATGGGGTTTATGTTGTCCTGTCACCAGTGGCCACCAAGTCCATCTTCTTTGGATTCCAGAACCGTGACCACAGGTGAGCCTCACAGCCTAGCCCAGGAAACAGGTCAGAGATACTGAACAGCTTGCTCATGGGGCCAGAACAGGGTTAGGTGAGTAGGTAAATACTGAGTCAGGCCTTAAGTCCTACTGATGCCAGGGCCCGGGCAAGGAGGAGTTGTGCGTTCCGGCTCCCAGTCACATGTCAGGCTCCCAGGAAGCTCAGTAGTCTTCCAAGAAGAAGATGGGTCTCAGGGATGCAGAAGAGGCACTACAAAGGGTGACTTCCTGTGGCATGGTTGCTGTCTGTCACTGCTGTTCTGGAAAGTGTTGTTGCCTTTGCTACCTGAGGGGAGTAGTCAGATGAGGAATGATGGAGGGAGCAGGTGGGGTCATCTCATCCTATGGTATTGCACTCATGTCCACCTCACTGGGGAGGACAGCAAGTCTCAGGGATGCTTCTTATCTTACACTTCAGGATAGAGGATGTTTGGTCAGGGTAGCTTGCATTGTGAGCCACACCTTTTGGCCCCAGCCCAGGATGGCAGCTCTGAGGCACCATTGTCTCTCCTCTCGATTCTGAAGCTGTTCCACAGGCTCTGTTGTGGAAGATTATTTTCAGGGTGTCTTCAACCTGCCTAGCTGCACAAGTGTGAGGCGAGCAACCAGAGAGCAGAGAGCCCCCGTTTAGGCGCCGTGGATCTGGAGCTGTTCCTGCTCATGTGTTCATAGAGCTGCTGCAGGAGCAGCAGCAGTTCCAGTCCACAGACAGAGGGCTCCGAGCTGGCCTTGCTGGTATATTCAGGCCGGAGCAGCAGCAGTTCCGTATTAAAGAAAACACAAAGGAAATCTATACAGGCATTGCAGTCCCCTTTAACCCTAATGGCGTGTGTAACAAACTTGCTGTTCGCTGAAGAGGCCATAGACTCTGGCTCTGGAGAATGTGAGGCCTTCTGCCCTCTTCTCCATTTGTCTTGAATTCCCTTCCTTTTGTAGGTACATAGCCAGGAGTTTCCTGACCTGAGCCCTGTGCTCCCTACTATTGCCAGTGATGATAGAGAACACCTCCTATCTTCCCTTTTACTGGGGAGACCAGCAAGTTATTTTCTGAGGCTCCAAGCAGCTCATGGGCTCTGGCCAAAATGTTGTCCTGGGTGATGATGTGGTCTTTCTTCCAGCATCCAAGCAAAGACCAGAGCCTCTTCTAATTCTCCACAAAATCTGGGGTCTGCAGGTGGGTCCCCTTGGGTAGGCTTCCCAGCGCCTCTGATTTGATCTTGTGTATATTTCACATTGCAGGTCACTCACATCTGTCTGACCTCACAGATGCTTCAGAAAACCTGCCTGAGCAGACTAAGAAAGTGTTTCAGTGGAGCCTTGAGAAGTGAGCGCATGTCTGTGCCCTGCTGCTGGACTGGATCTCCTGAAGACAGTGACCATGGACCCCCAGTTCCAGGGTGCAAATGCTAATGTGAAGATGGAAACTTGGGGCCTCCAGGTACTCTCACTGGTATCACATAGATAGAATTTGCAAGAAAAAAAATGCTGTGGTCCTGAAGTAGAAACCCAATATAATTTGCATTTATAACAATGCAATGCATGTCTGAGAGAAATCTAAAGGGATATAGATTCTTAGATGTCCTTCTTCTTTGGCAGCACAGTTGTTCAGGTGACAGATCTTTTGAATTTCATCTGTAGACTTAGCAGAATGACAGTCTGACATCACATGGAGCAAGCAACTAGGCTTAGACCAAGGAGAGATGGCCGGAGTCAGAAGTGATTGTGCACTTGTGCTTCCAGCACTTCCCAAGAGCCTCAGTGATGCAGGAAGTGCTAAGGGGAAAGGACAGAGACCTAACACATGGAAGTGACCATGGAGCCCAGCAGCAGACCCACCTTAAATGACTAAAACAGTTTCACATGGAAGCTGTTAAAGTCATAGAATAAGCCGTTCTTGGAAAGTAGAAAGCCTAGAGCTGCCACACCATCTCCACTCCACGTACACTACTGGATGTGAGCAGACCCTGCCCCTGCCCCATGAACACTGCTGGGCACCAGGCCTTGCAGAACACCCCACATAGCCCCAGCACCCACTGTAGGCTCTAAGGGACTCATCCACTTCTGTCTCACATACACTGTTTGGTGTCATGTTTTGCCTGAGACATGTCTCCCCTCTTACCCACAACAACCCCACATACTCTACTAGGTATCAGAGTCTGCTGCCCCTCCACACCTGCTCCTCTCAACAGACATAGGACTCAGGAGCTGTGGGCCATGTCTTCCCTTTGCTGGTGCTTCCAGTTAAAGGCTCTATTTGATGTTTCCTCCCCAAGAGTTCTGCTAGGAATTAAGCCCTGCTGGACCCCTCCTCCAGCCCCATAAACCCTCTTGTCTGTCTCAGGTCCTGTTGGACATTGCCCTAAATGTCTCTATGTTGAATATTTCCTGCCATGCCCCCCCCCTCAGTGCACATATGCATCACCTCGTTGCCCCCTAAAATGCAGTTACTTTTCAGACCACGCTGAACAACCTGTTTCTGCCCTGCAGTGCATGTGGAGGCACAGTGGGGTGGACTGTGCAACAAGGCCTGGCACCCAGCAGTGCATGTGTGGTGCCAGTGACAGGGTAGGGGAGAGGGAATCCATCATTACTAGCAATGTATATGGGGCAAGGCAGGGTGGTGGGCTACAGAGCTTGATCCCTAGCAATGAATGTGGGCTTCGCCTGCATCAAGGCAGGGGGATGCTATCTATCATGGTCTGGTACCCAGATGTGTATGTGGGTAGTGTTGCAGGTAAGGTAGAAAAAACAGTATCTAGAATGTATATATATTCTATTGCCAGAGGGGTGTATAGCAGTATACATTGGATGGAAGCAGGGGTGGGGTGCCTAGCAAGATCTTACATACAGTACTTAACATGGGATGGAGGCCAGGGGTGAATATGAGCAAGGCACTGATGGATTCCTTGTCCCTGGCTGCCAGTCCCTCTCGCATTGCTATGTATCAGGCTCTACTGAATATCCCTCCCCACCTCTATCCAACATTGCAAGTCAAGGTGTCTTGTCCTCCTAGACAACCTCTTTGCAATATCATATGTACTACTAGGTTGAGGCCTTGGTGGTACCCACTATACCTCCTCAGTCACCTCTAGCAATCAGGCCCTGCTGGACACTCACCTACACCCACACATATACACTGTTAGGTATCTTGAGTTTCTGTACACCACCCACTCCACCGCACATACAATGCTCAGTCAGTATTGAGCCCTGCCCAACAGCACCTGCCATGGTCCCACACACATTGTTAGGTGACAAGACATTTCCTGGGGAGACAACAACATTCACAGTTACTCATCCCAGATAGGGATCCTCTGACAGACCCAAGTATGGATATGACCAAAGGATGGATACAACCAAAGTCCCACTTGGTGAACCGATGAGTTTTATTGGTGTCACTGACAGGGATATGGGCTACTTACAGGAACAGAAATGACTCAAAGGCAGCTAGCTGTATCACCAAAGCTCACCCCAGCATGGGTGACTGCTGGGGGCCAGCCAGGGTATCCAGGTACTGTGGCAGGCCCTGGGAAAGGGGAGTATGGAATTGGTGGGTGTGCCCAACAGCTGCTTACTTTTGGTAATTTCTGCTTTAACTCTTTGCTGTTCTGTGGTCCAAAGCTGCTGGCTTCTGGCAATCTCACTCCTGCTGACAGCAGTAGGGGATTAAGAAAAAAAAATGTGGGCTGGAGAGATGGCTCAGCAAGTAAGAGCACTGACTGCTCTTCCAGAGGTCCTGAGTTCAATTCCCAGCAACCACATGGTGGCTCACAACCATCTGTAATAGGATCTGATGCCCTCTACTGGTGTGCCTGAAGACAGCAACAGTGTACTCATATACATATAATAAATAAATAATTCTTAAAAAAAAAAGCTTAGCTATCTGAGCTCTTTTCTCTCTGGTTCAAGGGCCCCTCACTAGATAGGCAAGAGAATTTGTTAACTCTTTGTGAGCCAGAGGGAAAAGAAAGAAAGGAAGAAAGTCATTCACACACACACACACACACACAAACTCTGACACTTTGGCCTGGCCTGATCACCTGCTTCATCAATTCCATATGTGTTCATGCATACTTACATACATACATACACATATACCTATACACTTGTATGTACATACATATAGACAGACAGACATATACATATATGCATTTGGTGGAAGGAGCAGAACCTCAAAAGCCATACTTTTATTTCTTCTCTCTGGCAATTTATACCTTCTTAGACGGAGTTCTTTAAAAAAATCACCTCAGAGATAGAATGTTACACTAAAGGGGAGTTACAGGAGGATGCTACTAGTAAGTTCAAAGCAGTGTTTCATTCGGTAAGTGCATTACGAGTTCAAAGCAACAGTTTCCCATGGCCTTACTTTATCACAGTGCGCACCTGAGTCTCCATCCTTGCACCTGACCTAGAATGAATGTTTTTCTTTGATCACAAGTCTGCCCCAAGCCTGTTTCTCTTCTTAGTGTAACGTATGAAAGCTCACTGTAGTCCTCTTTCTGCAGCCTTTGCTTCCATTCTATGAGGAGGGGGCACATTCTGTTCTCGGTACTAAGTTTATTGCATCTCTTTGGTATAACAACTAAAACCATCTCCTTAAACTTTCTTTCTAAAATTATTTGAATCAAATCAGGAATTTTATAAAGCCATTAATTTATCTAGACAGCATTAATTTATAAAAGTACATCTTCATGTTGGTCTGCAGGAACTTCTCATGAGATTCCTGTGATTTCTTGCCACTTCTGCTGCCTCGCCTTGGGTCTTGCAGTATCTTCAGGATTGAACTGAAGCTCCTGAATCCTATTTAGTGTTTGCTATGAGCCTGAACTGCTGACATTCTGACCATGAAGATTTCTAAACAGGTCCTACTCCCCCCATGTCCTAATAATGCCCCCCCCCCGGACCTCTGGTGGACGGTGGGCTAGAGGGGTTGAGCCCTTATTAAATCAGGTTGGAAAAATGTATGGCTACAATGTTCATTCGTATGAAGATCAATAATGAAAATGAGCAAATTTGGCAAGTAAAAATAAAAAATGTACAAATTGAAGAAAAAAAAAAGGGACACCAGGAAGTGGAATGGAGTTAATTCCGGTGTTCAAGGAAATAAACAGATTAACAAAAGGCCTTTATGTTAAATGGAATTAAAGGGACTGGTGACCTCAGGGTGAGGCCCCACCCAGCATGCTATGAGTAGCCAGTGAAGTCTCCTCAGGCCATGGTTAGGTCCTGGCCTGTGCTGCCACCCAGGACCATGTCTGGGTCCATGGCCCTGAAGCTGTGGTCCTTTGTTACCACCAAAGGGCAAGCAGACATCCCTGGTCTAGGTTACCACCTGGGGCCATGTTGATGTTTGAGGGTTGTGCAGAGCTGCTCCACCCCTCACCTGGGCATTGTGGCAAAGCTGGCTCTGAAGGAATGGGAGGAGGAGAGCTGGCCCTGCCCCTTGCCAACTGCAGTACTTGGGAGAGTGTTTCCCCACCCCCATCCCCTCCTTGCCCAGGAAGCACGGTAGAGCTCCCTTTAGGTAGAATAAAGGGAGTGGTAGTTAACATTATGGTTCTGAAAAGGCAAATCACTCTAGCTCTGTCCTCTCCACTCCTACTAGGCTCCATTAGCCTTCTCTATTATCTGCACAGCTTGCCTACTTGGCCTCAGCCCCTCAGATGGCCACCCATGCAGTTTGGCAATTTTGTAGCACTCAGGGATGTCTAAGATGCCTCTGCAGGCAGAGACTCTAGCCTGTGAGGCTACTTACTGCCAGCAATTGCCCCCCAGACACCTGCTGAGATGGCGGTCTGCAGAACCGAACCTGACCAGCAGGCTTCTGACTTAAGGGAATAGCCCCATGCCCTGGCCAAGAGTTCCTCTCAAGTCTCGTAGACCCCTGCCCTTGCCACCCATGTCCCAGGATGCAAGTGCTAATCCACATGCCACGGTGGAGTCTCCTGCTCAGCTGGGACAACAGGTGGAATGGAGCTAGGATTCCAGACCCCTACACCTAGCTCTGGGGTTTCAAGCCCTTCTCTTATTGCCTTTGCAAATCACCTAGCCCAGGAAGGCTTGGACCCCAGGAAGGAACTTGATAGTAAACATTTAATGGTCTCTGATGCCGCCACTCAGCTATGTATGTAGCATAAAAGCAGCCTCATAGAACATGTACGAGGATGGGCATTGACAACGTCAGTAAATCCCAAGTTCTCTTTGCTTCTAGACACTCATGCAGCACTGGCCAAGTCTCCTGGGACCTGAGCTACAACTGCCATTTTGTCTTCTGTGAATCAAGACAGTCTTGAGAGATTTGCTTTGCCAATGTCCCAGACTCTGAGACCCAACTTCACTCAGATCCTGTGGCCTCAAATGCCTCTTCTCCCCCTCATTCCATCGAGTTCTGTGACACTCTATTAATGGTGTCCCTATCTCCTAGTGGAGACGTCCCACTGTTCTTCCAGTCCATCACACTTCTGAAACTTGGAAAGCAGGTTGTTGTAAACACTGAGGAATTGTGTCTTAATCAACTCTCTGTTCTGGAAACACAAGGACTCACATGGGATGCCTTGCTGGCAGTCTCAAGAGAGATCAGCATATGGAGAATGTGTGTGTTCTTTGCAATTGTATGCACACTTTCTGCTCCTCAGACTCTGTCTACAGGTCTCTTGTTGCCCACAGATGCCTTGTGTGGATGTTTTTCCATGAGTTCTGTAAGCCCAGATGCTCTTGGGGCTATTTCTAGTTTCCTAAGCATGCTCTTTCCCCACACACATGGACAGACTTTTCTGTGACTCCTGGGAAGCCAGAGACCTTTGTGATTGCTCCCGGCTTCGCTGAGCTGTGAGGAAGAGTCTCCTTCCAGTCACTGGGCTGCAGCCCTCACCCTATTGCTTGTTGTGTCTCTTTGTTCCTTTAAAAAACGAAGCACAACCCACTGTAGAAACAGCTACAGTGTACTCATATAAATAAAATAAATGTTAAAAAAAAGCTCCCAGTAATATAATGGAATGACTCCCCAGGCAAGCCAGGTGCCAAGTGATACATAATTTCCTAGAGCTCATTGCTGTTCAAACAGGATCACAAGAACCTCATTAAAGAGAGCCAAGTCTAAAAGGCCATGACACCCATTCTGTCTTTGCTTAACTGTGAGATCCAAACATGTTCCAAGCCAAATGCTTTTCTTTGAGGCCCCTGAAAATGAAAACCAGTCAGTCACCTTGGGACCCACTAAAACCAACAGCACTCCACACCCCTTTTCTGTTGTTAAAGCATTGTCAGGGAAGAGAGGTTTCCTGTCACAGTCAAATGGAAGACCAAGGGAATAGCTCAGCTCCAGAATGAGGCATACCATATTCTACTGTGGGGGAGAGGTGGAGGGCGGAGAGAGACATTCCATGAGGGGTTGTGGCAGATTCATAAGAGCCTTGGGGCTAGCTGGTCATAGGGCCTTAGCTGATATTTATAGCTATCTACCTCCCTCTACTACCCATTATGTATTCCTCTACCCTTGGCAAACACCTCAGCAGGTCTTAGCTCTTCTTGATCAAGTGATCTATACCCATTCTTTTAAAACTGTACAAGGTTCCATACTAAACCTAGAATCTTCACTCAGAGAGGCCCACATCAATAAGTGCAGCCTTAACCTGGTTTATTTTCCTTCCACCATTATCTCACACCATTAAAATCCATCCCCACAGATATTTCTTGAGTTCCCCAGACGTCTGCTTGAATGAATTAACAAACTTATTAAGCTCCTTAGTTGTGTAGTTCCCTTCCTCATGGTCTACACTTTCTATGTCCTCTCTAGATGCCGCCTTTGCATTAAATATGGTTAGAGGTTAGAGGCAACTATTGGTGGGCCCAGGGGACATTAGTACTGTTCTTACCTGACATTTCCTTAAGAGAAAGTCACTGCTGGTTTACAAGACAAGGATTAATTTCCTCAGTCACAGTTGAAGATGGCAATCTTTCAAAGGGTGGGGCTGAGCGTAGAGAGCCTGTTTCCTCAGGTCAGATAAACCCTTGAGAATCTGAGGGTTCAAAATCCTCATCTTCAATAGGATCTTTGTATCCATCCCCATCCCACGTTTTGGATCTCACTCTTTACCAGTTAAAGCTCCTTATTTTAACTCTGAAAACCTCTAGAGTTGGGACTTGAATTTTTGCTGTAATTCCGCCACCTTTATAATGAGGGTTGAGGCCTGATTTTCTGCAGCTTGAGCTCTGTGGCTGTTGGAGAGAAGATTCTCTCCCAGGGTACACATAGAAACCTTTAGACTATTTATGTGTGTCTGGATCTGGACAATTTTATCACTAAGTCCACTGTGGTTTTTCATGTCTTTTGTCAGTTTTTCCAGAGATGCTAAGAGCAACCAAACAGCACCGTCATTTTCCTTATTTTTTCACAAACTGTCAGAAGTTTTATACCCAGAGTCACCAAGTATGTGGCCACCCTCAACTGATGAATCAGGATAATCAAATGCATTTATCTCCTTACGTTTGTAGTATAGTTCGCAGCATGGGCTTTTGGTATTCTCTGAGATCCTGGGGGAGGCTCCAGTAACTGTATGTGTTGGCAAACTGGAAAGACTATTCCAGATATTTAAGATTCACTCATATACTTTTGTTGTTTTAGAACCACACTTCTGGTACCAAAATGAACATCTCTATCACGGTTACTGTCTGTCTGCCCGTCTTTCTGTCTGTCTGTCTATTTAGGATTTATTTGAATGACTTATAGGTTGTGGTCCAGTTAATCCAACATTGGGGGGCAATGGATGGAAGGTCCAAGAATCAATCATTTGCTCAGATGAACCTCAGTGCACGCTGGGATTCAGAAGTAGGCTGTAATGCCAGTGAAGGAATGGACTTGCTAGCAAGGGGAGAGCAAGCAAGTAAAGAGCAAAGCTTCCTTCGTCCATGTCTTTATATTGGTTTCCAGCAGAAGGCATGGCCAAAATTAGATCTGGATTAAAGCTATGTATCAAAGGTGTGTCTTCCAACCTAAAAGAGCTAGACTAGAAGTCAGCACCTAGCCCAATTACCATTAGAGAAGCTTTTAGATGAAGAGAGAGTGAATTAGAGATCTCCATTGGGGTTCACTTTTTGGAGCTCAGGAATCCTTTCAGAAGAGGTGAAAGAAGAATTGTAGGAGCCAGAGGGTTGGATGACACAGGGCACAGAATCAACTAAGCAGGGCTCATAGGGCTCTCAGAGACTTGAGGTGGCAGTTCCCTGAGCCTGCATGGATCTGTGCTAGGTCCTCTGCATATATGGTATGGTCATTAGCTTGGGGATTTTTTGGGACTCCTAACAGTGAGATTAGGGGTTCTCTGGCCCTCTTGCCTGCTCTTGGGACCCTTTTCCTCCCACTGGGTTGCCTCACCCAGTCTTGATATGAGGGTTTGTACGTAGTCTCATTATATCTTTGTATGCCAAGTTCAGTCAGTATCTTTGGGAGGCCTGCCTTTTTCTGAAGAGAAACAGAGGAGCAATGGATCTGGAGGAGAGAGGAAAGGGGGGCTGGGAGGTGTGGAGGGAGGAGACACTGCAGTTGGAATGTATTGTATGAGAGAAGAAGTGCAAAAGAAGTAGATCCTCCCACTGCAAACTAAGCAGAAATCTCTCCCAAGTGTGCCTGCCACTTTTGGGTTTTAATTTCAGATGTAGTTAATTCTAGATATAGTCGAGTTGACAACAAGAATAGTCATCAGAACATATAGTATGAATCTTGCTTCTATGATAAAATATAAACTTTTCTATGATAAACTTTTATAATAATAGTAATAATATGCAGACTTATAAGATGACCTGAAATATGAAGTACTATTGTACCCCACCGAGCTTCTAGACTCAATGAGAGCAGGGTTGGATGTGGGGAACAAGATAGCAGAAAACAATCTTGTACTCTTTTTGTTGGTTTTGGGACAGGGTTTCTCTGTGTAGCCCTGGCTCTCCTGAAACTCGACCTGAAGACCAGGCTGGTCTTGAAGTCCCAGAGTTCTGTCTGCTTCTGCCTCCTGAGTGTTGGATCAAAGGTGTATACAAGCACTGCCCAGCCACTCTTGTACCCTTAAGATGAAAAAGCTTAGTAATCCTAGTGTCCTGCTTTTCCAGGTGATCGAAACAGACTTAGCATGGAACCCGTGTGCATATTGACAAGCCAGGATTCCATTGATTAGCCCAATCCTCATTCCTGTATGTGTGCACTCACCTTGTTCCTGCCTCCACTATGATCCTGGATTCCTTTTGCCTTGCCTTCCAGCTTGCCAGGCTCTTACACTTAATGTTGTGGAGTCCTCACTCTGTAGCCAGGCTGGCCTGCCTCAAACTTAGAGACTTTCCTGCCTCTGCCTCCTGAGTCCTGGAATCCAAGATGTGCACTACCAGGCCTGACTATATTTGAATTTTATATTTTCATTTTTTTCACAGACTGGAGGTGCTCTCCTAATGACAGTACTGGGTAGAGGTAGTGAGCAGCAGCTGACACCACCCAGAGGCCTCTGAAAGAGTCAGCGCGCTATACTGTGTGTAGTTGTTTGTATTTTTGCATAGGATTTTTTCATAGTCATGTCTGCTAGATACTCATCTACTAACATGAGATATTTAATAATAGATCACAAAATAAACTGTTAGCTCAATTTGCCCAATCGTAAGGTAATGTGTATTCTGAGCATGTTGCACATTACAGTGTGTAATGTGTACATTACACTGTTTGGCAGCTTGGGTGTTGTACTGGCTGGTTTTGCATGTCAACTTGACACAAGCTGGAGTTATCACAGAGAAAGGAGCCTCCCTTGAGGAAATGCCTCCATGAGATCCAGCTGTAAGGCTTTTTCTCAATTAGTGATCAAGGGGGGAGGGACCATTGTGGGTGGTGCCATCCCTGGGCTGGTAGTCCTGGGTTCTATAAGAAAGCAAGCTGAGCGAGCCAGGGGAAGCAAGCCAGTAAAAAACATCCCTCCATGGCCTCTGCATCAGTTTCTGCTTCCTGACCTGCTTGAGTTCCAGTGCTGACTTCCTTGGTGATGAACAGCAATATGGAAGTGTAAGCTGAATAAACCCTTTCCTCTCCAACTTGCTTCTTGGTCATGATTTGTGCAGGAATAGAAACCCTGACTAAGACAGGTGTTGAACACATATCTGACGTAGGATGTTTCCCCTGATGAAGGGTTTATTAGAGGACGCATCATACGTGAAGGAGCAGGTGCCCTTCTGTGGGGCGTTTGGTTGTAGCACCCCTTCAAACAAAGCTTGTCTGGTTCCTATTTTAATACTGTGCTTCTCATTTGATCAGTCCTGGGATACTGGAGACAGCAGTCTCATTTTGTGTTGTGACACTAGGGTTGCTAGGAAACGGTCGAGTGTGGATGTGGATGAGAGCCCTAGAAGCTGCCCCAGAAGCTGCTGACCTGAGCCCCACTTCCCTGGAACTAAGAGTCTGTGGAGTTTCTGCTGTGGCAGAAGAGAGGTTTAGAAGGACCCAGACTATCCGTGTCTCAAAGGAGTAACGACACATCTCAAAGAAAATGATTCTGAACTGACATTTATAGGGAGAGTTGTGTGCATTGGTGACCTTAGCATAGTGAATATCTCGGGAAGGACAGCAGGGGAAGAGTCTGGGCAAATCATGCCTTGGAGCATTTCCAGGGTCTGAATTCTATGCCAGAGTGTTCCTCTATGAAACTCCCGATGGTCCACTAGAGGAAGTGATGGTCTTCGAAAGGTGTGAAGGTCTGTAAAGGCACTGAGTGGTTTGGTGGATGGTTTGTAATCCCTGGTTTTAAGGCGGAGTTGCCTTACAGATTCTGTGAGGGAGAGGAGGAGGAAGAAGAAGAGGAGGAAGAGGAGGGGGAGGAGGAGATGTGTCTTCTACACCTGTGTTCTCTTTCCTTCCCTGCAAAGCTCCAGGCTTCACCATGCTGTTGGCCGGGGAGCTCTGGTGCCTTCTCCATGCCCTTCCAAGCTCCCAAGATTGGCTAAACAGCAGAACAGGGAGACTGTGTATGCAAGCCCATGTGTATTGGACATGGAAGCCAGGGCAGAAGATGGGCATATGCTTAGAAGACACGGGCATATGTTTGGAAGATTTGAGCATAGGAGATAGTGGAAGACAGGGCAGAGAACACAGGTGCATGCATGGAAGAAGTGGATCAAGCCCAGATACTTTGCCTTAACCGTTAGCCCAGCAGATATGGTGGTGTCCAGAGTACATTACATAGAGAGACGTAATGGAAACTCAGGCCTATCTTTCTGAGCAGGCAGCCACCACTGTCAGTGCCCTTGAGCTCTCGCTCCTTGTGTCTTGTAGCAGTGCTGTGTTGAATGATTGAGTGCCCTCCAGAGGTGGACCTAAAGTCTGGGAGTTCTAACACCACTGTCTTGCCTATAGGGATGAAGATGGAGCAGAGACAAGAGGGAATGGCCAAGCAATGTTTGCCCCAACTTGACATGGGCAAGAACCAATCCCCGACACTATTAATGACACTCTGCTATGCTTGCAGATAGGAGCCTAACGTTAACTGTCTCCTGAGAGTCTTCATCCAGCACCAGATTGAGGAAGATGCAGAAACCCACAGCTAAACATCAGGTGGAGCCTGGAGGGTCTTGTGGAAGAGTTGGGGGACAGGAGTGAGCAAGCAGGAAGGATCAAAGACACCACAAGATTTACAGAGTCAACTAACCTGGGTCCATGGGGGCTCACAGAGTCTGGGCCACTAACCAGGGAGCATGTAGGAGCTGGACCTCAACTCTACACATCTGTAGCAGATGTGAAGCTTGGTCTTCATGAGAGTCCCATAACAAGTTGAGTGGGGGCTGTCTCTGCTCTGGATCCTCTTCTCTCTACCTGTACTGCCTGGTTGAGCCTTGGTGGGAGAGGATGTGCCTAGTTATGCTGGGTCTAGATATCCCAGGATGGGACAAGATACCCTGGAGAAGGGCTCCCTTTCTCAAAATAGGGGGAGGGATTTGTAAGAATGGGACTGAGAAGAGATGGGAGAAGGTGTTGTGACTGGGTTGGAAATGAATAAAAAAAGTAGTATGTTATTGGGGAAAAAAAAAGAGGAAAGAGCCCAAGTAATTAAGTTTCTTTTCTTAATCCCCTGTTGCTCTCAGCAGGGCACAGTTGCCAGAAGCCATCAGCTTTTGGCCTCAAGAAAGCAAAAGAGAGTTAATTGCTAGAATCACCAGAACAGCAAGAGGAAGTCAATGGCTGGAGGTCATCAGCCTCTTGCCTGCCTACTCAGTGCTCCTCAGTACCTGAACGTCAGAGTGAGACCTTGACACCCCCCTCCCCTGTAGCCTTAACATTTAATGGCACACCTATACACGTGTACACACACACACACACACACACACACACACACACACACACACACGTTTACAGTATGTTTTTGTGGAGAACATATAGGCCTCAGTAGGTCTACATGTATAAGAGGTTTGCATAATTTGAGTGGGCCCTCAAGACATTGACCCTGGAGGTTCTGGGCACTGATCTGTAAAGGCTTAATAATTATTCAGGACTAAGGAGTTCTCATAAATGTTGACTCTGGGCTCTTTTTTATGTTCAGATACAGAGATGTTCCGATCTTAGGCATGTACATGCCCTTTCTACCTTGTATGGTCATGGCATATAGGTGGCAAGTGCTCACGTGATAGGCAGACGTCTGTGGAGAACATAACTTTGATGGCGTGTCATCTGGTTGGCAGCAGTTACAGAATGATGCGATGTCTTTGACAGGAAGTTAGCTGAGCTAATTCTTCTTCCATGTCAATTACTCTGAGACCCATCTGGTCAACCAAAGGTGCTCCTGCATCCTCTGTGGAGGCTGGCAGATGGGCTTACACCTCCCCTATCCCAGACTGTAGAAGTTTAAAGCTTGCAGAACCTGTGTTCCCACTGTCATCTTCCCTCTTTATGTTGGGTGGGGACTGTTGGGTACCCACAGGTCACCTGTGCCACTGGTTGTGAACCAGCATGTCTCCATGGAACCTGAGGCCTCAGGAACTAGACAGGACCTCCAAGGGACCATGATACTATCAAAGGTTTTGCTTTCTGTTTGATGAGCAGCATTTTCATGGGGTAGGGGAGTACTGTGTAAAGGAAATGTTTTTTTTTTCCTCTTAATCTCTGTTGTCTCAGGATACTTCTAGCTCTGTGTAGCTCAGATCATTTTTATGGCACCCAGTTCTCATCTGTTTCTGTATTCCAAAGCAATGTTGACCTGTGAAGAGTGTTGTTTCTCAATAGTTGACCTTATGCTGCCTTCTTCCCACCACCTAGCCCATGTTGTTCTGAGTCTAGCTCCTGGATGCTGAGTCTCCTAATGATGACTGTCTTTTGCGTTAGGAACTAGGTAGGGACAGAGGCTGAAGCAAGTTTACGCCTTGAGGGAGTTCTGACTTCCATGGTAAATGTCTGCTAACGCACCACACAAGAGTTTCTATTATTTTAAAAGTTTTTATATTTTAAAGATTATGGTATAATGACATAGTTTTCTCTCTTTAAATCCTCCTGTCTACCCCACTTCCTACCTTCCTCTTTCAAATTCATGGCCTCTATTACATGTGTGTATGTGTGTGTGTACATGCACATATATGTCGGTATAGTATTACTTGTATGTAAATCATGTGGTTTCTGACTTTTAGTATATTTATGTGGTGGATTTTATTTTATTTTATTTTGCTGCAGCTTTTATTTATTCTTTAATTCTTTGATTTATTTACATTCAAAATGTTGTCTGCCTTCCTGGTGCCTACTCCAAGAGTTCTTCACCCAGTCCCTCCTCTCCTTTGCCTCTGAGAGGATGCTCCCTCCACCCCTCACCCGCCCACCACCCGCTCACATAGGTGGATTTTATTTACTGATCTATGTTTAACCATCCCTGCATCTCTGGGATAAAGCTAACTTCATCATGATGACCTTTTTGGTGTGTTCTTGAATTCTACTTGTATTTTATTGGAAATTTTGTGTTCCTGTTCATTGGCCTATAATTTTCTCTCTCTCTCTCTCTCTCTCTCTCTCTCTCTCTCTCTCTCTCTCTCTCTCTCTCTGTCTTTTGTCTGGCTTTCATTCAATTCTCAGAATTAAAAAAAAAATTCTTGATTTCTCCTTCACATAGTTTGGTTTTTGTAGTATGTTGTTTAGCATCCAGGAATTGGTATATTTTATTTATTTTCTTTAATGCATGGGGTCAGATGGAATGCAGGACATGTAGATTCCTACATTTGTTGAGACTTGCTTTGTCTGTTAGTATGTGGTCTATTTTGGACAAAGCCCCATGGGCAGCTGATAACAGCCTGCATTGTTTAATGTTTGCTGGAGTTGTCCCCTTAGGTGCATCTGACTTATGATGCCATGTAACTTTTATTAGCTTTTTAAGGATTGTGGATTTTGACATTATCCATAAGAAAATAGAACACCCGTAATTAATCTAAAAATGTACTCAGAAATTCTCTACACCAAAGTAGGACTGGTGCATATGACAGGGACTGCATGTTTGGATGTCAGCACAGTGGCAGGGTAGATTAGCACAGAAATGAATTGTTTCCAATAGAAAAACATTTCTGTCAGAGACTTGAAGTGCCAGTGCATGGGGATGCTGAGAGGAAGGGGAGGGGAAAGTAGGGAAGGGACTCGGTGAGGTAGGGACCAGGAGGGAAGGGGAAGCAGCATTTGAGATATAAACAAATAAATTAATTAAGAAAAGAAAAAAAAAACCAGTCCATTTAAATGTTTGAGTAGATGTCACCTGAAACTGCACAAAATCAGGATATATTCTTTTACTAGAGGTGAAGAGCAGTCATTGGGTTTAATGTTGGGAAAGATAGAGGGACAATCATATTACCTAGGAAGATCATTCTGGAGCGTTAGCCAACATAGAGAAACCTGCCTGGGGTCATGGTGACTGGGGGTCTCAGGGAGGGAACCGAGTGGACTCAATTGGAGGTCTGTGGTTTCTCTGCAGGTGCTTCCTGTGTTACTGGGCAGGCCTGTGTGACACAGCACTCAGTAACCACCCATGGTCACACAGTGCAAGTTCTATTCAGGACCCTGTTCTAGTCAGAGAGGAAGGCAGACTGTGGGCAGTCTCTGCCCTATCTATCACCCAGGCTGAGGTAAGTGATGCAGTGTCCTCAGCCTGCATGAAGGTGAGTGGAGGCCCCTGGGATAGATGTTCCCTATGGCCATCCTAGAGATGCAGGTAGAGATTCTCCCACCTCTGAACTGGGACTGTGACATGCTGTGTAAAGATGACACCTCGAACTGACCGTGCCTTCCCATGTGCCCTGTCTCTTACATAAACTGCACTGAGACAGGATGAATGCTGACCTTCCTCGGCGCCATCACTGTAGGAGAGAAACCACTGTGCAGAAAGGCATGAGCACGAACCTGGAAGCAGCTCCTACCTGGGTAGGAGCCGTGAACATCTGAGGAGCAGCTCCAGGAGGCAAAAAGAGTCTCTTTGCAGGGAAAAAACCCCAGTGTTTATTACCAGGAGGCATGGGGTAATAATGGCTGGGCAGATGGGACATCTGGAAGACTTCCCTAGTGGGGCAAGGCTACTACACTTGACCTATTTTGGTAAGGTCTTTCTGTCAGATGCTCCCAGGGCATAAGTGCCTGAGTGCTCCTGGCCTCCATTTTCCCCATACTTAATTATTCTTTTTGGGACCTGTAAGATGACCAAATCCCATTCCTTCCTTTGCACTTTGATATGGGTCAAAGGCTTTATGGCCAACACCCAACTGCTGCTTGTCTCCACTTGTTCGGTATCTGAACGAATGCTTGTGCCCCCTGTGGCTTCTATGTGGACAGGGCTCCTTTCCATGTTTTGATCTGTCATGATCTGGGTAATAGGCTCTCTGGGCAGCAGGACTTGGCTGCTGCTTGTCTCCATTTTCCCTGTACCTGAATTCCTGGTGCTTCTCTGTGAGGGTGTAGAGCTGGTCAAAGCCCATTCCTCTCCTCACTCTACTCTGATGTTGATCATGGGCTCTCAGGGCATCAACATTTGACTCTTGCCTGTCTCTAGTTCCCCTGTACATGAACAAATGGCTGTGTCCTTTTGGACAAGTGTGATTACAACTCATTCTTCTCCCTGATTGGCTAGTCTTTGGGTCATAGACCCTCTCAGAAGAGTGGGAAGAGGCCTCCAGCTGGGATAACAGTTGTTCCACATCACACCGCTGGATCTTGGACGGGTCCTCTATTTTAAGGCCCAGAGTGTCTACTAGGATGTGGACCACAGCATTCGAGAGAGACTGTGCTTCAGTTGCCATACTATGCATGAACTTCCCTTTTATCTGACTCTGTAGAGTGGATGGTGGGGCGCTTTCATTCTTCACAGAATCTCCCTGCCCACTGTATTTTGTTTCAAGGTTAAGATATTGTAAATTTCTTTTGATTTCTGTCAGAAGGCTTCTTACATTTCCTGGCATATCAGCCAGACTCTCAGGAATGACTATAGCCTTGGACTGGGTGGAGGTATGACGACAGCCTTGAGAAGACTGCACTCCCCCAAGTCTTTCTTCCTGGCTTCTGGCTCTGAATCTCATAAAATCCCCCTTCTCTTCATTAGGATGAAACATTTTGTGATGACTTCTTGGAGTCTCATCCTTGGGAACCCCAAGTTTATGAGTTTCCTGGCTGTGAGTTTTCCTCATGAGCACATCACGTAGGCCCTCAGAGGTCTTGGGATCTTTGTATCTATTTTGGTATCTGGGTAGTGAGTCCTGTGAAGACCAGATGACTGTGGCAGGGTGCACAGTACGTTGATGGTCTGTAAGGAGCCTAGCAGTGGATGTCAGTGGCTGCTTATCTGATGTGAAGTCAACATCACTAATCACCCGTGGTTTTAGAGGTGGGCCTCTTGAGTGAAGGAGACATGTTTGGAAATGGCCTAGTTTTCTATCAGCCCTTGCAGATTCAAAGGCTCTGGGATTGCTATTGATGTTTTGGCCACCAGGAATCTTGCTGGGCCCAAGGGTTTCTTTCTGTGGATGAGGTGTCTCTTTTCTTATCTCCATTATTCCGTTGGTCTGTTTGGACACTGAAGGTGGAGTCCTTACTCCAGGAGAAGCCATTGTGCTTCCCCAGAAGGGATGTCCTGAGGCCACATTGCCAAATCTCTTCCATGGTACTTGCCCAGCAATTCTTGAGCTAGTTCTTGGCTGCAGGCTGCCTCTTCCAGTCCCTCGGATAGTCCTACTCTCCTGGGTTCTTGCCAGGAGGCAGTAAGCATTGACCCAAGTATTCAGAGTTCTACGGGATGCAGCTTCATCAGCCTCAGAGTGCCCAGAACTGGCAGCAGGGGAAGATGTTCCTTGGGTCTCCTTAACCTCTGAAGATGAGTGGGCAGACAGAGTATTCTGCAGCCCGGTAGCTGATACTATTTTTAACTTTGTCCCTCCTGGATCTTGGTGATGCAATTTTTCTGGGATCACAGCAGCCTTGGAAGAGTGTTCAGCCTTAGAAACACAGGTGTCTGATAAAGGATACACAGGCTGGGGAAGGTATGAGGTTGGAACCCCAGATTGGATGTCATCTCTTGACTCAGGAGCCTGCAGATAGGGTCTCTCTCTGTATTTCAGAAGAAACTGTGCGATATTTGATTCCAGCTTCATTTGAGTCTTTGGGTCAAGGAAGAAAAGATTCTGGGCAGTGTTCACATTGGACAGCTGGTCTGTCCTCAATGCAGGTTTCTTGGGTTCTAGGCTCTTCCCAGTGGTGCTGCTTGAAGTGCAAGGCAGGCGGCCATCCTTGATGGAGTCGTGCTGGTAAACTGGCCTCTTCTTTAAGGGTAATCTTGAGGGATCAGACTCCATCATCTGACTTGACTTGTAGGGCTTGGAGTCCAGGATGAAGGGTTGGGCAGTCTGGGAAGGTCCACTCCCATTCTTGGACTGGTGAGGATTGTTTGCTGGGAAATGTCCTGCAGAGTTCATCAGCTCCTGGAAGCAGGGGCATTGATGGTCTCGTTCCTTCATCACCCTGTATTTCTTCTGTCTCTCATGATCCTGCACCATCAGGCAATGGTCAGGAAGGATGGAGGCTGACCTGATTGCTTCAGTGAGCAGGGTGCCCCAAGGCAAGTTGTCAGCGGACTGTCTAATGGCTTCTTGTTGTTTTGGGACATTAGAGCCTCTAGAGTCTTTCCACTTCAGACCCTTTTGCTGGGGCTGGTTTTCAGTTGGGAGGGATGTCAGTACCTTCATCCTAGGGTTAGAATATGTTGTTCCACAGGCCCTACTTTTGGATGAAGAAGGTGCATTTTTTGGTTTAGAGCTTGGGTGTCTGTTCAATAGCGGGGTCTCTGTCACATCTAGGAAGCTTCGTGTCCTAAGTTGATGGGGTAATGACTGGGTCTGGGAAAGGTGTGGAGGTCCTTGAGCCAGAGGAAAAGCTGGCAAGGGGCTATATGAATTACTGAAGGGTAAAGTTTTGTTTTTTACAGAGGGAGGTTTCCTGGAGACCCAGGCAGTGGCCACAACTGACTCAGGGAGCTCAGAGGATATGCCCCAGGAAATCTGGTTACATTTCTGCTGTATAAGTTCTTCTAAGACCTGGAGGTAAGACAACATTGGAGAAATGGGAAGCTCATCCAGTTTCTTATTAGAATTCCAAAATGGTTGTTCTGTGGAATCCAGAAGAGGATTCTTGGTGGGGCTGCAGAAGACAGGGGGCAAAAGCATCAGACCCACGTAGAGGTTCCAGAGGCCCATTCGTCTGCATGAACATGGCATCTATATCCCACAGCTCCTCCACTGTCTCCATATCCCATATCTTTTAGTGTCTAAGAGGGCTATATTTTAATCCCACCATACATAGTATGTTCGTTATGAAGAGCCCCAGCGTCTGAGTTCACATTTTGAATTGTGGTTTGAATGATTGCACAGACGGTAGATTTCTTACCTTTCCATAGGTGGTGATACGTTCTGAGTGTCCTGTGCATCCTTTCTGCTGCTTCTATAATCTGAAAATAAAGCCCGTGTTATGGAAAACCCACAAAACTCCATACATTCCATGAGAATGTGAGAGGCACCTCTCGTAAGCACCATTCAAGCTAGGACTCTAATGCCCAACCACCAGAGTCTAGGGACACAGCACATTGAAAGTGAGCAAGAGGAGGGAATGAGGGACCTCTTCTCTCCATTCACACTTTTCTTGCCCCTACCTCAACCACTCTCATTTCATATGTAGCACAGTGAGGGTTAGTTATCTGAAAGAGAAATGCAGCATGGAGAATTGAAGCTACTTGCTGTCAGGGAGACATTGTAGTCCCTGACATCACTCCAGTGCCTTGAACAACACTCCCATCGGCAGTATCCAGCCCAGGCCAACTACAGTTACTTTCTGTCACAAAAGCTAATGATTCCCTGGTTCTGATTTTCCCAGAAGCCCCTTCTTCCTTTCTACATCTCATGTCCTCAGCGAGCATGGCTATCATCATGACCCTGGTCACTAAGGGGCAGGCCAGCTGGAATTCTTCTCCACAGGAAAGCAGAAGCCTACCTTTTATAGCAGCAGTTTCCTTTCTGGTGTTGCTCTGCCCCCTCTGCACATCCTGCCGGTTAGAAACAACACAAATGAGCTGAGGTCCCTTCTTCCTCTCTCTTTTAGACAGGCGGCCTGTTATCTGTGATCGTGAATAGCAAGAAATCCATATTTTCCAGGGAGTGTTCTCATCCATCCTTGACTCATTCACACTGTGTATAAACATAGTTCCTCTTGACCTCATTGGGAAAATAGCAGAAAGGACTGTCTGTGCCATGCTTACCAGGGAAGTCCTCAGTCAGTGTACCTCAGACAGGCTCCTACCCAAGGCTGAGCTCTGCAGCTGCCTCTGGGCTGTCAGGTGATATCTGCTCCCTCAGAGCAGAGGAGACTCAAGGCCTGGTCCGAGGCCCTTGGTCTCATCACCTGCATCACTCCAGTTCAACACAAACAAAAGCAGGTTCCTGAGCGGAGGACAGATGACCTTTCCCATAGTTTGTCCTGTGTTCTCACCAACTCAGAAATGCATTCTCTCCATGGAGCCTCACTTATCCTTAGTGACCTCTCTGCTGCCCCGTACAAATGGTGTGAGAGATTCAGGCAGACACTTCTGGGCCACACTCCCATCTGCCCTGCTGAGGTGCTGGTATGTTTAGAGATTTCCCCTTACTTGTCTGTAGCTAGACTTTAGCTACTTCCTAGGTTCTTCTTTCTTCCACCCTTTTCCACCCCTTCTTCTTCCACTCTTTCTATCCCCTAACACTACATAGGAGAGAAAAAAGGATAGAGGGGGAAGGAGGCCAAGTTATTGTTAGACTATTTCCTGCTGATTAGGGGTGTTGAGTTTCTTGGGGCAAGTTTGATCTTAACCCTCAGGATATCCAATTTCTTCTTTCTTCCTTGACCTTGACTAACAAACCACAAACAACAGTAATCAATAGCATCTAATGAACAGCCAACAACCCACCATGCCTTCCAAGGCACAAGGACCTATTTACCCTCTGAAAAGTGACCAGACTTCCAAATGTCACACAAACATAGAAACTATCTTCTGCTGGCAGAACCGTACCCATGCTAGAGCACTAGGCATGTCATAGCTGCTGTGCACCATCTGTAGCAGTCCAGTATTCCACACCTCAGATTAATACAAAAATAGATTTCTGTCTTTTTTTAAAAAAAACACCAAGTGTAAAATCTCTCACTACTGCAGTCTTTTTAGGGAATGGGAGAGTAACAGTCATGATCAACAGACTGTAGCTCCGTTGTGTGTGAACCACGGCCCTCCTTACCTTCGGCATGTCCATTTTGTTCTCAGGTGGTGGTGACACTGGGTACTTCTTCAGGAATGGGATTAGTAGGAAAAAGAGCCCCACTCCACATATAATGCCAAAGGTCATTTCTATTGCTATGTGCATGGAGCTGGGGCTCACCCATATGTTACTTATGGTTTCCATGGAAAGGAGAGATTTTTCTATCTTCTGAATCCAGTGCAACCCTAGGACAACTGAGCTGTGGTGTACAGCACGTGACTTGTCAAGGGGGCTCAGGCTACATCACACAGCTGTGGCCTCCTCATCACAAAGGACTAGTGCTAGGAGGGATGGTGCCATGCCCCTCCTGCTCCTCCACCCCAGTGGCACAGGCACCTCCTGGCTTTTCCTCTTCCCTCCTTCCAATTCCTGCTGCTGTAGCTGTCAAAGATAGATCTCTGTCCATGTTTTGTTTCTCCTCCCTGAGCCCCAGTATTTCTCTGCCTCCTAGAAGGTGTCCGTTTGAGTCCCTCAGGTTCTTAGTTTTGAAAAAGTGAGCCTCTCTGTGGAACTTGCATTGTTTCTTAGGGATGTTACTCTTAGGATATCTTCTTTCTACACATCCACATCTCTTCATTCTGAGAGTATAGCTTATCTTAAATGAGACACGAAACTTCCACTTGTATCATATTCATTTAACTGAGTCAGTTTACATAAAATAAAATTTTAGATTACTTTCTTCAGCAATAGAACAGTAAGAAAAAGTGACATTCGTTTCTGCATCATAAGAATGCATGTGGGTAATTGTGGATTGAACCTTCAATGATAATTTGAATGTTTATCTTCTGACTATCACAAATAAGGCTGCCATGAACACAGTGCAGCACATGCCCCTGTGGCATGGTAGGACATCGTTTGGGTATATGTTCAAGAGTGTTAAGGCTGCGTCTTCAGGTAGATCTATGTCCAATTTTCTGAAGAACCTCCAGCTTGATTTCCAGAGTGGTTGTACCAGTTTGCAATCCCACCCGCAATGGAGGAGTGTTTCTCTTTCTCCACATTTTCACTAACATGTGCTGTCACCTGAGGATTTTGCTTCTTTCCTCTATAGGTTAATTTTTCAGGTAGCAAATTTTATTAGAATTAATTAATGATTTTTTATACCTAATTGTGTCACTATAGTGAGCAGTGCCACAAACAGCATGAATGTCAGGGTATCTCCTTGGCAGGATGTAGACAGTGTCCTGTCAGTCCATGCTTTTGATTGGTAGAGCTGGCTCTAGGGTAGTTGTGGTTTTTTTAGGAACTTCTACTAATGTCCACCCTGCAACTCCAGTTAGCATCCTCATTAGCAGTTGCTGAGGGTCCTTTCCCCACATCTCTGATGGATTTTTTTGTTCTCATTTGTTGTCTTGATCCCAGCCATTGTGGTATAGGTGAGATGGAATCTTAAAGTGGTCTCAAGTGGAGTTTCTCTGAAGAACAAGGATGTTGAACACTTTGTAAAATATTCATTGACCTCTGTGTTTCCATTAGAAAACTGTTCATGTATTTAATACATAGTCTATGTATTAATTGGATGGTTTGGGGAGTTGTTTAATATTTACAGTTCTTTGTATATTTTATATTATAAGTACATGATGGAGGCTGTGTCCTTTAGTAATAGTCTCTTCTTTGCATTTTATTTTATTTTATTTTATTTTAGAGACATGGTTCTCTGTGTTGCCCTGGTTGTCCTGGAACTGACTCTGTAAACTAGAGTGGCATTAAACTCAGAGATTCTCCTGCCTCTGTTTCCTGAGTGCTGGGATTAAAAGTATGTGCTACCCCTGCCCCACATGAAAGCATATTTTGCTGCACAGAAGCTTTTGAATTTCATGTAATCTCATGTGTCGATCTCTGATCTTTTTCCTGTACTGTTGGCGTTCAGACAGTTCTCACCTATGCCTGCACTGTTGGCGTTCAGTTCTCACCTATGCCTGTACTGTTGGCATTCAGTTCTCACCTATGCCTGTACTGTTGGCGTTCAGACAGTTCTCACCTATGCCTGCACTGTTGGCATTCAGTTCTCACCTATGCCTGTACTGTTGGCATTCAGTTCTCACCTATGCCTGCACTGTTGGCATTCAGTTCTCACCTATGCCTGCACTGTTGGCGTTCAGTTCTCACCTATGCCTGCACTGTTGGCATTCAGTTCTCACCTATGCCTGCACTGTTGGCGTTCAGTTCTCACCTATGCCTGTACTGTTGGCATTCGGTTCTCACCTATGCCTGTACTGTTGGCGTTCAGACAGTTCTCACCTATGCCTGCACTGTTGGCGTTCAGTTCTCACCTATGCCTGTACTGTTGGCATTCAGTTCTCACCTATGCCTGCACTGTTGGCGTTCAGTTCTCACCTATGCCTGCACTGTTGGCATTCAGTTCTCACCTATGCCTGCACTGTTGGCATTCAGTTCTCACCTATGCCTGCACTGTTGGCGTTCAGTTCTCACCTATGCCTGTACTGTTGGCATTCAGTTCTCACCTATGCCTGCACTGTTGGCGTTCAGTTCTCACCTATGCCTGCACTGTTGGCATTCAGTTCTCACCTATGCCTGCACTGTTGGCATTCAGTTCTCACCTATGCCTGCACTGTTGGCGTTCAGTTCTCACCTATGCCTGCACTGTTGGCGTTCAGTTCTCACCTATGCCTGCACTGTTGGCATTCAGTTCTCACCTATGCCTGCACTGTTGGCGTTCAGTTCTCACCTATGCCTGCACTGTTGGCATTCAGTTCTCACCTATGCCTGCACTGTTGGCATTCAGTTCTCACCTATGCCTGCACTGTTGGCGTTCAGTTCTCACCTATGCCTGCACTGTTGGCATTCAGTTCTCACCTATGCCTGCACTGTTGGCGTTCAGTTCTCACCTATGCCTGTACTGTTGGCATTCAGTTCTCACCTATGCCTGTACTGTTGGCATTCAGTTCTCACCTATGCCTGCACTGTTGGCGTTCAGTTCTCACCTATGCCTGTACTGTTGGCATTCAGTTCTCACCTATGCCTGCACTGTTGGCATTCAGTTCTCACCTATGCCTGCACTGTTGGCGTTCAGTTCTCACCTATGCCTGCACTGTTGGCATTCAGTTCTCACCTATGCCTGCACTGTTGGCATTCAGACAGTTCTCACCTATGCCTGCACTGTTGGCGTTCAGTTCTCACCTATGCCTGCACTGTTGGCGTTCAGTTCTCACCTATGCCTGTACTTTTGGCATTCAGTTCTCACCTATGCCTGCACTGTTGGCGTTCAGTTCTCACCTATGCCTGCACTGTTGGCATTCAGTTCTCACCTATGCCTGTACTGTTGGCATTCTGACAGTTCTCACCTATGCCTGCACTGTTGGCATTCAGTTCTCACCTATGCCTGCACTGTTGGCATTCAGACAGTTCTCACCTATGCCTGTACTTTTGGCATTCAGTTCTCACCTATGCCTGCACTGTTGGCGTTCAGTTCTCACCTATGCCTGCACTGTTGGCATTCAGTTCTCACCTATGCCTGTACTGTTGGCATTCTGACAGTTCTCACCTATGCCTGTATTGTTGGCGTTCAGTTCTCACCTATGCCTGCACTGTTGGCATTCAGACAGTTCTCACCTATGCCTGCACTGTTGGCATTCAGTTCTCACCTATGCCTGCACTGTTGGCATTCAGTTCTCACCTATGCCTGTGTATGAGGTGAGTCCCCTTTTCTTCCTCTAGCAGCCTCAGTGTTCCAGCTCAGGTCTTTCGTCTGAGTAGCTAACTCCTGGGCCCAGAATGATTTTGTGTGCATTGGTGACTGCTAAGCTAGACTTTTGTTTCTACATTAATGAAGCCACAGCCTTGGTATGTGAGAATTGAGTACTGTGGGCCTGTGAGGGTAGACCACATGATAGACATCTGGAATATCAAGGGCTTTAGTAGTAGGTGGTTGTCTCTCAAAATGATTGCATCTAGGAGATTCACGAGGATGCTTCTGAGGAAGTTAGGTATCTTGTGGCATGGCTACATCCCTGATCCTCAGAAGGAAGTATTAATGTCCCTTCCTGATTTTTTTTTTTTTTACTGGGGAGAATAGAACCGGGTAAAAAAGGTACCCATATACACTGCCCTGTTACGCACTGCCCATGTTCAAATTTCTTATACTGCCAGATGGAGCAGTTATAGTCAGTAGCAGCTGCTGTGTACCAGAATCTTCGTATCCCAACATAGCCTACTAATGTCCACCTGACAAGAGAGGCCCTTGAATTTCAGAGATGATCAGTAACTTGCTCTTTGGCACAGAGCTTATATGGTTGACACATGTTGAAATACCCAGTTTCCGACATCAACAACAGACAGACTGGATCACAGCCCTCTGATGGGCTGGATTATTGGAAAGATTTTGGTTAAATTTGGTTTTGTAGTGGTATATCTTGGTTCCTCCATCTCTGCTTATTGATAGTTTTTATTCTGGGCTGACCTCTGTGGTCTCTTAGGGTCTGCAAGACATCTGTCTAGAGCTTTCTATATCTTAGGGTTGCTGTCCAAAAGTCAGGTGTAATTCTGATAGGTCTACCTTCATATGTTACTTAGTCTTTTTCCTTTACAGCTTTTGAGGTTTTTTTTTTTTTTTTTTGTTCCATACATTTACTGACTTGATTATTATGTGGCAGAGGATTTTCTTTTCTTGTCCAACTTGCTTATTGTTCTGTAGGTGTCTTGTACATTTATAGGCATATTTATCTTTAGATCAGGGAAGTTTTTTTTCCTATGATTTTGTTGAAGATATTTTCTGGGCCTTTGAGCTGGGACTCTTCTCCTTCTGTTTTTATTACTCTTAGACTTGCTTTTCTCAGCGGGTCCTACATGTTCTGGATGTTTTCTGTCATGAACTTTTTAGCTGTTGTATTGACTTCTGATATTGTATTGTCTATGCTTGAACTTTTCTCTTCTATCTCCTGTACTCCCTTGGTGACACTCACATTTTTAATTTATGTTCTCTTTCCTAGGTTTACCATCTCTAGGATTGCCTCAGTTTGTATTTTCTTTATTGCTTCTATTTTCATTTTCAGGTGTTGGGCAGTTTTATTCATATTCTTCACCGGTTTGATTGCATTTTTCCTGTATTTCTTTATATATATTCTTTTAATGCCTCTACCTCTTTGAATGTACTTCCCTGTATTTCTTTAAGGGGTTTATTCATGTCCTCTTTAGAGGCCTCTGTCAACTTTAATTTTTTTCAATTCTTATATTATGATGGTTCTTAAATGCTTTACTGTCCCTTGTAGCCCACCACCTACCAGAGGTAGTGAAAAAGAAAGGAGATGGGGGAAATGGACCTGTTTAGAAAGGTTATTTAGAGCAACTCCTGTCTATATTGTATGGAAATCAGCAGTTCTGTTTACAGGTTAGGAGGCAGAGGCAGCTTGACTCACTTCCAAACTCTTCACGGATACAACATCAGTCTAGTTCAATAGAGTCGGGTTAGCAACAGCAGTGGCAGGACCTATCAGAGACAGCCAGGCCTCAGCCTGGGCTTGATTCAGCAGGAGGGACCACCAGGAACACCAGGAGAAGTTCTTGGCTGTACCTCTCTTAGGGAAGTGAAGATCAGTGAAGACTCGATACCCCTAAGAGTTTGCACAGCTAGCTGTGCCAGTAAGCGAAGCTCTCTCCGTGACTCCATGGAGTCCAGTTTATACCCTCCAAATATCATGTGTCCTCCATGTCCCTTGCCTCAGCACAGGTCTTGCCTCAGCACGTGTATCCAATCAGCTAGATCCTTGGAAGAAGCAAGAAACTGCATCAAACCAGCAAAAGTTTTTTGGTGTGTTCTTCTGTAAGGAGTCCCCACAAATGCAGCTCAACTACACAGTGTAAGGCGGACCAATACATGCATGTCATCAGCAAAGAATCCTTCCTCATATGTCCTTTCCGTGCTTGCTTTAGGAGAACATCCTCTCTCCTGTGTCTGCTTCAGCAAAACGTTCCTTCATGAGTCTGCTTTAGGCTTTCACCCCTGTGTCCTCTTTAATGAAATTTTCCTTCATGAGGTTACCCTAGCAAACCCCATCCAACTGATTTTCCGAAGAACCCTTAGGTTTCCACTTGATGTAAGAACCTTCTTGTGCTTCAGCTTCATCAGAATATCCAGGGTTGGCTGTAGCAAAATGGATTTGCTCTCGTGGTGCTGCTATATTGCCCAGGTCCCTGTTGATTGAGTTCTTATGCTGCCCCTTGCATCTGGTGTTGACTGGATGATCCTGCTGTCAGCAGGACTTCTTGGAAAGGTGAGATGAGCCGTGGGCCAGACAGTGGAGATCAGGGTTCCTGCATCTTCTATCTGTGACTCAAGCAGACCCCACTTGAAAGGGATTGGTGGGCCATCCAGCTGTTCCAAGCTGGTAGTTTTTGGGTTCTCTAAGGCACCTACACATTAGTTGGAGGCTCCTGAGGTCCTGAAAGGGTCCTTAAGACCAAAGATCAAGCCTATAGGTAGACAGTGGAGCTCAGGAAACCAATCAAAACTCATCTCTGCATGCTGTGTCCTTGGCATATCTACTGGAATGACAGGCTGATCCAACTGGGATGGGATTGGTGGGATAGGGTTCCAAGCTGGTTAGTTTTGTGGCCTGTGATGGGTTCCACAGGGCAGCAGGACACTCTTGGGGTCCTGCAAGGTTCTTTTCAACCAACAAATGAACCCAGAGATAGGCAGTGAGGCTCTGGTGACCACATGCAACTCACCTCTGCATGTTGTGTCTCAGGCAGGCCAGCTGGGAAGAGGGCCTTATCACCTTTAAGGAAAATACATTACAGCTGTTTCCTGGAAGTCACATGTTTCATTAACTGGGTTTTTCCAAAGGATCTCTATGACAGTATGAAACAAATTAGCAAAATCAATTTTCTCTCAATCAAAATGCATCATGGTTGGGCTGGAGGGATGGCTCATTGGTTAACAGTACTGGCTGCTCTTCCAGAGGACCTAGATTTGATTTGCAACACCAGAATGGCAGTTCACAATAGTCTGTAACTCTGGATCCAGAAGATCTGACAACCTCTTCTGACTCCTGAGGGCACCAGTCACACAAGTAAAACAACACCCACATACAGAATCAATATACCTGTCTGTCTGTCTGTCTGTCTGTCTGTCTGTCTATCTATCTATCTCATAGTATGGTGTTTTGAATGATGAGATGTCCTCCATAGCCCAGGCATTGAACACTTGATTCCCACTTGGTGGCATTCATTGGGTAAATTTAGAAATCGTGGCTTTGCTGAAGGAACTGTGTCACAGGGGCAGGCTCTGATAGCTTAAATACTTTCATCGTATCTCATTTGACTTCTTTTTGACATTTGTTTCTAAATGTGAGCCCACAATTTCTGTTCTAGCCACTGCTTGCTTCCATGAGTCACCATCACATTAGGTTCTTTAACTTCTGGAACCATTAGCCAGACAAACCCTTCTTCCTTGTATAAGTTGCTTTGGTCATGGTGTTTTATCACAACAATAGAAAAGTAAGACAGAAATTGGTACCAGAGAGTAAGCTACTGCTGTGATAGACCTGATCATAGGACGACCCCCCACCCCCGCCAAAATGTTGAAAACTTTAGGACCTGGATTAGAAAAGTCGTTGAAACACAGTAAGCAGCACTTAGTGGGACCTGGATTAGAAAAGTCGTTGAAACACAGTAAGCAGCACTTAGTGGTCTGTCCTGGTAGGATCTTGGAAGACAGCTGAGATCTGCGTGGACGTTGGAGGCAAAGCTCAAGTGGCTTTAGCGATAGGTTCTAAGCAGCATGCTGTGGAGGGTCACCGGTAGCATTGGCAATGACCTGTATTGTTGGGGTGGGGATGATTACGGGATCCCACTGACCAACAACTCAAAAAGCTGTAACGCATTCCAAGCACTGGGAATTTTACTTGGTAGCATATGATATATAGTTGAAGCACTCTCTCCCCCATTATATAATGATACATGTGCACACACACACATACACACATACATACACACACATAAATAAAATTTAGGAAGCTTCTACACTAGTAGTTTTCTTTATGACTTTTCAAAAGTTCTTAGTATTAGTTATCCCTCCCCAACCCTCCTTTATCCTGTCTTCCCATCTCTCTCTTCATGTAGTCATTCTATTTTACTTTCTCCTTTATCTATCCCTTTATAACACTATATTCTACTGTTTTTTCTCCTTCCTTGGAAGATCTATTCCTCCAACTACCACACCCACAAGTCTCTTAGTAGCTATCTATCCTCTGAATATTCTAAATGACATGCACAATGAAAACATCTCTATATAAGAGAAAACATGCAATGTCTGTCTTTCTGGGTCTGGATTCTTCCACTTAGCATTTTTTTCTAGCTCCAGCCATTTATCTGAAATTTTCAAATTTTCATTTTTCCTAACAGCAACTAATATTCCATTGTGTTAATATACTACATTTTCATTATCCATTTAATAATTGATGGTCTTCTAGACTGTTTCCAACCTTTGGTTGCTATGAATAGAGCAGTGGTGAAAATGAATATGCAAGTGTCTATGGTGTACAGTCATAAGTATATTTGTAGTATTCTGTATAGTAGAGCTTGTATATCTGACTCTAAGTAAAATGTTACAACAAAGCCTTTTTTATGTTTGGGTCAATTAGTAGTAGTGGCTGAGACATTGTTTTGACACTGTTTGAACCTTGAAGAAGTGTTCTGTCTCAGACAATCTGCACTTGGTGCCATGTGAGAGCTTGCAGTTGCACCAACCTTGGTGTCCTAAGATACCCCTGGCAAACCTGGAGTTCTTACTTTTGATAATGGCTAGCCATGGTCAGAAGGGACTGAGATTCGCATGGGTTATCTGCTCTCATGGGCAGGAAGGACAAGATAACTTTTGTTACTGGGACCTTTATTAGCCCCAATAACTCTTGTATAATGTTTGAATATAGTAACTGGAATGAGCTAGCTGGGTGTCAGTCTTTTCCAAGAAGGCTGAAACCCTCTGCTCCTTTGGAAAATGAAGGCTTAGCATCTTGGTGAACTTCTTTCTCTACTGCCACACCTATGAATGACATCAGCCAATATAAATTCCTTTAAATAAATGCCCAAGAAAGGTATAACTGGATTTTGTGATTATAAATCTATTTTCACCTTTAAAAAAATCACCTCCACATTGATTTCTATAGTGGCTATACCAGTTTACACACACACCAGCAATGGATAAGTGTTTCCCATTTTCTGCACCCTCCCCGGCATCTGTTGCCATATTTTTATTGATCTTGATTGCTTTGACTAGGGCAAGATGAAATCTCAGAGTAGTTTTAATTTGCATTTTCTAATACCTTCGAATGCTATTGTAGTTACTGTTTTATTGCTGTGAAGAGACACCACGATCAAGACAACTTTTTTTTTTTTTTAACGGACAAAGGCTTGTTTTATTTTAAAGGCTGATCCACATGAGGCCACAGCCAGGCCGTTATGTACAGACACGAGGGAAGCTTTATTTCTTGGTCTCTTCCTCCTTGGACAGAGTCTTGATGATCTCTTCCTTCTTGGCCTGGAGGAGCTCCTCCCAGCGCTTTCGTGCTTCCTTGGTCTTAGACCTGCGAGCCTCAGCCTGGCCCGCCAGGAGCTTCTTGTGGGCCTTGTCTGCCTTCAGCTTGTGGATGTGCTCCATGAGGATGCGCTTGTTTTTGAACACGTTCCCCTTGACCTTCAGGTACAGGCTGTGGTACATATGGCAGTCAATCTTGGATTCCCGGTATCTCCTGAGAAGCCAGTGCAGGATCCTCATCCTTCTCATCCAGGTCACCTTCTCAGGCATTCGAGCATTGGCAGTACCCTTCCTCTTCCCTATGCCCATATGCCTGCCCTTCCGTCGGGCCAGGGTGAAGACACTAGAGGCAAGCCTCTTCTGTAGCCTGAGCATAATGGTAGGGGTCTGCTGGGCTCCAGCGCACCGAGGAGCCACTCAGGGCCCTGTCGCCCCCGGTCTCCCGTGTGCTGCCCCACAACGCGAGCCAGGCGGGGAGCGGTGCCCGAGGGAAGGTCTTCGGGCCTCAGTGTCGCATTCCACCCTCCTTAGGCCCAGGCCGTGTGCGCTTTCGGCGCTCCGGGTGCGGCCGCACCACGCTGCCTCCCCTCTCCCCTCTGCCATCCGGGGTCCAGATCCCTGCCAAGCCTTGCCAGCCCGTCGGCCCCGTGGGCCCCCGTCGACCTCATAGGCCAGGAACCTAGAGCTGGGCCCTCTCCAAGACAACTCTTATAAAAGAGAATGTTTCACTGGGGGCAGGCTTTCAGAGGATTAGTCCAGTGTCATCTTGGCAGGAAGCATGGCAGCAGACAGGCAGATATGGCATTGAGAGTTTGTATCCTTATCCACAGGCAAGCAGGCAGGCGGGCGGGCGGGCAGACAGGCAGGCGGGCAGACAGGCAGGCGGGCAGACAGGCAGGCGGGCAGACAGGCAGGCAGGCAGGCAGGCAGGCAGGCAGGCAGGCAGGCAGGCAGGCAGGCAGACGGACAGGCAGACAGGCAGGCAAGCAGGCAGGTGAGCAAATAGAGTAAGAAAGGAAGACTGAGTCTGGTGTGGCTTTTGAAACCTTAAAGCAACCACCTCTGAGACATCTCAAAGGAGATGACTCAGTGACACACCTCCTCTAAGAAGACCACACCTCCTCCAAGAAGGTAGCACTTCCTAATCCTTCTCAAACAGTTCCATTAACTTGGCGCTAAGCATGCAACTCTATGAGCATCTGAGATCCATTCTCATTCAAACTACCATATTCCACTCCCTGGCACCTGTAGGCCTATAGGTGGGTCATAATGAGTTTAGCCCAACTTCAAAAGTCCCCATGGTCTTTTGCAAACTCAACACTGCTTAAAGGCCTTCAGATCTCCCACTCCTTCCAGCTTGCTTAACTGTAAAACATTTTTTTTTTCTCTCTTGGGCTTGTCCCATGCATTGCCAGCAGCTCCCCCACTCCCAAGGATCCCATGGCTCTGGCATCTCCAATATCTTGGGATTTTCGAGGGAATCCAGGATTCACCTTCACAGCTTCACAGGGAACTCTCCCATCTATCCTTGACTCGTTCACACTGTGCATTAACACAGTTCCTTTTGGCTCTTGAGAAAATAGAAGAAAGGGCTGTCTACTCTTACCAGGGATCCACCTAGTGTTCCTCAGACAGGCTCCTACCCAAGGCTGAGCTCTGCAGCTGCCTCTGGGCTGTCAGGTGATACCTGCTTCCTCAGAGCAGAGGAGACTCAAGGCCTGGTCCGAGGCCCTTGGTCTCATCACCTGCATCACTCCAGTTCAACACAAACAAAAGCAGGTTCCTGAGTGGAAGACAGATGACTTTTCTTAGAGTTTTCCCTGAGCATCCACCAACTCAGAAATCCAGTCTGTCCATGGAACCTTAGTATGCCTGATGGCCTCTCTCCCTCCTTGTACAGGTCTGAGAGCTTTTGGCAGACAGCGCAGGCCACTCTTACCTCAGCCCCTGCAGATGGAGTTGCAGGTGCTTTTTGTGGAGAATTCTGCTTGTCTGTCTGTAGTTTGGCTTTAGCTCCTTTGTATGCTCTTTCTTCCACCCTTTCCCACCCCTCTTTCAAACACCCATTTTATCCCCTATCACTAGATAGGAGATGAAAAAAGGATAGAGGGGAAAGAGGGAGACGTTATTTTTAGACTATTTCCTGCTGATTAGGGGTGTGAGTTCCTTTGGGGCAAGTTTGATCTTCACTGTCAGGATACCCAATTTCTTCTTTCTTCTTTGCACACGACTACTTAACAAACCACAAACACCAGCAATTGACAGCAAACAACCGACAACCAATAACCCACCATGCCTTTCAAAGCTCTAACACTTATGTACACTCTGAAAAGTTCCCAGAATTCCAAAATGTCACAGAAATGCAGAAATTATCTGCTGCTGGCAGAACCACACCCTGCTAGAGCACGAGGCAAATTCATAGTCAGCTTCTCTCTCTATAGGAAATTTGAGAGTAAGAGTTGTGAACAACAGTCTGCATTGTCTGTCAACCAAGGCTCTCAGTTGATGGTGACACTGGGTACTCCTTCAGGAATGGGGTTAGTAAGAAAAAGAGCCTCACTCTGCACACAGTTGCAGAGCTCATGTTCATTGCTATGTCCATGGAGCTGGGGCTCATCCCCGTGTCACTGATGCTTTCCATGGGAAGGAGAGACTTCTCCATCCTCTGAATCCCAGTGCATCTCTTGGACCACTGAGTATGTGACTTGTCAGGAGGCCTCAGGTCACATCACACAGCTGTGGCCTCCACATTACAAAGAGCGTCTGGCAGGGGAGAGGGTGCCATACCCCCCATCCAGCCTCCAGCCCAGCAGCCCCACAGGCCTCCTGAATTTCCCTGTTCCCTCCTTCCAAATCCTCCTGCTGAAGCAGTCAAATGCAGCTCTCTGTCCTTCCTTTGTTTCTCCTCTTTGAACCCTAGAATTCCTCTGCTTCCTAAAAGATACATACTTGAGTTCCTCAGGTTCCTTAGTTTTTGACAAAGTGAGCTTCTCTGTGGAACTTGTGTTGTTTCTTGGGGATTCTTGCTTCTCAGGATGTCTTCTGTCTGCACATCCACATCTCTTCATCCTGAGATCATAGCTTACCTAAGGTGAGACATGAAACTTCCATTTGTCTCCTATTCATTTAGCTTTGCCAATTTGCAATAAAACCTAAGAGAATATAATTTTAATTATGTAACTTCAGTTATTAGAATGTTAAGGAAACATGAGGAGCTGGAGAGATGGCTCAGTGGTTAAGAGCACTGGCTACTCTTCCACAGGTTATGAGTTCAATTCCCAGCAACCACATGGTGGCTTACAACCATCTGTAATGGGATCTGATGCCCTCTTCTGGTGTGTCTGAAGACAGCGACAGTGCACTCATATACATAAATAAATAAATAATTTTTTTTTTTTGTTTTTTCAAGACAGGGTTTCTCTGTATAGCCCTGGCTGTCCTGGAACTCACTTTGTAGACCAGGCTAGCCTCGAACTCAGAAATCCGCCTGCCTCTGCCTCCCGAGTGCTGGGATTAAAGGCGTGTGCCACCAAATAAATCTTAAAAAAAAAAAAAGCTGAGCAGTGGTGGCACATGCCTTTAATCCCAGCACTTGGGAGGCAGAGCCAGGTGGATTTCTGAGTTCGAGGCTAGCCTAATCTACAGAGTGAGTTCCAGGACAGCCAGGGCTACACAGAGAAACCCTGTCTCGAAAAACCGAAAAAAGAAAGAAAAAAAAAAAGAATGTTAATGAAACATGAAATTCAATACTTTATCATCAGACTATATCTGGCTAATTATTATCAAATAAACTTTCAGTACTTTTAGTGATTCATATTTGTTTCCTTTCTTTAAGCTTATTTTATTTTTTTTCTATTATTATCTTTATAACAAAACACAAACCTTACTCTCATTATTTTCTCCTTCACTAGGATGCAAGACACTCAGGGACACTTGCTGATAAATCCTGGCAGGGAGAATCACTGGACAGAAATAAGTTATATTCAAGTGCTTGAGGAATGGCTCCTTCAACCTCCTAATTACTGGATGGTTAGAAGGAACCCATAAATCTGAGCAATTCTTGTTCTAGTGACTACGGAGCCTCAGGTTACAGTCTTAATTGTCCATTTACATCTTTTTTTTTTAATTTTAAATATTTTTATTGCATATTTTCCTCAGTTACATTTCCAATGCTATCCCAAAAGTCCCCCATAGCGCCACCTACTTCCCTACCCACCCATTCCCATTCTTTTGGCCCTGGCATTCCCCTATATTGGGGCATTTAAAGTTTGCAAGTCCAATGGGCCTCTCTTTCCAGTGATGGCCGACTAGGCCATCTTTCGATACATATGCAGCTAGAGACAAGAGCTCCGGGGTTCTGGTTAGTACATCATGTTGTTCCGACAATAGGGTTGCAGATCCCTTTAGCTCCTTGGGTACTTTCTCTAGCTTCTCCATTGGGAGCCCTGTGATACATCCAATAGCTGACTGTGAACATCCACTCCTGTGTTTGCTAGGCCCCGGCATCGTCTCACAAGAGACAGCTATATTTGGGTCCTTTCAGCAAAATCTTGCTAGTGTATGCAATGGTGTCAGCGTTTAGAAGCTGCTTATGGGATGGATCCCTGGATACGGCAGTCTCTAAATGGTCCATCCTTTCATCACAGCTACGAACTTTGTCTCTGTAACTCCTTCCCGGGTGTTTTGTTCCCAATTCTAAGAAGGGGCACAGTGTCCACACTTTGGTCTTCATTCTTCTTGATATTTTATTTTAATTAGCATAAAATGATGTGAATCATTAAGGTCTTTTTTATACCCAGTTGTCTTGGTATTGTGAGCAGTGCAGAGTCAGCTTGGATGTGCAGGTAGGTATTCCTTGGTAGAATGTAGACAGTGTCCTTTGAGTCCATCGTGATTATTGGTAGAGCTGGGCGTATGGGATTTCTGACTTTAGGAACCTCTATCCTGATTTCCACCCCACAGCTCCAGTTTACACACCCAATAGCAGTTGCTGACAGGTTCTTTCCAAACACCCTTGCCAGAGTGTCTCATTTGTTGTCTGATCTTAGCCACGGAGGTTTAGGTGAGAGGGAACTTCAAAGTGGTCTTAGTTTGAATTTCCCAAAGGCTAAGCATGTTGAAGACTTTGTAAAATATTTATTGGCCTCTATGTGTTTCCTTTTGAAAACTATTTGGTTCATTAGCCAATTTATTGATCCCTTTTTTTGTTGTTTGTTTTGTTTTTAGTAGTCACAATTCTTTGTACATTCTAGATGTTAACGCCCCACAGGAATGTGACCATTAATGATCTTATCCCATGCTCTAGGTTGGCTGTTCCCTTGAGTGATAGCATCTTTGGCTACGTAGAGCTTTTAAATTTCACGTACTCCCATTTGTCAATGCATGGGGCCCTTCCCTGTGCCCTTGGTGCTCCAGTCAGACAGTTCTGCCTATGCCTGTGTGTGAAGGGTTTTCCTTCTTCCCCTCCCAGCAGCCTCTGCATGCAGGGTTTAAGTTCAGGTGTGTTATCTATTCTGAACTGACGTTTCACAGGGTGAGAGAGAAAGACAGATCTGTCTAAATGCTTCTTGTGGATGTCTTGTTTAGCTAGTGTGTAGCAGAATTCTCCATGTCCAATTAATTTAAATATTAATTCAAGAAGCCTGTGATTGGACAGGGAAAAAGGAGGCAGAGCTAAGAGACTTAGGGAGAGACAAGACAAACATCTGAATACATCTTTAATCTGGGCCATACCTTCTGCTGGAAGCCTACATAAAGGACATGGGGGAAAACCTTTTGCCTGCTTGCTGTTGCCCTCACTAGCAAGTTTGTTCCTTCACTGGCATCAGACCCTACTTTTTTAGGCTTCTAGTATATACTGAAGACCAGCTTAGACATCCACCCTCTTGGACTGTACAACTACTGGATTCCCTGACCTTCTGTTCATAGGTAGCCGTTCCATTGTTGGGTTAGCTGGACTACAGCCTGCAAATCATTCTAATAAATCATACACAATACACAAATGCACACACATACACACACACCGCACTATATATGGAACTTATTAGATATATCTATATAGATCTATCTATCAATCATAAATATGGGATCTCTCTGTGTATATTCTTTCTGGAGGTCACAAAGTCTTGAGCTGCACAGGTCCATCATTACCCCACATAGACTGCTAGATATCAACTTCAGATAAACTTCCCTTCCATATCTCTTTCTCCCTCTACTTCCCGAGATTGTTTTCTTTCCCCTTCTGAGTAGGACTGCAGCATCCACACTTTGGTGTAGTCTTCTTTTTTCTTGGGATTCATATGATCTGTGAGTTGTATTGTGGGTATTCCAAGATTCTTTTTGGCTAATATCCTCTTATCAGTGAGTACATACTATGTGTGTTCTTTTGTGACTTGGTTACCTCACTCAGGATAATATTGTCAAGTTCCATCCATTTGCCTGCTTTCATGAAGTCATTGTTTTTAATAGCTGAGTAGTATTCCACTGTGTAGATGTATCACATTTTCTGAATCCATTCCTTTGTTGAGGGACATCTGGGTTGTTTCCAGCTTCTGGCTATTATAAAAAAAAGCTGCTATGGACATAGTGTAACATGTGTCCTTGTTATATGTTGGAGCATATTTTGGGTATATGCCCAGGAGTGGTATAGCTGGGTTCTCAGGAAGAACTGTTTCCAATTATCTGAGGAACCTCCAGGCTTATTTCCAGAGTGATTTTACTAGCTTGCAATCCCACCAGCAATGGAAGAATATTCCTCTTTCTTCATATCCTTACCAGTATCTGCTATCATCTGAATTTTTGATCTTAGCCATTCTGACTAGTGTAAGGTGGAATCTCAGGGTTGTTTCAATTTGCATTTCCCTGATGACTAAGGATGTTGAACATTTCTTTAGGTGCTTCTCAGCCATTCCGTATTCCTCAGTTGAGAATTCTTTGTTTAGCTCTGTAACCCATTTTTTAATAGGATTATTTGTTTTTCTGGAGTCTAACTTCTTGAGTTTGTTGTATATATTGGTTATTAGTCCTCTATCAGATCCAGGATTGGTAAAGATCTTTTCCCAATCTGTGAGTTTCTGTTTTGTCTTATTGACAGTGTCCTTTGCCTTACAGAAGCTTTGCAATTTTATGAGGTCCCACTTGTCTATTGTTGATCTTAGAAATTTTCCCCCTATGCCAATGCGTCCAAGGTTCTTTCCCACTTTCTCTTCCAATAGATTCAACATATCTGGTTTTATGTGGAGCTCCTTGATCCACTGGACTTGATCTTTGTACAAGGTAATAAGAATGGGTCAATTTGCATTCTTCTCTATGCTGACCACCAGTCGAACCAGAACCATTTGTTGAAAATGCTGTCTTTTCCACTGGATGGTTTCGACTCCTTTTTCTAAGATCAGGTGACCAAAGGTCTGTGGGCTCGTTTCTGGGTCTTCAGTTATATCCTACTGATCTACCTGCCTGTCTCTGTACCAGTATCATGCTATTTTTTTTTTTATCACTATTGCTTTCTAGTATAGCTTGAGGTCAGGGATGGTGATTCCCCCAGAAGATCTTTTATTGTTGAGAATGATTTTTGCTCTCCTGGGCTTTTTATTATTCCAGATAAATTTCAGAATTGCTCTTTCTATCTCTGTGAAGAACTGATTTGGAATTTTAATAGGGATTACATTGAATCTATAAATTGCTTTTGGTAAAATGGCCATTTTTACTATGTTTATCCTGCCGACCCATGAGCTTGGGGGATCTTTCCATTTCCTGAGGTCTTCTTCATTTTCTTTCTTCAGAGACTTGAAGTTCTTGTCATACAGAACTTGCTTGGTTAGCATCGCACCAAGATATTTTATATTATCTGTGACTATCATAAAGGGTGTCATTTCCCTAATTCCTTTCTCAGCCCATTTATCCTTTGATTAGAGGAAAGCTCCTGATTTGTTTGAGTTAATTTTGTATCCATCCACTTTGCTGAAGCTGTTTATCAGCTGTAGGAGTTCTCTCATGGATTTTTTTTTGGGTCACTTATGCATACTATTAGGGTTGTGGTGGCACACACCAGTAGGATTTGCTAAAGGAGGCAGAGGCAGGAGGATCATGAGTTCAAGGCCAGCCTGGGATGTACCTCATTTTTTAATGGTTTGTTTGTGTCTAATTTCTTGAGTTTTTAAATATATCTTGGATATTAGCTCTCTATCAGATATTGGGTTGGTGAGGATCTTTTCCGATTGTGTAGGCTGCTATTTTGTCCTATCAATGATGTGTCTTTTGCCTTGCAGAAGCATTTCAGATTCACGAGGTCTCATTTAATTTTTTGTGCTTTTTTTAAAAAGATTTATTTATTTATTTTATGTATATGAGAACACACTGTAGCTGTACAGATAGTTGTGAGCCTTCATCTGGTTGTTGGGAATTGACTTTAGGACTTCTGCTCAGAGACTGCCATATCCAGGGATCCATCCCATAATCAGCTTCCAAACGCTGACACCATTGCATACACTAGCAAGATTTTGCTGAAAGGACCCAGATATAGCGGTCTCTTGTGAGACTATGCCGGGACCTAGCAAACACAGAAGTGGATGAGCACAGTCAGCTATTGGATGGATCACAGGGCTCCCAATGGAGAAGCTAGAGAAAGTACCCAAGGAGTTAAAGGGATCTGCAACCCTATAGGGGGAACAACATGATGAACTAACCAGTACCCCGGAGCTCTTGTCTCTAGCTGCATATGTATCGAAAGATGGCCTAGTCGGTCATCACTGGAAAGAGAGGCCCATTGGACTTGCAAACTTTATATGCCCCAATACAGGGGAATGCCAGGGCCAAAAGAATGGGAATGGGTGGGTAGGGAAGTGGGGGGGTATGGGGGACTTTTGGGATAGCATTGGAAATGTAACTGAGGAAAATACGTAATAAAAAATATTAAAAAAAAAGAAAGCAGCGATTGTGTATATATATATATATATATGTATGTATATATATATATATATATATATATATATATTCCTAAGTTTAATTTTAAAATTAGTGATTTTTTTACAATGCCATAAAAAATGGTGATAGGTAAAGTACAAGGCTTTTTCTTTTCTCTGTGTTTAATTACTGAAGCTTCAAAGTTACTTTATAGTTTTAAGATCGATATTTATGATAGTTCTTCATTAAATTCTACTTTACATATTGAAAAAAAAAAGGATGAGTCTGAATCTTTGTCTATGGTAAAGCAGGTCATTTTATTCCAAATTTGAGAAGTCTTGTATTCAGGTTAGAATGCAGCTGATTAGCACAGTGTAATTTTTTTTCCTATAGGGAGGGTTCTATATTTTGTACAAGACCTCTTTTGCCCCCCTGTATATATTCATAGCTTCCCCTTAGTGTCATTCACCTCTCACAGTTTGTAAGTTCATAGGCACTAGGTGCTTTAAAATAGCTTATTTAATACTCTTCACAATTTCACTAGCACACTAATTGTCCATAGATACCAAAGAGGCATGAGGACCTAGAGTGAAGTGGTAACTTACTTTGAGGAGAAATTTCTTTTATTTGTATTTGTAGTAATGCTTTAGAAAAAATAAAATTGTGCCCGAATGAGTACAGACACTCTAGTGTCTGTGTGTGTACATAGTTCCAGGATATTTTATGTCTTAAATCTTTATTCTTTCTTCTACCCTAGTTTTCCCATGTCACATGGAGAAAACTGGAGTGTTTTCTCCAAACCTGGCAAAGGTTATTTGCTATCTATGAGTTGGGAAGGACTTGACTTAAGTAGTATGTGCTAGCATCATTAAAATGAATTACACTGAATAAAATAAGTAACTGGTTTAATTGCAATTAAGAGCATGTCCCTTCCTACTCTGCCCCTTTCAACCCATTTCAACCTGTATCTACTGTCCACATTAAAAGCCTCAGTTGATTTCCAGTGAGGACCTAACCTATCTGCCCATTCCCTTAGTATAGACACTCATCCAACTGGCTCAAGCAGATTGTTTCATTTTGTATTGCAATTTTCCCCAGCAGCAAAATGAAAAGCTTCATGTAAATTTTAAGAGATAAGTAATAGAACATTTGAATCAGTGAAAGTCAGATGGTGATAGAGCTCTGCCTTGTGCATGCATTCACAGTGAATTGATGACTTTAGGCTCTGGGTTGGTCCTGAGCAGAAACTATGAGTTTCTTTGGGATTCTGCTCATATCAGATCTCCCCTGGTCATCTCCCAAGGGAGTAAGATTCTATATATATTAAAAGTTGCTGTTCTATGAAAACTTCTAGGTCCTCTAAAGATGAGAGTATTTGAGTGGCTTTTGTTTCTTTAATAAAGAGCCTCGAATTATCAGACTAAATGGTTACACCTACAATCATACCCTCTTCATTTCATGCCTGGGCTTTTCAGTCATGTGTAGTAAGTATCTCCATCATATATTAAGGACACATGTGCCAGTCACTCTTTTGGCTTAACATATCACCCCAAAACTCATGGGCTTATAGAAATTAATGTGTTATTAGTTGTGATTCTGTAGGGTAGCTAGGTCAGTAGAGCTGACCTCTGAGGTCACTTAAAGTCTTGGCTGGAGATGAGTGATCCAAGATGGTCTTATTCACATTTCTAGTGATTATAAGATTATCGTACAGGGGCTTTGGTTGGCATGACCTTTCCTGCATGAACTAGCCTGGGCTTCTTCACATGGGGCCTTTGGATTCTAAAGAGTAGTAAGCAATGTCAAATTCCAGTGAGCACAGACTTGTCAATCTTTGCACTCTCAGACATGCTATCATCCAGACTCAGTGTAGGAGGCTGCAGTGTAAACGTGGATACAGAGGCACTTACACAACTGTGAGGGCCTTGAATGCAATAAGACAGACTAACAGGATGATAATTCTATTCAGACAGGTAGGGTTCTTGAGGGGGGGCATATTTTACTGAAGAATCACTCAGTATAAGTCTGTGTATTTAGTTACTAGATTTTCATCATTTCTTCTTTCTGTGCATGGCCCTTAGGTTGCAGGGTTTTGTTTTTTGTTTTTGTTTTTTTTGGGGGGGGTTGTCATTCTTACAGATTTAAAAGAAATGTCCCTTTAAATTTAATAGGGAGCTTTCAAAATAGCTAGTAAGCCAATGAGATATGGAGCAAAGGCAGCAGATAAGGCCTATGCAGGCCTGCTTTTGAACCACAGTAGAGACCCAATGGGCAACTAGGAACCCCGCCCCATGAGAATGTTTCCTCACCCCAAAACCGAGGGATTGGCACTCATCCTTCACCTAGCTCTTGTGTTCTGTAATGAAAAGACATCTGGCATGCACAGAACAGAACTGAAACTGATTCTCTGTTCAGAAGCATATGGAGGTGTTACATTTCAATAAAAAGAAAATACTGACTTTGGCAAGTACTGGTCAATACATAATATGTGTGCCAAAGGAAATTAATGTCTACTTTTTTATCTACACATAAAGTAATGCTTCTAAGATTCAGTCTAGTGATGGAAGTGAGTCTGCCTCTTGTCCTAATAAACGCCATTATATATGGTAAAAAAAAAAAAAAAAAAAAAAAAAAGGACTTCTGCTCAATCCAGTCAGTCCTGCTCAACCCAGCTTGCTCTGGTAAATTCTGCTTGCTCCAGCCCAAAGATTTATTTCGTATTGTAAATAAGTACACTGTAGCTTCAGACGCACCAAAAGAAGGCATCAGGTCTCATTATGGGTGGTTGTGAGCCACCATGTGGTTGCTGGGATTTGAACTCTGGACCTTTGGAAGAGCAGTTGGTGCTCTTACTCGCTGAGCCATCTCACCAGCCCCCTGGGTACTATGAGGTCTCATTTATTAATTGTTGATCTTAGTGCCTGAGCCATTAGAGTTCTGTTCAGGAAGATGTCTCCTGTGCCAATGCATTCAAGGGTATTCCCCTCTTTCTCTTCTATTAGATTCAGTGTATCTGGTTTTATATTGAAATCTTTGATCCACTTGGACTTGAGTTTTGTGTAGGGTGATAAATATGGATCTATTTGTAGTCTACATGTAGGCATCCTGTTAGACCACCAACATTTGTTGAATATGCTATTATTTTTACCACTGTATGGTTTTGGCTTCCTCATCAAAATGTTCATGTCCAGAGATGTGTGTGTTCATTTCTGGTTCTTTGAGTCAATTCCAATGATCAACCAGTCTGTTTTTATGCCAATACTATGTGGATTTATTACTATTGTTCCGTAGTACAGCTTGAAATCAGGGATGGTGATACCTCTAGAAGTTCTTTTACTGTACAGAATTGTTTTAGCTATCCTAGATTTTTTTGGTTTTCCATAGGGAGTTGAGAATCGGTCTCTCAAGGTCCCTGCCAACTCTGCAGCCAACTTTAATCACTGGGCATCAAGGCTGGCTCTTGGCACCTGTTATTCTCTGATTTGGCCTTTTCACACTATCCAAGATTTCTTGGATGTTTTATGTTAGTAACTTTTTAGGTTTGACATTTTTTTTTTCACCTTTGTGCCTCTTAATTTTTATTGCATAGTATTTACCAAATAATTTTTTCAATGATTCTGTCACAGTCACATTGAAATTTAGACCATAGAAGAAATACAATAAATACGTTTTTGGAGTGACAGACAAACCCTGATCCCAGTTTAAGATTTGAATATATATGATGAAATTGAGTTTTAAATCTACCACTTGAATCTGGAGCTCTTGAAGCATTTAACTATTTTTGAAATTTATTTATTCACATCCCAAATGCTGTACCCCATACTGGTCCCTCCCTCACAGAATCCCTACCCTTAATCCTCCTCTCCTTCTCCTCTGAGAAGGTGATATTCCCTCTAATTATCCTAGCACATCAGGTCTCTGTCAGATTATGAGCATTCTCTCTCACTGAGGTCAGAAAGGGTAGCCATGAGGACTGAGACTGAGATTCCTGTCTGTTACTTATGTGAGGAGTGGTAGTGCGGGGGTTGGGGCTCTTTGGTTAGTGGCTCAGATTCTTAGAGCTCCTGAAGTTCAGGGTTTGTTGATCATGTTGGTCTTCCTGTGGGGTTCCCACAGGGAACCAGAAATAATTTAAAGAATTGGTCCTTGCTCATGGAATGTGTTTCCAGCTGGCCTTTCCTTCAGTCGCTGCTCCATTCCTCTGTTACTTTTAAAGAAGATGAATTTTTGTTGAAAGACTTGTGGGTGGCTTGATGCCCTTATTCTTCCACTGGAAGACCTGCCTGGTTAAAAGAGGTAGCCTCTTCAGGTTCCATGTCCATGTTCATGTTCCAGGTCTCTGGGACCTTCTGGTGATTCTCACCCTATCACCAAACTCGAGGCAGTTCTATATTTCCATTCGTTCTCCTGCCCTGTGGGCCTCTCTCAGGCAACTTCCTCCAGAAGCTCCTGACTTCCCATTCAACTCTTCCCCCTACCTCCTCCAGTTCCCTCCCTCCTTCTGCCTCCTATGATTACTTTGTTTCCCTTTCTAAAAAATATGGAATGCTTCACGAATTTGCGTGTCATCCTTGCGCAGGGGCCATGCTAATCTTCTCTGTATCGTTCCAATTTTAGTATATGTGCTGCCGAAGCAAGCACGGTTTGACATTTTCTTTGACCCAAGTGTTGATTTCTTCTAACATATCTTCCATGTCTGAGAATCTCTTTTATCTCTTGTATTCTGTTGATGCTTGAGTCTATAGTTCCTGTTCTCTTCTTGAGGTTTCTACCTACTTGATTTCCTCAGTTTGTGTTTTCTTTATTGTTTCTATTTCCATTTCCAGATGTTGAACAGCTTTATTCATTACCTTCACCTGTTTGATTGTATTTTCCAGTATTTCTTTAAGGGATTTGATTTACTTCCTCTTTAAAGGCCTCCATCATCCTTATAAGATTGGAATTAAGGCCATCTTCTTGTGCTTTGGCTGTGTTAGGATATCCCCGGGTTGCTGTAGTAGGGTAGCTGGGCTCTGCTGGTGCCATATTACCCTGGCTCTTATAGTTTTCTAAATCTGGCTTTTAGCCATCTGGTTGTCCTTGGTGATGGCTGGCCATGAAGGATGCAGCAAGAGTGGTGGGCTGGAAAATGGAGCTTAGGGAAGCAGATGAAGTTTACTGTTGCTGAGTATGCCCCAAGGGGACATGGAAGGCAGGAAATTGGGGGAGGTGTAGCATGGATGTTCCTGGGGTGGGCAGGCCTCCTCAGGAAAACAGACAAGAGGCATAGACCTGAGTCTTCACACTATTGAGATGGGAGTGTTTATTCATTTTTGTATAAGACATTAAACCTTGGCTTGACTGGTTAATGTAGAGCCTCTTCAATGTTCTTTTCAGAGTTGATACTTTGATTTCATAATTACTAATGCCGAGAATAATTTTCTCTTTAATCTGTAGCCCAGAAGCTCTCAATCCATGGGTTGAGACCATCACAGAAGCCGCATATTAGATATCTTGCATATCAAATATTTACATTATGATTCATAACAGTAGCAACATTTCAGTTACTAAGTAGAGAACAAAATAACTTTATGGTTGGGGATCGATCACTACAACATGAAGGACTGTATTAAAGGGTCATAGCATCAAGAAGGTTAGGAACCACTGTTTTAGCCAAATTTCATTCAACATTTAAAAAAAATGAATCTCAAGGTTTAAGCCTATGTCTTTTGATAAATCCACAAGTTCTTGAACTGATAAAAGCAGTTTATTGGTATGGCTTTTCTTCAACGGTGCATGGTTTACAAACTCAACATAGAGCTTCAGAATAAAAATGTAAAAGCCACATCAATGGACCTGTATCCCGTCTCCTGGGGGAGGCTTTCTCCATCAGAAAATCATCTGTACCTGGAAACACTCATAAGATCAGGAGCCCCATGCTTACAGTAACTTCTGTAAAACTTTGAAGGTACCGGTACTGTCTAGTTTTGCTCTAACTTGATTCAAGCTAGAGTCATCAGAGAGGAAGGAGCCTCAGTTGTGGAAATACTTCCATGAGATTAAGCTGCAAAGCATTTTCTCAATGAATGGTCAGTGGGTGATGGCTCAGTCCACTGTGGGCGGGGCCATCCCTGAGCACCTGTTCTTGCCGAGGACCTGTATTTAATTGCCATCATTTATACATGGCAGATCTCAACTGTTCATACCACCAGGTGAGGGTAGCTGGTGACCTCTTCTGACCCCCGACAGATATGTATATGCAAGAAAACACTCATATACATAAAATAAAATAAATAAATCTAAAATATTTTAAATCAATGAGTTCATTCATTCATTTATTCATTATTCTTTCATACAGTACCCCCCAACTGCAGTTTCCCCCAGTATCCAACAACACAGATTTAAAAACTGAGTCCTTATGAAAAAATAGTCAGATTTCTGTTCAGTCAAAAATATAACAAGATCACCTTTCAGTTAACCTCAGCTATGCATCTAGTAATTAATGAACTTCTGACACTGGAGTCTGTTTTTGCAGATGTTTGGAAACAAATGACTGTTTACTACTCAGATTTATACCTATTTTGATAGTGTCCTACTATATAACCTCTTTAAAGTCCTCAGAGAGATGAGAGAAAATGATGCACCCATTAAGCAAGAACTGGATACTTTAAAATGAATATTTCAACAATATTTAATAAGAAAAGAAAAATGAGTAGAATCATGGCTGGAGATCTGGAAGCAGAACTGAGGAGATCTATAAACTTTAACAAGAAATTGAAGACTTGATTCAAAAAGTAGGTGAAAGTATTTTTAAGTAGAACAAAGGAGAAATCGTATATGGGATGTCTGGGGGTTTAGTTTCCAGGTCTGAGACATAAAAGTTTTAGAGTGACCCTGTCCATAAAGAGGAAAATTCTGAAAATTTAGGATGTTGAACTCCATAAGGAGGTGCTGTAAGTCCTGACTTTTTATGATATAAATCTAGAATTCACTAAGAAAAGGTTTTTATGTAGATTAGGTACAGGCATTAAAGGAGAGAAAGGGGCCGTGGGGAAAGAACAGTGCACACTCTGGCTCCTTAAGGGGAGAACACTTTTCCTTACAGACCATTAGCTCCTTGAAGACAGCTACATCTCCAGTCCTGTTGATCCCTGGAGCCAGCAGCTAACAAAGACCCACCTAGCAAGTGAACAGTTTCTGGACTGTCATGTTCCTCAAGGAAGAGAGCTAGAAGCTGGAGGCAAGCCCTAACGCTGACCTTCAGAAAGCCAGTCCAGGATTTTTACAAGTGGAATGGGAACTGGGGATGGAAGAAGTACCGCCATGAGTTCCGTGGAGAGAAGCCATTAGGATAAGAGAGGCAGGCATGAGCAGGCACAAGCGAATGGGAACATCCTGTCCCTTACACTGCCCTGCCTTTACTGACAACTGCCTTCCCCGCCCCCCCGCCCCCCCCCCCCATGCCAGGTCTAAGTCACATGACTTCAGCTCGACCAATCAGGAGAGCTCACCCTGCTTGGCCATCCTGATTGGCTAGGTTCTGTGCATGTGACCAATTAGGTCATGGGTCAGGACTCACAGTTGGAAATTTGAGGTGGGTGGCCAAGACAGTTGGTGCCCATCTTGTTCTACTGAAGGCAGATCTTTCAGTCCGAGGGCACCAGTGGCAGCGGCAGTGTACAACACTACAAGTCTGGAAGAGGTGCTTCCTAATCGATACATCCAACATCCAGGTACAGTCTTGCCTGTTGTCATTTACCATTACAGTGTTGTGAATCCTTAACTCTGTTTAATGGTTTGCCAAAGCCACTTTAGATTGGGTTTTATGCTCCTAGCCTCTGCTCCTGCTGGTTAGCTAGTAGAGATCCTAAGGGCTGTTAAGGCCAGAGTTTTAAATTGGCAGTCTGTGATGGTTCAGGCAACTGGCATCTCCCTCTCTCCCTTTCTCTCCCCCCACCCCTCCCCTTTCCTCCCTCCCTGCCTCACTCTCAGCACCCTAGACTCTACCTAGGATAGAAAACAAGAGGTAACTAACACTGGCTAGTCACACGGAGCACAATCATCTCCAGCTCCCGAGACTCACAACACTTCTTCTTTATGACTGAGCTTGAGATTTTACACTGGGTTCTGTTTACATGCTATATTATTTATCAGTCTGAGATGTGGAACCATGATGAGTGGCAGGTGAGCCCATTTCATCTCACGTGTTGCTGAACTTGGTGTGAAATGCCGACTATTCTCATTTAAGATTTTCATGCTTGTCTGTGTTCATCAAGGGATTTGGCTTATTTTTTTTTTCTGTCTGTGACATCTTTATTAGGTTTTGTGTACCAGGGTAATCTGACTTTGCAGAATCAGTTTGGAAGTATACCTCTCCTTTCTAAGGATTAGTGTGAGCATCCCCATTTCTTCAATGGTCCAATAAGGTTTCTCCACATTTCTTTGTGGCCCTGGACTTTCTTCTGTTTAGGGATTTTTTTAAATTATCATTTTACTTTAAAAAATGTATCTACTAATATGATTTAAATGTTATTGTCTTGATTTTGATAGGTCATGCATGTCTAGAAATGTGCCATTTCTTCCAGTTTTTCCAGTTTATTAAAGTTTTCAAAATAGTTCCTAACAGTCCATACATGGACTTTGATGGTACCTGGCATAATACCATCTTTCTTTTCTCTAATTTTATTAATTTGTGTATCTTTCTTGGTTAGCTTGGGTAAAGGTTAGTCACTTTTGCATATATTTTCAAATAGCTTTGTTCTTTTGTTTTTTTTCTTTCTGATTCTTTCTGATAACATTTTGTTTATTTCAACTTTGATTTTTTTTATGTGTGCATTGCTACCCACTTCTTTTTTTGTTGTTTTATTTTGTTTTGTTTTGTTTTGTTTTGTTTTGTTTTGTTTTGAGACAGGGTTTCTCTGTATAGCCCTGGCTGTCCGGAACTCACTTTGTAGACCAGGCAGGCCTCGAATTCAGAAATCTGCCTGCCTCTGCCTCCCAAGTGCTGGGATTAAAGGCGTGTGCCACCACACCTGGCACTACTTACTTCTTGACCTGAAGTGCACCATTAGGTTGTTTGGTATAGTTCTGAATATTGTTTGAGATTTATAGGATGAATTTAGTCATTTCCCACCCTCTCCTACTTACTGTCTTCTCTCTATGTGTGGCCCCTAAATTTCATTAGAATGCATTACTCTAGTGTGGGTGAGAGGTTATTTGCTAGAGCAAGGACATCTTAGTTTTCCTGTTTATTTATTTATTTCTCATACACTACATCATGACCATAGCCTCTCCTCCTCCCAGTCCTCCCCTACCTCTCCTCTCCCACTTCAGAAAAAGCAGGCCTCCCAGGGATATCAAATGAATACAGCATAACAAGATGCAATAAGACTATGCACAAACACTCATATCTAGGCCAGATGAAGCAACCCAGCAGGAGGAAAATGGTCCAGCAAAAGAGTCAGAAACACCCCTACTCCCACAGATAGGAGTCCCACAACCCCCCAAGCTAATCTGCTATGACAGATATGCAGAAGATCCATATAGAACATACTCATGCCAGCGCTATGGTTCTTGCTTCAGTCTCTGTGATCCCTTTTGGGCTCTGCTTAGTTGATTCTGTGGGTCATGTTTTCCTGGTATACTCAACCCCTTTGGCTCCTGCAATCCTCCCTCTCCCTATTCCTTGGGGTTCCCTGAACTCCACCTAATATTTGGCTGTGTGTCTTAGTTAGGGTTTTACTTCTGTGAGCAGACACTATGACTAAAGCAACCCTTACAAAGAGCATTTAATTGGGGCTGGCTTGCAGGTTCAGAGGTTCAGTTCATTATCATCAAGGTAGGAATATGGCAGTGTCCAGGCAGGCACGGTGCAGGAGGAGCTGAGAGTTCTAAATCTTTATCTGGAGGCTGCTAGCAGAATACTGACTTCCAGCCAGCAAGGATGAGGGTCTTAAAGGCTTCACCCACAGTGATATGCCTACTCCAACAGGGCTACACTTTGTAATAGTGCCACTCCTTGGACTGAGCATATACAAACCATCACACTGTATGTATCTGTATCTCCTCCCATCAGCTGCTGTAGGCAGCCTCTCTGATGATAATTGGGCTAAGCACTGGTTGGTCTTTGAGTATAGCAGAATATAATTTGGAATTACTTTATTGACTTTTTTTGGCCAGTTATGTTTGGTTCCACCCGAGGTCTCTGGGGGCCATCCAGCTTTCAGTTCCTGGCTACCCATGAAGTGTGGGCCATGGGCTTCTTCTCATGGTGTGGTTTTCAAGTTAGACCAGTCATTGGTTGGCCACTCCCACGAGCTCTGAGCCATCATTGTGATTTGTTTGGTGTCTCAGTTCCACCACTGGGAGCCTTGCCTGGTTTCAATAGATGGATAAGTTCAGGCTTCATATCCCCCATTACTAGGAGTCTTCACTGGGGTCACCTTCAAAGGTTCCAGTAAGTTTTCACTGCACTAGGTTTCCATATTGCGCCCCCCCACAATGTCCTCAATTGCAGTTGTCTCTCCCTGTACTCCTTCCCTCCGTCCCTCCCTCACTTGATCCCTCCTGTTCCCATCCCCATCTACCCATAGTCCACTCACAAAATTTGTTCTATTTACCCTTCCCGGAGATATCCATGTGTCCTCTCTAGCGCCCTCCTCGTTACTTAGCTTCTCTGGGTCTGTTGATTGTAGCATGGTTACTTTACACTAATATTCACTTACATATCATGTTTGTCTATTTGGGTCTGGGTTACCTCACTAAGGATGATTTCTTTTCTAGTTCTATCTACTTGACTGCAAATTTCAGATTTAATATTTTTAAGAGCTGAATAATATTCCATTGTGTATATGTACTGCATTTTTTTAATCCATTCTTCAGTTGAGGGATGTCTAGGTTGTTTCCAGTTTCTGGCTCTTATGAATAAAGCTGCTATGAACATGCTTAAGCAAGTTGTGATATGTGATATGATGGTATGTCTTTCAGATATAGCTGGACTTATTCCCAACTTTCTGAGAAATTGACATACTGATTTCCATAGTGGCTGTACAAATTTGCACTCCCACCAGCAATGGAGGAGTGTTTCTCTGAGCAAGATCATGTAAACTGGCTACACCACTGAAGAAAATGATTCTCTCTCAAACAATGGTACCTTCTAGTAGTCTCTTAGGTGGCCATGGGGTCTCATAGACCCCTCCTGTATCAGTGATGAAGAGTGGAGGAGCCCAGTCCCATTGGATACCACAGTGGAAGTGAGTTCTTGCATGTAAAAGCCATGCCATGTCCTGAAAACACCTTTTTTTTTTTTTTTGCTTTTTTTTTTTTTTTTGCTACACATCTCCCCATTTTCTGGCCCTCACATTCTTCCCATCATCCCCTTTTCTATCACATTCCTGAAGTCGTGAGCTTAGGACGTGGGTGAATACTTAGGGCTGAGCATTCCACCACCATGAATTCTAGCCACTTTGGCAAGGTTGGCACCAGTCCCTGCCCTCAGCATAAGAAGCTTCTATGACTGAGGTTGGCTGCAACATCAGTCTATGGCTATCAACATGGGTATTTAGAAGTCCATTTAATAACATGAAATCAAAACAATAGTAGTAGGTTCTACCCTGGCACCTGTGACCTCATCACTAAGGGTTCTTGATCTGGTTTACAGAACAGCTTATCCACAATTCCACTAGAGGGCATATCTTGCTTGGCAAGCCATCATTGTAGCTCCTAGGATTTACAGCTGGATCAGACTCTTGATGACTATTCTTTACCAGTTTTTGACACTGGGAAGATAGCATCCTTAGGCACTGTGAAGACTAGCCAGTAGAGAGAAAACTTCCAGCCCATCTTCAACTTGATTTCTCTGTGTCCTGTGACCAATGTAAGTGGTGTCTCCAGTGATAGGATCTTACCATTACACTTTAGTGAGCCACCAGGAGCAGTGGCCATTTTGGGGGTTTCCCTGGCTGACAATATCTGGCACTGGATTATGTACTTAATTTAGCTATTAAAAGGGGCTTCATCTATTGATGACACCAGCATACAAATTTCCTTTAGATTATAGTTTTTAATGAACTTATAAGATCATATGATTCCATGTATCTTTTTCACATGTTCTCATTTTGGCTACTGCTCCCATCCCTACTTCTCCTCATCCTCCCACTCCTCCTTAGACTCCCCTCCTGTATCCCCCTCCACCTTCCTTTCCAATATGTTCTACTATCCCCTTTCCCTTAAGGCCTCTTTCTCATCTCTCACCACCTAAGAGTCCCTCTCTACCTCTCTGACCATCACCAGCATTCAATGTTAAATACATAGCATTAACAATTCATATATAAGAGAGTTTTCCATGGCATTTGTCTTTCTAAGCTTAGGTTACTCCAGTATAATGTTTTACACACTCCTTTACTTGTAAATGCCATGGTTTCTTTAGTTTCTTTGCCAGTAAATAAAATTCCATTGTGTACATGAACATTTTTATTATTCATTCATCCATCAATGGACATTTAGATGTGTTTAATTTTATCCCTATTGTAAAATGAACTTGGAGGTGCATATGTTTTTATTGTAGATCCTGGAGTCCTTTGGGTATAGGCTCAGAAGATGTGTCTGAGTTATATGTATATGGTAGTTCTATATGTAATTGTTGAGGAATGTCCACACTGACTCTATAGTGGCTGCATCAGTTCATACTCCCACCCACAGCAAATAAAGGCCCCTCTTACCTTACATCCTCACCAGCATTCCCACAGATTCTTTTTCTTTTTTTTTTTTTTTTTTTTGGTTTTTCGAGACAGGGTTTCTCTGTGTAGCCCTGGCTATCCTGGCACTCACTTTGTAGACCAGGCTGGCCTCGAACTCAGAAATCCGCCTGCCTCTGCCTCCCGAGTGCTGGGATTAAAGGCGTGCGCCACCACGCCCGGCCAGATTCTTTTTCTTGATGGTAGTCATCCTGGTTGGAGTGAGATGAAATTTCAAAGTTGCTTTCAATCTGCATTTTCATGCTGGTTAAACACTTTAAAAATATTTATTTACCACTTGTCTTGAGAACTTGATGTTCAGTTTCATAGGTTATTTCTAATCAGATTGATTAGATCTCTGATTGTTTTATGTAGGAATTTACTGACATGAGCTTCCCTTTTTGACTCTGCAGTAGACTGAATAAAAAAAATGTCCCCCACAGGCTCACATATTGGAACAGTTGGCCCACCTTTGGTGAAATTGCTTGAGAAGGTTACTGAACCTTTCAGAGGTTCAGCCTTGCCTGAGTACATCCCTTAGGGTGGACTTTTGAGCATTTATAGCCTTGCCCACTTCCCGTGTGCTCTGCCATGTGATGTGTTAAGACGTGATCTCTTACCTTCTTGTTCCTGCTACCTGCTACCATAGCTTCCTTGCCATTGATGGACTCTCCTCCCTTGGGGAGCCAGAGCCAACTTGATTATTATATGCTGCTTTCAGCCATGGTATTTTGACATAACAATAAAAGTGTAACTAATACAGATCTGCTTTTGATTTTTTGAAATGTAGTGTTGTGAGTTGGTACTGGGATGGACAGTAAATAACAGGAGGAAGTGACAATGCAGCAGGATTGTAAGGCCAGCTCCTCTGAACAGGAGCTCCTCATTGGTCCTTACAGGGTCCTCAAGACCCTCGGCACAGGCAACTTTGCTCAGGTGAAACTGGCTGTCCACCTCCACACCCAGGTGCAAGTTGCTCTGAAAACTCTGGAAAAGGATAAGAAGAATGCTACTCTGATTTCAAATGAGCTAGAGATCATGAAATTAGTAGACCACCCTAATATAACCAAATTGTTCCATGTCATGGAAACCACTGAACATATCTGCATGGTTATGGAATACGCTTCCGGTGGTGATCTGGCTGGTCGCATCATAGAGGTGAGCTACATACATGAAGAGGAGGCCCGACACATCTTCACACAGATAGTTTGTGCAGTTAGTTACTGCCATGAGAATGGCATCGCACATAGGGACATCAAACCAGAAAACATTCTGATGGATGCAAATAGAAACATCAAACTGTGTGACTTTGGCCTGGCCATCAAGGTTAACACTGAGCAGAAGTCGACAGTGTTCTGTGGCACCCTTCCATACTGTGCTCCGGAACTTTTCAGCATCCAAAGCTATGATCCTAGGGCACTTGATATCTGGAGCATGGGGGTGGTACTATACATCATGGTGACAAAGCACTACCCATTCAAAGCAACAACATATGACAAGATGAAGGAGGAGATGCAAGACCCACATTACTATATTCCATCAAAGCTCCCAGCACACATTGCCAACCTCATTGTGCAGCTGTTCACTATTGATCCTGTGCAGAGGCCCAAGATAGGTGATGTTATGGAACATCAGTGGTTGCAGGGCAGTGAGGAATTTTCAAAAAGAAACCTATCCCAAGAAACACTCACCAGCAAGCCCAACCCCAGTATTGTGGCAGCTATGGGGGCCATGGGCTATAACTCCGAGGACATTACAGACTCTCTCTATAAAAAAAAATTTAATAGCATCATGGCAACTTACTTGATTTTAAAACATCAGTCACCTTGCATGGACAATGCTAACCACAAGGTTAAACTCATGCATCCCAGTACTGACATGATACCCACAGATCCTCCTACTGTCCATCTCTTCCTAAAGAAGATAGGGGATAAGCCTGACAATTCCACCTCTGCCTCATCAGCAAAAGACCAGTCCCACAATGATGACAAGCTTGTAAGGAAGAACAGCAAGAATCACAGCATGGCTGATGTTCTGTGCTGCCAGCAGATGAGCCTGCCTCCCCAAACAGCTGCCCAGTGTGGTCCTGTGCAGCATCACCAGGAGCTTCTCTTGAATAGCAGCTTGCAGAAGAGAGGCAAAGCTTCCAGTGCTGTGTCTTGTGGTCCTGTGCACCGTGATGATGAACGGCACTTGAACAGAGGCTTGCAGAAGACAGACATGGTTTCTAAGGCCGTGTCCTGTGGTCCTATGCATCATGACCATGGGCAGCTTCTGAGCAGCAGTTTGCAGAAGAGAGACATGGTTTCTAAGGCTGTGTCCTGTGGTCCTGTGCATCATGACCAGGCACAACACCTGAGAAGCACCTTGCAGAAGAGAGGCACAGCACCCAGTGCTGTGTCCTGTTGTCCTGTGCAATATAATGATGAGCAGCCTCTGAGCAGCAGCTTGCAGAAGAGAGGCACAGCTTCCAGTGCTGTGTCTTGTGGTCCTGTGCACCGTGATGATGAACGGCACTTGAACAGAGGCTTGCAGAAGACAGACATGGTTTCTAAGGCTGTGTCCTGTGGTCCTGTGCATTATGACCATGGGCAGCTTCTGAGCAGCAGCTTGCAGAAGAGAGACATGGTTTCTAAGGCTGTGTCCTGTGGTCCTGTGCAATGTGAACATGGGCAGCTTCTGAGCAGCAGCTTGCAGAAGAGAGACATGGTTTCTAAGGCTGTGTCCTGTGGTCCTGTGCAATGTGAACATGGGCAGCTTCTGAGCAGCAGTTTGCAGAAGACAGACATGGTTTCTAAGGCTGTGTCCTGTGGTCCTGTGCAGTATGGCCACGGGCAGCTTCTGAGCAGCAGCTTGCAGAAGAGAGACATGGTTTCTAAGGCTGTGTCCTGTGGTCCTGTGCAATGTGAACATGGGCAGTTTCTGAGCAGCAGCTTGCAGAAGAGAAACATGGTTTCTAGGGCTGTGTCCTATAGTCCTGTGCATCATGACCATGAACAGCTCTTGAACAGCAGCTTGCAGAAGAGAGAAATGGTTTCTAAGGCTGTGTCCTGTGGTCCTGTGCAGTATGGCCACGGGCAGCTTCTGAGCAGCAGCTTGCAGAAGAGAGACATGGTTTCTAAGGCTGTGTCCTGTGGTCCTGTGCAGTATGGCCACGGGCAGCTTCTGAGCAGCAGCTTGCAGAAGAGAGACATGGTTTCTAAGGCTGTGTCCTGTGGTCCTGTGCAGTATGGCCACGGGCAGCTTCTGAGCAGCAGCTTGCAGAAGAGAGACATGGTTTCTAAGGCTGTGTCCTGTGGTCCTGTGCAGTATGGCCACGGGCAGCTTCTGAGCAGCAGCTTGCAGAAGAGAGACATGGTTTCTAAGGCTGTGTCCTGTGGTCCTGTGCAGTATGGCCACGGGAAGCTTCTGAGCAGCAGCTTTCAGAAGAGAGACATGGTTTCTAAGGCTGTGTCCTGTGGTCCTGTGCATTATGACCACGGGCAGCTTCTGAGCAGCAGCTTGCAGAAGAGAAGCACAGCGTCCAGTGCTGTGTCCTGTAGTCTTGTGGAGTACGATGATGAGCAGCCTATGAGCAGCAGCTTGCAGAAGAGAAACATGGTGTCCAGTGCTGTGTCTTGTGATTCTGTGGAGTCTGATGAGCATCCCCCGAGCAGCAGCTTGCAGAGGAGAAACATGGCATCAAAGGCTGTGTCCTGTGGCTCCATGCTGCACAACCATGAGCAGCTCCTGAGTGGCATCTTGCAAAAGAAAAGCATGGTTTCCAAGGCTGTGTCTTGTGGTTCTGTGCAGCATGACCATGAACAAGTCCTAAGCAGCTCCATGCAGAAGAGAAACACATTGGCCTCCAGGGATGTGTCCTCAGGCACGGTATCCTCGTCCTCCATGGGTATTCTTTCTGAGTACCACATCTTCCAGGAGGATCCCCAGGGTGAATCCCTGACTAAGTGCAGCTCATACCCCTATAATACAGCATCGGTATGGAACTCTGAGGATATGATCACCACAGACAGTTATCACCAGGACAGAAGCTTGTCCTTGCAGGAGACATCTGAACCACACTTTGCCAGTGCCTCTCCTCAGAACCGGTCGGGTGGGTGGAAGCAGGCAAAGAGAAGGATGGCCAAGTGTCTAAGGAGATTATGCTGCTGTCTGCCCGCCCAAAGGAGAAGCTGCACTTCGCAGAGGAGAGTGGTTCCACGAGAGGCAGGAGAAAATGGAGTTACAGAAGACCAGATGTCAGGGGACAGTGGAGTCACCCAAAACCAGGTGAGGGGAAACCAGGTGAGGGGGGATGGTGGAGTCACCCAAAACCAGGTGAGGGGGGATGATGGAGTCACACAAAACCAGGTGAGGGGAATGGTGGAGTCACACAAACCCAGGTAGGTAGTGAACATCAAGATGCCCTTTTGCAGTTTACTTACTATATGTATTTTCTAACATCCTTGGTAGCTGACACATGATAATTGTATGTGCTTCTGGGGTATGCGCCTTAACATAGGTACCACATCCTGTGCTGCCAGCAAACGAGGCCCCACTTTCCCAACCTTACAGCATTCTCCTTAAGTGGAGCATGCGAAAGCTGAAAAGAGGTAGATAGCAGAGGATGGTGACCAAAATTTGGGGAAGGGGGCAGCTGGGGCATTGACTATAGGGAGCAGTGATGTAGAAGGGAGGAGTCAGGTGGGAGGATCTGCACAGCAGGGCCAGCACAGTCAACACAGTCAGCTACAGCACAGTACTCCCTGTACATTTCAGCCACAGACAGTGTCTTTGAATGCAGTCTTTCTGCTTTCAAGTGATGATTCTCTGTGGATGCTGAACCACAGGGTGAGGAATCTGCCTGGGTGGACTGAGACAGCGACAGTGGGAGGCAGGCAGGATGTCTAGGTGGCAGTGTGTTTACAAGTTCTGCAAAGAAGGCTTTGTCCCACATAGGAGGAAGTAAGTGAATTATCATAGGCACTCCCAAGGAAATCCCAACCAGGAGGGAGTCTAGCTCAGTGGTGGCATTCCACAGCATCCTGCTTGGAGTGGAGACTGAGCCGAAAGCATGCCTGAAGCGAGAAGCCCCTGTGGCCCTCACTTGAGGCAAGTGTTGAAAATCCTCGATGCGACGCATGCCCCTGCCCTGCTCACCTGTCTTTCTTTCATGTTTCTGTGTGTGAAAAGATGGTTTAGCATATCGGAGGAATAGTCTTCTCACGAGAGAGTTACTAGATAGCCTACCCCACTGTCCCGAGGTAGGTTAGCTAGATTGAGTCCACACCCCAAGCAGTCTGTTGGGACAAGCTAATAACATTTATTAGAGAGTCCAGCTCTACAAGGAAAGTCTCAAGAGACCTCCTGATATAGGTTGTGAGATCTTTATACAGACTTTGGCAAGAACCTTGGTCACCTTGGTTCCTCCCTGTCAATTGACCTGGCAATGGTTTTACTCACAGTTATGCTGACATAGTGTCACCTTGGTGGGGTGCTGCTCTCAAACTGTCAAACAACAGAAGATGTAACATCTGTTGGTGCTGTGGGACTGGGAGTTCCAGTGTGACCAGGTTGGTGGACAGCCTTGATGGGGTAAGCATTGGGAGACAGGATGATGTGTGGTTAGGAGGCAGTGAGGTGCCTGTGTCCGGAAGTCTCTTCACATTGTTTTCAGGATGCCTGAATCCTGTGACCAGTGCAGAGCAAAGCCTGGGGAAACCCGAGCTGGATAGTGTCCCCAAAGAGGGCTGCATGTCCTGACTTCCTCAGTCTCCCCTAGTCCCACCCCCTTCCAAGTCAGAGGACCCAGCCTCACAGTATTTTGGGGCAGTGGGTCAGAAGGGGGAAGGAGACCATTTGCTCTTCTGTCTGACAAGACAGTGCCAGCAAGCTGGAGAATATGTATCACTAAACTGCGCAGCTGAGGCGCTGTTCCACTTTGGAGAGGTGAGTGGGCCTTGCCTGACCTGGGGCATAGCAACTTTAGATGCTTTTGCCACTTGCTGTGGAACTGATTTGAACCCAGCATCCACCTTTAGGGTCAGGCCTAGGTTGAAACTGATTATCATCCAGCTGGGGCTTTCAGCCATGCGTGCCAGCTTCTGTGTTTCCTTATACAAGTTGTCTGCGTGTTCTCCTAGGCACTTGGTGGTAGAGAGCTTCTCCTTGCACTGAAGGGTGGCCACCCACACAACACTGAAAGTATAGGCCAATGTGGGGGCTCTCATCTCTCAAGATGTCCCTGAGCCCACTGAATACTGGTCTCTGGGAGAAGACAAGTTTCGGGGTTCTGGTCTAAACACTGGCATGTGTACAGGGAAAGGCATGAGGTTGCTGAAGCCAGCTTGCCTCAACCCTTGGGACAGCTGTGACTGGCCCTGCCTTAGAGAGGAGCAAAGGCCAACTGAGAGAAGGCATAGCTGTGGCTTTGGAAGGGCCTTAAAGGCAGCTCACCTCCATCCCAGCCTTCTGTGCTCAGACCACCATGGGGAAAGTGCTTATGCTAAAGATGGATAGCATCTCCTCACACTGTTCAGCATAGCAAAGCCTTGTGTCACTGGCCAGCCCCTTTGTCAGCACCAAATGAGCCTCACACAGCCTGGCATGCAAAACAGGCCCTGAGACCCTGAGCAGCTTGCCCCTGGGACCAGAATGGGGCCAGGTCATTGGGTGACTACTGAGCTAGTTCCTTGGAGCTTCACTCCAGTGAAATTGGGGCCTGGGCAAGGGGGAAGTGACAGCTCTGTCCCTGTTAGGAAACTCCTAGGCAGACAATCCGGAGAATCAAGTGTGTTAGTGCTAACTAGGAGGTCTTTTAGGAAAGAGGCAGAGTCTGGAGACCATGGCGGTAGATGGGTAGCCCTGTGGGCTATAGTCATGTTCTTACTGCTCAGGAAACACTGTTGCAGCCTTTGGTCTTCAACCTGAGAGAAGACAGTCAAGCAATAAACAGGCCCTCAAACCCAGAATCCACTCACTGCTTTCCTGCTCATTTCCCGAGCTGCTGGAGGTCTAAGTGCAGTCACTAGCAATGACTGTGTACCCAGATCTTTCTCTACACCACCCCAAAGTAATGCACTGATGTCCACCTCTTAGGGAGGGAAGCTGCGTTTCAGAGATGTTCAGTAGCTTGCTCTTTGGGACAGAGGATGTTTGGTAGGGGTGCTTTTAAGGTTCTGAGCCAAGCCTTTGGGTCCCAGCAACAATGTGCAGTGTGGCAACATCTGGGTCCGTTGGAGTTTGAGAAGAATTTCTGCTTTGGAGGTTCTCCCTCAGCACACGTAAAGAACCTGAATTCAGTGTCATGCCAGTGGGTTACGAGAAGAGAGCATTTCATCGTGCCTCACTCCTCTGCTTATACTTGTTAGGCATTTTGTTTCTGTCCTCAAGTGTGATGAGGGCTATAGTGCTTAGTGAGGAAGCTTCTCTCTACAGCCCTCATTTGCTTTTCCGAACAGTCAGAACACAACCAGGAGCGGGATTATTGGAGTGACTTAAGGCGGAGGACATGACAGGAATAGACAATGGCAAGTGAGGTGGAATTTGTCCTTCAGAGAGGATCAGCAATGACCACTCCTGAGTGCTGTCTGAACCAAAGGGCGCAAGTTTTCACGAGAGGAATCTGCAGTGATATGTCAGCTGAGGATTCGGGAAGTGGCTCAGCGTCTCAGTGCAGACCCAATACAGCCTGAGGGGGCTTAAAAAACCCACAGTTTGTCCTGATAGCAATCATCATTGAAGCTATCCTCCTGTGAGACCCACGTCTAGCAATGGCTACTGCTAAACTGATGGTCAGGCTTGGCCAGGTCAACTGGTGTGTTAACTCTTTACTCACCACAGAGCCACCTGATTAAGAGCCACACACAAGCACCCCCTCCAACTCTCCGAGTGCACAGGCCCGAAAAACTTCCTTCAACTGTGGGTTATAATAAATGTCGAACTTTACAAGTTAGGCTTGGTAGTATAGGTGTAGTCTTACCTGTGAGGACTGTGCAGAGTTCAGGGCTGATGCGGGAGCATTGTCAGTTAAACCTTGCTTGGGCCACAGAGCATTCAGGACCAGGCTGCCTAACATAGCACAACCCTACCTAGAAGAACATGTATAAAGAGGGCCATGGATGCAGCTCAGCAGTAGAATGCTTCTTCTGGCCTGGAGAGGCTATAGTTCCAATCCAGCAAAGGAAGTCAAAGGCTGCACCCCTCATCTAGGACAGCCCCAGCCTTAACAGCAGCGTCTCTTCCCTCTTCTGTCCTCTAGTATCCTTGAACCTTCCCAACCCTGTTCTATTGTCCTAGTGTTTCTCTTTGCCCAGGCTGCCTGGTGACTTGCTCTCTCCTGCCTGTCCCCTGCCCTGGTATCCTATTGTCTTGAAAGACATGAATTTTGAGGGCAGGAAGCAAGTCTAGGATACCTCCAAGGGAATCAACAAGCAATGCCTGGTACTTCCTGGTCCATAAGTCATGATGACAAATGCATGTGGTTGTATGTGTACATATATGCGCTCACAGATGTGCGCACACAGATGCAGGGACAGGTGTGTGCCTGCATGCACACAGTTAAGCAGTAATGAAACAGGCTTAATTCCAAAGACCTAGGATGCCATACCCAGAACATGGCTAACACCAGGGCTCCAGAGGCAGCTCACTTGTTCAACAAAGTTTTCTTGTGACCATAGCTCATCTGTGTAGCGTGGATCAGGGTACGATTCATCCTCTGCTTTCTCTGACTTAGCATTTCCGTTTCTCTCTGTTTTTTTTTTTGTTTGTTTGTTTGTTTTGTTTTTTAGGCTCTTCTTCAGTAGATTCCGAGAGCCCTTCCAGCCAGTGCATGATGTCCATGTATTTCTGACCAGCTTCAGGCAGGATATCTGCGAGTGCTTTAGTCTCTGGTGACTTCACTTATCTGGAGGCCAGCAGGTAGGTTACTAGGGTAACCCTCATGGTCCACTTTTATAGAGGTGCATGCTGGAAGATAAGAGAATATGCTGGAGTAGGAATTTGGTCCAGCTTTACCCCAGACATGTCAAGGAGAGAAAGGTTCAGGGGAACTGCACTGGCCTAAGATAAACCAGGACAACTCGTCTTAAAGACCTATGAGAGGGACTTTATAAGAGGAACATCTGGGGGAACCATATGGGAGAACATTTAGAATCACCAATATCCCAATTACTTTGCAAACCCAGTGCCTAGTTCCTGAGTGTAAAGTGCATTGGGCCTTTGGAGAGGTGACAGGAAAGAGGAGTAATATTCTTAGCCAGGTCATCTAAGACCAAGGGCAGCAGAAACCCCAGGCTACACAGAGCTAGTTAGCTAATGTAGCAAATGCCCCATTATGAAGGAAGAGCAGAAAGTTGTGACTGATTGGGCCTCTGCATGGATACCTACAGGTATATGAGAAGCCCTACCTGGCTCTTCAACAACATCTTCAACAACAGGACATTAAAGATTCCTGTCTTAGTGGGGTGCAGGAGCAGGCACTAGAAGGCTATCATCATCCCCAACCTTGGATCCTCCCCATCAACTCTGTGCTCTCAAACTCTGTGAAACCTAGTTATGAAGCTCAGTCTGAGGTGAGATGGAGGCCATGATCAGCTTCCAGATCTGGAGGACTGCTAAGGGCAGGCATGTGAAGCAAGGTCCTGTGGTGGGCTGGTCCAGTTCCAAAGAGGTTGCTGATCTCAGGACAGAACCACAGTTCTGAGGACATCTGAAATCCCTTGGGATCTGCAGCAATCCAGTTCAGTTGAGGTGTCCCAGAAAGAGTCTTCAAGTAATCTCTCCTTCAGGCTCACCTGACTCTGCCCAGGACTCTATGGAAGATCTGCCTGACAAGCATATCCCTAGTCAGGGATATGACTGGTGAAATACATCAGAGATCTTAGACTAGATCCAAAGATGCTGAAGCTGAGACTGGGAGAGCTGGGATGACCTGGGAGACAGAGGCCCAGGAGATGTCAGGAGAGAGCAGAAGGGAAACTGAGAGGTGTGGCTGCTTCCCTCTGAGAGCTGTTCTTTGGCTTGTGTGCATGAGGGCATCACATGGTACAAAGGCAGAAAGCAGAGACATGTCCTCAGAGTGTCTTAAGAGGCATCCTTCCTCTCTGTATGATCTTCCCATTTCTATCAACATTATGGATACAACTGAGTTGGGTTTGTCAAAGGCTTGGCACGAGGCTGGCAGGCTGTTCCATTGCACGACTCCCAGTGCTGGAGGAGGCAGCACTGTACTGAGTGGGTCACTTCTCACACTCACTCCGACCAGCACCCTGAGTACAGAGGTAGACTCCTGACCAGTGAGACCTGATGCCAACAGATCTGGGACTACAGGGCAGAGGACTCCCAGCATTCTAGGTGACGAGAACAACCCCCTGGGCAGCAAGGCTATCTCCAAAAGGAGGGCCTTAGCTATGGGAGCCTCCTCCTGGCAGTGTTTGGGTAAGTAGTCCATTGAAGAAAGAGCAGCCCCCTCTCCTCCATCACACAACCTTTCCCCCAGACTCCCTGACTTGCTTCTCTGCCACCCCATGGAGCGTCATTTGGTCAGAGTCGCTTGGGTGCTGCCATTCCTGCAGGCCCCTCCACAGGCTCTCCTCCACTTTCATGATGGACATCTACTGGGCTGCAATTCATTAGGAACACTCAATCCACAAGTCCACCTTCTAACACCAGCTGACTCAGCCTTCACACAACCCTTGTCCTTATGCCATTGTGGACTCTCAGCTTCCAGGACCTTACATTCTGTACCGAACACTAAAACTTAGGGTGCTACCTGTATTTCTGACCATCCCATGTGCCCTCTATATCTGTGTGTGGAAGATTGGATGATTTTGTTGTCCAGTCTTCTGTTTTAAGACCCTAATCCACAAAATAAAGGTCATTATCAGGCTTAGGTCGTGAGTGTGGTAGCCCTGATGGGGTGGTGTGCCTTTCTGTGAAGTTTGAAGGGGTCCCTATGTTCTCTCTAAGTCCTATGTGATGGGACAGCTATGATTGCCATAGGTGCTGTCATCATACTGATTCGGCCAGGCCCTGTCTGTATCTCCAGCCTTCAGAACCATGAGAAGACAGTGTCTGTGGTCACGGTTATTAGTCCATCTGGTCATGAAGCTGAGATGATTGACAGATTGGCTAGAGTGGTCTGGAATCTAAGCATAATGCCTGGGGAAAGGTGCAGATGCCTACAGAGAGTAAACGTGAAGTGAGGAGCCCAGAGATTACCCCAGAGAGGGTTCTTGGTTAATACCTTGGCTTAGAACACCAGAGGGATAGGGACTTGACCTAGCCCCTGAAATAGGATATATGACACCCAGGTTTCCAGGGCCCAGGTGGCCTGAGGCTGCCACAGTAACTGTAGGGCCAGTGCAGGGGTCTCATATTGGGTCCCCTGAGCTTCCATACCCTTTGGGGAAATCTGTTGGACAACAACAAACTGGCAGTCTTCCTGAAGTGATAAGTCACCATGCCATAGCTCATATGTAGTATTTGCCCAGAAATCGGCTCATGGGAGAGCAGGGGACAGTAAGATAAACTGAGGTCTGTAGATAGATGGGAAAACATGGTCAATCCTTGTGGATAATATCTAAGTCATTAGGCTGATGTGTCATTCACCCTGACTTTCCATACCTACTTACACTGCACTCCCATCATATTCCCCTGCTCTATTTCACTTGCCTGCTCATTCCATGCAACTGGTACTTCCCCCTTCCATATATTTCTTGAAAATGACATTTCACCCTTTTGATGGTTGAGTGTGGGACTCTTCACTTTCTTCTGTTTATATGCTATGGTATTTGCCAATTTCTTTCTTTCTTTTTCTTTTTTTTTATTGGATATTTTCTTTTTTTGTTTGTTTGTTTTTTCTCTTTTCTTTTCTTTTCTTTTCTTTTCTTTTCTTTTCTTTTCTTTTCTTTTCTTTTCTTTTCTTTTCTTTTTTTTTTCTGAGACAGGGTTTCTATGTGTAGCCCTGGCTGTCCTGGAACTCACTCTGTAGATCAGGTTGGCTTCAAACTCAGAAATCCCCCTGCCTCTGCCCCCCCAAGTGCTGGGATTAAAGGCATGCACCACTACTGCCCTGAGGATATTTTCTTTATTTACATTTCAAATGTTATCAACCTTCCTGGATAACATTTATCTTCCCTCTTGGAAACACCCTATCACATCCTCTCTCCCCCTGCTTCTATGAGGGTGTTCATCCACCCACCCACCCACTCCCACCTCTCTCCCCCTTGATTCCTCTACACTGGGGCATCTGTCAAGGCTTCATAGGACCAAGGACCTCTCCTGCCATTGATGCATGACAAGGCCATCCTCTGCTACATATGCAGCTGGAGCCATGTGTACTCCTTTGTTGATGGCTTAATCCCTGGGAATTCTGCGGGGTCTGGTTGGTTGTTCTTCCTATGGGGTTGCAAACCCCTTCAACTCCTTTATTCCCTTTTCTAACTCCTTTATTAGGAACCCCATGCTCAGTCCAATGGTTGGCTGCTAACATCCACCTCTGTATTTGTAAGGCTCTGGCAGGGTCTCTCAGGAGACAGCCATATCAGGCTCCTTTTAGCATGCACTTGACATCCACAAGAGTGTCTGGGTTTGGTAACTATATATGGGGTGAATCCCCAGGTGGGACAGTATCTGGGTGGATTTTCCTTTAGTCTCTGCTCTACACTTTATCTCCATATTTGCTCCTGTGAGTATTTTGTTCTCCTTTTTGGACCAAAGTACCCATACTTTGGTCTTACTTCTTACTGAGCTTCATGTGGTCTATGAATTGTACCCTAGGCATTTGGAGCTTTTGGACTAGTACCCACTTATCAGTGAGTTCATACCATGTGTGTCCTTTTACGATTGGGTTTTATCTCACTCAGGATAATTTCTAGTTCTATCCATTTGCCTAAGAATTTCATGAATTCATCATTTATGATAGCTGAGTAGTAATCCATTTTGTAATTGTACCACATTTACTGTATTATCCATTCCTCTGTTAAAGGACATCTGGATTATTTCCAGCTCCTGGCTATTATAAATAAGGCTGCTTTGAACATAGTGGAGAATATGTCCTTATTACAAGTTGGAGCATCTTCTCGATATATGACCAGGAGTGGTATTGCTGGATCTTCTGGTAGTACTATGCCCAATTTTCTGAGGAACCACCAGACTGATTTCCAGAGTGGTTGTACCAGCTTGCAATCCCACCAACAATGGAGGAGTGTTCCTCTTTCTCATCATCCTCGCCAGCATCTGCTGTCACCTGAATTTTTGATTTTAGCAATTCTGACTGGTGTGAGATGGACTCTCAGGGTTGTTTTGATTTGCATTTCCCTGATGACTAAGGATGTTGAACATTTCTTTAGGTGCTTCTTGGCCATTCGATATTCCTCAGTTGAAAATTCTTTGTTTAGCTCTGTACCCCATTTTTAAATAGGTTTATTTGGTTCTCTCGAGTCTTAACTTCTTGAGTTCTTGTATATATTGCATATTAGTCCTCTGTTGGATGTAGGATTGGTAAAGATCTTTTCCCAATCTTTTGGTTGCCTTTTTGTCTTATTGACAGTGTCCTTTGCCTTACAGAAGCTTTGCAATTTTATGAGGTCCCATTAGTCAATTCTTGATCTTAGAGCACAAGCTGTTGATGTTTGGTTCAGGAATCTTTCCCCTGTGCCCATATGGTGGAGGCTCTTCCTCACTGTCTCCTCTATAAGTTTCAGTGTCTCTGGTTTTATGTGGAGGTCCTTGACCCCTTGGGACTTGAGCTTTGTACAAGGAGATAAGAATGGATCAATTTGCACTCTTTTGCATGCTGACTGCCAGGTGAGCCAGCACCATTTGCTAAAAATGCTGTCTCTTTTCCACTGGATGGTTTTAGCTCCTTTGTCAAAAATCAAGTGACCATATGTGTGTGGGTTTATTTCTGGTTCTTCAGTTCTATTCCATTGATCTACCTGCCTGTCATTGTACCAATACCATATAGTTTTTTTTTTTATCACTATTGCACTGTAATGCAGCTTGAGGTCAGGGATGGTGATTCCCCTAGAAGTTCTTTTATTGTTGAGAATTGTTTCGCTATTCTGGGGTTTTTGTTATTCCAAATGAATTTGCAAATTGCTCTTTCTAACTTTATGAAGAATTAGGTTGGAATTTTGATGAGAATTGCATTGAATCTGTAGATTGCTTTTGGCAAGATGGCCATTTTTACTATATTAATCCTGCCAATCCATGAGCATGGGAGATCTTTCCATCTTCTGAGATCTTCAATTTCTTTCTTCAGAGACTTGAGGTTCTTGTCATACAGATCTCTCACTTGCTTGGTTAGATTACACCAAGGTTTATCCTTTGAATAAATGAAGGCTACTGATTTGTTTGAGTTTTTTTTTTTTTAATTTGGTTTTTTCGAGACAGGGTTTCTCTGTATAGCTCTGACTGTCCTGGAACTCACTTTGTAGACCAGGGTGGCCTCAAACTCAGAAATCCACCTGCCTCTGCCTCCCGAGTGCTGGGATTAAAGGCATGCGCCACCACACCCGGCGTTTGAGTTAATTTTATATCCAGCCACTTTGCTAAAGTTGTTTATTAGCTTTAGGAGTTCTCTGGTGGAATTTTTGGGTCACTTATATATACAGTCATATCATCTGCAAATAGTGATTTGACTTCTTTCCAATTTGTATCCCTTTGACCTCCTATTATTGTCTAATTGCCCTAGCTAGAACTTCAAGTACTGTATTGAATAGATAGGGAGAGAGTAGGCAGCCTTTCCTAATCCCTGATTTTAGTGGGATTGCTTCAAGTTTCTCTCTATTCAGTTTGATGATGGCTACTGGTTTGCTGTATATTGCTTTTACTCTGCTTAGGTATGGGCCTTGAATTCCTGATATTTCCAAGACTTTTAACATGAAGGGATGCTGAATTTTGTCAAGTGATTTTTCAGCATCTAATGATGAAATGATCATGTGTTTTTTTCTTTCAGTTTATGTAGTGGATTACATTGATGGATTTCTGTATCTTGAACCATCCCTGTTATCCCTAGGATGAAGCCTATTTGATCATGGTGAATGATTGTTTTGACGTGTTCTTGGATTTGGTTGGCAAGAATTTTTTTTATCATGAAAATTAGAAACATATTTATTGAGTGCAACTAAATTGAAATAATGACAAAGACAGAAGCAAACTATTCAATAGTTGGGGATAATAACATACTTAGGTGAAGGAAAGAGACAGATGCAAAGCAAGTAATCCATGCAAGCAGTATAAGAATTGTCCAGCCATCCCTTAAACTCATTCTTAGAAACTCTGTCTCCTGCAATGTGCAAATGTTTCTTCAGCAGAAGCATTCTTTGATGGAGGACTCAATCTTACCCAGAATGTGATTACCCAGGAAATTTGAATTTCATGCAGCCCACTGTTTCACTAATTGTTAGCCAAAGGAAAAGAAATATCTCTTTAGAATATCCTTAGTCTTCCCAGGGAAGCAGGTTACAGGGATTAATGAATGGGTGGGGACTGCCAGGGAAGGAGCACAGTGCTCTTACTGGCAGCTACATTGTAGTTGCCAAAAATAAGGAAAGAGTGGAAGACCTGGAGGGGCTGACCCATGACAGCTAAGTGGATGCAGAGAGCACAGTAAGAGCCAGCTTGTCCTCAGGTACACCCTGAGCATCGCCCTCTAGTCATTTGATTCTTTGGCTTTCAAATCCAAAGCTCTCCCACTCATAGTTCATCCGTACCTCACACAGCTCTTTGCAAAGCATGATTGTCCCAGTCTTAGGGTGGCTGACTCCTGTTGAAGTCTTAGGATCTCCAGGAGTCCTCCTAACATAATTTTACAGGCTTCAGAGAAGCAGAATACGATCCTGATCTGACAAGTCAATCTTCATCCCTGCATATTTCTTTCTCTCCTTATGCGGGATATAAACTCTAGCAGGCATACAATGTACAATGTACAATGTTTCCTTGTGGGCTTGCTCCCACTGCTGTCTTTTTACCACATTTGAGATAAACTGTCTTGTGGCATTGGTCAAGTGCTCAGCCACTTTTTAAGACTTGTCAGTTTCTCTCCTGATCTTTTTTATTTACTCTTCTTCATTTTGTAGAGATTCAGGACTCTGAAACTTCTTTAAAGTGCCAAGGCTTCAGATACTTCTGATGCAATCAATCTTCTATTTCTTCCAGGTCATCATCAGTGCATAACAGAGGGACACAATTCTTGAATGCTTTGTTGAAAGTTGTCAGATTTATTCCCCTGAATAAATAATTGTCTATAACTTAATGTAAATGTATTGGCTAAAAATCTTATCAAATCTTTTATAGTCAAAAATTCCATTCAGAATGAGTTTTATCAGCACTCAAAATTACTGTGATGTGCAAAGGTGTTAACAGATAACACCAAAGGTTTTACTCTTGTTTAACAATTTATGAAATGCAAAACTTTACCACATTGACTATATTTATAGGGTTCCTCTGCAGTATGAATTGGCTCTTGACTTCTAAGACTACACACAAAGGTTTTACCACATTGCTTATTTATAGGGTTTTTCTCTAGTATGTGTTCTTTTATGTGTTCAGAGATAACTGTGCTGTGAAAAAGTTTTACCACATTCATTACATTCATAGGGCTTCTCAGCAGTATCTGTGCTTTTATGTATTTGAAGACCACCATATTGTAAAAAGGCTTTATTACATTGATTACACTTGTAAGGTTTCTCTCCAGTATGAATTCTTTCATGAATTAGAAGATGACTATGGAGTGCAAAAGCTTTACAACCTGATTGCATTCATAGGGTTTCTCTGCAGTATGTGTTCTTTTATGTATTCTGAGATGACCTTGTTGTGAAAAGGCTTTATCACATTGATCGAATTTGTATGTTTTTTCTCTAGTATGTGTTCTTTTATGTATTTGGAGGGTATTGTGCCGCCTAAAGGCTTTACCACACTGATTACCTTCATAGGGTTTCTGTGCAGTATGTGTCCTTTTATGTATTTGGAGATTACCTTGACCACATTGGTTCCATTCATCGGGTTTCTCTTCACTATGAATTCTTTTATGCTTTTGAAGGTAACTACGATGTGCAAAGGCCTTACCACACTGATTACATTCATAAGGTTTCTCTCTGGTATGAATTCTTTCATGCCTTTGAAGGTGACTTTGATGTGCAAAGGCTTTATCATGTTGAATACCTTCATGGCTTTTCTCTCCTGTGTGCATTCTATCATGATTCTGAGGATGACTGCGATATGCAAAGACTTTGCCACAGTGAGTATATACAGAAGGTTTTTCTCCAGTATGACTTCTTTCATGCCTTCCATGTCTTCTAGAATGTTGAAAATGTTCACTATTATGGTCTTCCCAATTGTAACCTATAGCAGTGAGGTTCCTGTAGGTTTCCAGCATCACATCCTTGTAGAGCCTCTTCTGGGAAGGACTGAGCAAAGCCCACTCTTCTCCAGTGAAGTTTACATGCACATCATCATAGGTCATTCCATTCATGTCGCGAATTGGGAACTTGCTAGAGCTTCCCTCACAGCACCCAGCAGCAGCGCTTAGAGAAAAACAATCAGAACTTTTTTTCGGTTGGCAAGAATTTTATTGAGTATTTTTGCATCAATGTTCATAAGGGAGATTGGTCTGAAGTTCTCTTTCTCCATTTGGTCTTTGTGGGGTTTAGATATAAGCATAATTGTGGCTTCATAGAATGAGTTGGGTAGTGTACCTCCTGTTTCTGTTTTGTGGAATAGTTAGAAGAGTATTGGTATTAGGTCTTCTCTAAAGGTCTGATAGAATTCTCCACTAAACCCATCTGGTCTTCGGCTTTTTTTTTTTTTTTTTTTTTTTTTTTGGTGGAGAGACTATTAATGATTGCTTCTATTTCTTTAGGGTTTATGGGACTGTTTAGATGATTTATCTGATCCTGTTTTAACTTTGGCACCTTGTATGTGTCTAGAAAATTGTCCATTTCATCCAGATTTTCCAATTAAGTTGAGTATAAACTTTTGGAGTAAGATCTGATGAATTTTTGAATTTCCACAGTTTCCATTGCTATGTCTCCCTTTTCAATTCCGATTTTATTAATATGGATGCTACCTCTGTGCCCTTTTATTAGTCTGGCTAAGGGTTTATCTATCTTGTTGGTTTTCTCAAAGAACCAGTTCATGGTTTTGTTGATTCTTTGTATCCTTCCTTTTGTTTCTATTTGGTTGATTTCAACCCTGGGGGTTGATTATTTCCTGCTGTCTAATCCTCGTGGGTGTATTTGCTTCTTTTTGTTCTAGAGCTTACAGGTGTTCTGTCAAGCTGCTAGTGTTAGCTCTCTCCAGGTTCTTTTTTTGAGGCGCTTAGAGCTATGAGTTTTTCTCTTACCACTGCTTTCATTGTGTGCCATACGTTTTGGTATGATGTGTCTTCATTTTCATTAAATTCTAAAAATTTATTTACTTATTTTTTCCATGACCAAGTTATTGAGTAGTTACTGAGTAGAGCATTGTACAGTTTCTATGTGTATGTGTGTTTTCCATTGTTTTTGTTGTAATTTAAGACCAGCCTTAGTCTATGGTGATCTGATAGGGTGCATGGGATTATTTCAGTCTTCTTTTATCTGTTGAGGCCTGTTTTGTGACCAATTATATGGTCAGTTTTGGAGAAGGTACCATGAGGTGCTGAGAATAAACTATATTCTTTTGCTTTAGGATGAAATGTTCTATAAATATCTGTTAGATCCATTTGGTTCATAACTTCTGTTAGTTTCACTGACTCTGTTTAGTTTCTGTTTCCATGATCTGTCCATTGCTGAGAGTGGGGTGTTAAAGTCTCCCACTATTATTGTGTGGGGTGTGATGTGTGCTTTGAGCTTTAGTAAAGTTTCTTTTATGAATGTGGTTGAATATCCCTTTTTGATAACTTTCAGTTGAGAATCAATTTTATTCGATATTAGAATAGCTACTCCAGCTTGTTTCTTGGGACTATTTGCTTGGAAAATTGTATTCCAACCTTTTACTCTGAGGTAGTGTCTGTCTTTATCACTGAGGTGCATTTCCTATATACAGGAAAATGTTGGGTCCTGTTTACATATCCAGTCTTTTAGTCTATGTCTTTTTATTGGGGAATTGATTCCATTGATGTTAAGAGATATTAAGGAAAAGTGATTGTTGCTCCCTGTTATTTTTGTTCTTAGAGATAGCATTATGTTTATATGCCTATCCTCTTTTGAGTTTGTTGAAAAATTACTTTCTTGCTTTTTCTAGGGTGTAGTTTCCCTCCTTGTGTTGGTGTTTTCCATCTATTATCCTTTGTAGGGCTGAATTTGTGGAAAGATATTGTGTAAATTTGGCTTTGTCTTGGGCTATTTTGTTTTCTCTGACTATGGTAATTGAGAGTTTTGCTGGGTATAGTAGTCTGGGTTGGCATTAATGTTCCCTTAGGGTCTGTATGACATCTGCCCAGGATCTTCTAGCTTTCATATTCTCTGGTGAGAATTCTGGTCTAATTCTGATAGGTCTGCTTTTATATGTTATGTGACCATTTTCCCATACTGCTTTAAATATTATTTCTTTGCTTAATGCATTTGGTGTTTTAATTATTATGAGACGGGAGGAATTTCTTTTCTGGTCCCGTCTATTTGGAGTTCTATAGGCTTCTTGTATGTTCATGGGCATCTCTTTCTTTAGTTTAGGGAAGTTTTCTTCTGTAATTTTGTTGCAGATATTTACTGACCCTTTAAGTTGGGAATCTTTGCTCTCTTCTGTAGCTATTATCCTTCTGTTTGGTCCTCTCATGGTGTCCTGGATTTCCTGGATGTTTTGGTTTAGGAGCTTTTTGCATTTTCCATTTTTCTTTGACTCTTGTGTCCTTGTGTCAATTTTTCCTATGGTATCTTCTGCACCTAAGATTCTCTCTTCCATCTTTTGTATTCTGTTGGTGTTGCTTGCCTCTATGACTCCTGATATCTCTCCTAGGTTTTCTAAATCCAGGGTTGTCTCCCTTTGTGATTTCTTTATTGTTTCTATTTCCATTTTTAGATCTTAGATGGTTTTGTTAATTTCCTTTGCCTATTTGATTGTGTTTTTTAAAGGAATTTTTGTGTTTCCTCTTTAAGGGCTTCTAGCTGTTTACTTGTGTTCTTCTGTATTTCTTTAAGGGAGTTTATGACCTTCTTAAAGTCTTCCATCATCGTCATGAGAAGTGACTTTAGATCCATATCTTGCTTTTCTGGTGTGATGGTGTACGCAGGACTTGCTGTGGTTGGAGTATTGGGTTCTGATGATGCCAAGTAACCTTGGCTTTTGCTGCTTCTGTTCTTATTCTTGCCTCCCACCATCTATTATCTCTAGTGCTACCTGCCCTTGCTGTGTCTGACTAGATCCTGTCCTTCCTGCAATCTTGGTTCTGTCAGAACTCCTCAGAGTCCCTCTGTCTCTGTGTCCTTTGATTCCACGATCCTGTAATCCTGAGATTCTGTGTGTGTCAGAGTTCCTGGGAGTTAGGCTGCCTCTGGGATCCTGAGAACCTGGTGTGACCAAGCTCCTGTGATCCTGTGATTATGGGTGTGTTAGTGTGCCTGGGATTTGAGCCTTGTGTTGGGGGGGGGGCTGCAGAGTTTGTGTACAAGGTAAACTGGTGTGGACCAGAAGGAACCCAAGCTACTGGTTGGGCAGGGTCTCAGTTACTCCTGGTGGTGTTGGAACAGATGTTGTATCCTACTCACCCTTGATCCTATGATTCTGGGTGTGCGAGAGTGTCTCGTTGTGGAGCTTCCTCTGGGTGCTGTGGGCGAATATCCTCTTTTTTAAAACCTTTATTTTTTTTTCTGTTTCTGTATTGTCCTTTGAGTGTCCCATCTCTGGTCTTTACTGTACTTTGGGATTTTAGTTGTTCTTATTTTCCTATGACATGAAATGCATCATTAGGTTGTTTGGGGGCCTCTCAGATTTTATGATATATAATTCATATCTATAAACTTCTGACCTGCTTTATGTTTCTTCCTAGCATTGGGTGTTGCTACCATTTCCCATAATAAAGTGGTTGAGATGTAGCAAGGGTCATGGCCACCTGAATGAAGAGGGTATTTTTCAAAATGATTCCAAAATCTTATTGTCCCTGAGCTGTGGTGCATTTAAGGAGGTGAAACTTGCGTGCCACATTCCCACACATAAACAAGTAACTGTTCTGGAAAAACGCAACAAACTTGTATGACACCACCTCTGAGGTAGAACTTGTTAAATCGTTGGAAGATCATCCGATTCTTTCACATGGTTGATATACCATTAACCACTTAGATGATAATGAAGAGTGTTGGTAAGAAGAACTGGAGAGGTGTCTGGGGGAGCGGGGCTCCATCTAGGAGGAGGCATCATAGATTTTCCAGCAGTTTATGTCAGTTGTTCATTTCCTCCACCAGAAGCACAAGTCTACCAGAATATCAAATTAGAGAACATTGTAATAGATGCAGCAGGATATTCAAACTTTGTGACTTTGGCATGGCAACTAAACTCACAAATGGATGGATGGGGAATATCCGGGGTCCCCTGCTCTACCTGAACCCAGATACCTTGACAGGAAAACATAACGGCCTTACAGTTGACACAGAGCTTGGATGTCCTTCTCAGTGTCATGCTCACAGATCACTTTTCATACTTAGAAACAAGTCTTTGAGGCATACACAAGCTCATCACCACCACAGTGGGTCATCTTCCTTGTCACTTGTCCAAAACTAGCCAAGTTATTACTGCAAGACTGCTCGTGGTCCACCCATCCCCATGGTATATGACAGTAGATCATCTAGTGAACACATGGCTGTTCCACGTCCATGCAAGACTGCTCGTGGTCCACCCATCCCCATGGTATATGACAGTAGATCATCTAGTGAACACATGGCTGCTCCACGTCCATGCAAGACTGCTCGTGGTCCACCCATCCCCACGGTATATGACAGTAGATCATCTAGTGAACACATGGCTGTTCCACGTCCATGCAAGACTGCTCGTGGTCCACCCATCCCCACGGTATATGACAGTAGATCATCTAGTGAACACATGGCTGTTCCACGTCCATGCAAGACTGCTCGTGGTCCACCCATCCCCATGGTATATGACAGTAGATCATCTAGTGAACACATGGCTGCTCCACGTCCAAGAACATGAATCAATTGTCTCTAAAGAAATAATTTTGATGACTCCAAAATGACTAATGCTGGAAGGGAATGAGAAGGTGAATTACTTGAGTATTTAGAACACTTCGCTGCTGCCTGCTCACTCAAAGGTGAGCCATGAATACTTTTTGTAAGGAGCTGTAAAGAAAGGAGAGGTGAATGGGGTCTGGTAGTTTAGGGCACCACAATGCATGTCTACATGTTATTTTAATGCCTTTTGATGCCCCTTGCAAATGACAAATTTACTAATTTATGGTGTACAAGACTTAGGGTGTCTATCTCTTTAGAAAGAACAAGGATCTTATGTAGATCCTTGGAATGTTGAACCAGATGTAGATAGCAGAACATAGCGACCAGAAGATAGTAAGGGAGGAAGGAGAGTTTTGTAAAAGGGGGCAAAGGTTCAGAAGGGGAGGAGTCAAGTGGAGGACTAGGTTACAGCAAGGTTGCTTAGCGCTAAGGCCTGTCTATAGCAACACGAATAACAGGCCTTTTCATGTGTCTTCTTTGAAGTGGTGAAGTAGACAAGACTGGTGCAGATGGACAGCCACTGAAGGGAGCCAGACCAGAATGTCAGGGTGCTGCGTGCCCACACACCCAGGGCACAGACTCCCATAGCCATTCTCTTCCATTAGGTCTTCACTGTTGGCTCCCTGCTTGCTCAGCCCAGCATTGCTGGCTGCATAGAGAGGTGGTGCCATGTGACATTTACCTGATGAAGGCCTACCTCCCCAGCTCCTGCAGAACATCTACCCCTGCAAGCAAGACTGACTGGAACACAGGTCTCAGGCTTCTCCCCAGCCCTGTCCCTGCACCCCCTCCAGTCTTCTCTCTCACAATTCCTGTGAGACATAAATAGATAATCTGCATGAGTCTATCGGGATAAGGGAGATTGGAAAAGGGGAGGAATTGAAGGGAACTGGGGTAGGAGTAGAGCCTTCCTTGAGGAAACTCCTGTCATAGAGGTGAGGAGAAAGGGATGGATGATGGGCTAGGGCAGGGAGTGGGACAAAAGGACCAAAGAGTTCCCAAAGTTGGAGGATGCAGGCCACGGCCCACCACGAGAAGAGGCCCTGATTGTAGGGTCCCAGTATGTGCCGAGGCACATGTGTATGCTATTGGCTTGGAAATCTGCTCCTGTCCTGGGTTGCTGAGGCAGGGTATAGCAGGAGAGAGGGAAAGCCACATCCATCCCTGGAGACCCATCATTGTCCTGTCTGCTCTGACATTGGATTGCTGCTCTGCCAATGTCTGTCTTTGTCTTTGCAGCCTTCTGTGATGATGTCCCTTCCTCTCCCAGGGTCCCACAGACACAATTCCTCAATACTTATTGGACTACATTTTGAGATTGTTTTGGTTCACTGTGCCAAGGTAGGTAGGCCTTTTCAGAACCGGGGCTCAGCACTGTCTCTACAGGCAGCAGCTGTGGGACTGCTTTGTGACTAGTATCCTTAGGGGTCAGGTTTAGAAAGAACCATGGAGCTGCAGGTGATAGCAATGCTGAGTGGACACCTGCTGCTGTCGTGTCTGCACTGCTCCCCTGGGTACCTTCTTGGTAGGGTGTAGCTCCTGGAGTCCATGGGGACCTACCAGCTGACCAGGAATACAGGGGGATAGTCTGTGGAGATTATGTACTTGAGGTAATTTTGAGCCTACTAAGTATCTGTTTGTGGTAAAAGATGGGTTTCTGAAGCCTGGTCTTGACATACCACTAGTCCAAGTAAATAAAAGGGAAGTGGCTTATGCAGGATGCCCTGACCCAGAGGGGAAGGCACCACTGACTTGCTTTGGGGTTTGGTCTGTTGTGCTTGGTAGCAGGCTTTCCTCTCTGATCCTCTGGCCCCAGGTCTTTTTGGCATATTGGGATATTCTGAGGGGGGGGAGGTAACTAAATCATGCTCCCAGCTATATAGCACGAATGCTGTCATGTCACTGTCCAGCCACTGCATGACATCATACTTTTCAACCCCGACCATGTGGCGAGTCCCATTTGGTCCCACATGGGAAACAAGGCAGAGGCATAGATTGTCTTGCTTGTGTGGTCAGAGCAGGTTTAGGTGTGGGTGTTCACTGGGGCAGATCTCTGCTCCTACTTCAGAGTATTGAAGCCAGGGCCGGGAAGATGGTAGATTTTCTTGCCCTCTTGGAAATAAGTTTGGGGAAATAATTAATAGGTAGTAGAGGGGAGTGGAGAGGGAGTGGGGGAAGGGTAGAGGGAGAGAGACTGTCTGTCTGTCTGTCTGATTGTGATTTATGAGGTACTCTCAAGGAAAACTGGGTTGCTTTGTTATGGCCCTGGCCATGCTTCCCAATATTTGGGGTGTGCCCAGAACGTGAGCTTGTGGCAGTGAGACCTTAACAGCTGATCTCCTCCTTCCTTGCAGGGATATTGGCACAGCTCTGAACACACTTTCTGTGATGACTGATTGGTGTTCATCTTGTGGCCATCCTAGGTGAAGAGAAGGCCAGGTTTCTAGGGGTGAAGTCCATCCAGCCCATGTCAGCAAGTTTCATGATGGAGCACACATTGTTAGGGCACACAAAGAGGTATGCATGTGGTGCTAACTTTCCTGAATATTGTCCTCACATGGCTTTGGTTTTCTTCTGGAGAACGGAGAGTTAGGGAGAGGAAGGGGTCCTTGAATCTAGCACCTTCACCAGTTGCTTATCTGTATCTTCCACACCCGGCTGGTAGGGAGCTGATGCATTTCCTAGCTGTCTCTGGATATCAGGATGTTTAGACCCACAAGTTCCACTGTAGCCCACACACTTCCTCCTCAAGATGGAGGAAGCACTGTTCTCCATACTAGAGAGAGAGGAGCTTGTTATGAGGAATGAACAACAAGTTGTGTCTGGGAACTGTGTCATGTCTGAGCCAGGCCTTTGGCCCTAGCCATGATGTCATCTGTGGCCCCAGGCTGGGTTTAGAAGTTCACTTGTCAGCTCCAGAGACCCACCAGCCTTCCTCTCGGGTCTCCGCTCTGCTGGCTCTATTTGATGTGTTCAGCATTGAAACTGTCTTTGCTCTGTCTCAGCTGGACAAGCATAATGGAGGTGGGAGGTGGGAGGTAAGAGGCTCCAGGGTGACATGTTGGTAGGGAGCCATTTTTGACCATCAGACCCCAGAGCTTGCTGCCAGGAAAACGAGTAGGTTCAGCCAGACCAAGCCCAGTCTGGATTGAGAGGCCCTGCTTGGTGTCTCTACACAGCAGAGGTCACGACGGAAGGAGACTGGCTTTGTACTTGCCTCTCCTTAGTCTCTGACCACCAGTGAAAATGAACATGCTGTTCTCTACAGAGGCTACAGCCTCAGTCCTAGGGAACAAAATTTTGTGCTAGGGTATCCTGTAATGTCCTTCCTTCCTTCCTTCCTTCCTTCCTTCCTTCCTTCCTTCCTTCCTTCCTTCCTTCCTTCCTTCCTTCCCTCCCTCCCTCCCTCCCTCCCTCCCTCCCTCCCTCCCCCCTCTCTCTTTCTCTTTTCTCTTTCTTTCTTTCCTTCTTTCTCTTTTAATATTTATTTATTTATTTATTTATTTTACAGCTGTTCATCCAAACCTTGCTACCTGTAGCTAAAGTTACCTCTGCCTAGCAGCCTGCCTGGTCCTGGTGGCAGTGATAGGAGAGTTGGGCATCATTGTCCTCTTAATGAGGAACTTGACATGTGGTTTCCTGGGGCTCTTTCTCCAGAGCCTTGGAGCTTAGAAAGAAGTCAGAGACATGCTGTGGATAATGACCATGGTAACACCAGTTCCCAATAGCGCCTAGATCCTTTATTATTATTTTTTTAAACCATATTATCTCTGGTCTTAGAAGCATATCCCCTTGGCAAGCATCATAGTGGGTGCTGAAGGTTGCAAACACACCCTTGGACTCTGCATTTTAACAGAAGAGAAATGTCATCCTTCTCTCTCATCCCTTGCAGATGTTCCAGAAAGCCTCTTTGAAGAAGCTCAGACTTGTCCCTAGCACAGGATGATGTGAGAAGCCTTTCGAGTTTGGTTTTCTTCCCTGAGGGTCCTTTCTTGTGTGGTGGTGCTCTCATAGAGAACCTGAATTTGGTTCTCAAAGCCCAAATAGTGAGTTTAATGTTGCTGTTGTCTAACAAATCAGTTTGTGCCAGACAGTAAGGCTATGCCTCACTCAGGTTCAAACAGGGAGAATGTTCACTGTAACTCCCAGCCCATGACCCTCCCAGATTCAGTAGACCAAAGTGAGACACTTAGTTCACACTGGCAGGGAGTGCTCTCTGAGATGCTTGGGTTGGGAAAGACTTTTAAGCCCTGAAAGCTTCTCACAGCCTGGCCCCTGAGCCTGGACGTGGGATGGAAGGAATCAGGCTGAGTACCATGGAAGCAGAGAAATGGAACAATCAAACTGCCTATCCCTCCTCACTAGGAAGGCTGAGGCAGTAGGAAGTGACTCAGCCCCTGCAGGTCTAGCTCCCAGGAGCCATTTGGAACACCTTCAGCCAGACCTCTTCTCTTCAGTACTTTCAGGAAACCAAGTCCCATGTGCCTTGGGGCCTTTGGAAGCACTGGGCATGGTTGCCCACTCCCTTTTAGTCTTCAATTCCACACTTCTGATCTCAGCACAAGTCAAGAGAAAATGTTCTCTACCACTTTGCCTGGTCCCCCAGGCTGTTCACCATGACAGGGACTGTTTAATACCTGGGTTCACAGGCTCTCCTGAGTCCTATGAACTCCACAGAGGCTGGACTCTGCCACCAGCCTCTCCTGCTTCTTATATTTGCACCAGGAGATTGACCAGTCAGGGTGTGAACAATCTGCTTTTTGTGGCCTGTGTGTTAGGCTCATGAGAAATCTGATGAGGTTTCACCACCCAAGTCTGCCCCTCTTACACAGAGAGACAGTTCTATAGTTTGCATTCTTGTAAAACAAGCAGGAGGACTTTAGTTAGACCCCTCAGCAACCACAGAAAACTTTGGCAGAGCAGTGTGTGTCTTATGACCCCACCTCTAGGGAGATGGAAGCAGACAGACCTTGGAACTCCCTGTACAGATGGTGTAGACTAATTGTCAGGCTCTAGCTTCAAGTAGAGCCTGTCTAAAAGTAAGGTAAAGAGTGAAAGAGAGAGAGACTTGATGCTCACCTCTGTCCTACTCACATAAAACCAAGCACATGTATGTGCCCTTGAATGCAAATGCAAACTCACTCACCTGTACACAGACACCAAGTAGACAGGGGGTATGGAGAAGAAGAAAAAATCATTAGTTAACATTTCATCTTTCAGAAATGATTGTGTTTCTAATGTGTGACAGCTACTTTTCGAACTGCAGTAATTGCGACTTTTGTTCATTCTAGTGAAAGGTCCTGCAAAATTGTGTTTGAATTTGATTCTCTTCTCATTAGATGAGTCTACTGAAGAGTAGGCAGTTGACTTCATGCTGTGAAGGGTTGTCTTAGTTAGGGTTTTACTGCTGTGAACAGACACCGTGACCAAGGCAAGTCTTATAAGAAACAACATTTAGTTGGGGCTGGCTTACAGGTTCAGAGGTTCAGTCCATTATCATCAAGGTGGGAGCATGGCAGTATCCAGGCAGGCATGGCGCAGGAGGAGCTGAGAGTTCTATGTCTTCATCCGAAGGCTCTAGTGGAAGACTGACTTCCAGGCAACTAGGGTGAGGATCTTATACCCACACCCACAGTGACACACCCATTCCAACCAGGTCACACCTATTCCAACAAGGCCACACCTTCAGATGGTGCCACTCCCTGGTCCAAGGATATACAAATCATCACAAGGGTGTACCCAGTACCACACACACATCCTCATCCAGAATGCAGAATTCCCTTCAGAACCTCCAGAAAGGAGCGATCATGACTTTGGCCCTGATCGGGAAGAGCAGAAGGATGCTGGAATTAATTTCAGAATTCACAAAGAGCAAACAAGGTTCTGCAGTCTCTGGGAAAGAAGGCAGGCAAGCCAAGTCATTATGGAGATCTCTGTACCCGTTTCTGAGTGGCTATGTCAACATACACCATGCCAGCAAGCAGAATCCTCTGAACATTTTATTCATGCAGAAAAGGAGATGGCTCATTTGCAGACACAAATGAGCTGGAAGGTGTCCCCACATTGGGTGGGTATATGGTCTACTGTACTGAGCTCCAGCCCCAGGCACACACAGTGTTCTAGTCAGCCACAGCCCACACATGCCCAGACACACAAAACATTATCATGATGGCTCTCTCTTTTTTTTCTCATGGTTTTGTTTCAGGTGTCTTTAGAAAATGTATACCTTAGAAGCTATCAGTATTTCTAAGAGTGGAAACTAGCCTGTGCTTTTTTCAGTCATTGTTTTTGTTTCATCACACATAACTGTGAAACATTAGGATAATAAAATGCTTCATCAATAATGAGTTCTCGGATACATACATGTGATTGTAGATACTAGCATGTGTTCAGGCAGAGAGTGAATGTGGGAATTGTGTGTAACTGTGTCCATGCAACTTTTAGTATGGTCTATCCTTCCTAACAGCATTCGTAAAGGGCTGTATATGTGTACCACTCATACTAGCCCTGGCTCTCCCACACCAACCATCAATCTAAATGATTCCCAAGAGAGATGGCCACAGGCTGATCTGGGCAGTCCCTCACCTGAGACTCCCAAGTGACTCTTCATTGTATCAGATTAGCAATAAAATCTAACACAGAGCCCCTTCTAGATGCTTCTGGGAAGAACACATCTATAAAGCTGTAGTGACATGAGATCAGTGACTAGGATCCCTGGCTCCAGGAGAAGTACAAGTCTCAGATTGAGAGCTGGTGGGTCAAACTCTGTCAGCCAGTTAGGATATAACTGCTTTGACTGTTTCTAGTCACTGCATTTTCATTTTTTTTTTAAATCACATTGTCTCACTCTGTAGTCAAGATGGTTTCCAGGTCACAACAGTCCTCCTGCTTCAGGCTCCTATATGTTAGGATTGAAGTCAGTCCCTTTAGTGGCATGGCCCAGAGCCTTGGGGCTGATACCTGGGAGGGCTTCTCTGACACACACTTTTTTCTTTAATCTTGCTGCCACATCTGAGGCTTGGAATGTGATCCTTGGAACCCATAGGGGGCGGCAGAGAACTGACTCCCACAGATTGATGGCCCTCTGTCTTGCACACATGGGCCCTGCTCATGTGCATGTGCAGACAGTAAATAAATGTAACACAAAGTTTTGTTGTTTTACGTGACAATTTTTAGGCCAGTGAGATTCACTCTGCAGCCCAACCTGGATCTGGTTCTTGTAGACAGTCCTTGTGTTAGGTGGTGGTGGTGGTGTGTTCTCTGCTGCCACAGAAGTTTGTATGTGCCCAGTAAATCAAGCTTGCCTGCTTGACGTTAATTTTACTGTATCAGGTGTTTCAATGATATATTTGCTTACTGATTCTCTGTCAAATAGCTATCAGCAATTCTCTTGACTTTCATTAAACTACTAGAAACCTTGAGGCTCGGGCACCAAACTTAAGGTTTATTATAATGTTTGGTTAGATCACTGTAGAATACATTTGTATAGAAGAATAACATTATAATTTACAAAATATGATTGATTTTATCTCTTTATAATGGATTTTTTAAAAAAAAAACTTTTCTCCTTTATACTTGACAGACTTAGTTCAGTGGCTTAACTATTTTTAGGGATCATGGATTACTCGACAAAACTTATCAACTATAAGAACCTTTAAATGCTAAAGTAAATACAAAACCTTCCTTCCTTCCCTCTCAGACCTTGCTCACATGGAGAACCTTTGGAGTCCCTGCCTCTCTGCTTAGTCACGCCCTGGTTTCAGTCACTCAGTTATGATATTTAGTGATTTTTATTGTCAGAGTTCCCTGAGATCAGCCAAGCTGTTTACAAACTCATCTCTCTCCTTTCTCCTAGTTGCAGCAGAGCTCATCCAGAATCACTTTTGTGTCATGGGTGACAGACTGAGGTGGTAAACAATCTTAGTGCAAAAGCATCTTTTTCTGGCATAGGCTACTCTGCCCAGTTTATGTGCTTCCAGAGAACTCAGGCGTACATGTGGACAAACACTCTGCAACTGAGCGAAGTCCACAGCCCATTCCCCAACTTTTATGTGGAGTCTCAAGTTTAGGAACTGATGGTGGATCTTATCTGGACTTATGGTTGCTGTGGATGTTGTTCATAGAAGGTAAGCAGAGGGGACCCTAAGCATATGACCAGGGTCTTTCTAAGCAGGGGTGGGTTTGGACACAGAGGGAAGGAGTCAGAAACAGAAACAATGCTATCCCAAGATGAAACGTGCCAAGGGACATGCGTGATCACCTGCAACTCCCAAAGCTCAGAAATAGATGGGGTAGAGCCACCTTGATGCCCCAGAAAGAACTGGTCCTGGTAAGAAAGAGAAGGTCAGGAGCTGTGCCAACCCCACCCAGCTGAAACTCCCCACTAGCCTGGTGACAGTTCTGTTCACCAGGCAGTGATTTTCTTAGTGCTACTCTTCATCCTGGGTCACCTGCTGGTGGGAAGCACAAAGGCCCACTTCACACTCATCTAGGTCGACAGGCCCCTCTTGACCTCTGGACAGGGACTCTCAGACATGACCTTCCAGGGAGTTGCACGATTGGCAGGCAGCCCATTAGAGTGTCAAGAGACTAACCATCATGGTGCACATTCTGTAGAATGAGACACTAGAATTTGGGGGCAGTGCTTGGGAGATGCCTCAGTTGCTGGAAATGCATGAAGACCAAAAAGTTCTAGTCCTGGCACCCACATTCAAAGTTGTTGCATACAGTGGTCACCCCTACTCTGGAGAGGCACAGAAAAGAGCTGAACTGGTGGACTCAAGAATTGGTGGGAGACATTTCTCAAAAAACAATGTGGAAGACCACAGAGGAGGGGCATCTGAGATTGACATCTGGCCTTCATGAGAAACTGCACACGAACATGCACACACAGGTGAAACACACACATGGCGGTGGCGGGGGGGGGGAGTTGCAGATGGGGAGATGAGACTAGAACTGGTCAAGGGTGGTTCTGTGGGTACAGTGCCCCAGAATCTACCACCCAGCTCACAGTGACACACACAGGTTGCCTCTGGTTGGCATAAAAATCCTATTCCTGCCTCCTAGAATTTGTAGCCTAGGCTTAAGTATGGTGATGTGTAGGAAAGTCTTATTTTCTTGTGGCACTTGAATCTTTTGCTAACAAAGCCCTCCTTGACTTCTCAGAATCTTCCCAGGAAGTTTGCTAGTGTACATCATAGGGCTGCTTCTTTGTGGTTCCCACGAGGATTCCACTTAAATGCAAAGGTGACAGCTGTCTAGAGTAGGCTATAGCAGTGCTTCAAGAACATGCAAGACACTGCTTCAACTTCAGTGCCCCAGTTGCTGTGTTACACATGTGCATTCAAAACCAAAGAGTAACAATTTGTCATGCATTAGTGATGTAGACCATGGAGAAGACAAATCTACTCACTTTGAACTTTCCTTGAATATTTTGTATGTATGGTCTTAAAGTGCCGATTCCCCTGTCTCCTCCTCCTAAGAGCAACCTCTCTGGCAACTATCATGTGTCAGTTGAACCTGAAGGATTTGCTCAGGCAGGGCATAGCTAGTGGTGACCAGCTGGAGTTTGTGTGCTGTCAGAGCTGAGCCTGCTTCCCTCCATCATTGTGGAAACCTTAGTCTCAGTGTAAGGTAGAGGCTGCCTTCAGGAGGCGACAAGGCCTTGGTGTTCATACAGCCATGAGAGAAGATACCACACCCAGAAAACAGCTGGAAGAACTGAGTTCAGTCCTATGCAAAACTGTATGACAACAATATCAGGTGGATATCACCCTACATCTCTTGTATCTTGGTCTTGAATTAGTCATCTTCACCAATACAAGAAATCAATTTCTGACCCCCAAAACAAGGCATTTATTTGTTGCACAGTGGCATGGCACCATTTCCCAAGAAGTATGAATACTTGTCTGATATGGCCTGACAAGATTTTCAGGATAGTTTGTAATCAGCCACTGTCTATTTAGATCTAGATCTAAGGGTCTTCTCTGCTCTGTATTAGCAGCATGTGGATTCACAACACCAAGGCTTCACAGCTCACTGATCCTCTTGTGGCTGCTGTTGGGCTCATTTAATCTATGCAAATGCCACAATGTCTCAGGTGACCTCTGTAACCTCTGAGGCATGAAGGGAAGGCAGCACATATCTGACATAAACTGATAAACAGCAGACTCGAGCAGGAAACCTAAGTGTCTTGTACATTTCTGCATTACAGTTTGTGTTGAGAGGCCTGGCACAGGAAGTCAGCAATATGAGGGTGGAGCTTAGACTGCATAATTTCCTGTATCTCATGAAACATGGCCGCTGAATGGTTTTACTAAGTGGACAGTGCACTGAGGCCTACATGTGTGGCAAGAGAATCATGTTCTCTACTGGAGGATAATATATAATAGATAATAATAAAAAGATAACCTATCTGAGCAATGATATTAGCACTTTGTGTGGTCATGGTCACTGACCCTAGCTAGTATGTTGATTCATAAGTACTCCATCTGCTTGAAAACTGGAGATGGCTTTACCGAGGCACAGGTGTTGGCAGTCCTGACCCAGGCAGCAGACATGTGCTGTGGATATATGAAAGTTCTTTTGAAAGTGCTAAAATGGGGTAAAGCAGAGATAACTGGGCAGGATTGTCCTTAAAATATTGTAACCCTGTGATGGTCACAACACAGTGACAGGTATATTCCTACCTCTTGCCCTATCATGTGACCTACATGAGCAGCAGTACGAGTATGGGACTGTTAGACATTCTCCTTTGTAAAGCAACTGTATGCTGAGTAGACACAGTCACTGGCTGCAGCAAGCTTTCCTTAGTGAGGGAGGTACTCAATGTCTACCTTCTAAAGCTGTGAGCAATTCATGTGATGCACAGCTACCTAACCAGGTTATCAATGACCAGGGCACTCATTTTCCAGACCATGCTGATAGTCCTGGGAACACGATGAGGCAGGACACTCATCTGCTGTATAACCCCCAGGCAGTAAGGTTGGTACCCATCTTGGCCAGTTGGATTGAAGCCCTCAGAGAAATATAAGCATTGAACGGCCCCACATGACTGTCCCTTATGCACACTAGGGGGCTCTGGCAGTTTCCCCAAAGACTGACCCTGTCCGAGCTGCACCCAGATTATCCACTGCCAGAGCTGATGGGTGAGCAGAGCACTGCTGTAGTATAGAGAACGCCTCAGGTCCCAGGTAGTAGGCTTCCCATGTTTTCGTATGCTATGTCACCCAGCATTTATGTTCAAGGCTATTCTTGTTCACTGGCCGTATTTTAGAATTTCCATAAATTTTAATTGTGTTATCACTGTTCTTGTGTCTTAGGCATGGTTCTTTTTGGAATTTAGCTTTTGTTTTGCTCTTGAGTGTGTCTGGGAGGAATTCTGTCTGAGACGTGTATCCTGGACTTTCATAAGTCATCACTGTTACTTTGTTTTCACTGGCGAATTTTACTTTTCCATATCAGAACATGTTAGTGAGTGAGGGGGGTCACCACCCAGGGGGTAGAGGTGCTTTTAGGGGTGAGGCTCACTAGGGATACATGAATAAATATTTTGCAGCCTGTGTAATTTTTATCAGTAAACAGTAGCTGGGGAGGTAATAGTGTGTATTCTTTGCTTACAGTAATGTTTAAAATAATGTCTAATATTCCTGGAGTCAAATACTTAGTTTTGATCTTAATAGACTTAATCCATGTCTCCAAGTCAACAATTAGAATCCCGGCATTGCTCTATTCCTCAACACAGTGTCCCCCATGATCCAGGGCCTGACGTTATGGGCGTTATTTACCTACTGTGTGTTACATTTTGTCAATAATTTTGTTTGTTCCTCTCTGCTGTGGCCATCTAGCTATTTTATGTTAAGTAGCCCCAGGCTCAGAATTATTGCCATCGATCTTTTGTAGGTCTTTGAGTTGTCTGACTTCCCCAGGTTTGTGTTACACATCTGCCATCTGCTCAGGGATGGAAAGGAAGCTCAAGGCTTGGCAGTAAAGGTTACCATGGAAGCAGAGCCAGCAGGAAACTACATTAGGGCTGCACAGGGATGAGTGTCAGTGCCTCAGGGATACCGCAATGCAAACAGCAGAGGTGAAAGCAGTGGTGGGTGCCTTAACTCACCAGCACATCCAGGTCTCTGCCCACACAAAGGCTTTCCACATTGAGTGCTGCTGTGATCTTTGGTGGTGACTAGTTAAAAGAGGTGGTGCCAGTTTTTACTATTATTTTCAAACTCAATGAGAGAAGAAATATACATATATTCTACCAGGAACGTCCACTGTCTTAGTTAGGGTTTTACTGCTGTGAACAGCCACCATGACCAAGGCAAGTCTTATAAGAAACAACATTTAATTGGGGTTGGCTTACAGATTCACAGTTTCAGTCCATTATCATCAAGGTGGGAGCATGGCAGCATCTAGACAGGCATGGCACAGGCAGAGCTGAGAGTTCTACATCTTCATCCAAAGGCTGCTAGTGAAAGACTGACTTCCAGGCAACTAGGGTGAGGATCTTATGCCCACATCCACAGTGACACACCTACTCCAACCAGGTCAAACCTATTCCAACAAAGCCACACTTCCAAATGGTGCCACTCCCTGGCTCAAGAAAATACAAACCATAACATCTACCTTTTTCTTCTTTTTCTTTCTTTCTTTTTTTTCTTTCTTTCTTTCTTTCTTTCTTTCTTTCTTTCTTCTTCTTCTTCTTCTTCTTCTCCTTCTTCTTCTTCTTCTTCTTCTTCTTCTTCTTCTTCTTCTTCTTCTTCTTCTTCTTCTTCTTCTTGTTCTTCTTCTTGTTCTTCTTCTTGTTGTTCTTCTTCTTGTTCTTCTTCTTGTTGTTCTTCTTGTTGTTGTTCTTCTTGTTCTTCTTCTTCTTGTTCTTCTTCTTGTTCTTCTTGTTCTTGTTCTTCTTGTTCTTGTTCTTGTTCTTCCTTCCTTCCTTCATTCCTTCCTTCTTTCTTTCTTCCTTTCTTCTTCTTCTTCTTCTTCTTCTTCTTCTTCTTCTTCTTCTTCTTCTTCTTCTTCTTCTTCTTCTTCTTCTTCTTCTTTTCTTCTTCTTCTTCTCCTTCTCCTTCTTCTCCTTCTCCTTCTTCTTCTCCTCCTCCTTCTCCTCCTTTCTTCTCCTCCATTCTTCTTCTTTATTTTTTGTTTTTTGTTTTTCGAGACAGGGTTTCTCTGTGCAGTCCTGCGTGCCTCTGCCTCCCAAGTGCTGGAATTACAGGTGTGCCCCACCACTACCCGGCCCCATATTTTTTTTAAAAGAACATTCACTTTTAGATGGACAGTTTCAGCTTTCCATCATAAATTTTTAAATACCATGGAGCAAAAAAGTATTCTGGAGTGGCACATGGCATTTGTGAACATACAACTTTAATCACTGAGTGACTGACTCAAGCAAAATTAAACATGCTGGCAGTGAGTTGAGTCATGTGTGTCAAGGACATTATAGTGTATGCTTCGTTTTTGTTTAGTATTTAGGTTTAAATATCATCTGTCTGAAAACTGTTTATGTAAGTTTAGCACAGTTGGTAGACGATAAAATGTAGCATTGACCTTAACTTCCTCTTTGAGAAAACTAATCCTATTGCTGTAATCATATTCTCATGTTGAGAGAACTCATCACGTTTTCTCAGTATAAATTATTGGTTCCTAGACACAGAAACAATTTTGTTTTGTTTTTTTCAGATCTGGATCATGAATACAGTTTTTAGCATGACAGGCAAAACACTCAACACCTGAGGTATGTATCTAGCTCTAAAAATTGTAGAGAAAGTTCAAAGTGTGTGTTTCACGACTGAACTCTAAAGAGCTCTTAGCGTTCCCACTGCACATTGCCTTTCATTGTCTCTCCCTTGAGTGTGGAATGGACCAATGCTGATTGAAATTAATCTCAACAAACAAGCAAGTTGACAAATGAATAGACTTTAAGAAAGTCGTTAAGCTGTGCTGCTGAGATCCTCAATGTCCAGACAGCTTTCTTGAGCTCAGTGCAGGATATAAGACTCCCTTTTCTTAGCTGGGCTTCTTCTCTGTCTCATCTGTGGAGCCTTACCCATATATCCTCTACTTAGGAACTGTCACATAGCCTTGGTGAGGTTACAGCTTCAGCTTCTTTTCTCCTGATAAGAACCTGTTCATAAAATCCTGGAATTCCTCTACTTGCAAAGGAGGCCTTCTTAGGTACCAGCCCTAGTCAATAATACTTACCCATCTAGGAAATCGCTAGCCTCTTTCCAAAGATTATTTGGTTCTTGATTTACACCAAATAAAGTTGAGCTGCCTCTGTGAAGCTAATCCTGAAAGTCTGTCATGTACCCAGGGCCATCCAAATCCTGTTCTTTGACTCTGTCCATTCATGTGGCAGCAGCCTCCAGGGAGAATGGAGAAGCACAGAATGTAATATATAAAAGAAATCCATAAGAAAAAGTCATACGTACAATGATAGAAAAAATATTTAAATTCCTATTCCTCAGTTACTGACAGAGAATGGAATAGTTAAGAAAACTGGACTCCAGAAGAAAGGAAGTAATCTTTATCAGATTAGGTGTCAATAGAATGTCTTCCCAGGAGATTTACCATCTAGCCTTCTTCCTAAGGTGCCAGTGACAAACTAAGGCAGGATCTGGTCTGGGAGCCAGGGAGCGCTTAGGCATTATTTACAGAGCATAGGTTAGGGGTTACCCTCAGAGGTGCAAGTGTTCCTCCCTGCAAAATTGCACCAGAAATGTTATTACCCAGTGAGGTTGATGTCTTCTCCAAGCCTACATTGATGGAGGTCCCCTCCCCTAGTCTTTCCTGGCCTGTATACTCTAACTCCTCTGCCAGGCCAAGTGCAATTAGGGAAGAGTTGCACACATGACTTGGTTGTGCTGAGGACTCTGTTCCTAGTTTGCAGATGGTCCTCTTGTTCACCCGCCTGATAGAAGGAAACAAAGAGAAAGGTAACACTAACACACACACACACCACACACACACACACACACACACACACACACACAGAGAGAGAGAGAGAGAGAGAGAGAGAGAGAGAGAGAGAGAGAGAGAGAGAGAGAGATGCATGCCCACATGTCAGCAAGGTGATGGCCTGGGCAGGATGGATCCAGGTCTCCAGGGAGGGTACTGAGTGGACTCAATGGGATGTTTTTGGTTTCTCTGTAGGCTTTTCTGTGTTATTGGGTAGGCATGTGTGACATGACCCTCAGTAACCACACAAGGTCAAACATTGCAGGATCTACTCTGGACCCTGCTCTTGTCAGAGAGGAAGGCAGACTATGGGCAGTCACTGCCCTATCACCCAGGCTTTGGTAAGTGTTGATAGGGGCTCGGGTTGCATCAAGTTGAGTAGGGTCTCCTGGGATAGGTATTCTCTGTGCCTGTCCTGGAAGTGCAGGTAGAGATTCTCCTATCTTGGAACTGGGGATGAAAATTCGTGATTGTTGTCTTTGCACATCATTCTGTACAGTGACAAATACATCAAGGTGGGGCAGAGAAGGGAAGACATTGGGCCACACCTGAATGGGATCTTTACATGGTTGCCTCATCCTGAAAAACCATAGCCTTTTGTTGTCTCTGTAATGACAGCAAGATTGATACTATCTGCACAGTGATGGGACTGTGAGAATGACCCCTCTAAGTGACCATGCCTTCCCATGGGCCCTGTCTCTCCATAAACTGCACTGAGGCAGAAGCAATGCTGAACTTACCCTGCTCCATCACTGTAGGACAGAAACCACTGTGCTGAAAGATAGGAGCAGGAACCCAGAAGCAGCTCCTGCCTGGGAAGGAGCCATGAGCAGGCAAGGAAGAACTCCAGAAAGAAAAAGAGTTTCCTTGCAGGGACCAAACCAAGTTTATTACCAGGAGGCATGGGGAAAACAATGGCTTAGCAGATGGGACATCTTCTGGAAGATCCTGGTGTGGGGAGGCATGGATGGATTGAGCCCCCTGCTCCTTGACTTACTCTGGTAAGGTCTACCTGGGGTCAGAGGCTCCCTGGGCAGCAACTGAAGGCCAAGAGCAGTCATTTTCCCTTTGCTTGACTGGATGGTTCTCTTTGGGACTCAGGAACCAGCCACGGCCCATTCCTTTTCTTGTACTTTGATGTGGGTCAAAGGCTTTATGGTCAATACCTGGCTGCTGTTCATCTCTAATTTCTCTGTATCTGAATGAATGCTTTTTCCCCTCGGGACTTCTGTGTGGACAGTGACCCATTACAATCTTTGTTCTACATAGGTCACAGGCTCTCTGGTCTGCAAGGCCTGGCTCCTGTTTGTCTCCAATTCTGCTGTACCTACATGGAAGGTCAAACTCCTTGGGCATGTGGAAAGGGTCCAAGCCCATCTCCCTCTTTACTTGGTTCTGATGTTGATCATAGGCTCTCAGGTCTTCAGTCCCTGACTGCAGTTCATCTCCAGTTTCTCTGTATGTGAAGGGACAGTTATGCTTATCAGGGATTGCGGCATGGCCACAGCTCTTTCTGCCTGGTACTCTGCTATGATCTGTGTCATACACACCCTCAGAAGGATAGGATGAGCCACCGAGCTGGGATGTCAGTGATTCCACTTTACACATTTGTACCTTTGGTTGTTCTCCTTCAGTCTTTTCCAGTATCTGGACTAGAATACTCACGAGGGATTGTATTTCAGCTACCATATTATAGATGACCTTGTATCTTGTTACAACCTCCTGCATTTGGACAGTAGATGCTGGGGGGTGATCATTCTGTAAAGAATCCCCCTGCCTGTTATATTTTCTGCTGAAGTTTTCATATTGTAATGGATTCCTTCTGATATTCTTCCAAGAGTATTTAGAAGTTATCTCTCCTTTTCCTGGTTTCCAGGTTGTATCATTGAGCTGGGTGGAGCTTGGGATGGAAGGCCTCACTCCCCCAAGGCTTTCCTCCTGACATATGCCTGTAGATCTTATAATACTCTGCCTCTCTTCATGGTGATGAAGCCACTTGGGATCCAACAGTTTGATTTTATCCTTCAGGACACTGATCTCTTTAGTTTCCACCCTTTCATGTGTCTTCATGAGGACATCACCTAAGCCCTGGAAAGCTTGGGTGTTTTGGCATGTGTTTTGGGAGTGGGGCCATGAGTGCTGTAAAGGCAAGCTGACCTTGGCAGGATGTACTGTACTGGGTCCATCTGGATTATGTTTCACAAGCCAGGCCTCTGGCTGCTCCTTTGATAGCAAGTCAACTTTACTGTATGCTTGTGGTTTTAGACCTGAGTCCTGTGAGTGCTGTGTGGTAGGTGTTTGGAGATGGCCTGGGTTTTTGTTGTCCTCTAAAGATCCAAAGTTCCTGGGATCCATACTGATGGCTTGGTCATTGTCAATGTCACTGGATCCCAGACTCACTGTCCATGCAGGAGGTGGCTCTTCTTTTTCCTCCACTATATTGCTTTGTTTGGCTGTTGAAGGTGGGATATTTTCTTCAGGATCAATCACTATCACCCGCCAGCAGGGTTGTCCTGAGTCCACATTCATAAATCTCTTCCATGGTGGAAGCTTGGGTATTTTGGGGCTGGTATTTGGTTGCAGCTTGCCTTTTCCCGTGCATTGGATAGTTCTACTCTGTGGGGGTTTTGCCTGGAAGCAAAAAGCAGGTTGCTGAATACTCAGGTATCCCTGCAATGAATCTGGTTGTGCTTTTGAGGGCCCATGGCTGGCAGCAGGTGGAGGTGTTCTTTGGGTCTCCTGAACTTCTGCAGGTGAGAATGTAAAGTCAGCACTTTCAAGCCTGTCATTTGAAATACTGTCCACCCTTGTCCCTCCTGGATCCTGGTGATGTAAATTTTCCAGGACCATGGCAGCCTTGGCATAGTATTCAGCCTTGGAACGACAGATGGGTGAGGAGGCAAACCCAACCTGGGGAACTTTTGAGGCTGGAACTTCAGGTGGGGTCAGATCCCTTGCCTCAAGGTCCTCCTGATGTGGTCTCCTTCTGTGTTTCTTTGGGAGCTTTGTGCTCTTTGATTCCAGCTTCCTTTCAGTGTTTGAGTCAAGGAAGAAATGTTGCTCCGAAGGGTTCATGTAGGACAGAGTGTCTGTCCTCAGTGCAGGGTTCCTGGATTTTAGCGCCTTCCCAGGGCTGTTACTTGAAGTGCAAGGCACATCTTTGACTCCTAGACCAATACCCTTCTTGATGGTGTTATGTATATCACAGGTTGCTATGTCCTCCTTTACGGGTACCCCCAAGGGAACAGACTCAATCATTTTGCTAAATTTGTAGGGTTTGGAGTAGAGGATGGAGGGCTGGGCAGCCTGGGAGAGTTGAGACCTGCTTTTACAATAATGATCACTGTTTGCTGGGAAATGTTCCTGAAACTGGGTCAGTTTCCTGGAGGGGTGGAGTGTGACAGGAGTTCCTAGTGGTTCTCCCATATTAGGTGCCTTGTCTTCATTCTGTGGCTCCTCATTGTTATGGATGATCTGACAATTCTCAGGAAGGATGGATGCTGACCTGATACCTGTAGTGTGCTGGGTGCCCTTGGACAAGTTCTGAGTGGGCTTACAAATAGCTTCTTGATGTTTTCGGATATCAGAAACTGTGGTGTTTTTCCAATACAGTCCATGTGGCAAGGACTGGTATTCAGTTGTTAGTGGTGTCTGTGTCCCTCTCTCAGTGGTAGGACATGCTATTCTACAGGTCCTTCTCTTGAAACAAGGTGGCATTTGGTTTGATGTAGAGCTTGGGACCATTTCCATTTCTTGGAACCATGCCACACCTTCCACACTTGGTGTCACAAGTTTCAGAGGCAATGGCAGGTCCTGGGAAAGCTGTGGTTGTCCTTCCCCCTGGGCTAGAGCTTGGGCAGGGCCACAGGCATCACAAAACCTCACGGTTTTCCGTTCTGACAAGGTAGGGCTTCTGAGGATATGGGCAGTAGCCAGAAGTGACTCAGGGAACAGAGAGGAAATGCCCCAGAATATGTAACTAAACTCCTTCCATATAAGATGTTCCAAGACCTTGAGGTAAGACAACTGCTGAAAGAGAGGAAGGTGATCCATTTTGTGAAGAGGGTCCCACATGGGTTGTGGTGGGGAGTCCTGGAGCAGTTGCTTAGTGGAACTGCAAAAGACAGCAGGCAAAACATCAGCCCCAAGCAGAGGATCAAGAGAGCCATCAGTCTGTGTAAATATGGCACCTGTAGCCATACAGTGACTCATTGCCTCCATATCACATGTTCCTTATTCTCTCATCCAACAGGGCTGTCTTCCCATCCCACCCTGCACAGCATCTCCAGATTCTGAGTTCACAATCTGGCTTGAAAATTCCCATAAGACAAAGATTTCTTACATTCTCATAGGTTGTGATGGAGTCTTGGTCTCTTCCACATATTTTCTTCCATCTCTACAACCTGGAGATAGTTAAGTAAGAATAGGACAAGGAATGAGATCACTGAGGAGTGAGGCATCTCTCTTATGATCACCTCTGCAAGGACTCTAATGCTCAACTATCATAGTGCAAGGAACACTGAAAATGAGAAAGGGAAATGGAGGGATCTCATCTCTCCATTACACTTTCTTTCTTTTTTTTTTTTGAGACAGGGTTTCTCTGTATAGCCCTAGCTGTCCTGGAACTCACTTTGTAGACCAGGCTGGCCTCTCGAACTCAGAAATCCGCCTGCCTCTGCCTCCCGAGTGCTGGGATTAAAGGCGTGTGCCACCACGCACGGCCCTCCATTACACTTTCTTGCTCCTCCCTCAAACTGTGTTATTCCACTTACAACATATAATGCCCCGAGGATCAGTTATCTGAAAGAGAAATACAGAAGGGAGTACTGAAGCTACCTGCTGTCAGGTGGACATGGAGATCCCTATACAGGGGCACAGCATCAGTCCAGTGTCTTGATCAACACTCACATGTGTAGCTCCCATCCTAGCCCCTCCACAGCTTCTTTCTGTCACAAAACTTGGGTGTTCCCTGATTCTACTTTCCTTCCCAGAAATCCCTCTTCCTTCCTGCATATCATGTCCTTGGACACATGGCTCTCTCATCAAGAACCTGGTCATTAAAGGGCCAGCCAGATGGAATATCTCACCACAGGAAAGCAGATGTTTACCTTTTCCAGTAGCAGTTTCCTTCCTGGTCTTGTTCTGCTCCATCCTCACATCCTGCCATTTAGAAACAACACAAACGAGCTGGGGCTGTTCTTCCTCTCTCTGCTATGCAAGCTGCCTGCTCTCTTTGGTCATTGACTACATGAAATCTGCATTTCCCAGTGTGTGCTCTCTCTCAGCCATGCTTGCCTCATTAACACTGTACTCACTTCCTTATTGCCTTGTTGGAAAATTTGCAAAAGTGGCTATATATGCTACACATACCAGGGATGTGCTCAGTCAGTGTTCCTCAGACAGGATCCTACCCAAGGCTGAGCTCTGCAGCTGCCTTTGGGCTGACAGGTGTTACCTGCTCCCTAAGAGCAAAGGAGACTCAAGCCCTGATCTGAGGCCCTTGGTCTTATCACCTGCTTGTTGTCAGCACAGCACAGACAAATCAAGAGCCTCAGCAGAGGACAGATGTTCTCCTCTGAGCTTCTCCTGTGTCTCCACCAACTCAGAAATGCAGTCTGTCCATGGAGTCTCAGTGGTCCTTAGTGGTCTCCTTGTACAGATGCTCTGGGAGCTCTGGGCAGACACCTCAGAGACACTCTCACCTCTGCCCTGCCTGTCAGCCCTTTCAGACTCTTTCTGGAAATTTCCCCTCACCAGTCTTTAGCTAGAATTTAGATACTTTGTAGGTTCGTCCTTCTTCCATCCTTCCTTCTCCACCATTTTTTCCACCCATTCCATCCCCAAATACTAGATAGGAAAAAAAAGATAGAGGGGAAATGGGGAGACATTATTCTTAAGCTATTTTCTGCTGATTAGGCGGGTTTAGTTACTTAGGGCAAGTTTAATCTTCATTGTGGGGATATCCAGGATATCTTCTTCTTCCTTCTGTTCACGAGAATAGTTAACAAGGCACAAACACCAGCAATGGATAACACCCAACAACAACCAACTGCCAAATGTGCCTCTAAAGCACATAGCATTTATATATCCTCTGAAAGTTCCTAGAATTCTAAAAGTCATAAGAACAATGAAATTTTCTGCTGTTGACAAATTCATGCTACTGCTTGAACATGAGGTAAAGCACAGTCAGTTGCTGTGAGCATTCTGAAGCAGCCCCATGTACACCTGAGTTTACACACACACACACACACACACACACACACACACACACACACATTTATACCACAATTTGTCACTACACCTGTATTTCTATGAAATGTGGGAGTAGGAGTCATGAACAACAGACTGTTGCTCCATTGTGTGTGAACCAAGAGTCTCCTCACCTCTGAGATGTCACTTTCACTTTCTGGTGGTGGTGACACTGGGCAGTCCTTCAGGAATGGCAGTAGTAGGAAAAAGAGTCCAGCTCCACACAAAAAGGCAATGCCCATGTCCATTACTATGTCCATGCAGCTGGGACTCATCCATGTGTCACTAATGCTATTCATCAGAGTGAGAAAATTCTCCATCTTCTGAACAGCAGAGCAGCTCTCAGGCTACTGAGTCCTAGGGCACAGGTTGATGTGTGTCATGAAATCTCAGGCCACATCACACAGCTGTGACCTCCTCATCACAAAGGGCTCCTGGCAGGAGAGAGGGTGCCACAGCCCCTCCCCAGCCTCCAGCCTATGGTCCCATCCTGTGTCCTTTCCCTGCTCCCTCCTTCCAAATCCTGTTGCTGAATCAGGCACACATCGACCTTTGTCCATCCTTTGTTCTTTCTTTCTGAGCATCAATATTTCTCTGTGTAGGCATATATTTTACCCAACTTACTTTTATAAGAGTTCACCCTCCCCTCTGACACACAACCCACCAGAACTTGTGGAAAAGGAATGTTATTGGGACATGAGTGAAGTAGGCCAACTTGGAAATGGTTCTTTTCAAAAATCCCAATCTTCTTTCTTACTGGTCCAGTCCCCTAGCAAATAGCAAACATGAATTAGCAGCTCTAGTTAGGTCTAGTCCAGATACCACCACACATGAGTCAGCAAGGGCAGTTCATTCGAGAAGAAACTGTGAGGTTCACCAGTAGGGCCATTTCCAAAGAAATTGCAAGAAGCCTCTGGAATCTCATCAGAAGTTCCCTGGTGAGTCTTTGAAGAAGACATCATAGGCTAAGCTCAGCAATAAAATGTAGGGTGAACCAATACAAGCTTGTCAGCAGCAATGATTAGGAAGGCAGAGCAAGGCAAGCCAAAGCTGGAGCTCCCACTGTCTGTGGGGTCTTTCTAATGTTTCCTTCTAAACATCATGCATCCCTTCACATGTGTACTATACAACATCCTCACCTGTGTGTGTGCAGTGACCCTGGTGATAATGATTTCTGGACAGCTTTGTCCCTTCAAGTGTGGTTTTGTTCTTCTTCCTGTTCTTCATCTCCTTCTCATTATCCTTTTCTTCATACTCCTTTTTCTTGTTTTTCTTCTCCTCCTTTGTTGAGACTGTAGTACATCCTTCTGTGCATGAAGGGGCTCGAACAGTTAGAGTGACACTAGCTGAAGATGACAGTGAGATTTAGACCTGGTGACACAAGAAGAATGCAAGTAAGGCAAAACAGGATAAAAAAATTGAAAGCAAATTCAAGAAAAACTTTACGGATACTGGTGTAAGAGTAGGGTATGTTTGAGGCAAACCTATCAGAAATGATTATTTCTGTGATATCATTTCTCCAGGGAGCACCTGGGTGCCCTCACCTTGAGCATCATGAATGGCATACAGTTCACTCAAGTGGCAGGAGAGGTGTTGAGGGGATTCCTGGGGCAGCTGGTCACTCAGATAAATTGAGGACTTTCTAGGTGCACAAGCAAGTAACACTGGTTGGCATCATGATTCTCTGAATCCTGGTCTGGCTCCATTGCCACACCCACTCCAGTAGAGTGTGCATGACAAGTCAAAAAGCTTGACCTTAGTCCTGAGATAAAAAGTTTCACAGAAACTGGTCTCGTGGAGAGTCTTTGTCATTCCATAACAGGGATGTGGTCCAGATATGTCCTGGCGATAGTCGATGATAGGGTTAGAGTGCTTTCTTTCAGTATTGTTTTATTATAGGTGCCCCCAATGAATGATTTGACATATTTAGACAAAATGACTTCAGTGTTGAAAGACATAGTGAAACAAATCAGGCATTGCAGTTTACTGGGTAAGAGTAGAAATCTCAGGGCAAGTTCTCCAAAGGAAATTTAGAATAACAGCCCAGTCACTCTCATATGCAGGAATTTACAATGGTCTAGGCTTAGGGGGTTGTGGTTTAAGGAGGAACTAGAGTATTGCATTTTTCATGAAAAGTTTAACAAGAGCAGAAGCCCCCTGTTGGTGGCTTATACAATAGACTAGAATTGTGACTAGGTTATGAAATCCTCACCAGGCTCCTAGAATAGCTGACTTTAGATAGGGCCGCTTTTTATCTCAATTGTAATCACGGCCTGGTTCCTGCCAGTCTTTATGTATGCATTACTCTGTTTTGTGTAAAGAATCATTATGCATCAGATGAACTCAATATATCACCTAACTTCCTTGTTTTCTTCTGTAATATAATTCTGATGCTCACTTTGAAAAATTACGTTCAGTTCCAACACTCTCTGGTGTTCGTGTCTGTTTGTCACTCACCAACTCCTTTCAAACCTGAGTACAAGCAACCGGATTTCTCCAGAGGGCTGAGGAGCCGACTGAGCTAGCCTGTGGCACTCCACGATAGGTCAGGGCCCTTCTTTTCTCCAGGCCTTCTGTACAGTACCAAAATGATGTTTCCTCATCTGTATTAAGCAATTTCATTTCAGGAATGTCTTGAGATGAATCTGCAGTTTGATGGTAGGGAGCTTGTAGGGAGCCAATCTACAATGGATACCCCATGGAAAGAGCAAGGTAGAAAAGATAATAATCAGAATCCTCATAGTGAGTGGAAAGAAGAATAATGGCTAACTTCCCACCTACCAAGGGGTTGGAGAAAGGAAAGTCTGCACTGACTGCTCAGCCTAAGGTTTACTCTAACTCCAAGTGTAACTTTCTTCTGGATGAGTTTAAGTGCAAACATTCTCCTGAGGTCATCCTGTGTATGGCATTGCCATATTTTGGCATCACCTTGGTAAGGATGGGTGGTCCACATTGAAGCTGAAGACTGCTACCCTAAAGAACTCCCAGATCTCCATGGGTTGCAACCTCATCAGTGCCTTGTTCGAGCTCCTGGAAAAACTGAGGAGTTAAATATACCACCAGGTGTAGTGCACTGATAGATAGCACTTGCATTGCTGGTTGACAGGCCTTGCTTTACAACTTGTGCACTGTGTCAAATACATTCCTAAGTACTGGGCCATGAATGACTCCCTACCAATACTTTGCCAGTATTCTCTGCAATCAACAATAGCAGCTTCATTTCTGGGTTCAGGCCTTCCAAGGGTGAGAGATTGTCTTTCTACTGAGTCTCGACTGACATATGGAGCATGAATCATTTACAAAACAGACAATGGAGTCAGGCATCACAGAACAACAAGACTGCTTTAAGAGTTATATATCTGGGAAAGGGTCTTTCAAAGTGTGGGCAAAGCCTTCAATCAAGGAAACATTATCATGTGAAAATCTCTGGATTAAAATTATCCATCACTAAAGCAGTGCAATGAATGATCAGAAAAGGCAGTGGAAAATAACATTTAATTTTGAGACACTTTGAGAGCAAAATCAAGTATGACAAGCCATGACTATTTTATGATAAATCTTTGGAGTTCACTTGTTAATGGTATTAGCACACATGGCATGGCAGGAATTAAGAGCCCCCTCTCTGAGGCAAAGCACAGTACACACTGTAGACATAGACACTGTTTAAATGTGTCGCACTTTTTCTTTTATACTGTGAGTTTTTTGAAAACAGGAATTCCTTCAGTCTTGTTGCCCTCCGGACCCAGTAGGTGATCCCTAGTGAAAGGTAAAGGATCACTGACTGAATACATAACTGAAGGCTTTTGTACTCAGGGATGACCCACAGCTGAGAGTAAACTGAAAATCTGCTCTTCAGAAATAGGTCTGTATTTCGGGACCTGAGAAAGGAAATGCAATAGTGAGCTAGCTCTCCTGTGGACAGAGGCAATGTGATGGGGAGGTGCATCCTAGCTGGCACAGTCCTGGAAAGGAAGCACAGAGCATGCAAAGCCTCTCTCCTTAACCCTGCTGTAGTAAGACTGTCTGCTTGTGGTAGGGACATTTACCTTCTCATGTGCATACAGGAGTCACATGACCTCAGTATGACCAATCAGGAGAGTCCTGGTTCACTAGCCAGTCTGATTGGCCAAGTTCTGGACATGTGACCAATTAGGTCTTGACCAGGAGTTACAGTTGGTGCGTGGTTGTTGAGACAGTTGGTAACTGACCTGTTCTAACTGAGGTTAAGTTTTCACTCCGGGGATACAGAGGCAGAGACAGTCTGCTCAAGCATCATTTCAGGAGAGCTGCTCCTGTCTACTCCCCCAGCACCCAGGTACAACCTAGTTTTTCTTTTTTTTCTTTTTCGAGACAGGGTTTTTCTGTGTAGCCCTGGCTGTCCTGGACCTCACTCTGTAGACCAGGCTGGCCTCGAACTCAGAAATCTGCCTGCCTCTGCCTCCCGAGTGCTGGGATTAAAGGTGTGTGCCACCAACGCCCGGCTTTTTAAATGTGTAGACCAGGATGTCCTCGAACTCCAGATCCTCCTGCCTCTGCCTCCTTCAGCAAATCCTACCGGCCTGCGACACCAGTACCGGATAGGTTTTCTAGTCCTGCTGATGATGTTATTCCCTAACCTGCCTTCTCACCTTGTCAGAACCACTTTGGTTGTGTAGTAGGCACTGAACCTTTCTTCGCACTGCCTGGCTATTGGAGGCCTTGGGGCTGCAGAATATAGATTCTGAACCTCCCAGGACTCTGTGCAGCACTCCCTGGACAGTTCGTGGTGGCTGAGACAAGCAGGCTCCTGCTTAGTACAAGCCCTGTGGACCATCACAGGGAAGCAGAGCCTTGCCCCTCTTTCCTGTCCCCCTTTTATGTCCAGGATCCTCCAACACGGGCACATTATGAATAGAAATGAGAACAAGCACAGTTGTCTTCAGAGACTTGGCTTGTCACATGAAGCATTATCCTTAGTTCCACCTATTTTCTGGAAACGACACTTTTCATTCTTTGTTTTTGTTTGTTGGTTTTCAAGAGAGGGTTTACTCTATGTAGTCCTGGTTGTCCTGGAACTCACTCTGTAGGCTGGCCTCGAACTCAGAAATATGCCTGACTCAGACTCCCAGGTGCTAAGATTAAAGACATATGCCACCACACCTGGCTGACACTTTTTATTCTTAAGGCTAGGTCCTTTTTCATCTCATACACTCTTCACATGATTTTATTTATGGATTTGTGTATTTCAGACTCACCTTATATTCGTGAGTGAACTGACGTTCATGAACATGAGCTTATAAATGTGTTGTTTATCGTGAAGTATCACAGACTCTCGTTAAGGTTTGTTACATCTTTTACATGAAAATATTGGTAATAGTGTTTGGTTTACTCTGGTTTTAATTGTTTGTGTGTGTCTGCCCACATGGGAAGGACAGAGGACAAATTGTGAGGCCAGTTCTCTCATTCCACCATGTGGGCTCCAGAAACAAAACTTGGATCATCTGGTCTGGTTGTAAGCAGCTCTATCCTCAGAAGCAGCAAGCGTTCTGTTTGTCTGGTTTTCGTTACAGGGTAATGTTGGCTTTCTGGAACACAGTGGAAAGTGTCCCTTCCCTTTTATTTCATGGAATTATCTTAGGAACATTGGTGTTCTTTAAAAGTCTGGTAGAATTCATTTATGAATATGTCAAACCTTGGACTTTTGTTGATTTTTTCCAGTTAATGTTTTAATTTTATTGCTTGTTATTGATCTATTCAAGCATTTTATATGTATTTTGAAATTTTCCCATTTCTTCCTGTTTCAAAATTGGTTGCAGTATAGGTTTCCTATAGCTCTGTTTCAAAGATTTTTAGATATGTTCTAATGGTTCTTTTTTTTTTTTTTCCTTTTTAAGATCTATACATTTTTTTTGTGGTGAGTTAGTACACTGTTGCTGTCCTCAGACACACCAGAAGAGGGCATCAGATCCCATTACAGGTGGTTGTGAGCTACCATGTGGTTGCTGCGAATTAAACTCTGGACCTCTGAAAGATCAGTCAGTGTTCTTAAAGCCCAAGCCATCTCTCCAGCCCTGTTCTAAAGGTTGTTAGAGCCTTGCTGTATCTGCTACTGTATCACAGTCATTTGTCTCTAGTTTTACTCTGTATCTTCTCATATCCTTAGATTTGGGAATGCTTCTTCAGTTTCTCTCCTTTACAAGGAGGTGGATGTTTTTTTCAATGTTCATTATTTTCTGTTTAGTAAGTCTCAGCTCTCACTTTCAGTCTGTTTTATCAGCTACTGGTTTGGGGTTGTGTTTGTTGCTCTTTTCCTTTTCTTTTTTTTTTTTTTTTTTTTTTTTTTATATATATATTTTTATTACATATTTTCCTCAATTACATTTCCAATACTATCCCAAAAGTCCCCCATAGCGCCCCCCACTTCCCTACCCACCCATTCCCATTCTTTTGGCCCTGGCATTCCCCTATATTGGGGCATATAAAGTTTGCAAGTCCAATGGGCCTCTCTTTCCATTGATGGCCGACTAGGCCATCTTTCGATACATATGCAGCTAGAGACAAGAGCTCCAGGGTTCTGGTTAGTACATCATGTTGTTCCAACAATAGGGTTGCAGATCCCTTTAGCTCCTTAGGTACTTTCTCTAGCTTCTCCATTGGGAGCCCTGTGATACATCCAATAGCTGACTGTGAACATCCACTCCTGTGTTTGCTAGGCCCCGGCATCATCTCACAAGAGACAGCTATATTTGGGTCCTTTCAGCAAAATCTTGCTAGTGTATGCAATGGTGTCAGCGTTTAGAAGCTGATTATGGGACGGATCCCTGGATACAGCAGTCTCTAAATGGTCCATCCTTTCATCCCAGCTACGAACTTTGTCTCTGTAACTCCTTCCCTGGGTGTTTTGTTCCCAATTCTAAGAAGGTGCACAGTGTCCACACTTTGGTCTTCATTCTTCTTGAGTTTCATGCGTTTATCAAATTGTATCTTATATCTTGGGTATCCTAAGTTTTGGGCTAATATCCACTTATCAATGAATACATATTGTGTGAGTTCTTTTGTGATTGTGTTACTTCACTCAAGATGATGCCCTCCAGGTCCATCCATTTGGCTAGGAATTTCATAAATTCATTCTTTTTAATAGCTGAGTAGTACTCCATTGTGTAAATGTACCATAATTTCTGTATCCACTCCTCTGTTGAGGGACATCTGGGTTCTTTCCAGCTTCTGGCTATTATAAATAGGGCTGCTATGAACATAGTGGAGCATGTGTCCTTTTTACCGGTTGGGACATCTTCTGGATATATGCCCAGGAGAGGTATTGCTGGATCCTCCGGTAGTACTATGTCCAATTTTCTGAGGAACCGCCAAACTGATTTCCAGAGTGGTTGTACAAGCTTGCAATCCCACCAACAATGGAGGAGTGTTCCTCTTTCTCCACATCCTCGCCAGCATCTGTTGTCACCTGAATTTTTGATCTTAGCCATTCTGACTGGTGTGAGGTGGAATCTCAGGGTTGTTTTGATTTGCATTTCCCTGATGATTAAGGATGTTGAACATTTTTTCAGGTGCTTCTCTGCCATTCGGTATTCCTCAGGTGAGAATTCTTTGTTCAGTTCTGAGCCCCATTTTTTAATGGGGTTATTTGACTTTCTGGAGTCTACCTTCTTGAGTTCTTTATATATATTGGATATTAGTCCCTTATCTGATTTAGGATAGGTGAAGATCCTTTCCCAATCTGTTGGTGGTTTTTTTGTCTTATTGATGGTGTCTTTAGCCTTGCAGAAGCTTTGTAGTTTCATGAGGTCCCACTTGTCAATTCTCGATCTTACAGCACAAGCCATTACTGTTCTATTCAGGAATTTTTCCCCTGTGCCCATATCTTCAAGGCTTTTCCCCACTTTCTCCTCTATAAGTTTCAGTGTCTCTGGTTTTATGTGAAGTTCCTTGATCCACTTAGACTTGACCTTAGTACAAGGAGATAGGAATGGATCGATTCGCATTCTTCTACATGTTAACAACCAGTTGTGCCAGCACCATTTGTTGAAAATGCTGTCTTTCTTCCACTGGATGTTTTTAGCTCCCTTGTCGAAGATCAAGTGACCATAGGTGTGTGGGTTCATTTCTGGGTCTTCAATTCTATTCCATTGGTCTATTTGTCTGTCACTATACCAGTACCATGCAGTTTTTATCACAATTGCTCTGTAATAGAGCTTTAGGTCCGGCATGGTGATTCCACCAGAGGTTCTTTTATCCTTGAGAAGAGTTTTTGCTATCCTAGGTTTTTTGTTATTCCAGATGAATTTGCAGATTGCACTTTCTAATTCGTTGAAGAATTGATTTGGAATTTTGATGGGGATTGCATTGAATCTGTAGATTGCTTTTGGCAAGATAGCCATTTTTACAATGTTGATCCTGCCAATCCATGAGCATGGGAGATCTTTCCATCTTCTGAGATCTTCTATAATTTCTTTCTTCAGAGACTTGAAGTTTTTATTATACAGATCTTTCACTTCCTTAGTTAGAGTCACGCCAAGATATTTTATATTATTTGTGACTATTGAGAAGGGTGTTGTTTCCCTAATTTCTTTCTCAGCCTGTTTATTCTTTGTGTAGAGAAAGGCCATTGATTTGTTTGAGTTAATTTTATATCCAGCTACTTCACCGAAGCTGTTTATCAGGCTTAGGAGTTCTCTGGTGGAATTTTTAGGGTCACTTATATATACTATCATATCATCTGCAAAGAGTGATATTTTGACTTCATCTTTTCCAATTTGTATCCCTTTGATCTCCTTTTGTTGTCGAATTGCTCTGGCTAGGACTTCAAGTACAATGTTGAATAGGTATGGAGAAAGTGGACAGCCTTGTCTAGTCCCTGATTTTAGAGGGATTGCTTCAAGCTTCTCACCATTTACTTTGATGTTGGCTACTGGTTTGCTGTATATTGCTTTTATCATGTTTAGGTATGGGCCTTGAATTCCTGATCTTTCCAAGACTTTTATCATGAATGGGTGTTGGATCTTGTCAAATGCTTTTTCCGCATCTAACGAGATGACCATGTGGTTTTTGTCTTTGAGTTTGTTTATATACTGGATTACGTTGATGGATTTCCGTATATTGAACCATCCCTGCATCCCTGGGATGAAACCTACTTGGTCAGGATGGATGATTGTTTTGATGTGTTCTTGGATTCGGTTAGCAAGAACTTTATTGAGGATTTTTGCATCAATATTCATAAGGGATATTGGTCTGAAGTTTTCTATCTTTGTTGGGTCTTTTTGTGGTTTAGGTATCAGAGTAATTGTGGCTTCATAGAATGAGTTGGGTAGAGTACCTTCTGTTTCTATTTTGTGGAATAGTTTGTGAAGAACTGGGATTAGATCTTCTTTGAAGGTCTGATAGAACTCTGCACTAAACCCATCTGGTCCTGGGCTTTTTTTAGTTGGGAGACTATTAATGACTACTTCTATTTCTTTGGGGGATATAGGGCTGTTTAGATCATTAACCTGATCTTGATTCAACTTTGGTACCTGGTATCTGTCTAGGAACTTCTCCATTTCATCCAGGTTCTCCAGTTTTGTTGAGTATAGCCTTTGGTAGAAGGATCTGATGGTGTTTTGGATTTCTTCAGGATCTGTTGTTATGTCTCCTTTTTCATTTCTGATTTTGTTAATTAGGATGCTTTCCCTGTGCCCTCTAGTGAGTCTGGCTAAGGGTTTATCTATCTTGTTGATTTTCTCAAAGAACCAGCTCCTTGATTGGTTGATTCTTTGAATAGTTTTTCTTGTTTCCACTTGGTTGATTTCACCCCTGAGTTTGATTATTTCCTGCCGTCTACTCCTCTTGGGTGAATTTGCTTCCTTTTGTTCTAGTGCTTTTAGGTGTGTTGTCAAGCTGCTAATGTGTGCTCTCTCTAGTTTCCTTTTGGAGGCACTCAGAGCTATGAGTTTTCCTCTTAGAAATGCTTTCATTGCGTCCCATAAGTTTGGGTATGTTGTGGCTTCATTTTCATTGAACTCTAAAAAGTCCTTAATTTCTTTCTTTATTCCTTCCTTGACCAAGGTATCATTGAGAAGAGTGTTGTTCAGTTTCCACGTGAAGGTTGGCTTTCTATTATTTATTTTGTTATTGAAGATCAGCCTTAGTCCATGGTGATCTGATAGGATGCATGGGACAATTTCAATATTTTTATATCTGTTGAGGCCTGCTTTGTGACCAATTATGTGGTCAATTTTGGAGAAGGTACCATGAGGTGCTGAGAAAAAGGTATATCCTTTTGTTTTAGGATAGAATGTTCTGTAGATATCTGCCAGATCCATTTGGTTCATAATTTGTCTTAGTTTCACTGTGTCCCTGTTTAGTTTCTGTTTCCATGATCTGTCCAATGGTGAAAGTGGTGTGTTGAAGTCTCCCACTATTATTGTATGAGGTGCAATGTGTGCTTTGAGCTTTACTAAAGTTTCTTTAATGAATGTGGCTGCCTTTGTATTTGGAGCATAGATATTCAGGATTGATAGTTCCTCTTGGAGGATTTTACCTTTGATGAGTATGAAGTGTCCCTCCCTGTCTTTTTTAATGACTTTGGGTTGGAAGTCAATCTTATCAGATATTAGAATGGCTACTCCAGCTTGTTTCTTCATGCCATTTGCTTGGAAAATTGTTTTCCAGCCTTTCATTCTGAGGTAGTGTCTATCCTTTTCTCTGAGATGAGTTTCCTGTAAGCAGCAAAATGTTGGGTCTTGTTTGTGTAGCCAGTTTGTTAGTCTATGTCTTTTTATCGGGGAGTTGAGTCCATTGATATTAAGAGATATTAAGGAAAAGTAATTGTTGTTTCCTGTTATTTTTGTTGTTAAAGTTGGCATTTTGTTCTTGTGGCTGTCTTCTTTTAGGTTTGTTGAGGGATTACCTTCTTGTTGTTTCTAGGGCGTGGTTCCTGTCCTTGTATTGGTTTTTTTCTGTTATTATCCTTTGAAGGGCTGGATTCATGGAGAGATAATGTGTGAATTTGGTTTTGTTGTGGAATACTTTGGTTTCTCCATCTATGTTAATTGAGAGTTTGGCTGGGTATAGTAGCCTGGGCTGGAATTTGTGTTCTTTTAGTGTCTGTATAACATCCGTCCAGGATCTTCTGGCTTTCATAGTCTCTGGTGAAAAATCTGGTGTAATTCTGATAGGCTTGCCTTTATATGTTACTTGGCCTTTTTCTCTTACTGCTTTTAGTATTCTATCTTTATTTAGAGCATTTGTTGTTCTGATTATTATGTGTCGGGAGGTATTTCTTTTCTGGTCCAGTCTATTTGGAGTTCTGTAGGCTTCTTTTATGTTCATGGGCATCTCTTTCTTTAGATTTGGAAAGTTTTCTTCTATAATTTTGTTGAAGATGTTTGCTGGTCCTTTGAGTTGAAAATCTTCATTCTCATCCACTCCTATTATCCGTAGGTTTGGTCTTCTCATTGCGTCCTGTATTTCTTGGATGTTTTGAGTTAGTATCTTTTTGCATTTTACATTTTCCTTGATTGTTGTGCCGATGTTCTCTATGGAATCTTCTGCACCTGAGATTCTCTCTTCCATCTCTTGTATTCTGTTGCTGATGCTCGTATCTATGGTTCCAGATTTCTTTCCTAGGGTTTCTATCTCCAGTTTTGCCTCATTTTGGGTTTTCTTTATTGTGTCTACTTCCCTTTTTAGGTCTAGTATGGTTTTGTTCATTTCCATCATCTGTTTGGATGTGTTTTCCTGTTTTTCTGTAAGGACTTCTACCTGTTTGATTATGTTATCGTGTTTTTCTTTAAGGATTTGTAACTGTTCTCCTGCAATTCTTTAAGGGATTTTTGTGCTTTCTCTTCATTGTCTTCTGCCTGTTTAGCAGTGTTCTCCTGCATTTCTTTAAGTGTGTTATTAAAGTCCTTCTTGAAGTTCTCTATCATCATCAGGAGATATGCTTTTAAATCCGTGTCTAGCTTTTCCGGTGTGTTGGGGTGCCCTGGACTAGGCGAAGAAGGGGTGCTGGGTTCTGATGATGGTGAGTGGTCTTGGTTTCTGTTAGTAGGATTATTACGTTTACCTTTCGCCATCTTGTAATCTCTGGGGTTAGTTGTTATTGTTGTCACTGTTTAAAGATTGGAGCAGAAGCTGTGTTCCACTCACCAGCAGTCTCAAAATCCTGCGGCGGGGGTCGTGGGTAGCTGGCGGTACCCCGGTGCTGGTCCAGCCGGAAGAGGCCTGTGGTCCTACACAGGCCGTTTTTCTGCTTCCCTAACTAATGCAGTCTCTGGTCCCGCGTGCAATTGGATTGGAGCAGAAGCTGTGTTCCACTCACCAGCAGTCCCAAAATCCTGCGGCGGGGGTCGTGGGTAGCTGGCGGGTGTCAGGCAACCCTGCGCTCCCGCTACCCCGGCGCTGATCCGGCCGGATGAGGCCTGTGGCCCTACTCAGGCCGGTTTCTGCTTCCCTAACTAATGCAGTCTCGGGTCCCGCGCAATTGGATTGGAGCAGAAGCGGTGTTCCACTCACCAGCAGTCCCAAAATCCTGCGGCGGGGGTCGTGGGTAGCTGGCGGGTGTCAGGCAACCCTGCGCTCCCGCTACCCCGGCGCTGATCCAGCCGGATGAGGCCTGTGGTCCTGCTCAGGCCGTTTTCTGCTTCCCTACCTAATGCAGTCTCAGGTCCCGCGCAATTGGATTGGAGCAGAAGCTGTGCTCCACTCACCAGAAGTCTTAAGATCCTGTGGCGGGTGTTGTGGGTAGCTGGTGAGTGTCAGCAGACCCTGCGACCCAGCTGCCCCGGTGCTTTTCTGACCGGAAGAGGGTTGTGGCCCTATGTAGGCCGGATTTCACTCTCCCCAACCAGAGCAGTCTCAGGTCCCGCGTGACTGGACTGGAACAGAAGCTGTGTTCCACTCACCAAAAGTCCCAAAATCCTGCGGCGGGGGTCGTGGGTAGCTGGCGGGTGTCAGGCAACCCTGTGCTCCTGCTACCCAGGCACTGATCCGGCCGGATGAGGCCTGTGGCCCTACTCAGGCCGGTTTCTGTTTCCCTAACTAATGCAGTCTCAGGTCCCGCGCAATTGGATTGGAGCAGAAGCTGTGTTCCACTCACCAGCAGTCCCAAAATCCTGCGGCGGGGGTCGTGGGTAGCTGGCGGGTGTCAGGCAACCCTGCGCTCCCGCTACCCTGGCGCTGATCCGGCTGGGTGAGGCCTGTGGCCCTACTCAGGCCGGTTTCTGCTTCCCTAACTAATGCAGTCTCAGGTCCCGCGCAATTGGATTGGAGCAGAAGCTGTGTTCCACTCACCAGCAGTCCCAAAATCCTGCGGCGGGGGTCGTGGGTAGCTGGCGGGTGTCAGGCAACCCTGCGCTCCCACTACCCCGGCGCTGATCCGGCCGGATGAGGCCTGTGGCCCTACTCAGGCCGGTTTCTGCTTCCCTAACTAATGCAGTCTCGGGTCCCGCGCAATTGGATTGGAGCAGAAGCTGTGTTCCACTCACCAGCAGTCCCAAAATCCTGCGGCGGGGTCGTGGGTAGCTGGCGGGTGTCAGGCAACCCTGCGCTCCCGCTACCCCGGCGCTGATCCAGCCGGATGAGGCCTGTGGTTCTACTCAGGCCGGTTTCTGCTTCCCTAACTAATGCAGTCTCAGGTCCCGCGCCCCTTTTCTTTTTTTTAATCTTAAAAATTTTTATGACTTGAATGCGTTATATACATCAAACATATTAATAATGAGTATTTTAGAGAATCAAATATAAAAATTTTGTTCAACTTTTATATTCATATCCTTCCTTCCCCTAAAAATATCATTGATGAACATCTAATACTGCCCGTATCTGAGGATCCTATTTCTAATGTTGAATACTAAATGGTTTCAAAACATACAAAATATTCTTTAGGAATTAAGCATAGTATAAGAGCATAAAATATGAAAAATGAATCATTAAAAAATATATTCAAAAGTCTTTATATGATACCACCTGACATAGGTATTGAAAACACACTATATGTCTGTGTACAGGGTCTAACTATAAGTTTGCTTAAAAAAGATTATTAGTGTTTCTAGGAGAGAAATTATTTCATCAGTAAATGTTGTTTAAAAATTTTAAAATGGAAAAAACTCTTTGATGTTAAACATTAAGAAAATGCTAATTTCAAGCACAGTGATAAAAAATTACCAATAATTATTCCATGATGTTTGTAAAACATGATTTTAATATTTCTAACTGTTAATATTCCACAAATAGAATAATTATTTTAAGATATATTTCATTATGTCTCCCTTTTCATTTCTGATTTTATTAATTTGGATTCTGTCTCTGTGCCCTCTGGGTAGTCTGGCTAAGAGTTTATCTATGTTGTTGATTTTTTCAAAGAACCACTTCCTGGTTTTGTTGATTGTTGTACAGTTCTCTTTGTTTCTTTTTGGTTGATTTCAGCCCTGAGTTTGACTATTTTCTGCCATCGACTCCTCTTGGGTGTATTTGCTTCTGTTTGTTCTAGAGCTTTCTGGGGTGCTGTCAAGCTGCTAGTGTAAGCTCTCTCCAGTTTCTTTTGTGAGGCACTCAGAGCTTTGAGTTTTCCTCTTAGCAAAGCTTTCATTGTGTCCTATAAGTTTGGGTATGATGTGTCTTCATTTTCTCTGCATTCTAAGAAGTTTTTAATTTTTTCTTTATTTCTTCCTTGACCAAGTTGTCATTGAATTGAGTGTTGTCCATGTGTATGTATGTTTTCCATTGTTTTTGTTGGTATTTAAGACCAGCCTTAGTCTGTGGTAATCAGATAGGGTGCATGGGATTATTTAAATCTTCTTGTATGTATTGAGGTCTGTTTTGTGATTGATTATATGGTCAATTTAGGCGAAGGTACCATGAGGCCCGAGAAGAAAGTATATTCTTTTGCTTTAGGATGAAATGGTCTATAAACATCTGTTAGATCCATTTGGCTCATAACTTGTTAGCTTCACTGTGTCTCTGTTTAGTTTGTTTCAATGATATGTCCATTGCTGAGAGTTGAGTGTTAAAGTCTCCCACTATTACTGTAAGGGGTACAATGTGTGTTTTAAGCTTTAGTAAAGTTTCTTTTATGAATGTGAGTGGCCTTGCATTTGGACCATAGATGTTAAGAATTGAGAGTTCATCTTGGTAGATTTTTCCTTTGACCAGTATGAAGTGTTCTTCCTTATCTTTTTTGATAACTTTTGGTTGAAAGTTGATTTTATTTGATATGAGAATGGCTACTCCATCTTGTTTCTTGGAAACATTTGCTTGGAAAATTGTTTTCCAACATTTTACTCTGAGGTCTTGTCTATCTCTGTCACGGAGATGGATTTCCTGTGTGCAGGAAAATGCTGAGTTCTGTTTACATATCCAGTCTGTTATCCTATGTCTTTTTATTGGGGAATTGAGTCCATTGGTGTTAAGAGACATTAAGGAAACTTGATTGTCACTTCTTGTTATTTTTGTATTTGGAGGTAGAATTATGGTTCTGTGGCTATCTTCTTTTAAGTTTGTTGAAAGATTGCTTTCTTGCTTTTTTCTAGGGTGGAGTTTCCCTCCTTGTGTTGGTGTTTTCCATCTGTTATCCTTTATAAGGCCGTATTTATGAAAAAATATTGTGTAAAATTTGGTTTTGTCAGGGAACATCTTGTTTTCTCCAGCTATGATAATTGACAGTTTTGCTGGATGTTGTAGCCTGGGCTGGAATTTGTGATTTCTTAGGGTCTGTATGACATCTGCCCAGGATCCTCTAGCTTTCATAGTCTCTGGTGAGAAGTCTGGTGTAATTCTGATAGGTCTGCACTTGACCTTTTTCCTTATTGCTTTTAATATTCTTTCTTTGTTTAGTGCATTTGGTGTTTTGATTATTATGTGACAGGAGGAATTCCTTTCTTGGCCCAGTCTATTTGGGGTTCTGTAGGCTTCTTGTATGTCCATGGGCATCTCTTTCTTTAGGTTAGGGAAGTTTTTTTCTACAATTTTGTTGAAGATTTTTGATGGCCCTTTAAGTTGGGAATCTTCTGCTCTGCTCTATACCTATTATCCTTAGGTTTGGTCGTCTTATTGTGTCCTGGATTTCCTGGATATTTTGGGTTAGGATCTTTCTGAATTTTGCATTTTCTTTGACTGTTGTGTCAATGTTTTCTATGGTATCTTCTGCACCTGAGATTCTCTCTTCTTGTATTCTGCTGGTGATGCTTGTATCTATGACTCTTGATATCTCTCCTAGGTTTTCTAACCCCCAGGTTTGTCACCCTTTGTGCTTTCTTTATTGTTTCTATTTCCATTTTTAGATCTTCATGGTTTTGAAAATTTCCTTCACCTGTTTGATTGTGTTTTCCTGTACTTTAAGGGATTTTTGTGTTTCATCTTTAAGGGTTTTTAGCTGTTTACCTGTGTTCTGCTATACTTCAAAGGAGTTATTTATATCCTTCTTAAAGTTTTCTATCATTATCATGAAAAGTGATTTTAGATTCAAATCTTGCTTTTCTGATGTGATGATGGACTTGATCTGTTGGGAGAATTGGGTTCTTATGCTACCAAGTAACCTTGGTTTCTGTTGCTTATGTTCTTGTGATTGCCTACCGCCATGTGGTTATCTCTAGTGCTACCTACCCTGGCTATGTCTGACTGGAGCCTGTCCTTCCTGTGATCCTGGTTGTCAGAACTACTCAGAGTTCTGCTGTCTCTGGGATCCTGTGATTGTGAAATCCTGTGATTCTGGGATCCTGTGATTGTGAGATCCTGGGTGTGTCAGAGCTTCTGGGAGTCAAGCTGCCTCTGGGATCCTGCGATCCTGCAATCTTGCAATCCTGATATCCTGTGATTCTGCGAAACTGCAGTCATGGGATTGTTAGAGAGCTTTGGAGTGGAGCTTCCTCTGGGTGTTGTGGGACTGACTGTGGATTTTATGCTCAAGGTCTGCTCAGGGCACGGATGCAGACCAGAAGGAACCTATGACACTGGTCACGTGGAGTTCCTGGGTGCCTGAATCCCTCTGGTCCCAGTAACTTCCAGTGTTGTGTTGTTGGTTTTCTATGACACAGAAGTGCACTATGGGACCATCTTACCTATCTCTTAGTTTTCTATGTGGGAATTGAGAATAGTCAGGCTTCTTCCAAACCTGCTTCTCTTGTTTGTAATTCCATGGTTTTCATCTCATTGTTTGCCAGCTTATATTAGGGTGGAAATTGTCAAGCGGCTTGCAGGGAAGTGAAGAGAGCAGGCAGTGATGCAGCTGGACCTGGAGGTCAGGCCCTCTGAAAGTGTGACCCTGTTGGGTCACCTCAGGAACCTCAGTAAAGGCAGCTTTACATGGTCCTGTCACCTCCACAAAGAGTTGTGGTCTGCTGTCAGGATCTTCTGAAAGGGGTGGGAAAAATGACACAGAAAACAGGGATGAAATTGACAAATTAAGCTTCTGGATCATCCAAACATCATGAAGCTGCTCCACATCAGAAAACACATCTTTATGGTCATAGAATGTACAGCAGAGGGAGATGTTTTGAGCCACAGAAGGTTGACAGTTTTCAGGAGGAGCAGGCTCAGCACATCCACACGCAGGTAATGTGTTCATTTCACTATGCCATGAGAACACCTTCACACAGGGACATGAAATTGTATGTATTTGCCTGGCCATCAAAGGTCCTTATGGGCAATAGTTCAAGGGTGGTAGTGGTATAGTGTGTGGTGTGGTGACAACAGATTCCCAACATATTATGTGTGGCAGAGAGGGACTCTCTACTGGATCTGATCATAGCACTGTATGTCAGGTAGTATGGGGTGGGGTGAGCAACAGGACTTGATCTCCTACAGCCTTACATTAACACCCTATATACAATATTACTTCAAGTACCTGAAGTACAATCACCATATAGATTTCTGGACATCAGTCCTGGCTAGACAGCAGCTGTTTTGCTGTCTCATATACAATGCCAGGTGCCAGAACCTGTTAGGAGTTCCCCTAACCACATTGCCACCAGATATACTGGGACAGGTATCAGGACTTGCTTGTCATTCCACCCCCTGCCATTAACCAACATATACTGCTAGATTCACATCTTGCAGGACACCTCCCGTCCTGGCATATACCCCAGGTGTAATACACTGTTAAATAGCACTTGTACTTGTAGGCACCAGGAATTACTGTACAACATCCCCAGTGCCTTGAATACATTCCTAAGTATTGGGCCATGCACTACTTCCCACCAAACACCACACTGACTGCTGGGTATTGAACCATGCTGAACAGGTCACCAACATATGCAGCACATTAGTTCTGTGTATCCGGTCCTGATGCCTGACAAAACCTTATATTGACTGATAGTCATCAGGCCTTGATGGATACTCCCTGCCACTGTACCATCAACTCACTGCTATGTCCTGGGCCCTGCTTGACAGCCTCACATTAATGAAGCTCACATGTCTTTCTCGGTGTCAGGACCCTCTTAGACATCAGCCCCAGTCAGCACCTACAACATTAGTTATCAGGCCCTGATGGAGACTCCTGTACTCCTGTCACAGACTATAATGTACTATGTCATAGGACCTCCTGGATAAACTTAAGACATCAGTCTTGATGGGCTTACCCTCAAGAGTCTGTGTGTGTACCAAGCCAGCACGCTGTCCCCTAGGCCAAGCTGTGTGGCAGTGTCAGTGGGATTTCTAGTAATGTCAGGTACCTAGCACTGTGAGTGGAGTGGTATCCTCAGGGAAGAGGTGTTTAGGAGGGCCGAGACACCTGAATGCTATGTAGGTACGTGGCTTTAGTTGTCCATCCTTGCCTGAATGGACATCCTTGCCTGAAAATAGCACTGTGTGTGTGGGCACCCAGCATGGAGTGATAAAAGCAGTGTATTTAGGGCTGTGGGAAAGGGGAAAGGCAATTGCAGCAGGATCTAGGGCCGTGCAGTAGTTTGTGATAGTGGAGGGGATGTTCTAGAGAACTTCAAACCTCAGTATGTGTCATGTGGATGTTGGAGAGTGTCCAGAATGATCTCAATATGGCACTATATGTGGGGCTTCATCAGGGGACAATCTAAAGGGACTGATTGCTTGCTTGTGTTTTTCAGATAGCAGCAGGGAGTTGGTGTGGTCCAGTAGCATCTGACATCTGCTATAGTAAGTGGTGTAGCCACTCTGGTGTGTTGTCCTTTGAGTCCTGACACCTTAAACATCACATTAGTTCTAGATGAGTGTGTCCAATCCTGTCTGAAAATTATCATTGTATTTGGGGCAGCAGCATGGGAGAGTGGATAATATAAACTTCTAGGTATCAGTCCTTGTTGACACCTCCCTCACAGATACACCATATACACTGGAAGCTATCAATGTCAGCTGCATATACCTGGATGAATACAACCTTCCTTAACTCAGGACCTAATGGACCCTACCCTAAATAAACTGGTAGATTGCATGCGCTGCTGACCTACACTTAAAGCCCTATATATACTGTCATAAAACTGATGCTGCTGGAACCCTAGCCGCACTATTGGGTATTGCGTTTTTATCCGATCCTGCTGTACACATTCCCTCCCTGACCCCATCACTCATAAAGATGCTGCTATGTTTCAGTCTATGCTGGTAAATCCACTGTACCTCACTCCACATACAATACTAAGTCTTATACCCTGTGAGACCCCCCTACCTCACATACATTGCTAGGTATCAGACCCTGATGTTCCTAACCTCCTGTGTTCACTGCTAAGATTTGGACTTGTTAGGAATTCAACTACCAAACTCAAGGCACTCTGAAGAATCAAGAGCCCCTCCTCCTGCCACCAGTGTGCTGTGTAAGTGTCAGGTCCTACTGGACATACCCATTACACAAAGTGTGGAGGGACAGGACCTAGGGAGTCATGCTCCACTTTACCCAGTCATTTCCTTGTCAAGCCATGGTGGACACTGCCCTGCTGTTTTCCCATAGGAACTCTAGGTATCCAGCCTTTGCCCAGCTGCCCAGCTTGTCCCATGTACACTAGTATATCAGAGCCTATTGGATTCCCTTGATTCCTGTAGCTAACTCACATCCTCTGCCAGTTCTCAGAACATACTGGGAAGCCTGATGCACACTTCCATCCTCTGCTACTTTACTGTTGTGTTTCAGGATTTGTTATGCATCTTCTGACAAGCCTTCCCTCCTTCTTTCATAGTTCCATTCCTAGCAGCATAGGGGAGCAGCAGCATCATGGTATCATAGCTAGCAGCATTTGTGTTTGTTTGTGTGTGTATATGTGTGTGTTGCCAGGTTTATCCTGCTGGTCCTCCATTGCACAATTATTAGGCTGAACAGTCATGTCTTCTTTTTTCCTCCTGAAGCTGCAACAATATTCCTGAACAGGATGCGAAAGTGTTTCAGCTGAGCCTTGAGAGATGAACGTACCTTGGCACCTGTCCCCTGGATGGGACAACTTGAGGAAGGGCCATCCATATTCCCGTTCCCTACCCCGGACACTGTTAATGTGCATGTGAGGGGTAAGTCCACCACCAACTCTCTATCCCTAAAGGGCTTTCACTGTCCTGAAGTAGTGTGAAGTAGAACTGTGTAGGCCCAGCAGGTCATGTCACTGATGTAGAAGAAATTTAGAGAGCAGCATGGCAGATGCCTGCTGTGTGGACTACACTGATTCTCTAAATGCAAGACAAACACCAAGGGTCCTCCTGGCAGTGAGTGAAAGAGAAACTAAACAGAGATGAGTCAAAAGAGAGGAGAAAGGTTTATTACCTGAAGAGGATGAGGAGAGCATTGGCATCCTATTTGGGAAGCCACATCCTGTTCCAGCAAGTAAACCATGGGCAGTTCACCCCATGAGCCTGTGTATATGGGTAGAAGTGTGGGTCTATCCCTGCACATGCTCCATGCAGGAAGACACTAGTGCCCTGAGCATGCTCAGTATAGGAGTTCACTAAACTCCTAAGCATCCACCCCACTCCTGGGCATATTCAATTTATGTTCATGGAGCACATACCCTAATAACATAAATGACAGACATTACCTTTTAGCAGATTACAGAAGGTGCCTTCCTTGCAGTGTGTCTAAGAATACCACAGACCATAGCTAAGAACATCACAATGAACACTGAGACTTGTTGCCAGTTCCTGGGCACAGGGCACACATGGACCCGTTTGAAGTTTGAAGCGGTTTCTTATAGACTTCATGTTCAAGTAGTGTTGGGAATCTATGTACAATTCACTCAGTGTAAGCAGCAGTCACTGATCAAAGCACTATAGCATTATATAGTTGCTTCCCCTTTTGGCCTTCTGGCCTCATCTCCTTCCTATAAGCCAGTGGTTTCCAAATTTCCTGACTCTGCAAGATTTTGATACAGTTCCTTATGATATGGTGACACTTCAACCATAAAATTACTTCATTGCTACCTCCAACCTGTAAATATCGTACTGTTATGAATCATCATGTAAATATCTGATATGCAGGATATCTGATCTACAACCTCCAAAGTGGTTATGACCCTCAGGTTGAGAATTACCACTATAAGCATCTCTGGCAGGGATATCAGCTTGGCCCTGAAACCTGAGAGGGCCTCGTGTCTGCCGCAGACCCAGTGCCGCAGACCCTCTGGGTCCCTGTGTCCGTGTGGAATGAGTCTCTCGAGCAGATGGACAAAGAGTAGGATTAATTGACAAACAGACACACACAGGAGAGGTTTTGTAGAATCTGAATGTAATCTCTATTCGAGCATTAGACTATTTTATATTACAGCGAATTATCAGGAGCTACAAATCACAATAAGACAAGGTACACTGAAATTTACCAGATACAAAAGAAAGGAATTTGCAGGAACTAGATAAATGTTTACAATAGAGATTAACAGCCCTGCCTAGGATCAGCCTAATGCCAGGCAAGAATTTCACTCTTTAGTGTTAATAGCACCAGGGGATTTTAACTCTTGACAGGCCTCAAGAATAATGTAGTGTCACAGACTCCTAAATTCCTAGGCCTTGCTAAATCTTACCTTTTCTTGAGAATCTCCATTATCAGGAGAGTATATCAACTAGCTCTTGCCATGGAATGTAGCCTGTAGTAAAGATTTTTATCTCAGTGAGATTCTCAGGCTCTTTCTGCAGACCAATTGAGCTAATGGCTCTGTCTATTGTAATGCTTAATTAGTTACTGAATAGGTTAAACTCCCTTGCTGTAATCTGGGATCTTGGAACACTAGGAGAGGCTTTAGCTATGTCAGAATTCAATCTTAAAAGGCACTTATAATAAGGTAATACTAAATAGAGAGCACGTGGATCCATACACTAGACTAACTCGGGAGTGGAACATTAATTTTATGGGTTAGGGGGAACACCAGACTCCAGGAGGGAATTTCCATGAAACTCTTTTCCTTGTGGGCAGCTTCCAAGTTTCTGCTTGTCAAACTGACCCAACTGGAGAGCATGGCTTTCACCAGAGTTCAGGAGGGAGCTTCCGTGAAACTCTTTTTTTCCTCATGAGCAGCTTTTAGGCATTCCTGCCTGACAGGCTGACTCGACCGGAGTGCCGTGGCACATGTCCAATGGTTGAGCACATCTCCAAGCCACAAGGCTCCATTCTCTGTGATGAGCCATCTACACTGCTGAAGTGTGATGGTGCAGGGACAATCCCAAGTCTACTTCCTCCTTTTCCCAGGGTGCATCCTCCATTCTTGTGGTGGACAGATTGTGTTTAGAGGACATTAACCAGCCTGTGTACTCAGGCTTTCCTTAGGTAAGACACACTGTTCTTGTGTTAGATAGGAGGCTAGTTCCAGGATGGCGCTACAAACAAGGCCCCTGAATAGAACCTAAATGGAAATAGTTGGGCCTGCTCAGGGCCTTCAGAACAGGACATAAATTAGGGGTTTCAGTCCACTGATGGCCAAGATTGAATGGCAGTGCAGTGTCAGACCCCAGGTTCATTAGCTCGTGTCTAAACAGGATGCAAAAAATGGTGATGGACAGCCTCAGTACCCCTCAGGTGCTTTCTGGTTCCCCTTTCCTCCAATGAACTCTTCACCTATGGGTATATTTAGACCCTTGCGCATAGTTTTGTTATCTATCTACATCTATATCTATATCTGTATCTGTATCTACATCTACATCTATCTATATCTATCTGGCTCCTTTTGGGCAGGTCCAGTCAAGAGAAGAGAGGTCCTGCCCCGACACTACAGGGCTGAGGAGGATGGTATGTGTTGATGAACCAAAAGAAACACACACAGCCTTGAGTCTTGTTGAAGCAGACACTCAATTTAATGATATCAGCCTCTCAGTTATATAACTTCATAACATTGGGGGATTTTTGGTGGGGTAAGATGATGTAGGAGGCAGGGGAAGGGTGATGGAGGGTATGGAGTGACTGACAGGGCCAATGGCATAACTCTACATCAACAGTGGTAGGCCAGAGAGGCAACACCAAAGAGGTCTTGCTGAGTCATCACCATATGGAAGTGTGTGAGACAGGTCTCAAAATTCGAGCCAGGCTCGAGGTTGGTCCTCAAGGCCCAAACCAGGACCAAAATGGAGCCTAACAATATAGATGACATTATAGAACAGATTTAATTCATGGTAAAATGTGCTTTCAAGAGACGAACACCCCTGTCCTTCATGTGCCCACTCTGAGAAAGGCCCAGGAAAAGGGTAAAGTGACAGGAGAGGTGTGAGTTCATTCTGCTAGGCCCACTTGTTTTGTTTTGTTTTGTTTTTTAATTCTTTATTAGATATTTTCTTTATTTACATTTCAAATTTTATCCCCTTTCCTCATTTCCCCTCTGAAAAACCCTCTATCCTCTACCCCCGCCCCCACCACCACTAACCCACCCACTCCTGCTTCTCTGTCCTGGCATTACCATACACTGGGGAATCAAGCTGTCATAGGATCAAGGGCCTCTCCTCTCATTGATGTCCCACAAGGCCATCCTCTACTACATATGTAACTGGAGCCATGGGTACCCTTTGGTTGGTGGTTTAGTCCCTGGGAGTTCTGGTGATAGTGGTTGGTTCATATTGTTGTTTCTCCTATGGGGCTGCAAACCCCTTCAGCTCTTTTGGTCCTTTCTCTAGCTCCTCCACTGGGGACCCTGTGCTCAGTCCAGTGGATGGCTGTGACCATTCACTTCTTTGTCAGGCACTAGCAGAGCCTCTCAGGAGACAGCTATATCAGGGTCCTGTCAGCAAGCACTCGTTGGAATCCACAATAGTGTCTGCGTTTGGTGACTCTATATGGGATGGATCCCCAGTGGGACAGTCTCTGGATGGCCTTTCCTTCAGTTTCTGTTCTCTGCTTTGTCTCAGTATCTCCTCCCACTGGTATTTTGATCCCCTTCTAAGAAGGATTGAAGTATCCACACTTTGGTCTTCCTTGTTTTTGAGCTTCATGTGATCTGTGGATTGTATCTTGGGTGTTCTGAATTCTGGGGTAATATCCACTTATCAGTGAGTGCATACTGTCATGGACCACCCCAGCTGTGTATGGGGGTCCCTGGGATGTGGGTTCTCAAGGCCACATGGGTAAGGATTAGGTGGTGACAAACAGAAACAAACACAGAGGCAGTTTGAATCTGCGCATACTTTGCAGCTCTTTAGCAGGGAATTTTATACATTAAAAACCAAACATTACATCTCTTAGAAACTGTATCGAGTGAAACAATCACAAATACCAAAAAAATAATTTGGAATATTATAGCACAAAAATATCTCTTAGAAACTTTATCCAGTGAAACAATCACAAATAGAACAAGTAACATCATTATTAATTTTAATCATCAAACTATAACAATTCTAAAAGGATGTATTCAGTGGGGGCAGTCGTCCAAGGCTAGTGGCATATTTCCATGAGCAGGTTAAGAAATCTTTAAAGGTCAGTGCTCTTTACCGCTGAGATAACCTTCCAGCCCTATATTGTCAATTATTATTTAACAACTAACCTCTGAATTTTTATAAACCTTCAACGCATAAATTTAAAATATTTTAATTCTTTCTAATTAAGGCTTTTTTTTTCTTTTTTTTTTTTTTTTTTACCATATACCAAAATCCACCCCTGATGACACATGAGTAGCCATGTGAAATTTTATTGTTGGGAAAGATTTTTTTATTTTTATTTTATTTTTTCTCTTAATTTTTTAAAAAACAATTCATACTGCAAACAGATATTCTCCCATTTTGAGTAGAAATCTAGAGTTTAGATTAACAAAGAATCCAGACACTGAGTCCTGGAACTGCCATAGAGAGGAGGTTTGTAAGAATGATTAGCTTCTAAGTTGGATGCTTTACAACCTAGTCATGAACAGTCCAAGAAGAGAAAAGCTATTTGGCAGAATGAGAAGTGATCTATAATAAATGATAATTATTAGGAGAGCTATCAGAACTGAACAATATATGTACATTTTAGAAATCTTGCTTACTGTTATGTACAGTGTATGATAGGATATTGAGTGGAATTTATTTTATATTTTTTATTAGGTATTTTCTTCGTTTACATTTCAAATGCTATCCCAAAAGTCCCCCATACCACCCACCTCACTCCATAACCCACCGACTCCCACTTCTTGGCCCTGGCGTTCCCCTGTACTTGGGAATATAAAGTTGGCAAGACCAAGGGGCCTCACTTCCCAATGATGGCCGACAAGGTCATCTTCTGCTACATATGCAGCTACAGACAAAAGCTCCGGGGTACTGGTTAGTTCATATTGTTGTTCCACCTATAGAGTTGCAGACCCCTTTAGCTCCTTGAGTACTTCCTCTAGCTCCTCCATTGGGGGCCCTGTGTTCCATCCAATAACTGACTGTGAGCATTCACTTCTGTGTTTGCCAGGCACTGGCATTGCCTCACAAGAGACAGCTATATCAGGGTCCTTTCAGCAAAATCTTGCTGGTGTATGCAATGGTGTCAGCGTTTGGAGGCTGATTTTTGGATGGATCCCTGGGTATGGCAGTCTCTAGATGGTCCAGGCTTTTGTCTCAGCTCCAAACTTTGTCTCTGTAACGCCTTCCATGGGTGTTTTGTTCCCAATTCAAAGAAGAGGCAAAGTGTCCAGACTTTGGTCTTTGTTCTTCTTGAGTTTCATGTGTTTTGCAAATTGTTATCTTGTATCTTGGGTATTCTAAGATTCTGGGCTAATATCCACTTATCAGTGAGTACATATCATGTGAGTTCTTTTGTGATTGGGTTACCTCACTCAGGATGATGCCCTCCAGGTCCATTGATTTGCCTAGGAATTTCATAAATTCATTGTTTTTAATAGCTGAGTAGTACTTCATTGTGTAAATGTACCACATTTTCTGTATCCATTCCTCTGTTGAGGGGCATCTGGGTTCCTTCCAACTTCTGGCTATTATAAATAAGGCTGCTATGAACATAGTAGAGCATGTGTCCTTCTTACCGGTTGGAACATCTTCTGGATATAGGCCCAGGAGAGGTATTGTGGGATCCTCCAGTAGTACTATATCCAATTTTCTGAGGAACTGCCAGACTGATTTCCAGAGTGGTTGTACAAGCTTGCAATCCCACCAACAATGGCGGAGTGTTCCTCTTTCTCCACATCCTCACCAGCATCTGCTGTCACCTGAATTTTTTATCTTAGCCATTCTGACTAATATTATTTGGGGATTTGATGTTAGAAGGGTGGGGTATCTAACAAATCCTTATATATGACAGTGTACGAGAGATGGTGGTCTACCAGGATATCTTATAACTTGAGTATGGGTGAGCTCAGGGCTGTGTTTGTCTTCCTGAGACATTTACCTAGTACCATATTCTGACTTTGGGAACCCTGGGACCTCAGTGCCCATGATCTTTTAGTGGTTAGGATCACCCAGGCCATCATAAGATTATCAAGGTTTCTCTGTGACCCACACAGCAGGAGGCTGTCAGGCTTTGTGGTGAAGAGCAAGGGTCCTTTAAACTTCATCCATTCATGACCAAAGTTTTCAATTGAGAACATTTTCAGAGGAACTAAACTGTGTCTCTATTTGTAATACTGATGTGTCCATCAAATATTTACTTCAAATAATCCTTCATTTGTTTGAAAACAGTATTGTGTGAATATTGCTGTAGTATTTCTTAAAGATGAAAACCATCTTCACACAAGTGAGATGCATACTCTGATTCATTTTTACATAAACAATGAAATGTTGGATGAATGTTTGACAAGGATCCTTGATACCTACAAGTTTATAGATGTTGAAGCTATGCTGGTATCCACTCAGGGTCTGAGGCTGCGCCAGGCATGCTCTGACACCTGTTAGTATATACATGGTAGCAGTGAGTGGCAGCTGAGATTTAGGGTTATATAGTAGGATGGCACTTGTGGTAGAAGGGTGTCCAGTAGGGTCTGATATCTTGAATTCTATGTAGGTTGTCAGTTGACACAGTTGTCTAGGAGGCCTGACACCTGTAATTTTAGAAAGGATGGCAAAAGTGCTAAGTCTAGTTAGTATGGCTTTAAAATAAATATTTTGCTGTCCGTGTTGTAGGGACCATGTTCAAGAAAACCTTGCTCCTATCACAGGATGCTGGGTAGTGTCCAATAGGGCAAGGTAACATTGTATGGAGGGTTGATGAAGGTTGTCCAAGAGAGTCCAGTGCATAACAATGTGTATGTGGTGGCAGAGACAGGGGAAGTATTCAGGAGGACCTGATTCCTAGCAGTCTTTGTGTGTTTGTGTGTGTGTGTGTGTGTGTGTGTGTACTGTTGTCATGTAACCTAATGTGTACCTGAAACATGGCAGAGGACTACCATCATGGGAAAACACATAAGAGTAAATGTTGGTTTGGGATGAAGGAGGGAGAGGACCTGATACCAAGAGGTATGTTTGAATTTGCAGAGTCTAGGGATAGTGAGCCCAGCAAGGCCAGCCAAACACATGTGGCTTTGGGTTCAACAGAGGTGCATATCTTGCGAGGTCTGCTTCTAACAGTGTTTTTCGGTAAGATACCTAGATGTGTATATGTGGCCATAACCCCCATTGTTCAGTTGGGCATGGATGCTTAGTGATCTATGTGGGGTGCAAGAAGAACATTTGTGTAGAAGGCTCTAATATCCAGCATTGTATTTGAAATGACAGCCTGGAAGTGTTGTCCAACAAAGCCTGATTTCTAAAAATTTTGGTTGGAGGGCAGTACATGGCAGGCCAGCAGTAGTACAAGGGAGGCCAGTGTAGTTTGGGTGGCAATGGTGAGGAGATAACACCAAAGACCATATGTTTGGTTTGGGAGAGGGCATAGATCACTGGAGCCTAGCACATAGTTGTGTAGGTACGGCTCTAGAGTATTGTGCAACCCATTCTTACACTTACACACCGTTGTGATGGACAGCATGGAGGTGGTGTCAGTCAGGGATGATTTCCAGCAGGGGTTGTGGTGGTGATGGGGTGTGTTAGAGGGACTGACACCCTGCTGGGTCTTTACTAGAGTAGCATTTCTGTGCACTGAGTGTACTTTATCTCTGTCCTCCTTACTAGCCTAAGGCATTCTCTGGCTTTAATAAAGAGCTGCAAGCCTATATCTGTGCAGAATACAGAAGGTGGAACTTATGGGATGAGAGAGGAACTGTTGGAAGAAATCTGAGGTGGGAGGGATTTTCCAGCCAGAAATGCAGGAAGTCAGATGTACTGAACATGAGCTTATGAGACATGTGAGAAATGTGAATTAGAATAAATGGGTTAATGAAGTTATACATGCTTGTTGTGGGGTAGTAAGCTAAGGCCCAAGCTACAATAAACAAATATAAGTTTCTGTGTCATTATTCATTACCTAGAGGTTTGAGAGTCCAGTGATAGTTATGCGAAGAAATTCAGGAATTTTCAGTGAGTACAGGCTTGGGGGTGGCTTGCCACGCATCAGTGCCTCTTGAGTGTTTTCAAAAGGAATGTGGTTATACCAGGGTTGTTCATTAGCAGTGCCTGCACAATGTGTAGAAGACCAGGGGGTCTGATAGCTAGATGCTTATGTAAGGTGTGAGGTGTGTAACAATACTCGATATCTAGCTTTTTTTTTTTTTGATTGCAGGAGGGACATACTGAACCTGATATGTTTCATACTCAACGCAGCACATCAATCATATACTGCTATGTAACAGGCCCTCCTGGATGCCGTCAGCCTGGCACTGTTTTACTACACTGTAAGAGTCTGTGTCTGTGCCATGGAGGCATGTCAGTACGTTGTACTGATATGGAGGTGTCCATGAGAGTCTGATGAAACACCTGGCTGCTGGCTGCCCCCAGTGGTGTGTATAATAGGTCCTGATTTCTAATAAATTCTGTGGGTGGGGCGTGTGGATGCTAAGGATAGTATATGCTGCTACAAGATGGCAGGGCACATAAGACTGAGATGATTTAGCCTGCACACAAAGCAGGAGTTTTGCAGCTAATGTTCATTAATTGGGAAAGGGGTTTTGCAGGGGCAGTATGGGGTAGTTAGCAATTTTCTCTAGATATGTTTTTGAAAGCGTGAGCTCTGTTGTGCATTTTTGCAAACACCAGTTTTCAGTGGTGGGGTCAGCTGTATTTCCCCTGCAATCCTTAAACAGCTGGCTTCCTGGACATGTGAGCTCAGTTTATGGAACCTGCTTTCGTGGAGATTCTTTTAAGAATCATCTACCTTGCCAGGAAGTGTGGCCCAGGCCTTTAATCCCAGAACTTGGGAGGCAGAGAAAGTCAGATTTCTGAATTCAAGGCCAGTCTGGTCTATAGAGTGAGTTCCAGGACAGCCAGGGCTATACAGAGAAACTTTGCCTTGAAAAACAAATCAACAAAAAGAATCATATACCTTCTTTTTTCTCTCAGGAGAGTGGAATGAAGTTAACCTCTGCTTTATTCTCACAATCTATGAGTCTGGACATCATGAATGAGGAGGTGGGAGGTGAGTGCTGGCCTGGCTTGAGCATTCTGCCATAGATGTGATTTGGGAAACAGCATTCCTGTGACTTGTTTGCTGACTAGTAACTAAAAAAGACCAGGAGGGTCTTTGATAAGTGGTGGGTGCTGTCCTTGGGTGCGTTCAGGGAGAGGAGCTTGCAGAGAGGTTGTTTATATGGGAAGTATGAAGGACAGCCACTACACCCTGCTGTCAGCTGCTCTGCTAGATGTGGTGGCATAAACAGCTGTTGCAGCAGGCTATGCACTCATCCAAATGCTGATTATTCCTGTCTCTAAATTGGTGTCAAATAAGAATCCTATTCCCTGCAAGCCCGAGTTTATTGTAACTGGCATGGGAAGAGGACATGGAAGAGGACTTGGCTGTCCCTCATCTTCATGAGCAGAGGCCTGGGAAGTCCAGCTGGGAGGCTGCAGTGGAGCCAGGCTGTCAGCCATGCTTGAAGTGTACTAGTGTAGGGATCACCATGCCTCTGGTCACCCTCATCTCATGTCTTCTGGACCTGAAAGCTGGCATATCTCTGTGTAAACCGCAGCTCTCAGCCCTGGGTTGGCAGGGTCCCACTGTCCTGTGCTTGGCATGAGCATCAATGCTCTGGAAGAGGCTGCTCTTCCTTCCTCTGCCATATTTTTCAAAAGCAACCAGGTTCAGGGAAGGGGAAGCACTCACCCTGGGACTCTTAAATTCCAGGTCTGTATCTAGCCTCCTGTAGCAGACTCATTTCCCTCCTGAATTCTTCATCTAAAAGTGTGGCTGTGGATTCGAATCCAGTCTTCTGAGTTGGTGATGCCAGGTGTGCCAGAGATTTGCTTGCCAAGGGACCAGGAGGCTCTGCTCTTACATGTTGCAAAATGCTACTATACAACAGCATCCAGGTGCTATTGCTTCCAGGTTCATGTCTCCTGATGAATCCCAGGCTTTTGCACACAAGCAAAGAATTCATATTTCTCTCAACAATTAATTAAAGAGTAGTAGAGGGAGAACCAGGTCTCCTAGTAATCCCCACTTCTCAACATAGACACATTGGACACCTATTCTCTGCTATGAAAGAAGGCAGGCTGACACTGTGATGGTCTGGAGATCCCACACTCAGAGCCTTAGGCTATGAGTCAGGCCTGTTAGAGACTCTTTCCTCAGAGTCCACAGACAAAGAGATGCCTGGGTGGGCATTTTATCTAAGTATCTTTCTGGGTACCTAAAAACCAGGGCAAGTCTTTTGAAAACAGTCTTTGATTACCTTGTGTGATCCCATGTTTATATGTAGGTATAAGAAACTCCTGAGGACATAGTGACAGGTCCTGCTGCACTGATTAGTGCATACACATATACTCTACAGTGTATGCAGGCCTGAGGGTCAGACAGAAAGTTATGCGAGACTGAAAGGCGTTCCAGATGCATCCCACAATAGGAACAAAATGTTTATTTCTCCAGACTGAGAAGTGCCATAGAATCTTGGGATCTTGAATTATGCAGTGTGTGCGTGTGTGTGCATGCGGGGGGCGGGGTGTATGTGTGTGTCCGTGTGTGTGTCCGTGTGTGTGTGTGTGTGTGTGTGTGTGTGTGTGTAACACTTTATGTCCTTCACAGCATTATCTCAGGGGACAGTTTGTCAGACATTTTCAATTACCCTGGTGGTGAGGCTTTCTGGAGAGCTTTGTTCTGTTCATATTTTTTATTTCTGTCCGTTTTTGGTGGGGGGAGGGGGCTCTAGGGTTGTTTTCAATGGAGGAACAGACTTTGTTTGCTCTGAGGTTCTTGTGACACTGTCCTTTATGTTCTATGAACCCATACGGTGATGGAACAACCTCCCAAAGAGGTGGGCTGAAAGGAGCTACCACTGAGAGGATAAAAGATAAGCATCCACAACAGGCTTGCTAGTGAGGTGGGTCCCTCACCATGCCTTCTCATCTTGTCTGAATCACTTTGGTTGGGTCCTAGGCACTGAGCCTCTCTCCCCACTGTCTGTCTAATGGACACCTTGGGGCTGCAAGAGTCTGGATTCTGAACCTCCCAGAACCCTGTGCAGCACTCCTGGACAGTGTGTAGTGATTGAGACACCCAGACCCCAGGCCAGCACATGTCCTATGGAACACCCTAGAGAAGCAGAACTCTCCCCTCTTTCATGACCTCTTATTTCCAGGCTCTGCCAAACGTGCACATTCTGCATAGGAGAGAAAACACAGCACATTTGTCTTTAGGGACTTGGCTTATCACATGGAGCATTATCCCTACTTCCACCTACTTTCTGGAAAAGGACCAAATGTCATTCTTTTTTTTTTTTTTCTTGCTTATTCCCTTTAATAGACCAGAGTTAACAGCCATGGCTAATGCAATATCAAACCAATAAAAGGAATGAATGAAACATGTCGACCATTTTTCAAATGAGAACATGTCAGTAAGTGAGCAATTAATATTGTAAAATGCCGTGTTAGAAGGGGCTTTAAATTCTAATTGTTATTCATTCCCAAATACCAACAGTTAAGAAAGCCTCTCCTTTTATTTTTTAATCATGATGGAAAAGGACAAAATGTCACTCTTAAGGCTACACACTTTTTTGTATTGTTTATACTTCACATGATATTAATTTAAAGATCTGTGTATTTAAGACTCATTCCATATTCATGAAGGAAGTGATCTTGATCATGAATCTGATATTTTAAATGTGTGTTAACTATCGTGAAGTATCAAGCCATCTTGTTAGGTTTTCACATTTTACATGGAAATTTTGACATAATATCTGGTTAATGTAGATTTAATTGCATATGTGTGTCTGCACACATGTGAAAATCAGAGGACAAATTGTGAGACAGATCTCTAATCCACTATTTGGGCTTGAGAAATTAAACTTGGGTCATCAGGTCTGGTGGTAACCAACTCTATCCATTGAAGGTCCACCACCTATTTTCACTTTATCTGATTTTGGTTACAGGGTAACATTGGCTTTCTAAGACACATTGGGAAGTGTCCCTTCCCTTCCATTTTATGGAATTATTTTAGGAACTTTGGTGTTCTTTAAACTTCTGGAAGTTTTCATTCAAGAATATTTGTGGTCTTGAGCACTTTGTTGATTTGTATTTGTTTATTAATATTTCTTCATTGCCTTTTACTGATCTATTCAGGCAATTTATATGTAATTGGAAATTTACCCATTTCTCCCTCATTCATAATGGATTGTGTCATAGGTTTCCTATATCTATTCTACAGATTCTGAGATCTCTTATAATGGTTCTTAGAGCCTTATTGTATCTGCTATAGTATTTCTGTATCTATAGTTTTATTCTATATCTTCTCATTTGTTTAGTTGTGGTAATTCTTCCTCAGTTTCACCTGATTTTCCAAGGACAACACATTTTTTTCATTGTTCATTATCGTCTGTTTGGTTAGGTTCTGCTACTGCTTTAGGGTTTTTTTGTTGTCGTTGTTGTAGTGTTTTTTTTTTTTTAATGTTATTTTTCTATGACCCTGAAGTGTACCGTGGAACCATCTTAACTCCCTCTCACTTTTCTATGTGTGAAATGAGAGCAGTAAATCTTGTTTCCTGACCTGTTTCTCTTGTGTGAAATATCATGGTTTTCATCTCAGTGTTTTGTCAGCTGGTGTTAGGATGGAAATTGTCAAGCAACATTCAGGCAAATATACAGAGCAGGCCACAATGAAGCTAACATGTAGACCAGGTCCTCCAAAACTGTGCCCCTTTCAGATCATCTCATCTTCATGACCCTTGACAAAGGCTGCTTTCCTGAGCTGTACCATCTCAACAAGGAGGTGTAGGCCACTTTCAGAAGACAGAAAGGGGTAAGAAAAATGACTAAGTGAACCTGATTGAGATAGGCATCCAAATATAACGAAGCTGTTCCACGTGATCAAAACCAAAAACCATATCTTTACGGTGCTGGAACACGCTGCCGAGGGAGATCTGGTGAACCACACTGAGAAATAGGCTGTGTACAGGTGGAACAGTCATAGCACTTCCTCGCACCGATGATGTGTTCTGTTCACTAACCAATGAGAACAGCATTGCACACAGCAACATCACATTGTGTGAATTTGGCCTGGATATTAAGTCTCCTGCAGAGAGAAGTTCAAGTTCTGTGGTGGGAGAGTGTGGTGTGGTGAGGCCAGGTTACCAGCATATTTTGTGTGGCAGGGAAGAGCTTGCCAGCTGGAACTAATCATAGCTCTCTGTTGGCAGGTGGAGTTGCACGTGGTATGCAACAGGGCCTAATAACCCAGAGACTTATGTATGTATTGAGCATGCACCTACCTCCCTGTTAACACCCTCTAGATATTTGCTACCTCAAGACATGTAGGACACTCAATAGATTTCTAGATATCAGTCCTGCCTTGACAGCATCTCTTCTACTGTGGCATGTACAATGCCAGGTACCAGAACCTGCTAGACAACCTACTGATGACAGTGTCACCTGAGATACAGATAGGTATCCTGTCCTGCTGGACATTCCTCCTCCTGTAATGACCCACATATCATGGTAGAGTAAGGTCCTGCTGGACACCTCCTGCCCTGACATATTAAAAGAAGTAAAAGTTTGTCAGATTAAGTGTCAATAGCATTTCTTCCCCTGGGGATGCTAAATATCTATCCTTCTTCCTCAGCTCCCAGTGACACACGCAGACAGGATCTACTCTGGGAATCAATGAGTGTATAGGGTTCACTTAATGAGCTTAGGTTGGTGATTACCCACAGAGGTGTGGGTGTTTCTCCCTGCAATGCTGCACCAGAAAAGGTAGTACCCAGTAGTTTGATTTCTTCTATATACATCTATGTAAGTTGGAGTTCCCCTGCCCTAGTCTTCCCTGGGATATACACTTCAGACCCTTGCAAGGCCATGTGCAACTAGGGAGGAGTTGCCTACAACATGAATGGGTGGCAGTAAGGACTTCCTTCCTGGTTTGCACATTCACCTCTTGTATTTGTACACCAATCTGTTAGAGGGAAATAAAGGAAAGGTTTACACACACACACACACACACACTCCACACACAACACACATACACACAAATACACATATCTCACAAATATATACTACACATAGATGACAGAGCGCATAGAAGTTCTTCTCTATTTCTATGTACAAGGGTTTCACTGCAATGCTTATGACCCAGTTATGTCCCAAAGTCCATATCCAGGGACATATCCAGGGAATGGAGTTTCAGTGTGAAGTGGGCTGGAACAGGGATAGCACATGTCCATCCCAAGAGCAGATCTTATAGGAAAATTGCAGAGAGGAAAGCTCTGTGAAGTGAGCAAAGTAGCTGGTTAGCTGTTCAATATGCAGCAGTCAGTTGTTTTTCTGTATATCAGAGAGAACTTTAAGTTAATGTTATTTGACCGGGTGTAATAGTACATCTATTTTTACTTTCCAAAGCATTTTTTTTGTTTTGTTGGTAAGTTTTTCATACAATATTTTATTCATATTCTTTCACTTCCTACTCCTTTTCCCAGAATTCTCCCTCACGACACATTTACTTATATATTTTTACGTTAAGGAGCACAAAACAAATCCATATAAATTATAGTGGTCGAGTGGCCATAATTTTAAAACATGACTTGCATTTACAAAAATATATAATGCAAGTTGGAATCCCTAGAAAGTTTTACAATATTATGTAAAGATACATTTAATAGTTCTAAACTTAAAATATTAGCATCATGTTTTTCTTTAAAAAGAATCAATTTTGGTGGTGGATAGATGGCTCAGTGGTTAACAGCACTGACTTCTCTTCCAAAGGTCCTGAGTTAAAATCCCTGTGTGGGGGCTCACAACCCTCCATGACAACATCTGATACCCTCCTCTGGAGTGTCTGAAGACAGCTACAGAATACTTACATATAAAAAAAGAAATCTTTGAAAAAAATCAGTTTTGTAGTGATACTGGTTCTGGTAAGTGATACACACTCTAATGTAATGAAAATGAGAATTCAATATACTATTAAATGATTTAAAATAATCATGATAACATTTAAGGTTTCTCTTTTTCTCCTTAGAATTTGACAGCTATACAAAAATAAAGGGGAAAATGAAATTATTTTGAGGAATGAACTAGTTAAAGTCATTTCTTACAATGTTAGGACATATGGGACAGGAGAGGTGGCTCAGTAGTTCAAAGCACAGGCTGCCTTGGACAGGACTAATGTTCAATTACCTGCACTAACATGGTGGTACACAGCCACCTGTAACTCAATTTCCAGGGGAAAGTTCTTTGAATAGGATAATTTCTTGCCAGGATATACAACCAATGAAGGGCTCAGAGCCAAAATATATGCTCCTCTAAATTGCAGAGAAAGACTGCTAGTAAAGTGGGAGAGTGCTCAAGGCTCAGCATATGTAATAAATCACAAATATAAACAGTCACCAAACATACTAAAAGTTTCTAACCCCACTGGCAAATACTAGTTACTGAAGTGAGTGGACTTGGGAAAATATGCTTCAAAGGACCAGAGACAAAGCCCAGCCATGTGCCAGAGGAAGCCCCTGTACTCCTGAGCTGGAGCCCAAGGAGTACACAAGCTGTTAATACCAACATGCATGGAGGAACCTTCCCCTGCTCCATCACTGTAGGACAGAAACAGCTCTGCTCAAAAGCAGGAATGTGAACCAGGGATCACTTCCTTTCTGGGATGGAGCCATGAGCACAGAAGGATGAGCTCGAGAAAGGAAAAGATTCTTTATAGGAAAAACTCAAGTTTATTACCAGGAGGCACAGGGGAAACAATGACTGGGCAGATGGGACATCTTTTAGAAACTCCTGGTGTGTGAAGGCATGGGTGGCCTGAGCCACCTGCTCCTTGATCTACTCTGGTCTACTGGGTGTCAGAGGTTCTTTGGCCAGCAACACCTGAGTGCCACTGGATTCCAGTTCTCCTTGATATTGACTGGATGGTTCTCTTTGGAACTAATAGGGCAGCCAACACCCATTCCTTTCATTGTACTTTGATGTGGGTCAAAGGCTTTATGGGTAAAACTAGGCTCCTCTTTGTCTCCAATTTGTGTGTATCTGAAGGAACGGTGGCAGCCCCTTAGGACTTCTAGGTGGACAGTGCCCCAATCCAAACTTGATCCTAATTTTGCCAGGTGTACAGGATCTCTGGACAGCAAGGACTGGCTTGTGCTTGTCTCTAGTTACCCTGTACCTACATGGATTTTCATTCCCCTTGGTTTAGGTAACAGCTTAATGCCCATTTCTTTTTTCACTTGCTTTGTATGTTGTTCACAGGCTCTCTGGGCATCAACTCCTGAGTGCAGTTTGTCTCCACTTCCATTGTATGTAAATGGACTGTTGTGCTCCTCTGGGCTGTCCTGGCCACAGCTCATCCTGCTTTGTGCTCTGCTATGGTAGTGTCATACAGACCTCAGAGGTGTGGTTTGAGGTACACAGCTTGGATCTCAGTGATTCTACTTTGTACAACTCTTTTACATTTGATTGGTCCCCTTCAGTGTTCTCTAAGATCTGTAACAGAATATTCGCTAGGCATGTATTTTCATCTAGCATATGGTAGATGGCCTCTTTTATTGTTACAACCTTCTGTATCTGCTCAGTAGCTGGTAGAGAGCTAGAATTCTTTAGAATATCCTGCTGACCCTTGCATTTTGTGCTAAGGTTTCCACAATGAAAAGAATTACTTAGGATGTTCTCCCAAGAGGACTTATAAGTAGCCTCTCCCTTTTCTGGTATCCAAGTCTTGGCTGTATCCTTGAGCTCGATGGAGCTCGGGATGGAATGACTTACTCTCACATGCCTTTCTCCCTGACTTATGCTTGTAGATCTTAGAGTGCTCTGCCTCTCTTCATGAAGGTGAAATCCGTTGAGATCCAACACTTTGATTTGATCCTTTGGAACACTGATGTTGTTAGTTTCGACCCTTTCCTGTCTCTTCAGGAATACATCACATAAGCCCTGGGAACTCTTGGTGTTTTTGCAACTAGCCTGGAAGCTGGGCAGAGAGTCCTGTCAGGGCAGGCTGACCATGGCAGGGTGGACTCTAGTGGGGCCAACTGGATGGTGACAAGCCAAGCTCTTGACTGCAGTTTTGAATTCAAAATATTCTGACTTGAGTCCTGCGAGTGTTGTCAGGTAGGTATTTGTAGATTTGCTGGGAATCTGTTGGCCCCTAAAGACCCAAAGACCCTGAGACTGATATTGATGTCCTGGCACTTGTGATTCTCACTGGATCCCAGACTTACTCTCCATGCATGAGGTGGCTCTTCTTTCACCTCCACAGTAGTTTGTTTGGCATCTGAATGTCTGACCCTTTCTCCAAGGCCTTCCATTGTCATAACCCTGGGGTGATGTCTTAAGTCCACCACCTGAAAGCTCTCCTGTGTTGCATGCTTGGCCATTTTGCGATTGGTACTTGGAGTCTGACTGCCTTTTCCAATGCCTCAGATGGTCCTGATCTGTTGGGGATTTGCTGCCTGGAAGTAGGAAGTAGGTCTCTGAACACTCAGGTATCTCAGCAATGGATCTGGATGGGACTTTGTGGCCCCATGGCTGGAAGCAGGTTGAGGGGCTGTTTGGTTCTCCTGAGCCTCTGCAGTTGAGTGTATAAACTCAGCTCTCTCTGGCCACACAACTGATGTACTTTTAATCCTTGTTCAATCTGGATCCTGGTGATACAACTTTTCCAGGACCCTGGGAGCCTTGGAATCACAGATGGGTGAGGCGGGATACACAACCTGGGGGAGGTTTGAGGCTGGAACTCCAGGTGGGGTCAGATTCCTTGCCACAAGCATCTGCAGATTGGGTCTCCTGTGTTTCAGTGGAAGGTCTGTGATGTGTGATGCTGGCTTAATTTTGGTCTTTGCCTCAAGCAGGGAATAGTGCTCAGCTGGTTTCATGTAGGGCCACTTTTCTGTCCTCAGTGCAGGTTTCCTGGGTCTCAGTGCCTTCCCTGGGCTGCTGCTTGCAGTGCCAGGCACCTTTTGTGCCCCAACACCAAGGTCCTTTTTGATGGTGTTATGCACATCACATTTTGCTATGTCCCTCTTTAAGGGCAGCCCTGTAGGCACAGGCCCCTTCCATTTCCTGCATTTGTAGGGTTTGGCTTTGAAGATGGAGGGCTGGGCAGTCTGGGAGAAATGAGGCCTGTTCTTGGAATAATGAACAGTGGTTGATGGGAAATGTCCCTGAACCTTGGTTGGTTTAGGAGTAGGTGAGGAATCTGAATGTGGTTCCTTGTTGTTCTTTCCAATTTGTTGCATTTTGGTTATTCCCTCGCTCCTTGTGGTGCTGAATGCTTCGGCCATGCTCAGGATGGATGGTGGCTGGCCCGAAACCTTTAGAATAGAGAAAGCCCTTGGGCAAGTGCTCAGTGGGCTTGCTAATAGCTTTTTGAAATTTTGATGCATCGTAACTTTGGTGTCTTTTCAACACAGTCCTTGTTTTGCAGGCAGGCTTCCAGCTAGTAGGCTTGCCTGTAACCTTTTCTCACTGGTAGGACATGACACTACATCAGCCCTACTTTTGAAACAAGGAAATGGTTGTTTAGGAGTAGATGTTGGGAGGATATTGTTTTCTTGGATTTGTTTCTCACCTACCAAGTTTGGTGTCACAAGTTGGTGAGGTAAGGGCTGATACTGGGAATGCTGTGGAAGTCCTTTAGCCTAGGATGGAGCTTCCTGTGTTTGTTTTGGAGTGGATCTTGGGAGGATTTTGTTTTCTTGGATTTGTTTCTCACCTACCAAGTTTGGTGTCACAAGTTGGTGAGGTAGTGGCTGATACTGGGAATGCTGTGGAAGTCTTTTAGCCTGGAATGGAGCTTCCTGTGTTTCTTTTGGAGTGGATCTTGGGAGGAATATGTTTTCTTGGACTTGTTTCTCACCTTCTAAGTTTGGTGTCACAAGTTGGTGAGGTAATGGCTGATACTGGGAATGCTGTGGAAGTCCTTTAGACTGGGATGGAGCTTCCTATGTTTGTTTTGGAGTAGATCTAGGGAGGATTTTGTTTTCTTGGATTTGTTTTTCACCTACCAAGTTTGGTGTCACAAGTTGGTGAGGTAATGGCTGATACTGGGAATGCTGTGGAAGTCTTTTAGCCTGGGAAGGGGCTTCCTGTGTTTGTTTTGGAGTAGATCTTGGGAGGATTTTGTTTTCTTGGATTTGTTTCTCACCTTCCAAGTTTGGTGTCACAGGTTAGTGAGGTAGTGGCTAAAACTGGGAATGCTGTGGAAATCCTTTAGCCTGGGATGGAACTTTGTGTGTTTGTTTTGGAGTAGATTTTGGGAGGATTTTGTTTTCTTGGATTTGTTTCTCACCTACCAAGTTTGGTGTCACAAGTTGGTGAGGTAATGGCTGATACTGGGAATGCTGTGGAAGTCCTTTAGCATGGGATTGAGCTTCCTGTGTTTGTTTTGGAGTGGATCTTGGGAGGATTTGTTTTCTTGGATTTGTTTCTCACCTACCAAGTTTGGTGTCACAAGTTGGTGAGGTAATGGCTGGTACTGGGAATGCTGAGGAAGTCTTTTAGCCTGGGATGGAGCTTCCTGTATTTGTTTTGGAGTGGATCTTGGGAGGATTTTATTTTCTTGGATTTGTTTCTCACCTACTAAGTTTGGTGTCACAAGTTGGTGAGGTAATGGATGATACTGGGAATGCTGTGGAAGTCCTTTAGCCTGCGATAGAGCTTCCTGTGTTTCTTTTGGAGTGGATCTTGGTTGGATTTTGTTTTCTTGGATTTGTTTCTCAACTTCCAAGTTTGGTGTCATAAGTTGGTGAGGTAATGGCTGATACTGGGAATGCTGGGGAAGTCCTTTAGCCTGGGATGGAGCTTCCTGTGTTTGTTTTGGAGTGGATCTTGGGAGGATTTCATTTTCTTGGATTTGTTTCTCACCTACCAAGTTTGGTGTCACAAGTTGGTGAGGTAGTGGCTGATACTGGGAATGCTGTGGAAGTCTTTTAGCCTGGGACTAGGAATCCTGTGTTTCTTTTGGAGTGGATCTTGGGAGGATTTTGTTTACTTGGACTTGTTTCTCACCTACCAAGATTGGTGTCACAAGTTGGTGAGGTAATGGCTGATACTGGGAATGCTGTGGAAGTCCTTTAGCCTGGGATGGAGCTTCCTGTGTTTGTTTTGGAGTGGATCTTGGGAGGATTTTGTTTTCTTGGATTTGTTTCTCACCTTCCAAGTTTGATGTCACAATTGGTGAAGTAATGACTGATACTGGGAATGCTGTGGAAGTCCTTTAGCCTGGGATTGAGCTTCCTATGTTTGTTTTGGAGGAGATCTTGGGAGGATTTTGTTTTCTTGGATTTGTTTCTCACCTTCCAAGTTTGGTGTCACAGGTTAGTGAGGTAGTGGCTAATACTGGGAATGCTGTGGAAGTCCTTTAGCCTGGGATGGAACTTCGTGTGTTTGTTTTGGAGTAGATTTTGGGAGGATTTTGTTTTCTTGCATTTGTTTCTCACCTACCAAGTTTGGTGTCACAAGTTGGTGAGGTAATGGCTGATACTGGGAATGCTGTGGAAATTTTTTAGCCTGGAATGGAGCTTCCTGTGTTTCTTTTGGAGTGGATCTTGGGAGGATTTTGTTTTCTTGGACTTGTTTCTCAACTTCTAAGTTTGGTGTCACAAGTTGGTGAGGTAATGGCTGATACTGGGAATGCTGTGGAAGTCTTTTAGCCTGGGATGGAGCTTCCTATGTTTGTTTTGGAGTAGATCTTTGGAGGATTTTGTTTTCTTGGATTTGTTTCTCACCTACCAAGTTTGGTGTCACAAGTTGGTGAGGTAGTGGCTTATACTGGGAATGCTGTGGAAGTCTTTTAGCCTGGGACGGGGATTCCTGTGTTTCTTTTGGAGTGGATTTTGGGAGGAATTTGTTTCCTTGGACTTGTTTCTCACCTACCAAGTTTGGTGTCACAAGTTGGTGAGGTAATGGCTGGTACTGGGAATGATTGGAAGTCTTTTAGCCTGGGATGGAGTTCCTATGTTTGTTTTGGAGTAGATCTTGGGAGGATTTTGTTTTCTTGGATTTGTTTCTCACCTTCCAAGTTTGGTGTCACAAGTTGGTGAGGTAATGGATGATACTGGGAATGCTGTGGAAATCCTTAGCCTGGGATGGAGCTTCCCCTGTTTGTTTTCGAGTGGATCTTGGGAGGATTTTGTTTTCTTGGATTTGTTTCTCACCTACCAAGTTTGGTGTCACAAGTTGGTGAGGTAATGGCTGATACTGGGAATGCTGTGGAAGTCTTTTAGCCTGGGATGGGGCTTCCTGTGTTTCTTTTGGAGTGGATCTTGGGAGGATTTTGTTTACTTGGACTTGTTTCTCACCTACCATATTTGGTTTCACAAGTTGGTTGGGTAATGGCTGATACTGGGAATGCTGTGGAAGTCCTTTAGCCTGGGATGGAGCTTTTATGTTTGTTTTGGAGTGGATCTTGGGAGGATTTTGTTTTCTTGGATTTGTTTCTCACCTACCAAGTTTGGTGTCACAAGTTGGTGAGGTAATGGCTGATACTGGGAATGCTGTGGAAGTCCTTTAGCCTGGGATTGAGCTTCCTGTGTTTGTTTTGGAGTGGATCTTGGGAAGATTTTGTTTTCTTGGATTTGTTTCTCACCTTCTAAGTTTGGTGTCACAGGTTAGTGAGGTTCTGGCTAATACTGGAAATGCTGTGGAAGTCCTTAAGCCTGGGATGGAACTTCGTGTGTTTGTTTTGGAGTAGATCTTGGAGGATTTTGTTTTCTTGGATTTGTTTCTCACCTACCAAGTTTGGTGTCACAAGTTGGTGAGGTAATGGCTGATACTGGGAATGCTGTGGAAGTCCTTTAGCCTGGGATTGAGCTTCCTGTGTTTGTTTTGGAGTGGATCTTGGGAGGATTTTGTTTTCTTGGACTTGTTTCTCACCTTCCAAGTTTGGTGTCACAAGTTGGTGAGGTAATGGCTGACACTAGGAATGCTGTGGAGGTCTTTTAGCCTGGAATGGAGCTTCCTGTGTTTCTTTTGGAGTGGATCTTGGGAGGATTTTGTTTTCTTGGATTTGTTTCTCACCTTTCAAGTTTGGTGTCACAAGTTGGTGAGGTAATGGCTGATACTGGGAATGCTGTGGAAGTCTTTTAGCCTGGGATGGAGCTTCCTGTGTTTGTTTTGGAGTGGATCTTGGGAGGATTTTATTTTCTTGGATTTGTTTCTCACCTACAAAGTTTGGTGTCACAAGTTGGTGAGGTAATGGATGATACTGGGAATGCTGGTGAAGTCCTTTAGCCTGGGATGGAGCTTCCTATGTTTGTTTTGCAGTGGATCTTGGGAGGATTTTGTTTTCTTGGATTTGTTTCTCACCTACCAAGTTTGGTTTCAGAAGTTGGTGAGGTAATGGCTGACACTAGGAATGCTGTGGAAGTCTTTTAGCCTGGAATGGAGCTTCCTGTGTTTCTTTTGGAGTGGATCTTGGGAGGATTTTGTTTTCTTGGATTTGTTTCTCACCTTCCAAGTTTGGTGTCACAAGTTGGTGAGGTAATAGATGATACTGGGAATGCTGTGGAAGTCCTTTAGCCTGGGATGGAGCTTTTATGTTTGTTTTGGAGTAGATCTTGGGAGGATTTTGTTTTCTTTGATTTGTTTCTCACCTTCCAAGTTTGGTCTCACAAGTTGGTGAGGTAATGGCTGATACTGGGAATGCTGTGGAAGTCCTTTAGCCTGGGATGAGTTTCCTGTGTTTGTTTTGGAGTAGATCTTGGGAGGATTTTGTTTTCTTGGATTTGTTTCTCACCTTCCAAGTTTGGTGTCACAGGTTAGTGAGGTTCTGGCTGATACTGGGAATGCTGTGGAAGACCTTTAGCCTGGGATGGAGCTTCCTGTGTTTGTTTTGGAGTGGATCTTGGGAGGATTTTGTTTTCTTGGATTTGTTTCTCACCTACCAAGTTTGGTGTCACAAGTTGGTGAGGTAATGGCTGATACTGGGAATGCTGTGAAAGTCTTTTAGCCTGGGATGGGGCTTCCTGTGTTTCTTTGGGAGTGGATCTTGGGAGGATTTTTTTTTCTTGGACTTCTTTCTCACCTACCATGTTTGGTGTCACAAGTTGGTGAGGTAATGGCTGATACTCGGAATGCTGTGGAATTCCTTTAGCCTGGGATGGAGCTTCCTATGTTTGTTTTGGAGTAGATCTTGGGAGGATTTTGTTTTCTTGGATTTGTTTCTCACCTTCCAAGTTTGGTGTCACAGGTTAGTGAGGTTCTGGCTAATACTGGGAATGCTGTGGAAGTCCTTTCGCCTGGGATGGAACTTCGTGTGTTTGTTTTGGAGTAGATTTTGGGAGGATTTTGTTTTCTTGGATTTGTTTCTCACCTACCAAGTTTGGTGTCACAAGTTGGTGAGGTAATGGCTGGTACTGGGAATGCTGAGGAAGTCTTTTAGCGTGGAATGGCGCTTCCTGTGTTTGTTTTGGAGTGGATCTTGGGAGGATTTTGTTTTCTTGGATTTGTTTCTCACCTTCCAAGTTTGGTGTCACAAGTTGGTGAGGGAATGGCTGATACTGGGAATGCTGTGGAAGTCTTTTATCCTGGGATGGAGCTTCCCGTGTTCGTTTTGGAGTGGATCTTGGGAGGATTTTGTTTTCTTGGATTTGTTTCTCACCTACCAAGTTTGGTGTCACAAGTTGGTGAGGTAATGGCTGATACTGGGACTGCTATGGAAGTCATTTTGCCTGGGATGGAGCTTCCTCAGGGTCACTGTCATCAGTAAACCTCACAGATTTCCGTCTTCCCAAGGAAGGTCTTCTGAACTCATGGGCAGTAGCCACAGCTTATTCAGAGTCAGTATAGAATGTACCGAGAAAAATAGACTAACATTGTTTTGTGAAGGATCCTCCATGACCCTGAGATAAGAGGACAGCTGTGAGAGAGGAAGAGGATCCTTTTTCTGTCTGTGGTTCTCAAAGGGTTGTCGTGTGAAGTCCAGGTAACGTTGCTTGTTGGGACTGCCAAATACAGGAGGCAAAAGCATCAGCCCCAATCAGAGGATCAAGAGGCCCATCTGTCTGTGTTAATATGGTACCTCCATCGCCTACATATCCTATGCCCCTTAGCCTCACATCCAACAAAGATGCCTTGGAATCCCACCCTGCATAGTATATTCAGTATGAAGATGCCCAGACCCTGAGCCCACATCTGGTATGAAAATTTCATAGGACAAAGATTCTTACATTTCCATAGGTTGTGATATAGTCTTGGTCTCTTCCTCCTCTTTTCCTCCATCCGTACAACCTGGAGATAGTTAAGTAGGATCAAGATAAGAAATGAGAACACACAGGTGTGAGGCATCCTCTTGTCACTCCCCATGCTAGGACTCTAGTGCTCAAGCACCATAACACAAGAACAGAGAACTGAACCTGAGCAAGGGGAATGGAGGGGCCTCATCTCTCCATGTACACTTTTCTTGCCCCTACCTCAACCTTTATAATTTCACTTACAACATTTTAATAGCCACAGGATCTGAAAGAGGAATGCATTTGAGAGGTTGAAGCTACCTGTTGTCATGTGAACCTGGGTCCCCCCATCCAGGTTCACAGCATCACTCTAGTGCCTTGAACAACACTCCCATTTGTAGCACCCATCCCAGGCCAACCACAGCTCCTTTCTATCCCAAAACCTGAGGGTTCTATGATTTTCATTCCCAGAAGCCACCACATCTTTCTTGCATACCATGTCCTCTTCACTAAAGGCTAAGCCAGAGGGAATTTCTTTCCTCAGGAAAGCATAAGCCTCCCTTTTCCAGGAGCAGTTTTCTTACTTGTCTTCTTCTGCCCCCTCTTCACATCCTGCCAGTTAGAAACAACACAAATGAGCTGGAGACCTTTCTTCCTTTTTCTTATAGATAAGCTTCCTGCTCTCTTTGGTCCTCAAACACATGAAATCTGCATTTTCCAGGAAGTGTTCTCTCATCCATCCTTGACACACTCATACTGTGCATAAACACATTTCCTTGTCATCTTGTAGGAAAAACAGAAGAAGGCACTGTCTATGGGACAGTTACCACAGATATCCATAGTTAGTGTTCATCCCACAAGCACCTACCCAAGGCTGAGCTCTGCAGCTGTGTCTGGGATGTCAGGTGATACCTGCTTTCTCAGAGCTGAGGAGACTGAAGCCCTGACCTGAGGCCCTTGGTCTCATCACCTGCTTCCCATCAGCTCAGTACAATCAAAAGAAGCCCCTGAACAGAGGACTGATGGTCTCCTCTGAGCTTCTCCTGTTCCCCCCCCCCAACTCTGAAATGCAGTCTGTTCATGGAGCCTCACTCATCCTTAGTGGCCTCTCTGTCACCATGTACAGTTGGTCTGTGAGCTTCCTGAAGACACCTCAGGACCACTCTCACCTCTGCCCTGCCTGTCAATCCCATCAGACTCTTTCTAGAGATTTCCTCTTAATGTCTGTAGCTAAACATTAGCTACTTTCTTTGTCTTTCTTCCAATCTTTTCCACCCTTTTCCTTCCACCCATTCTATCCCCTAACAGTTGATAGTAAGGGGGAGAAAACCATAGAGGGGAAATGGATAGTTATTATTAATACTTTCTGCTGATTGTGGGGCGGGGGTTGAGTTCCTTGGGGATATTTCATCTTCACTGTCAATATATCCTATTTCTATTTCTTCTGTCTTCTGTCCACATAACTGCTGATCAAAGTACAAACACAAGCAAGCAATAAAAACCAACATCAAAGGACAACCCACCATGTCTTCCAGGGAACTAGCATTTATGTAGTCTCTGAAACATCCCCAGAATCACTAAAGCTACCAGAACAGAGAAACTATCATCTGCTAGCAAAATCGTGCCCTGTCTTGGACATCAGGCAAGTCATACTCAGCTGCTGTGGATATTTTGAAGCAGCCCCATATCTCATATCTAAGACTAAAACAAAAGATTATATTCTGTTACTTTTTTTTTTTTAAATGTCACTAAACCAGCTTTCCTAGAAAACGTGAAAGCAACAGCCATGAACAACAGACTGCTGCTCCAGTGTGTGTGAACTAAGGTTCTCCTCACCTGTGGTTTGTCCCATTCATTTTCAGATGCTGGTGATACTGGGTACTCCTTCAGGAAGGGGATAAGTAGGAAAAAGAGCCCAACTCTACACATAAAGCCAATGGTCATGTCCATTGCTATGTCCATGGAGCTGGGGCTCATCCATGAATCAATAATGCTATTCATCAGAGAGAGAAAATTCTCCATCTTCTGAATCGCAATGCAGCTCTCAGGCTACTGAGTCCTTGAGTGCAGTGTGAGATGTGTCAGGAGGGCTCAGGGCACATCACACAGGTGTGGCCTCCTCATCACAAAGGGCTGCTGGCAGTAGAGAGGCTGCCACAGCCCCTCACCAGCCTCCAGGACAAGGTCACCTCCTGTGTCCTTTTCCTGCTTCCTTTTTCCCAAATCCTGCTGCTGAGTCAGGCATAAATAGACCTCTGGCCATGTGTTGTTCCTTATCCCTGAGTATCAGTGCTCCTCTGTGTAGGCATTTGTTTTGTTCAGCCTACTTTAACAAGGGTTAAATTCCCTCTAGCCCACAAACCACCAGATGAAGTGGGAAAGAAAGGTTGTTAGGATATGGGGGAAGCAGACCTGTATAGAAATCGTTCTACTGGGCAACTACAAACTTTGTTGGTCTCAGTCCAGTTCCCTAGCAAACACCAAACAGGAATCAGTTCCTGCAGACCAGACCACTGGGCAGACACCACACAAGAGTCAGCGAGGGCAGTTGAATGTAGACGAATCTGTGAGACTGCCAATGAGGTCTGAGTTCAAGGAAGCAGCAAAATCCTCAGGAATCTCAGTAGAAGTTCTTTGGTGAGTTTCTCTGTAAGAGGACTCCATGGGTGAAGCTCAGCAATTGTAATGTGAACCAATACAAGCTTTACACCTGCAATGAGTAGCAAAATGGAGCGAGGCAAACCAAACCTCAAGCTCCAACTTTCTGTGGGATTATATTAATGATCCATCTAAACATTATTTGTCATTTCATATGTTTCCTATAGGAAACATTCTTTCACCTGTGTCTGCTTCAGCCAAACATTCTTTCAGGTGTATTTCAGGTGTCAACCAGAAAGTTACATTGTATGTTTGGCTCCTAGAAGATACCTACATGAGTAGATCAGGTTCTTAGTTTTTGAGAAAGTGAGCTTCTCTGTGGAACTTGAGTTGTTTCTTTGATATTGTCACTGTCACGCTGTCTTCTGTCTGCAGAACCCTATCTGTTCATTCTGTGATCACAGATTGTCTCAAGTCCGACACAAAGCTTCCTTTTGTCACTTATTTATTTAGATTTGTTACTATTTAATATAATCAAAACTAATGTACCTTTTTGTCTTCGGGTACAGAATTTTATGAAAATGAAATTCATTTCCTAACCATAAGAATGCATGTGGCTAATTAAGAACCAAACCGCCTATGATAGTTTGAATGCTTAGTAGTGTTTGCATACTTTCCTTTAATATTCAAATTTTCAAATTAGCAAACTCTAATAGAATTTATTTAGGTATTTTTACAATGCCTAATTGTCTTGCCATTGGGAGTAGGACCACAATCACCATGGATGTGCATGGATGTCCTTGGAAGGATGTAGACTGCATCCTTTGAGTCCATGCTCAGAAATATTACACCAGAGCCTATGGTAGTTCTATTTTCAGGAAACTCTGTACCAATATCCACCATGGCTGTTCTAGTTTACACACCCAATTGCAGCTTCTGACATGTCCCTTCCCTCATCGTTGCTAAAATTTCTCCTTTTTTTTTTTTTTTTTTATCTTAGGCGTTGTCATTAAATAAAATGGTATCTCAGTGTTGCCATAATCTTAACTACCTGAAGGCAAAAAATATTGAAGTATTCCCTGTTGAGAATTTTCCATTATGCTCTGTACCTTATTATATGATTGGGTTATTTTGTCTGTTGCTATCTAATTTCTTGTATCTTTATATATTCTGAAACTTAATTAACCTGAAAAGCTGAGAATGTTGAAGTATTGGTAGAGTAATTATCATCCCCTGTGTATTACCTTTTTTTTTTATATTTTTATTACATATTTTCCTCAATTACATTTCCAATGCTATCCCAAAAGTCCCCCATAGCGCCCCCCACTTCCCTACCCACCCATTCCCATTCTTTTGGCCCTGGCATTCCCCTATATTGGGGCATATAAAGTTTGCAAGTCCAATGGGCCTCTCTTTCCATTGATGGCCGACTAGGCCATCTTTCGATACATATGCAGCTAGAGACAAGAGCTCCGGGGTTCTGGTTAGTACATCATGTTGTTCCAACAATAGGGTTGCAGATCCCTTTAGCTCCTTGGGTACTTTCTCTAGCTTCTCCATTGGGAGCCCTGTGATACATCCAATAGCTGACTGTGAACATCCACTCCTGTGTTTGCTAGGCCCCGGCATCGTCTCACAAGAGACAGCTATATTTGGGTCCTTTCAGCAAAATCTTGCTAGTGTATGCAATGGTGTCAGCGTTTAGAAGCTGATTATGGGAAGGATCCCTGGATACAGTAGTCTCTAAATGGTCCATCCTTTCATCACAGCTACGAACTTTGTCTCTGTAACTCCTTCCCTGGGTGTTTTGTTCCCAATTCTAAGAAGGGGCACAGTGTCCACACTTTGGTCTTCATTCTTCTTGAGTTTCATGCGTTTATCAAATTGTATCTTATATCTTGGGTATCCTAAGTTTTGGGCTAATATCCACTTATCAATGAATACATATTGTGTGAGTTCTTTTGTGATTGTGTTACTTCACTCAAGATGATGCCCTCCAGGTCCATCCATTTGGCTAGGAATTTCATAAATTCATTCTTTTTTATAGCTGAGTAGTACTCCATTGTGTAAATGTACCATAATTTCTGTATCCATTCCTCTGTTGAGGGACATCTGGGTTCTTTCCAGCTTCTGGCTATTATAAATAGGGCTGCTATGAACATAGTGGAGCATGTGTCCTTTTTACTGGTTGGGACATCTTCTGGATATATGCCCAGGAGAGGTATTGCTGGATCCTCCGGTAGTACTATGTCCAATTTTCTGAGGAACCGCCAGACTGATTTCCAGAGTGGTTGTACAAGCTTGCACTCCCACCAACAATGGAGGAGTGTTCCTCTTTCTCCACATCCTCGCTAGCATCTGCAGTCACCTGAATTTTTGATCTTAGCCATTCTGACTGGTGTGAGGTGGAATCTCAGGGTTGTTTTGATTTGCATTTCCCTGATGATTAAGGATGTTGAACATTTTTTCAGGTGTTTCTCTGCCATTCGGTATTCCTCAGGTGAGAATTCTTTGTTCAGTTCTGAGCCCCATTTTTTAATGGGGTTATTTGACTTTCTGGAGTCCACCTTCTTGAGTTCTTTATATATATTGGACATTAGTCCCTTATCTGATTTAGGATAGGTGAAGATCCTTTCCCAGTCTGTTGGTAGTTTTTTTGTCTTATTGATGGTGTCTTTAGCCTTGCAGAAGCTTTGTAGTTTCATGAGGTCCCACTTGTCAATTCTCGATCTTACAGCACAGGCCATTACTGTTCTATTCAGGAATTTTTCCCCTGTGCCCATATCTTCAAGGCTTTTCCCCACTTTCTCCTCTATAAGTTTCAGTGTCTCTGGTTTTATGTGAAGTTCCTTGATCCACTTAGACTTGACCTTAGTACAAGGAGATAGGAATGGATCGATTCGCATTCTTCTACATGTTAACAACCAGTTGTGCCAGCACCATTTGTTGAAAATGCTGTCTTTCTTCCACTGGATGTTTTTAGCTCCCTTGTCGAAGATCAAGTGACCATAGGTGTGTGGGTTCATTTCTGGGTCTTCAATTCTATTCCATTGGTCTATTTGTCTGTCACTATACCAGTACCATGCAGTTTTTATCACAATTGCTCTGTAGTAGAGCTTTAGGTCCTGCATGGTGATTCCACCAGAGGTTCTTTTATCCTTGAGAAGAGTTTTTGCTATCCTAGGTTTTTTGTTATTCCAGATGAATTTGCAGATTGCACTTTCTAATTCGTTGAAGAATTGATTTGGAATTTTGATGGGGATTGCATTGAATCTGTAGATTGCTTTTGGCAAGATAGCCATTTTAACAATGTTGATCCTGCCAATCCATGAGCATGGGAGATCTTTCCATCTTCTGAGATCTTCTATAATTTCTTTCTTCAGAGACTTGAAGTTTTTATTATACAGATCTTTCACTTCCTTAGTTAGAGACACGCCAAGATATTTTATATTATTTGTGACTATTGAGAAGGGTGTTGTTTCCCTAATTTCTTTCTCAGCCTGTTTATTCTTTGTGTAGAGAAAGGCCATTGATTTGTTTGAGTTAATTTTATATCCAGCTACTTCACCGAAGCTGTTTATCAGGCTTAGGAGTTCTCTGGTGGAATTTTTAGGGTCACTTATATATACTATCATATCATCTGCAAAAAGTGATATTTTGACTTCATCTTTTCCAATTTGTATCCCTTTGATCTCCTTTTGTTGTCGAATTGCTCTGGCTAGGACTTCAAGCACAATGTTGAATAGGTATGGAGAAAGTGGACAGCCCTGTCTAGTCCCTGATTTTAGAGGGATTGCTTCAAGCTTCTCACCATTTACTTTGATGTTGGCTACTGGTTTGCTGGAGATTGCTTTTATCATGTTTAGGTATGGGCCTTGAATTCCTGAACTTTCCAAGACTTTTATCATGAATGGGTGTTGGATCTTGTCAAATGCTTTTTCCACATCTAACGAGATGACCATGTGGTTTTTGTCTTTGAGTTTGTTTATATACTGGATTACGTTGATGGATTTCCGTATATTGAACCATCCCTGCATCCCTGGGATGAAACCTACTTGGTCAGGATGGATGATTGTTTTGATGTGTTCTCGGATTCGGTTAGCAAGAACTTTATTGAGGATTTTTGCATCAATATTCATAAGGGATATTGGTCTGAAGTTTTCTATCTTTGTTGGGTCTTTTTGTGGTTTAGGTATCAGAGTAATTGTGGCTTCATAGAATGAGTTGGGTAGAGTACCTTCTGTTTCTATTTTGTGGAATAGTTTGTGAAGAACTGGGATTAGATCTTCTTTGAAGGTCTGATAGAACTCTGCACTAAACCCATCTGGTCCTGGGCTTTTTTTAGTTGGGAGACTATTAATGACTGCTTCTATTTCTTTGGGGGATATAGGGCTGTTTAGATCATTAACCTGATCTTGATTCAACTTTGGTACCTGGTATCTGTCTAGGAACTTCTCCATTTCATCCAGGTTCTCCAGTTTTGTTGAGTATAGCCTTTGGTAGAAGGATCTGATGGTGTTTTGGATGTCTTCAGGATCTGTTGTTATGTCTCCTTTTTCATTTCTGATTTTGTTAATTAGGATGCTTTCCCTGTGCCCTCTAGTGAGTCTGGCTAAGGGTTTATCTATCTTGTTGATTTTCTCAAAGAACCAGCTCCTTGATTGGTTGATTCTTTGAATAGTTTTTCTTGTTTCCACTTGGTTGATTTCACCCCTGAGTTTGATTATTTCCTGCCGTCTACTCCTCTTGGGTGAATTTGCTTCCTTTTGTTCTAGTGCTTTTAGGTGTGTTGTCAAGCTGCTAATGTGTGCTCTCTCTAGTTTCCTTTTGGAGGCACTCAGAGCTATGAGTTTTCCTCTTAGAAATGCTTTCATTGCGTCCCATAAGTTTGGGTATGTTGTGGCTTCATTTTCATTGAACTCTAAAAAGTCCTTAATTTCTTTCTTTATTCCTTCCTTGACCAAGGTATCATTGAGAAGTGTGTTGTTCAGTTTCCACGTGAAGGTTGGCTTTCTATTATTTATTTTGTTATTGAAGATCAGCCTTAGTCCATGGTGATCTGATAGGATGCATGGGACAATTTCAATATTTTTGTATCTGTTGAGGCCTGCTTTGTGACCAATTAAGTGGTCAATTTTGGAGAAGGTACCATGAGGTGCTGAGAAGAAGGTATATCCTTTTGTTTTAGGATAGAATGTTCTGTAGATATCTGCCAGATCCATTTGATTCATAATTTCTCTTAGTTTCACTGTGTCCCTGTTTAGTTTCTGTTTCCATGATCTGTCCATTGGTGAAAGTGGTGTGTTGAAGTCTCCCACTATTATTGTATGAGGTGCAATGTGTGCTTTGAGATTTACTAAAGTTTCTTTAATGAATGTGGCTGCCTTTGTATTTGGAGCATAGATATTCAGGATTGATAGTTCCTCTTGGAGGATTTTACCTTTGATGAGTATGAAGTGTCCCTCCCTGTCTTTTTTAATGACTTTGGGTTGGAAGTCAATCTTATCAGATATTAGAATGGCTACTCCAGCTTGTTTCTTCATGCCATTTGCTTGGAAAATTGTTTTCCAGCCTTTCATTCTGAGGTAGTGTCTATCCTTTTCTCTGAGATGAGTTTCCTGTAAGCAGCAAAATGTTGGGTCTTGTTTGTGTAGCCAGTTTGTTAGTCTATGTCTTTTTATCGGGGAGTTGAGTCCATTGATATTAAGAGATATTAAGGAAAAGTAATTGTTGTTTCCTGTTATTTTTGTTGTTAAAGTTGGCATTTTGTTCTTGTGGCTGTCTTCTTTTAGGTTTGTTGAGGGATTACCTTCTTGTTGTTTCTAGGGCGTGGTTCCTGTCCTTGTATTGGTTTTTTTCTGTTATTATCCTTTGAAGGGCTGGATTCGTGGAGAGATAATGTGTGAATTTGGTTTTGTCGTGGAATACTTTGGTTTCTCCATCTATGTTAATTGAGAGTTTGGCTGGGTATAGTAGCCTGGGCTGGAATTTGTGTTCTTTTAGTGTCTGTATAACATCCGTCCAGGATCTTCTGGCTTTCATAGTCTCTGGTGAAAAGTCTGGTGTAATTCTGATAGGCTTGCCTTTATATGTTACTTGGCCTTTTTCTCTTACTGCTTTTAGTATTCTATCTTTATTTAGAGCATTTGTTGCTCTGATTATTATGTGTCGGGAGGTATTTCTTTTCTGGTCCAGTCTATTTGGAGTTCTGTAGGCTTCTTGTATGTTCATGGGCATCTCTTTCTTAGATTTGGGAAGTTTTCTTCTATAATTTTGTTGAAGATGTTTGCTGGTCCTTTGAGTTGAAAATCTTCATTCTCATCCACTCCTATTATCCGTAGGTTTGGTCTTCTCATTGTGTCCTGTATTTCTTGGATGTTTTGAGTTAGGATCTTTTTGCATTTTACATTTTCCTTGATTGTTGTGCCGATGTTCTCTATGGAATCTTCTGCACCTGAGATTCTCTCTTCCATCTCTTGTATTCTGTTGCTGATGCTCGTATCTATGGTTCCAGATTTCTTTCCTAGGGTTTCTATCTCCAGTGTTGCCTCATTTTGGATTTTCTTTATTGTGTCTACTTCCCTTTTTAGGTCTAGTATGGTTTTGTTCATTTCCATCATCTGTTTGGATGTGTTTTCCTGTTTTTCTGTAAGGACTTCTACCTGTTTGATTATGTTATCCTGTTTTTCTTTAAGGATTTGTAACTCTTTAGCAGTGTTCTCCTGCAATTCTTTAAGGGATTTTTGTGCTTCCTCTTTAGTGTCTTCTGCCTGTTTAGCAGTGTTCTCCTGTAGTTGTTTAAGTGTGTTATTAAAGTCCTTCTTGAAGTCCTCTACCATCATCAGGAGATATGCTTTTAAATCCGTGTCTAGCTTTTCCGGTGTGTTGGGGTGCCCTGGACTGGGCGAAGTGGGGGTGCTGGGTTCTCATGATGGTGAGTGGTCTTGGTTTCTGTTAGTAAGGTTATTACGTTTACCTTTCGCCATCTGGTAATCTCTGGGGTTAGTTGTTATCGTTGTCACTGTTTAAAGATTGGAGCAGAAGCTGTGTTCCACTCACCAGCAGTCTCTAAATCCTGCGGCGGGGGTCGTGGGTAGCTTACGGTACCCCGGTGCTGGTCCAGCCGGAAGAGGCCTGTGGTCCTACTCAGGCCGGTTTTCTGCTTCCCTAACTAATGCAGTATCTGGTCCCACGTGCAATTGGATTGGAGCAGAAGCTGTGTTCCACTCTCCAGAAGTCTTAAGATCCTGTGGCGGGTGTTGTGGGTAGCTGGCGAGTGTCAGCTGACCCTGCGCCCCAGCTGCCCTGGTGCTTTTCTGACCGGAAGAGGGTTGTGGCCCTATGTAGGCCGGATTTCTCTCTCCCCAACCAGAGCAGTCTCAGGTCCCGCGTGATTGGACTGGAGCAGAAGCTGTGTTCCACTCACCAGCAGTCCCAAAATCCTGTGATGGGGGTCGTGGGTAGCTGGCGGGTGTCAGGCAACCCTGCGCTCCCGCTACCCCGGCGCTGATCGGGCCGGATGAGGCCTGTGGCCCTACTCAGGCCGGTTTCTGCTTCCCTAACTAATGCAGTCTCAGGTCCCGCGCGCAATTGGATTGGAGCAGAAGCTGTGTTCCACTCTCCAGAAGTCTTAAGATCCTGTGGCGGGTGTTGTGGGTAGCTGGCGAGTGTCAGCCGACCCTGCGCCCCAGCTGCCCCGGTGCTTTTCTGACCGGAAGAGGGTTGTGGCCCTATGTAGGCCGGATTTCTCTCTCCCCAACCAGAGCAGTCTCAGGTCCCGCGTGATTGGACTGGAGCAGAAGCTGTGTTCCACTCACCAGCAGTCCCAAAATCCTGCGGCAGGGGTCGTGGGTAGCTGGCGGGTGTCAGGCAACCCTGCGCTCCTGCTACCCCGGCGCTGATCGGGCCGGATGAGGCCTGTGGCCCTACTCAGGCTGGTTTCTGCTTCCCTAACTAATGCAGTCTCAGGTCCCGCGCATTGGATTGGAGCAGAAGCTGTGTTCCACTCTCCAGAAGTCTTAAGATCCTGTGGCGGGTGTTGTGGGTAGCTGGCGAGTGTCAGCCGACCCTGCGTCCCAGCTGCCCCGGTGCTTTTCTGATCGGAAGAGGGTTGTGGTCTGTGTATTACCTTTTAAAAACTATTCTTTAGTCCTTTATTGATTGGTTTAATTTTGATATTTAGTAAACACCATTGTTTGTAGATTCTAAATGTTCAGGCCACACACAGAATTTCATTGGTGGGATGATCTCTGACCATCTATGCCTGAGATGCCAGCTTCTTTTTCTGTACAAGACCTTTTAATTTCATGTTATTCCATTTTCAATTTTTAGGCTCTTGTGCTATTTGAGTTCCTTTATGCCCATTAAATTTTTACTCACTTTACATCCTGAATGCAATCCCTTCTTCCAGTCCCACCCTCATAGATTGCTCTGCCCGTTACTCCCTTTCCTTCTCATCAGAGAGGGCAGACACCCCCCCCCCCTTGGGTACCAACCAGCCTCAACAATCAACTGGAAGCAGTGCATCCTGTGCCACTGAAGCTCACCTAGGCAGTGCAGCTGAGGGAAGGGAATCCAAAAGAGACAACTCCTGCTCAAATTTTCAGGGACCTGCATGAACTCTAACCTGCACACCTGCTACAAATGTGTAAGGGGCCAATTTCCAAACTCTGCAAGCTCTTTGGTGGTGATACAGTCTCTGTGAGCCCCCATGTGCCCCAGTTAGTTGACTATGTCAACTAGGTCATCTGGTAGTGTCCTTGACCCTTATTGTTCCCTCAATCCTTACCCCAACTCTTTCACAATACTCCCCAATCCCTGCCCAATGTTGGGCTATGTGTGTCTGCATCTAGTTGCATCTGCTACTCCTCCAACCCCTCTCCCACCCTGTTGTTTCCTTCCATCTACCTCTGATGTCTATTGTATTACTTCTTCTGAATGTGATTCAATCATACTCTCTTGGGCCTCCCATGTTCTGTAGTGTCTCTCTGACTGTTAATTGAGGAATTTTATATTTTGTAATTAATGTCCACTTGTTATTGACTACTTACTATTCATGTCTTTCTGAATCTGTTACATCACTGAGGTTGATATTTTCTAGTTTCATCTATTTGCCTGCAAATGTAATGGTGTCTTTTTTTTATTTATTGTAAGTATTTATTATAAGTATTAGTATTAGTACTTAATCATTTTACAATCCAGTTGTTATCCCCTTCTCAGTCTGCCCTCTGACAGTTCCTCACCCCATTCCTCCTTCCACATCTCCATGAAGATATTACAACATCCCAGCCCATCCCACTCCATAGGACTCAAGTGTCTCAGGGTTAGATACATCTTCTTCACTGAGGCCAGACCAGGCAGTCCTCTGCTGTATATGTGTTGGGAAGCTCATATCAGTTAGTGTATGCTGCCTAATTTGTGGCTTGTTGTCTGAGAGATCTTGGGGACCCAGTTTGTTTGAGACTGCTAGTCTTCCTATGGGGTCACCCTCTTCCTCAGCTTCTTCCAGCCTGTAGCCTACCCTCTCCCAGCCTTAATGGTTCTACTGTTTATATGTGGATGGAGCTTGCTGCTCAATTGTTCTGCCATGCCCACTGCTGGAGCCCACCGCTTTGCTGTTGGGAAGCCATCACGTGGTCACCCTGCTACTGGACCCCAATAGTATTTGGCAAGAATCGGGCCCCTTCCCCTTCCTTCATAACAGAGTGCTGGAATAGTAAAAATTGAACCTTGAGCAGAGAGCTTTGTCTTGATTCCTTCCTTATCTAGCGCAGCCTAGCCCTTCTTCTCTTCCAGGTTTCCAACATGCCTTTCCAGCCTAGGACCCTAAACTTGTGGTCAGCTGGCCAGACACATCACCAGCCTTTCCCTAATTCAACCACAGGGGTCCCAGCTTCTGTCCTTTGGTTCACTGTAACTGCATCTGACTCTTTCATTTGCTTGTTGGAGCAGCCATGCTGGCTTCTGTATGCAAGCATACCATAACATCAGTAATAGTGTCAGGCTTCGGAATGTCGCCTTCAGTGGTATACTAATTTGGGCTGCTCACTGGACCTCCTTTCCCTCAGCCTTTTCTCCATTTTTGTTCCTTTGTTTCTATTAGACAGGGAGAATTCTGAGACAGAGTATTTGACTGTGGGATGGAAATGCCATTCTTCCACTTGATGCCCTGTATTATACTGGAGGTGGACTCTACAAGTTCCCTCTCTCCACTTTTGAGAATTTCATCTAAGGTCCCTCCATCTGAGTCCTGAGTGTCTTTCATCTTCCAGGTGTCTGGTACATTCTGGAGGGTTTCAACCTTGTTGAGTTCTGTGGATTGTAACTTATGCATTTTGTGCTTTTATGGCTAATATCAACCTATTAGTGAGTATATACCATGCATGTCCTTTTGGGTCTGAGTTACTTTTTTCAGGATGATATTTTCTAGTTCCATTCACTTGCATGCAAAACTCATAATGTCATAATTCTTAATAGCTGAATAATAGTCCATTGTGTAAACGAACCATATTTTCTGTATGTATTTTTCCATTGTGGGACATGTGGGTTGTTTCCAGCTTCTGAATATCACAAACAAGGCTGCTATGAACATAGTGGAACAAGTGTCCCTGTGGCATGATGGGGAATATTTAGGTATATTTCCAAGAGTGGTATAGCTGGGTCTTCAGGAAGATCTATTTCCAATTCTTTGAGGAACCTCCAGATTGATTTCCAGACTGGTCTACCAGTTTGCAATCTCAATAGCAATGATGGAGAGTTTGACTTTCTCCACATTCTCCCCAACACGTGCTGTCACCTGAGTTTATGATCTTAGCCATTCTGATTGGTGTAAGGCAGAATCTCAGGATCATTTTGATTTGCATTTCCCTGATTACTAAGGACTTTGAATATTTCTTTACATGCTTCTCGGCTATTCCAGGTTCCTCTGTTGTGAATTCTGTTTAGCTCCATGTCCTATTTTTTGATTAGGTTGTTTGCATTTTTAGAGGTTAGCTTCTTGAGTTCTTTATATATTTTAGATATTAGCCGTCTATCAGATTTGGGGTCAGTGAGGATTTTTTCCCAATCTGTAGGATGTAAATTTGTTGTATTGGTTATGTCCTTTGCTTTATATAAGCTTTTCAGTTTCATGAGGTTCTGTTTATCAATTTTTGACCTCAGAGTTGTGTTTAGGAAATTTTGCCCCATGCCAATGAATCCAGGGCTCTTTTCCACTTTCTCTTCTATTAGAGTCAGTGTATCTTGTTTTATGTTGAGGTACTTGATCCAGTTGGATTTGAGCTTTTTGCAAGATGATAAATATGGATTTGTTATCATTTTTTCTACATATCAACTGTCACTTAAATTAACACTATTTACTGAAGATGCTTTCTTTTTTCTATTGTATATTTTTGGCTTCTTTTCAAACATCAAGTATCCATAAGTGTGTGAATTTATTTCTGTGTCTTCAATTCTATTACTTTGATCCATCTGCCTGTCTCTATTGCAGTTATTCTCACTATATTGCTTTGTGGTATAGATTGAGGACAGGGATGGTGATTCGCCTAGACGTTCTTTTATTGTTAAGAATTGTTTAAGTTCGATGACACCATTGCATACACTAGCAAGAGTTTGCTGAAAGGACCCTGATATAGCTGTCTCTTGTGAGACTATGCCAGTGCCTGGCAAACACAGAAGTGAATGCTCACAGTCAGCTAGTGGATGGATCACAGGGCCCCCAATTGAGGAGCTGGAGAAAGTACCCAAGGAGCTGAAGGGATCCGCAACCCTATGGGTGGAACAACATTATGAACTAACCAGTACCCCGGAGCTCTTGACTCTAGCTGCATATGTATCAAAAGATGGCCCAGTCAGCCATCACTGGAAAGAGAGGCCCATTGGACATGCAAACTTTATATGCCCCAGTACAGGGGAAAACCAGGGCCAAAAATATGGGAATGGGTGGGTAGGGAAGTGGGGTGGGAGGGTATGGGGAACTTTTGGGATAGCATTGGAAATTTAATTGAGGAAAAGATGTAATATATATATATATATATATATATAAGAATTGTTTAAGTTATACTTGGTTTTTGTTTTTGTTTTTGTTTTATTTTTGTATTTCCATATCAAATTGAGAATTGCTCTTTCCATGTCTATGAAGAACTGTATTGGAATATTGATGGCTATTGCATTGAATCTGTGGATTGCTTTTGGTAGAATGGCCATTTTGACTGTTAATCTTACCAATCCATTAGCATGGAATATCAATCCATTTTCTGAGGTTTTCTTTGATTTCTTTTTTGAGAGACTTGAAGTTCTTGTCATATAGATATTTCCCCTGTTTGATTAGCGTTACTCCAAGATATTTTATAGTATTTGTGACTATTATAAAGTATGTTGTTTCCCTAATTTCTTTCTCAGTTCTTTTATCATTGGTATAAATGCAAGTTACTGATTCAAGTTAATTTTTTATACAGCCATTTTGCTGAAGATGTTTCTCAGGTGTAGAAGTTCATTGGTAGAATTTTTTGGGTTGCTTATGTATTCTATCTTGTCATCTGCAAATAATGATACCTTGACATTTTCCTTGCCATTTTTTACCCGCTTGATATCCTTTTCTTGTCTTATTACTCTAGCTACAACTTCAAGAACTATATTGAATAGATACAAGGAGAGTGGTCAGCCATGTCTCATTCCTGATTTTAGTGGAATTTCTTCAAGTATCTCTCCATTTAACTTGATGTTCGCTGTTGGTTAGCTGTATATTGATTTTATTATATTTAGGTATGGACCATGCATTCCTGATCTTTCTAGTACTTTTAATATGAAGAGGTATTGTATTTTGTCAAATGCTTTTTCTGCACTGAATTAGATGATCGTGTGATTTTTTTTCCTTTTGTGTTTGTTTATATAATGGATTACATTAATGGATTTTTGTATATTGAACCAACCTTGCATCTCTAGAATGAAGCCTGTTTTTTGTGGTGAATGATGGTTCTCATGTGTTCTTGAACTCAGTTTTCTAGAAATTTCTGATTATGTTTGAATCAATATTCATAAGCAAAACTGTTCTCCTTCTTTGTGGGATCTTTGTGTGGTTTGGCTATCATAGTAAATGTGGCTTCATAGAATATATTAAGTAGTGTTCCTTCGATTTCTATTTTATGGAAGAGTTGGAGGAGTGTTGGTATGTAGCTCTGCTTGTAAGGTACAGTAAAATTCTCTGCTGAAGCATCTGCGCATTTTAATTTTTTTATTTAGGAGGTTTTTAATGACTTGTTCTGTTTCTCTAGGGGATATGGGACTGACTAGGTAGTTTACCTGCTTTTGACTTACTGTGTCGTCATTTTCATTGTACTCTAGGAAGTCTTTCAGTTCTTTCTTTATTTCTTCCCTACCAAGTTATCATTGAGTAGAGAGTTGTTCACTTTCCATGGCTATGTGGGTTTTCTGTGTTTTTATTGTTAATGAAGCCTAGACTTAGTCTGAGGTGATCTGATAGGATGCATTGGATTATTTAAATCTTCTTGTATCTCTTGAGACTAGTTTTGTGAGAGTTTTTATATGGTCAATTTTGGAGAAGGTGCCATGAGGCACTGAGAAGAAGCTATATTTATTATCGCCTGCTGGCAGTTCGTATATATGAGTTGGCAATAGGGGAGAAGAAGGCTGAGACTTAGAGCTGTAAATTTGGATAACAGTGGGAATTGAAGGGTATCCAGTAGGGTGTGATAGCTAGCATTGTATGTGGGTTGTCACTTGAGGGATTTGTTCAGGAGGACTGACACCTGTAAGTTTAAAATGGAGAGCAACTGTGCTGAGTCCAGCTAGCATGGCCTAAAGAATAAATATTTTTTGGGTCAGTGTTGCAGGGACCATGTTCAAGAGCACCATATTCCTAGCACAGTGTGTGGGGTAGTATTCAGTAAATCAAGGTCACAAAGTATGGAGGATGGACAAAATTTGTGCAGAAGAGCTCAGTGCATAACAGTGTGTATGTGGTGGCAGAGATCAGGGAAAGGTGTCCAGGAGGACCTGATTCCTAGCAGTCTTTGTGGAGTGTGTGTGTCTGTGTGTGCATGCATGCACACATGCACTGTTGGCCTGATATCCTCTAATGTGTACCTGGGACTTGTTGGAGGATTATTAGCAGAGGCTGATACCTAAGAGAGAATGTTGGTTAGGGATAAACATGCAACAGGACCTGATACCAAGTAGTATATTTGAGTACACAGCCTCCAGGGAAGGGGTGCCCAGCAAGTCCTGCCAAACACCTGTGGCATTGGCATAAGCACAGGGGAATATCTTGCAAGGTCTGCTTCTAACAGTATTGTGGAGTAGGAAGACTACATGCCCTGACACCTAGATGTGTGTATGTGGCAATGGCCCTTGTGTGTCCAGCGGCGCATGATGCCTAGTGGTCTTTGTAGGGGGGCAGAAGAGAAGACTCTGACATGTAGCATTGTATGTGAAATGTGGGCCTGGGGGTGTAGTCCTGCAAAGCCTGATATGTATAAATTTTAACAGGAGGGCATCACCTACACCACTTTAGTTTAGATGACAATGATGATGGTCTATCAACAAACACAATATGTGTGGTTTAAGACAGGGGGTAGTTCAGTGGGGCCTGGTACTTAGTTGTGTATGTATGGCTCCAGAAGTTTGTGCAGCCTGACCTTACACTGAGACCCATGATGCTGGACAGTATTGAGGGAGTGTCGCGCTGGGGATGTTTTTTAGCAGGGGTGTTGGTAGTGATGGAGTCTGACACCCAACTAGGTCTCTAATGGGGTAGCATTTTTGTGCACTGTGGTAGGTTATCTCTGTCCTTCCTCACCTTCTAAAGCATCTCTGATTAGCTTTAAAAAAGACCCACAGGTCTATATCTGTACAGAATATGGAAGATGGGTCTTCTGTTCCAAGAGAAGAACTGTTGGAAGAATTGAGAGATGGGAGAGATTCACCAGCCAGACATGCAGGAAATCAGATGTACTGAGTATGAGTTTATGAGACACGTGGCAAATGTGAAGTAGAACAAAGGGGTTAATGAAGTTATACATGCTTGTTGTGGGGTAGCAAGGTAAGGCCTTAGGGACAATAAATGAAGGTAAGTCATCATGTTATTATTCAGGAGCTGGTGGGTCAAGACATTCCTGCGATAGTTCTGTGAAGTTATTCAGGAAATAACGGTGAGTATAGTCTGCGTTTGGGTTGCCACAGGCCTGATACATAACAGTGCCTATGGAGTGTCATCAAAGTAGGGGGAGGTTATTTAACAAGACCTGGTATCTCTCTAGCAGTGCCTGAGGAAAGGGGAGGGCAGAGGGCATGGTACCTAGAAGTTTATGTGCTGGAGAGCTGTGTAACAGTACTCAATAGCCAGCTTCTTTCTGGATTGCAGGGGTGCCCAGCTGGCCCTGCTATGATTCCCGTTCATCCACAGTAAATGCCACATGTGCTGCTGTGGAACAGGCTTTCCAGGATGCCCTCCCAGGGATACTGTTTCATTACACTGGAAGAGTCTGTCTTGGAGGCCTGCAATCTAAAAGTGGATATGTGGTGCTGACATGCTGGTGTCTGTCAGAGTTTGTTGAATCACTAGGCTGCTGGCTGCCCCCAGTGATGTGTGTAACAGGGCCTGATTTATAGCATGTTATGGGGCATGTACATATAATATGGTGGATGCAAGTACAGTTAGGCAGGGCATATCAGGGCCAGATTATTTAGTGTGCAGGAAAACAGCAGTTTTGTAGGTAATGATCTAGAAGTGGAAAAGGGGTTTTGGAGGGGCAGGATGGTGTAGTTAGCTGTTTTCCCTAAATAAGCTGTTCTATACAGATTGGGTCTGTTGTCTCTTTTTGCAATAACCAGTTATCTGGGATAGGGTCTGTTGCATTTCTTCTGTAATCCCCAAACATCAGGCTTCCTGGACACGTGAGACCAGTTTAGGGAGTCAGCTTTCATGGAGGTCCATTTAAGAATTACATATCTTTCTTTTCACTAGGGAGGGAGGAATGAAGCTAGCCTCTCCTCTCCCCTAATATGCAGAGAGACCAGACATAGTGAAAGGGGAGTTTGGGAGTGAGAGCTGCCCTGGCTGAATCATTCTATCATACATGTGACTTGAGAAAAAGCATACTTGTACTAGGTTGTTGACTAGTATCTAACAAAGAACAGGGAGTCTTTGACAAGAGGTGGGTATTTTCCTTGCGAGCATGGCAGGGAGGGGAGCCTGCAGAGAGGTCTTAGCTGTTCTGGGAGATGTGATGGCACAAACAGCTGTTGCAGCAGGCTATGCACTTATCCAAATGCTGATTATTCTCAGCTCCTAGGAGGTGTCAAGGCTACATCTCAGTTCCCTGCAAGCCCAATATTTCCTTACATTTCCTGGGAGAAAAAGAGGTCTCAACCTTCCTGTTATTCATTGTCATGAGCAGAAGGGTGGGAAGTCCAGCTGGGAGGCTGCATTTGACACAGGCTGTAACCCATGCTCTTCTGCACTGCAGTGGATGCCTGCTGTAAGCTGTGTCCTCCTGGGCTGCATGGAGCCCTACTCTAAACCAAACCCTCATGGGCTGCAGTGGAGACCACGTGTAAGCCGTGCTGTCCTGGGTTTCACAGGTGTCCCTGCTGGATCCTCCTCCACTGTGAACTGAGCCTAGGACAGCCTAAGGAGAGAGTTTGCTCTCCAGTCTCAGAGGGACCAAGGTCTGCCAATGAGAACAGGAAGAGCATACATTCATGGGGAGAAGATGTCAGTTGGCAATGTTGTCATCCCTCCATCTTCATGGACTTCCCGAATTTATCAGAGTTCCTCTGGAGCCAGGAAGTAGAGCACACCCTGGATTATCACACCTAGAAATTTAGTAACATTTTCCTGACCAACCTCTTTTGTAAATACACTTGTGCTCTTATGAACAAAGGTATGTCCTCTGTAAGTTCATTGTCAGTGATGTAGATAAGTGTCTTCATGAAGTGAAATATGAAGAAGAGGCTTAAAATGTACTCATGAAGGGAGCAATTTGCCTCTGGTCATACTTATCCTCAGGGAGTCCTGTTTGTCCTTTGGACCTGAAATTTATCATAGCTCTGGGGGAACTCCAGCTCTCTGTCCTGGATTGGCCAGGAGCCCAAAGACCAGTCCTGGTCAAGAACCTGGTCTTACTAACTTTGCCCCATTTATCAAAAGTAACCAAATCCAGAACAGGACTCACCCCAGGTCTCTTAAATTTCAAGTCTCCTGTAGGAGATTCATCTCACTCCTGAGTTCATGGTGCATTAATGTGGCTGTGGATTCCAAACCAGCATCTAGTGCTGCCAATCCCAGGGGCACCAGAGTTCTGCTTAGCATGGCAGCTGGAGGCTCTGCTCTTACATGTTGCAATACTCTGGTATGCAGCAACATCCAGGTAGGTCTGCTTCCAGCTCCATCTCTCCTGGTCTAACTCAGGTTCCTGCACAGTCACAAAGAGATCATACTCCACCCAACCCTCAATTAAAGGGAAAGATAGGAAAACACAGTACTCCTAGTAATTCCCCTCTTTCCAAAACAAGACACATTGGAGGCATAATCTCTGCTCTGACAGAAGTCACTCCGAGACTGTGATGGTCTGGGGTTCCCATACTCAGAGCACCAGGCTAAGAACCAGGTCTGTTAGATAGCCTTTCCTTAGAATCCATAGTCTCCAATTTGCCTCGGAAGGAATTCTATATAAGTGTCTTCCTGGGTTTCTAAAATTGACGGGTACACCTATTGAAAGAAGAGTTGGACTTCATGTGTGACCCCAGGCATATAAACAGTTATCAGCTAATCCTGGAGACAAAGTGACAGCTCCTGCTGCTTTTGATAGTGTATACATATTAACTCCATTCTTTGTCCAGACCTAAGTATCATGCAGAAAGTTATGCCAGCCTGAAGGGTGCTCCAGTTCCATCCAAGAACAGGAGTGAAATGTATATTGCTCCTTCCTGGTTACTGTCATTGCATCTTGGGATCCTAAAATGTATGGTGTGTGTGTGTGTGTGTGCAGTGACCCTAGTGATAATGATTTCTGGACAGTTTTGTCCCTTCAAGTGTGGTTTTGTTCTTCTTCCTGCTCTTCATCTCCTTCTCATTATCCTTTTCTTCATACTCCTTTTTCTTGTTTTTCTTCTCCTCCTTTGTTGAGATTGTACTACATCCTTCTGTGCATGAAGGTGCTCGAACAGTTAGAGTGACACTAGCCGAAGATGACAGTGAGATTTAGACCTGGTGACACAAGAAGAATGCAAGTAAGGCAAAACAGGATAAAAAAAATTGAAAGCAAATTCAAGAAAAACATTAGGGATACTGGTGAAAGAGTAGGGTATGTTTGAAGCAACCTATCAGAAATGATTACTTCTGTGATATCATTTCTCCAGGGAGCACATGGGTGTCCTCACCTTGAGCATCATGCATGATATGCAGTTCACTCAAGTGGCAGGAGAGGTTTTGAGGGGATTCCTGGGGCAGCTGGTCACACAGATCAGTTGAGGACTTTCCAGGTGCACAAGCAAGTAACGCTGGTTGGCATCATGATTCTCTGAATCCTGATCTGGCTCCATTGCCACACCAACTCCACTAGAGTGTGCATGACAAGTCAAAAAGCTTGACCTTAGTCCTGAGATAAAAAGTTTCACAGAAACTGGTCTCGTGGAGAGTCTTTGTCATTCCATAACAGGGATGTGGTCCAGATATGTCCTGGCGATAGTCGATGATAGGCTTAGAGTGCTTTCTTTCAGTATTGTTTTATTATAGGTGCCCCCAAGAAATGATTTGACTTATTCAGACAAAATGCCTTCAGTGTTGAAAGAGATAGTGAAACAAATCAGGCATTGCAGTTTACTGGGTAATAGTAGAAATCTCAGGGCAAGTTCTACAAAGTAAATTTAGAATAACAGCCCAGTCACTCTCATATGCAGGAATTTACAATGGTCTAGGCTTAGGGGGTTGTGGTTTAAGGAGGAACTAGAGTATTGCATTATTCATGAAAAGTTTAGCAAGAGCAGAAGCCCCCTGTTGGTGGCTTATACAATAGACTAGAATTGAGACTAGGTTATGAAATCCTCACCAGGCTCCTAGAATAGCTGACTTTAGATAGGGCCGCTTTTTATTTCAATTGTAATCACGGCCTGGTTCCTGCCAGTCTTTATGTATGCATTACTCTGTTTTGTGTAAAGAATCATTATGCATCAGATGAACTCAATGTATCACCTAACTTCCTTGTTTTCTTCTGTAATATAATTCTGATGCTCACTTTGAAAAATTACGTTCAGTTCCAACACTCTCTGGTGTTCGTGTTTGTTTGTCACTCACCAACTCCTTTCAAACCTGAGTACAAGCAACCGGATTCCTCCAGAGGGCTGAGGAGCCGACTGAGCCAGCCTGTGGCACTCCATGACAGGTCAGGGCCCTTCTTTTCTCCAGGCCTTCTGTACAGTACCAAATGATGTTTCCTCATCTGTATTAAGCAATTTCATTTCAGGAATGTCTTGAGATGAATCTGCAGTTTGATGGTAGGGAGCTTGTAGGGAGCCAATCTACAATGGATACCCCATGGAAAGAGCAAGGTAGAAAAGATAATAATCAGAATCCTCATCGTGAGTGGAAAGAGGAATAATGGCTAACTTCCCACCTACCAAGGGGTTGGAGAAAGGAAAGTCTGCACTGACTGCTCAGCCCAAGGTTTACTCTAACTCCAAGTGTAACTTTCTTCAGGATGAGTTTAAGTGCAAACATTCTCCTGAGGTCATCCTGTTTATGGCATTGCCATATTTTGGCATTACCTTGGTAAGGATGGGTGGTCCACATTGAAGCTGAAGACTGCTACCCTAAAGAACTCCCAGATCTCCATGGGTTGCAACCTCATCACTGCTTTGTCTGAGCTCCTGGAAAAACTGAGGAGTTACATATACCACCAGGTGTAGTACACTGATAGATAGCACTTGCATTGCTAGTTGACAGGCCTTGCTTTACAACTTGTGCACTGTGTCAAATACATTCCTAAGTACTGGGCCATGAATGACTCCCTACCAATACTTTGCCAGTATTCTCTGCAATCAACAATAGCAGCTTCATTTCTGGGTTCAGGCCTTCCAAGGGTGAGAGATTGTCTTTCTGCTGAGTCTCGACTGATATATGGAGCATGAATCATTTACATAAGAGACAATGGAGTCAGGCATCACAGAATAACAAGACTGCTTTAAGAGTTATATATCTGGGAAAGCGTCTTTCAAAGTGTGGGCAAAGCCTTCAATCAAGGAAACATTATCATGTGAAAATCTCTGGATTAAAATTATCCATCACTAAAGCAGTGCAATGAATGATTAGAAAAGGCAGTGGAAAATAACATTTAATTTTGAGACACTTTGAGAACAAAATCAAGTATGACAAGCCATGACTATTTTATGATAAATCTTTGGCGTTCACTTGTTAATGGTATTAGCACACATGGCATGGCAGGAATTAAGAGCCCCCTCTCTGAGGCAAAGCCCAGTACACACTGTAGACATAGACACTGTTTAAATGTGTCGCACTTTTTCTTTTATACTGTGAGTTTTTTGAAAACAGGAATTCCTTCAGTCTTGTTGCCCTCCGGACCCAGTAGGTGATCCCTAGTGAAAGGTAAAGGATCACTGACTGAATACATAACTGAAGGCTTTTGTACTCAGGGATGACCCACAGCTGAGAGTAAACTGAAAATCTGCTCTTCAGAAATAGGTCTGTATTTCGGGACCTGAGAAAGGAAATGCAATAGTGAGCGAGCTCTCCTGTGGACAGAGGCAATGGGATGGGGAGGTGCATCCTAGCTGGCACAGTCCTGGAAAGGAAGCACAGAGCATGCAAAGCCTCTCTCCTTAACCCTGCTGTAATAAGACTGTCTGCTTGTGGTAGGGAGATTTACCTCTCATGTGCATACAGGAGTCACATGACCTCAGTATGACCAATCAGGAGAGTCCTGGTTCGCTAGCCAGTCTGATTGGCCAAGTTCTGGACATGTGACCAATTAGGTCTTGACCAGGAGTTACAGTTGGTGTGTGGTTGTTGAGACAGTTGGTAACTGACCTGTTCTAACTGAGGTTAAGTTTTCACTCCGGGGATACAGAGGCAGAGACAGTCTGCTCAAGCATCATTTCAGGAGAGCTGCTCCTGTCTACTCCCCCAGTAGCCCTGTGTAGCCCTGGCTGTCCTGGAACTCACTCTGTAGACCAGGCTGGCCTCGAACTCAGAAATCTGCCTGCCTCTGCCTCCCGAGTGCTGGGATTAAAGGTGTGTGCCACCAACGCCCGGCTTTTTAAATGTGTAGACCAGGCTGTCCTCGAACTCCAGATCCTCCTGCCTCTGCCTCCTTCAGCAAATCCTACCGGCCTGCGCCACTAGTACCGGCTAGTTTTTCTAGTCCTGCTGATGATGTGATTCCCTAACCCGCCTTCTCACCTTGTCAGAACCACTTTGGTTGTGTAGTAGGCACTGAACCTTTCTTCGCACCGCCTGGCTATTGGAGGCCTTGGGGCTGCAGAATATAGATTCTGAACCTCCCAGGACTCTGTGCAGCACTCCCTGGACAGTTCGGGGTGGCTGAGACAAGCAGGCTCCTGCCTAGCACAAGCCCTGTGGACCATCACAGGGAAGCAGAGCCTTGCCCCTCTTTCCTGTCCCCCTTTTTATGTCCAGGATCCTCCAACACGGGCACATTATGAATAGAAATGAGAACAAGCACAGTTGTCTTCAGAGACTTGGCTTGTCACATGAAGCATTATCCTTAGTTCACCTATTTTCTGGAAACGACACTTTTCATTCTTTGTTTTTGTTTGTTTGTTGGTTTTCAAGAGAGAGTTTACTCTATGTAGTCCTGGTTGTCCTGGAACTCACTCTGTAGGCTGGCCTCGAACTCAGAAATATGCCTGACTCAGACTCCCAGGTGCTAAGATTAAAGACATATGCCACCACACCTGGCTGGCACTTTTTATTCTTAAGACTAGGTCCTTTTTCATCTCGTACACTCTTCATATGATTTTATTTATGGATTTGTGTATTTCAGACTCACCTTATGTTCGTTAGTGAACTGACGTTCATGAACATGAGCTTATAAATGTGTTGTTTATCGTGAAGTATCACAGACTCTCGTTAAGGTTTGTTACAACTTTTACATGAAAATATTGGTAATAGTGTTTGGTTTACTCTGGTTTTAATTGTTTGTGTGTGTCTGCCCACATGGGAAGGACAGAGGACAAATTGTGAGGCCAGTTCTCTCATTCCACCATGTGGGCTCCAGAAACAAAACTTGGATCATCTGGTCTGGTTGTAAGCAGCTCTATCCTCAGAAGCAGCAAGCGTTCTGTTTGTCTGGTTTTTGTTACAGGGTAATGTTGGCTTTCTGGAAGACAGTGGAAAGTGTCCCTTCCCTTTTATTTCATGGAATTATCTTAGGAACATTGGTGTTCTTTAAAAGTCTGGTAGAATTCATTTATGAATATGTCAAACCTTGGATTTTGTTGATTTTTTCCAGTTAATGTTTTAATTTTATTGCTTGTTATTGATCTATTCAAGCATTTTATATGTATTTTGAAATTTGCCCATTTCTTCATGTTTCACAATTGGTTGCAGTATAGGTTTCCTATATCTCTGTTTCAAAGATTTTTAGATATGTTCTAATGGTTCTTTTTTTTTTTTCTTTTTAAGATCTATACATTTTTTTGTGGTGAGTTAGTACACTGTTGCTGTCCTCAGACACACCAGAAGAGGGCATCAGATCCCATTACAGGTGGTTGTGAGCTACCATGTGGTTGCTGGGAATTAAACTCTGGACCTCTCAAAGATCAGTCAGTGCTCTTAAAGCCCAAGCCATCTCTCCAGCCCTGTTCTAAAGGTTGTTAGAGCCTTGCTGTATCTGCTACTGTATCACAGTCATTTGTCTCTAGTTTTACTCTGTATCTTCTCATATCCTTAGATTTGGGAATGCTTCCTCAGTTTCTCTCCTTTCCAAGGATGTGGATGTTTTTTTTCAATGTTCATTATTTTCTGTTTAGTAAGTCTCAGCTCTCACTTTCAGCCTGTTTTATCAGCTACTGGTTTGGGGTTGTGTTTGTTGCTCTTTTCCTTTTTTTTTTTTTTTAATCTTAAAAATTTTTATGACTTGAATGCGTTATATACATCAAACCTATAAATAATGAGTATTTTAGAGAATCAAATATAAAAATTTTGTTCAACTTTTATATTCATAGCCTTCCTTCCCCTAAAAATATCATTGATGAACATCTAATACTGCACATATCTGAGGATCCTATATCTAATGTTGAATACTAAATGGTTTCAAAACATACAAAATATTCTTTAGGAATTAAGCATAGTATAAGAGCATAAAATATGAAAAATGAATCATTAAAACTATATTCAAAAGTCTTTATATGATACCACCTGACATAGGTATTGAAAACACACTATATGTCTGTGTACAGGGTCTAAGTATAAGTTTGCTTAAAAAAGATTATTAGTGTTTCTAGGAGAGAAATTATTTCATCAGTAAATGTTGTTTAAAAATTTTAAAATGGAAAAAAGTCTGTGATGTTAAACATTAAGAAAAATGCTAATTTCAAGCACAGTGATCAAAAATTACCAATAATAATTCCATGATGTTTGTAAAACATGATTTTAATATTTCCAACTGTTAATATTCCACAAATAGAATAATTATTTTAAGATATATTTCATTATGTCTCCCTTTTCATTTCTGATTTTATTAATTTGGATTCTGTCTCTGTGCCCTCTGGGTAGTCTGTCTAAGAGTTTATCTATGTTGTTGATTTTTTCAAAGAACAACATCCTGGTTTCGTTGATTGTTGTACAGTTCTCTCTGTTTCTTTTTGGTTGATTTCTGCCCTGAGTTTGACTATTTTCTGCCATCGACTCCTCTTGGGTGTATTTGCTTCTGTTTTTTCTAGAGCTTTCTGGTGTGCTGTCAAGCTGCTAGTGTAAGCTCTCCCCAGTTTCTTTTGTGAGGCACTCAGAGCTTTGAGTTTTCCTCTTAGCAAAGCTTTCATTGTGTCCTATAAGTTTGGGTATGATGTGTCTTCATTTTCTCTGCATTCTAAGAAGTTTTTAATTTTTTCTTTATTTCTTCCTTGACCAAGTTGTCATTGAATTGAGTGTTGTCCATGTGTATGTATGTTTTCCATTGTTTTTGTTGGTATTTAAGACCAGCCTTAGTCTGTGGTAATCAGATAGGGTGCATGGGATTATTTCAATCTTCTTGTATATATTGAGGTCTGTTTTGTGATTGATTATATGGTCAGTTTAGGCGAAGGTACCATGAGGCCCGAGAAGAAAGTATATTCTTTTGCTTTAGGATGAAATGTTCTATAAATATCTGTTAGATCCATTTGGTTCATAACTTGTTAGCTTCACTGTGTCTCCGTTTAGTTTGTTTCCATGATCTGTCCATTGTTGAGAGTTGAGTGTTAAAGTCTCCCACTATTACTGTAAGGGGTACAAAGTGTGTTTTAAGCTTTAGTAAAGTTTCTTTTATGAATGTGAGTGGCCTTGCATTTGGAGCATAGATGTTAAGAATTGAGAGTTCATCTTGGTAGATTTTTTCTTTGACCAGTATGAAGATTTCTTCCTTATCTTTTTTGATAACTTTTGGTTGAAAGTTGGCTTTATTCGATATTAGAATGGCTACTCCAGCTTGTTTCTTGGAAACATTTGCTTGGAAAATTGTTTTCCAACATTTTACTCTGAGGTCTTGTCTATCTTTGTCACTGAGATGGATTTCCTGTGTGCAGGAAAATGCTGGGTTCTGTTTACATATCCAGTCTGTTATCCTATGTCTTTTTATTGGGGAATTGAGTCCATTGGTGTTAAGAGACATTAAGGAAAGTTGATTGTCACTTTTTGTTATTTTTGTATTTGGAGGTAGAATTATGGTTCTGTGGCTATCTTCTTTTAAGTTTGTTGAAAGATTGATTTCTTGCTTTTTTCTAGGGTGGAGTTTCCCTCCTTGTGTTGGTGTTTTCCATCTGTTATCCTTTGTAAGGCCGTATTTATGGAAAGATATTGTGTAAAATTTGGTTTTGTCATGGAACATCTTGTTTTCTCCAGCTATGATAATTGACAGTTTTGCTGGATGTAGTAGCCTGGGCTAGAATTTGTGATTTCTTAGGGTCTGTATGACATCTGCCCAGGATCCTCTAGCTTTCATAGTCTCTGGTGAGAAGTCTGGTGTAATTCTGATAGGTCTGCACTTGACCTTTTCCCCTTATTGCTTTTAATATTCTTTCTTTGTTTAGTGCATTTGGTGTTTTGATTATTATGTGACAGGAGGAATTCCTTTCTTGGCCCAGTCTATTTGGGGTTCTGTAGGCTTCTTGTATGTCCATGGGCATATCTTTTCTTGGATATCCCTTTTATATGTGCTCGAGCACCCAACCTCTCACTCGGCTCGGTTTCTGACATGCTATCTTGGACTGATTCTAACGCGTGCTGGCCTTCCTGTCTTACTGGACTGCAGGTTTCATCCTCTAGACAGTTGTTAACCATCTTCCAAATGGCCTTGGTCCCAGGGCGAAGATCGTTCTCTAACAGTTTTCTATCTAGATCTTTTCCCAATTTTTTCCACGAGGCGCAGGAAAGTGATCCGGAGCAGGCGTACCATGGCGCCACACGGTCAACTTCCTTCACAAAATTTTTAAGTGTGCGGGGTGCAATCTTAATGTCCCTTTGTTTAAGAAGGTTATCAAGGGCTTGAACCACAGATTGGGACAAACCCATTGTGGATGGTGCCTGCGGTTTATCTACACCCGACTTATGTAGCATGGCAGATTTCTACCTCCTCGCGGCTTATCTACGTCCCTCTGACAGGAGATCAACAGCCGAAATGGCAACAGTCGCAGGGCCGCTTATCTAAGTCGGACTTATCCGCAATCCTCAACAATATCTCTTGTGTTTACAACAATACAACATCAGGAAGAAAAGGAAGAAGACTCTGATCACTAACACCACCGCCTCAGGCAACCCTCCCAAGGTGGAGACAGTTGAAGACCAAGATTAAAAAAAAAATCCGACACACCTCTCCAGGCGGAGTCCACTGCAGTTCTGAATCCACCTCAGTGCTGAGGGGTCTCAGGTGGTGCGAACAATGTCTCAAAGTCCCGGGTTTTCTGCACCAGATTGTTCCACGCAGCTTCTCACCAGCAAGAACGACATGGCACACAAGTAAGGTTTATTACCTAAAGGGAATGAGGAGAGCATTGGCATCCTATTTGGGAAGCCACATCCTGCTCCAGCAAGATAAGCATGGGCACTTCACTCCATAAGCCTGTGCATATGGGTAGAAGTGTGGGTCTATCCCTGTACATGCTCCATGCAGGAAGACACTAGTGCCCTGAGCATGCTCAGTATAGGAGTTCACTAAACTCCTAAGCATGCACCCCACTCCTGGGCATATTCAATGTATGTTCATGGAGCACATACCCTAAAAACATAAATGACAGACAAAAGAGAAGACATTACCTTTTAGCAGATTACAGATGGTGCCTTCCTTGCAGGGTGGCTAAGAATACCACTGACCATGGCTAAGAACACCACAATGAACACTGAGACTTGTTGCCAGTTCCTGGGCCCAGGGCACACATGGAACCGTTTGAAGTTTGAAGCTGTTTCTTACAGACTTTTTGTTCAAGTAGTGTTGGGAATCTATGTACAATTCACTCAGTGTAAGCAGGAGTCACTGATCAAAACACTACAGCATTACATAGTTGCTTGCCCTTTTGGCCTTCTGGCCTCATCTCCTTCCTGTAAGCCAGTGGTTTTCAACCTTCCTGACTCTGCAAGATTTTGATACAGTTCCTCATGATGTGATGACACTTCATGAAATTACTTCATTGCTACCTCCAACCTGTAAATATTATACTGTTATGAATCATCATGTAAATATCTGATATGCAGGATATCTGATCTACAACCTCCAAAGTGGTTATGACCCTCAGGTTGAGAATTACCAGTATAAGCATCCCTGGCAGGGATATCAGCTTGGCCCTTAAACCTGAGAGGAACCTTCCCCTGCTCCATCGCTGTAGGACAGAAACAGCTCTGCTCAAAAGCAGGAAGGTGAACCAGGGATCACTTCCTTTCTGGGATGGAGCCATGAGCACAGAAGGATGAGCTCGAGAAAGGAAAAGATTCTTTATAAGAAAAACTCAAGTTTATTACCAGGAAGCACAGGGGAAACAATGACTGGGCAGATGGGACATCTTTTAGAAACTCCTGGTGTGTGAAGGCATGGGTGGCCTGAGCCACCTGCTCCTTGATCTACTCTGGTCTACTGGGTGTCAGAGGTTCTTTGGCCAGCAACACCTGAGTGCCACTGGATTCCAGTTCTCCTTGATATTGACTGGATGGTTCTTTTGGAACTAATAGGGCAGCCAACACCCATTCCTTTCATTGTACTTCTATGTGAACAGTGCCCTAGTCCAAACTTGATCCTAATTTTGCCAGGTGTACAGGCTCTCTGGACAGCAAGGTCTGGCTTGTGCTTTTCTCCAGTTACCCTGTACCTACATGGATGTTCATTCCCTTTGGGAGTAGGTAACAGCTTAAAGGCCATTTCTTTTTTCACTTGCTTTGTATGTTGTTCACAGGCTCTCTGGGCATCAACTCCTGAGTGCAGTTTGTCTCCACTTCCATTGTATGTAAATGGACTGTTGTGCTCCCCTGGGATGTCCTGGCCACAGCTCATCGTGCTTTGTGCTCTGCTATGATAGTGTCATACAGACCTCGAGGTGTGGTTTGAGGTACCCAGCTTGGATCTCAGTGATTCCACTTTGCACAACTCTTTTACCTTTGATTGGTCCCCTTCAGTGTTCTCTAAGATCTGGAACAGAATATTCGCTAGGCATGTATTTTCACCTAGCATATGGTAGATGGCCTCTTTTATTGTTACAACCTTCTGTATCTGCTCAGTAGCTGGTAGAGAGCTAGAATTCTTTAGAATATCCTGCTGACCCTTGCATTTTGTGCTAAGGTTTCCACAATGAAAAGAATTACTTAGGATGTTCTTCCAAGAGGACTTATAAGTAGCCTCTCCCTTTTCTGGTATCCAAGTCTTGGCTGTATCCTTGAGCTCGATGGAGCTCGGGATGGAATGACTTACTCTCACATGCCTTTCTCCCTGACTTATGCTTGTAGATCTTAGAGTGCTCTGCCTCTCTTCATGAAGGTGAAATCCGTTGAGATCCAACACTTTGATTTGATCCTTTGGAACACTGATGTTGTTAGTTTCGACCCTTTCCTGTCTCTTCAGGAATACATCACATAAGCCCTGGGAACTCTTGGTGTTTTTGCAACTAGCCTGGAAGCTGGGCAGAGAGTCCTGTCAGGGCAGGCTGACCTTGGCAGGGTGGACTCTACTGGGGCCAACTGGATGGTGACTCACAAGCCAAGCTCTTGACTGCAGTTTTGAATTCAAAATATTCTGACTTGAGTCCTGCGAGTGTTGTCAGGTAGGTATTTGTAGATTTGCTGGGAATCTGTTGGCCCCTAAAGACCCAAAGACCCTGAGACTGATATTGATGTCCTGGCACTTGTGACTCTCACTGGATCCCAGACTTACTCTCCATGCATGAGGTGGCTCTTCTTTCACCTCCACAGTAGTTTGTTTGGCATCTGAATGTCTGACCCTTTCTCCAAGGCCTTCCATTGTCATAACCCTGGGGTGATGTCTTAAGTCCACCACCTGAAAGCTCTCCTGTGTTGCATGCTTGGCCATTTTGCGATTGGTACTTGGCTTCTGACTGCCTTTTCCAATGCCTCAGATAGTCCTGGCCTGTTGGGGATTTGCTGCCAGGAAGTAGGAAGCAGGTCTCTGAACACTCAGGTATCTCAGCAATGGATCTGGATGGGACTTTGTGGCCCCATGGCTGGAAGCATGTGGAGGGGCTCTTTGGGTCTCCTGAGCCTCTGCAGTTGAGTGTATAAACTCACCTCTCTCTACTCTCACAGCAGATCCAGTTTTCATCCTTGTCCTCCTGGATCCTGTGATGGAAAATTTTCAGGACCCTGGCAACCTTGAAATCTCAGATGGGTGAGGAGGGATCCACAACCTGGGGGATGTTTGAGGCTAGAACTCCAGGTGGGGTCAGATCCCTTGCCACAAGCATCTGCAGATTGGGTCTCCCGTGTTTCACTGGAAGCTCTGTGATGTGTGATGCTGACTTCCTTTCTGTCTTTGCCTCAAGCAGGCAATAGTGCTCACCAGGTTTCATGTAGGGCCACTTTTCTGTTCTCAATGCAGGTTTACTAGGACCAGCTCATTCCCAGGGCTGCTGCTTGCTGTACCAGGCACCTTTTGTGTACCAACACCAAGGTCCTTCTTGGTGGTGTTATGCACATCAAACTTTGCTATGTCCTTCTTTAAGGGAAGTCCTGTAGGCACAGACCCCTTCCATTTGCTGGATTTGTAGGGTTTGACTTTGAAGCTGGAGGGCTGGGCAGTCTGGGAGAGTTGAGGCCTGTTCATACAATAATGAATAGCGTTTTCTATGAAATGTCCCTGAACCTTGGTTTCGTGAAGTGGAGGAATCTGAATATGGTTCCTTGTTTATCTTCCATATTTGTTGCATTTTGTTTATTGTCTGGCTCCTTCTGGTGCTGAATGTTCCGGCCATGCTCAGGTTGGATGGTGGCTGGCCCAATAGCTTTAGAATATATGATGCCCAGGGAAAGTTCTCAGTGGGCTTGCTAATAGCTTTGATGTTTTTGCTCACCATAAGCTTTGGTGTCTTTTGAATAACATCCATGTTTCCCAAGCAGACTTTCAGCTGATGGGCATGCCTGTATCCCTTTCTCACTGGTAGCACATGACACTACATAGGCCCTACTTTTGAAACAAGGAGGTGTTTGTTTTGGGGTAGATCTTGGGAGGATTTTGTTTTCTTGGCCTTTTTTCTCACGTACCAACTTTTGTGTCACAAGTTGATGAGGTACTGGCTGATCCTGGGAATGCTGTGGAAGTCCTTTAGCCTGGGATGGAGCTTCATCAGGGCCACAGGCGTCAATAAACCTCACAGATTTATGTTTTCCCAAGGAAGGGCTTCTGAGCTCATGCTCAATAGCCACAACTGATTTAGAGATAATAGAAAATGTATCCCAGAAAAATCGACTAAGATTCTTTTGGATAAGATCCTCCAGGACCCTGAGGTAAGAAAACAGCTGAGAGAGATGATGATGATCCATTTTCTGTCTGAAGTTCTAAAGGGTTTGGTGTGAAGCCCAGGTAAAGTTGTTGTTGGACTGCCAAAGACAGGAGGCAAAAACATCAGCCCCAATCAGAGGATCAAGAGGCCCATCCGTCTGTGTAAATATGACACCTCCATCGCCTACATATCCTATGCTCCTTAGTCTCACATCCAACTAAGATGCCTTCAAATCCCACCCTGCATAGCATATCCAGAATGAATATGCCCAGAGCCTGAGCCCACATTCTGGCATGAAAATTCCATAGGACAAAGATGTCTTACATTCCCATAGTTTGTGGTGGAGTCTTGGTCTCTTCCGCATTTTTTCCTCCATCTATACAAGCTGGAGATAGTTAAGTAGTATCAGGATGTGGAATGAGAACACACAGGAGTGAGGCATCCTCTGACAGTCTGCCCTCTGACAGTTCCTTACCCCATTCCTCCTTCCACATCTCCATGAAGATATTGCAACATCCCTCCCCACCCCACTCCACGGGGACTCAAGTGTCTTGGGGTTAGATACATCTTCTTCACTGAGGCCAGACCAGGCAGTACTCTGCTGTATATGTGTTGGGAAGCTCATATCAGTTAGTGTATGCTGCCTGATATGTGGCTCATTGCCTGAGAGTTCTTGGGGGCCCAGTTTGTTTGAGATTGCCGGTGTTCCTAGGGGGTCACCCTCTTCCTCAGCTTCTTCCAGCCTTTCCCTAATTCAACCACAGGGGCCCCAGCTGCTGTCCTTTGGTTCACTCTAACTGCATCTGCCTCTTTCAATTGCTTGTTGGGCCTCTTAGAGGGCAGCCATGCTGGCTTCTGTGTGTAAGCACACCATAACATCAGTAATAGTGTCAGGCTTTGGAATGTCCTCTTCAGCTGGATACCAATTTGGGCTGGTCACCTGACCTCCTTTTCCTCCGTCTGTTCTCCATTTTTGTTCCTTCATTTCCTTTAGACAGGGAGAATTCTGAAACACAGTTTTTGACTGTGGGATGGCAACCCCATTCCTCCACTTGATGCCCTGTCATTCTACTGGAGGTGGACTCTACAATTTCCTTCTTCCCACTGTTGAGAATTTCATCTAAGTTCCCTCCATCTGAGTCCTGAGTGTCTTTCATCTTCCAGGTCTCTGGTACATTCTGGAGGGTTCTCCCACCCCCTAACTGCTGAATTAGCCTCTTTCCATTCTTTCTGCTGGCCCTCTAGGCTTCAATACTGTTTCCTAAGTCCCACCTCAATTATGATCATGTTTCCACATTCCCTTCCCTGTCCCTTTCCCACACAAGTTCCTCTCTCTCTCTCTGCCCCCACCCCTGAGATTGCTTTGTTCTCCCTTCCAAACTGGGTTGATGCATTTTCTTATTGTTAACCTTCTTGAGTTCTTTGGATTGTAACCTATGTATTATGTGCTTTTATGGATAATATCTACTTATTAGAGAGTATGTACCATGCATGTCCTTTTGGGTCTGAGTTACTTTTGAAAGATCCTGACAGAATGTAAAAGGTCACAGAAGCCCTGAAATTGGCAAGATAGATGTCACTGTTAGCAGAACTAGCTTCCCTGATTTAGAAAAATAGAGGTGCACAATGCTCTGGCCACTCCTTTAACCTGTGTGTCTGCCAATGTTTTGACCATTCCTTGAACCCATGTGTGTGCCCACTGATGAAGCCCATACCCAGGTGTTTGTAATATTGGTTGCTGAGAAAGAGTCAGAAAATCTCCCCAACAACCACAGCCCGGCCAATCCTGAGTTGCTACACCTGCACCAGACTCTTTCCTTGTACCCCTCCCATACCCATTTCTTGAGAATAGACATTGTTTAGATCTGGAAATCCCCTACTCTCCCCCTTCTCCTTTCCCCCCTGATAGCCTACAAAAACTGGGACCTCTTTCCCCTTGAGGTCGACTCCTCTACCCCTGCATGGGATATGAGTTGTCCCCAGAGCTCTGGCTTTCTCCGAATAAAGCCTCATGTAGTTTACATCAAGTTTGGTCTATCATGAGTTCTTGAGTGTTCGCTATTGTCCTCAGGCCTGAGAGAGGGGCTCCTCTTGGAGTCTTTCATTTGGGGGCTCGTCCTGGGATTGGTGTGACCACCCACATCTACGTAGACCCACTTGGAGGTGAAAATTTTTTGTCTAAAAACATTTCTTTGAGCCGGTGAGATTCAGTGCTGAAATTTGCAGCCACTACATTTCTTGAGAAAGGGAGACCTTTGCCTCGAGATGAGGCACTGAGTGTGAACAGCAGATGTGCTGGAATCACTGGCTGCTGCTCACTTGGGGGACGCCCTGAGCGAGGGGAAGGACTCCAAGAGTGAAGAGTTGGTAGTCTTCCTAGATTGGAAGACTTAAGCACTTCCCCGACTTTTTTACATTTCTTAGTTGGTTTTTGTTTGTCCATTAAAAGATGGGCATTTGTCAGTGTGTGTTTGTTTTTTTGTGTCTGTTTTCAGGTATTTGTCAGTGTGTGTGTGTGTGTGTATGTGTGTTTTGTGTCTGTTTTCCGTGATATTGGATGGACTATAAGGCCCCCCTCCCCAAGTTTGACTTTAGACCACTGGACTGAAGTTAGATCAAGGGCCCATAATCTTTCAGTAGAAATTAAGAAGGAACCTTGGCAGATTTTTAATGTAAAATGGTCACTGGAGGGGACTTTTGGTTTGACTGTTATCTTTGAAGTTAAAGCCATTGTTTTTCAGAGAGGACCTGGGTCCAACAGGGATCAACAGCCTTACCTCATCCAGAATTCTCTGCCATAAATCAAAGCATAGATTCCCTGCATGTCTTTGAGCCCTCCCCCAGCTGCTTCCATGTGCGAGGGTGGGTCAGCACAGAGCTCTCACTTTCTGCCCTAAGAAGCAGTAAGCACAGAGGTGGTGGCAGGGCAGTGAGGACCCTGCCTGTACCAGTGCACTTTCTGGCCTGGTGAATAGAAGGCAAGGAGCTCCTCCTCCAGCTGATCCCAACCCTGGGCGAGAGCGCAGCCCCCAGGCCTGAACAGAAATGAAACCACAGGCTCCACCGAAACAGAGCCTCCTCTTCAACCCACAGCTCCCCTCAAGATCTATCCTGAAATTGAAGTGGCCAGAGTCCCCTCCCCCTCTGCCCTATCTACTGCCTCTGCAGGTCCCTGCGCCCTGCTCTGGGATTGCTGGTGGCAGTCAGTAGACTGAGGACCGCTGGACAGGACCCGGAACCAATGAGCCCAGAGTCCCAGAGCAGATAGAGCTCCTGACACCACTTCTGCCTTTTCCTTTGTGAGCTGTAGGTGACCCGCCCACAGACCCAGAGTCTCTGCAGACACTCCAATATTAGTCTTTTGTCATCAGCTGATCTGTATAATTGGAATGCTGGGTTCCCTCTGGACCGGCCAGTTTAGAACTACAACAAGGCTCAAGGTAGGGAGAGGTTGACAGTTTATCAACCGGGCTCTAGTCTAAAGGGAGCGATGAGATGCCACCAATTTGGCTCAGGTAAGAGAAGTGATGCAGGGACCTACAGAGCCCCTGTCTGTTTTTCTAGAAAGATTGATAGAAGCTTATAGATACTATACTCCTTTTTACCCGATCTCTGAGGGTCAACAAGCCGCGGTTGCTATGGCTTTTAAAGATTACATGCCATGGCTTTACAAGATTTAGTTAAGGAGGCAGAAAAGGTATATCACGAGAGAGAAACAGAGGAAAAGAAGAGAGAGAGGGAAAAGCGAGAAGAAGAAGAAGAAGAGAGGGAGAATAAGAGGGAAAGAAGACAGGAGAGGAATTTAAGCAGGATTTTGGCCGCAGTAGTAGGGGAACGAGAAGGAAGGAACAGGCCAGGGAATAGACAGACAGGGTACCTGGGCAACAAGGAACCCAGACCTGAAGGAAAAAGATCTGTCCAGAAGATTTTAGAGAAGGACCAATGTGCCTATTGCAAGGAAAAAATACATTGGGCACGAGAATGCCCAAAGAAAAAGGGAAGGGCCCCAAGGTCCTGACTCTGAAAGATGATGAATAGGGGAGACAGGGCTCAGACCCCCTCCCCAAGCCTAGGGTAACCCTGATGGTGGAAGAGACTCCCATGGGCTTTTTAATTGACACAGGGGCAGAACATTCTGTGTTGAAACATCCACTGGGAAAATTAAAAAATAAAAGAACCATATTGATTGGAGCCACTGGTCAGAAACAATACCCCTGGACCACTGCGCACTCTGAGATCTGGGGAAAGGCCAAGTGAGTCATTCCTTCTTGGTCATTCCTGAGTGTCCCACACCGCTTCTAGGAAGAGATCTTCTGACTAAATTAAAGGCCCAGATTAGATTTACCCAACAAGGGCTGAGAGTAAGTTGGGAATCTCCCACCTCCATAGTCTTAGCCCTGCAGCTTGAGGAAGAATACAGATTGCATGAAGGCATAAAGCAAACGGAGGTGCCAGACCTAAAAGATTGGTTGACTGCTTTCCCTAGAGCATGGGCAGAGACTGGAGGCATGGGAATGGCTGTCAGAGTTCCCCTGTGGTTGTGGGACTGAAAACGGATGCAACCCCTATAGGAGTGTGACAATACCCAATGATCCGTGAAGCAAGAGACGGAATCAGGCCACATATTCAGAGACTATTACAATTAGGTATTTTGGTACCTTGCCAGTCACCCTGGAATACTCCTCTACTGCCTGTAAAGAAACCTGGCACAAGTGACTATCGACCAGTCCAAGACCTGAGAGAGGTCAATAAGAGGGTCCAAGATATTCACCCAACTGTTCCTAGTCCCTATAACCTCCTCAGCTCATTCCCTCCGGAGCGAAAATAGTACACAGTACTTGATTTAACAGATGCTTTCTTTTGCCTGAAGTTACATCCCTCCAGCCAGCCCATATTTGCCTTTGAGTGGAGAGATCCTGACACTGGACAAACAGGACAATTGACCTGGATGTGGTTACCCCAGGGGTTCAAAAACTCCCCCACCCTTTTTGATGAGGCTCTATATCGAGATTTAGCCTCCTTCCGAGCTGAAAACTCCCAGATAACTCTGCTTCAATATGTTGATGACTTGCTCCTTGCTGCAAACACGGAGAGAGAATGCTGGCAGGGGACCAAGAGATTGCTAGCAGAACTGGGTGAGTTGGGTTACCGGACCTCTGCTAAAAAAGCCCAGCTATGTCAGATGGAAGTAGTCTACTTGGGATATACCCTCCGGGATGGAAAATGGTGGCTGACAGAGGCTAGAAAAAGGACTGTGACTCAAATACCAACACCGGCTACTCCAAGACAGGTGAGAGAATTCTTGGGCACCGCTGGGTTCTGCAGACTTTGGATACCTGGGTTTGCAACACTGGCCGCCCCCCTGTACCCACTGACCAAGGAAAGTGCAGAATTCAGATGGACATCAGAACATCAGAAAGCCTTTGAAAAATATTAAGGAGACCCTGCTGACAGCACCAGCCTTGGCATTGCCAGATCTAACCAAGCCCTTTGTCCTCTATGTTGATGAGAGGGCGGGGGTGGCCAGAGGAGTTCTTACTCAGGCTCTAGGGCCGTGGAAGAGGCCGGTGGCATATTTGTCTAAGAAGATGGACCCAGTAGCCAGCGGATGGCCCACATGTTTAAAGGCCATTGCTGCAGTAGCCCTACTCATTAACGATGCTGACAAATTAACTCTGGGACAGCAAATAACTGTGGTAGCTCCCCACTCTCTTGAAAGCGTTATCTGCCAGCCCCCCGACCGATGGATGACAAATGCCCGGATGACTCACTACCAGAGTCTGATGGTGACTGAATGGGTCATGTTTGTTTCTCCTGCTATTCTCAACCCTGCCACCTTCCTGTCTGAAATGGATGATTCCTCACATGTTCATTGCTGTGCAGACATCCTTGCAGAGGAAATTGGGATTCGAAGTGATCTATGTGATCAGCCGTGGCCAGGTGTTCCAAACTGGTACACAGACAGAAGCAGTTTCCTAGTGGAAGGTAAGAGGATGGCAGGGGCGGCGGTTGTAGATGGTAAGTGAGTCGTGTGGGCTGGCAGCCTGCCAGAAGGTATGTCAGCTCAAAAAGCTGAATTAATTGGCCTGACCCAGGCCCTTTGGATGGCTGAGGGGCAGTCCATCAACATTTGCACTGATAGCAGGTATGCTTTTGCTACAGCCCACATCCATGGTGCCATCTATAGACAAAGAGGGTTGCTGACGTTAGCAGGCAAGGACATACAAAATAAAGAGGAGATTCTGAGCCTCCTTGAGGCTATTCATCTGCCTACCAAAGTGACCATTATACATTGTCCTGGACATTAAAAAGGACACGATGCTGTGTCAAGGGGGAATAACATGGCTGATGTTAAAGCTAAACAGGCTGCACTCGGCCCTAAGATACTGCCCTTCAGGACTCAACAGATAGAACCTCTCCACAAAGTTGCTCTGCCAGAACTGGATCTGTGCAGCCAGAGTTTTGAGTATACCCCTGAAGATATAAAACTAATGGACAATTTATGGTTTACTGCAAAAAAAATTCACAGGGCCAACGAGCAGTCCGTAATGGTAAAACAATATAATCACAAAAAGAAGGGAAAAGATTTATTGAAAATATACATCTGCTGTCCCACCTGGGAGTCAAACCCAGCAAACACTGGTCAAAGCATCTACTTTTTATGTTTTAAGACTCTCTGATGTTGCAAAAGCAGTAGTTAAGAACTGTGTACCATGTGCTATGACTAATGCAGGAAATTCAAGATATCCTCCAGGGAGAAGACTATGAGGAGATCACCCTGGAGCCTATTGGGAAGTAGATTTTACTGAAGTAAAGCCAGCTAAGTATGGTAATAAATATCTTTTAGTTTTTATAGATACCTTTTCAGGATGGGTGGAGGCCTACCCAACAAAAAAAGAAACTGCCAATGTTGTGGTTAAGAAAATCCTAGAAGAAAATTTTCCACGGTTTCGAATACCTAAGGTAATAGGGTCTGACAATGGACCCACCATTGTTGCCCAGGTAAGTCAGGGACTGGCCATCCAACTGGGGATTGATTTAAAATTGCATTGTGTTTATAGTCCCCAGAGTTCAGGCTAGGTAGAAAGGAAAAAAAAAACTTGACTAAATTGACCTTAGAGACCGGTAAGAATAACTGGACAGCCCTCCTTCCCTTTGCCTTGTTCTGCATCAGGAACACACTGGGAACATTTAAGCTCACTCCATATGAAATCCTGTATGGGGGGGGACCTCCCCCCTCACTGAAGTGGGGAGAGTGTTTGATCCTTTAAATTTAACCTTGTTGCTTCATTGTTTACACACATGAAAGCCCTAGAAGTGGTCAGAAACACTGCCTGAGAGCAGTTCAAGAAGGCCTACGAACCAAGAGATTTGATGGTACTATACCAGCTCCAGGTGGGAGATGCAGTTCTCGTCTGATGACATCAAGTTGAGAATCTAAAACCTTGTTAGAAAGGCCCTTGCATCATGCTGCTGACCACCCCCACTGCTGTCAAAGTACAAGGCATCTCTGCTTAGATTCATGCCTGTCACGTAAAGTGAGCTCCTGAAGAATAAATCCCCTTGGTTGACCCTCATTTCTACTCTGATAGACCCTCTAATAATTTTGCTCTTACTGCTGACATGTGGCCCGATAATTCTTAATAAATTGGTGACCTTTATTAGAGAGAAGATTGGTGCCGTCCAGCTGTTAGTACTAAGACAACAATACCAGTCTCTGCAGAACCTTAAAGAAGAGATTGCAGATTAGTTCTAAGAGTAGAACTAGTAACTAGAATAAGTGGGGAATGAAAGATCCTGACAGAATGTAAAAGGTCACAGAAGCCCTGAAATTGGCAAGATAGATGTCACTGTTAGCAGAACTAGCTTCCCTGATTTGGAAAAATAGAGGTGCACAATGCTCTGGCCACTCCTTGAACCTGTGTGTCTGCCAATGTTTTGACCATTCCTTGAACCCATGTGTGTGCCCACTGATGAAGCCCATTCCCAGGTGTTTGTAATATTGGTTGCTGAGAAAGAGTCAAAAAATCTCCCCAACAACCACAGCCCGGCCAATCCTGAGTTGCTACACCTGCACCAGACTCTTTCCTTGTACCCCTCCCATACCCATTTCTTGAGAATAGACATTGTTTAGATCTGGAAATCCCCTACTCTCCCCTTCTCCTTACCCTCCTGATAGCCTATAAAAACTGGGACCTCTTTCCACTTAAGGTCGACTCCTCTACAACTGCGTGGGATATGAGTTGTCCCCAGAGCTCTGGCTTTCTCCGAATAAAGCGTCATGTGATTTACATCAAGCTTGGTCTATCGTGAGTTCTTGGGTGTCCGCTATTGTCCTGAGGCCTGAGCGAGGGTCTCCTCTTGGAGTCTTTCACTTTATTTAGGATGATATATTCTAGTTCCATCCACTTGCATGCAAAACTCATGATGTCCTCATTCTTAATTGCTGAATAATAGTCCATTGTGTAAATGAACCATATTTTCTGTATGTATTTTTCCATTGTGAGACCTTTAGGTTGTTTCCAGCTTCTGATTATCACAAACAAGGCTGCTATGAACATAGTGGAACAGGTGTCCCTGTGGCATGATGGGGAGTCTTTAGGTATATTCCCAAGTGTGGTATAGCTGGGTCTTCAGGAAGATCTATTTCCAATTCTCTGAGGAACATCCAGATTGATTTCCAGACTGGTCTAACAGTTTGCAATCTCAATAGCAATGGTGGAGAGTTTGACTTTCTCCACATTCTCCCCAACACGTGCTGTCACCCGAGTTTATGATCTTAGCCATCTGATTGGTGTAAGGCAGAATCTCAGGATCATTTTGATTTGCATTTCCCTGATTACTAAGGACTTTGAATATTTCTTTACATGCTTCTTGGCTATTCCATGTTCCTCTGTTGTGAATTCTGTTTAGCTCCATGTCCTATTTTTTGATTAGGTTGTTTGCATTTTTAGAGGTTAGCTTCTTGAGTTCTTTATATATTTTAGATATTAGTCGTCTATCAGATTTGGGGTTAGTGAGGATTTTTTTTCCCAATCTGTTGGTTGTAAATTTGTTGTATTGGCTATGTCCTTTGCTTTACATAAGCTTTTCAGTTTCATGAGGTTCTGTTTATCAATTTTTGACCTCAGAGTTGTGTTTAGGACATTTTGCCCCATGCCAATGAGTCCAGGGCTCTTTTCCACTTTCTCTTCTAAAAGATTCAGTGTATCTTGTTTTCTGTTGAGTTCCTTGATCCAGGTGCATATGTGCTGTGTACAACATGACAAATATGGATCTGTTTTCATTTTTCTACATACTGACTACCACTTAAACTAGCACCATTTACTGCAGATGCTTTTTTTTTTCCATTGTATATTTTTGGCTTCTTTGTCAAAGATCAAAAATCCATAAGTGTGTGAATTTATTTCTGTATCTTCAATTCTATTACATTGATACATCTGCCTATCTCTGTACCAATACAATGCTGAGAGAGCACAGAATTCTACCAGACTTTCAAAAAGAGATAGTGCCAATACTTCACAAACTATTCCACAAAATATAAACAGAAGGAATAGTGCCAAACTCCTTGAGGCCACAGTCACCCCAATACCTAAAACATATAAAGAATCAGCAAAGCAAATTTCAGACACATTTCCCTAATGGCCACTATGCAACATTATTCAAGAAAATACTTGCAAACGGAATCCAAGAAAACATCAAAGAAAGCAACCACCATGATCAAGTAGGCTTTTCCCCAAGTGTATAGGTGTGGTTAAATATATGAAAATCCTTCAATACATTGTAATCCACTAAATAAACAAACTGAAAGGAAAAAACCCACATGATTATCTGCCTAGATGTCTAAAAAGCATCCGACAAACCAACACTCCTTCCTGATAAAAGTCTTGGAGAGAGCAAGAGAGACGCCCAGAGGCCCAGGAGAATGAATGGAAATACACAGCCTCTGGGCTGGGATAGGGTTTGGGAGAGAGTTCTCTAGGAAGCTCCAGAGACCTGGGATAAGGGAGGCTCCCAGGAGTCAGTGTAGGTGACCTTAGCAGAAATTCCCCAAAGTAGGAATATGGAACCTGAAGCAACCACTTCCAGTAGCCAGACGGGACCCTCAGTGGAAGGTTGGGGACATCAACCCACTTGTAAAACGTTTGACCCCCAAATTGGTCCTATCTAAAAGAAATGCAGGGACAGAGATGGAGAAGAGACTGAAGGAATGACTGACCAGTGACCTGCCTATTTTTGGACCCATCCTATGGTCAGGCACACTATTAATGATGCTACAAGGTGCTTGCAGTCAGAAGTCTTTCCTAGCAGCTCCTCTGAATGGCTCTCCCCAGCACCTGACTGAGATAGATGCAGACACTCATAAAACACTGGAAAACCTTGGATGGAGGTTGGGAATTCCTGTAGAACAGTTAGGGGAAGGACTGAAGGATCTTAATGAGATGGCAAACCCATAGGAAGAGAAACAGTGTCAACCAACTTGGACCCCTGGAAACTCCCAGAAGACTGAGCCACCAACCAGGGTATACAGGGGCTGGTCCAAGGCCCCCAGCTTAAATGTAGCAGAGGGCTGCATTATCTGGTCTCAGTGGGAGAGGGCAGGCCTAATCCTGCAGACTACAGGGGTGAGGGGATACTGGGACATGGGGGAGAGTGCTGCTGCCTCAAAGGCTAAAGGAAGGGGATGGGGGAGGAACTCTGTGAGGGATGATGGGGGCAGCATTTGGGATAAATAACTAAAAGTAAAAAAGTCTTTAGTGTACTTGGGTAGATCTATAGGCTGATCTATAGGCTGTTCCAAGACAGAATTATACAGAGAAACCCTGTTTGGGTCAGGAGAGAGGCAACAGTTGTTGAATTAACACAATGGCAAGTAAGCTGCAGTTTAAAAAGTCAAATCACTCTACCTCAGTCTTATTTCTCTTCCATCAGCCTGGCCTGGTGCAGCTTCCCTGACCAGCCTAGGCCCTTAAGTACCCCACTCAAAGGCCGCCCACACAAAGGTGCCCTGGACACAGGCCCTGGGGCAGCATAGTGAGCATTGCTAAGCTGCACTTTCACTGGCAGCAACTAAGTGGGGAGCAAGGAGAAACTGCCACTCCAAAGCCTGTGATCACTGGACTCAACAACCAACTGCTGCACAGGAGATCAACTGCTTGAAGACCTAGAACCCTTTCACCTGAGGCTCCAACTTCACAGTCTGACCATGCCCCTACAAAATCACCTTCACAGTCCAGCCCCCTGCTCTCAGCCCCGCCCCAAATAAGAAAGCTCCGCCCACTTGCCCAGTTCTTAAGCTCTGGGATCCTGTGAAGGGGTGGGGATCATTAGCCAGGGCAGTGGCTCTGTGAAGGGCCTGCCTCCCAGGGACTATGCCTCCTCCTGGAGGCAAACTACCAATGTACAACTGAAGCTGCACTCCTGCAGGATCCAGTTCTCCAGATTCCCAGATCTCAGCTGACAGGTAACTTCAGACCTTGGTGGTCCCAGGAGTCATTCGCCTGGCTGCTTGCCCCACGACTAAAACACATTGGCATCGACCTTTAAAAGCTGGGTTTAACCTGTGAATCTCTAGGCAGAATCTGCAGCACTCTCTGTTTATTAATCTCCAACTGCAACAGGTCAACTGCTTAAACCACTACAGAAAATTATTCAGACAGCAGCTTAGCCTCATATATGCATAAAAATTTGAAATATACTTCTTCCCTTTACCATTGAAATATGGAACAGTGGTTCACATAGGTATTTACACACACAGGTGTATATGTAAGCTTATATACATATGGGAGGAGAAAGACCATTGACCCAAATTATCATGGTTAAATTAATCAAAGCAGGCAATGGATTGGCCTGCGGATCACTAAGATGCCTGTTGACAGGTGGTCTGCAGGAATGGGCACCTCTCAGTCAGTCACCCTGCACTCCGGAGTCCATCTGCAGCCTGTGAGCAGTGGGGCTCACAAGCTGCTAAGCTGCCTCTGAGGCCTGACTGTCAAACTGAACAGCTTTGCTCCCTGTGCCTCAGAGAGCGTTCTGAGGAAGAATGAATGTCAGCAATATTGTCTGCCTGTATCTCTTAGGACTCTCCTTAATTATTGAACAAAGAGTTGCTCTTCTTTCCCACCAAATCGCGCCTTTATAGTCAAAATGCCAAAGAATATATCCCTAAGAGTTCTGGGCTAACCTGGCACTGTGAACTTTGTAAGGAATCCTTAAGATTCCTTTCAATCCTGGCAGACAGTGGCAGGGCCCATCAATGCCCATACTTGAGTGACCTGGAAGGATGAAAGAAATGGACTCTTGAACTCTAGTTTGGACAAAATCCGTATAATGACCAATGAGGTTTGTCCAGTGTGGCCACCATACAGAGACCTGTGACCTAATTTCCTGCATGAACCGAGGGTAGGTTAATCTTGTAACTAAGCAATCGAGAGTCAGCCAATCACAGCAAAGAAATTCCAGCCAATCACAGAAATGAATTCAATTACAGGCTGCAAGTAGATCACGTGGTGCCTGCTGCACATGATGCCTGCAGCCAATCAGGATGTATCTGCAAGATTTGCTGCTCTTCAGCTGTTTAACTGCAGGGTGTGCAGTGATGCTGGAGTAGAACAGATCTGGACCTTGTTCATGTATCGGCTGGAAGCCTTCCTGTAAGGATCCCTACCCAGGAAGCAACAGAGAACCTGTGTCTCCCATGGCTTTTGCGGAGAATTCAGAGGTGCTGGGGGCGGCTCGGACTTGACTGGGGAGCTGACATGCCTGGCAATATTGAAACCATAGCATCTGGGGCACTGTAGCCCAGCCTGAGAATCCTGTAGAGTCTGGCAAGGAAGGAGACAAGGAAGTCTCAGAGCAGGTCCGTGGAGAGTAGAAAGGGGAGGCAATTTCTAGGGGAGTGCTGGAGGAATGTTTGGAAGAGGGAGGGGAAGTGGGAGGAGCCCCTGGGAACTCAGGCCCTATACTGCCCCCTGTGGGCTACAGAAAAGATGCAGGCTTCCAACTTCTCTTCCTCTTCATCCCAAGGGAACTGTCTGGAGAAAGAAGGAACTGCACCAGCCCAGGAAATGGAGCATGGTTTCATACCACAAGCCTCCACAGGTATTGCAGGTGTGTGACGCACATGTAATCAGACAGACAGATATGCACGCATTTGCACCTAAATTAGGGGAAAGGTGACCTGTGTTTTCATAGTAGGAATCTCTGGAAGGCTTTAGAGCAGCAAAACAGGCTGCTCCTCTGTTTTGATGCATCTTCACGCCCAAGTGGATGGACCCTGGGACTTGAAGCTTGCCTGGAGCTGAGTGCTGCCTAGCCAGGACCCTTCCAGGCCTGCTCAGAGCCCAGGTAATTCCTGCACTTTGAACAAGCCCCTTCCTTTGTGTGAGCCAGGCCTCTAGGATAGCCTGGGCTCCGGCTGGTCTCATGGGACAGCAAGTGCTGGAAGCCCGAAAGGACTTACTGTATGATCCCAGGTCATGCTCTTGATAACATTAGGTACCCTGCTCTGCCCTGAGTGTAGTGTTAGTGCTTTGTGTATGTTTAAAGGTCATCGGTACAGAATTCTTATGTCTGCCTTTCCTATCAATCAGCAATTCATGTCTTCTGGAGTTAAAAAGGCTCTTCAGAAATATTATTTCCTGATTGAAGGCTCTGCTTGCTTTCAGAAGTCTGTGATGGAGCTGAGGTTTCTCCAGGCTTGTGGTTTAGGCCAAGAGCAAGGGTCGCTGGGATGGTGTTAGAGAGAGGATTCTTACAGCCAACAGTCCCATCACTAGAGTTAGTGCTATGTCCTGTGAGGGCAGAGGCTTCTTGCCCATGGACACCACGACTGCACACATAGGCTTGAGAAGATGGAAAGCAGGAGAGCCCTGGTCAGAGTGACACATCTCACAAATGCCATTCGTAGTCACCACACATTGCAGGGATACAGGTTCCGTGTGGCATCTCCAAGGGGTTTTGGGAGGAGGGGGCAAATAATGACTACTGTTTTAGTTAGTGACATCATGGCAAAGCTTATAAAAGAAAATATTTAATTGGAGCCAGATTACAGTTGAGAGGTTTAGTTCATAATCCTGACAAGAAGCATAGCAGAATTCAGGCAGAAATGGTGCTAGAATGGTACCTGAGAGTTCTACACCTGGGTCCGCAGGCAGCACGAAGGAAGACTGAGTCACTAGGCCTAGCTTGAGCCTATGAGACATCAAAGCCCACCTCCACAGTGACACATTTCCTCTACCAAGGCCACACCTACTCCAACAAGGACATCCCTCCTCTCCCTATGGGCCTTTGGGAGCCATTTTTATTCAAACCACAACTGAGGAGGACAACACTACTTTGTCACCCAGGCAAGCTGAGGGAGTGCCAGGCTCGGGTCCCACAGGCTTCATTGTGGAGGACTGGCTTCTTTCCTGGGGATTTCATTTCTCTCCAAGAAGCCCATGGCACAGGAGACTAGCACAGCCCCAGCATTCCTGAGCCCTCCTTGTGATGTGTGAGATGCTGGGCGTTCTTATGCCTCTGAGTACCTATACCTACACCTGCACATATATAGAAACTAGCCAGAGGGTCAAGCTGAGCAAGTCCCTGAGGTGGGGTCCCTGGAGGGATGGTGTTTCTCCTCATATGTGAAGTCTTTTTCTCTGATACTGGGATGGCGAGTCTCACAGTGCAGCTGTGGAATATGGGTGAGTGTGAGTGTCAGTGTTATTGTCACTTCTCTGTGTGCCCTTTCCTTCTAGAAGCTTCTTCAAAGATGACGAAATGATTGATGCCTGAGGGACATGGTAAAGGTGACCCAGAATCTGGTCTCCTGTGGACTATGTGGGAAGAGTCTCCTGGACACAGACTTTCTGGGCAGCAAGGCCTGTTTGCTGTCCCTGTTTGTGATCACCTTGTTTTTCACTGGATGTCTGTGGCCTCTGGGGCTGATATGATTGATGGCCATGGCTTATGTCTCTCATCACTCTGCTTTATTGTAAGTCATAGCGACCCCCACTGTTGATAGGAGTAGCTGCCCTCAGAGGGCTGGGCATTCCTCAGCATGGCATCTTCATTATGATGGACCTCTTTGTGTCTGAGGCTATCTTTTGCACTAGGCTGTCTCTAAGGATGTCATGAGCATCCTACTGTCCCATGTATAGGAAGAGATTCTTTTGGACTTAGATCCAGCTCTGGACAGTAGCTGCAGGGAAATTACACTAACCTAAAATATTCCATTTCCTAGACAATATTATTCACATACTTCAGAACATTCCTAATCCTTGTCTTAAAATGCCTTTCTGGGTGAGATGTCACTTCTTTGATGGGCGTAGGGAGGATGTGCTCCCAACAGTGCCCACCTAGTTTCATGAGCTGAGCATGGGCTCATCTCACCAGCTTGGGTGACCCTCATCCCTGCAAGCCTTTTCCTTGCTGTTCTGCTCTGGGCCTTCTGTGGCCACCTCCTGGTTGTAGAAGTATCCTGCTGGGACTCCTTCTGAAACCTTCTCTTTGGCAACATGTTCCTTCTGCTCTCTGCTGTACCTCAAGCTCATTCAGAGAGCAGAGTCACCAATGTCTCCATGTTGCTTTTAGATGCTCTATAAAATGCTGAGAGAGAGAGAGAGAGAGACAGAGAGAGAGACAGAGAGAGAGACAGAGACAGAGAGAGACAGAGAGAGAGACAAAGAGAGACAGAGAGAGAGCAGGCTTGCTGAGGTGGGGAGTGTGGCACAGTGAGTTGGCGGAGCACTAGGGGACCATTCTGGAGACTGTTTTGTTAAGTGTATACCTCTCACTATTGTGCTTTCAGGCCCACATGCCTGCATTCTAGAGTAGAGGAAAGGTTTTTACAGGACTCAAGCCTGACTTGGCCAGATTCATTGATAATTCAGGCAGTGACACCAGGCTGCCAGGGAGGCTCAATTAGCACTCAGCAGTGACATCACTGCTGCACTTCCAGTGACTCCACAGTCATGGTGGTTTCATCATTGATACTGGAATCCTATTTCAGTCTTTATGATAGTGTCACGTCTTCAGTGTCTTCTGAGGCCTACCACCCACCCACCTGATGTGTGTCACCCATCATCTTTGCAAGGCTCGGGCTTGACTACATGCTGAGTCTCTGGGCTCCCAGGACAGCCTTGTTCTGGCAGGTTCTAACCAGGAGAGAGCAAGCATGGTCCCAACAAGGCAGGCAGTGCCTCTGTGCAATTGTATGGCCCAAGCAGAAGCAGATAGGGTCCTGCTTTGAGGCCCCTGAAGCCCTGCAGATAACCAGGAAGAGAGAGGATTCTGTAACATGGCAGCTGACTTGAACCTTTTGATGAAGTTTTTCCAGGAGCATGGGAACATTAGCAAGAGACACAGATGGTAGAAGTTGGAAAGCAGCCCAGGGAAGGGATGAGGCAGGACTGTCCCTCAGCATGGCATCCCCTGGCTCCAGAACCTGCAGGTTTGGGCCCCACCTGAACCTCACAAGATGTCAGGTGTCTTACTTTCTGACTTAGGTGAGACCTCAGGTCAAGGAAGTTAGGCTCCTGGAGGTGGGCATTTTCATGGGATGTTCAACCCTTCTAGGATGCTGGCTTTATGGGCTGAGGAAGCAGGGCTTTGGGCAATCATGGTCGACAGCAGACCATGATCAGCACACACAGAGATCATCCTGTGTGTCTTGCTCTGACTTCCTGCCATGATTGACTTGCAAGTTGTTCTAGAAATGTTTCTTGCTTGAGTCACTAGAAAAGGGATTTCTGGAGTGGCACTTGCCAGGCCTCAGTGTGTGGGTGATGCTTCAATTTCAGGTAGCTCTTCTCTTCCACCCATTTTCCTCTAGTCTCTTCCTTCCATCTTTTAGTTTCACCTCTTGGCACATCCTAGAGGGCCTTTCAGAGCTAAAGAACCCCATCATCTACACAGCCTTTCTGCCTTCACAAGCAACTTTGAACTTTTCTGACCCTGGCATTGACATGTCCTTGAGAATTTACCCTTCCCACATCAGACTTGCCCCATGTGAAGTGGGAGCCTCGGTGCCGTTCATGTCTGGTGTCTGCTCCTGGCTGTGTTGTTCCTTCACTGGTGATGATGCAGTCTACATGAATGACAGAGACTGACATGGACTTTTGGGTGGCCTGGTTGCCCAGGGAAAGGTTGAGAGTGGGCTCACTAATTATGCCTTGATACTCCTGGAGGAGAAATTTTACCTTTGCTCATTTCAGTCACTCCAGGAAGGACAGTTCATTTAATTGGCACTTCTGCTGAGATAGAAGTCCGTTCTTATAGTCTAGTCAAAGATTTAGAAGGATCTGCTTTTTCCTGAGTATATAGGAATTTGGCCTGGGTCTGTACCTTAGCCACAGGTCCTAAGTTGGGGCTAGGTCTCATTGCGAGGTAGCACTAGGCCTGGGAGCAGAATTGAGGTCATGGAGCCTGATGTCAAGGTGTGAAAGAATGAGAGATTGTGGAATGAAGCAGCTTAGGGTGGGCAGAGGAAGAGTTTCCAGAGACCAGGCAGGAGCCAGCAGAGACTCACTGAGCAGGGAGCACATTCCATAGCAGTACCTGCTGCATCTCTGCTCCAACTTACCCTCCAAGCTCTTGGGGGAGATGACTGCTGAGAACTGGGGAGTCGCTGTTCCATTTTATGCTGCAGAAGAGGGAAGAGTGAACTCATCATGGTTCAGTTATGAACTCTTGTGGTGGCTACGGGAGGCATGGAGGTGCAGTCTGCAGCCCGGGTTGGATGAGGTCAAGAGGCCTGGTAGGCAGAGTAGGGTCAGCCCCTATTGCCCATGGGCCCACAACTGCCCTGACCTCAGATATCCTTCCTATTTCATGCACCATTGACGCTTGAACCCTGCTTTGACTTTTCCTACAAGGTAAGGCCCAGGCCTTGGGGTCACTTTGGAGATACTGGTAAGCATTATGCAGAGGTGTGGCAAGTTCCTTGTAGTTTCTGAGTCTGTTCTACTACCAGCTACCTCTACAGGCTAGACTTAGAGATTAGACAGAGGATGGGCCCACTGACTGACAAGGGGAGCCCAGGAAAGTGAAACCCCAACACCGGTGTTCCTGGACTCAGGCTAGTGTCAGTGGCTGCAAGGAAAGTTTCATTCGGCCCTATCATTTATACAGTGCTTCTTCTACCAAATTCTGTGGATTTCAAAGCTACTGTATGAGTAAGAAAGAAGGAATCCTTTCAAAGAAGACTATGTCTATGGGAAGTGAAACAGTTTGTCCACAGACAGGCCTAGAGATAATCCTCCAAATCTGGATAGCACAGTTCTACTCCCCATTTGCTCCCCTCTATGAGCATTTTATGTGGATAGCTTCATTTTACGTTTAGAGCCTACAATGTATCCACGGTTTTGATTGTTTCCCTGTCACGGTTCTGCAACTCACATCCTCGGACACATAGCTCTCCTTACTGAGGAACCGGGCCAGCAAAGTCACCTTTGTAGAGAAAGGGCAGAGCCTAACTTTCATAGTACATTTTTCTTTATACTTTTGCTCTGTCCCTGATAGACACTAAAAGGGTCGGGGTTCCATTCCCTCCCTTGTCCCTGAGGGAGTTTCTTGCTCCCATTATTCCTGGGCAGTTCAACTTCCTATGTTGCCAGGATGATCTATGTGTCTTTCTTTTCCTTTTGCGTCTTTGTTCTGTGGATAAATAGTCCCACAAGTTTCAGGAACTCACTCCTTGTCCAGAGAGTTCCAGTTTCAGCTAGGTGCCTCTGCTTCACCACACATTCTGAAACTTTGTGTAAACCATATGGGCCTACTCCTTTCCTTGTCCCTATTTCCAGTTCCCAGGACTGACGCTCTGTTTTCTGAAAATATCTCAACTATCCCCTGATTTTGAAAGTGAAAATGTCAGTAGAAGGGAAGAAGAACATTGTTTTCCCCTGATTACCCTGAATATTTCACAGAATTTTCCTTTTTCTAGGTAATAGTGAAGCTTCATCTATTCTAAAGTTTAGCATGATCTCCACTGACCCAGTGGGTGGCGCTAAGGCTCACTCACCCATGGAGAACAGGGTCTGACAGTGTGCAGAGCCTGTGATAGGTGGAGCATTGCCTATGCCTGCCTGTGTCACTCAATGTCCTCCATAGAGTTCTGTTAGATGGGCCACTCAGCCTGAGGCTGAGAGAGCAGACTTTGCTCTGTATTAGTGACATGTGGATTCACAACACCAAGACCTCATCAGCAGCTTATTGACCCTCTTGTGGCTGCTGCTGGGCTCATTTAGTCTATGCAAATGCTTCACCATCTCTGATGGCTACCCAGCATCTGTGACCTCAGAGGCTTGAAGGAAGGCAGCACATACCTGACATATTAGACAAACAGAAGACTCTAGCAAACAACCCAAGTATCTTGTACACTCCTGCATTACAGTCTGCCTCTCAAACAAGCACGTCTGACACAGGAAATTGGCAATGCAAGGATGGATTTTGACTATATGACTTCCTGTATCTCTAAAACATGGTTGTTGGATGGTTTTACTGGGCAAAGTACTCAGGCGTACATGTGTGGAAGAGAATCCTGTTATCTAATGATGGATAGATAGTCTATCTGAGTAACCACACTGGCAATTTTTGTTGTCATCTCACTGACCCTAGCTAGTGTGTTGATTCATAACTACATCACCTGCTTGAAAGTTGGAGATGGCTTTACTGATGCACAGGAGGGTGTAGCCATGGCCCAGGCAGCAGACATGGTGCTGTGGATATGTAGAAAGTTCTTTTGAAAGTGCTAAAATGGGGTAAAGCAGAAACAACTGGGTAGAATTGTCCTTAAAATACCATGACTCTGTGGTGGTCACAACCCAGTGACAGGTATATTCCTACCTCTTGCCCTATCATGTGACCTACATGAGCAGCAGTACATGAGTATGGGACTGTTAGACATTCTCCTTTGTGAAGCAACTGTAAGCTGAGTAGGCACAGCCACTGCCTGCAGCAAGCTTTCCTTAGTGAGGGAGGTTCTCAATGTCTACCTTCTAAGGCTGTGAGCAATTCATGTGATGCACAGCCACCTAACCAGGTTATCAATGACCAGGGCACTCATTTCCCAGAACATGCTTATATTCCTGGGAACACGATGAGGCAGGACACTCATCTGCTGTATAACCCCCAGGCAGTAAGGTTGGTACCCAACTTGGCCAGTTGGACTGGCCAAGCATTGAACCACCCCACATGACTGTCCCTTATGCAGACCAGGGAGCTCTGGCAGTTTCCCCAAAGACTGACCCTGTCCACGTTGCACCCAGATTATCCACTGCCAGAGATGATGCACAGGAGGGTGTAGCCATGGCCCAGGCAGCAGACATGGTGCTGTGGATATGTAGAAAGTTCTTTTGAAAGTGCTAAAATGGGGTAAAGCAGAAACAACTGGGTAGAATTGTCCTTAAAATACCATGACTCTGTGGTGGTAGAGCATTTCTGTAGTATACAGAACGCCTCAGGTCCCAGGTAGTAGGCTTCCCATGTTTTAGTATGCTATGTCACCCAGCATTTATGTTCAAGGCTATTCTTGTTCACTGGCTGTATTTTAGATTTTCCATAAATTTTAATTGTGTTGCCACTGTTCTTGTGTCCTAGGCATGGTTATTTTTGGAATCTAGCTTTTGTTTTCCTCTTGAGTGTGTCTGGGAGGATTTCTGTCTGAGAAGTATCCTGGACTTTCATAAGTCATCACTGTTACTTTGTTTTCACTGGTGAATTTTACCTTTCCATATCAGAACATATTAGTGAGCAATGGGGGTCACCACCCAGGGGGTAGAGGTGCTTCTAGGAGTGAGGCTCACTGGGGATACATGAATAAATGATTTGCAGCCTGTGTAATTTTTATCAGTATCCTGTAGCTGGGGAGGTAATAGTGTGTATTCTTTGCCTACAGTAATGTTTAAAATAATCTCTCATTTTCCTGGAATCAAACACTTAGTTTTGATCTTAATAGACTTATCCATGTCTCCAAGTCAACAATTAGAATCCAGGCATTGCTCTATTCCTCAATACAGTGTCCCCCATGATCCAGGGCCTGACGTTATGGGTGTTATTTACCTACTGTGTGTTACATTTTGTCAATAATTTTGTTTGTTCCTCTATGCTTTGGGCCTCTAGCTATTTTATGTTAAGTAGCCCCAGGCTCAGAATTATTGCCATCGATCTTTTGTAGGTCTTTGAGTTGTCTTACTTCCCCAGGTTTGTGTTACACATCTGCCATCTGCTCAGGGATGGAAAGGAAGCTCAAGGCTTGGCAGTAAAGGTTACCATGGAAGCAGAGCCAGCAGGAAACTACATTAGGGCTCCACAGGGATGAGTGTTAGTGCCTCAGGGATACCGCAATGCAAACAGCAGAGGTGAAAGTAGTGGTAGGTGCCTTAACTCACCAGCACATCCAGGTCTCTGCCCACACAAAGGCTTTCCACATGAAGTGAGTGCTGCTGTGATCTTTGGTGGTGACTAGTTAAAAGATGTGGTGCCAATTTTTACTATTATTTTCAAACTCAATGAGAGAAGAAATATACATATATTCTACCAGGAACGTCCACTGTCTTAGTTAGGGTTTTACTGTTGTGAACAGACACCATGACCAAGGCAAGTCTTATAAGAAACAACATTTAATTGGGGGTTGGCTTACAGGTTCAGAGGTTCTGTCCATTATCATCAAGGTGGGAGCATGGCAGCATCTAGGCGGGCATGGCACAGGCAGAGCTGAGAGTTCTACATCTTCATCAAAGGCTCCTAGTGGAAGACTGACTTCCAGGCATCTAGGGTGAGGATCTTATGCCCACACCTACAGTGACACACCTACTCCAACAAAGCCAAACCACCAAATGGTGCCACTCCCTGGCTCAAGAAAATACAAACCATCATATATAACTTTTTTTTTTTTTTTTTTGGTTTTTGGAGGCAGGATTTCTCTGTGGAGTCCTGCCTGACTCTGCCTCTGCCTCCCAAGTGCTGGGATTACAGGCTTGTGCCACCACTGCCTGGTGCCATAATTTTTTTAAAAAGAACTTTCACTTTTAGATGGACAGTTTCATCTTTCCGTCATAAATTCTTTAAATACCATGGAGCAAAAAACTATTCTGGAGTGGCACTTGGCATTTGTGAACATACAACTTTAATCACTGAGTGACTGACTCAAGCAAAATTAAACATGCTGCCAGTGAGTCGAGTCATGTGTATCAAGGGCATTACAGTGCATGCTTCGGTGTTGTTTAGTATTTAGGTTTAAATATCATCTGTCTGAAAACTGTTTCTGTAAGTTTAGCACTGTAGGTAGACGATCAAATGTAGCATTGACCTTAACTTCCTCTTTGAGAAAAGTAATCCTATTGCTGTAATCATATTCTCATATTGAGAGAAGTCATCACGTTTTGTCAGTGTAAGTTATTGGTTCCTAGACACAGAAACAGTTTTGCTTTGTTTTTTCAGTTCTGGAGCACGAACACAGAGTTTTTAGCATGACAGGCAAAACACTCAATACCTGAGGTATGTATCGAGCTCTAAAAGTTGTAGATAAAGTTCAAAGTGTGTGTTTCACGACTGAACTCTAAAGAAGAGTTAGGGTTCCTACTACACATTGCCACACCCTTTCATTATCTCCCCCTTGAGTGTGGAATGGACCAATGATGATTGAAATGAATCTCAACAAGCAAGCAGCTAAGTAGACAAATGAATAGACTTTAAGAAAGTCGTTAAGCAGTGCCACTGAGGTTCTCAATGTCCAGACAGCTTTCCTGAGCTCAGTGCAGGATTTAAGACTCCCTTTTCTTAGCTGGGCTTCTTCTCTCCCTCATCTGGGGCGCCTGACCCATATATCGTCTACTTAGGAACTGTCACATAGCCTTGGTGAGGTTACAGCTTCAGCTTCTTTTCTCCCAATAAGAACCTGTTCATAAAATCCTGGAATTCCTCTACTTGCAAAGGAGGCCTTCTTTGGTACCAGCCCTAGTCAATAATACTTACCCATCTAGGAAATCGCTAGCCTCTTTCCAAAGATTATTTGGTCCTGGATTTACACCAAATCAAGTTAGCTGCCTCTGTGAAGCTAATCCTGAAAGTCTGTCATGTACCCAGGGTCATCCTGTTCTTTGACTCTGTCCATTCATGTGGCAGCAGCCTCCAGGAGAATGGAGAACCACAGAATGTAATATATAAAAGAATTCTGTAAGAAAACTAGTCACATCTACAATGACAGAAAAATATTTAAAAATATTTAAATTCCTATGCCTCAGGTACTGACAGAGAATGGGATAGTTAAGAAAACTGGACTCCAGAAGAAGGGAAGTAAACTTTATCAGATTGGGTGTCAATAGAATGTCTTTCCAGGAGATTTACCATCTACCCTTCTTCCTAAGGTGCCAGTGACAAACTAAGACAGGCCCGTGTCTGTCTCCAATTCTGCTGTACCTCAATGGAAAGTCAAACTCCTTGGGCATGTGGAACTGGTCAAAGCCCATCTCCCTCTTTACTTGGTTCTGATGTTGATCATAGGCTCTCAGGTCTTCAATCCCTGACTGCAGTTTTTCTTCAATTCCTCTGTATGTGAAGGGACAGTTATGCATCTCAGGGATTGCGGCATGGCCACAACTCTTTCTGCTTGGTACTCTGCTATGATCTGTGTCATACAGACCCTCAGAAGGATAGCATGAGCCACCTATCTGGGATGTCTGTGATTCCACTGTACACATTTTTACCTTTGGTTGGTACCTTTCATTGTTTTCCAGAATCTGGACAAGAACACTCACGAGGGATTGCATTTCAGCTACCATATTATAGATGACCTTGTATCTTGTTACAACCTCCTGCGTTTGGACAGTAGATGCTAGGGGGTGATCATTCTGTAAAGAATCCCCCGACCTGTTGTATTATCTGTTCAAGTTTTCATATTGTATTGGATTCCTTCTGATGTTCTTCCAAGAGCATTTAGAAGTAATCTCTCCTTTTCCTGGTTTCCAGGTTGTATCATTGAGCTGGGTGGACCTTGGGATGGAAGGCCTCACTCCCCCAAGGCTTTCCTCCTGACATATGCCTGTAGATCTTACAATACTCTGCTTCTCTTCATAGTGATAAAGCCACTTGGGATCCAACAGTTTGATTTTATCCTTCAGTACACTGATCTCTTTAGTTTCCACCTTTCATGTGTCTTCATGAGGACATCACACAAGCCCTGGAAAGCTTGGGTGTTTTGGCATGTATTCTGCAAGCTGGTCCGTTTGTGCTGTGAAAGCAAACTGACCTTGGCAGGATGTACTGTACTGGGTCCATCTGGATAATGTTTCACAAGCCAGGCTTCTGGCTGCTCCTTTGATATCAAGTCAACCTTACTGAATACTTGCGGTTTTAGACCTGAGTGCTGTGTGGTAGGTGTTTGGAGATGGCCTGGTTTTTTGTTGGCCTCTAAAGATCCAAAGTTCCTGGGATCCGTACTGATGGCTTGGTCATTGTGAATGTCAATGGATCTCAGACTCACTCTCAATGTAGGGGGCAGCTATTCTTTTTCCTCCACTATATTGCTTTGTTTGACTGTTGAAGGTGGGATACTTTCTACAGGGTCAATCACTATCACTCACCTGCAGGGTTGTCCTGAGTCCACATGTGTAAACCTCTTCCATGGTGTAAGCATGGGCATTTTGGGGCTGGTATTTGGTTGCAGCTTGCCTTTTCCCATGCATTGGATAATTCTACTCTGTGGGGGTTTTGCCTGGAAGCAAAAAGCAGGTTGCTGAATACTCAGGTATTGCTGCAATGGATCTGGTTGTGCTTTTGAGGGCCCATGGCTGGCAGCAGGTGGAGGTGTTCTTTGGGTCTCCTGAACTTCTGCAGGTGAGAATGTAAACTCAGCACTCTCAAGCCTGGCATTTGAAATACTGTCCACCCTTGTCCCTCCTGGATCCTGGTGATGTAAATTTTCCAGGACCATGGCAGCCTTGGCATAGTATTCAGCCTTGGAACGACAGATGGGTGAGGAGGCAAACCCAACCTGGGGAACTTTTGAGGCTGGAACTTCAGGTGGGGTCAGATCCCTTGCCTCAAGGTCCTCCTGATGTGGTCTCCTTCGGTATTTCTCTGGGAGCTTTGTGCTCTTTGATTCCAGCTTCCTTTCAGTGTTTGAGTCAAGGAAGAAATGTTGCTCCTAAGGGTTCATGTAGGACAGAGTGTCTGTCCTCAGTGCAGGGTTCCTGGATTTTAGCCCCTTCCCAGGGCTGTTACTTGAAGTGCAAGGCACATCTTTGTCTTCTAGACCAATACCCTTCTTGATGGTGTTATGTATATCACAGGTTGCTATATCCTTCTTTACGGGTACCCCCAAGGGAATAGACTCAATCATATTGCTACATTTGTAGGATTTGGAGTTGAGGATGGAGGGCTGGGCAGGCTGGGAGAGTTGAGACCTGCTTTTACAATAATGATCACTGTTTGCTGGGGAATGTTCCTGAAACTGGGTCAGTTTCCTGGATGGGTGGAGTGTGACAGGAGTTCTTTGTGGTTCTCCCATATTAGTTGCCTTGTCTTCATTCTGTGGCTCCTCATTGTTACGGATGATCTGACAATTCTCAGGAGGGATGGATGCTGACCTGATACCTGTAGTGTGCTGGGTGCCCTTGGACAAGTTCTGAGTGGGCTTACAAATAGTTTCTTGATGTTTTTGGATATCAGAAACTTTGGTGTTTTTCCAGTAAAGTCCATGTGGCAAGGACTGGTGTTCAGTTGTTAGTGGTGTCTATGTCCCTCTCTCATTGGTAGGCCATGCTATTCTACAGGTCCTTCTCTTGAAACAAGGGGGCATTTGGTTTGATGTAGAGCTTGGGACCATTTCCATTTCTTGGAACCATGCCACACCTTCCAAGCTTGGTTTCACAAGTTTCAGAGGCAATGGCAGGTCCTGGGAAAGCTGTGGTTGTCCGTGAGCCTGGGCTAGAGCTTGGGCAGGGCCACAGGTATCACAGAACCTCCGTTCTGACAAGGTAGAGCTTCTGAGGATATGGGCAGTAGCCAGAACTGACTCAGAGAACAGATAGGAAATGCCCCAGAATATGTGACTAAACTCCTTCCATATAAGATGCTCCAAGACCTTGAGGTAAGACAACAGCTGAAAGAGAGGAAGGTGATCCATTTTGTGAAGATGGTTCCACAAGGGTTGTCGTGGGGAGTCCTGTAGCAGTTGCTTAGTGGAACTGCAAAAGACAGCAGGCAAAACACCAGCCCCAAGCAGAGGATCAAGATAGCCATCAGTCTGTGTAAATATAGCACCTGTAGCTATACAGTGACTCATTGCCTCTGTATCACATGTTCCTTATTCTCACATCCAACAGGGCTGTCTTCCCATCCCACCCTGCATAGCATCTCCAGACCCTGAGCTCACAATCTGGCTTAAAAATTCCCATGAGAAAAAGATTTCTTACATTCTCATAGGTTGTGATGGAGTCTTGGTCTCTTCCACATTTTTTCCTCCATCTCTACAACCTGGAGATAGTTAAGTAAGAACAGGACAAGGAATGAGAACACTGAGGAGTGAGGCATCTCTCTTATGATCACCTCTGCAAGGACTCTAAAGCTCAACTATCATAGTGCAAGGAACACTGAAAGTGAGGAAGGGGAATGGAGGGATCTCATCTCTCCACTACACTTTCTTGCTCCTCCCTCAAACTGTGTTATTCCACTTACAACATATAATGCCCCCAGGATCAGTTATCTGAAAGAGAAATACAGAAGGGAGTATTGAAGCTACCTGCTGTAAGGTGGACCATGGAGTTCCCTATACAGAGGCACTGCATCAGTCCAGTGCCTTGAACAACACTCACATGTGTAGCTCCCATCCGAGCCCAACCACAGCTTCTTTCTGTCACAAAACTTGGGTGTTCCCTGATTCTACTTTCCTTCCCAGAAGTCCCTTTACTTCCTGCATATCATGTCCTTGGACACATGGCTCTCTCATCATGAATCTGGTCACTAAAGGGCAGGCCAGATGGAATATCTCTCCACAGGAAAGCAGAAGCCTTCCTTTTCCAGTAGCAATTTTCTTCCTGGTCTTGTTCTGCCCCCTCATCACATCCTGCCATTTAGAAACCACAGAAGTGAGCTGGGGTCTGTTCTTCCTCTGTCTGCTATATAAGCTGCCTGTTCTCTTTGGTCTTGAATACATGAAATCTGCATTTCCCAGTGAGCTCTCTCTCTCAGCCATTCTTGCCTCATTCACACTGTACTCACTTCCTTATTGCCTTTTTGGAAAAGTTGCAAAAGGGGCTATATATGCTACACATACCAGGAATGTCCTCAGTCAGTGTTACCCATGGAGGATCCTATCCAAGGCTGAGCTCTGCAGCTGCCTTTAAGCTGTCAGGTGATACCTGCTCCCTAAGAGTGGAGGAGACTCAAGCCCTGATCTGAGGCCCTTGATCTCATCACCTGCTTGTTGTCTCAGCAGAGACAGATGATCTCCTCTGAGCTTCTCCTGTGTCCCCACCAACTCAGAAATGCAGTCTGTCCATGGAGCCTTAGTCCTCCTTAGTGGCCTCTCTGTCACCCTGCTCTAAGAGTGTCAGGCAGACATCTCAGAGCCATTTTATCCTCTGCCGTGCCTGCCAGCCCCTGCAGACTGAGGTGCTGCTGTTTCTGGTGAGTTCCCCTTACCTGTCTGACTACCTGACCAGGAAATATGAGAGCAGCAGTGAAGAACAGCACAGTTGCTGCTCCAGTGTGTGTGAACTTATGCTTTCCTCACTTTTGGGATGTGACTTTCACTCCCAGGAAGTGGTGACACTGAGCAGTCCTTCAGGAAGGGGAGTAGTAGAAAAAGAGCACAGCTGCACACATAAAGGCAGTGGTCATGTCCATTGCTATGAACACAGAGCTGGGGTTCATCCATGAGTCTCTAATGCTATTTATCATAGCAAGAAAATTCTCCATCTTTTGAATTCCCAGGCAGCTGTCAGAACACTAACACAATGGAGCTGCACCGTGGAGTACAGCATGTGACTTGTCAGGAGGGCTGAGGTCACAGCACAGTGTGTCTGACTTTTCATTACATGTCCAGGATTACGAGTTCAGTTACAATTAGAAAATACAAACAGAACAGATTGTATTATTATCAGCCCTGTAACTCTAATTTGGAGAATCTAAAGAATGCCTCCTCCAAAGCAAACATGTTTTGTTATTATATGACAGCCTGCTTTGAGGCTGGAAGTATTTGCAATTGAAAGCATTCCAGACAAAGAGAAAATATCTGAACCAGGCTTTTTTATGAATACGAATACAGAAACCTAACTCCTTTTATTATATGTTTCATCGTGTAAGCTATGAAGTAGGAAAATCTAATTTTGTCAGTCTACTTTACTGAAATCTATTCCTCCAGAGGTCTACCCTGTATGACCCCCTATCTATAAACTACATTTTTATAGAAGTGTAAGCTATTGTAAAGGGAGGCCTTGACTCTGTAACCTACTCTCCTGGCCATTCAGAGTTTGTCAATTGTCTCTGTTTACACTGCTCCATTTATACAGTTTGTGTTAGCTCAGGGGTAGAAGTCTAAGAAGATTCCTGGAGTAATGGCCTATCTAGATATGTGCTTATCTGTGCTTAACAAGCTCCAGGGCATAAGGAAGACTTCCAAGTCATGGCCAGATGAAGTTTACTTTAGGATTTTCCTAAAACTATTCATGCATAATTTGTCTCACGAAAGGACATGCAGAAAGCCCCCAGGAATGCAGCACACAAAGGACAAACCCAAAAGTGACAGACAGAATGACAGCAGCCACAGCCTGTGGCTCAGCCTTGAACCTTGTCAAGCAGTTATGCTTGCTCCACGACCCCCCACCATTCCCAGTGGACATGGCTGTGCCGTGTTTCCTTTTGAACACTGTTCAGTTCATTAGTCCATTTATTGACCACTTGTCCTTAGAGTTGAATATCTGCAGCTCTTTGTACATCTAGATGTTAATACCCCACAGTGATGAGCTTATCCAAGGCTCTAGGAGGTCTGATCCCCCTAATGATAGCATCTTGTTTTGTGCAGAAGCATTTTAATTTTGTGTCATCTCATTTTCCAGCACATGGGGCCATCTCCTGTGCTGTTAGGTACTCCAATCAGTTCTGCCTTTGCCTGTGTATGCAGTGTCTTCCTTCTTCCCCCTCCAACAGCTTCAGCATTCAGGGTTTCAATTCAGGTCTTCTGTCTATTTTGAACTGATACTTGTACAGGGCTCAAGAGGCAGATCTTTCTCAATTCTTTAGTTTGATTCAGTTTCAGTTGATTGTGCCACCCAGCCCCAGGCATGTCTACATTTGTCTGGGCCCTGGCCCTGGCCCTGGCAAACAAACCTTGCCCCCAACACCTCCTAAACATGTGACCCCACCCTGGCACAAATACACAGTCTTGGGTGCTCAGACAGGTCCCATTGAACAGGCCCCATCCCCTTCCCCCAAGGCCCAGGCACAAAGACCATCCCCAGTGGTTCAAGTCAGGTCTTCCCCCTGGGCTCCTGAAGTGTGGCATGTACCTGAGGGCCCTACTAGTCAGGATGAAAAAGCAGGTGGATTTCTGAGCCCAGGAGCTCAAGATCAGCTTGGGCAGTGCGTCTTTAGACAAACCTCAGATTTAGCTGTGTGTATGTGTGTGTGTGTGTGTGTGTGTGTGTGTGTGTGTAGCTCAGAGGCAGAGTAACAAGGCCTTGCATGTCATCACCAGCACACACAAAAGAAAAAGGTGACAATGCAGCCCTCTGGCTATTCCTAGCCCCTCTTCCTCAGGCTCTCACCTCCTGTGTAAGGAGCCGCCCTCACATTGGCCATTACAAGATGGCGCTGATGGCACTGGCACCTGTGTAAACAAACCATCTGCACATGCGCTGGGGTAGTTTCCCACCCCATGTGCTCTGCCTTCCCCGTGACGACAACTCAGGCCAATGGGCTGCAGCCAATCAGGGAGCGACACGTCCGAGGCGGAGGACAGTCCTCCATAAAAGGGACGGGTTTTCGCCATTCAGGGGATCTCTCTATCTCTCTCTCTCTGGCGCTCTCTTCTCCACTGGCTCCTGAAGGGGTAAGCAATAAAGCTTGTGCCGCAGAAGATTCCGGTTGCCCTGAGTGTGTTCTTACCAGGGGGACACAAAAGCGCGGGCAATACTCCTGAGAGTGCAGCTCCTCATCCCTGCCCCAGCACAGGCCCCTGCACAGGTCACAGAGGACTTTGTGTGTCGGGGGTGCGGGGATTCTGAGCTGAGGATTTCTTTCTCTGCATTCCTTGAACTTTCTTGCATCTGAGAACACTATGACACATGAGCATATACCCCACAGTTGGCTCTTTGTTTTCTATGCTGGGACCAACCCTGTTCCAGACTGAGGTGACATGCCATGTCATCCAGGAACTCCTCCAGACTCTGAAGCAGCTCCCTTCTCCAAATGGTCTCCCTTGCTCTTACCTTTAAACTCACAGACTTTTCCCACACATGCTTCCTTGTCTCTCCTTGTGTGTGCATGTACATGCATTCATGTGTGCACATATGTGTTCATAGGCTCTAGAGACTGACCAGGGTTCCACGCATGGTCAGCACATGTGAACTCTGTCATCCTGCAGTAACCTCACCTTTCTGGGCTCCCACCCACTAGACTTCAGCCCATAGACAGAACATCATCTTTGCCACTATAGTATGTGTAGGACCTCATGCTTTGCCTGACACATACCTATCTGTGTAGGTCTGCTGAACAAATTGGTACCTATGTTTGCATTGTAGAAAGTCTCTAGAAAGATTGGCATGCTCTACAGCCCAGCCTGTCACAATTCCTCAGGAGGATATTGGATGCTGGAGGATGGGTGACTATGAGAACAAGTGTCACTTACTGTGAGCAGGTTTAGGTCAGCATTAAGTCAAAAACCAGGCTTCAGGAACCTCATCTTCTACCTCTGGCTGGTACTTAGTGGATTCAGTGACATCTTCAGCAATAAGAGTCCAGTAGGGTAGGACTCCATTTACCACCAGTGCTGTCCTGCCAACTCAAGGAGCCACTCTGCCTACCTGAGGGTGCCCAGTCGATACAGCAGGCACCTTACTCAGCATGGCTTGACACAGCTCCACTGGGTGAGAGTTCTAGTCCTGTGACAATCCATTTCCTTGTGGGTCTGCTCCCAAAGGTGGCATTCGGCACAAAGTAGAAAAATGACTCTGGGTTTGTGAGGGCTTCTGTGTCCAAGGCCTGACAGGGCCAACTTATCTTTCCAAAATGGAACAGCACCATCTCAGTGATCCAATCAATCCACTGGGTTGGTAGTAAAAATCAAACCTCTTGGAAATATGTCAGGGGAGGAGATGGCAATACCACCGGGCACCAGAGCCTGGACTGAGGAAGCTAAGAAGACAAAGAAAACATATAGCAGAGCTGCCCAAGGCTAGGCCAGACAGAAGCAGGGATGGTCTCCTCCTGAGCTGGGACTTTCCTTCTTCTCTCTGCCCACACCTCTCCTACCCATGCCAGGAGCAGCTTTCAAAGCTACCTCCCATTTGTGCAGCTTTATCCTAAGCACTCCTCATGGCTGCCCATGCCCTGCCCCTCCAACTCCACTCTTCAGGGGACTTGATCCTGCTTATCCAAGACCTCTCTACCACCCAATGCATCCATTCCTCTCCCTCACCACAGTATCTAGAATTTCCTCAGGACAGATTTTCCTTCTCCCCGCAATCCCCAAACCCCATTCTCTCCTTACTTTCCCTTCTCTCTTCCCCGTAGCCCTTCCTACTCCCCATCCCTTTTTCTATATTTCTTCTTCTCACCCCCTCCCCTGTTTGGACTTACATGATTTCTGTATTTCTCTCCCATGCTGGTCAGTGAGAAGATTGCTAAGTATGCAGGGACCAAGCTGGTGAATATCTGAAGCTTGTAAGGCCCTCATCTCTCTTTCCAGAAGTGACTGACAGGGGCTTTGTGGGTGCCCAGTCCCACAGGTGCTCAGGATCTAGGGGTGGGAAAATAGTGAACTATCTTTTTCTGGCTCCAACATATAATATTGGGACCACAGTGAAGCTGAAGGAGGCAGGAAGTGATAGCTCAGGCCCAGCAGCTAGATGAGTTATGGGATGGGGGCACGGGGCGTGGGGTGGTATGCCCTGCTGGTGTCTAATGGTGTGGAGGGAGGTACACTCCTGCAGTTCTGGCCTTGACCTTTCCTGTGGGTCTCAGTGCACACCAGATCTAAAACAGGCCCATCATTCAAGAACCATAGAACTGGGCATGTTCTTCACCCCCTACAAAAGATACGTGGAAAGGACTCTATTAGAGACTTTGACATAGACAGGAGTTAGCATGGAACTAACCTACTATACCACAGCTCTTCACCAGAGTCCTCCCTTCTGAACTTCTCTTTTCCCTTTTACCAAACCCTCCTCCCTCCCCTTCCACCTCAGTTTACACCCTGTGCTGTCCACTTGTGGCTCAGCTTTCCCATATCAGGGAGGAATCTCCTTCTAAGGTGATATCTTCAAATCCCACCCTCCATAGCAAATTCAGAAGGGAGATGCCCAGACCCTCAGCTCACATTCTGATATGAAAGTTCCATAAGACAAAGCCTTCTTACATTTCCGTAGATTGTGATGGAGTCTTGGTCTCTTCCACTTTTTTTTCCTCCATCTCTACAGCCTGGAGACAATTAAGTAGGATGACCAAGAGGAAGGAGAACCAACAAGAGTGAGGCTTCTCTCTTAGGGGACTACTCATGCTAGGACTCTAATGCTCAACCACCATAGTGCAACAACAGAACACTGAATGATTGTAAGGGGAATGGGGGGCTTCAACTTTTCATTTACACTTTCCTTGCACCTCCCTCCACCCACTCCAGTCATCCCCCTTACAAGAGTGCAAAGTCCACAGGATCAGTTATCTCAAAGAATCCGCAGCTGGGAGAATTGAAGCTATCTGCTTTCAGAAGGACCTGGGAATCTCACATACAGACACATACACCACTCCAGTGCCTTGAATCACACTCCCTTGTGTAGCTCCCAGCCCAGCCAACAACAGCTTCTTTCTATCACACAAACTGATGATTCCTAGATGCTGATTTTCTTCCCAGCATCCCCGTCTTCCTTCCTGTATCTGATGTCCTCAGGGAGCATGGCTCTCATCATGACCCTCTTCACTGAAGGGCAGGCTGGCTGGAATTCCTCTCTACAGGAAAGTAGAAGCCTACCTTTTACAGCAGCAGTTTTCTCTTGGTGTTGCTCTGCCCCCTCTGCACATCCTGCCAATTAGAAACAACACAAATGAGCCAGAATCCCTTCTTCCTCTCTCTGGTAGACAAGCTGCCTTCTCTCTGTGCCCATGGATGTCATGAAGTCTCTATTTCCCTGGGAGATCTCTCTCTCATTCATCCTTGACTCACTCATACTGTGCATAAACCCCTTCTTTTTAGCCTCATTGTGAAAATAGAAGTAGGCATTGTCTATGCCACAGTTACCAGGGATGTCCTCAACCAATGTTCCTCAGACATGATCCTACCCAAGGCTGAGCTCTGTAGCTGACTCTGGGCTGTCAGGTGATATCTGCTTCCTCAGAGCAGAGGAGACTGAAGCCCTTGTCTGAGGCCTTTGCTCTCATCACCTGCTTCACATCAGCTTTGCATACACAAAAGCAAGCACCTGAGAAAAGAACAAATGAACATTCCTATAGGTTGTCCTGTTCTCTCACCAATTCAGTAATGCAGTGTCTTCATGGAGACTCGGTCATCCTTACTGGCCTCTCTGCCACCCTGTACAGTTGACCTGAGAAATTCAGGAAGACAACTCAGTGACACTCTCATCTCTACACTACCTGATTGCTCCTTCAGTCTCTGGAGTATTCCCCTCACTTGTCTGTAGCTAGAATTTAGCTAGTTTGTAGGTTCATCTCCCTTCCATCTTTCTTCACCCTTTTCTTTCACCCATTCTATCCCCTAACACTTGATAGGGGGAAAAATGGATAGAGGGAAAGGGGTAGACATTACTGTTAGACTATTTTCTGCTGACTAGAGAAGTTTAGTTCCTTGGGGAATATTTGAAATTTACTCTCAGGATATCTTCTTCTTCTTTCTTCTGTGCACACCACAACTTACCAAAGCCCAAACACCAGCACTCAGTAGAAAACAACAATGGATAACACACAAGGCCTTTCAAGGGCCTAGCACTTATATATCTTCTAAAAATTCCTCAGTATTCCAAATGTCGCAAAAACATGGAAATTATCTGCCGCTGGTAAAATCACACCCCTGTTTGTATATGAGACAAATCATAGTCAGATGCTGTTGACAGTATGAAGCTGCCCCATTTCCCACACCTGACATTAAAAAAAACCCATATTCTTATATTTGTGTTTTAAAAAATTACAAAAATTTCCACTACTCCTCATTTTCTAAAAAACATGAGAGTAACAATCATGAAGAACAGAATGCTGCTCCACTCTGTATTAACCAAGGTTCTCCTCACTTTGGGGATGTCCCTTTTGCTCCCAGATGGTGGAGACACTGGGTACTCGTTCAGGAATGGGATAAGTAGGAAAAAGAGCCCCACTCCACACACAAAGGCAATGCCTATGTCCATTGCTATGTCCATGAAACTGGGGCTCATCCATGAGTCACTAACGCTATTCATGATTGGGAGAAAATTCTCCATCTTCTGAACAGCAGAGCAGCTCTCAGGCTACTGAGTCATAGGGTGCAGGTTGATATGTGTCAGGAAATCTCAGTCCACATCACACAGGTGTGGCCTGCTCATCACGAAGGTCTCCCGGCAGAAAAGAGGGTACCACAACCCTTCCCTAGCCTCCAGCCCTGGAGCTCCACTTGCCTCCTTTCCCTTCTCACCCCTGCCAAGTCCTGATGCTAAATCAGACAAAAATAGATCTCTATCTATGTGTTGTTCCTTCTTTCTGAGTCCCAGTTTTTCTGTGTGTCAGCATATGTCTTGTGCAACCTTCTTTAATATGGCTTTAGCCTCCCCTGTAGCCCATAACCCACCAGAGGTAGTAGAAAAGAAAGGCTATTAGGTTATGGTGAGAGCATACGTGCTTAGAGATAGTTCTTTTATGCAATTCCAATGTTTGTTGTTCTCAGTCCAGTCCTCTAGCAAACACCATACAGCAATCAGCTCCTGTAGAACAGTCCACTGGGCAGACCCCAACCATAAATCAACAGAGGCAGTTGAATGCAGAAGAAACTCTATGGATCGCAGATGGAAAGGAGTCCAAATTAGCAGCAATAATTGTCACTAGCAGTGCCCAGAAGAAGTTCTTTGGCGAGTTTCTCTCTAAGAACACTCCCCAGACAAAGCTCAGCAATGCAATATAATGTGAACCAGTGCATGCTTGCTGTCAGCAAATTCGAGCAAGGCAGTGCTGGGTGAAGCAAAGCTGGAGCTACCAATGTCTGGGTGGTGATATTAATGTCCTTTCCAAACATCATGTGTCCTTTCTCATGTTTGCTATAGCAAACGTCCTTTCACAAGTGTCTGCTTCAGCCAAGCATTCTTTGACCTGTCTGCCCCATCAAAACATAAGTATAACCCGAGTCTCCAAAGAAACAAGAAGTTTACACTTTACCTTTCCCCCTGGAAGGTTTCTGCTTTTGTCCATCAGGTTCTTAGTTATTGACACAGTGGGCTTCTCTGTGGACCTTGAGTTCTTTCTTCGGGATTGTTCTCTCTGGTTGCCTTCTGTCTTTAGACCCACATCTGTCTGTTATGTGATCACAGCTTGTCTCAAGACAGACACATAACTTCCTTTTGCCTCCTCTTTACTTAGCTTTGTGTCATCATTCCGTATAGGCTAAAACAATATATTTTATTGTCTTCAGATATATACTGGTTAGGAAAATTAAATTCAGTTCTTAGCCATAATAATGCATGTGGCTGGGCTGGAGAGATGGCTCAGCCATTAAAGGCTATGCTCACAACCAAAAGTATAAGAATGATGTTGCAAAATATAAACTCTACCTTGAGTGATAATTGGAATGATTTGTAGTGTTTTGATTCTTTTCTTTAAATGGTCAATTTTTTTAAAAAGCAAACTCTAAAAGAATTTATTTAGGTATTTAAAAATACCTATTTGTCTTGCCATTGGGAGTAGTGCCACAATTACCATGGATGTGCAGGTATCCCCTTGGCAGGATGTAGACTGCATCCTTTGTGTCCATGGTCAGAAATGGTACGCCTGAACATATAACAGTTTTATTTTTTTAATTTTTTATTAGGTATTTTCCTCGTTTACATTTCCAATGCTATCCCAAAAGTCCCCCGTAATCACCCCCCCACTCCCCTACCCACCCACTCCCCCTTTTTGGCCCTGGCGTTCCCCTGTACTGGGGCATATAAAGTTTGCAAGTCCAATGGGCCTCTCTTTCCAGTGATGGCCAACTAGGCCATCTTTTGATACATATGCAGCTAGAGACAAGAGCTCTGGGGTACTGGTTAGTTCATAATGTTGTTCCACCTATAGGATTGCAGTTCCCTTTAGCTCCTTGGGTACTTTCTCTAGCTCCTCCATTGGGGGCCCTGTGATCCATCCAATAGCTGACTGTGAGCATCCACTTCTGAGTTTGCTAGGCCCCTGCATAGTCTCACAAGAGACATCTATATCTGGGTCCTTTCAGCAAAATCTTGCTAGTGTATGCATTGGTGTCAGCATTTGGAAGCTGATTGTGGGATGGATCCCAGGATATGGCAATCACTAGATGGTCCATCCTTTCGTCACAGCTCCAAATTTTGTCTCTGTAACTCCTTCCATGGGTGTTTTGTTCCCATTTCTAAGAAGGGGCTAAGTGTCCACACTTTGGTGTTCGTTCTTCTTGAGTTTCATGTGTTTAGCAAATTGTATCTTATATATTGGGTATCCTAAGTTTCTGGGCTAATATCCACTTATCGGTGAGTACATATTGTGTGAGTTCCTTTGTGATTCGGTTACCTCACTCAGGATTATGCCCTCTAGGTCCATCCATTTGCCTAGGAATTTCATAAATTCATTCTTTTTAATAGCTGAGTAGTACTCCACTGTGTAAATGTACCACATTTTCTGTATCCATTCCTCTGTTGAGGGGCATCTGGGTTCTTTCCAGCTTCTGGCTATTATAAATAAGGCTGCTAGAACATAGTGGAGCATGTGTCCTTCTTACCGGTTGGGACATTTTCTGGATATATGCCCAGGAGAGGTATTGCGGAATCCTCCAGTAATACTATGTCCAATTTTCTGAGGAACCGCCAGACTGATTTCCAGAGTGGTTGTACAAGCTTGCAATCCCACCAACAATGGAGGAGTGTTCCTCTTTCTCCACATCCTCACCAGCATTTGCTGTCGCCTGAATTTTTGTTCTTAGCCATTCTGACTGGTGAGAGGTGGAATCTCAATGTTGTTTTGATTTGCATTTCCCTGATGATTAAGGATGTTGAACATCTTTTCAGGTGCTTCTCAGCCATTCGGTATTCCTCAGGTGAGAATTCTTTGTTTAGCTCTGTACACCTTTTTTAATAGGGATATTTCTTTCCCTGGAGTCTAACTTCTTGAGTTCTCTGTACATATTGGATATTATCCCTGTATTGGATGTAGGATTGGTAAAGATCTTTTGCCAATCTATTTGTTGCCTTTTTGTCTTTTTGACAGTGTCCTTTGCCTTACAGAAGCTTGCAATTTTATGAGGTCCCATTTGTCTATTCTTGATCTTCAGCACAAGCCATTGGTGTTCTGTTCAGGAGTTTTTCACTTGTGCCCATGTGCTTGAGTCTCTTGCCCACTCTCTCCTCTATAAGTTTCAGTGTCTCTGGTTTTATGTGGAGGTTCTTAATCCACTTAGACTTGAATTTTGTAAAAGGAGATAAGAATCATTTCTCATTCATCTACATGCTAATTGCTAGTTGAACCAGCACCATTTGTTGAAAATGCTATTTTTCCCCCAAATGGATGGTTTTAGCTCCTTTGTCAAAGATCAACTGACCATAGGTCTATTTTCATTTCTATGTCTGCAATTCTATTCCATTTATCTGCCTGCCTGTCACTGTACCAATACCATGCAGTTTTTATCACAATTGCTCTGTAGTACAGCTTGAGGTCAGGGATGCTGATTCCATCAGAAGTTCTTTTATTGTTGCGAATAATTTTTACGCTCCTGGGGTTTGTGTTATTCCAAATGTATTTGGAAATTGCTCTTTTTTTTCATTGATGAAGAATTAAGTTGGAATTTTGATGGAGATTGCATTGAATCTCTAGGTTCTTTCGGCAAGATAGCCATTTTTACTATATTAATCCTGCCAATCCTTTAGCATGGGAGATCTTTCCATCTTCTGAGTTGTTTTATAAATTCTTTCTTCATAGACTTGAAGTTCTTATTATACAGATCTTTCACTTGTTTAGTTAGAGCCACACCAAGGTATTTTATATTATTTGTGACTATTGTGAATGGTGTTGTTTTCCTAATTTCTTTCTCAGCCTGTTTTTCCTTTCCTAAGTTTCTGTTTTTATGTCCCCCTTTAAATTTCCGAGTTGTTAATTTGGGTACCGTCTCTATGCCATTTAGTTATTTTTGTTAAGGGTTTATCTATTTGTTGATTTTCTCAAAGAACCAGCTCTTGGTTTTCTTGATTCTTTGTCTCATTCTCTTTGTTTCTAATTGGTTGATTTCAGCCATAAGTTTGATTATTTCTACTGTTTACTGCTCTTGTGTGTTGGTTTGCTTCCTTTTGTTCTAGAGCCTTCAGGTGTGCTGTTAGTTAAGTAGTTAGTGTAGGAGCTCTCTAATTTTTTATAAATGAAATCAATGCTCTGAATTTCCCTCCTAGCATTGTTTTCATTGTGTCCCATAAGTCAGGCTATGCTCTGCATTCTTTTTCAGTACATCCTAGAAAGTATTTTTTATTTTATTTCTTCCCTGACCAAGTTATCTTGAAGTATCGAGTTGTACAGTTTCAATAAGTGTGAAGGTTTTCTGTTGGTTCATAACTTCTGTTAGCTACACTGTGTGTCTGCTTACTTTTTGTCTCAATGTCCTGTCCAGATATTTAAGGAGAAATGCACACTCTGGGGAAGGTTTGAGGCTGGAAACACAGGGAGGGTGAGATCTTTGCCTCTAAGTTCTCCAGATATGGTCTCCTCCTGCATTTCACAGGAAGTGGTGTGATGTTTGATTACAGCTTCCTTTCAGTCTTTGAATCAAGCGGGGGAATGACACATGGCAGTGTTCACATAGAACACCTTCTCTGTCCCCAGTGCAGGGTTCCTGGGTTTCAGCCTCATACCAGGCATGGTGCTTAAAGTGCAAGGCACGTCTTTGTCCCTAACACCTAGGCTCTTATCATAGGCATGTTGTATTTTATGTTTAACTATTACATCTCACTGCACCCAGACTCCATCATCTGTTTTGACATGTAGCTTTTGTAGTTTCACACAGAGGGCTAGGCAGGCTGAGAGAGCTGAGGCCTGGTCTTGCAATCATGATAACTGTTTGCTGAGAAATGTCCCTGAAGTGGGCTCAGTTTCAAGGATGGGAGGAATCTGACAGGGGTTCCTTGATTTCCTCCCACATTAGTTGCCTCATCTTCATTCTGTGGCTCCTCATGGTGCTGGAGCATTTGACTGCTCAGGAAGCATGTAGGCTGAACTGATAGCTTTAGTGGGCATGGTGTCCTTGGACAAGTTGTCAGTTGGAGGTTTTTAATGACTTGTTCTGTTTCTTTAGGGGATATGGGACTGATTAGAGAGTTTACCTGCTTTTGACTTACTGTCTCATCATTTTCATTGTACTCTAGGAAGTCTTTCATTTCTTTCTTTATTTCTTCCCTACCAAGTTATCATTGAGCAGAGAGTTGGTCACTTTCCATGGCTATGTGGGTTTTCTGTGTTTTTATTGTTAATGAAGCCTAGACCTAGACTGAGGTGATCTGATAGGATGCATTGGATTATTTCAATCTTTTTGTATCTCTTGAGGCTAGTTTTGTGAGAGTTTATATGGTCTATTTTGGAGAAGGAACCATGAGGCACTGAGAAGGTATATATTTTATTACCTGGTGGCAGTTAGTATATATGAGGTGGCAATAGGGGTGAAGAAGGCTGAGACTTAGGGCTGTAAATTTGGATGGCTGTGGGAATTGAAGGGTATCCAGTAGGGTGTGATAGCTAGCATTGTATGTTAGTTGTCACTTGAGGGATTTTTCCAGGAGGACTGACACCTGTAATTTTAAAATGGAAAGCAACTGTGCTGAGTCCAGCTAGCATGGCCTACTGAATAAATATTTTTGGTGTCAGTGTTGCAGGGACCATGTTCAAGAGGACCTTATTCTTAGCACAGTGTATGGGGAAGTATCCAGTAAATCAAGGTCACAAAGTATGGAGGATGGACAAAATTTGTGCAGCAGAGCTCAGTGCATAACAGTGTGTATGTGGTGGGCCGAGATCAGGGAAAGGTGTCCAGGAGGACCTGATTCCTAGCAGTCTTTGTGGAGTGTGTGTGTCTGTGTGTGCATGCATGCACACATGCCCTACTGGTCTGCTATCTAATGTGTACCTGGGATTTGTTGGAGGACTACTGGCAGAGGCTCATACCTAAGAGGGAATGTTGGTTAGGGATAAACATGCAACAGGACCTGAAACCAAGAAGTATATTTGAGTATGCAACCTCCAGGGAAGGGGTGCACAGCGAGGCCTGCCAGACACCTGTGGCATTGGCATAAGCACAGGGGAATATCTTGCAAGGTCTGCTTCTAACAGCATTGTGGAATAGGAAGACTACATGCCCTGACACCTAGATGTGTGTATGTGGCAGTGTCCCTTGTGTGTCCAGCCTAGTGGTCTTTGTAGGGAGGCAGAAGAGGTGAACGTGTATCTAGAAGACTCTGATATCTAGCATTGTATGTGAAATGTCAGCCTGTGGGTGTAGTCCTGCAAAGCCTGATGTGTATAAATTTTAACAGGAGGGCATCACCTACACCACTGTAGTTTAGATGACAATGGTGAAGGGCTATCAACAAACACAGTATTTGTGGTTTAAGAAAGGGGGAAGGTCAGTGAGGCCTGGAACTTAGTTGTGTATGTATGGCTCCAGAAGTTTGTGCAGCCCAACCTTACACTGAGACCCCATGATGCTGGACAGTATGGAGGGAGTGTCGGGCTGGGGATGTTTTTTATCAGGGGTGTTGGCAGTGATGAAGTCTGACACCGAACCAGGTCTGAAATGGGGTAGCATTTTTGTGCACTGTGGTATGTTATCTCTGTCCTTCCTCACCTTCTAAGGGATCTCTGATTATCTTTAAGAAAGACCCACAGGCCTATATCTGTACAGAATATGGAAGATGGGTCTTCTGTTCCAAGAGAAGAACTGTGGGAAAAATTGAGAGATGGGAGAGATTCAGCAGCCAGACATACAGGAAATCAGATGTACTGAGTATGAGGTTATGGGACACGTGGCAAATGTGAATTATAATAAAGGGGTTAATGAAGTTATACAAACTTGTTGTGGGGTAGCAAGGTAAGGCCTTAGGGACAATAAATAAAGGTAAGTCATCATGTTATTATTCAGGAGCTGGTGGGTCAAGACATTCCTGCAATAGTTCTGTGAAGTTGTTCAGGAAATAACAGTGAGTATAGTCTGGGGGTTGGATTGCCACGGGCCTGATACATAACAGTGCCTGTGGGGTGTCATCAAAGGAAGGGAGGTTATGTAACAAGACCTGTTATCTGCCTAGCAGTGCCTGCAGAATGGGGAGGGCAGAGGGCATGGTACCTAGAAGTTTATGTGCTGGAGAGCTGTGTAACAGTACTCAATAGCCAGTTCCTTTGTGGATTGCAGGGGTGCCCAGCTGGCCCTGCTATGATTCCTGTTCATCCACAGTAAATGCCACATGTGCTGCTGTGTAACAGGCTTTCCAAGATGCCCTCCCAGGGATACTGTTTCATTACACTGGAAGAGCCTGTGCCTTGGAGGCCTGCAATCTAAAAGTGGGTATGTGGCACTGACATGGAGGTGTCTGTCTGAGTTTGGTGAATCACTAGGCTGCTGGCTGCCCCTAGTGATGTGTGTAATAGGGCCTGATTTATAGGGTGTTATGGGGCATGAATGTATAATACAGTGTACACAGCTACAGTTGGGCAGGGCATATCAGGGTCAGATTATTTAGTGTGCAGGCAAACAGCAGTTTTGCTGCTAATGATCTAGAAGTGGGAAAGGGGTTTAGGAGGGGCAGGATGGGGTAGTTAACTGTTTTCCCTAAATAAGCTGTTCTATACAGATTGGGTCTGTTGTCTCTTTTTGCAACTCCCAGTTGCCTGGGATAGGGTCAGTTACATTTCTTCTGTAATCCCCAAATATCAGGCTTTCTGGACATGTGAGATCAGTTTAAGGAGTCAGCGTTCATGAAGGTCCATTTAATTATTACATATCTTTCTTTCCCCTAATATGCAGAGAGACCAGACATAGTGAAAGGGGAGTTCGGGAGTGAGAGCTGCCCTGGCTGAATCATTCTATCATACATGTGACTTGAGAAAAAGCATACGTGTACTACGTTGTTGACTAGTATCTAACAAAGAACAGGGAGTCTTTGACAACAAGTGGTTGGTACTTTCCTCGCGAGCATGGCAGGGAGGGGAGCCTGCAGAGAAGTCTTAGCTATTCTGGGGGATGTGATGGCACAAACAGCTGTTGCAGCAGGCTATGCACTTATCCAAATGCTGATTATTCTCAGCTCCTAGGAGGTATCAAGGCTACATCTTCAGTTCCCTGCAAGCCCAATATTTCCTTACATTTCCTGGGAGAAAAAGAGGTCTCAACCTTCCTGTTATTCATCTTCATGAGCAGAAGGGTGGGAAGTCCAGCTTGGAGGCTGCATTGGGCACAGGCTGTAACCCATGCTCTTCTGCACTGCAGTGGATGCATGCTGTACGCTGTGTCCTCCTGGGCTGCATGGAGCCCTACTCTAAACCAAACCCTCATGGGCTGCAGTGGAGACCACGTGTAAGCTGTGCTGTCCTGGGTTTCACAGGTGTCCCTGCTGGATCCTCCTCCACTGTGAACTGAGCCTAGGACTGCCTAAGGAGAGACTTTGCTCTCCAGTCTCAGAGGGTCCAAGGTCTGCCAATGAGAACAGGAAGAGCATACATTCATGGGGAGAAGATGTCAGTGGGCAATGTTGTCATCCCTCCCTCTTCATGGACTTCCCGAATTTATCAGAGTTCCTGTGGAGCCAGGAAGTAGAGCACACCCAGGATTATCACACCTAGACATTTACTATCATTTTCCTGACCCGCCTCTTTTGTGAATACACTTATGGTCTTATGAACAAAGATATGGCCTCTGTGAGTTCATTGTCAATGATGTAGATATCTTTCTTCATGAAGTAAAATATGAAGAAGAGACTTGAAGTGTACTCATGAAGGGAGCACTTTGCCTCTGGTCACACTTATCCTCAGGGTGTCCTGTTTGTCCTTTGGACCTGAAATTTATCATAGCTCTAGGGGAACTCCAGCTCTCTGTTCTGGATTGGCCAGGAGCCCAAAGACCAGTCCTGGTCAAGAACCTGGTCTTCCTAACTTTGCCCCATTTGTCAAAAATAACCAAATCCAGAACAGGATTCACCCCAGGTCTCTTAAATTTCAAGTCTCCTGTAGGAGATTCATCTCACTCCTGAGTTCATGGTGCATTAATGTGGCTGTGGATTCCAAACCATCATCTAGAGCTGACAATCCCAGGGGCACCAGAGTTCTGCTTACCATGGCAGCAGGAGGCTCTGCTCTTACATGTTGCAATACTCTGGTATACAGCAACATCCAGGTAGGTCTGCTTCCAGCTCCATCTCTCCTGGTCTAACTCAGATTCCTGCACAGTCACAAAGAGACCATACTCCACCCAACCCTCAATTAAAGGGAAAGACAGGAAAACACAGGACTCCTAGTAATTCCCCTCTTTCCAACACAAGACACATTGGAGGCATAATCTCTGCTCTGACAGAAGTCACTCTGAGACTGTGATGGTCTGGGGTTCCCATACTCAGAGCACCAAGCTAAGAACCAGGCCTGTTAGAGAGCCTTTCCTTAGAGTCCATAGTCTCCACTTTGCCTGGAAAGGAATTCTATATATGCATCTTGCTGGGTTTCTAAAATTGAGGGCTACACCTATTGAAAGAAGAGTTGGACTTCATGTGTGACCCCAGACATATAAGCAGTTATCAGAAAATCCTGGGGATAAAGTGACAGCTCCTGCTGCTTTTGATAATGTATACAAATTAACTCCACTCTTTTTCCAGACCTAAGTATCATGCAGAAAGTTATGCCAGCCTGAAGGGTGCTCCAGTTCCATCCAAGAACAGGAGTGAATTGTATATTGCTCCTTCCTGGTTACTGTCATTGCATATTGGGATCTTTAAATGTATGGTGTGTGTGTGTGTGTGTGTGTGTGTGTGTGTGTGTGCAGTGACCCTGGTGATAATGATTTCTGAACAGATTTGTCCCTTTAAGTGTGGTTTTGTTCTTCCTCCTCCTGTTCTTCATCTCCTTCTTATTATCCTCCACTTCATACTCCTTTTTCTTGTTTTTCTTCTCCTCCTTCTTTGAGATTCTACTACAACCTTCTATGCAGGTAGGGGCTCCATCAGTTAGAGTGACACTAGCCAAAGATGGCAGTGAGATTTAGACGTGGTGACACACGAAGAATGCAAGTAAGGCAAAACAGGATTAAAATTTAAAAGAAAATTCAGGAAAAACTTTAGGGATACTGGTGAAAGAGTAGGGTATGTTTTAAGCAACCTATCAGAAATGACTATTTCTGTGACATCATTATTCCAGTGAGCACCTAGGTGCCCTCACCTTGAGCATCATGCATGACATACAGTTCACTCACGTGGCAGGAGAAGTGTCGAGGGGAATCATGGGGCATCTGGTCACTCACATAAGTTGAGGAATTTCCAGGTGCACAGGCAAGTAATCCTGGTTGACATCATGATTCTCTGCATCCTGGCCGGGCTCCACTGACACACCCACTCCAGTGGAGTGTGCATGACAAGTCCAAAAGCTTGGCCTTAGTCCTGAGATACAAAGTTTCACAGAAACTGGTCTCGTGGAGAGTCCTTGTCATTCCATAACAGGGTTGTGGTCCAGATATGTCCTAGCGATAGTCGGTGATAGGCCTACTGTGCTTTCTTTCAGTATTGTTTTATTATAGGTGCAAGGAATGATTTGACTTATCAGACAAAATGCCTTCAGTGTTGAAAGAGATAGTGAAACAAATCAGGATTTGCAGTTTACTGGGTAAGAGTAGAAATCTCAGGGCAAGTTCTCCAATGTAAACAGAATAACAGCCCAGTCACTCTCATATGCAGGAATTTACAATGGTCTAGGAAGTAGGAGGGTTGTGGCTTAAGGAGGAACTAGACTATTGCATTATTCATGAAAAGTTTAGCAAGAGCAGAAGCCCCCTGTTGGTGGGTTATACAATAGACTAGAATTGTGACTAGGTTATGAAATCCTCACCAGGCTCCTAGAATAGCTGACTTTAGATAGGGCTGCTTTTTATCTCATTTGTAACCTATGCCTGGTTCCTGTCAGTCTTTATGTATGCATTACTCTGTTTTGTGTAAAGAATCATTATGCATCAGATGACCTCAATATATCACCTAACTTCCTTGTTTTCTTCTGTAATATAATTCTGATATTCGCTTTGAGATATTACGTTCAGTTCCAACACTCTCTGGTGTTCTTGTCTGTTTGTCACTCACCAACTCCTTTCCCACCTGAGTACCAGCACCCTGATTTCTCCAGAGGGCAAGGAGCCGACTGAGCCAGCCTGTGGCACTCCATGACAGGTCAGGGCCCTTCTTTTCTCCAGGTCTTCTGTACAGTACCAAATGATGTTTCCTCATCTGTATTAAGCAATTTCATTTCAGGGATGACTTGAGATGAATCTGCAGTTTGATGGTAGGGAGCTTGTAGGGAGACAATCAACAATGGCTACCCCATGGAAAGAGCAAGGTAGAAAAGATAATAAGCAGAATCCCCAGAGTGAGTGGAAAGAGGAATAATGGCTAACTTCCCACCTACCAAGGGGTCGGAGAAAGGAAAGTCTGCACTGACTGCTCAGCCTAAGGTTTACTCTAACTCCAAGTGTAACTTTCTTCTGGATGAGTTTAAGTGCAAGCTGTCCCCTGAGGTCATCCCTTGTGTGGCATTGCCATATTTTGGCATCACCTTGGTAAGGATGGCTGGTCCATGTGGAAGATGAATACTGCTAAAGAACTTCCCAGATCTCCATGTGTTGCAACCTCATCACTGTCTTTTTCAAGCTCCCAGAGAAACTGAGGAGTTACATATACCACCAGGTGTAGTACACTGATAGAGAGCACTTGCATTGCTAGTTGACAGGCCTTGCTTTACAACTTATACACTGTGTCAAATACATTCCTAAGTACTGGGCCATGAATGACTTCCCACCAATACTTTGCCAGCATTCTCTGCAATCAACAACAGCAGCTTCATTTCTGGGTTCAGGCCTCTCAAGGGTGAGAGATTGTCTTTCTGCTGAATATAGATTGACACGTGGAGCATGGATCATTTACACAACAGACAATGGAGTCTGGCATCACAGAACAACAAGACTGCTTTAAGAGTCATTTTTCTGGAAACGGGTCTTTCAAAGTGTGGGCAAAGCCTTCAATCAAGGCAACATTATCATGTGAAAATCTCTTGCAATTCCAGTGACATTTACACTCAGTGTGGTGTTGTAAATAGGTTTGTCCCCTTAGACACTTGTGGTTGAATTCTTGGCCGACAGGGAGTGACATTATTATGAAGTGTGTCTTGTTGTAATAAGTGGTCTTGACAGAGGAATTATATCACTTTATGGGTGGGCTTTGTGATCTTCCTTCTACCTGCATGAACTAATCTTTTCCTGGCTGGCTTCTGATCAAGGCATAAAACTCTTAGCTTTTTTTTTTTTTTTTTTTTTTTTGCAGTACCATGCCTGTCTGAAAGATGACATGCTTCTGGCCTTGGTGATAATGGACTGAACCTCTGAACCTGTAAGTCAGTCCCCATTTATACAAGTTGCCTTGTTTGTGGTTTCTCTTTACATCAATGGAAGCTCTAAGAAACTCACCTTTCAGAGAAATGGGGGCTATTAAAAGGAATCATTGAGAACACACATAGACATTTTTGTGTCCAAGTGTGTACTTAATTTAAATGAAATTATAACACTTGGGTTGATAATGATTCTCCCAAGGACTACAGTTAAAACAGTCCTGATGCCTGGGAAATCTCCCTTTCCCAGAGCTCAAGAGTCTCCACCAACAGGATGAACTGTCACTATTGCTCTTTGCTCTCTCCCTGAAATTGAATCTCAGACACTGTACTTATTATACACACATACATGTGCAACAATAAAGAAACCATGAGTTGGGTGGGGGATGGGAAAAGCTGAGAGGCTGGGGCATGACTGAAATGGACACAGTTCCCCTGTACAGAGTTATCAAAAATATATTCAATCATTAAATTAAAAAAAAGTCAAAAATGGAAGGTTTGGAAGAAACATAGAAAGACAGTGAGGGCCAGTTAGCAAGAGATTGAAACTATTTTCCAAAAGTACTGGAGAAGTCATGAAAAAATTGGGGACATTGCTACAGCTGAGAAAAAAAATTTGGATTAAAATTATCCATCACTAAAGCAGTGCAATGAATGATCAGAAAAGGCAGTGGAAAATAACATTGAATTTTGAGACACTTTGAGAACAATACCAAGTATGGCAAGCCATGACTATTTTATGATACATCTTTGGAGTTCACTAGTTAATGGTATTAGCATACATGGCAGGGCAGGCATTAAGAGCCCCCTGTCTGAGGCAAAGGACAGTACACACTGTAGACATAGATACTGTTTAAATTTGTCGCACTATTTCTTTTATACTGTGCATTTTTTGAAGACATAAATTCCTTCAGTCTTGTTGCCCTGCAGCCCCAGTAGGTGATCCCAAGTGAAAGGTAAAGGATCACTGACTGAATACATAACTGAAGGCTTTTGTACTCAGGGATGACCCACAGCTGGGAGCAAACCGAAAATCTGCTCATCACAAATAGGTCTGTATTTCGAGACCTGAGAATGGAAGTGCAATAGCGAGCGAGCTCTCCTGTGGCCAGAGGCAATGGGATGGGGAGGTGCACCTTAGCTGGCACAGTCCTGGAAAGGAAGCACAGAGCATGCAAAGTTTCTCTCCTTAAACCTGCTGTAATAAGACTGTATGCTTGTGGTAGGGACATGAACCTTCCCATGTGTGTACAGGAGTCACATGACCTCAGTATGACCAATCAGGAGAGTCCTGGTTCGCTAGCCAGTCTGATTGGCCAAGTTCTGGACATGTGACCAATTAGGTCTTGACCAGGAGTTACAGTTGGTGTGAGGTTGCTGAGACAGTTGGTAACTGACCTGTTATAACTGAGGTTAAGTTTTCACTCCGGGGCTACAGAGGCAGAGACAGTGTGCTCAGGCATGATTTCAGGAGAGCTGCTCCTGTCTACTCCCCCAGCACCCAGGTACAGCCTAGATTTTCTAGTCTTGCTGATGATGTGACTCCCTAACCCTCCTTCTCAGCTTGTCAGAACCAGTTTGGTTGTGTTGTAGGCACTGACCCTTTCTTCCCACTGCCTGGCTATTGGAGGCCTTGGGGCTGCAGAATATAGATTCTGAACCTCCCAGGACTCTGTGCAGCACTCCCTGGACAGTTCGTGGTGGCTGAGACAAGCAGGCTCCTGCCCAGCACAAGCCCTGTGGATCATCGCAGGGAAGCAGAGCCTTGCCCTCTTTCATGTCCCCCTTTTATGTCCAGGATCCTCCAACACGGGCACATTATGCATAGAAATTAGAACATATCACAGTTGTCTTTAGAGACTTGGCTTGTCACATGAAGCATTATCCTTAGTTCCACCTATTTTCTGGAAAAAGACTTTTCATTCTTTGTTTTTAGTTTGTTGTTTGTTTATCATCGAGACAGGGTTTACTCTGTGTAGCCCTGGCTGTCCTGGAACTCACTCTGTTGGCTGGCCTCGAACTCAGAAACATGCCTGCCTCAGCCTCCCAGGTGCAATCAGATTAAAGACATATGCCACCATGCTGGGCTGACACTTTTTATTCTTAAGGCTAGGTCCTTTTTCATCTAGTACACTCTTCACATGATTTTATTTATGGATTTGTGTATTTCAGAGTCACCTTATATTCGTGAGTGAACTGATGTTCATGAACATGAGCTTATAAATGTGTTGTTTATTGTGAAGTATCACGGAATCTTGTTAAGGTTTGTCACATCTTTCACATGAAAATATTGGTAATAGTGATTTTTTATTCTGGTTTTGTTTGTGTGTGTCTGCACACATGGGAAGGACAGAGGACCAATTGTGAGGCCAGTTCTCTCATTCCACCACGTGGGCTCCACGAACAAAACTTGGATCATCTGGTCTGGTCGTAAGCAGCTCTATCCACAGAATTAGCAAGCTTTTTATTTGTCTGGTTTTGGTTACAGGATAATGTTTGCTATCTGGAACACAGTGGAAAATGTCCTTTCCCTTTTATTTCATGGAATTATCTTAGGAACATTGGTGTTCTTTAAAAGTCTGGTAGAATTCTTTTATGAATATGTCAAACCTTGGACTTTTGTTGATTTGTTTCCTGTTAATATTTTAATTTCATTGCTTGTTATTGATCTATTCAAGCATTTTATATGTATGTTGAAATTTGTCCATTTCTCCCGGTTTCACAATTGGTGTCAGTATAGGTTTCCTATATCTCTGTTTCAAAGATTCTTAGATATGTTCTAATGGTTCTTTTTTTTTAAGATCTATATATTTATTTGTTGTGAGTTAGTACACTGTTGCTGTCTTCAGACACACCAAAAGAGGGCATCAGATCCCATTACAAGTGGTTGTGAGCCACCATGTGGTTGCTGGGAATTAAACTCTGGACCTCTGAAAGATCAGTCAGTGCTCTTAAAGCCCAAGACATCTCTCCAGCCCTGTTCTAAAGGTTGTTAGTGCCGTGTTGTATCTGCTACTGTATCACAGTCATTTGTCTCTAGTTTTACTCTGTATACACAGAAGGTTGACAGTTTTCAGGAGGAGCAGGCTCAGCACATCCACACATAGATAATGTGTTCATTTCACTATGCCATGAGAACAGCATTGCACACAGGGACATGAAATTGTATGTATTCTGCTTGGCCATCAAAAGTGCCTCTCGGCCATAGTTCAAGGGTGGTAGTGGTATAGTGTGTGGTGTGGTGACACCAGATTCACAACATATTATGTGTAGCAGAGAGGGACTCTCTACTGGATCTGATCATAGCACTGTATATCAGCTAGTGTGGGATGGGGTGAGCAATAAGACTTGATCTCCTACAGTCTTACATTAACACCCTATATACATTGTCACTTCAAGTACCTGAAGGACAATCACCGTATAGATTTCTGGGCATCAGTCCTGGCTAGATAGAAGCTGTTTTGCTGTCTCATATACAATGCCAGGTACCAGAACCTGTTAGGCATTCCCCTAACCACATTGCCACCAGAGATAAAGGGACAGGTATCAGGGCTTGCTTGTCATTCCACCCCCTGTCATTAACCAACATATACTGGTAGATTCACATCTTGCAGGACACCTCCTCTCCTGGCATATATCCCAGGTGTAATACACTGTTAAATAGCACTTGTATTTGTAGACACCAGGAATTACTGTACAATCGCCCCAGTGCCTTGAATACATTCCTAAGTACTGGGCCATGCATGAGTTCCCACCAAACACCACAGTGACTGCTGGGTATTGAAGCATGCTGAACGGGTCACCAACATATGCAGCACATTATTTCTGTGTATCTGGTCCTGATCCCTGACAAACCCTCATATTGACTGATAGTCATCAGGCCATGATGGATACTCCCTGCCACTGTACCATCAACTCACTGCTATGTCCTGGGCCCTGCTTGACAGCCTCACATTAATGAAGCTCACGTGTCCTTCTCGGTGTCAGGACCCTCTTAGACATCAGCCCCAATCAGCACCTACTACAACATTAGTTATCAGGCCTTCATTGAGACTCCTGTACCCCTGTAACAGACTATAATCTAATATGTCATAGACCCTGCTGGATAAACTTAGGACATCAATCTTGATGGATATCCCCCCAAGAGTCTGTGTGTGTACAATGCCAGCACACTGTCCCCTAGGCCAAGCTGTGTGGGAGTGTCAATGGGATTTCTAGTAATACCAGATAGCTAGCTCTGTGTGTGGAGTGGTATCCTCAGGGAAGAGGTATTTAGGAAGGCCTAGACACCTGAATGCTATGTAGGAAGGTGGCTATTGGTGTTCATCCTTGCCTGAATGGACATCCTTGCCTGTAAATAGCACTGTGTGTGTGGGCACCCAGCATGGAGTGATAAAAGCAGTGTATTTAGGGCTGTGGATAAGGGGAAAGGCGAGTGCAGCAGGACCTAGGGCCTAGCAGTTGTCCCTGATAGTGGAGGGGAATTCCTAGAGGGCTTCAAACCTCAGTGTGTGTCATGTGGATGGTGGAGAGTGTCCAGAAGGATCTCAATATGGCACTATATGTGGGGCTTCAGCAGGGGACAAGCTGTAGGGCCTGATAGCTTGCTTGTGTTTTTCAGATAGCAGCAGGGAGTTGGTGTGGTCCAGTAGCATCTGTCATCTGGTATAGTAAGTGGTGTAGGCACTCTGGTGTGTTGTCCTTTGAGTCCTGACACCTTAAACATTACATGGGTTCTAGATGAGTGTGTCCAACCCTGCCTGAAAATTATCATTGTATTTGGGGCTGCAGTATGGGAGAGTGGATATTATAAATATTATAAACTTATAGGTAGCAGGCCTTGCTGACACCTCCCTTACATATATACCACATACACTAGAAGCTATCAACTCCGGGTGCATATACCTGTGTGCATACAACCTTCCATAACTTAGGACCTACTGGGCCCTACCCCACATAAACTGGTAGATTGCAGGTGCTGCTGGCCATCGCTTAGAGCCCTATATATACTGTCATAAAACAGATGCTGATGGAACCAAGGCCTCACTATTGGGTAATGGATTTTTATCTGACCCTGCTGAACACATTCCCTCAATGTCCCCATCACTCATAAAGATGCTGCTATGTTTCAGTATATTCTGGTAAATCCACTGTGCCTCACCACACATACAATACTAAGTCTTATACCCTGTGAGACCTCACATACATTGCTATGTATCAGACCCTGCTATTCCTAACCTCCTGTGTTCACTGCTAAGATTTAGTCTTGTTAGGAATTCAACTACCAAACTCAAGGCACTCTGAAGAATAAGGACCCCTTCCTCCTGCCACCACTGGGCTGTGTATAGTGTCAGGTCCTACCGGACCTACCCAATACACAAAGTGTGGAGGGACAGGACCTAGGGAGGCATGCTCCCCTTTTCCCAGTCATTTCCATCGGCACACATTGCACACTGTCATGCCATTTTGGACACTGCCCTGCTATTTTCCCATAGAAACTCTTAGGTATCCAGCATTTTCCTAGCTGCCCAGCTTGTCCCATGTTCACTAGTATATCAGAGCCTATTGGATTCCCTTGATCCCTGTAGCTAACTCACATCCTGTGCCAGCTCTCAGAGCACACTGGGCATCCCGATGCACACTTCCACCCTCTGCTACATTACTGTTGTGTTTCAGGAGTTGTTATGCATCTTCTGACAAGCCTTCCCTCCTTCTTTCATAGTTTGATTTCTAGCAGTGTAGGGCAGCCAGCAGCAGCACGGTATAGCTAGCAGCGTGTGTGTGTGTCTGTATGTGTGTGTGTGTGTGTGTGTGTGTGTGTGTGTGTGTATGTGTTGGCAGTTTTACCCTGCTGGTCTTCATATCTACTGGACCATGTTGGAAGAGGGTGTATTTCAGACATGACTTTTGGGCAGTGGCAAGGTGCAGCATATTCACATACGTGCTTGTGCCTTCAATCCTGATGCTGTGATTTCTGTTCAGTAAGGAGAAGCAAACTTGCTGTCAGACACATTGAACACATGGAAGATGGTAGAACCTGTTGACACGTTTTAGACAATGTCTTAGAGAGTTAAGGTTGCAAGGAATGAATGCAGAGTTGGGTATACTCCTGACCTTCCTATAAAGGTGAACAGTTCTGTGACCAGATGGAGGGACCCACAGTTGCTGGACTTGTCACAAACTGATCAGTCCTTCATAATTACTCATGCATGCTGAGATTCTAGAGGAGGCCCTTGCCACCTCTCTTTTGCCAGGCCCACATGGGTGATGGTTTTTCCTGGCCCAGAATACATTTACAAGAGGGTTAAAGGAGGCTGTTGATACTGCTGAGAGCTATTCAGGACTGCATCAGTGAGGTATTTTAACCTTTCCAACATTCTGTTTCCTGTGTCTCTCAAGAGATGAAGGAGAAAAGGCCCATCTCTGTGGATGTTGAACCATGGGAGCAGGGAATATTCTGAGAAAAACTGAGAGATTCAGGAAGTAGCCAGGCTCAACCTTCAAGGGGACATATGTCTGACTACCCACCAGCCAACAGTGCAAATATGGATACAAGTACCTGTGCCCTTCCTCCAGTTGCTGGAATTTAGCTACTAGATCTATGCTCCATCAGTTTCCAGGAGCTCCAACCATGATGTCCTGGTCATGCTGGTCAAGAACGCTTCCCTCATCCCAGCCCCCTGACTTGGGTTTACAACATATCCTGGAACCTGGACCACCAGTATCAGGTGAGCTACCCAAGGGAAATTAGGCCCCTTTGGCCCCATTTGCACATTATTCAGCTGAACGGTCATGCCTTCTCTTTTTCAGCTGATGCGGCAACAAACTTCCTGAACAGGATGCGAAAGTGTTTCAGCTAAGCCTTGAGAGGTGAACGTACCTTGGCACCTGTCCCCTGGATGGGACAACTTGAGGAAGGGCTATCTATATTGTTGTTCCCTACCCAGGACACTGCTAATGTGCATATGAGGAGTAAGTCCACCACTAACTCTCTATCCCTGAAGGGCTTTCACTGTCCTGAAGTAGGCACAATTGTGTGGGCCCAGCAGGTCATGTCACTGATGCAGAAGAAATGTAAAGAGCAGCATGGCAGATGCCAGCTGTGTGGGCTACACTGATTGTCTAAGTGCAAGACAAACACCAAGGGTCCTCCTGGCAGTGAGTGAAAGAGAAACTAAGCAGAGATGAGACAAAAGAGAGGAGAAAGGTTTATTACCTGAAGGGGATGAGGAGAGCATTGGCATCCTATTTGGGAAGCCACATCCTGTTCCAGCAAGTAAACCATGGGCACTTCACCCCATGAGCCTGTGTATATGGGTAGAAGTGTGGGTCTATCCCTGCACATGCTCCATGCAGGAAGACACTAGTGCCCTGAGCATGCTCAGTATAGGAGTTCACTAAACTCCTAAGCATGCACCCCACTCCTGGGCATATTCAATTTATGTTCATGGAGCACATACCCTAAAAACATAAATGACAGACAAAAGAGAAGACATTACCTTCTAGCAGATTTCACAAGGTACCTTCATTGCAGTGTGGCTAAGAATACCATAGACCATGGCTAAGAACACCACAATGGACACTGAGACTTGTTGCCAGTTCCTGGGCACTGGGCACACATGGACCTTTTTGAAGTTTGAAGCGGTTTCTTGTAGACTTCATGTTCAAGTACTGTTGGGAATGTATGTACAATTCACTCAGTGTAAGTAGGAGTCACTGATCAAAACACTATAGCATTACATAGTTACTTGTCCTTTGGGCCTTCCTGTCTCATCTCCTTCCTGTAAGCCAGTGGTTTTCAACCTTCCTGACTCTGCAAGATTTTAATACAGTTCCTCATTATGTGGTGACACTTCAACCATAAAATTACTTCATCGCTACCTTCAACCTGTAAATATTTTACTGTTTTGAATCATCATGTAAATATCTGGTATGCAGGATATCTGATCTACAATCTCCAAAGTGGTTATGATCCTCAGGTTGAGAATTACCACTATAAGCTTCTCTGGCAGGGATATCAGCTTGGCCCTGAAACCTGAGAGGGCCTGATGTCCAATGGTTGAGCAATATCCCTGCCACAAGGCTCTGTTCTCTATGGTGAGATATCTACACTGCTCAAGTGTGATGGTGCAGGGATAATCCCTGGTCTACCTCCTCCTTTTCCTTAGATGGATCCTCCATTCTTGTGGTGGCCAGATTGTGTTTAGAGGACATTAACTATCCTGTGTACTCAGGCTTTCCTAAGACACACTGTTCTTGTGTTAGATAGGAGGCTAGTTCCAGGAAGGTGCTAAAAACAAGGCCCCTGAATAGAACAAAATGGAAATAGTTGGGCCTGCTCTGAGCCCTTAGAACAGGACATAATAAGGGTTTCAGTCCACTGATGGCCAAGATTGAATGGCAGTGCAGTGTTAGACCCCAGGTTCATCAGCTTGTGTCTAAACAGGATGCAAAAAATGGTGATGGACAGCCTCAGCACCCCTCAGGTGCTTTCTGTTCCCCTTTCCTCCAATGAACTTTTCACCTATGCGTATATTTAGACCCTTGTGCATAGTTTTTTTTTTATATATCTACATCTATCTGTATCTGTGTCTGTGTCTGTGTCTGTGTCTGTGTCTGTATCTGTATCATCTGTATCTGTATCTACATCTATCTATATCTATCTGGTTCCTTGCTGGCAGGTCCAGGTGAGAGGAGAGAGGTCCTTCCTGGTCTCTATGGGGCTGAGGAGGATGGTGAGTGTTGATGACCCGAAAGAAACACACACAGCCTAGAGACTTGTTGAAGCAGGAACTCAATTTTATGACATGAGCCTCTCACTTATATAAGTTCAGAACACAGGAGGATGTTTGGTGGGGTAAGATGATATAGGAGGTGGGGGAAGGGTGACAGAGGGTATGGAGTGACTGACAGGGCCAATGGCATTGCTCTACATCAGACATGCTAGGGCAGAGGCAATACCAAAGAGGTCTTGGTGAGTCATCTCTATACGGAAGTGACTGAGACAGGCCTCAAAACTTGAGCCAGGCTCAGGGTTGGTCCTCCAGGCCCAAACCAGGGTCAAAATGGCGCCCAACAATATATATGACATTATATAACAGACTTAATTCATGGTAAAATGTGCTTTCAAGAGAAGGACACCTCTGTCCTTCATGTGCCCACTCTGAGGGAGGCCCAGGAAAAGGGTACAGTGACAGGAGAGGTCTGAGTTCATTCTGCTAGGTCCACTTGTTTTTGGTTTTGTTTTTTAAGTTTTTATTAGATGTTTTCTTTATTTACATTTCAAATTTTATCCCCTTTCCTCATTTCCCCTCTGAAAACCCCTCTATCCTATCTTCCCCCCACCACTCTCGCTCACTAACCCACCCACTCCTGTTGTCTGTCCTGGCATTCCTGTACACTGGGGCATCAAGCTGTCACGGGATCAAGGGCCTCTCCTCTCATTGATGTCCCACAAGGCCATCCTCTACTACATATGTAGCTGGAGCCATGGGTACCCTTTGGTTGGTGGTTTAGTCCCTGGGAGTTCTGGGGATACTGGTTGGTTCATATTGTTGTTTCTCCTATGTAACTGCAAACCCCTTCAGCTCTTTTGGTCCTTTCTCTAGCTCCTCCACTGGGGACCCAGTGCGTAGTCCAATGGATGGCTGTGAGCATTCAGTTCTTTGTCAGGCACTGGCAGAGCATCTCAGGAGACAGCTATATCAGGGTCCTGTCAGCAAGCACTTGTTGGAATCCACAATAGTGTCTGGGTTTGGTGACTGTATATGCAATGGATCCCCAGGTGGGACAGTCTCTGGCTGGCCTTTCCTTCTGTTTCTGTTCTATGCTTTCTCTCAGTATCTCCTCCCACAGGTATTTTGAGTTCTTTTTTTTTTTTTTTTTTTTTAGAATTAATTTTTTTATTAGGTATTTTCCTCATTTACATTTCCATTGCTATCCAAAAAGTCCCCAATACACTCCCCCCACCACTCCCATTTTTGGCCCTGGTGTTCCCCTGTACTGGGGCATATAAAGTTTACAAGTCCAATGGGCCTCTCTTTCCAGTGATGGCAGACTAGGCCATCTTTTGATACATATGCAGCTAGAGTCAAGAGCTCCGGGGTACTGTTTAGTTCATAATGTTGTACCACCTATAGGGTTGCAGGTCCCTTTAGCTCCTTGGGTACTTTCTCCAGCTCCTCCATTGGGAGCCCTGTGATCCATCCACTAGGTGACTGTGAGCATCCACTTCTGTGTTTGCTAGGCCCCGGCATAGTCTCACAAGAGACAGCTATATCAGGGTCCTTTCAGTAAAATCTTGCTAGTGTATGCAATGGTGTCAGCGTTTGGAAGCTGATTATGGGATGGATCCCTGGGTATGGCAGTCTCTAGATGGTCCATCCTTTCGTCACAGCTCCAAATTTTGTCTCTGTAACTCTTTCCATGGGTGTTTTGTTCCCAATTCTAAGAAGGGGCACAGTGTCCACACTTTCGTGTTTGTTCTTCTTGAGTGCCATGCATTTAACAAATTGTATCTTATATCTTGGGTATCCTAAGTTTTTGGGCTAATATCCACTTATCAGTGAGTACATATTGTGTGAGTTCCTTTGTGACTGTGTTACATCACTCAGGATGATGCCCTCCAGGTCCATCCATTTGCCTAGGAATTTCATAAATTCATTATTTTTAATAGCTTAGTAGTACTCCATTGTGCAAATGTACCACATTTTCTGTATCCATTCCTCTGTTGAGGGGCATCTGGGTTCTTTCTAGCTTCTGGCTATCATAAATAAGGCTGCTATGAACATAGTGGAGCATGTGTCCTTCTTACCAGTTGGAAAATATTCTGGATATATGCCCAGTAGAGGTATTGTGGGATCCTCCAGTAGTACTATGTCCAATTTTCTGAAGAACCACCAGCCTGATTTCCAGAGTGGTTGTACAAGCTTGCAATCCCACCAACAATGGAGGAGTGTTCCTCTTTCTCCACATCCTTGCCAGCATCTGCTGTCAGCTGAATTTTTTATCTTAGCCATTCTGACTAATATTATTTGGGGATTTGATGTCAGGAGGGTGGGGTATCTAACAAATCCTGATATATGACAGTGTATGAGAGATGGAGGTCTATCAGGATATCTTATAACTCGAGTATGGGTGAGCTCAGGGCTGTGTGTGTCTTCCTGAGACATTTACCTAGTACCATATTCTGACCTTGAGAACCCTGGGAACTCAGTGCCAATGAACTTTTAGTGGTTAGGATCACCCAGGCCATCATGAGATTATCAAGGTTTCTCTGTGACCCACACAGCAGGAGGCTGTCAGGCTTTGTGGTGAAGAGCAAGGGTCCTTTAAACTTCATCCATTCATGACCAAAGTTTTCAATTGAGAACATTTTCACAGGACCCAGATTGTGTCTCTATTTGTAATACTGATGTGTCCATCAAATATTTACTTCAAATAATCCTTCATTTGTTTGAAAACAGTATTGTGTGCATATTGCTTTACTATTTCTTAAAGATGAAAACCATCTTCACACAAGTGAGATGCATACTCTGATTCATTTTTACATAAATAAGGAAATGTTGGATGAATGTTTGACAAGGATCCTTGATACCTACAAGTTTGTAGATGGTGAAGCTATGCTGGTATCCAGTCAGGGTCTGAGGCTGTGCCAGGCATGGTCTGACACCTGCTAGTATATCCATGGTGGCAGTGAGAGGCAGCTGAGATTTAGGGTTATATAGTAGGATGGCACTTGTGGTAGAAGGGTGTCCAGTAGGGCCTGATATCTTATGACTTGCTTCCTGTGAGTGTTGTGAGGTAGGTATTTGTAGATTTGTAGGCTGGGAGTTTGTTGGCCCATAAAGACCCCAAAACCCTGGGACTGACATTGATGTCCTTGCCATAGTGACTCTCACTGGATCCCAGACTCACTCTCCATGCACAAGGTGACTCTTCTTTCACGTCCACTGTTTAGCTGCTGAAGGTTGGACCCTTTCTCCAGGGCCTTCCATTGTCATAACCCTGGGGTGATGTCTTAAGTCCTCCTCCTGAAAGCTCTCCTGGGTTGCATGCTTGGCCATTTTGGGATTGTTACTTGGCGTCAGACTGCCTTTTCCAGTGCCTCGGATGGTCCTGATCTGTTGGGGATTTGCTACCTGGAAGTAGGAAGTAGGTCTCTGAACACTCAGGTATCTCAGCAATGGATCTGGATGGGACTTTGTGGCCCCATGGCTGAAAGCAGGTTGAGGGGCTGTTTGGTTCTCCTGAGCCTCTGCAGTTGAGTGTATAAACTCAGCTCTCTCTGGCCTCCCAACTGATGCACTTTTCATCCTTGTTCAATCTGGATCCTGGTGATACAACTTTTCCAGGACCCTGGGAGCCTTGGAATCACAGATGGGTGAGGCGGGATACACAACCTGGGGGAGGTTTGAGGCTAGAACTCCAGGTGGGGTCAGATTCCTTGCCACAAGCATCTGCAGATTGGGTCTCCTGTGTTTCAGTGGAAGGTCTGTGATGTGTGATGCTGGCTTAATTTTGGTCTTTGCCTCAAGCAGGGAATAGTGCTCAGCTGGTTTCATGTAGGGCCACTTTTCTGTCCTCAGTGCAGGTTTCCTGGGTCTCAGTTCCTTCCCTGGGCTGCTGCTTGCAGTGCCAGGCACCTTTTGTGCCCCAACACCAAGGTCCTTTTTGATGGTGTTATGCACATCACGTTTTGCTATGTCCCTCTTTAAGGGCAGCCCTGTAGGCACAGGCCCCTTCCATTTCCTGCATTTGTAGGGTTTGGCTTTGAAGATTTAGAGCTGGGCAGTCTGGGAGAGATGAGGCCTGTTCTTGGAATAATGAACAGTGGTTGATGGGAAATGTCCCTGAACCTTGGTTGGTTTAGGAGTAGGTGAGGAATCTGAATGTGGTTCCTTGTTGTTCTTTCCAATTTGTTGCATTTTGGTTATTCCCTCGCTCCTTGTGGTGCTGAATGCTTCGGCCATGCTCAGGATGGATGGTGGCTGGCCCGAAACCTTTAGAATAGAGAAAGCCCTTGAAAAGTGCTCAGTGGGCTTGCTAATAGCTTTTTGAAATTTTGATGCATCGTACCTTTGGTGTCTTTTCAATACAGTCATTGTTTTGCAGGCAGGCTTCCAGCTGGTAGGCTTGCCTATAACCTTTTCTCACTGGTAGGACATGACACTACATCGGCCCTACTTTTGAAACAAGGAGGTGGTTGTTTTGGAGTAGATGTTGGGAGGATATTGTTTTCTTGGATTTGTTTCTCACCTACCAAGTTTGGTGTCCCAAGTTGGTGAGGTAGTGGCTGATACTGGGAATGCTGTGGAAGTCTTTTAGCCTGGGATGGAGCTTCCTGTGTTTGTTTTGGAGTGGATCTTGGGAGGATTTTGTTTTCTTGGATTTGTTTCTCACCTACCAAGTTTGGTGTCAAAAGTTGGTGAGGTAGTGGCTGATACTGGGAATGCTGTGGAAGTCCTTTAGCCTAGGATGGAGCTTCCTGTGTTTGTTTTGGAGTGGATCTTGGGAGGATTTTGTTTTCTTGGATTTGTTTCTCACCTACCAAGTTTGGTGTCACAAGTTGGTGAGGTAGTGGCTGATACTGGGAATGCTGTGGAAGTCCTTTAGCCTGGGATGGAGCTTCCTGTGTTTCTTTTGGAGTGGATCTTGGTTGGATTTTGTTTTCTTGGATTTGTTTCTCACCTTCTAAGTTTGGTGTCACAAGTTGGTGAGGTAATGGATGATACTGGGAATGCAGTGGAAGTCCTTTAGCCTGGGATGGAGCTTCCTATGTTTGTTTTGGAGGAGATCTTGGAAGGATTTTGTTTTCGTGGATTTGTTTCTCACCTACCAAGTTTGGTGTCACAAGTTGGTGAGGTAGTGGCTGATACTGGGAATGCTGTGGAAGTCTTTTAGCCTGGGACTGGGAATCCTATGTTTCTTTTGGAGTGGATCTTGGGAGGAATTTGTTTCCTTGGACTTCTTGCTCACCTACCAAGTTTGGTGTCACAAGTTGGTGAGGTAATGGCTGGTACTGGGAATGCTGTGGAAGTCTTTTAGCCTGGGATGGAGCTTCCTATGTTTGTTTTGGAGTAGATCTTGGGAGGATTTTGTTTTCTTGGATTTGTTTCTCACCGTCCAAGTTTGGTGTCACAAGTTGGTGAAGTAATGACTGATACTGGGAATGCTGTGGAAGTCCTTTAGCCTGGGATGGAGCTTCCTGTGTTTTTTTTGGAGTGGATCTTGGGAGGATTTTGTTTTCTTGGATTTGTTTCTCACCGTCCAAGTTTGGTGTCACAAGTTGGTGAAGTAATGACTGATACTGGGAATGCTGTGGAAGTCCTTTAGCCTGGGATGGAGCTTCCTGTGTTTCTTTTGGAGTGGATCTTGGGAGGATTTTGTTTTCTTGGATTTGTTTCTCACCTTCCAAGTTTGGTGTCACAAGTTGGTGAGGTAATGGCTGATACTGGGAATGCTGTGGAAGTCCTTTAGCCTAGGATGGAGCTTCCTGTGTTTGTTTTGGAGTGGATCTTGGGAGGATTTTGTTTTCTTGGATTTGTTTCTCACCTACCAAGTTTGGTGTCACAAGTTGGTGAGGTAGTGGCTGATACTGGGAATGCTGTGGAAGTCCTTTAGCCCGGGATGGAGCTTCCTGTGTTTCTTTTGGAGTGGATCTTGGTTGGATTTTGTTTTCTTGGATTTGTTTCTCACCTTCTAAGTTTGGTGTCACAAGTTGGTGAGGTAATGGATGATACTGGGAATGCAGTGGAAGTCCTTTAGCCTGGGATGGAGCTTCCTATGTTTGTTTTGGAGGAGATCTTGGAAGGATTTTGTTTTCGTGGATTTGTTTCTCACCTACCAAGTTTGGTGTCACAAGTTGGTGAGGTAGTGGCTGATACTGGGAATGCTGTGGAAGTCTTTTAGCCTGGGACTGGGAATCCTATGTTTCTTTTGGAGTGGATCTTGGGAGGAATTTGTTTCCTTGGACTTCTTGCTCACCTACCAAGTTTGGTGTCACAAGTTGGTGAGGTAATGGCTGGTACTGGGAATGCTGTGGAAGTCTTTTAGCCTGGGATGGAGCTTCCTATGTTTGTTTTGGAGTAGATCTTGGGAGGATTTTGTTTTCTTGGATTTGTTTCTCACCGTCCAAGTTTGGTGTCACAAGTTGGTGAAGTAATGACTGATACTGGGAATGCTGTGGAAGTCCTTTAGCCTGGGATGGAGCTTCCTGTGTTTTTTTTGGAGTGGATCTTGGGAGGATTTTGTTTTCTTGGATTTGTTTCTCACCGTCCAAGTTTGGTGTCACAAGTTGGTGAAGTAATGACTGATACTGGGAATGCTGTGGAAGTCCTTTAGCCTGGGATGGAGCTTCCTGTGTTTCTTTTGGAGTGGATCTTGGGAGGATTTTGTTTTCTTGGATTTGTTTCTCACCTTCCAAGTTTGGTGTCACAAGTTGGTGAGGTAATGGCTGATACTGGGAATGCTGTGGAAGTCTTTTAGCCTGGGATGGAGCTTCCTTTGTTTGTTTTAGAGTGGATCTTGGGAGGATTTTATTTTCTTGGATTTGTTTCTCACCTACGAATTTTGGTGTCACAAGTTGGTGAGGTAATTGATGATACTGGGAACGCTGTGGAAGTCCTTTAGCCTGGGATGTAGCTTCCTGTGTTTCTTTTGGAGTGGATCTTCGGTGGATTTTGTTTTCTTGGATTTGTTTCTCCCCTTCCAAGTTTGGTGTCATAAGTTGGTGAGGTAATGGCTGATACTGGGAATGCTGTGGAAGTCCTTTTGCCTGGGATGGAGCTTCCTGTGTTTGTTTTGGAGTGGATCTTGGGAGGATTTCGTTTTCTTGGATTTGTTTCTCACCTTCCAAGTTTTGTGTGACAAGTTGGTGAGGTAATGGCTGATACTGGGAATGCTGTGGAAGTTTTTTAGCCTGAAATGGAGCTTCCTGTGTTTCTTTTGGAGTGGATCTTGGGAGGATTTTGTTTTCTTGGACTTGTTTCTCACCTTCTAATTTTGGGGTCACAAGTTGGTGAGGTAATGGATTATACTGGGTTGCTGTGGAAGTCCTTTAGCCTGGGATGGAGCTTCCTATGTTTGTTTTGGAGTAGATCTTGGGAGGATTTTGTTTTCTTGGATTTGTTTCTCACCTACCAAGTTTGGTGTCACAAGTTGGTGAGGTAGTGGCTTATACTGGGAATGCTGTGGAAGTCCTTTAGCCTGGGATGGGGATTCCTGTGTTTCTTTTGGAGTGGATCTTGGGAGGAATTTGTATTCTTGGACTTGTTTCTCACCTACCAAGTTTGGTGTCACAAGTTGGTGAGGTAATGGCTGGTACTGGGAATGCTGTGGAAGTCCTTTAGCCTGGGATGGAACTTTGTATGTTTGTTTTGGAGTAGATTTTGGGAGGATTTTGTTTTCTTGATATGTTTCCCACCTACCAAGTTTGGTGTCACAAGTTGGTGAGGTAATGGCTGATACTGGGAATGCTGTGGAAGTCCTTTAGCCTGGGATTGAGCTTCCTGTGTTTGTTTTGGAGTGGATCTTGGGAGGATTTTGTTTTCTTGGACTTGTTTCTCATCTTCTAAGTTTGGTGTCACAAGTTGGTGAGGTAATGTCTGATTCTGGGAATGCTGTGGAAGTCCTTTAGCCTGGGATGGAGCTTCCTATGTTTGTTTTGGAGTAGATCTTAGGATGATTTTGTTTTCTTGGATTTGTTTCTCCCTACCAAGTTTGGTGTAACAAGTTCGTGAGGTAATGGCTGACACTACGAATGCTGTGGAGGTCTTTTAGCCTGGAATGGAGCTTCCTGTGTTTGTTTTGGAGTGGATCTTGGGAGGATTTTGTTTTCTTGGATTTGTTTCTCACCTTCCAAGTTTGGTGTCACAAGTTGGTGAGGTAATGGCTGATACTGGGAATGCTGTGGAAGTCTTTTAGCCTGGGATGGAGCTTCCTGTTTTTGTTTTGGAGTGGATCTTGGGAGGATTTTATTTTCTTGGATTTGTTTCTCACCTACGAAGTTTGGTGTCACAAGTTGGTGAGGTAATGGCTGATACTGGGAATGCTGTGGAAGTCCTTTAGCCTGGGATGGAGCTTTTATGTTTGTTTTGGAGTAGATTTTGGGAGGATTTTGTTTTCTTGGATTTGTTTCTCACCTTCCAAGTTTGGTCTCACAAGTTGGTGAGGTAATGGCTGATACTCGGAATGCTGTGGAAGTCCTTTAGCCTGGGATGGAGCTTCCTATGTTTCTTTTGGAGTAGATCTTGGGAGGATTTTGTTTTCTTGGATTTGTTCCTCACCTTCCAAGTTTGGTGTCACAGGTTAGTGAGGTTCTGGCTAATACTGGGAATGCTGAGGAAGTCCTTTAGCCTGGGATGGAACTTGGTGTGTTTGTTTTGGAGTAGATTTTGGGAGGATTTTGTTTTCTTTGATTTGTTTCTCACCTACCAAGTTTGGTGTCACAAGTTGGTGAGGTAATGGCTGATACTGGGAATGCTGTGGAAGTCCTTTTGCCTGGGATGGAGCTTCCTGTGTTTGTTTTGGAGTGGATCTTGGGAGGATTTTTTTTTCTTGGATTTGTTTCTCACCCACCAAGTTTGGTGTCACAAGTTGGTGTGGTAGTGGCTGATACTGGGATGCTGTGGAAGTCTTTTAGCCTGGGTTGGGGCTTCCTGTGTTTCTTTTGGAGTGGATGTTGGGAGGATTTTGTTTTCTTGGACTTGTATCTCACCTACCATGTTTGGTGTCACAAGTTAGTGAGGTAATGGCTGTTACTGGGAATGCTGTGGAAGTCCTTTAGCCTGGGATGGAGCTTCCTATGTTTGTTTTGGAGTAGATCTTGGGAGGATTTTGTTTTCTTGGATTTGTTTCTCACCTTCCAAATTTGGTGTCACAGGTTAGTGAGGTAGTGGCTAATACTGGGAATGCTGTAGAAGTCCTTTAGACTGTGATGGAACTTTGTGTGTTTGTTTTGGAGTAGATTTTGGGAGGATTTTGTTTTCTTGGATTTGTTTCTCACAGTCCAAGTTTGGTGTCACAAGCTGGTGAGGTAATGGCTGATACTGGTAATGCTGTGGAAATCCTTTAGCCTGGGATTGAGCTTCCTGTGTTTGTTTTGGAGTGGATCCTGGGAGGATTTTGTTTTCTTGGACTTGTTTCTCATCTTCTAAGTTTGGTGTCACAAGTTGGTGAGGTAATGGCTGATTCTGGGAATGCTGTGGAAGTCCTTTAGCCTGGGATGGAGCTTCCTATGTTTGTTTTGGAGTAGATCTTGGGAGGATTTTGTTTTCTTGGATTTGTTTCTCACCTACCAAGTTTGGTGTCACAAGTTTGTGAGGTAATGGCTGACACTAGGAATGCTGTGGAGGTCTTTTAGCCTGGAATGGAGCTTCCTGTGTTTGTTTTGGAATGGATCTTGGGAGGATTTTGTTTTCGTGGATTTGTTTCTCACCTACCAAGTTTGGTGTCACAAGTTGGTGAGGTAATGGCTGATACTGGGAATGCTGTGGAAGTGTTTTAGCCTCGGATGGAGCTTCCTGTGTTTGTTTTGGAGTGGATCTTGGGAGGATTTTATTTTCTTGGATTTGTTTCTCACCTACGAAGTTTGGTGTCACAAGTTGGTGAGGTAATGGATGATACTGGGAATGCTGTGGAAGTCCTTTAGCCTGGGATGTAGATTCCTGTGTTTCTTTTGGAGTGGATCTTGGGTGGATTTTGTTTTCTAGGATTTGTTTCTCACCTTCCAAGTTTGTTGTCATAAGTTGGTGAGGTAATGGCTGATACTGGGAATGCTGGGGAAGTCTTTTAGCCTGGGATGGAGCTTCCTGTGTTTGTTTTGGAGTGGATCTTGGGAGGATTTCGTTATCTTGGATTTGTTTCTCACCTTCCAAGTTTGGTTTCACAAGTTGGTGAGGTAATGGCTGATACTGGGAATGCTGTGGAAACTTTTTAGACTGAAATGGAGCTTGCTGTGTTTGTTTTGGAGTGGATCTTGGGAGGATTTTGTTTTCTTGGACTTGTTTCTCACCTTCTAAGTTTGGTGTCACAAGTTGGTGAGGTAATGGATGATACTGGGTTGCTGTGGAAGTCCTTTAGCCTGGGATGGAGCTTCCTATGTTTGTTTTAGACTAGATCTTGGGCGATTTTGTTTTCTTGGATTTGTTTCTCACCTAACAAGTTTGGTGTCACAAGTTGGTGAGGTAATGGCTGACACTAGGAATGCTGTGGAAGTCTTTTAGCCTGGAATGGAGCTTCCTTTGTTTCTTTTGGAGTGGATCTTTCGAGGATTTTGTTTTCTTGGATTTGTTTCTCACCTTCCAAGTTTGGTTTCACAGGTTAATGAGGTAGTGGCTAATACTGGGAATGCTGTGGAAGTCCTTTAGCCTGGGATTGAGCTTCCTGTGTTTATTTTGGAGTAGATTTTGGGAGGATTTTGTTTTCTTGGATTTGTTTCTCACCTACCAAGTTTGGTGTCACAAGTTGGTGAGGTAATGGCTGATACTGGGAATGCTGTGGAAGTCTTTTAGCCTGGGATGGAGCTTCCTGTGTTTGTTTTGGAGTGGATCTTGGGAGGATTTTGTTTTCTTGGATTTGTTTCTCACCTATGAAGTTTGGTGTCACAAGTTGGTGAGGTAATGGCTGATACTGGGAATGCTATGGAAGTCATTTTGCCTGGGATGGAGCTTCCTCAGGGTCACTGTCATCAGTAAACCTCACAGGTTTACGTCTTCCCAAGGAAGGTCTTCTGAACTCATGGGCAGTAGCCACAGCTTATTCAGAGTCAGTAGAGAATGTACCGAGAAAAATAGACTAACATTGTTTTGTGAAGGATCCTCCATGACCCTGAGATAAGAGGACAGCTGTGAGAGAGGAAGAGGATCCTTTTTCTGTCTGTGGTTCTCAAAGGGTTGTCGTGTGAAGTCCAGGTAACGTTGCTTGTTGGGACTGCCAAATACAGGAGGCAAAAGCATCAGCCCCAATCAGAGGATCAAGAGGCCCATCCGTCTGTGTTAATATGGTACCTCCATCGCCTACATATCCTATGCCCCTTAGCCTCACATCCAACAAAGATGCCTTGGAATCCCACCCTGCATAGTATATTCAGTATGAAGATGCCCAGACCCTGAGCCCACATCTGGTATGAAAATTTCATAGGACAAAGATTCTTACATTTCCATAGGTTGTGATATAGTCTTGGTCTCTTCCTCCTCTTTTCCTCCATCCGTACAACCTGGAGATAGTTAAGTAGGATCAAGATAAGAAATGAGAACACACAGGAGTGAGGCATCCTCTTGTGACTCCCCATGCTAGGACTCTAGTGCTCAAGCACCATAACACAAGAACAGAGAACTGAACCTGAGCAAGGGGAATGGAGGGGCCTCATCTCTCCATGTACATTTTTCTTGTCCCTACCTCAACCTTTATAATTTCACTTACAACATTTTAATAGCCACAGGATCTGAAAGAGGAATGCATTTGAGAGGTTGAAGCTACCTGTTGTCATGTGAACCTGGGTCCCCCCATCCAGGTTCACAGCATCACTCTAGTGCCTTGAACAACACTCCCATTTGTAGCACCCATCCCAGGCCAACCACAGCTCCTTTCTATCCCAAAACCTGAGGGTTCTATGATTTTCATTCCCAGAAGCCACCACATCTTTCTTGCATACCATGTCCTCTTCACTAAAGGCTAAGCCAGAGGGAATTTCTTTCCTCAGGAAAGCATAAGCCTCCCTTTTCCAGGAGCAGTTTTCTTACTTGTCTTCTTCTGCCCCCTCTTCACATCCTGCCAGTTAGAAACAACACAAATGAGCTGGAGACCTTTCTTCCTTTTTCTTATAGATAAGCTTCCTGCTCTCTTTGGTCCTCAAACACACGAAATCTGCATTTTCCAGGAAGTGTTCTCTCATCCATCCTTGACACACTCATACTGTGCATAAACACATTTCCTTGTCATCTTGTAGGAAAAACAGAAGAAGGCACTGTCTATGGGACAGTTACCACAGATATCCATAGTTAGTGTTCATCCCACAAGCACCTACCCAAGGCTGAGCTCTGCAGCTGTGTCTGGGATGTCAGGTGATACCTGCTTTCTCAGAGCTGAGGAGACTGAAGCCCTGACCTGAGGCCCTTGGTCTCATCACCTGCTTCCCATCAGCTCAGTACAATCAAAAGAAGCCCCTGAACAGAGGACTGATGGTCTCCTCTGAGCTTCTCCTGTTCCCCCCCCAACTCTGAAATGCAGTCTGTTCATGGAGCCTCACTCATCCTTAGTGGCCTCTCTGTCACCATGTACAGTTGGTCTGTGAGCTTCCTGAAGACACCTCAGGACCACTCTCACCTCTGCCCTGCCTGTCAATCCCATCAGACTCTTTCTAGAGATTTCCTCTTAATGTCTGTAGCTAAACATTAGCTACTTTCTTTGTCTTTCTTCCAATCTTTTCCACCCTTTTCCTTCCACCCATTCTATCCCCTAACAGTTGATAGTAAGGGGGAGAAAACCATAGAGGGGAAATGGATAGTTATTATTAATACTTTCTGCTGATTGTGGGGCGGGGGTTGAGTTCCTTGGGGATATTTCATCTTCACTGTCAATATATCCTATTTCTATTTCTTCTGTCTTCTGTCCACATAACTGCTGATCAAAGTACAAACACAAGCAAGCAATAAAAACCAACATCAAAGGACAACCCACCATGTCTCCCAGGAACTAGCATTTCTGTAGTCTCTGAAACATCCCCAGAATCACTAAAGCTACCAGAACAGAGAAACTATCATCTGCTAGCAAAATCGTGCCCTGTCTTGAACATCAGGCAAGTCATACTCAGCTGCTGTGGATATTTTGAAGCAGCCCCATATCTCATATCTAAGACTAAAACAAAAGATTATATTCTGTTACTTTTTTTTTTAAATGTCACTAAACCAGCTTTCCTAGAAAACGTGAAAGCAACAGCCATGAACAACAGACTGCTGCTCCAGTGTGTGTGAACTAAAGTTCTCCTCACCTGTGGTTTGTCCCATACATTTTCAGATGCTGGTGACACTGGGTACTCCTTCAGGAAGGGGATAAGTAGGAAAAAGAGCCCACCTCCACACATAAAGCCAATGGTCATGTCCATTGCTATGTCCATGGAGCTGGGGCTCATCCATGAATCAATAATGCTATTCATCAGAGAGAGAAAATTCTCCATCTTCTGAATCGCAATGCAGCTCTCAGGCTACTGAGTCCTTGAGTGCAGTGTGAGATGTGTCAGGAGGGCTCAGGACACATCACACAGGTGTGGCCTCCTCATCACAAAGGGCTGCTGGCAGTAGAGAGGCTGCCACAGCCCCTCCCCAGCCTCCAGGAGAAGGTCACCTCCTGTGTCCTTTTCCTGCTTCCTTTTTCCCAAATCCTGCTGCTGAGTCAGGCATAAATAGACCTCTGGCCATGTGTTGTTCCTTATCCCTGAGTATCAGTGCTCCTCTGTGTAGGCATTTGTTTTGTTCAGCCTACTTTAACAAGGGTTAAATTCCCTCTAGCCCACAAACCACCAGATGAAGTGGGAAAGAAAGGTTGTTAGGATATGGGGGAAGCAGACCTGTATAGAAATCGTTCTACTGGGCAACTACAAACTTTGTTGGTCTCAGTCCAGTTCCCTAGCAAACACCAAACAGGAGTCAGTTCCTGCAGACCAGACCACTGGGCAGACACCACACAAGAGTCAGCGAGGGCAGTTGAATGTAGACGAATCTGTGAGACTGCCAATGAGGTCTGAGTTCAAGGAAGCAGCAAAATCCTCAGGAATCTCAGTAGAAGTTCTTTGGTGAGTTTCTCTGTAAGAGGACTCCATGGGTGAAGCTCAGCAATTGTAATGTGAACCAATACAAGCTTTACACCTGCAATGAGTAGCAAAATGGAGCGAGGCAAACCAAACCTCAAGCTCCAACTTTCTGTGGGATCATATTAATGATCCATCTAAACATTATTTGTCATTTCATATGTTTCCTATAGGAAATATTCTTTCACCTGTGTCTGCTTCAGCCAAACATTCTTTCAGGTGTATTTCAGGTGTCAACCAGAAAGTTACATTGTATGTTTGCCTCCTAGAAGATACCTACATGAGTAGATCAGGTTCTTAGTTTTTGAGAAAGTGAGCTTCTCTGTGGAACTTGAGTTGTTTCTTTGATATTGTCACTGTCACGCTGTCTTCTGTCTGCAGAACCCTATCTGTTCATTCTGTGATCACAGATTGTCTCAAGTCCGACACAAAGCTTCCTTTTGTCACTTATTTATTTAGATTTGTTACTATTTAATATAATCAAAACTAATGTACCTTTTTGTCTTCGGGTACAGAATTTTATGAAAATGAAATTCATTTCCTAACCATAAGAATGCATGTGACTAATTAAGAACCAAACCGCCTATGATAGTTTGAATGCTTAGTAGTGTTTGCATACTTTCCTTTAATATTCAAATTTTCAAATTAGCAAACTCTAATAGAATTTATTTAGGTATTTTTACAATGCCTAATTGTCTTGCCATTGGGAGTAGGACCACAATCACCATGGATGTGCATGGATGTCCTTGGAAGGATGTAGACTGCATCCTTTGAGTCCATGCTCAGAAATATTACACCAGAGCCTATGGTAGTTCTATTTTCAGGAAACTCTGTACCAATATCCACCATGGCTGTTCTAGTTTACACACCCAATTGCAGCTTCTGACATGTCCCTTCCCTCATCGTTGCTAAAATTTCTCCTTTTTTTTTTATCTTAGGCGTTGTCATTAAATAAAATGGTATCTCAGTGTTGAAAATATGTAATAAAAATATTAAAAATAAAAAAAAAAGAATGATAATGGTGAGCCGGGAGTGGTGATGAACACCTTTAATCCCAGTACTCAGAAGGCAGAGTCAGGTGGATTTCTGAGTTCGAGGCCAGCCTGGTCTACAAAGTGAGTTTCAGGACATCCAGAGCTACACAGAGAAACCCTGTCTCATAAAAACAAAAAGCAAAAAAACAAAAACCAAAAAACAAGAATGATAATGGTGCTGGGCAGTGGTGGCACACGCCTTTAATCCCAGCACTTGGGAGGCAAGGCAGGCATAGTTCTGAGTTCAAGGCCAGCCTGGTCTACAGAGTGCGTTCCAGGGCAGCCAGGGCTATACAGAGAAACCTTTTTCAAGAAAGAGAGAGAGAGAGAGAGAGAGAAAGAATGGTAATGGTTATTGTAAATGGCACATATATTTAAAGAAAATGAAAATTCAATATACTATTTTAAGATTCAACATATTGATAGATTTTAAGTTTTTAACATTTTCCTCCTTGACTTTGACAACTATAAATAATAAAGGGTCAAAATAAACTCATTGTGAGGGATGTACTAGTTAAAATCTTGTGATAAAATGTGAGAACCTATGAGACTGGAAAGGTGGCTCAATACTGCCTTGGACCAGAGTTCAATTGTCAGCACTCACATGGTGGCACTCAGCCATGTGTAACAGATCAATTTCCGGGGGGGGGGGATTTGCATAGAATAATTTCCAGTCAAGATGTACAACCAAAAAAGGGCTTACACCCAGAATATGTTTTCCTATAAATCTATGAAAAGAAAGGCAGTTCAAAGAGTGGGAGAATAGCTCACTTGCATGAAATGAAAAGAAATATGAGCAAGGAACAAACATACTAAAGTCCTTAACCTCATTGGCTGATACTACAGTTAACTGAAATGAGTGAATTTTGGAAAGGAGGCCTGAAGTGGCCAAAAAATTAACCAGTGTCCATGCCAGTGGAAACTCTGAGCAGTTAAGCTGGAGCCTCAGAAGCACACAAGTTATTAATCGCAACATGCAGGGAAGAAGTGGGTTCCAGGACAGTCAGAGCAGTTGAACAGGGGAATGTGAACATCTGTCAACTTTGGAATGAGTAGGGAAATCTGGGTACCTTAAAACAATGTGAAACTACTTAATATTAATCATTCAGATATGATTCTACTGAACAAGTGCTACAATGCTAACTAGAAGATGCCAGACAGAGAAGAGACACGATATGATTGAGTCAGACTGCTAAGTTGAGCAGTACAAGCTCAGGGTATTAGGATTCTACTTAAATGTGAGGAAGAGGTCTCTAAAGCATGGTGACATCCTTGGGGGGGGGCAGAGGAGGTGTGATGACAGAGGAGCACATGGGATTTGAGGGGCTGACAGGACCCTGCATATTCACCCTGGGTCTTTGGGCATGTATTTGTTTTATACTACTAAATTGACATCACATGTTTTGCTATACTTAATGTTATTTTACACTAAAAACAAATATATGAAAAAAAGGCAAAAGAAATAGTGGAGATGAGATATGGTGTAGCAGTGGGGGATGAAAAATGGATTGTTTCATTCAGGGCTTGGCAAGAGGGATGCAGAATTGAAAAAAATATATGATTTAACTTTGGTACCTGGTATCTGTCTAGAAATTTGTCCATTTCGTCCAGGTTTTCTAGATTTGTTGGGTATGGCCTTTTGTAGAAGGATCTGATGGTGTTTTGGATTTCTTCAGGATCTGTTGTTATGTCTCCCTTTTCATTTCTGATTTTGTTAATTAGGATGTTGTCCCTGTGCCCTCTAGTGAGTCTAGCTAAGGGTTTTTCTATCTTGTTGATTTTCTCAAAGAACCAACTCCGTGTTTGGTTAATTGTTAACAATCTAAACAGTCCCATATCCCCTAAAGAAATAGAAGTAGTCATTAATAGTCTCTCAGTCAAAAAAAGCCCAGGACCAGATGGGTTTAGTGCAGAGTTCTATCAGACCTTCAAAGAAGATCTAATTCCAGTTCTGCACAAACTATTCCACAAAATTGAAGTAGAAGGAACTCTACCCAACTCATTCTATGAAGCCACAATTACTCTGATACCTAAACCACAGAAAGATCCAACAAAGATAGAGAACTTCACACCAATTTCCCTTATGAATATAGATGCAAAAATCCTCACTAAAATTCTTGCTAACCGAATCCAAGAACACATTAAAGCAATCATCCATCCTGACCAAGTAGGTTTTATTCCAGAGATGCAGGGATGGTTTAATATACGGAAATCCATCAACGTAATCCATTAATAAACAAACTCAAAGACAAAAACCCCACGATCATCTCGTTAGATGCGGAAAAAGCATTTGACAAGATCCAACACCCATTCATGATAAAAGTCTTGGAAAGATCAGGAATCCAACGCCCATACCTAAACATGATAAAAGCAATCTACAACAAACCAGTAGCCAACATCAAAGTAAATGGTGAGAAGCTCGAAGCAATCCCTCTAAAATCAGGGACTAGACAAGGCTGTCCACTTTCTCCATACCTATTCAACATTGTACTTGAAGTCCTAGCCAGAGCAATTCGACAACAAAAGGAGATCAAAGGGATACAAATTGGAAAAGATGAAGTCAAAATACCACTTTTTGCAGATGATATGATAGTATACATAAGTGACCCTAAAAATTCCACCAGAGAACTCCTAAACCTGATAAACAGCTTCGGTGAAGTAGCTGGATATAAAATTAACTCAAACAAGTCAATGGACTTTCTCTACACAAAGAATAAACAGGCTGAGAAAGAAATTAGGGAAACAACACCCTTCTCAATAGTCACAAATAATATAAAATATCTTGGCGTGAATCTAGCTAAGGAAGTGAAAGATCTGTAGGATAAAAACTTCAAGCCTCTGAAGAAAGAAATTAAAGAAGATCTCAGAAGATGGAAAGATCCCCATGCTCATGGATTGGCAGGATCAACATTGTAAAGATGGCTATCTTGCCAAAAGCAATCTACAGATTCAATGCAATCCCCATCAAAATTCCTACTAAATTCTTCAACGAATAGAAAGAGCAATCTGCAAATTCATCTGGAATAACAAAAAAACCTAGGATAGCAAAAACTCTTTTCAAGGATAAAAGAACCTCTGGTGGAATCACCATGCCTGACCTAAAGTTTTACTACAGAGCAATTGTGATAAAAACTGCATGGTACTGGTACAGTGACAGACAAGTAGACCAATGGAATAGAATTGAAGACCCAGAAATGAACCCACACAGCTACGGTCACTTGAACTTCAACAAGGGAGCTAAAACCATCCAGTGGAAGAAAGACAGCATTTTCAACAAATGGTGCTGGCACAACTGGTTGTTATCATGTAGAAGAATGCGAATCGATCCATTCCTATCTCCTTGTACTAAGGTCAAATCTAAGTGGATCAAGGAACTTCACATAAAACCAGAGACACTGTAACTTATAGAGGAGAAAGTGGGGAAAAGCCTTGAAGATATGGGCACAGGGGGAAAATTCCTGAACAGAACAGCAATGGATTGCACAGTAAGATCAAGAATTGATAAATGGGACCTCATGAAATTGCAAAGCTTCTGCAAGACAAAAGACACCGTCAATGAGACAAAAAGACCACCAACAGATTGGGAAAGGATCTTTACCTATCCTAAATCAGATAGGGGACTAATATCCAATATATATAAAGAACTCAAGATGGTGGACTCCAGAAAATCAAATAACTCCATTAAAAAATGGGCTCAGAACTAAACAAAGAATTCTCACCTGAGGAATACCGAATGGCTGAGAAGCACCTGAAAAAATGTTCAACATCCTTAATCATTAGGGAAATGCAAATCAAAACAACCCTGAGATTCCACCTCACACCAGTCAGAATGGCTAAGATCAAAAATTCAGGTGACAGCAGATGCTGGTGAGGATGTGGAGAAAGAGGAACATTCCTCCATTGTTGGTGGGATTTCAAGCTTGTACAACCACTCTGGAAATCAGTCTGGCAGTTCCTCAGAAAATTGGACATAGTACTACCGGAGGATCCAGCAATACCTCTCCTGGGCATATATCCAGAAGATGTCCCAACCGGTAAGAAGGACACATGCTCCACTATGTTCATAGCAGCCCTATTTATAATAGCCAGAAGCTGGAAAGAACCCAGATGTCCCTCAACAGAGGAATGGATACAGAAATTATGGTACATTTACACAATGGAGTACTACTCAGCTATTAAAAAGAATGAATTCATGAAATTCCTAGCCAAATGGATGGACCTGGAGGGCATCATCTTGAGTGAGGTAACACAATCACAAAGGAACTCACACAATATGTATTCACTGATAAGTGGATATTAGCCCAAAATTTAGGATACCCAAGATATAAGATACAATTTGCTAAACGCATGAAACTCAAGAAGAATGAAGACCAAAATGTGGACACTGTGCCCCTTCTTAGAATTGGGAACAAAACACCCATGGAAGGAGTTACAGAGACAAAGTTTGGAGCTGTGATGAAAGGATGGACCATCTAGAGACTGCCATATCCAGGGATCCATCCCATAATCAGCTTGTAAACGCTGACACCATTGCATACACTAGCAAGATTTTGCTGAAAGGACCCAAATATAGCTGTCTTTTGTGAGACTATGCAGGGGCCTAGCAAACACAGGAGTGGATGCTCACAGTCAGCTATTGGATGTATCACAGGGCTCCCAATGGAGAAGCTAGAGAAAGTACCCAAGGAGCTAAAGGGATCTCCAACCTTATAGTTGGAACAACATGATGAACTAACCAGTACCCTAGAGCTCTTATCTCTAGCTGCATATGTATCGAAAGATGGCCTAGTCGGCCATCAATGGAAAGAGAGGCCCATTGGACTTGCAAACTTTATATGCCCCAATATAGGGGAATGTCAGGGCCAAAAGAATGGGAATGGGTGGGTAGGGAAGTGGGGGGAGCTATGGGGGACTTTTGGGATAGCATTGGAAATGTAATTGAGGAAAATATGTAATAAAAAATATTAAAAATTAAAAAAAAGAAGGACACATGCTCCACTATGTTCATAGCAGCCTTATTTATAATAGCCAGAAGCTGGAAAGAACCCAGATGCCCCTCAACAGAGGAATCGATACAGGAAATGTGGTACACTTACACAATGGAGTACTACTCAGCTATTAAAAAGAATGAATTTATGAAATTCCTAGACAAATGTTTGGACCTGGAGGGCATCATCCTGAGTGAGGTAACCCAATCACAAGGAACTCACCAATATATACTCACTGATAAGTGGATATTAGCCCAAAACAGGATACCCAAGATATATAATACAATCTGCTCAACACATGAAACTCAAGAAGAATGAAGACCAAAGTGGGGTCACTGTGCCCCTTCTTAGAATTGGGAACAAAACATCCATGGAAGGAGTTACAGAGACAAAGTTTGGAGCTGTGATGAAAGGATGGACCATCTAGAGACTGCCATATCCACGGATCCACCACATAATGAGCTTCCAAACGCTGACACCATTGCATACACTAGCAAGATTTTGCTGAAAGGACCCTGATATAGCTGTCTCTTGTGAGACTATGCCGGGGCCTAGCAAACACAGAAGTGGATGCTCACAGTCAGCTATTGGATGGATCACAGGGCTCCCAATGGAGGAGCTGGAGAAAGTACCCAAGGTGCTAAAGGGACCTGCAACCCTATAAGTGGTACAATATTATGAACAACCAGTACCCCGGAGCTCTTGACTCTAGCTGCACATGTATCAAAAGATGGCCTAGTCGGCCATCACTGGAAAGAGAGGCCCATTGGACACACAAACTTTATATGCCCCAGTACAGGGGAACGCCAGGGCCAAAAAAAAAAAAAAAATGGGAATGGTGGGTGGGGAAATGGGGGAGAGGGGGGAGGGTATGGGGGACTTTTGGGATAGCATTGTATTGAGGAAAATACGTAATAAAATATATTAAAGAAAAAGAAAAAATATATGGGAGAAAAGAGGCATGGTTAAAGTTTGATAAACAATGGATGCAGACAGTGCCTTTGGTCTCCTCAGAGCTTGAAGGATTGTAAGGTAGGAATGTAGATTTCTAATTTACCTGCATAGAAACCTTCCAGGAAACAATCTACAAGCTGTGAGACATTGTCTACACCAGAGTGGCACTGGTACAGCATCATGTGAGCTGCGTGTCCTCATATCAGCAAGGCGATGTCCTGGGCAGGATGGATCCAGGTCTTCAGGGAGGACACTGAGTGGACTCAATGGGATGTCTCTGGTTTCTCTGCAGGCTTTGCTGTGTTACTGGGCAGGCCTGTGTGACATGGCCCTCAGTAACCACCCATGGTCAAACACTGCAGGATCTACTCTGGATCCTGCTCTTGTCAGAGAGAAAGGCAGACTATGGGGATCTACTCTGGACCCTGCTCTCATCAGAGAGGAAGGCAGACTATGGACAGTCACTGCCCTATCACCCAGGCTTAGGTAAGTGTTGATAAGGGCTCAGGTTGCTTCAAGTTGAGTAGGGTCTCCTGGGATAGGTATTCTCTGTTCCTGTCCTACTCATGCAGATAGATATTCTCCTATCTTGGAACTGGGGATTAAACTTTGTGATTGTTGTCTCTGCACATCATTCTGTACAGTGACAAATATATCAAGGTGGGACAGCAAAGAGAAAACATTGGGCCACAGACCTGGGTGGATATCTCAGACAGTTGGGTCATCCAGGAAAACATGTAGCCTCTGTTATGACAGAAAGATTAATACTAACTGCACAGTGATGGGACAGTATGAGGATGATGCCTGTAAGTGACTGTGCCTTCCCACCTACTGTGTCTCTATCTAAAGTGCATGGAGGCTGACGCAATGCTGACCTTCCTCTGCTCGATCACTGTAGGACAAAAACTATAGTGCTAAATGACAATAGCAGGAAGAAAGAAGCAGCTCCTGCCCAGGAAGGAGCCATGAGCAGGCAAGGAAGAGCTCCAGAAAGAAAGAGTTTCCTTGTAGGGAGAAAACCAAGTTTATTACCAGGACAATGGCTGGCAAGATGGGACATCTTCTAGAAGATCCTGGTGTGGGAAGGCATGGATGGCCTGAGCCACCTGCTCCTTAACCTATTCTGGTAAGGTATACCTGGAGTCAGAGGCTTGCTGGGCAGCAAGACCTGGCTCCTGTTTGGCTCCAATTCTCCTGTACTCAAATGGAAATTCTTTCCCTTGGGCATGTGGAGCTGGTCAAAGCACATCCCTCTCTTCTCTTGGTTCATATATGGGTCACAGTCTCTTTGGGCTTTAAGCCCTGACTTCAGTTTGTCTCCCATTCCTCTATATGTGAAAGAATAGTTATGCATCTCAGGGCTGGAATGGCCACAGCTCCTCCTGCTTGCCAGTCTGCTATAGTTTGTGTCATACAGACTCTCAGAAGAGTGGGATGTCAGCTGGGGTGTCAGTGATTCCACTTCACACCCTTGTACCTCTGATGGGTCCCCTTCAGTGTCCTCCAAGATCTGGAACAGAACATCCACAAGGGATTTCAGTGCAGATATCATCCTGTGGATGACCATTTTAATTGTTAATCCTTTTGTCTGCTCAGCAGCTGGTGTGGGGTGATCAATCCTTAAAGAATCCCCTTGACCACTGTCTTTTTTGCTGAGGTTTCTTTCTGGTAAATCATTAAATAAGGTGTTCTTCCAATAGCTTTTAGAAGTAGCCTCTCTTTTTTCTGCTATCCTAGACTTGGATGTATCCTTGAACTTTATTGAGCTCAGGATCGAAGGCCTTACTTCTTCAAGCCTTTCTGCCAGGCGAATGGCCCTAGATTTTATACTCTGGCTCTCTACATGGGGATGAACCCCATCATGATCCCAAAGTTTGATCTTATCAGCTAGGACCCTGTTCTCTTGAATATCACCCCTCTGGTGTCTCCTCATGAAGCCTGTATTCTGGAAGCTGGGCAGAGAGTCTGTTGAAGGCAAGTTGATATCAGCAGGGTGGGCTCTACTGGGGCCAACTGGATGGTGACTCACAGGCCAGGCTCTTGGCTGCTGATTTGTACTGAAAATATTTGGACTTGAGTCCTGCGAGTGTTGTGAGGTAGGTATTTTTAGATGGGCTGGGAGTCTGTTGGCCCCTAAAGACCCAAAGTCTCTGGGTCTGATATTGATGTCCTTGCCATTGTGACTCTCACTGGATCCCAAACTCACTCTCCATGCACGAGGTGGCTCATCTTTCACCTCCACTGTAGTTTGTTTGGCTGCTGAAGTTCGAACCCTTTCTCCAGGGCCTTCCATTGTCATACACCAGGGGCGATGTCTTGATTCCACCTCCTGAAAGGTCTTCTGTGGTGCATGCTTGGACATTTTGGGATTGCTACTTGGCTTCAGACTGCCTTTTCCAGTGCCCCAGAGAGTCCTGATCTCTTGGGGATTTGCTGCCTGGAAGTAGCAAGCAGGTCTCTGAACACATAGGTGTCTTGGCAATGGATCTAGATGAGACTTTGTGGCCCCATGGCTGGCAGCAGGTGGAGGGGCTCTGTGGGTCTCCTGAGCCTCTGGAAGTGAGTGTATAAATTCACCTCTCTCTAGCCTTGAAGCTGAGGCACTTTGCATTCTTGTCCCTCCTGGATCCTGGTGATGCAAATTTTCCAAGACCCTGGCAGCCTTGGAATTGCTGATGGGTGAGGAGGGATACACAACCTGGGGGAGGTTTGAGGCTGGAACTCCAGGTGTTTTCAAATCCCTTGCCTCAAGGATCTGCAGATATGGTCTCCTGTGTTTCACTGGAAGCTCTGTGAAATTTGATGCTGTCTTTGACTCAGGCAGGGAATAGTGCTCAGCAGGTTTCATGGAGGATACCTTCTCTGTCCTCAGTACAGGTTTGATGGGTCTTACCTCCTTCCCAGGGCTGCTGCTTGCAGTGCCAGGTACCTTTTGTGCCCCAATACCAAGGTCCTTCTTGATGGTGTTATGCATATCAGACTTTGCTATGTCCTTCTTTAAGGGCACCCCTGTAGGCACAGACCCCTTCCATTTATTACATTTGTAGGGTTTGGAATTGAGGATGGAGGGCTGGGCAGGCTGGGAGAGTTGAGACCTGTTCTTACAATAATCAACATTTTTTGCTGGGAAATGTTCCTGTACCTGGGTCGGTTTCCTGTAGGGGAGGAATCTGAATGGGGTTCCTTGTTGTTCTCTGACTCTAGTTGTCTTTTCATTATTCTCTGGCTCTTTATGGAGCTGGAGCCTCCGGCTATGCTCAGGATGGATGGTGGCTGGCCTGATAGCTTTAGAAAGCAGGGTGCCCCTGGGAAAGTTGACAGTGGGCTTGCTAATAGTTTTTTGTTGTTTTTGCTCATCATAACCTTTGGTTTCTTTTGAATATGGTCCATGTTTCCCAGGCAGGCTTCCAGCTGGTAGGGATGCCTGTATCCTTCTCTCAGTGGTGGGATATGGCACCACATAGGCCCTGCTTTTGAAACAAGGAGGTGTTTGTTTTGGGGTAGATCTTGTGAGGATTTTGTTTTCTTGGATTGGTTTCTCATCTACCAAGTTTGGTGTCACAAGGTGGTGAGGTAATGGCTGATACTGGGAATGCTGTGGAAATCCTTTAGCCTGGGATGGAGCTTCCTCAGGGTTACTGTCATCAGTAAACCTCACAGAGTCACGTCTTCCCAAGGAAGGGCTTCTGAGCTCATGGGCAGTAGCCACAACTATTTCAGAGTTAATAGAGAATGTACCCCAGAAAAATCGACTAAGATTGTTGTAACGTTGCTTGTTGGGGCTGCAAAAGACAGGAGGCAAAAGCATCAGCCCCAATCAGAGGATCAAGAGGCCCATCCAACTGTGTAAATATGGCACCTCCATCGCCTACATATCCTATGCCCCTTAGCCTCACATCCAACTAAGATTACTTTGAATCCCACCCTGCATAGCATATCCAGAATGAAGATGCACAGACCCTGAGCCCACATCCTGGTATGAAAATTCGATTAGACAAAGATTTCTTACATTTCCATAGGTTGTGCTGGTGTGTCGGTCCCTTCTGCATTTTTTCCTGCATCTGTACAACCTGGAGGTAGTTAAGTAGGATCAGGATGAGGAATGAGAACACACAGGAGTGAGGCATCCACTTTTGACTCCCTGTCCTAGGACTCTAATGCTCAAGCACCTAGTGCAAGGACGGAGCACTGAACGTGAGCAAGGGGAATGGACGGGCCTCATCTCTCCATGTACGCTTTTCTTTCCCCTACCTCAACCTTTATAATACCAAATACAACATGGTAATGTCGCAGGATCTGAAAGAGAAATGCACTTGAGAGACTGAAGCTACCTGCTGTCAGGTGAACCTGGGTGCCCACGCCCCCATCTAGGGTCACAGCATCACTCCAGTGCCTTGAACAACACTCCCAGGTGTAGCACCCATCCCAGGCCAACCACAGCTCCTTTCCATCCCATTACCTGGGGATGCCATAATTCTAATTTCATTTCCACACGCCCCATCTTCTTTCTTATATACCATGTCCTCTTCACTAAAGGCTAGGCTAGAGGGATTTTCTCTCCACAGGAAAGCAGAAGCCTACCTTTTCCAGTAGCAGTTTTCTTCCTGGTCTTCCTCTGCCACCTCTTCACATCCTGCCAGTTAGAAACAACACAAATGAGCTGGAGACCTTTCTTCCTTTCTCTGGTAGACAAGCATCCTGGTCTCTTTGGTCCTCAAATACATGAAATCTACATTTTCTAAAAAGTGTTCTCTCATCCATCCTCTACTCACTCATATTGTGTATAAACACATTTCCCTTGTCACCTTGTTAGGAGAAACAGGAGAAGGCACTGTCTATGCCACAGTTACCACAGATGCCTCAGTCTGTGCTTCTCAGATGGGATCCTACCCAAGGCTGAGCTCTGCAGCTGCCTCTGAGCTGTCAGGTGATACCTGCTTCCTCAGAGCAGAGGAGGCTCAAGCCCTTATCTGAGGCTCATGTTCTCATCACCTTTTTCATATCAGCTCAGCCCAGACATAAACAAGCGCCTGAACAGAGGACAGATGATCTCCTCTGAGCTTCTCCTGTGTCGCCACCAACTCAGAAATGTATGTCCATGGAGCCTCACTGATCCTTACTGGCCTCTCTGCCACCATGGACTGATGGTCTGTGAGCTTCATGCAGACACCTCAGGACCACTCTCCCCTCTGTCCTGCCTGTCAAACCCTTCAGACTCTTTCTAGAGATTAGCACTTACTGTCTGTAGTAGACATAAGCTACTTTGTATGTTCGTCTTTCTTAAAACCTTCTCCACCCTTTTCTTCCACCCATTCTGTCCCCTAACAGTTGTTAGGAGTGGGGAGAAAGGCACACAGGGGAAATGGAGAGTCGTTAGTATTAGTGTACTTCCTGCTGATTGGGGGCGTTGAGTGCCTTGGGAATATTTCATCTTCACTCTCAATATATCTCATTTCATTTTCCTCTGTCTTCAATGCACATAACTACTGATCAAAGCTCAAACACAAGCAAGCGATAAAAACCAACATCAAAGGACAACCCACCATGTCTTCGAGGGAACTAGCATTTATGTATTCTCTGAAATATCCCCAGAATTCCCAAAGTTACCAGAACAAACTATCAACTGCTAGCAAAATCATTCCCTGTCTTGAACATGAGGCAATTCATACTCAGCTGCTGTGAACATTTTGAGGCAGCCACATATCTCATATCTGAGACTAAAACAAAAGATTATATTCTTATGTTACTTTTTAAAAAACATACCAAAATTGTCACTAAACCAGTGTTCCTAGAAAATGTGAAAGCAACAGCCATGAACAACAGACTGCTGCCCCATTGTGTGTAAACCAAGGCTCTCCTCACCTGTGGTTTGGCCCATTCATTCTTAGATGCTGGTGACACTGGGTACTCCTTCAGGAAGGGAATAAGTAGGAAAAAGAGCCCAACTCCACACATAAAGCCAATGGTCATGTCCATTGCTATGTCCATGGAGCTGGGGCTCATCCATGAATCAATAATGCTATTCATCAGAGAGAGAAAATTCTCCATCTTCTGAATCGCAATGCAGCTCTCAGGCTACTGAGTCCTTGAGTGCAGTGTGAGATGTGTCAGGAGGGCTCAGGGCACATCACACAGGTATGGCCTCTTCATCACAAAGGGCTGCTGGCAGTAGAGAGGCTGCCACAGCCCCTCACCAGCCTCCAGGACAAGGTCACCTCCTGTGTCCTTTTCCTACTTCCTTTTTTCCAAGTCCTGCCACTGAGTCAGGCATAAATAGACATCTGGCCATGTATTGTTCCTTATCCCTGAACAGCAGTGCTCCTCTGGGTAGGCATTTGTTTTGTTCAGCCTACTTTAACAAGGGTTAAATTCCCTCAAGCCCACAAGCCACCAGATGAAGTGGGAAAGAAAGGTTGTTAGGATATGGGGGAAGCAGACCTGTATAGAAATCGTTCTACCGCGCAATTACAAACTTTGTTGGTCTCAGTCCAGTTCCCTAGAAAACACCAAACAGGAATCAGTTCCTGCAGACCAGACCACTGGGCAGACACCACACAAGAGTCAGCGAGGGCAGTTGAATGTAGACGAATCTGTGAGACTGCCAATGAGGTCTGAGTTCAAGGAAGCAGCAAAATCCTCAGGAATCTCACTAGAAGTTCTTTGGTGAGTTTCTCTATAAGAGGACTCCATGGGTGAAGCTCAGCAATTGTAATGTGAACCAATACAAGCTTTACACTTGCAATGAGTAGCAAAATGGAGCGAGGCAAACCAAACCTCAAGTTCCCACTGTCTGTGGGATCATATTATTGTTCCATCTAAACATTATTTGTCATTTCATATGTTTCCTATAAGAAACATTCTTTCACCTGTGTCTGCTTCAGCCAAACATTCTTTCAGGTGTATTTCAGGTGTCAACCAGAAAGGTACATTGTATGTTTGCCTCCTAGAAGATACCTATATGAGTAGATCAGGTTCTTAGTTTTTGACAAAGTGAGCTTCTCTGTGGAACTTGAGTTGTTTCTTTGATATTGTCACTGTCACACTGTCTTCTGTCTGCAGAACCCTTTCTGTTCATTCTGTGATCACAGATTTTCTCAAGTCAGACACAAAACTTTCTTCTGTCACTTATTTATTTAGATTTGTTACTATTTAATATAATCAAAGCTAATGTACCTTTTTGTCTTCGGGTACAGAATTTTATGAAAATGAAATTCATTTCCTAACCATAAGAATGCATGTGGCTAATTAAGAACCAAACTGCCTATGATAGTTTGAATGCTTAGTAGTGTTTGGATACTTTCCTTTAATATTCAAATTTTCAAATTAGCAAACTCTAATAGAATTTATTTAGGTATTTTTACAATGCCTAATTGTCTTGCCATTGGGAGTAGGACCACAATCACCATGGATGTGCATGGATGTCCTTGGAAGGATGTAGACTGCATCCTTTGAGTCCATGCTCAGAAATATTACACCAGAGCCTATGGTAGTTCTATTTTCAGGAAACTCTGTACCAATATCCACCATGGCTGTTCTAGTTTACACACCCAATTGCAGCTTCTGACATGTCCCTTCCCTCATCGTTGCTAAAATTTCTCCTTTTTTTTTTTAATCTTAGGCGTTGTCATTAAATAAAATGGTATCTCAGTGTTGCCATAATCTTAACTACCTGAAGGCAAAAAATATTGAAGTATTCTCTGTTGAGAATTTTCCATTATGCTCTGTACCTTATTATATAATTGGGTTATTTTGTCTGTTGCTATCTAATTTCTTATATCTTTATATATTCTGAAACTTAATTAACCTGAAAAGCTGAGAATGTTGAAGTATTGGTAGAGTAATTATCATCCCCTGTGTATTACCTTTTAAAAACTATTCTTTAGTCCTTTATTGATTGGTTTAATTTTGATATTTAGTAAACACCATTGTTTGTAGATTCTAAATGTTCAGGCCACACACAGAATTTCATTGGTGGGATGATCTCTGACCATCTATGCCTGAGATGCCAGCTTCTTTTTCTGTACAAGACCTTTTAATTTCATGTTACTCCATTTTCAATTTTTAGGCTCTTTTCTGTGCTATTTGAGTTCCTTTATTCCATTAAATTTTTACTCACTTTACATCCTGAATGTAATCCCTTCTTCCAGTCCCACCCTCACAGATTGCTCTGCCCATTACTCCCTTTCCTTCTCATCAGAGAGGGCAGACACCCCCCCCCCCCGGGTACCAACCAGCCTTAACAATCAACTGGAAGCAGTGCATCCTGTGCCACTGAAGCTTACCTAGGCAGTGCAGCTGAGGGAAGGGAATCCAAAAGAGACAACTCCTGCTCAAATTTTCAGGGACCTGCATGAACTCTAACCTGCACACCTGCTACAAATGTGTAAGGGGCCAATTTCCAAACTCTGCAAGCTCTTTGGTGGTGATACAGTCTCTGTGAGCCCCCATGTGCCCCAGTTAGTTGACTATGTCAACTAGGTCATCTGGTAGTGTCCTTGACCCTTATTGTTCCCTCAATCCTTACCCCAACTCTTTCACAATACTCCCCAATCCCTGCCCAATGTTGGGCTATGTGTGTCTGCATCTAGTTGCATCTGCTACTCCTCCAACCCCTCTCCCACCCTGTTGTTTCCTTCCATCTACCTCTGATGTCTATTGTATTACTTCTTGTGAATGTGATTCAATCATCCTCTCTTGGGCCCTCCATGTTCTGTAGTGTCTCTCTGACTGTTAATTGAGGAATTTTATATTTTGTAATTAATGTCCACTTGTGATTGACTACTTACTATGCATGCCTTTCTGAATCTATGTTACATCACTCAGGTTGATATTTTCTAGTTTCATCTATTTGCCTGCAAATGTAATGGTGTCTTTTTTTTATTTATTGTAAGTATTTATTATAAGTATTAGTATTAGTACTTAATCATTTTACAATCCAGTTGTTATCCCCTTCTCAGTCTGCCCTCTGACAGTTCCTCACCCCATTCCTCCTTCCACATCTCCATGAAGATATTGCAACATCCCAGCCCACCCCACTCCATAGGGACTCAAGTGTCTCAGGGTTAGATACATCTTCTTCACTGAGGCCAGACCAGGCAGTCCTCTGCTGTATATGTGTTGGGAAGCTCATATCAGTTAGTGTATGCTGCCTAATTTGTGGCTCGTTGTCTGAGAGATCTTGGGGGCCCAGTTTGTTTGAGACTGCTAGTCTTCCTATGGGGTCAACCTCTTCCTCAGCTTCTTCCTGCTATTCCCTAATTCAACCACAGGGACCCCAGCTTCTGTCCTTTGGTTCACTGTAACTGCATCTGACTTTTTGAATGGCTTGTTGGGCCTCTCAGAGGGCAGCCATGCTGGCTTCTGTGTGTAAGCACACCATAACATCAGTAGTATTGTCAGGCTTTGGAGTGTCCCTTCCAGTTGGATAACAATTTGGGCTTGTCACTGGACCTCTTTTCCCTCAGTCTGTTCTCCATTTTTGATCCTCCATTTCTTTTATACAGAGAGAATTCTGAGACAGAGTACTTGACTGTGGGATGGCAACCCCATTCCTCCACTTGATTCCCTGTCATTCTACTGGAGGTGGACTCTACAAGTTCCCTCTCCCCACTGTTAAGAATTTCATCTAAGGTCCCTCCATCTATGTCCTGGGTATCTTTCACCTTCAGGTCTCTGGTACATTCTGGAGGGTTCTCTCACCCCCTATCTCCTGAATTTGCCTGTTTCCATTCTTTCTGCTGGCCCTCTAGGCTTCACTACTGTTTCCTGACACCCACCTCAATTATGATCATGTTTCCATTTTCTCTTCCCTGTCTCCTCTCCTACACAATTCCCTCTCTCTCTCTGCCCCCCACAACAGAGATTGCTTTCCACTCCCGTCCAAACTGGGTGGATGCATCTTCTGATTGTTAACCTTATTGAGTTCTGTGGATTGTAACTTATCTATTATTTGCTTTTATGGATAATATCCACTTCTTAGTGAGTATATACCCTTTTGGGTCTGAGTTACTTTATTGAGGATGACAGTTTCTAGTTCCATCCATTTGCATGCAAAACTCATGATATATCCTCATTCTTAATAGTTGAATAATAGTCTATTGTGTAAATCAACCATATTTTCTGTATGTATTTTTGATTGTGGGACATTTGGGTTGTTTCCAGGTTCTGAATATCACATACAAGGCTGCTATGAACATAGTGGAACAGGTGTCCCTGTGGCATGATGGGGAATCTTTAGGTATATTCCCAAGTGAGGTATAGCTGGGTCTTCAGGAAGATCTATTTCCAATTCTCTGAGCAACATCCAGATTGATTTTCAGAGTGGTCCACCAGTTTGCAATGCCAACAGAAATGGAGGAGAGTTTCACTTGCTCCACATTCTCCCCAACACGTGCTGTCACCCGAGTTTATGATCTTAGCCATCTGATTGGTGTAAGGCAGAATCTCAGGATCATTTTGATTTGCATTTCCCTGATGACTAAGGATGTTGACCATTTCTTTACGTGCTTCTTGGCTATTCCAGGTTCCTCTGTTGTAAATTCTGATTAGCTCCATACCCCATTTCTTGATTGTGTTGTTTGGGTTTTTAGAGGTTAGCTTCTCGCGTTCTTTATATATTTTAGATATTAGCCCTCTATCAGATTTGGGGTTAGTGAAGATTTTTTTTTCCAATCTGCAAGCTGTAAATTTGTCTTATTGGCTATGTCCTTTGCCTTACATAAGCTTTTAAGTTTCTTGAGGTCCAGTTTATCAATTCTTGACCTTAGAGTCAGAGTTGTGTTTAGGAAATGTTGCTCCATGCCAATGAGTCCAGGGCTCTTTTCCACTTTCTCTTCTATTAGATTCAGTGTATCTTGTTTTTTTGTTGAGGTCCTTGATCCAGTTGGATTTGAGCTTTTTGCAAGATGACAAATATGGATCTGTCATAATTTTTTCTGCGTAACAACTGCCACTTAAACCAGCACCATTTACTGAAGATGCTTTTTTTCCCATTGTATATTTTTATCTTCTTTGTCAAACATCAAGTATCTATAAGTATATGAATTTATTTCTGTGTCTTCAATTCTATTACATGGATCCACCGGCCTGTCTCTGTACCAATATAATGCTGTTATTCTCACTATTGCTCTGTGGTATAGCTTGAGGATAGGGATGGTGATTCCCCTAAAGGTTCTTTTATTGTTAAGAATTGTTTAAGTTATCCTTTTTTTTTTTGTATTTCCATATGAAATTGAGAATTGCTCTTTCCATGTCTGTGAAGAATTGTGTTGGAATATTGGTGGCTATTGCATTGAGTCTGTAGATTGCTTTTGGTAGAATGACCATTTTGACTGTTAATCTTACCAATCCATGAGCATGGAATATCAATCCATTTCCTGGTTTTTCTTCGATTTCTTTTTTAGAGACTTGAAGTTCCTGTCATATAGATCCTTCACCTGTTTGATTATAGTTGCTCCAAGATATTTTATAGTATTTCTGACTATTATAAAGTATGTTGTTTCCCTAATTTCTTTCTCAGTTCTTTTATCATTGGTAAACATGCAAGTTACTGATTCAAGTTAATTTTATATGTAGCCATTGTGCTGAATGAAGATATTTATGAGCTGTAGAAGTTCTTTGGTAGAATTTTTTGGGTTCCTTATGTATTCTATCTTATCATCTGCAGGTAAAGATACCTTGACTTACAAGGAGAGTGGTCAGCCATGTCTCCTTACTGATTTTAGTGTGATTTCTTCAAGTATTTCTCCATTTAATTTGATATTGTCTGCTGGTTTGCTGTATATTGCTTTTATTATATTTGGGTTTGGACCATGAACTCCTGATCTTTCTAGTACTTTTAACATGAAGAGGTATTGTATTTTGTCAAATGCTTTTTCTGCATTTAATGATATGTTCTGTGATTCTTTTTTCTTTGAATTTATTTATATAATGTATTATATTAATGGATTTTTGTATATTGAACCAACCTTGCATCTCTAGAATGAAGCCTGTTTGTTTGTGGTGAATGATGGCTTTGATGTGTTTTTGGATTCTGTGTTACAGAATTTTTTGAGTATTTTTGCATCAATATTCATAAGCAAACCCGTTCTCATTCTTTGTGGGATCTTTGTGTAGTTTGGGTATCAGAGTAATTGTGGCTTCATAGAATAAAATAAGTAGTGTAGTGTTCCTTCTGTTTCTATTTTACGGAAGGCTTGGAGGAGTGTTTGTATTTAGCTCTTCTTGTAAGGTCCAATAAAATTCTCTGCTGAAACCATCTGGGATTTTTTTTTTTTTTTTTTTTGGTTGGGAGGTTTTTAGTGACTTTTTCTGTTTCTGTAGGGGCTATCTATCTATGGGAATGTTTAGGTGGTTTTCCTTCTTTTTATTTTCTGTGTCATCATCATTTTCATTGAATTCAAGGAAGTCTTTCATTTCATTTTTTATTTCTTCCCTACCAAGTTGTCATTGAGTAGAGAGTTGTTCACTTTCCATTGGTATGTGGGTTTTCTGTGTTTTTATTGTTAATGAAGTCTAGCCTTACCCTGTGGTGATCTCATAGGATGCATTGGATGATTTCAATCTTCTTGTATCTCTTGAGGCTTGTCTTGTGAGAGTTTATATGGTCAATTTTGGAGAAGGTACCATGAGGCACTGAGAAGAAGGTATATTTTTTGTTGCCTGGTAGCAGTTAGTATATATGAGGTGGCAATAGGGGTGAAGAGGACTGAGACTTAGGACTGTAAATTTGGATTGCAGTGGGAGTTGAAGGGTATCCAGTAGGGCGTGATAGCTAGCATTGTATGTGGGTTGTCACTTGAGGGAATAGTCCAGGACGACTGACACCTGTAAGTTTAAAATGGAGAGCAACTGTGCTGAGTCCAGCTAGCATGGCCTAAAGAATAAATATTTGTGGTGTCAGGGTTGTAGGGACCATGTTCAAGAGGACGACCTATTCCTAGCACAGAGTGTGGGGTAGTATCCCATAAATCAAGCTCACAAAGTATGGAGGGTAGACAAAAGTTATGCAGCAGAGCCCAGTGCATAAGAGTGTGTATGTGGTGGCAGAGATCAGGGAGAGGTGTCCAGGAGGACCTGATTCGTAGCAGTCTTTGTGGAGTGTGGGTGTCTGTCTGTGCATGCATGCACACATGTCCTGCTGGCCTGATATCTAATGTGTACCTGGGATTTTTTTTTTTTTGAGGAGTACTAGCAGAGGCTGATACCTAAGAGAGAATGTTGGTTAGGGATAAATATGCAACAGGACCTGATACCAAGAAGTATATTTGAATATGCAACCTCCAGGGAATGGGTGCCCAGCAAGTCCTGCCAAACAACTGTGGCATTGGCATAAGCACAGGGTAATATCTTGCAAGGTCTGCTTCTAACAGTATTGTGGAGTAGGAAGACTACATGCCCTGACACTGTGTGTATGTGGCAGTGTCCCTTGTGTGTCCAGCAGGTCATGATGCCTAGTGGTCTTTGTGGGGTGGCAGAAGTGGTGAACGTGTGTCTAGAAGACTCTGATATCTAGCATTGTATGTGAAATTTCAGCCTGGGGGTGTAGTCCTGTAAAGCCTGATATGTATAAATTTTAACAGGAGGGCATCACATACACCACTGTAGTTTAGATGACAATGGTGAAAGAGTATCAGCAAACACAGCATGTGTGGTTTAAGAAAAGGGGATAGGTCAGTGAGGCCTGGCAATTAGTTGTGAATGTATGGCTCCAGAAGTTTGTGCAGCCCAACCTTACATTGAGACCCCATGGTGCTGGAAAGTATGGAGGGAGTGTTGGGCTGGGGGTGTTTTTTAACAGGGGTGTTGGTGGTGATGAAATCTGACACCCAACTAGGTCTGTAATGGGGTAGCATTTTTGTGCACTGTGGTAGGTTATCTCTGTCTTTCCTCACCTGTTAAGGTATCTCTGATTAGCTTTAAGAAAGACCCACAGGCCTATATCTGTACAGAATATGGAAGATGGGTCTTCTGTTCCAAGAGATGAACTGTGGGAAGCATTGAGAGGTGGAGAGATTCACCACCCAGACATGCAGGAAATCAGATGTACTGAGTATGAGGTTATGGGACACATGGCAAATGTGAATTAGAACAAAGTGGTTAATGAAGTTATACATGCTTGTTGTGGGGCAGCAAGCTAAGGCCTTAGGGACAATAAATAAAGGTAAGTCATCATGTTATTTTTCAGGAGCTGGTGGGTCAAGACATTCCTGCCATAGTTCTGTGAAGTTGTTAAGGAAACAACAGTGAGTATAGTCTGGGGTTGGGTTGCCACAGGCCTGATATATAACAGTGTCTGTGGAGTGTCATCAAAGGGGTGGGGGAGGTTATTTAACAAGGCCCGTATCTGTCTAGCAGTGCCTGCAGAATGGGGAGGGCAGAGGGCATGGTACCTAGAAGTTTATGTGCTGGAGAGCTGTGTAACAGTACTCAATAGCCAGTTCCTTTGTGGATTGCAGGGGTGCCCAGCTGGCCCTGCTATGATTCCTGTTCATCCACAGTAAATGCCACATGTGCTGCTGTGGAACAGGCTTTCCAGGATGCCCTCCCAGGGATACTGTTTCATTACACTTGAAGGTCTGTGCCTTGGAGGCTTGCAATCTAAAAGTGGGTGTGTGGTGCTGACATGGAGGTGTCTGTCAGAGTTTGTAGAATCACTAGGCTGCTGGCTGCCCCTAGTGAAGTGTATAACAGGGCCTGATTTATAGCATGTTATGGGGCATGAATGTATAATACAGTGTACACAGCTACAGTTGGCCAGGGCATATCAGGGTCAGATTATTTAGTGTGCAGGCAAACAGCAGTTTTGCCGCTAATGATCTAGAAGTGCAAAAGGGGTTTAGGAGGGGCAGGATGGGGTAGTTAGCTGTTTTCCCTAAATAAGCTGTTCTATACAGATTGGGTCTGTTGTCTCTTTTTATAACAACCAGTTGTCTGGGATAGGGCCAGTTGCATTTCTTCTGTAATCCCCAAATATCATGTTTCCTGGACATGTGAGATCAGTTTAGGGAGTCAGCTTTCATGAAGGTTCATTTAAGAATTACATATCTTTCTTTTCACTAGGGAGGGAGGAATGAAGCTAGCCTCTCCTCTCCCCTAATATGCAGAGAGACCAGACATAGTGAAAGGGGAGTTTGGGAGTGAGAGCTGCCCTGGCTGAATCATTCTATCATACACGTGACTTGGGAAAAAGCATACTTGTACTAGGTTGTTGACTAGTATTTAACAAAGAACAGGGAGTCTTTGACAAGTGGTGGGTACTTTCCTCAGGAGCATGGCTGGGAGGGGAGCCTGCAGAGAAGTTTTCTCGTTGGGATGCATGAAGGGCATCTACTAGACCCTGCTCTTAGCTATTCTGGGGGATGTGATGGCACAAACCGCTGTTACAGCAGGCTATGCACTTATCCAAATGCTGATTATTCTCATCTCCTAGGTGGTGTCAAGGTTACATCTTCAGTTCCCTGCAAGTCCAATATTTCCTTACGTGTCCTGGGAGAAGGAGAGGTCTCAACCTTCCTGTTACTCATCTTCATGAACTGAAGTGGGGGAAGTCCAGCTGGGAGGCTGCAGTGAACCCAGGCTTTAAGCCATGCTCTTCTGCACTGCAGTTGATGCTTACTGTAAGCTGTGTCCTCCTGGGCTGCAGTGGAGACCACGAGTAAGCCATGCTGTCCTGGGTTTCACAGGTGTCCCTGCTGGATCCTCCTCCACTGTGACAGCCTCCACTTAGGACAGCCTAAGGAGAGAGTTTGCTCTCCAGTCTCAGAGGGACCAAGGTCTGCCAATGAGAACAGGAAGAGCATACATTCATGGGGAGAAGATGTCAGTGGGCAATGTTGTCATCCCTCCCTATTCATGGACTTCCCGAATTTATCAGAGTTCCTCTGGAGCCAGGAAGTAGAGCACACCCTGGATTATCACACCTAGAAATTTAGTAACATTTTCCTGACCAACCTCTTTTGTAAATACACTTGTGCTCTTATGAACAAAGGTATGGCCTCTGTGAGTTCATTGTCAATGATGTAGATATCTGTCTTCATGAAGTGAAATATGAAGAAGAGACTTGAAGTATACTCATGAAGGGAGCACTTTGCCTCTGGTCATACTTATCCTCAGGGAGTCCTGTTTGTCCTTTGGACCTGAAATTTATCATAGCTCTGGGGGAACTCTAGCTCTCTGTTCTGGATTGTCCAGGAGCCCAAAGACCAGTCCTGGTCAAGAACCTGGTCTTCCTAACTTTGCCACATTTATCAAAAGTAACCAAATCCGGAAAAGGACTCACCCCAGGTCTCTTAAATTTCAAGTCTCCTGTAGGAGATTCATCTCATTCCTGACTTCATGGTGCATTAATGTGGCTGTGGATTCCAAACCAGCATCTAGTGCTGCCAATCCCAGGGGCACCAGATTTCTGCTTACCATGGCAGCAGGAGCCTCTGCTCTTACATGTTGCAATACTCTGGTATGCAGCAACATCCAGGTAGGTCTGCTTCCAGCATCTCTAGACCATCTTTAGACCATCTCTTCTGGTCTAACTCAGGTTCCTGCACAGTCACAAAGAGATCATACTCCACCCAACTCTCAATTAAAGGGAAAGACAGGAAGACACAGGTCTCCTAGTATTTCCCCTCTTTCCAAAACAAGACACATTGGAGGCATAATCTCTGCTCTGACAGAAGTCACTCCGAGACTGTGATGGTCTGGGGTTCCCATACTCAGAGCACCAGGCTAAGAACCAGGTCTGTTAGAGAGCCTTTCCTTAGAATCCATAGTCTCCAATTTGCCTGGGAAGGAATTCTATATATGCGTCTTCCTGGGTTTCTAAAATTGAGGGGTACACCTATTGAAAGCAGAGTTGGACTTCATGTGTGACCCCAGGCATATAAGCAGTTATCAGCTAATCCTGGACACAAAGTGACAGCTCCTGCTGCTTTTGATAGTGTATACACATTAACTCCACTCTTTGTCCAGACCTAAGTATCATGCAGAAAGTTATGCCAGCCTGAAGGGTGCTCCAGTTCCATCCAAGAACAGGAATGAAATGTATATTGCTCCTCCCTAGTTACTCTCATTGCATCTTGGGATCCTAAAATGTATGGTGTGTGTGTGTGTGTGTGTGTGTGTGTGTGTGTGTGTGTGTGTGTGCAGTGACCCTGGTGATAATGATTTCTGGACAGCTTTGTCCCTTCAAGTGTGATTTTGTTCTTCTTCCTGTTCTTCATCTCCTTCTCATTATCCTTTTCTTCATACTCCTTTTTCTTATTTTTCTTCTCCGTTTTTGAGATTGTACTACATCCTTCTGTGCATGAAGGGGCTCGAACAGTTAGAGTGACACTAGCCAAAGATGGCAGTGAGATTTAGACCTGGTGACACAAGAAGAATGCAACTAAGGCAAAACAGGATAAAAAAATTGAAAGCAAATTCAAGAAAAACTTTAGGGATACTGGTGAAAGAGTAGGGTATGTTTGAGGCAAACCTATCAGAAATGATTATTTCTGTGATATCATTTCTCCAGGGAGCACCTGGTTGCCCAAACCTTGAGCATCATGAATGACATACAGTTCACTCAAGTCGCAGGAGAGGTGTTGAGGGGATTCCTGGGGCAGCTGGTCACACAGATCAGTTGAGGACTTTCCAGGTGCACAGGCAAGTAACACTGGTTGGCATCATGATTCTCTGAATCCTGGTCTGGCTCCATTGCCACACCCACTCCAGTAGAGTGTGCATGACAAGTCCAAAAGCTTGACCTTAGTCCTGAGATATAAAGTTTCACAGAAACTGGTCTCATGGAGAGTCTTAGTCATTCCATAACAGGGATGTGGTCCAGATATGTCCTGGCGATAGTCGATGGTAGGGTTAGAGTGCTTTCTTTCAGTATTGTTTTATTATAGGTGCCCCCAAGGAATGATTTGACTTATTTAGACAAAATGCCTTCAGTGTTGAAAGAGATAGTGAAACAAATCAGGCATTGCAGTTTACTGGGTAAGAGTAGAAATCTCAGGGCAAGTTCTACAAAGTAAACTTAGAATAACAGGGGAGTCACTCTCACATGCAGGAATTTACAGGTCTAGGAAGTAGGGGGTTGTGGTTTAAGGAGGAACTAGAGTATTGCATTATTCATGAAAAGTTTAGCAAGAGCAGAAGCCCCCTGTTGGTGGGTTATACAATAGACTAGAATTGTGACTAGGTTATGAAATCCTCACCAGGCTCCTAGAATAATTTACTTTAGATAGGGCCACTTTTTATCTCAATCGTAACCACGGCCTGGTTCCTGCCAGTCTTTATGTATGCATTACTCTGTTTTGTGTAAAGAATCATTATGCATCAGATGACCTCAATGTATCACCTAACTTCCTTGTTTTCTTCTGTAATATAATTCTGATGCTCACTTTGAAAAATTACGTTCAGTTCCAACACTCTCTGGTGTTCGTGTCTGTTTGTCACTCACCAACTCCTTCAAAACCGGAGTACAAGCAACCGGATTTCTCCAGAGGGGCTGAGGAGCCGACTGAGCCAGCCTGTGGCACTCCATGACAGGTCAGGGCCCTTCTTTTCTCCAGGCCTTCTGTACAGTGCCAAATGATGTTTCCTCATATGTATTAAACAATTTCATTTCAGGGATGTCTTGAGATGAATCTGCAGTTTGATGGTAGGGAGCTTGTAGGGAGCCAATCTACAATGGATACCCCATGGAAAGAGTAAGGTAGAAAAGATAATAATCAGAATCCTCAGAGTGAGTGGAAAGAGGAATAATGGCTAACTTCCCACCTACCAAGGGGTTGGAGAAAGGAAAGTCTGCACTGACTGCTCAGCCTAAGGTTTACTCTAACTCCAAGTGTAACTTTCTTCTGGATGAGTTTAAGTGCAAACATTCTCCTGAGGTCATCCTGTGTGTGGCATTGCCATATTTTGGCATCACCTTGGTAAGGATGGCTGGTCCACGTTGAAGCTGAAGTGTGTACCCTAAAGAACTTCGCAGATCTCGATGGGTTGCAACCTCTTCACTGCCTTGTTCGAGCTCCTGGAAAAACTGAGGAGTTACATAAACCACCAGGTGTAGTACACTGATAGATAGCACTTGCATTGCTAGTTGACAGGCCTTGCTTTACAACTTGTGCACTGTGTCAAATACATCCCTAAGTACTGGGCCATGAATAACTCTCCACCAATACTTTGCCAGTATTCTCTGCAATCAACAACAGCAGCTTCATTCCTGGGTTCAGGCCTTCCGAGGGTGAGAGATTGTCTTTCTGCTGAGTCTCGATTGACATGTGGAGCATGAATAAATTACATAACAGATAATGGAGTCAGGCATCACAGAACAACAAGACTGCTTTAAGAGTTATATTTCTGGGAAAGGGTCTTTCAAAGTGTGGGCAGAGCCTTCAATCAAGGCAACATTATCATGTGAAAATCTCTGGATTAAAATTATCCATCACTAAAGCAGTGCAATGAATGATCAGAAAAGGCAGTGGAAAATAACATTTAATTTTGAGACACTTTGAGAGCAAAACCAAGTATGACAAGCCATGACTATTTTATGATAAATCTTTGGAGTTCACTTGTTAATGGTATTAGCACACATGGCATGGCAGGCATTAAGAGCCCCCTCTCTGAGGCAAAGCACAGTACACACTGTAGACATAGACACTGTTTACATGTGTCACACTATTTCCTTTATACCATGAGTTTTTTGAAGACAGGAATTCCTAGAGTCTTGTTGTCTTCTGGACCCAGTAGGTGATCCCTAGTGAAAGGTGAAGGATCACTGACTGAATACATAACTGAAGGCTTTTGTACTCAGAGATGACCCACAGCTGAGAGCAAACTGAAAATCTGCTCTTCAGAAATAGGTCTGTATTTCGGGACCTGAGAAAGGAAGTGCAATAGTGAGTGAGCTCTCCTGTGGACAGAGGCAATGGGATGGGGAGGTGCACCCTAGCAGTCACAGTCCTGGAAAGGAAGCACAGAGCATGCAAAGCCTCTCTCCTTAACCCTGCTCTAATAAGACTGTCTGCTTGTGGTAGGGACATTTACCTTCTCATGTGCATACCAGAGTCACATGACCTCAGTATGACCAATCAGGAGAGTCCTGGTTCGCTAGCCAGTCTGATTGGCCAAGTTCTGGACATGTGACCAATTAGGTCTTGACCAGGAGTTACAGTTGGTGTGTGGTTGTTGAGACAGTTGGTAACTGACCTGTTCTAACTGAGGTTAAGTTTTCACTCCGGGGATACAGAGGCAGAGTCAGTGTGCTCAGGCATGATTTCAGGAGAGCTGCTCCTGTCTACTCCCCCAGCACCCAGGTACAGCCTAGTTTTCCTAGTCTTGCTGATGATGTGACTCCCTAACCCGCCTTCTCACCTTGTCAGAACCAGTTTGGTTGTGTTGTAGGCACTGACCCTTCCTTCGCACTGCCTGGCTATTGGAGGACTTGGGACTGCAGAATATATAGATTCTGAACCTCCCAGGACTCTGTGCAGCACTCCCTGGAGAGTTTGTGGTGGCTGAGACAAAGCAGGATCCTGCCTAGCACAAGCCCTGTGGACCATCACAGGGAAGCAGAGCCTTGTCCTCATTCATGTCCCCCTTTTATGTCCAGGATCCTCCAACACGAGCACATTATGCATAAAAATGAGAACAAGCACAGTTGTCTTTAGAGACTTGGCTTGTCACATGAAGCATTATCCTTAGTTCCACCTATTTTCTGTAAACGACACTTTTCATTCTTTGTTTTTGTTTGTTTGTTCGTTTTCGAGAGAGGGTTTACTCTGTGTAGTCCTGGTTGTCCTGGAACTCACTCTGTAGGCTGACCTCAAACTCAGAAATATGCCTGCCCCTGCCTCCCAGGTGCAATCAGATAGAAGACATATGCCACCATGCTAGGCTGACACTTTTTATTCTTAAGGCTAGGTCCTTTTTCATCTCGTACACTCTTCACATGATTTTATTTATGGATTTGTGTATTTCAGACTCACCTTATACTCGATATTGAACTGATGTTCATGAACATGAGTTTATAAATGTGTTGTTTATCGTGAAGTATCACAGGCTCTCGTTAAGGTTTGTCACATCTTTTACATGAAAATATAGGTAATAGTGTTTGGTTTACTCTGGTTTTAATTGTGTGTGTGTGTCTGCACACATGGGAAGGACAGAGGACAAATTTTGAGGCCAGTTCTCTCATTCCACCATGTGGGCTCCAGAAACAAAACTTGGATCATCTGGTCTGGTCATAAGCAGCTCTATGCATGGAAGCAGTGAGCTTTCTGTTTGTCTGGGTTTGGTTACAGGGTAACGTTGGCTCTCTGGAACACAGTGGAAAGTGTCCCTTCCCTTTTATTTCATGGAATTATCTTAGGAACATTATTGTTCTTTGAAAGTCTGGTAGAATTAATTTACAAATATGTCAAGCCTTGGGCTACTGTTCATTTTTTTCCAGTTAATATTTTAATTTCATTGCTTGTTATTGATCTATTCAAGCATTTTATATGTATTTTGAAATTTGTCCATTTCTTCCTGTTTCAAAATTGATTGCAGTATAGGTTTCCTATATCTGTTTCAAAGATTTTTAGATATGTTCTAATAGTTGTTTTTTTTTTTTTTTCTTTTTCAGATCTATACATTTTTTTGTGGTGAGTACACTGTTGCTGTCCTCAGACACACCAGAAGAGGGCATCAGATCCCATTGAAAACACACTATAAGCCTGTGTATAGGGTCTAACTATAAGTTTGCTTAAAAAAGATTATCAGTGTTTCTGGGAGAGAAATTATTTCATCAGTAAATATTGTCTAAAATTTTTAAAATGGAAAAAACTCTTTGAAGTTAAACATTAAGAAAATGCTAATTTCAAGCACAGTGATCAAATATTCTCAATAATAATTCCATGATGTTTGTAAAACATGATTTTAATATTTCCAACTGTTAATATTCCACAAATAGAATAATGATTTTAAGATATATTTCATTATGTCTCTCTTTTCATTTCTGATTTTATTAATTTGGATTCTGTCTCTGTGCCCTCTGGTTAGTCTGACTAAGAGTTTATCTATGTTGTTGATTTTTTCAAAGAACTAGCTCCTGGTTTTGTTGATTCTTGTACAGTTCTCTTTGTTTCTTTTTGGTTGATTTCAGCCCTGAGTTTGACTATTTTCTGCCATCTACTCCTCTTGGGTGTATTTGCTTCTGTTTGTTCTAGAGCTTTCTGGTGTGCTGTCAAGCTGCTAGTGTGAGCTCTCTCCAGTTTCTTTTATGAGGCACTCAGAGCTTTGAGTTTTCCTCTTAGCAAAGCTTTCATTGTGTCCCATAAGTTTGGGTATGATGTGTCTTCATTTTCTCTGCATTCTAAAAAGATTTTAATTTTTTCTTTATTTCTTCCTTGACCATGTTGTCATTGAGTTGAGTGTTGTTCAGTTTCCATGTGTATGTGTGTTTTCCATTGTTTTTGTTGGTATTTAAGACCAGCCTTAGTGTGGTGATCTGATAGCTTGCATGGGATTATTTCAATCTTCTTGTATATATTGAGGTCTGTTTTGTGATTGATTATATGGTCAATTTAGGAGAAGGTGCCATGTGGCCTAAGAAGAAAGTATATTCTTTTGCTTTAGGATGAAATGGTCTATAAATATCTGTTAGATCCATTTGGTTCATAACTTGTTAGCTTCACTGTGTTTCTGTTTAGTTTGTTTCCATGATTTGTCCATTGCTGAGAGTTGAGTGTTAAAGTCTCCCACTATTACTGTAAGGGGTACAATGTGTGTTTTAAGCTTTAGTAAAGTTTCTTTTATGAATGTGAGTGGCCTTGCATTTGGAGCATAGATGTTAAGAATTGAGAGTTCATCTTGGTAGATTTTTCCTTTGACCAGTATGAAGTGCTCTTCCTTATCTTTTTTGATAACTTTTGGTTGAAAGTTGATTTTATTTGATATTAGAATGGCTACTCCAGCTTGTTTCTTGGAACCATTTGCTTGTAAAATTGTTTTCCAACATTTTACTCTGAGGTCTTGTCTATCTCTGTCACTGAGATGGATTTCCTGTGTGCAGGAAAATGCTGAGTTCTGTTTACATATCCAGTCTGTTATCCTATGTCTTTTTATTGGGGAATTGAGTCCATTGGTGTTAAGAGACATTAAGGAAACTTGATTGTCACTTCTTGTTATTTTTGTATTTAGAGGTCGAATTATGGTTCTGTGGCTATCTTCTTTTAAGTTTGTTGAAAGATTGCTTTCTTGCTTTTTTCTAGGGTGTAGTTTCCCTCCTTGTGTTGGTGTTTTCCATCTGTTATCCTTTGTAAGGCCGTATTTAGGGAAAGATATTGTGTAAAATTTGGTTTTATCATGGAACATCTTGTTTTCTCCAGCTATGATAATTGACAGTTTTGCTGGATGTAGTAGCCTGGGCTAGAATTTGAGATTTTTTTTTTTATTTTGTCTGTATGACATCTGCCCAGGATCCTCTAGCTTTCATAGTCTCTGGTGAGAAGTCTGGTATAATTCTGATAGGTCTACCTTTCTATTTTACTTGACCTTTTTCCCTTATTGCTTTTAACATTCTTTCTTTGTTTAGTGCATTTGGTGTTTTGATTATTAGGTGACAGGAGAAATTCCTTTCCTGCCCCAGTCTATTTCTAGTTCTGTAGGCTTCTTCTATGTCCATGGGCATCTCTTTCTTTAGGTTAGGGAAGTTTTTTTCTAGAATTTTGTTGAAGATATTTACTGGCCCTTTAAGTTGGGAATCTTCGCTCTGTTCTATACCTAGTATCCTGAGGTTTGGTCTTCTTATTGTGTCCTGGATTTCCTGGATGTTTTGGGTTAGGATCTTTCTGAATTTTGCATTTTCTTTGACTGTTGTGTCAATGTTTTCTATGGTATCCTCTGCATGTGAGATTCTCTCTTCTTGTATTCTGCTGGTGATGCTTGCATCTATGACTCCTGATATCTCTCCTAGGTTTTCTAACCCCCAGGCTTGTCACCCTTTGTGATTTCTTTATTGTTTCTATTTCCATTTTTAGATCTTGCATGGTTTTGTTAATTTCCTTCACCTGTTTGATTGTGTTTTCCTGTACTTTAAGGGATTTTTGTGTTTCATCTTTATGGGTTTTTAGCTGTTTACCTGTGTTCTGCTATACTTCAAGGGAGTTATTTATGTCCTTTTTAAAGTTTTCTATCATTGTCATGAAAAGTGATTTTAGTTTCAAATCTTGCTTTTCTGATGTGATGATGTATCCAGGACTTGCTCTGTAGGGAGAATTGGGTTCTGATGCTACCAAGAAACCTTGGTTTCTGTTGCTTATATTCTTATGATTGACTCCCACCATCCTGTTATCTGTATTGCTATCTACCCTGGCTATGTCTGACTGGAGCCTGTCCTTCCTGTGATCCTGGTTGTCAGAACTACTCAGAGTTCTGCTCTCTCTGGAATCCTGTGATTGTGAAATCCTGTGATTTTGGGATCCTGTGATTGTGAGACCTGGGTGTGTCAGAGCTTCTGAGAATCAAGCTGCCTCTGGGATCCTGCTAGCCTGTGATTCTGCGAACGTGCAATCCTGCTATCCTGTGATTCTGCAAACCTGCAATCCTGGGGTTGTTAGAGAGCCTTGGAGTGGAGCTTCCTCTGGGTGTTGTGGGACTGACTGTGGAGTTTATCCTCAAGGTCTGCTCAGGACAGGGATGCAGACCAAAAGGCACTGGAGTTCCTGGGTGCCTAGATCCTGCTGGTCCCAGTAACTTCCAGTGTTGTGTTGTTAGTTTTCTATGACCCAGAAGTGCACTATGGGGCCATCTTACCTATCTCTTATTTTCCTATGTGGTTATTTAGAACAGTAAGGCTTCTTCCAAACATGCTTGTCTTGTTTGTAATACCATGGTCTTCATCTCATTGTTTGACAGCTGATATTAGGTGGAAATTGTCAAGCAGTTTGCAGGGAAGTGAAGAGAGCAGGCAGTGAGGCATGTGGACCTGGAGGTCAGGCCCACTGATAGTGTGACACTGTTGGGTCACCTCAGGATCCTCAGTAAAGGCAGCTTTACATGGCTCTGCCACCTCCTCAAAGAGGTGTGGTCTGATGTCAGGATCTTCTGAAAGGGGTGAGAAAAATGACACAGACAACAAGACTGAAATTGACAAATTAAGCTTCTGGACCATCCAAACATCATGAAGCTGCTCCACATCAGAAAACGCATCTTTATGGTGATAGAATGTACAGCAGAGGGAGATGTTTTGAGCCACAGAAGGTTGACAGTTTTCAGGAGGAACAGGCTTAGCACATCCACACGCAGGTAATGTGTTCATTTCACTATGCCATGAGAACACCTTCACACAGGGACATGAAATTGTATGTATTTGCCTGGCCATCAAAGGTCCTTCTGGGCAATAGTTCAAGGGTGGTAGTGGTATAGTGTGTGGTGTGGTGACACCAGATTCCCAACATATTTTGTGTGGCAGAGAGGGACTCTCTATTGGATCTGATCATAGCACTGTTTTGTCAGGTAGTGTGGGATGGGGTGAGCAACAGGACTTGAACGCCTACAGCCTTACATTAACACCCTATATACATTGTTACTTCACGTACCTGAAGGACAATTAACATATAGATTTTTGGACATCAGTCCTGGCTAGACAGCAGCTGTTTTGCTGTCTCATATACAATGCCAGGTGCCAGAACCTGTTAGGAGTTCCCCTAACCACACTGCCACCAGATATACAGGGACAGGTATCAGGACTTGCTTGTCATTCCACCCCCTGCCATTAACCAACATATCCTGCTAGATTCACATCTTGCAGGACACCTCCCATCCTGGCATATACCCCAGGTGTAATACACTGTTAAATAGCACTTGTACTTGTAGGGCACAGGAATTATTGTACAACATCCCCAGTGCCTTGAATACATTCCTAAGTATTGGGCCATGCACTACTTCCCACCATACACCACACTGACTGCTGGGTATTGAACCATGCTGAACAGGTCACCAACATATGCAGCACATTAGTTCTGTGTATCCGGTCCTGATGCCTGACAAAACCTTATATTGACTGATAGTCATCAGGCCTTGATGGATACTCCCTGCCACTGTACCATCAACTCACTGCTATGTCCTGGGCCCTGCTTGACAGCCTCACATTAATGAAGCTCACATGTCTGTCTCGGTGTCAGGACCCTCTTAGACATCAGCCCCAGTCAGCACCTACAACATTAGTTATCAGGCCTTGATGGAGACTCCTGTACTCCTGTCACAGACTATAATCTACTATGTCATAGGCCCTGCTGGATAAACTTAGGACATCAGTCTTGATGGACATGTCCTCAAGAGTCGGTGTGTGTACAATGCCAGCACACTGTCCCCTAGGCCAAGCTGTGTGGTAGTGTCAATGGAAGTTCTAGTAAAGTCATATAGCTATCTCTGTGTGTGGAGTGGTATCCTCAGGGAAGAGGTATTTAGGTAGGCCTAGACACCTGAATGCTATGTGGGAAGTTGGCTTTGGGTGTCCATCCTTGCCTGAATGGACATCCTTGCCTGTAAATAGCACTGTGAGTGTGAGCACCCAGCATGGAGTGATAAAAGCAGTGTATTTAGGGCTGTGGGAAAGGGGAAAGGCGAGTGCAGCAGGACCTAGGGCCTAGCAGTTGTCCCTGATAGTGGAGGGGAATTCCTAGAGGGCTTCAAACCTCAGTGTGTGTCATGTGGATGGTGGAGAGTGTCCAGAAGGCTCTCAATATGGCACTATATGTGGGGCTTCAGCAGGGGACAAGCTGTAGGGCCTGATAGCTTGCTTGTGTTTTTCAGATAGCAGCAGGGAGTTGGTGTGGTCCAGTAGCATCTGTCATCTGGTATAGTAAGTGGTGTAGCCACACTGGTGTGTTGTCCTTTGAGTCCTGACACCTTAAACATTACATGGGTTCTAGATGAGTGTGTCCAACCCTGCCTGAAAATTATCATTGTATTTGGGGCTGCAGTATGGGAGAGTGGATATTATAAATATTATAAACTTATAGGTAGCAGGCCTTGCTGACACCTCCCTAACAGATACACCATATACACTGGAAGCTATCAACGCCAGCTACATATTCCTGGGTGCATACAACCTTCCATAACTCAGGACCTAATGGGCCCTACCCCACATAAACTAATCATTGCAGGGGCTTCTGGCCTTCATTTAGAGCCCTATATATACTGTCATAAAACAGATGCTGCTGGAACCCTCGCCGCACTATTGGGTATTGGGTTTTTTATTTGACCCTGCTGGACACATTTCCTCACTGTCCCTATCACTTATAAAGATGCTGCTATGTTTCAGTCTATGCTGCTAAATCCACTGTCCCTCACCCCACATACAATACTAAGTCTTATACCCTGTGAGACCACCCTACCTCACATACATTGCTAGGAATCAGACCCTCCTGTTCCTAAACTCCTGTGTTCACTGCTAAGATTTGGTCTTGTTAGGAATTCAACTACCAAACTCAAGGCACTCTGAAGAATCAGGAGCCCCTCCTTCTGCCACCACTGTGCTGTATAAGTGTCAGGTCCTACTGGACATACCCATTACACAAAGTGTGGAGGCACAGGACCTAGGGAGGCGTGCTCCCCTTTTCCCAGTCATTTCCATCTGCACACATTGCACATTGTCAAGCCATGGTGGACACTGCCCTGCTGTTTTCCAATAGGAACTCCTAGGTATCCAGCCTTTGCCCAGATGCCCAGCTTGTCCCATGTTCACTAGTATATCAGAGCCTATTGGATTCCCTTGATCCCTGTAGCTAACTCACATCCTCTGCCAGCTCTCAGAGCATACTGGGCATCTCGATGCACACTTCCACCCTCTGCTACTTTACTGTTGTGTTTCCGGAGTCGTTATGCATCTTCTGAGAAGCTTTCCCTCCTTCTTTCATAGTTCCATTCCTAGCAGGATAGGGGGGCAGCAGCAGCATTGTATCATAGCTAGCAGCGTTTGTGTTTGTTTGTGTGTGTGTATGTGTGTGTGTTGGCAGGTTTACCAGGCTGGTCCTCCATTGCACAATTATTAGGCTGAACAGTCATGTCATTCCTGAACAGGATGCGAAAGTATTTCAGCTGAGCCTTGAGAGATGAATGTACCTTGGCACCTGTCCCCTGGATGGGACAACTTGAGGAAGGACCATCCATATTCCCGTTCCCTACCCCGGACACTGCTAGTGTGCATATGAGGAGTAAGTCCACCACCAACTCTCTATCCCTAAAGGGCTTTCACTGTCCTGAAGTAGGCACAACTGTGTAGGCCCAGCAGGTCATGTCACTGATGCAGAAGAAAGGTAGAGAGCAGCATGGCAGATGCCTGCTCTGTGGGCTAAACTGATTGTCTAAATGCAAGACAAACACCAAGGGTCCTCCTGGCAGTGAGTGAAAGAGAAACTAAGCAGAGATGAGACAAAAGAGAGGAGGAAGGTTTATTACCTGAAGGGGATGAGGAGGGAGAGCATTGGCATCCTATTTGGGAAGCCACATCCTGCTCCAGCATATTAAGCATGGGCACTTCACTCCATGAGCCTGTGCATATGGGTAGAAGTGTGGGTCTATCCCTGCACATGCTCCCTGCAGGAAGACACTAGTGCCCTTAGCATGCTCAGTATAGGAGTTCACTAAACTCCTAAGCATGCACCCCACTCCTGGGCATATTCAATTTATGTTCATGGAGCACATACCCTAAAAACATAAATGACAGACAAAAGAGAAGACATTACCTTTTAGCAGATTTCACAAGGTGCCTTCCTTGCAGGGTGGCTAAGAATACCACTGACCATGGCTAAGAATACCACAATGGACACTGAGACTGTTGTCAGCCCCTAGGCACAGGGCACACATAGACCCATTTGAAGTTTGAAGCGGTTTCTTATAGACTTCATGTTCAAGTAGTGTTGGGAATCTATGTACAATTCACTCAGTGTAAGCAGCAGTCACTGATCAAAACACTACAGCATTACATAGTTGCTTGCCCTTTTGGCCTTCTGGCCTCATCTCCTTCCTATAAGCCAGTGGTTTCCAAATTTCCTGACTCTGCAAGATTTTGATACAGTTCCTCATGATGTGGTGACACTTCATGAAATTACTTCATTGCTACCTCCAACCTGTAAATATTATACTGTTATTAAACATCATGTAAATATCTGATATGCAGGATATCTGATCTACAACCTCCAAAGTGGTTATGACCCTCAGGTTGAGAATTATCACTATAAGCATCCCTGGCAGGGATATCAGCTTGGCCCTGAACCCTGTGAGGACCTCATGTCCAATGGTTGAGCACATCTACCTGCCCCAAGGCTCCATTCTCTGTGATGAGCCATCTACACTGCTGAAGTGAAGGCCCAAACCAGGGCCAAAATGGGGCCCAACAATATATATGACATTATATAACAGACTTAATTCATGGTAAAATGTGCTTTCCAGAGAAGGACACCTCTGTCTTTCATGTGCCCACTCTGAGGGAGGCCCAGGATAAGGGTAGAGTGACAGGAGAGGTGTGAGTTCATTCTGCTAGGTCCACTTGTTTTGTTTTGTTTTTTAATTTTTTATTAGATATTTTCTTTATTTACATTTCAAATTTCATCCCCTTTCCTCATTTCCCCTCCGAAAACCTCTCTATTCTAACTTCCCCGCCCCCTCCAGCTCACTAACCCACCCATTCCTCCTTGTCTGTCCTGGCATTCCTGTACACTTGGGCATCAAGCTGTCACAGGATCAAGGGCCTCTCCTCTCATTGATGTCCCACAAGGCAATCCTCTACTACATATATAGCTGGAGCCATGGGTACCCTTTTGTTGGTTGTTTAGTCCCTGGGAGTTCTGGGCATACTGGTTGGTTCATATTGTTGTTTCTCCTATGGGGATGCAAACCCCTTAAGCTCTTTTGGTCCTTTCTCTAGCTCCTCCACTGGGGAACCTGTGCTCTGTCTAATGGATGGCTGTGAGCATTCACTTCTTTGTCAGCGACTGGCAGAACCTCTCAGGAGACAGCTATATCAGGGTCCTGTCACCAAGCACTCGTTGGAATCCACAATAGTGTCTGGGTTTGGTGACTGTATATGGGATGGATCCCCAGTGGGACAGTCTCTGGATGGCCTTTCCTTCAGTTTCAGTTCTATGCTTTGTCTCAGTATCTCCTCCCACTGGTATTTTGATCCCCTTCTAAGAAGGATTGAAGTATCCACACTTTGGTCTTCCTTGTTCTTGAGCTTCATGTGATCTGTGGATTGTATCTTGGGTATTCTGAATTCTGGGGTAATATGCACTTATCAGTGAGTGCATACTGCCATGGACCACCCCAGCTGTGTATGGGGGTCCCTGGGATGTGGATTCTCAAGGCCACGTGGGTAAGGATTAGGTGGTGACAAACAGAAACAAACACAGAGGCAGTTTGAATCTGAGCATACTTTGCAGCTCTTTAGCAGGGAATTTTATATATTAAAAACCATACATTACATCTCTTAGAAACTGTATCCAGTGAAACAATCACAAATACTAAAAAAAAAAAAAAAAAAAAAAAAAAATCATTTCGAATATTATTGTACAAAAATATCTCTTAGAAACTGTATCCAGTGAAATAATCACAAACAGAACAAGTAACATCATTATTAATTTTAATCATCAAACTATAACAATTCTAAAAGGATGTATTCAGTGGGGGCAATCAACCAAGGCTAGTGGCATATTTCCAAGAGCAGGTTAAGTAATCTTTAAAGGTCAGTGCTCTTAACCGCTGAGCTAACGCTCCAGCCCTATATGGTCAATTATTATTTAAGATCTATCCCCTGAATTTTATTAATCTTCAATGCATAATTTTGAACTATTTTAATTCTTTCTAATTAAGGCTTTCTTTACCATATACCAAAATCCACCTCTGCTGACACAGGAGTAGCCATGTGAAATTTTATTGTTGGGAAAGGGTTTTTTTTTTTATTTTCATTTTATTTTTTCTATTAATTTTTTAAAAACCAGTTCATAGTACAGACAGATATTCTCTCATTTTAAGTAGAAATCTAGAGTTTAGATTGACAAAGAGTCCAGACACTGAGTCCTGGAACTGCCATAGAAAGGAGGTTTGTAAGAATGATGAGCTTCTAAGTTGGATGCTTTACAACCTAATCATGAATAATCCAAGAAGAGAAAAGGTATTGGGCAGAATGAGAAGTGATCTATAATAAATGTTAATTATTAGGAGAGCTGTCAGAACCTAACAATATAATTACATTTTAGAAATCTTGCTTACTGTTATGTACAGTGTATGATAGGATATTGAGTGGAATTTATTTTATATTTTTATTAGGTATTTTCTTCATTTACATTTCAAATGCTATCCCAAAAGTCCTCCATACCCACCCCCACTCCATAACCGACCGACTCCCACTTCTTGTCCCTGGCGTTCCCCTGTACTTGGGCATATAAAGTTGGCAAGACCAAGGGGCCTCGCTTCCCTATGATGGCCGACTAGGCCATTTTCTGCTACATATGCAGCTAGAGACCCGAGCTCTGGGGGTACTGGTTAGTTCATATTGTTGTTCCACCTATAGAGTTGCAGACCCCTTTAGCTCCTTGAGTACTTCCTCTAGCTCCTCCATTGGGGGCCCTGTGTTCCATCCAATAGCTGACTGTGAGCATTCACTTCTGTGTTTGCCAGGCACTGGCATCGCCTCACAAGAGACAGCTACTTCAAGGTCCTTTCAGCAAAATCTTGCTGGTGTATGTAATGGTGTCAGCGTTTGGAGGCTGATTATGGGATGGATCCCCAGGTATGGCAGTCTCTAGATGGTCCAGGCTTTTGTCTCAGCTCCAAACTTTGTCTCTGTAACGCCTTCCATGGGTGTTTTGTTCCCAATTCAAAGAAGGGGCAAAGTGTCCAGACTTTGGTCTTTGTTCTTCTTGAGTTTCATGTGTTTTGCAAATTGTTGTCTTGAATCTTGGGTATTCTAAGATTCTGGACTAATATCCACTTATCAGTGAGTACATATCATGAGAGTTCTTTTGTGATTGGGTTACCTCACTCAGGATGATGCCCTCCAGGTTCATCCATTTGCCTAGGAATTTTATAAATTCATTGTTTTTAATAGCTGAGTAGTACTTCATTGTGTAAATGTACCACATTTTCTGTATCCATTTTTCTGTTGAGGGCCATCTGGGTTCTTTCCAGCTTCTGGCTATTATAAATAAGGCTGCTATGTACATAGTGGAGCATGTGTCCTTCTTACCACTTGGAACATCTTCTGGATATATGCCCAGGAGGAGTGTTGCAGGATCCTCCAGTAGTACTATGTCCAATTTTCTGAGGAACCGCCAGACTGATTTCCAGACTGGTTGCACAAGCGTGCAATCCCACCAACAACGGAGGAGTGTTCCTCTTTCTCCACATCCTCACCAGCATCTGCTGTCACCTGAATTTTTTATCTTAGCCATTCTGACGAATATTATTTGGGGATTTGATGTTAGAAGGGTGGGTATCTAACAAATCTTGATATATGACAGTGTACGAGAGATGGTGGTCTACCAGGATATCTTATAACTTGAGTATGGGTGAGCTCAGGGCTGTGTGTGTCTTACTGACACATTTACCTAGTCACATATTCTGACCTTGGGAACCCTGGGAACTCAGTGCCAATGATCTTTTAGTGGTTAGGGTCACCCAGGCCATCATGAGATTACCAGAGTTTCTCTGTGACCCACAGAGCAGGAGGCTGTCTGTCTTTGTGGTAAAGACCAAGGGTCCATTCATGACCAAAGTTTCAATTGAGAACATTTTCACAGGAACTAAACTGTGTCTCTATTTGTAATACTGATGTGTCCATTAAATATTTACTTCAAATAATCCTTCATTTGTTTGAAAACAGTATTGTGTGCATATTGCTTTACTATTTGTTAAAGATGAAAACCATCTTCACACAAGTGAGATGCATACTCTGATTCATTTTTACGTAAATAACGAAATGTTGGATGAATGTTTGACAAGGATCTTTGATACCTACAAGTTTATAGAGGGTGAAGCTATGCTGGTATCCAGTCAGGGTCTGAGGCTGTGCCAGGCACGGTCTGACACCTGTTAGTATATCCATGGTGGCAGTGAGTGGCAGCTGAGATGTAGGGTTATATAGTAGGATGGCACTTGTGGTAGAAGGGTGTCCAGTAGGGCTTGATACCTTGAATCGGATGTAGGTTGTCAGTTGACAGAGTTCTCTAGGAGGCCTGACACCTGTAAGTTTAGAAAGGATGGCAGAAGTGCTAAGTCTAGTTAGTATGGCTTTAAAATAAATATTTTGCTGTCAGTGTTATAAGGACCATGTTCAAGAAAACCTTGCTCCTATCACAGGATGCTGGGTAGTGTCCAATAGGGCAAGGTAACATTGTATGGAGGGTTGATGAAGGTTGTCCAAGAGAGCTCAGTGCATAACAATGTGTATGTGGTGGCAGAGACAGGGGAAGTATCCAGGAGGACCTGATTCCTAGCAGTCGTTTTGTGTGTGTGTGTGTGTGTGTGTACTGTTGTCATGTAACCTAATGCGTACCTGAAACAAGGCAGAGGACTACCATCATGGGAAAACACATAAGACTAAATGTTGGTTTGGGTTGAAGGAGGGTGAGGACCTGATACCAAGAGGTATGTTTGAATTTGCAGAGTCTAGGGATAGTGAGCCCAGCAAGGCCAGCCAAACACATGTTGCTTTGGCTTCAACAGAGGTGCATATATTACGAAGTCTGCTTCTAACAGTGTTTGTGGGTAAGAGTACTGCATGGCCTGATACCTAGATGTGTATATGTGGCCATAACCCCCATTGTTCAGTTGGGCATGAAGCTTAGTGATCTAGGTGGGGTGCAAGAAGAACATTTGTGTAGAAGGCTCTAATATCCAGCATTGCATTCGAAATGACAGCCTGGAAGTGTTGTCCAACAAAGCCTGATTTCTCAAAATTTTGGTTGGAGGGCAGTACATGGCAGGCCAGCAGTAGTACATGGGAGGCCAGTGTAGTTTGTGTGGCAATGGTGAGGATCTAACACCAATGACCATATGTTTGGTTTGTTAGAGGGCATAGATCACTGGAGCCTAGCACATAGTTGTGTATGTACGGCTCTAGAGTATTGTGCAACCCATTCTTACACTTAGACACTGTGGTGATGGACAGCATGGAAGGAGTGTCAGGCAGGGGATGATTTCCAGCAGGGGTTGTGGTGGTGATGGGGTCTGCTAGAGGGACTGACACCCTGCTGGGTCTTTACTGGAGTAGCATTTCTGTGCACTGAGTGTAGGTTATCTCTGTCCTCCTTACTAGCCTAAGGCATTCTCTGGCTTTAATAAAGAGCTGCAAGCCTATATCTGAGCAGAATACAGAAGGTGAAACTTATGGCATGAGAGTGGAACTGTGGGAAGAAATCTGAGGTGGGAGGGATTTTCCAGCCAGAAATGCAGGAAGTCAGATGTACTGAACATGAGGTTATGAGACATGTGAGAAATGTGAATTAGAATAAATGGGTTAATGAAGTTATACATGCTTGTTGTAGGGTAGCAAGCTAAGCCCCAAGCTACAATAAACAAATATAAGTTTCTGTGTCATTATTCATTACCTAGAGGTTTGAGAGTCCAGTGATAGTTATGCGAAGAAATTCAGGGATTATCAGTGAGTACAGGCTTGGGGGTGGCTTGCCACGCATCTGCCGAATGTGTAGAAGACCAGAGGGTCTGATAGCTAGATGCTTATGTGAGGTGTGAGGTGTGTAACAATACTCTATATCCAGCTTTATTTTTTGGATTGCAGGAGGGACAAGCTGAACCTGATATGTTTCATACTCAATGCAGCACATCAATCATTTACTGCTATGTAACAGGCCCTCCTGGATGCCATCAGCCTGGCACTGTTTTACTACACTGTAAGAGTCTGTGTCTGTGCCATGGAGGCATGTCAGTATGTGGTACTGATATGGAGGTGTCCATGAGAGTCTGATGAAACACCTGGCTGCTGGCTGCCCCCAGTGGTGTGTGTAATAGGTCCTGATTTCTAATAAATTCTGTGGGTGGGGCGTGTGGATTCTTAGGATAGTATATGCTGCTACAAGATGTCAGGGCATATAAGACTGAGATGATTTAGCCTGAATACAAAGCAGGAGTTTTGCAGCTAATGTTCATTAATTGGGAAAGGGGTTTTGTAGGGGCAGTATGGGGTAGTTAGCAATTTTCTCTAGATAATGTTTTTGAAAGTGTGAGCTGTGTTGTGCATTTTTGCAAACACCAGTTTTCAGTGGTGGGGTGAGCTGCATTTCCCTTGCAATCCTTAAACAGCTGGCTTCCTGGACATGTGAGCTCAGTTTATGGAACCTGCTTTCGTGGAGATTCTTTTAAGAATCATCTACCTTGCCAGGAAGTGTGGCCCAGGCTTTTAATCCCAGCACTTGGGAGGCAGAGGAAGGCAGATTTCTGAATTTAAGGCCAGCCTGGTCTACAGAGTGAGTTCCAGGACAGCCAGGGCTATACAGAGAAACCCTGCCTTGAAAAACAAAACAACAAAAAAGAATTATATACCTTCTTTTTTCTCTCAGGAGAGTGGTATGAAGTCAACCTCTGCTTTATTCTCACATTCTATGAGTCAGGAACAAGGAGGTTGGGAGGTGAGAGCTGGCCTGGCTGGAGCATCTGCCATAGATGGGATTTGGGAAACAGCATTCCTGTGACTTGTTTGCTGACTAGTAACTAAAAAGACCAGGAGGCTCTTTGATAAGTGGTGGGTGCTGTCCTTGGGTGCATTCAGGGAGAGGAGCTTGCAGAGAGGTTGTTTATATGGGAAGTATGAAGGACAGCCACTACACCCTGCTGTCAGCTGCTCTGCTAGATGTGGTGGCATAAACAGCTGTTGCAGCAGGCTATGCAATCATCCAAATGCTGATTATTCCTGTCTCCAAGTTGGTGTCAAACACTATTCCTATTCCCTGCAAGCCCGAGTTTATTGTAACTGGCATGGGAAGAGGACAGGTCTTCACTTGGCTGTCCCTCATCTTCATGAGCAGAGGCCTGGGAAGTCCAGCTGGGAGGCTGCAGTGGAGCCAGGCTGTCAGCCATGCTTGAAGTGTACTAGTGTCGGGATCACCATGCCTCTGGTCACCCTTATCTCATGTCTTCTGGACCTGAAAGCTGGCATATCTCTGTGTAAACCGCAGCTCTCAGCCCTGGGTTGGCAGGGTCTCACTCTCCTGTGCTTGGCATGAGCATCAATGCTCTGGAAGAGGCTGCTCTTCCTTCCTCTGCCATATTTTTCAAAAGCAACCAGGTTCAGGGAAGGGGAAGCACTCACCCAGGGTCTCTTAAATTCCAGGTCTGTATCTAGCCTCCTGTAGCAGACTCATCTCCTTCCTGACTTCCTCATCTGAAAGTGTGGCTGTGGATTCCAATCCAGTCTTCTGAGTTGGTGATGCCAGGTGTGCCAGAGATTTGCTTGCCAAGGGACCAGGAGGCTCTGCTCTTACATGTTGCAAAATACTACTATACAACAGCATCCAGGTGCTATTGCTTCCAGGTTCATGTCTCCTGATGAATCCCAGGGTTTTACATACAAGCAAAGAATTCATATTTCTCTCAACAATTAATTAAGGAGTAGTAGAGGAAGAACCAGGTCTCCTTGTAATCCCACTTCTCAACATAGACACATTTGACACCTATTCTCTGCTATGAAAGAAGGCAGGCTGACACTGTGATGGTCTGGAGATCTCACACTCAGAGTCCCAGGCTATGAGTCAGGCCTGTTAGAGACTCTTTCCTCAGAGTCCACAGACAAAGAGATGCCTGGGTGGGCATGTTATGTAAGTATCTTTCTGTATACCTAAAACCCAGGGCAAGTCTTTTGAAAACAGTCTTTGATTACCTTGTGTGATCCCATGTTTATATGTAGGTATAAGAAACACCTGAGGACATAGTGACAGGTCTTGCTGAACTGTTTAGTTCATACACATTAACTCTACAGTGTATGCAGGCCTGAGGGTCAGACAGAAAGTTATGCCAGCCTGAAGGGAGTTCCAAATGCATCCCACAATAGGAACAAAATGTTTATTGCTCCTGACTGAGAAGTGCCATAGAATCTTGGGATCTTGAATTAGGCAGTGTGTGTGTGTGGGGGGGGGGTGTATGTGCTTGTCCGTGTGTGTGTGTGTGTGTGTGTGTGTGTAACACTTTAGGTCCTTCACAGCACTATCTCAGGGGACAGTGTGTCTGACATTTTCAATTACCCTGGTCGTGAGACTTTCTGGAGAGCTTTGTTCTGTTCATTTTTTTGATTTCTGTCCGTTTTTGGCGGGGGGCTGGGGGGAAGGGGCTCTAGGGTTGTTTTCAATGGAGGAACAGACTTTTTTGCCGTGAGGTTCTTGTGACACTGTCCTTTATGTTCTATGAACCCATACGGTGATGGAACAACCTCCCAAAGAGGTGGGCTGAAAGGAGCTACCACTGAGAGGATAAAAGATAAGCATCCACAACAGGCTTGCTAGTGAGGTGGGTCCCTCACCATGCCTTCTCATCTTGTCTGAATCACTTTGGTTGGGTCCTAGGCACTGAGCCTCTCTCCCCACTGTCTGTCTAATGGACGCCTTGGGGCTGCAAGAGTCTGGATTCTGAACCTCCCAGGACCCTGTGCAGCACTCCTGGACAGTGTGTAGTGATTGAGACACCCAGACCCCAGGCCAGCACATGCCCTATGAGAACACCCTAGAGAAGCAGAACTCTCCCCTCTTTCATGACCTCTTATTTCCAGGCTCTGCCAAACGTGCACATTCTGCATAGGAGAGAAAACACAGCACATTTGTCTTTAGGGACTTGGCTTATCACATGGAGCATTATCCCTACTTCCACCTACTTTCTGGAAAAGGACCAAATGTCATTCTTTTTTTTTTTTTCCTTGCTTATTCCCTTTAATAGACCAGAGTTAACAGCCATGGCTAATGCGATATCAAACCAATAAAAGGAATGAATGAAACATGTCGACCATTTTTCAAATGAGAACATGTCAGTAAGTGAGCAATTAATATTGTAAAATGCCGTGTTAGAAGGGGCTTTAAATTCTAATTGTTATTCATTCCCAAATACCAACAGTTAAGAAAGCCTCTCCTTTTATTTTTTAATCATGATGGAAAAGGACAAAATGTCACTCTTAAGGCTACACACTTTTTTGTATTGTTTATACTTCACATGATATTAATTTAAAGATCTGTGTATTTAAGACTCATTCCATATTCATGAAGGAAGTGATCTTGATCATGAATCTGATATTTTAAATGTGTGTTAACTATCGTGAAGTATCAAGCCATCTTGTTAGGTTTTCACATTTTACATGGAAATTTTGACATAATATCTGGTTAATGTAGATTTAATTGCATATGTGTGTCTGCACACATGTGAAAATCAGAGGACAAATTGTGAGACAGATCTCTAAATCCACTATTTGGGCTTGAGAAATTAAACTTGGGTCATCAGGTCTGGTGGTAACCAACTCTATCCATTGAAGGTCCACCACCTATTTTCACTTTATCTGATTTTGGTTACAGGGTAACATTGGCTTTCTAAGACACATTGGGAAGTGTCCCTTCCCTTCCATTTTATGGAATTATTTTAGGAACTTTGGTGTTCTTTAAACACCTGGGAGTTTTCATTCAAGAATATTTGTGGTCTTGAGCACTTTGTTGATTTGTATTTGTTTATTAATATTTCTTCATTGCCTTTTACTGATCTATTCAGGCATTTTATATGTAATTGGAAATTTACCCATTTCTCCCTCATTCATAATGGATTGTAGCATAGGTTTTCTATATCTATTCTACAGATTCTGAGATCTCTTATAATGGTTCTTAGAGCCTTATTGTATCTGCTACAGTATTTCTGTATCTATAGTTTTATTCTATATCTTCTCATTTGTTTAGTTGTGGTAATTCCTCCTCAGTTTCACCTGATTTTCCAAGGACAATACATTTTTTTCATTGTTCATTATGGTCTGTTTGGTTAGGTTCTGCTACTGCTTTAGGGTTTTTGTTGTTGTTGTTGTTGTTGTTGTAGTAGTGTTTTTGTTTTTGTTTTTGTTTTTTTTTTTATGTTATTTTTCTATGACCCTGAAGTACACCATGGAACCATCTCAACTCCCTCTCACTTTTCCATGTGTGAAATGAGAGCAGTAAATCCTGTTTCGTGACCTGTTTCTCTTGTGTGAAATATCATGGTTTTCATCTCAGTGTTTTGTCAGCTGGTGTTAGGATGGAAATTGTCAAGCAACATTCAGGCAAATATACAGAGCAGGCCACAATGAAGCTAACATGTAGACCAGGTCCTCCAAAAGTGTGCCCCTTTCAGATCATCTTATCTTCATGACCCTTGACGAAGGCTACTTTCCTGAGTTGTACCATCTCAACAAGGAGGTGTAGGCCACTTTCAGAAGACAGGAAAGGGATAAGAAAAATGACTGCGTGAACCTGACCGAGATAGACTTCCAAATATAATGAAGCTGTTCCACATAATCAAAACCAAAAACCATATCTTTATGGTGCTGGAACAGGCTGCCGAGGGAGATCTGCTGAACCACACTGAGAAATAGGCTGTGTACAGGTGGAACAGTCATAGCACTTCCTCGCACCGATGATGTGTTCTGTTCACTAACCAATGAGAACAGCATTGCACACAGCAACATCACATTGTGTGAATTTGGCCTGGCTATTAAGTGTCCTGCAGAGAGAAGTTCAAGTTCTGTGGTGGGAGAGTGTGGTATGGTGAGGACAGATTACCAGCATATTTTGTGTGGCAGGGAAGAACTTGCCAGCTGAAACTAATCATAGCTCTCTGTTGGCAGGTGGAGTTGCACGTGGTATGCAACAGGGCCTAATAACCCAGAGACTTATGTATGTATTGAGCATGCACCTCCCTCCCTGTTAACACCCTAGCTTAAGACAATTTGCTAGCTTAAGACATGCAGGACACTCAATAGATTTCTAGATATCAATCCTGCCTTGACAGCATCTCTTCTTCTGTGGCATGTACAATGCCTGGTAGCAGAACCTGCTAGACAACCCCCTGATGTCAGTGTCACCTGAGATACAGAGATAGGTATCCTGTCCTGCTGGACATTCCTCCTCCTGTAATGACCCACATATCATGGTAGAGTAAGGTCCTGCTGGACACCTCCTGCCCTGAAATATTAAAAGAAGTAAAAGTTTACCAGTTTAAGTGTCAATAGCATTTCTTCCCCTGGGGAGACTAAATATCTATCCTTCTTCCTCAGCTCCCAGTGACACAGGCAGACAGGATCTACTCTGGGAACCAATGAGTGTATAGGGTTCACTTAAAAAGCTTAGGGTGGTGGTTACCGACAGAGGTTTGGGTGTTTCTCCCTGCAGTGCTGCACCAGAAAAGGTAGTACCCAGTAGTTTGATTTCTTCTATATACATCTATGTAAGTTGGAGGTCCCCTGCCCTAGTCTTCCCTGGGATATACACTTCAGACCCTTGCAAGGCCATGTGCAACTAGGGAGGAGTTGCCTACAACATGAATGGGTGGCAGTAAGGACTTCCTTCCTGGTTTGCACATTCACCTCTTGTATTTGTACACCAATCTCTTAGAGGGAAATAAAGGAAAGGTTTACACACACACCACACACACACACACTCCACACACAACACACATACACACAAATACACATATCTCACAAATATATACTACACATAGATGACAGAGTGCATAGAGGTTCTTCTCTATGTACAAGGGTTTCACTGCAATGCTTATGACCCAGTTACGTCCCAAAGCCCATATCACTCCAGGAAATGGAGTTTCAGTGTGAAGTGGGCTGGAACAGGGATAGCACATGTCCATCCCAATAGCAGATCTTATAGGAAAATTGCAGAGAGGAAAGCTCTGAGAAGTGAGCAAAGTAGCTGGTTAGCTGTTCAATATGCAGCAGTCAGTTGTTTTTCTATATATCAGAGAGAACTCTTAAGTTAATGTTATTTGACCGGGTGTAATAGCACATCTATTTTTACTTTCCAAAGCATTTTTTGTTTTGTTTTATTGGTAAGATTTTCATACAATATTTTATTCATATTCTTTCACTTCCTACTCCTTTTCCCAGAATTCTCCCTCACCACACATTTCTGCGAGTGTTGAGAGGTAGGTATTTGTAGATAGGCTGGGAATCTGTTGGCCCCTAAATACCCAAAGACCCTGAGACTGATATTGATGTCCTGGCACTTGTGACTCTCACCGGATCCCAGACTTACTCTCCATGCAGGAGGTGGCTCTTCTTTCACCTCCACTGTAGTTTGTTTGGCATCTGAATGTGTGACCCTTTCTCCAGAGCCTTCCATTGTCATACACAGGGGGTGATTTCCTGAGTCCACATGGTGCCTGCTGCACTTGATGCCTGCAGCCAATCAGGATGTATCTGAAAGATTTGCTGCTCTTCATTTGTTTAACTGCAGGGTGTGCAGTGATGCAGGAGTAGAACAGATCTGGACCTTGTTAATGTATGGGGTGGAAGCTTTCCTGTAAGGATCCCTACCCAGGAACCAGCAGAGAACCTGTGTCCCCCATGGATTTGGGGGGGGGGGGAATTCAGAGGTGCTGTGGGTGCTGTGACTTGACTGGGGGAGCTGACATGCCTGGCAATATTGACCATAGCATCCGGGGCCACTAATCTGCGAGATTACTTTGCCAACCTGAGAGCCTAGCCTGAGAGTCCTGCAGAGTCTGGCTTGGGAGGAGACAAGGAAGTCTTAGAGCAGGGCTGTGGAGACCAGAAAGGGGAGGCAATTTCTAGGGGAGTGCTGGAGGAATGTTTGGAAGTGGGAGGGGAAGAGGGAGGAGCCCCTGGGAACTCAGGCCCTATACTGCCCCTGTGGGCTACAGAAAAGGTGCAGGCCTCCAACTTCTCTTCCTCTTCATCCCAGGGACCTGTCTGGAGGAAGAAGATACTACACCAACACAGGAAATGAAGCAGGATTTCATATCAGAAGCCTCCACAGGAGTTGCAGGTGTGTGACGCACATGTAATCAGACAGACAGATATGCACCCATTTGCACCTAAATTAGGGGAAAGGTGACCTGTGTTCTCATAGTGGGAATCTCTGGAAGGCTTTAGTGCAACAAAACAGGCTGCTCCTCTGTTTTGATGCATCTTTATGCCCAAGTGGATGGACCCTGGGACTTGAAGCTTGCCTGGAGCTGAGTGCTGCCTAGCCAGGACACTTCCAGGCCTGCTCAGTGCCCAGGTAATTCCTGCACTTTGAACAAGCCCCTTCCTTTGTGTGAGCCAGGCCTCTAGGGTAGCCTGGACTCCCGCTGGTCTCATGGGACAGCAAGTGCTGGAAGCCTGAAAGGACTTACTGTATGATCCCAGGTCATGCTCTTGATAACATTAGGTACACTCCTCTGCCCTGAGTGTAGTGTTAGTGCTTTGTGTATGTATAAAGGTCACTGGTACAGAATTCTTATGTCTGGCTTTCCCATCAATCAGCAATTCATGCTTTCTGGACTTAAAAAGGCTCTTCAGAAATATTATTTCCTGATTGAAGGCTCTGCTTGCTTTCAGAAGTCTGTGATGGACCTGAGGTTTCTCCAGGCTTGTGGTTTAGGCCAAGAGCAAGGGTCACTGGGATGGTGTTAGAGAGAGGATTCTTACAGCCAACAGTCCCATCACTAGAGTTAGTGCTATGTCCTGTGAGGACAGAGGCTTCTTGCCCATGGACACCACGACTGCACACATAGGCTTGAAGATGGAAAGCAGGAGAGCCCTGGTCAGAGTGACACATCTTTCAAATGCCATTCGTAGTCACCACACATTGCAGGGATACAGGTTCCGTGTGGCATCTCCAAGGGGTCTTGGGAGGAGGGGGCAAACAATGACTACTGTTTTAGTTAGTGACATCATGGCAAAGCTTATAAAAGAAAACATTTAATTGGAGCCAGCTTACAGTTGAGAGGTTTAGTCCATTATCCTGACAAGAAGCATAGCAGAATTCAGGCAGAAATGGTGCTAGAATGGTACCTGAGAATTCTACATCTGGGTCTGCAGGCAGCAGGAAGGAAGACTGAGTCACTAGGCCTAGCTTGAGCCTATGAGACATCAAAGCCCACCTCCACAGTGACACATTTCCTCTACCAAGGCCACACCTACTCCAACAAGGACATCCCTCCTCTCCCTATGGGCCTTTGGGAGCCATTTTTATTCTAACCACAACTGAGGAGGACAACACTACTTTGTCACCCAGGAAAGCTGAGGGGGTGGCAGGCTCGGGTCCCACAGGCTTCATCATGGAGGACTGGCTTCTTTCCTGGGGATTTCATTTCTCTCCATGAAGCCTACGGCACAGGAAACTAGCACAGCCCGAGCATTCCTGAGCACTCCTTGTGATGTGTGAGATGCTGGGCCTTCTTATGCCTCTGAGTACCTATACCTACACCTGCACAAATGTAGAAACTAGCCAGAGGGTCAAGCTGAGCAAGTCCCTGAGGTGGGGTCCCTGGAGGGATGGTGTTTCTCCTCATATGTGAAGTCTTTTTCTCTGGTACTGGGATGGAGAGTCTCACAGTACAGCTAGGGAATATGGGTGAGTGTGAGTGTCAGTGTTATTGTCACTTCGCTGTGTGCCCTTTCCTTCTAGAAGCTTCTTCAAAGATGACCAAATGCTTACCCAGCCTTGTTCCCAGCTCAGTGTACAGAGAAGTCACTACACTGAGAGAGAAACAAAACCAGGAAGCAGTCCCTGCCCTGAGAAGAAGCAGCCATTAGTACACAGAGGGTATGCTCACATAAGAAGTAAAGCTTTCCTTTGTGGGACATATTTTTATTGAAAAATATTTCTTCTGTTAACATGCATGAGAAGCATTGTGTTGATCTGATGTGCCACCTTACTGATTGATGCCTGAGGGACATGGGAAAGGTGACCCAGAATCCGGTCTCCTGTGGACTATGTGGGAAGAGTCTCCTGGACACAGACTTTCTGGGAAGCAAGGTCTGATTGCTGTCCCTGTTTGTGATCACCATGTTTTTCACTGGATGTCTGTGGCCTCTGGGGCTGATATGATTGATGGCCATGGCTTATGTCTCTCATCACTCTGCTTTGTTCTAGGTCATAGCGACCCCCACTGTTGATAGGAGTAGCTGCCCTCAGAGGGCTGGGCATTCCTCAGCATGGCATCTTCATTATGATGGGCCTCTTTGTGTCTGAGGCTATCTTTTGCACTAGGCTGTCTCTAATGATGTCATGAGCATCCTACTGTCCCATGTATAGGAAGAGATTCCTTTGGACTTAGATCCAGCTCTGCACAGTAGCTGCAGGGACATAACACTAACCTAAAAGTATTCCATTTCCTAGACAATGTTATTCACATACTTCAGAACATTTCCAATCCTCCCCTTAAAATGCCTTTCTGGGCGAGACTGTCACTTCTCTGATGGGCAGAGGGAGGACGTGCTCCCAACAGTGCCCCCTAGATTCCTGAGCTGAGCATGGGCTCATCTCACCAGCTTGGGTGACCCTCATCCCTGCAAGCCTTTTCCTTGCTGTTCTGCTCTGGGCCATCTGTGGCCACCTCTCTCCTGGTTGTAGAAGTATCCTGCTGGGACTCCTTCTGAAACCTTCTCTTTGGCAACATGTTCCTTCTGCTCTTTGCTGTACCTCAAGCTCATTCAGAGAGCAGAGTCGCCAATGTCTCCATGTTGCTTTTAGATGCTCTAGAAAATGCTGAGAGAGAAAGAGAGAGAGAGAGAGAGAGAGAGAGAGAGAGAGAGAGAGAGAGAGAGAGAGAGAGAGAGCAGGCTTGCTGAGGTGGGGAGTGTGGCACAGTGAGTCGGCGGAGCACCAGGGGACCATTCTGGTGACTGTTTTGTTAAGTGTATACCTCTCACTATTGTGCTTTCAGGCCCACATGCCTGCATTCTAGAGTAGAGGAAAGGTTTTTATAGGACTCAAGCCTGACTTGGCCAGATTCATTGATAATTCAGGCAGTGACACCAGGCTGCCAGGGAGGCTCAAATAGCACTCAGCAGTGATATCACTGCTGTATTTCCAGTGACTCCACAGTCATGGTGGTTTCATCATTGATGACTGGAATCCTATTTCAGTCTTTATGATAGTGTCACGTCTTCAGTGTCTTCTGAGGCCTTCCACCCACCCACCTGATGTGTGTCACCCGTCATCTATGCAAGGATTGGGCTTGACTACATGCTGAGTCTCTGGGCTCCCAGGATAGCCTTGCTCTGGCAGGTTCTAACCAGAAGAGAGCAAGCATGGTCCCCACAAGGCGGGCAGTGCCTCTGTGCAGTTGTATGGCCCAAGCAGAAGCAGATAGGGTCCTGCTTTGAGGCCCCTGAAGCCCTGCAGATAACCAGGAAGAGAGAGGATTCTGTAACATGGCAGCTGACTCGAACATTTTGATGAAGTTTTTCCAGGAGCATGGGAACATTAGCAAAAGACACAGATGGTAGAAGTTGGAAAGCAGCCCTGGGAAGGGATGAAGCTGGAGTGTCCCTCAGCATGGCATCCCCTGGCTCCAGAACCTGCAGGTTGGGCCCCACCTGAACATCACAAGATGTCAGGTGTCTTACTTTCTGACATAGGTGAGACCTCAGGTAAAGGAAGTTAGGCTCCTGGGGTGGGCATTCTCATGGGATGTTCAACCCTTCTAGGATGCTGGCTTTATGGGCTGAGGAAGCTGGGCTTTGGGCAATCATGGTCGACAGCAGACCATGATCAGCACATACAGAGATCATCCTGTATGTTTTGCTCTGATTTCCTGCCATGATTGACTTGCAAGTTGTTCTAGAAATGTTTCTTGCTTGAGTCACTAGAAAAGGGATTTCTGGTGTGGCACTTGCCAGGCCTCAGTGTGTGGGAGATGCTTCAATTTCAGGTAGCTCTTCTCTTCCACCCATTTTCCTCTAGTCTCTTCCTTCCATCTTTTAGTTTCACCTCTTGGCCCATCTTAGAGGGTCTTTCAGAGCTAAAGGACCCCATCATCTACACAGCCTTTCTGCCTTCACAAGCAACTTTGAACTTTTGTGTCCCTGGCATTGACATGTCCTTGAGAATTTACCCTTCCCACATCAGACTTGCCCCATGAGAAGTGGGAGCCTTGGTGCTGTTCATGTCTGGTGTCTGCTCCTGGCTGTGTTGTTCCTTCACTGGTGATGATGCAGTCTACATGAATGAAAGAGATTGACATGGAGGTCTGGGTGGCCTGGTTGCCCAGGGAAAACTTGAGAGTGGGCTACTAATTATGCCTTGATACTCCTGAAGGAGAAATTTTACCTTTGCTCATTTCAGTCACTCCAGGAAGGACAGTTCATTTAATTGGCACTTCTGCAGAGATAGAAGTCCGTTCTTACAGTCTAGTCAAAGATTTAGAAGGATCTGGTTTTTGCTGAGTATATAGGAATTTGGCCTGGGTCTTTACCTTAGCCACAGGTCCTAAGTTGCGGCTAGGTCTCATTGTGAGGTAGCACTAGGCCTGGGAGCAGAATTGAGGTCACAGAGCCTGATGTCAAGGTGGGAAAGAATGAGAGATTGTGGAATGAAGCAGCTTAGGGTGGGCAGAGGAAGAGTTTCCAGAGACCAGGTTGTTCGCGGCCTGACTGGCCAGGAAGAACAAAGCTGCAACAGGATACTTCCGCACACGTTTATTGGGAGAGGTTGATTGGAGAGGCGAAGTGACCCCAAGCCTAGAACTGGTGCTGCTTATATAGGCCTAGGAGAGGCATTCTCTCATCTGATTGGTTAACTTGTCTCTCATCTGATTGGTTAACTTGTCTCTCATCTGATTGGTTAAATTTGGTTAATTCTCAAAACCTCATCTTGGCAAAAGAACCTTTACTGCCTATGTATGTGGGGGGGCCAGCAGTAGCCAACTGCCACTCAGCAACTGCCACTCTGTAACTGCCACACTGCAACGGCTTCCTACAACCAGGCAGGAGCCAGCAGAGACTCACTGAGCAGGGAGCACATGCCATAGCAGTACCTGCTGCATCTCTGCTCCAACTTACCCTCCAAGCTCTTGGGGGAGATGACTGCTGAGAACTGGGGAGTCACTGTTCCATTTTATGCTGCAGAAGAGGGAAGAGTGAACTCATCGTGGTTCAGATAAGAACTCTTGTGGTTGCTACAGGAGGCATGGAGGTACAGTCTGCAGCCCGGGTTGGATGAGGTCAAGAGGCCTGGTAGGCAGAGTAGGGTCAGCCCCTATTGTCCATGGGCCCACAACTGCCCTGACCTCAGATATCCTTCCTATTTCATGCACCATTGATGCTTGAACCCTGCTATGACATTTCCTACAAGGTAAGGCCCAGGCCTCGGGGTCACTTTGGAGATACTGGTAAGCATTATGCAGAGGTGTGGCAAGTTCCTTGTAGGTTCTGAGTCTGTTCTACTACCAGCTATCTCTACAGGCTAGACTTAGAGATTAGACAGAGGATGGGCCCAGTGACTGACAAGGGGAGCCCAGGAAAGCGAAACCCCAACACCAGTGTTCCTGGACTCAGGCTAGTGACAGTGGATGCAAGGAAAGTTTCATTGGGCCCTATCATTTATACAATGCTTCTTTTACCAAATTCTGTGGTTTTCAAAGCTACTGTATGAGTGAGAAAGAAGGAATCCTTTCAAAGAAGACTATGTCTATGGGAAGTGAAACAGTTTGTCCACAGATGGGCCCAGAGATAATCCTCCAAATCTGGATAGCACAGTTCTACTCCCCATATGCTCCCCTCTATGAGCATTTTATGTGGATAGCTTCATTTTACGTTTAGAGCCTACAATGTATCCACAGTTTTGATTGTTTCCCTGTCACAGTTCTGCAACTCACATCCTCAAACACAAAGCTTTCCTTACTGAGGAACCGGGCCAGCAAAGTCACCTTTGTAGAGGAAGGGCAGAGCCTAACTTTCATAGTACATTTTTCTTCATATTTTAAGGATCAGGGTTCCATTCCCTCCCTTGTCCCTGAGGGAGCTTCTTGCTCCCATTATTCCTGGGCAGTTCAACTTCCTATGTTGCCAGGATGATCTATGTGTCTTTCTTTTCCTTTTGCTTCTTTGTTACGTGGATAAATAGTTCTACAAGTTTCAGAAACTCACTCCTTGTCCAGAGAGTTCCAGTTTCAGCTAGGTGCCTCTGCTTCACCACACATTCTGAAGATTTGTGTAGACCACTTGGGCCCACACCCTTCCTTGTCCCTATTTCCAGTTCCCAGGACTGACGCTCTGTTTTCTGAAAATTTCTCAACTGTCCCCTGATTTTGAAAGTGAAAATGTCAGTAGAAGGGAAGAAGAACCTTGTTTTCCCCCGATTACCCTGAATATTTCTCAGAATTTTCCTTTTTCTAGGTAATAGTGAAGCTTCATCTATTCTAAAGTTTAGCATGGTCTCCACTGTCCCAGTAGGTGGCGCTAAGGCTCACTCACTCATGGAGAACAGGGTCTGGCAGTGTGCAGAGCCTGTGATAGGTGGAGCATTGCCTATGCCTGCCTGTGTCACTAAATGTCCTCCATAGAGTCCTGTTAGATGGGCCACTCAGCCTGAGGCTGAGAGAGCAGACTTTGCTCTGTATTAGTGACATGTGGATTCACAACACCAAGGCCTCATCAGCAGCTTATTGACCCTCTTGTGGCTGCTGTTGGGCTCATTTAATCTATGAAAATGCCTTACCATCTCTGATGGCTACCCAGCATCTGTGACCTCAGAGGCTTGAAGGAAGGCAGCACATACCTGACATATTTGACAAACAGAAGACTCTAGCAAACAACCCAAGTGTCTTGTACACTCCTGCATTACAGTCTGCCTGTCAATCAAGCAGGCCTGACACAGGAAATTGGCAATGCAAGGGTGGATTTTGACTATATGACTTCCTGTATCTCTAAAACGTGGTTGTTGGATGGTTTTACTGGGCAAAGTACTCAGGCGTACATGTGTAGAAGAGAATCCTGTTCTCTAATTACGGATAGATAGTCTATCTGAGTAACCACACTGGCAATTTTTGTGCTCATCTCACTGATCCTAGCTAGTGTGTTGATTCATAACTACATCACCTGCTTGAACGTTGGAGATGGCTTTACTGATGCACAGGAGGGGGTAGGTAGCCCTGGCCCAGGCAGCAGACATGGTGCTGTCGATATGTAGAAAGTTCTTTTGAAAGTGCTAAAATGGGGTAAAGCAGAAACAACTGGGTAGGATTGTCCTTAAAATACCATGACTCTGTGGTGGTCACAACCCAGTGACAGGTATATTCCTACCTCTTGCCCTATCATGTGACCTACATGAGCAGCAGTACATGAGTATGGGACTGTTAGACATTCTCCTTTGTGAAGCAACTGTAAGCTGAGTAGGCACAGTCACTGGCTGCAGCAAGCTTTCCTTAGTGAGGGAGGTTCTCAATGTCTACCTTCTAAGGCTGTGAGGAATTCATGTGATGCACAGCTACCTAACCAGGTTATCAATGACCAGGGCACTCGTTTCCCAGAACATGCTTATATTCCTGGGAACACTATGAGGCAAGACACTCATCTGCTGTATAACCATGAGGTAGTAAAGTTGGTACCCAACTTGGCCAGTTGGACTGGCCAAGCATTGAACCTCCCAACATGACTGTCCCTTATGCAGACCAGGGAGCTCTGGCAGTTTCCCCAAAGACTGACCCTGTCCAAGTTGCACCCAGATTATCCACTGCCAGAGCTGATTGGTGAGCAGAGCATTTCTGTAATATACAGAACGCCTCAGGTCCCAGATAGTAGGCTTCCCATGTTTTAGTATGCTATGTCACCTAGCATTTATGTTCAAGGCTATTCTTGTTCACTGGCTGTATTTCAGATTTTCCATAAATTTTAATTGTGTTGCCACTGTTCTTGTGTCCTAAGCATGGTTATTTTTGGAATCTAGCTTTTGTTTTCCTCTTGAGTGTGTCTGGGAGGATTTCTGTCTGAGAAGTATATCCTGGACTTTCATAAGTCATCACTGTTACTTTGTTTTCACTGGTGAATTTTACCTTTCCATATCAGAACATATTAGTGAGTGATGGGGGTCACCACCCAGGGGGTAGAGGTGCTTCTAGGGGTGAGGCTCACTGGGGATACATGAATAAATGACTTGCAGCCTGTGTAATTTTTATCAGTATCCTGTAGCGGGGGGGGGGTTATAGTGTGTATTCTTTGCCTACAGTAATGTTTAAAATAATCTCTAATATTCCTGGAATCAAACACTTAGTTTTGATCTTAATAGACTTATCCATGTCTCCAAGTCAACAATTAGAATCCCGGCATCTCTGTATTCCTCTACACAGCGTCCCCCATGATCCAGGGCCTGATGTTATGGGCGTTATTTACCTACTGTGTGTTATATTTTGACAATAATTTTGTTTGTTCCTCTCTGCTGTGGCCATCTAGCTATTTTATGTTAAGTAGCCCCAGGCTCAGAATTATTGCCATCGATCTTTTGTAGGTCTTTGAGTTGTCTGACTTCCCCAGGTTTGTGTTACACATCTGCCATCTGCTCAGTGATGGAAAGGAAGCTCAAGGCTTAGCAGTAAAGGTTACCATGGAGCAGAGCCAGCGAGAAACTACATTAGGGCTGAACAGGGATGAGTGTCACTGCCTCAGGGATACCGCAATGCAAACAGCAGAGGTGAAAGCAGTGGTGGGTGCCTTAACTCACCAGCACATCCAGGTCTCTGCCCACACAAAGGCTTTCCACATGAAGTGAGTGCTGCTGTGATCTTTGGTGGTGACTAGTTAAAAGATGTGGTGCCAATTTTTACTATTATTTTCAAACTCAATGAGAGAAGAAATATACATATATTCTACCAGGAATGTCCACTGTCTTAGTTAGGGTTTTACTGCTGTGAACAGACACCATGACCAAGGCAAGTCTTATAAGAAACAACATATAATTGGGGGTTGGCTTACAGGTTCAGAGGTTCAATCCATTATCATCAAGGTGGGAGCATGCAGCATCTAGGCGGGCATGGCACAGGCAGAGCTGAGAGTTCTACATCTTCATCAAAGGCTCCAAGTGGAAGACTGACTTCCAGGCATCTAGGGTGAGGATCTTATGCCCACACCCACAGTGACACACCTAATCCAACAAAGCCAAACCACCAAATGGTGCCACTCCCTGGCTCAAGAAAATACAAACCATCATATCTAACTTTTTTTTTTTTTGGTTTTTGGAGGCAGGGTTTCTCTGTGGAGTCCTGCCTGACTCTGCCTCTGCCTCCCAAGTGCTGGGATTACAGGCTTGTGCCACCACTGCCGGGTGCCATAATTTTTTTAAAAAGAACTTTCACTTTTAGATGGACGGTTTCATCTTTCCGTCATAAATTCTTTAAATACCATGGAGCAAAAAAGTATTCTGGAGTGGCACTTGGCATTTGTGAGCATACAACTCTAATCACTGAGTGACTGACTCAAGCAAAATTAAACATGCTGGCAGTGAGTCAAGTCATGTGTGTCAAGGACATTACAGTGCATGCTTCGGTGTTGTTTAGTATTTAGGTTTAAATATCATCTGTCTGAAAACTGTTTCTGTAAGTTTAGCACTGTTGGTAGACGATCAAATGTAGCATTGACCTTAACTTCCTCTTTGAGAAAAGTAATCCTATTGCTGTAATCATATTCTCATTTTGAGAGAAGTCATCATGTTTTCAGTGTAAGTTATTGCTTCCTAGACACAGAAACAGTTTTGCTTTGTTTTTTCAGTTCTGGATCCCAAACACAGAGTTTTTAGCATGACAGGCAAAACACTCAACACCTGAGGTATGTATCGAGCTCTAAAAGTTGTAGAGAAAGTTCAAAGTGTGTGTTTCACCACTGAACTCTAAAGAGGAGTTAGGGTTCCTACTACACATTGCCACACCCTTTCATTATCTCCCCCTTGAGTGTGGAATGGACCAATGATGATTGAAATGAATCTCAACAAGCAAGCAGCTAAGTAGACAAATGAATCGACTTTAAGAAAGTTGTTAAGCAGTGCCACTGAGGTTCTCAATGTCCAGACAGCTTTCTTGAGCTCAGTGCAGGATTTAAGACTCCCTTTTCTTAGCTGGGCTTCTTCTCTCCCTCATCTGGGGAGCCTGACCCATATATCCTCTACTTAGGAACTGTCACATAGCCTTGGTGAGGTTACAGCTTCAGCTTCTTTTCTCCAATAAGAACCTGTTCATAAAATCCTGGAATTCCTCTACTTGCAAAGGAGACCTTCTTAGGTACCAGCCCTAGTCAATAATACTTACCCATCTAGGAAATCGCTAGCCTCTTTCCAAAGATTATTTGGTCCTGGATTTACACCAAATCAAGTTAGCTGCCTCTGTGAAGCTAATCCTGAAAGTCTGTCATGTACCCAGGGCCATCCTGTTCTTTGACTCTGTCCATTTATGTGGCAGCAGCCTCCAGGAGAATGGAGAACCACAGAATGTAATATATAAAAGAATTCTGTAAGAAAACTAGTCACATCTACAATGACAGAAAAATATTTAAAAATATTTAAATTCCTATGCCTCAGGTACTGACAGAGAATGGGATAGTTAAGAAAACTGGACTCCAGAAGAAGGGAAGTAAACTTTATCAGATTGGGTGTCAATAGAATGTCTTTCCAGGAGATTTACCATCTACCCTTCTTCCTAAGGTGCCAGTGACAAACTAAGGCAGGCCCGTGTCTGTCTCCAATTCTGCTGTACCTCAATGGAAAGTCAAACTCCTTGGGCATGTGGAACTGGTGAAAGCCCATCTCCCTCTTTACTTGGTTCTGATGTTGATCATAGGCTCTCAGGTCTTCAATCCCTGACTGCAGTTTTTCTTCAATCCCTCTGTATGTGAAGGGACAGTTATGCATCTCAGGGATTGCAGCATGGCCACAGCTCTTTCTGCCTGGTACTCTGCTATGATCTATGTCATACAGACCCTCAGAAGGATAGGATGAGCCACCTATCTGGGATGTCAGTGATTCCACTGTACACATATTTACCTTTGGTTGGTACCTTTCATTGTTTTCCAGAATCTGGACAAGAACACTCACGAGGGATTGCATTTCACCTACCATATTATAGATGACCTTGTATCTTGTTACAACCTCCTGTGTTTGGACAGTAGATGCTGGCGGGTGATCATTCTGTAAAGAATCCCCCAACCTGGTGTATTATCTGCTCAAGTTTTCATATTGTAATGGATTACTTCTGATGTTCTTCCAGGAGCATTTAGAAGTAACTTCTCCTTTTCCTGGTATCCAGGTTGTATCATTGAGCTGGGTGGAGCTTGGGATGGAAGGCCTCACGCCCCTAAGTCTTTCCTCCTGACATATGCCTGTAGATCTTACAATACTCTGCCTCTCTTCATGGTGATAAAACCACTTGGGATCCAACAGTTTGATTTTATCCTTCAGTACACTGATCTCTTTAGTTTCCACCTTTCATGTGTCTTCATGAGGACATCACACAAGCCCTGCAAAGCTTGGGTGTTTTGGCATGTATTTTGCAAGCTGGTCCGTGAGTGCTGTGAAAGCAAACTGACCTTGGCAGGATGTACTGTACTGGGTCCATCTAGATAATGTTTCACAAGCCAGGCTTCTGGCTGCTCCTTTGATATCAAGTCAACCTTACTGAATACTTGCGGTTTTAGACCTGAGTCCTGTGAGTGCTGTGTGGTAGGTTGTTGCGGCCTGCCCGCAGTCCACAACACGAACGGTTCAACTGAAAATGGCAGTTCTCTGAAAAGAGAGGAATCTAGACGGGGCGGAAGAAACAATGGAGCCAAGACAAGATTGTTATCAAAGCTCAATTTTATTAATTCCAGACACTCAGTTATAAAGGAAGGGGGAGGGAACCCAACTTCCCGCCAAGTAACCCAGGGTCCAGTAGCAGGACGAACACGTGTGTGCCTCCAGGCAGCAAAGGCAGGTTCCAGCAGTGGGCGTGGCAGGACGAATGAGCCGGTAGCTCCACCCTTGAGCAGGCAGGTTCCAGGCTGGGGGAAGGGAGGCCACATTTCCCCCCATTAGATAACAAAACAAAAATAAAAAAGGGGGTGGCCTGAGGCAGAAAAATTATCTATGTTCAATAGTTCTGCCTGAGTTTTTTTTAGGGCTAAAGAAAAAACCTGTTTCCGTGGGATTCCCTAACTTTTCCAATGGCAAACTGTATCTGGCTAAGACTGTCTTTAAAGCACTGAAGGAATAGCAGCACTGGGCTGTAGGCTCTGACTTTATAATGCTAATTAGTGCTGAATAGGTAGCTACCTGTTTGCATTTTAAGTAGGGCGTTGGAACCCTGGCTGAGTTTAACTAAACGATTAGAATAACACTGAGCTTATAATCCTCCGCAATTTTGGGTGACAGGCAGGGGAACAGGGAGAAGGGGGTAAGACTGGCTGGCTCCTAGTACAAGGCCAGTTGGCTTTTTTATTTTTTTGGGTGGGAGGCAGTGAAGGGCTTGCCCTTACGACAGCAAGGTCTCCAACCTCTTTCCCCCCTATTAATTAAGTTTAAATAGGCAATGCTTAACAGAGGTGATCAAATGATTCTTTTCATCCATAGATGAGTGGGCCTTTAACCTTGACTTGGGTGGACATTGACCTGACTCCTCCCGTGAGCATTGTAACAACTCACATCTGTGGCTCTTGGTATCTTTTGGGGAGGAGAGGCAGAGCCTTAAGTATTTTTGGTATTTAGCTGGAGTCAGATACCAACCTCTTTCAAATCAGGTGTGTTGCACAGGGAACTCAGAAACGGTCAAACTGGACCTTCCCTCCGCAGTAATCTCCTGCGCCAAGCGGTACCCATACTGTATTCATATGATTATGAATCAGTATCGCAATTCTGAGTTATTGCGCGGTCTCTATGTGAGACTTGTCAACCTCAGATTTAGCAAGGCCAAGATAAGAATTATGTCAGTATTAACACCATTAATTTTGGTTAAAATAGGAGCTGAAAGTCTTTCCTCTTTTTTCCTGTTATTCCCAGTAGCCTGAGGAACTAAGGACACCTTGCAGTAACAGCAAGGGTGAAAAGCCAGAGGCCAGCTAAGGGACTGAGCCCATCTCTATCAAAATAAGAACTAATCTTTGTGAATATATATGAAATTTCTACTTCCCTAGCTCTCCTGGTAAATCTAGATCTTATCTTAGACTGAAAAGCCACATGCTGGGATGTCCTTGGAAGGGAGATTAGCAGCACCACCTGTTTGCTCGTAGGGGCGGAGAACCGGAGAATGTAGATTGACCTGCTTGAGAAAAGGAAGAATTCTAAACAATGAGAGTGTAGCAATGTAAATTTTCTGTTCGGAGAAGTCAAGGTACTTTATTTAGATGCAAATTGTAAAACTAAAGTTAATCTCCTGCCTCTTGTAGGGGAATTGGCTCAGAGGAAAACAGTTTTTCTGAGAGCTTCCACTCCCAGCACAAGAGGAATTTTAGTCTTTAGAATGATACTTATGAGAAGAGACAGAATCTGTGTTTACCTGACGAATTAATCTCTCTGGTAGCCACCGTGCTTCATCTTTATCTCGTGAAAAAACACAAACCGAGCCTCTTCCCCAGATTAGAACTGGATCTGGACCCTTCCATTTATTAGTCAGGGCGTCCTTCCATTTTACCAATGCATAAGAATTAGAAGTAACTGGGTGCCAGTGGCATTCCGCTGCAGACTGACCTTTAATGTCAGTTTGCAAAAAGTTTAGGACAAATAAGGTAAAGGCAAGATGAGCCTTTGGTGACCTTGGGGGATATAGATGCCCCTCTTTTGTTTTAAAAAGCCAATTCTTTAAGGTGCTATGAGCACGTTCAACTATTCCTTGTCCCATGGGGTTGTAAGGAATTCCAGTTTTATGTTTGATACCGAATTCTTTACAGAATGTAATAAAGTTTTTACTAGAATAAGATGGCCCGTTATCTGTCTTAATGAGCTTAGGCAACCCCATGGTATTAAAGGCTTGTAGGCAAGATCAATTACGTTTTTTGAAGCCTCCCCTGTATGCAGGGAAGCAAAGAGAAATCCTGAACAGGTATCAATGCAAACATGTATATATTTTAGTTTTTCAAATTCTGCATAATGGGTTATATCCATTTGCCAAATATGATTAGGCATAAGGCCTCTAGGATTGACTCCTAGATGTGGCACTGGAGATAATGTAATACATTTAGGACATTGTTTTACAATCATTCTTGCTTGCTCCTTAGTGATCTTATGGCGGAGCCTTAGGGTGTGGCTAGAGAGGTGAAACCTTTCATGATCACGTTGGGCCAGAGCAACAGGATTTGAAACTAAAGCTTCTCCTATTAGAGCCCTGTCAATGCGATCATTACCCTCGGCCAGAGGCCCAGGAAGACCAGAGTGAGACCGTATGTGGCCAATATAAAACGGATTTTTCCGGGCAAGAATGATGTTTTGCAATTCTGAAAATAAGGATCCTGATGGCGTATTGAAGTTAAACGTGCCACAGGTTTCTAATAAGGGTACTGATTGAGCAACATATAAACTGTCAGTAAAAATATTAAAAGCCTCATGTACAGACTGAAAGACCTTTAGCACTGCTGTTAATTCGGCTAGCTGAGCCGAGAGACCAGGAGTCTCTACGATAACCTATTGATCATTAATAAGATATCCAGCTCGCCCTTTAGAGGAGCCATCAGTAAAAATCAATAGAGCATTATTTAAAGGCTGTAAAGAAGTCATCTTAGGAAATATCATATCATGTACATTTAAAAATTTTATTAACCTATCTTGAGGGTAGTGGTTGTCTATAATTCCACTAAACCCTATTTGTGCAAGCAACCAATCTGTACTATGCTGTTTCAGCCAAGTGTCTTGACTTACGCTGTAAGGCTGAACAATGATATCTGGCTCTTTTCCGAAATAAGTCAATGCCTGCCTTCTTCCAGTGATAATCATCTGAGCCACTGCTTCGTGATATGGCAAGATATTACGTTTGGGAGAAATCCTTGAATGTATCCACATTATAGGAAATTTTTGCCATAGCAGTCCCGTAGGCACATGAGTCGTATTAAAAATTAACAGGTGCAGCGGGAGTAATCTATATAGGTAACGAATTGCTCTTCAATAGACTTTTCCACTAGTTGTAAGGCCAGCAATCCTTCTGAGGTTAGGGATCTAGGGGAAGTGGGATCAGAACTCCCTTTAAGAATATCAAATAAAGGTTTTAACTCCCCTGTAGTAAGCTTTAAATAGGGGCGAAGCCAGTTAATATCACCTAACAATTTTTGAAAACCATTTAAGGTCTTTAAGTTATCTCTACGAATAACGATCTTTTGGGGAAAAACAGCTTGATCAGTGAGTCTAAAACCCAAATAATTATAAGGATCCTGAGTTTGTACCTTTTTAGAAGCAATTTGCAATCCCTTATCAGCTAGGGCTTTTTGTAAACCTTTATAACAAAAAAGCAATTCTTGGGGGTCCTTTCCCGCCATCAAGACATCATCTGTGAAATGAACGATGTAAATATTTGGCCATTGTTGTCTAACAGGCTGAATTGCTTTCGCCACAAACCTTTGACATAATGTGGGACTATTAGCCATCCCCTGCGGGAGGACTGTCCATTGATATCTTTTCATGGGTTCCTTGAAATTTACAGAAGGAACACTAAAAAGCAAATCTCTCACAATCCTTTGGATGCAAAGGGATGGTAAAGAAACAATCTTTCAAATCTATAACAATCTTATAATATCCCTTAGGAATGGCCACTGGGGAGGGGAGCCCCGGTTGTAAGGTTCCAATAAGTACCATGGTCTCATTAACTTTTCTTAAATCTTGTAACAGTCTCCATTTTCCAGATTTCTTCCTGATAATGAAAATGGGTGTATTCCAGGGAGAGTGAGACTCCACCAAATGTCCTGCTTCTAACTGCTCCTGCACTAGCAAAGAAGCGGCCTCTATTTTCTCTTTAGGTAAAGACCACTGATCTACCCACACCGGAATATCATTACGCCATTGAATTTTTTCCGCATGGGATGCAGGCAAGATAGTGGTCGCTATTGAAAATACTTTAAACCTCTCATGTTAGAGTGGGGTTTAAGATCCTCAAAGGTCTTAATTCCCTGTCCTTTTTTTACTAGTTCACGACCAGGCAGGAGTCCCTGCCTGAATGTCTGCTCAGTCACCATCTCCTTAGAACTGCACAGAATAACACCCATCTGTGACAACAGATCTCTTCCCCACAGGGTCACAGGCAAATTTGACATAACATACGGCTGAATCTTTCCTGATTTCCCTTCCTCATCTCTCCAGGTTAGCAATTTGGAACTACGTTTTGGGTTACTGGCGTACCCAATTCCTTGAAGGTGAGTCAAGGAAGCAGTCAAGGGCCAGTTTGAGGGCCAGTCCTGCCCTCTTATAATTGTTACGTCGGCCCCGGTATCTATTAATCCTTCAAAGCCTTTTCCATCAAGAGTCAATTTAAGGTTAGGTCTCTGATTTGTGATAGATTTCACCCAATTTACGCCCGAGGAGTCAAAATTATTTTGTCCTTCCTCACTTTCAAAGAATCTATACAGTGACTGGCGTAAAGGGATCAAAGTAAGTTGAGCAATTTTTTGATTAGCAGGTATAGTTATAACACCACAAGGGCAAGCGGCTATGATTTTAAGTTCTCCCTCATAATCATTATTTATAACACCTGGAAAAATCTGCAGGCCTTCTACAATAGAACTGCTTCGTCCCAAGAGAAAGCCACAGGTTTCTGTGGGCAGTGGTCTGAAGACTCCGGTAGGCAGAGTTTGGACTCCCATTTCTGGGGTTAATACTGCGTGGACAGTGGAACAGAGGTCCAGTCTTGCATTTCCTGGGTTTGACCTGACAAGCTCAAGAACTGATCTTGTTGGCTGGGCAGCAGATTTATGGCCCTATAAGCTGTCCTCTTTGAGTAACTCGGGGCCTGGGGCTGACCCCTTTCCTCGTTTCTCGGCACCGGGCGGCTCAAAACCCTTGGTTTATGCTTACAATCTTTTGCCCAGTGGCGGCCCTTCCCACACTGGGGACATATTCCTGGGGTACGGCCTGTTTGTCTACCCTTGGCGCCCTTGTTCTTAGGACAATTACTTCTAAAATGATCCAAACTTCCACAATTAAAGCATGCATTATTTCCTCGTTTCCTCGAGAACATTACTTGCGCGTGGGTTCCCTGCGAGAACTCGCAGGAAGGCCCGATGTCTGTGCAAAGACGGACATATCCCGCCAAATCTGTCTGTCCCTTATGCGGTTGAATTGCAGCTCGGCAAGTTGCGTTAGCATTCTCATAAGCCAGCTGCATAACAAAGGGACTACCTGTGTCTGGACTTCCAAGGATTCTACTAGCGGAAATCAACAGCCTGTCCACAAAGTCCTGATATGGTTCATCAGAACCCTGCCGAATGCTAGCTAAACTTCCACTAGTATCTCCTTTAACTGGCAACCTTCCCCAAGCACGGCGTGCGGCTGTCGCAACTTGCGCGTACACTGCAACGGGAAAATCAATCTGATTTGTCTGTCCCTCATATGGACCCTCTCCTAAAAGCATGTTGCTATCCCAGTCTGGGTTACCAGCCTGAGCATTAGAAGCAGCAGTTTTCTTACTGGCGTCTCGCCATTTAGAATCCCAAAGCAAAAAATCTCCTCCTGACAGGGTAGCCTTGGACAGAGTCTTCCAATCTGAGGGGGTTAAGTTTGACTCCGCAACTGTGTCCAGTAATGCTTGAGTGAATGGGGCTGAAGGACCATATTGCACAACAGCTGCCTTCAACTCTTTTAACAACTTGAAATCCAAGGTCTGGTAATGTCTGGTCCTAGCATCTTGCTGATCAACTACCTCGACCACAGGAAAGGCCAGCGTATTAGACGAATTCTGTCCTTTCCCATGAGCCTGACTCACAACTCTTTCTAGCGGCACCTGGTGAACTACAGAAGAGTTACTCTTCTCCGCTTCTGAGATCTGTTTTAGTTCCCGAAGCTCATTAGTCAGCCTCTGAAGCTTAATCTCAAACTCTAACTCGCTTAGCCGTGTGTCCCTATGCGTAGCACCTCCCGAAGTGGTGACTATAGGTGAAGCGGGAGATTCGCAAGAGGACCAATTCTCATTAAGGTAATGGGCAATTCCTCTATCTGAGTGATTTTTGTTAAAATTCAGTCCATCATCAGAGTTTCCACATTTATCAATTTTTGAGTTAAGAAGATCTTTTTCTGAGGAGGCCTTCTCTGATAGGCACTCCTCCTGAAATACCACAAGTTCCGCCTGAGGGCGATTTAGCCCTGGAAAAGTTGCATCTTTTATAGCATCATTTACAAGCGCCCAGAGACCTAGGGTAAAATTATCTGTCTGAGCGATATTCAGGGCCTCACCAACTTTCTCCCAGGTTCCGCAATCTATCGTTTCTTCTTCTTTGAACCATGGACAACAGCTATCTATCTTATCTAAAAAATTTCTTACTAATTGTACTTCAAGCCTTACTCCTTTTTCCTTAAGCAACTCCTGAAAACTAAAAACAACCGCCTGATCCATGACTTTGAACCCTTCCTTCTTCCACCTAAGCAGCTTTCTAAAAAGCTGCGGCACACCGCCTGTCTCCGTATCTAGTTCCGATTAACGAACTGCTGACCCCAAGCAGAAACAGTGTTGGGTCAGCACTGATTCAAACTTGATTCGTATCCTACCGCATCCTCAGCAACACTTTACAAAACTGAAATTTTTTAGGCTAGCGCTAGCATGTGTACCTGTCCGTTGCTCCGATGCTCCTCTGATACGAAGATCCTTTCTTTTCTTGTGGAGCTCCACACAGCAGTCGTTTCTCTTAGCATCCCTCTGCCATTCTTCAGGTCCCAGTTCTGGCGCCAACTGTTGCGGCCTGCCCGCAGTCCACAACACGAACGGTTCAACTGAGAATGGCAGTTCTCTGAAAAGAGAGGAATCTAGACAGGGCGGAAGAAAGAATGGAGCCAAGACAAGATTCTGATCAAAGCTCAATTTTATTAATTCCAGACACTCAGTTATAAAGGAAGGGGGAGGGAACCCAACTTCCCGCCAAGTAACCCAGGGTCCAGTAGCAGGATGAACACGTGTGTGCCTCCAGGCAGCAAAGGCAGGTTCCAGCAGTGGGCGTGGCAGGACGAATGAGCCGGTAGCTCCACCCTTGAGCAGGCAGGTTCCAGGCTGGGGGAAGGGAGGCCACATTATAATTAATAGGGGGGAGAGAGGTTGGAGACCTTGCTGTCGTAAGGGCAAGCCCTTCACTGCCTCCCACCCAAAAAATAAAAAAAGCCAACTGGCCTTGTACTAGGAGCCAGCCAGTCTTACCCCCTTCTCCCTGTTCCCCTGCCTTTCACCCAAAATTGTGGATAATTATCAGCTCAGTGTTATTCTAAAATTGTTTAGTTAAACTCAGCCAGGGTTCCAACGCCCTACTTAAAATGCAAACAGGTAGCTACCTATTCAGCACTAATTAGCATTATAAAGTCAGAGCCTACAGCCCAGTGCTGCTATTCCTTCAGTGCTTTAAAGACAGTCTTAGCCAGATACAGTTTACCATTAGAAAAGTTAGGGAATCCCACGGAAACAGGTTTTTTCTTTAGCCCTAAAAAACTCAGGCAGAACTATTGAACATAGATAATTTTTCTGCCTCAGGCCACCCCCTTTTTTATTTTTGTTTTGTTATCTAATGGGAGGAAATGTGGCCTCCCTTCCCCCAGCCTGGAACCTGCTTGCTCAAAGGTGGAGCTACGTGCTCATTCGTCCTGCCACGCCTACCTACTGCTGGAACCTGCCTTTGCTGCCTGGAGGCACACACGTGTTCGTCCTGCTACTGGACCCTGAGTTACTTGGCGGGATATTGGGTTCCCTCCCCCTTCCTTTATAACTGAGTGTCTGGAATTAGTAAAATTGAGCTTTGATCAGGATTTGTCTTAGCTCCATTCTTTCTTCCGCCCCGTCTAGATTCCTCTCTTTTCAGCCTGAACTGCCATTCTCAGTTGAACCGTTCGTGTTGTGGACTGCGGGCAGGCCGCAACAGTAGGTGTTTGGAGATGGCCTGGTTTTTTGTTGGCCTCTAAAGATCCAAAGTTCCTGGGATCCATAATGATGGCTTGGTCATTGTGAATGTCAATGGATCTCAGACTCACTCTCAATGTAGGGGGCAGCTATTCTTTTTCCTCCACTATATTGCTTTGTTTGACTGTAGAAGGTGGGATACTTTCTACAGGGTCAATCACTATCACCCACCTGCAGGGTTGTCCTGAGTCCACATGTGTAAACCTCTTCCATGGTGTAAGCATGGGCATTTTGGGGCTGGTATTTGGTTGCAGCTTGCCTTTTTCCGTGCATTGGATAGTTCTACTCTGTGGGGGGTTTGCCTGGAAGCAAAAAGCAGGTTGCTGAATACTCAGGTATCCCTGCAATGGATCTGGTTGTGCTTTTGAGGGCCCATGGCTGGCAGCAGGTGGAGGTGTTCTGTGGGTACCCTGAACTTCTGCAGGTGAGAATGTAAACTCAGCACTTTCAAGCCTGTCATTTGAAATACTTTCCACCCTGTCCCTCCTGGATCCTGGTGATGTAAATTTTCCAGGACCATGGCAGCCTTGGCATAGTATTCAGCCTTGGAACGACAGATGGGTGAGGAGGCAAACCCAACCTGGGGAACTTTTGAGGCTGGAACCCCAGGTGGGGTCAGATCCCTTGCCTCAAGGTTCTCCTGATGTGGTCTCCTTCTGTGTTTCTCTGGGAGCTTTGTGCTCTTTGATTCCAGCTTCCTTTCAGTATTTGAGTCAAGCAAGGAATGTTGCTCCTAAGGGTTCATGTAGGACAGAGTGTCTGTCCTCAGTGCAGGGTTCCTGGATTTTAGCCCCTTCCCAGGGCTGTTACTTGAAGTGCAAGGCACATCTTTGACTCCTAGACCAATACCCTTCTTGATGGTGTTATGTATATCACAGGTTGCTATGTCCTTCTTTATGGGTACCCCCAAGGGAACAGACTCCATCATTTTGCTACATTTGTAGGGTTTGGAGTTGAGGATGGAGGGCTGGGCAGGCTGGGAGAGTTGAGACCTGCTTTTACAATAATGATCACTGTTTGCTGGGAAATGTTCCTGAAACTGGGTCAGTTTCCTGGAGGGGTGGAGTGTGACAGGAGTTCTTTGTGGTTCTCCCATATTAGGTGCCTTGTCTTCATTCTGTGGCTCCTCATTGTTACGGATGATCTGACAATTCTCAGGAAGAATGGATGCTGACCTGATACCTGTAGTGGGCTGGGTGCCCTTGGACAAGTTCTGAGTGGGCTTACAAATAGCTTCTTGATGTTTTTGGATATCAGAAACTTTGGTGTTTTTCCAGTATAGTCCATGTGGCAAGGACTGGTGTTCAGTTGTTAGTGGTGTCTGTGTCCCTCTCTCAGTGGTAGGACATGCCATTCTACAGGTCCTTCTCTGGAAAAAAAAGGGGGCATTTGGTTTGATGTAGAGCTTGGGACCATTTCCATTTCTTGGAACCATGCCACACCTTCCAAGTTGGTGTCACAAGTTTCAGAGGCAATGGCAGGTCCTGGGAAAGCTGTGGTTGTCCTTGAGCCTGGGCTAGAGCTTGGGCAGGGCCACAGGTATCACAGAACCTCCGTTCTGACAAGGTAGAGCTTCTGAGGATATGGGCAGTAGCCAGAACTGACTCAGAGAACAGATAGGAAATGCCCCAGAATATGTGACTAAACTCCTTCCATATAAGATGCTCCAAGACCTTGAGGTAAGACAACTGCTGAAAGAGAGGAAGGTGATCCATTTTGTGAAGAGGGTCCCACATGGGTTGTCGTGGGGAGTCCTGGAGCAGTTGCTTAGTGGAACTGCAAAAGACAGCAGGCAAAACATCAGCCCGAAGCAGAGGATCAAGAGAGCCATCAGTCTGTGTAAATATGGCACCTATAGCCATACAGTGACTCATTGCCTCTGTATCACATGTTCCTTATTCTCACATCCCACAGGGCTGTCTTCCCATCCCACCCTGCATAGCATCTCCAGACCCTGAGCTCACAATCTGGCTTGAAAATTCCCATGAGAAAAAGATTTCTTACATTCTCATAGGTTGTGATTGATTCTTGGTCTCTTCCACATTTTTTCCTCCATCTCTACAACCTGGAGATAGTTAAGTAAGAACAGGACAAGGAACGAGAACACTGAGGAGTGAGGCATCTCTCTTATGATCACCTCTACAAGGACTCTAATGCTCAACTATCATAGTGCAAGGAACACTGAATGTGAGGAAGGGGAATGGAGGGATCTCATCTCTCCACTACACTTTCTTGCTCCTCCCTCAAACTGTGTAATTCCACTTAAAACATATAATGCCCCCAGGATCAGTTATCTGAAAGAGAAATACAGAAGGGAGTATTGAAGCTACCTGCTGTAAGGTGGACCATGGAGTTCCCTATACAGAGGCACAGCATCAGTCCAGTGCCTTGAACAACACTCACATGTGTAGCTCCCATCCTAGCCCAACCACAGCTTCTTTCTGTCACAAAACTTGGGTGTTCCCTGATTCTACTTTCCTTCCCAGAAGTCCCTTTACTTCCTGCATATCACGTCCTTGGACACATGGCTCTCTCATCATGAATCTGGTCACTAAAGGGCAGGCCAGATGGGATATCTCTCCACAGAAAGCAGAAGCCTTCCTTTTCCAGTAGCAGTTTTCTTCCTGGTCTTGTTCTGCCCCCTCCTCACATCCTGCCATTTAGAAACCACAGAAATGAACTAGGGTCTGTTCTTCCTCTGTCTGGTATACAAGCTGCCTGCTCTCTTTGGTTTTGAATACATGAAATCTGCGTTTCCCAGTGAGCTCTCTCTCTCTCAGCCACTCTTGCCTCATTCACACTGTACTCACTTCCTTATTGCCTTTTTGGAAAAGTTGCAAAAGGGGCTATATATGCTACACATACCAGGGATGTCCTCAGTCAGTGTTCCTCAGACAGGATCCTATCCAAGGCTGAGCCCCTGTAGCTGCCTTGGGGCTGTCAGGTGATACCTGCTCCCTAAGAGCCGAGGAGACTCAAGCCCTGATCTGAGGCCCTTGGTCTCCTCACCTGCTTGTTGTCAGCTCAGCAGATAAATCAAGCGCCTCAGCAGAGGACAGATGATCTCCTTTGAGCTTTTCCTTTGTCCCCAGCAACTCAGAAATGCAGTCTGTCCATGGAGCCTCAGTCCTCCTTAGTGGCCTCTCTGTCACCCTGTACAGTGCTCTGAGAGTGTCAGGCAGACACCTCAGCCTCTGCCCTGCCTGCCAGCCCCTGCAGACTGAGGTGCTGCTGTTTCTGGTGAGTTCCCCTTACCTGTCTGACTACCTGACCAGGAAATATGAGAGCAGCAGTGAAGAACAGCACAGTTGCTGCTCCAGTGAGTGTGAACTAATGCTTTCCTCACTTTTGGGATGTGACTTTCACTCCCAGGTAGTGGTGACACTGAGCAGTTCTTCAGGAAGGGGAGTAGTAGGAAAAAGAGCCCAGCTGCACACATAAAGGCAGTGGCCATGTCCATTGCTATGAACACAGAGCTGGGGATCATCCCTGAATCTCTAATGCTATTTATTAGAGCAAGAAAATTCTCCATCTTCTGAATTCCCACGCAGCTGTCAGAACACTAACACAAAGGTGCTACACCGTGGAGTACAGCATGTGACTTGTCAGGAGGGCTCAGGTCACACCACAGTGTGTCTGACTTTTCATTACATGTCCAGGATTACGGGTTCAGTTACAATTAGAAAATACAAACAGAACAGATTGTATTATTATCAGCCCTGTAACTCCAATTTAGAGAATCTAAAGAACGCCTCCTCCAAAGCAAACATGTTGTATTATTATATGACAGCCTGCTTTGGGGCTGGAAGTGTTTGCAATCGAAAGCATTCCAGAAAAACTGAAAATATCTGAACCAGGCTTTTTTATGAATACGAATACAGAAACCTAACTCCTTTTATTATATTTTTCATCGTCTAAGCTATGAAGTAGGAAAATCTAATTTAGTCAGTCTATTTTACTGAATTCTATTCCTCCAGAGGTCTACCCTATATGAACCCTTATCCATAAAATACATTTTTATAACAGTGTAAGCTATTGTAAAGGGAGGCCTTGACTCTGTAACCTATTCTCCTGGCCATTCAGAGTTTGTCAATTGTCTCTGTTTACACTCCTCCATTTATACGGTTTGTGTTAGCTCAGGGGTAGAAGTCTAAGAAGATTCCTGGAGTAATGGCCTATCTAGGTATGTGCTTATTTATCTGTGCTTAACAAGCTCCAGGGCATAAGGAAGACTTCTAAAGTCATGGCCAGATAAAGTTTACTTTAGGATTTTCCTAAAACTATTCATGCATAATTTTCTCACGAAAGGACATGCAGAAAGCCCCCAGGAATGCAGCACACAACGACCAAACCCCAAAGTGACAGACAGAATGACAGCAGCCACAGCCTGTGGCTCAGCCTTGAACCTTGCCAAGCAGTTATGCTTGCTCCACGACCCCCCACCATTCCCAGTGGACATGGCTGTGCCGTGTTTCCTTTTGAACACTGTTCAGTTCATTAGTCCATTTATTGACCACTTGTCCTTAGAGTTGAATATCTGCAGCTCTTTGTACATCTAGATGTTAATACCCCACAGTGAAGAGCTTATCCCAGGCTCTAGGAGGTCTGATCCCCCTAATGATAGCATCTTGTTTTGTGCAGAAGCATTTTAATTTTGTTTCATCTCATTTTCCAGCACATGGGGCCGTCTCCTGTGCTGTTAGGTGCTCCAGTCAGTTCTGCCTTTGCCTGTGTATGCAGTGTCTTCCTTCTTCCCCCTCCAACAGCTTCAGCATTCAGGGTTTCAATTCAGGTCTTCTGTCTATTTTGAACTGATACTTGTACAGGGCTCAAGAGGCAGATTTTCTCAATTCTTTAGTTTTGAGGCTTCAGTTGATTGTGCCACCCAGCCCCAGGCATGTCTACATTTGTGTGGGCCCTGGCCCTGGCCCTGGCAAAAAAACCTTGCCCCCAACACCTCCTAAACATGTGACCCCACCCTGGCACAAATACACAGCCTTGGGTGCTCAGACAGGTCCCATTGAACAGGCCCCATCCCCTTCCCTAAAGGCCCAAGCACAAAGACCATCCCCAGTGGTTCAAGTCAGGTCTTCCCCCTGGGCTCCTGAAGTGTGGCATGTACCTGAGGGCCCTACTAGTCAGGAGGAAAAAGCAGGTGGATTTCTGAGCCCAGGAGCTCAAGATCAGCTTGGGCAGTTCGTCTTTAGACAAACCTCAGATTTAGCTGTGTGTGTGTTTGTGTGTGTGTGTGTGTGTGTGTGTACTTCAGAGGCAGAGTAACAAGGATTTGCATGTCATCACCAGCACACACAAAAGAAAAAGGTGACAATGCATCCCTCTGGCTATTCCCAGCCCCTCTTTCTCAGGCTCTCACCTCCTGAGAGTGCAGCTCCTCATTCCTGCCCCAGCACAGGCCCCTGCACAGGTCACAGAGGACTTTGTGTGTCGGGGGTATGGGGATTCTGAGCTGAGGATTTCTTTCTCTGCATTCCTTGAACTTTCTTGCATCTGAGAACACTATGACACATGAGCATAGACCCCACAGTTGGCTCTTTGTTTTCTATGCTGGGACCAACCCTGTTCCAGACTAAGGTGACATGCCATGTCATCCAGGAACTCCTCCAGACTCTGAAGCAGCTCCCTTCTCCAAATGGTCTCCCTTGCTCTTACCTTCAAACTCAGACTTTTCCCACACATGCTTCCTTGTCTCTCCTTGTGTGTGCATGTACATGCATGCATGTGTGCACATATGTGTTCATAGGCTCTAGAGACTGACCAGGGTTCCATGCATGCTCAGCACATGTGAGCTCTGTCATCCTGCAGTAACCTCACTTTCTGGGCTCCCACCCACTAGACTTCAGCCCATAGACAGAACATCATCTTTGCCACTATAGTATGTGTAGGACCTCATGCTTTGCCTGACACATACCTATCTGTGTAGGTCTGCTGAACAAATTGGTACCTATGTTTGCATTGTAGAAAGTCTCTAGAAAGATTGGCATGCTGTACAGCCCAGCCTGTCACCATTCCTCAGGAGGATATTGGATGCTGGAGGATGGGTGACTATGAGAACAAGTGTCACTTACTGTGAGCAGAGAGAGGGGACACCATACCTCAAAAAATGACTGGAGGAGACCCAAAGAAGACCTGGACACTTCATATCTTCACTTGAATCTCTTTATTCTAAGGCAAGTGGCCTTTCACCCTTGGCCAGTGGGTGAAAGATTTATATAGGCAGATACACTGTAAGCCTCATTTTGAAGGAAACCAGAGCCACAGCATAGGATTTCTATTGATGTGACTTTTCCTTTCCCAAACATCCAGGGGCCAGGAGGAATCTTGGAGCTTTCCAGACAGAACAAACAAGAGCAGTGTCCTGCAACAATGTAAAGAGAAAGAGGACACTTAGTAGCACCTGGACCCCTCTGTCCTCTACAAGCATGGAGCCCTCCATAGAAAGCAGTGTGCACTGCCACTTTTCAGCAGGTCTGTGACCAGTGTGCACCTCCACTTTTCAGCAGGGCTGTGACGTTGGGCAAGGCATCACTCCTTGACATTAGTCAGTGTTTCTTGCTTGGAAAGAACAGGTCCTGATGGGCAAAGGGAGCTTCTGGGGCCACGCCCCTTATCCCTGCAGCACCTGGCCAGATAAAAGAGACCAGGTGTGAAGGCTAGCAGGGGGTGGGGGTGAGGCCTTTCATATTCTTTTGTATTCAATTTTTCTTCTTGCCACATCTTGGCTACATTGTATTTCTAGTTTCAGATAATAGGCCAACAGGTTGGAGATGTGAATTGTAGGAAGGGAAAAAACACTTTAAGGAGTGGTTGAATGGACACAATGTTTAGTATTACCCAGGACTTACTAAGGTCATCTTTCTCTGCAGAGGACAAGTTCATTTTAGCTGGTTTCCAGGGACTAAATAGAGGCAGGCATAAAACCTGTCTGTCTCAATCCTTTGTGACATCTGGGCATTATCAGCAGGGGCTTCTCAGGGGGTCATTATTTGAAGTGATTAATATTGCCTGGCTAGCTCTGTTGCTGTCCTAGACACCAGGCTCTGAGAACAAATGGTAAGAAACAGCTCCCACCAACTTGCCAGGTAGACCTGGGCACTCTACGAACCATCCTTCAATTTACTTGCATATGTCCATTTGGGACGAGGGAAAATGAGCTCTTTCATACATCACATGGACCAACTGAGCCAACAGAACTGATGACAAAAGGTGTTGGACTGTGGGGATCTCTGGAGCTGAATTCTGAACACCAAAACCTAGTCAGAGGCCACACAGAGAATCACAGCAAGGGCCAAAAGGCCTGACTCATAGGCTCCATGGGGTGCCATCTTGGAAAGCCTGTCCTTCTTCCAGAAGCTAACTATTCATCCCCTACCCCTTAGATGTTCCAGAGCATGTTCCCAACTGAGGTAGACATCTGTGGGTTCCATGAGGATATATGGAGAAAGCCTAATATGTAGGAGCTCAATGACAGTCTCCATTCCCACTGTCAGGGTAAGGAACATGTGGATAAGCCATAAGAGAGTGTGCTGGGGTTTGAGCCTGTTGTTTTCCTCTCTCCTCTCAGGTAGGAGTTCAAAGCCACTATCCCAGTCTTCCAGGTGTGCAGACATAGTTGTCATACAAGGCCACTGAAAACATCTCTGTGCATGCCAGAGCCTAAAACCCTCCACCAAAGACCACCATCCTATGCTTAAGCTCGTGTCCATCTGGCCTGCTCCATGCAGGGCAATAGCCACCCTCTTTTCTCTCCTCATGCCTTGGCTTCATTAAAGTGAACAGGGCCACAGGCCTGCCTCTGCAGTCACCCGCTTAGTCAAACCCACTCTGGTCCCTTGAACTTGCTGCTCAGAGTTTCTACCTCTATTTCCTCCATGAGACAGGCCTGACAATGTGGCTTTACAGCATGATGCAATGCAGTTAGTGGCTGACCCACGAGAGCATGGCTTCCATTCCATACTGATGGACGAGCATACAGCCATTCATTTTAACATTGCCTGGTCCTCCACAATAGTCTAGGGACAGAGTGTCAGTGTGTGGACCTGCTACCAAGCTCGATAGATCCCAGTCACTCAATCATCCTTAACTTATCAGCAAGTCAGATCATTACACTGTCCCCTGGGGGTTGTGGGAGGCTGGCCTCTGCTGCCTCTGTTGCCCTTCTTTAGGTTTAGGTCAGCATTAAGTCAAAACCAGGCTTCAGGAACCTCATCTTCTACTGCTGGCTGGTACTTAGTGGATTCAGTGACATCTTCAGCAATAAGAGTCCAGTAGGGTAGGACTCCATTTACCACCAGTGCTGTCCTGCCAACTCAAGGAGCCACTCTGCCTACCTGAGGGTGCCCAGTCGATACAGCAGGCACCTTACTCAGCATGGCTTGACACAGCTCCACTGGGTGAGAGTTCTAGTCCTGTGACAATCCATTTCCTTGTGGGTCTGCTCCCAAAGGTGGCATTGGGCACAAAGTAGAAAAATGACTACTGGGTTTGTGAGGGCTTCTGTGTCCAAGGCTTGACAGGGCCAACTTATCTTTCCAAAATGGAACAGCGCCATCTCAGTGATCCAATCAATCCATTGGGTTGGTAGTAAAAATCAGACCTCTTGGAAACATGTCAGGGGAGGAGATGGCAATACCACCGGGCACCAGAGCCTGGACCGAGGAAGCTAAGAAGACAAAGAAAACATAGAGCAGAGCTGCCCAAGGCTAGGCCAGACAGAAGCAGGGATGGTCTCCTCCTGAGCTGGGACTTGCCTTCTTCTCTCTGCCCACACCTCTCCTACCCACGCCAGGAGCAGCTTTCAAAGCTACCTCCCATTTGTGCAGCTTTATCCCAAGCACTCCTCATGGCTGCCCATGCCCTGCCCCTCCAACTCCACTCTTCAGGGGACTTGATCCTGCTTATCCAATGCCTCTCTACCACCCAATGCATCCATTCCTCTCCCTCACCTCAGTATCTAGAATTTCCTCAGGACAGATTTTCCTTCTCCCCACAATCCCCAAACCCCATTCTCTATCCTTCCTCTCCATTATCTCTTCCCTGTCGCCCTTCTTACTCCCCATCCCTTTTTCTATATTTTTCCTTCTCACCCCCTCCCCTGTTTGGACTTACATGATTTCTGTATTTCTCTCCCATGCTGGTCAGTGAGAAGATTGCTAAGTCTGCAGGGACCAAGCTGGTGAATATCTGAAGCTTGTGAGGCCCTCATCTCTGTTTCCTGAGGTAACTGACAGGGGCTTTGTGGGTGCCCAGTCCCACGGGTGCTCAGGATCTAGGGGTGGGAAAATAGTGAACTATATTTTTCTGGCTCCAACATATAATACTGGGACCACAGTGAAGCTGAAGGAGGCAGGAAGTGATAGCTCAGGCCCAGCAGCTGGATGAGTTATGGGATGGGGGCATGGGTCGTGGGGTGGTGTGCCCTGCTGGTGTCTAATGGTGTGGAGGGAGGCACACTACTGCAGTTCTAGCCTTGACCTTTCCTGTGGCTCTCAGTGCACACCAGATCTAAAACAGGCCCATCATTCAAGAACCATAGAACTGGGCATGTTCTTCACCCACTACAAAAGATACGTGGAAAGGACTCTATTAGAGACTTTGACATAGACAGGAGTTAGCATGGAACTAACCTGCTACACCACAGCTCTTCACCAGTGTCCTCCCTTCTGAACTTCTGTTTTCCCTTTTACCAAACCCTCCTCCCTCCCTTTCCACCTCAGTTTACACCCTGTGCTGTCCACTTGTGGCTCAGCTTTCCCAGATCAGGGAGGAATCTCCTTCTAAGGTGATATCTTCAAATCCCACCCTCCATAGCAAATTCAAAAGGGAGATGCCAAGACCCTCAGCTCACATTCTGGTATGAAAATTCCATAAGACAAAGCCTTCTTACATTTCCGTAGGTTGTGATGGAGTCTTGGTCTCTTCCACATTTTTTCCTCCATCTCTACAGCCTGGAGACAATTAAATAGGATGACCAAGAGGAAGGAGAACCAACAAGAGTGAGGCTTCTCTCTTAGGACTACCCATGCTAGGACTCTAATGCTCAACCACCATAGTGCAACAACAGAACACTGAATGTTTGTAAGGGGAATGGAGGGCTTCAACTTTTCATTTACACTTTCCTTGCACCTCCCTCCACCCACTCCAGTCATCCCCCTTACAAGAGTGCAAAGTCCACAGGATCAGTTATCTCAAAGAAACCCCAGCTGGGAGAATTGAAGCTATCTGCTTTCAGAAGGACCTGGGAATCTCACATACAGACACATACACCACTCCAGTGCCTTGAATCACACTCCCTTGTGTAGCTCCCAGCCCAGCCAACAACAGCTTCTTTTAATCACACAAACTGACGATTCCTAGATGCTGATTTTCTTCCCAGCATCCCTGTCTTCCTTCGTGTATCTGATGTCCTCAGGGAGCATGGCTCTCATCATGACCCTCTTCACTGAAGGGCAGGCTGGCTGGAATTCCTCTCTACAGGAAAGTAGAAGCCTACCTTTTACAGCAGCAGTTTTCTCTTGGTGTTGCTCTGCCCCCTCTGCACATCCTGCCAATTAGAAACAACACAAATGAGCCAGAATCCCTTCTTCCTCTCTCTGGTAGACAAGCTGCCTTCTCTCTGTGCCCATGGATGTCATGAAGTCTCTATTTCCCTGGGAGATCTGTCTCTCATCCATCCTTGACTCAATCATACAGTACATAAACACCTTCTTTTTAGCCTCATTGTGAAAATAGAAGTAGGCATTGTCTATGCCACAGTTACCAGGGATGTCCTCAGCCAATGTTCCTCAGACATGATCCTACCCAAGGCTGAGCTCTGTAGCTGACTCTGGGCTGTCAGGTGATATCTGCTTCCTCAGAGCAGAGGAGACTGAAGCCCTTGTCTGAGGCCCTTGCTCTCATCACCTGCTTCACATCGGCTTTGCATACACAAAAGCAAGCACCTGAGAAAAGGGTAAATGAACATTCCTATAGGTTGTCCTGTTCTCTCACCAATTCAGTAATGCAGTGTCTTCATGGAGACTCGGTCGTCCTTACCTCTCTGCCACCCTGTACAGTTGACCTGAGAAATTCAGGAAGACAACTCAGTGACACTCTCATCTTACACTACATGATTGCTCCTTCAGTCTCTGGAGTATTCCCCTCTCTTGTCTGTAGCTAGAATTTAGCTACTTTGTAGGTTCATCTCCCTTTTATCTTTCTTCACCCTTTTCTTCCACCCATTCTATCCCCTAACACTTGATAGGGGGAAAAATGGATAGAGGGAAAGGGGTAGACATTACTGTTAGACTATTTTCTGCTGACTAGGGAAGTTTAGTTCCTTGGGGAATATTTGAAATTTACTCTCAGGATATCCAGGATATCTTCTTCTTCTTTCTTCTGTGCACACCACAACTTACCAAAGCCCAAACACCAGCACTCAGTAGAAAACAACAATGGATAACACACAAGGCCTTTCAAGGGCCTAGCACTTATATATCTTCTAAAAATTCCTCAGTATTCCAAATGTCGCAAAAACATGGAAATTATCTGCCTCTGTTAAAATCACACCCCTGTTTGTATATGAGACAAATCATAGTCAGATGCTGTTGACAATATGAAACTGCCCCATTTCCCACACCTGACATTTAAAAAAACCCATATTCTTATATTTGTGTTAAAAAAAATAACAAAAACAAACAAAAATAACAATCATGAAGAACAGAATGCTGCTCCTCTCTGTATTAACCAAGGTTCTCCTCACCTTGGGGATGTCCCTTTTGCTCCCAGATGGTGGAGACACTGGGTACTCGTTCAGGAATGGGATAAGTAGGAAAAAGAGCCCCACTCCACACACAAAGGCAATGCCCATGTCCATTGCTATGTCCATAAAACTGGGGCTCATCCATGAGTCACTAACGCTATTCATGATTGGGAGAAAATTCTCCATCTTCTGAACAGCAGAGCAGCTCTCAGGCTACTGAGTCATAGGGTGCAGGTTGATATGTGTCAGGAAATCTCAGTCCACATCACACAGGTGTGGCCTCCTCATCACGAAGGTCTCCTGGCAGAAAAGAGGGTACCACAGCCCCTCCCCAGCCTCCAGCCCTGGAGCCCCTCTTGCCTCCTTTCCCTTCTCACCCCTTCCAAGTCCTGATGCTAAATCAGACAAAAATAGATCTCTATCTATGTGTTGTTCCTTCTTTCTGAGTCCCAGTTTTTCTCTGTGTCAGCATATGTTTTGTGCAACCTTCTTTAATATGGCTTTAGCCTCCCTGTAGCCAATAACCCACCAGAGGTAGTAGAAAAGAAAGGCTATTAGGTTATGGTGAGAGCATACGTGCTTAGAGATAGTTCTTTTATGCAATTCCTGTGTTTGTTGTTCTCAGTCCAGTCCTCTAGCAAACACCATACAGCAATCAGCTCCTGTAGAACAGTCCACTGGGCAGACCCCAACCATGAATCAACAGAGGCAGTTGAATGCAGAATAATCTCTATGGATCGCAGATGGAACCTGAGTCCAAATTAGCAGCAATAATTGTCACTAGCAGTGCCCAGAAGAAGTTCTTTGGTGAGTTTCTCTCTAAGAAGGCTCCCCAGACAAAGCTCAGCAATGCAATATAATGTGAACCAATACATGCTTGCTTCCAGCAAATTCGAGCAAGGCAGTGCTGGGTGAAGCAAAGCTGGAGCTACCAATGTCTGAGTGGTGATATTAATGTCCCTTCTAAACATCATGCGTCCTTTCTCATGTTTGCTATAGCAAACATCCTTTCACTAGTGTCTGCTTCAGCCAAGCATTCTTTGATCTGTCTGCCCCATCAAAGCATAAGTATAACCCGAGTCTCCAAAGAAACAAGAAGTTTACACTTTACCTTTCCCCCTGGAAGGTTTCTGCTTTTGTCCATCAGGTTCTTAGTTATTGACACAGTGGGCTTCTCTGTGGACCTTGAGTTCTTTCTTCGGGATTGTTCTCTCTGGTTGCCTTCTGTCTGTAGACCCACATCTGTCTGTTATGTGATCACAGCTTGTCTCAAGACAGACACATAACTTCCTTTTGCCTCCTCTTTACTTAGCTTTGTGTCATCATTCCGTATAGGCTAAATCAATATATTTTATTGTCTTCAGATATATAATGGTTAGGAAAATTAAATTCAGTTCTTAGCCATAATGATGCATGTGGCTGGGCTGGAGAGATGGCTCAGCCATTAAAGGCTATGCTCACAACCAAAAGTATAAGAATGATGTGGCAAATTATGAACTCTACCTTGAGTGATAATTGGAAGGATTTGTAGTGTTTTGATTCTTTTCTTTAAATGTTCAGTTTTTTAAAAAGCAAACTCTAAAAGAATTTATTTAGGTATTTAAAAATACCTAATTGTCTTGCCATTGGGAGTAGTGCCACAATCACCATGGATGTGCCGGTATCCCCTTGGCAGGATGTAGACTGCATCCTTTGTGTCCATGTTCAGAAATGGTACACCTGAGCATATAATAGTTTTATTTTTTTAATTTTTATTAGGTATTTTCCTCGTTTACATTTCCAATGCTATCCCAAAAATCCCCCGTACCCACCCCCCACTCCCTTACCCACCCACTCCCCCTTTTTGGCCCTGGAGTTCCCCTGTACTGGGGCATATAAAGTTTGCAAGTCCAATGGTCCTCTCTTTCCAGTGATGGCTGACTAGGCCATCTTTTGATACATATGCAGCTAGAGACAAGAGCTCCGGGGTACTGGTTAGTTCATAATGTTGTTCCACCTTTAGGGTTGCAGTTCCCTTTAGCTCCTTGGGTACTTTCTCTAGCTCCTCCATTGGGGGCCCTGTGATCCATCCAATAGTTGACTGTGAGCATCCACTTCTGTGTTTGCTAGGCCCCTGCATAGTCTCACAAGAGAGATCTATATCTGGGTCCTTTCAGCAAAATCTTGCTAGTGTATGCATTGGTGTCAGCATTTGGAAGCTGATTATGGGATGGATCCCTGGATATGGCAATCACTAGATGGTCCATCCTTTTGTCACAGCTCCAAATTTTGTCTCTGTAACTCCTTCCATGGGTGTTTTGTTCCCATTTCTAAGAAGGGGCTAAGTGTCCACACTTTGGTGTTCGTTCTTCTTGAGTTTCATGCGTTTAGCAAATTGTATCTTAATTCTTGGGTATCCTCAGTTTCTGGGCTAATATCCACTTATCAGTGAGTACATATTGTGTGAGTTCCTTTGTGATTGGGTTACCTCACTCAGGATTATGCCCTCTAGGTCCATCCATTTGCCTAGGAATTTCATAAATTTATTCTTTTTAATAGCTGAGTAGTACTCCACTGTGTAAATGTACCACATTTTCTGTATCCATTCCTCTGTTGAGGGGCATCTGGTTTCTTTCCAGCTTCTGGCTATTATAAATAAGGCTGCTAGAACATAGTGGAGCATGTGTCCTTCTTACCGGTTGGGACATTTTCTGGATATATGCCCAGGAGAGGTATTGCGGAATCCTCCAGTAGTACTATGTCCACTTTTCTGAGGAACCACCAGACTGATTTCCAGAGTGGTTGTACAAGCTTGCAATCCCACCAACAATGGAGGAGTGTAGCTCTTTCTCAACATCCTCGCCAGCATCTGCTGTCGCCTGAATTTTTGTTCTTAGCCATTCTGACTGGTGTGAGCTGGAATCTCAGGGTTGTTTTGATTTGCATTTCCCTGATGATTAAGGTTTTGAACATCTTTTCAGGTGCTTCTCAGCCATTCGGTATTCCTCAGGTGAGAATTCTTTGTTTAGCTCTGTACACCTCTTTTAATAGGGATATTTGTTTCCCTGGAGTCTAACTTCTTGAGTTCTCAGTATATATTGGATATTATCCCTGTATTGGATGTAGGATTGGTAAAGATCTTTTCTCAATCTGTTTGTTGCCTTTTTGTCTTTTTGACAGTGTCCTTTGCCTTACAGAAGCTTGCAATTTTATGAGGTCCCATTTGTCAATTCTTGATCTTCAGCACGAGCCATTGGTGTTCTGTTCAGGAGTTTTTCACTTGTGCCCATGTGCTTGAGTCTCTTGCCCACTCTCTCCTCTATAAGTTTCAGTGTCTCTGGTTTTATGTGGAGGTTCTTAATCCACTTAGACTTGAATTTTGTAAAAGGAGATAAGAATCATTTCTCATTCATCTACATGCTAATTGCTAGTTGAGCCAGCACCATTTGTTGAAACTGCTATTTTTCCCCCAAATGGATGGTTTTAGCTCCTTTGTCAAAGATCAACAGACCATAGGTCTATTTTCATTTCTATGTCTGCAATTCTATTCCATTTATCTACCTGCCTGTCACTGTACCAATACCATGCATTTTTTTAAATCACAATTTCTCTGTAGTACAGCTTGAGGTCAGGGATGCTGATTCCATCAGAAGTTCTTTTATTGTTGAGAATAATTTTTGCGCTCCTGGGGTTTGTGTTATTCCAAATGTATTTGGAAATTGCTCTTTTTTTTAATTGATGAAGAATTAAGTTGGAATTTTGATGGAGATTGCATTGAATCTCTAGGTTCTTTCGGCAAGATAGCCATTTTTACTATATTAATCCTGCCAATCCTCTAGCATGGGAGATCTCTCCATCTTCTGAGTTGTTTTATAAATTCTTTCTTCATAGACTTGAAGTTCTTATTATACAGGTCTTTCACTTGTTTAGTTAGAGCCACACCAAGGTATTTTATATTATTTGTGACTACTGTGAATGGTGTTGTTTTCCTAATTTCTTTCTCAGCCTGTTTTTCCTTTCCTAAGTTTCTGTTTTTATGTCCCCCTTTAAATTTCCGAGTTGTTAATTTGGGTACCATCTCCATGCCATTTAGTTTATTTTGTTAAGGGTTTATCTATTTGTTGATTTTCTCAAAGAACCAGCTCTTGGTTTTCTTGATTCTTTGTCTCATTCTCTTTGTTTCTAATTGGTTGATTTCAGCCATAAGTTTGATTATTTCTACTGCTTACTGCCCTTGTGTGTTGGTTTGCTTCCTTTTGTTCTAGAGCCTTCAGGTGTGCTGTTAGTTAAGTAGTTAGTGTAGGAGCTCTCTAATTTTTTATAAATGAAATCAATGCTCTGAATTTGTTTCCCTCCTAGCATTGTTTTCATTGTGTCCCATAAGTCAGGCTATGTTCTGCATTCTTTTTCAGTACATCCTTGAAAGTATTTTTTATTTTATTTCTTCCCTGACCAAGTTATCTTGAAGTAGAGAGTTGTGCAGTTTCAATGAGAATGAAGGTTTTCTGTTGGTTCATAACTTCTGTTAGCTGCACTGTGTCTCTGCTTACTTTTTGTCTCAATGTCCTGTCCAGATATTTAAGGAGAAATGCACACTCTGGGGAAGGTTTGAGGCTGGAAACACAGGGAGGGTGAGATCTTTGCCTCTAAGTTCTCCAGATATGGTCTCCTCCTGCATTTCACAGGAAGTGGTGTGATGTTTGATTACAGCTTCCTTTCAGTCTTTGAATCAAGCGGGGGAATGACACATGGCAGTGTTCACATAGAACACCTTCTCTGTCCCCAGTGCAGGGTTCCTGGGTTTCAGCCTCATACCAGGCATGGTGCTTAAAGTGCAAGGCACGTCTTTGTCCCTAACACCTAGGCTCTTATCGTAGGCATGTTGTATTTTATGTTTAACTATTGCATCTCACTGCACCCAGACTCCATCATCTGGTTTGACATGTAGCTTTTGTAGTTTCACACAGAGGGCTAGGCAGGCTGAGAGAGCTGAGGCCTGGTCTTGCAATCATGATAACTGTTTGCTGAGAAATGTCCCTGAAGTGGGGTCAGTTTCACGGATGGGAGGAATCTGACAGGGGTTCCTTGATTTCCTCCCACATTAGTTGCCTCATCTTCATTCTGTGGCTCCTCATGGTGCTGGAGCATTTGACTGCTCAGGAGGCATGTAGGCTGAACTGATAGCTTTAGTGGGCATGGTGTCCTTGGACAAGTTGTCAGTTGGAGGTTTTTAATGACTTGTTCTCTTTCTTTAGGGGATATGGGACTGATTAGAGAGTTTACCTGCTTTTGACTTACTGTCTCATCATTTTCATTGTACTCTAGGAAGTCTTTCATTTCTTTCTTTATTTCTTCCCTACCAAGTTATCATTGAGCAGAGAGTTGTTCACTTTCCATTGCTATGTGGGTTTTCTGTGATTTTATTGTTAATGAAGCCTAGACCTAGACTGAGGTGATCTGATAGGATGCATTGGATTATTTCAATCTTTTTGTATCTCTTGAGGCTAGTTTTGTGAGAGTTTATATGGTTTATTTTGGAGAAGGAACCATGAGGCACTGAGAAGGTATATATTTTATTACCTGGTGGCAGTTAGTATATATGAGGTGGCAATAGGGGTGAAGAAGGCTGAGACTTAGGGCTGTAAATTTGGATGGCTGTGGGAATTGAAGGGTATCCAGTAGGGTGTGATAGCTAGCATTGTATGTTAGTTGTCACTTGAGGGATTTGTCCAGGAGGACTGACACCTGTAATTTTAAAATGGAAAGCAACTGTGCTGAGTCCAGCTAGCATGGTCTACTGAATAAATATTTTTGGTGTCAGTGTTGCAGGGACCATGTTCAAGAGGACCTTATTCTTAGCACAGTGTATGGGGAAGTATCCAGTAAATCAAGGTCACAAAGTATGGAGGATGGACAAAATTTGTGCAGCAGAGCTCAGTGCATAACAGTGTGTATGTGGTGGGCCGAGATCAGGAAAAGGTGTCCAGGAGGACCTGATTCCTAGCAGTCTTTGTGGAGTGTGTGTGTCTGTGTGTGCATGCATGCACACATGCCCTACTGGTCTGCTACCTAATGTGTACCTGGGATTTGTTGGAGGACTACTAGCAGAGGCTCATACCTAAGAGGGAATGTTGGTTAGGGATAAACATGCAACAGGACCTGGTACCAAGAAGTATATTTGAGTATGCAACCTCCAGGGAAGGGGTGCACAGTGAGGCCTGCCAAACACCTGTGGCATTGGCATAAGCACAGGGGAATATCTTGCAAGGTCTGCTTCTAACAGTATTGTGGAATAGGAAGACTACATGCCCTGACACCTAGATGTGTGTATGTGGCAGTGTCCCTTGTGTGTCCAGCCTAGTGGTCTTTGTAGGGAGGCAGAAGATGTGAACGTGTATCTAGAAGACTCTGATATCTAGCATTGTATATGAAATGTCAGCCTGTGGGTGTAGTCCTGCAAAGCCTGATGTGTATAAATTTTAACAGGAGGGCATCACCTACACCACTGTAGTTTAGATGACAATGGTGAAGGGCTATCAACAAACACAGTATTTGTGGTTTAAGAAAGGGGGAAGGTCAGTGAGGCCTGGAACTTAGTTGTGTATGTATGGCTCCAGAAGTTTGTGCAGCCCAACCTTACACTGAGACCCATGATGCTGGACAGTATGGAGGGAGTGTCGGGCTGGGGATGTTTTTTATCAGGGGTGTTGGCAGTGATGAAGTCTGACACCGAACCAGGTCTGAAATGGGGTAGCATTTTTGTGCACTGTGGTATGTTATCTCTGTCCTTCCTCACCTTCTAAGGGATCTCTGATTATCTTTAAGAAAGACCCACAGGCCTATATCTGTACAGAATATGGAAGATGGGTCTTCTGTTCCAAGGGAAGAACTGTGGGAAAAATTGAGAGATGGGAGAGATTCAGCAGCCAGACATACAGGAAATCAGATGTACTGAGTATGAGGTTATGGGACACGTGGCAAATGTGAATTATAATAAAGGGGTTAATGAAGTTATACAAACTTGTTGTGGGGTAGCAAGGTAAGGCCTTAGGGACAATAAATAAAGGTAAGTCATCATGTTATTATTCAGGAGCTGGTGGGTCAAGACATTCCTGCAATAGTTCTGTGAAGTTGTTCAGGAAATAACAGTGAGTATAGTCTGGGGGTTGGATTGCCACGGGCCTGATACATAACAGTGCCTGTGGGGTGTCATCAAAGGAAGGGAGGTTATGTAACAAGACCTGTTATCTGCCTAGCAGTGCATGCAGAATGGGGAGGACAAAGGGCATGGTACCTAGAAGTTTACGTGCTGGAGAGCTATGTAACAGTACTCAATAGCCAGCTCCTTTGTGGATTGCAGGGGTGCCCAGCTGGCCCTGCTATGATTCCTGTTCATCCACAGTAAATGCCACGTGTGCTGCTGTGTAACAGGCTTTCCAAGATGCCCTCCCAGGGATACTGTTTCATTACACTGGAAGAGCCTGTGCCTTGGAGGCCTGCAATCTAAAAGTGGGTATGTGGCACTGACATGGAGGTGTCTGTCTGAGTTTGGTGAATCACTAGGCTGCTGGCTGCCCCTAGTGATGTGTGTAACAGGGCCTGATTTATAGCATGTTATGGGGCATGAATGTATAATACAGTGTACACAGCTACAGTTGGCCAGGGCATATCAGGGTCAGATTATTTAGTGTGCAGGCAAACAGCAGTTTTGCTGCTAATGATCTAGAAGTGGGAAAGGGGTTTAGGAGGGGCAGGATGGGGTAGTTAGCTGTTTTCCCTAAATAAGCTGTTCTATACAGATTGGGTCTGTTGTCTCTTTTTGCAACTCCCAGTTGCCTTTGATAGGGTCAGTTACATTTCTTCTGTAATCCCCAAATATCAGGCTTTCTGGATATGTGAGATCAGTTTAAGGAGTCAGCTTTCATGAAGGTCCATTTAATTATTACATATCTTTCTTTTCACTAGGGATGGAGGATTGAAGCTAGCCTCTCCTCTCCCCTAATATGCAGAGAGACCAGACATAGTGAAAGGGGAGTTTGGGAGTGAGAGCTGCCCTGGCTGAATCATTCTATCATACATGTGACTTGGGAAAAAGCATACGTGTACTACGTTGTTGACTAGTATCTAACAAAGAACAGGGAGTCTTTGACAACAAGTGGTTGGTACTTTCCTCGCGAGCATGGCAGGGAGGGGAGCCTACAGAGAGGTCTTAGCTATTCTGGGGGATGTGATGGCACAAACAGCTGTTGCAGCAGGCTATGCACTTATCCAAATGCTGATTATTCTCAGCTGCTAGGAGGTATCAAGGCTACATCTTCAGTTCCCTGCAAGCCCAATATTTCCTTACATTTCCTGGGAGAAAAAGAGGTCTCAACCTTCCTGTTATTCATCTTCATGAGCAGAAGGGTGGGAAGTCCAGCTTGGAGGCTGCATTGGACACAGGCTGTAACCCATGCTCTTCTGCACTGCAGTGGATGCATGCTGTACGCTGTGTCCTCCTGGGCTGCATGGAGCCCTACTCTAAACCAAACCCTCATGGGCTGCAGTGGAGACCACGTGTAAGCTGTGCTGTCCTGGGTTTCACAGTTGTCCCTGCTGGATCCTCCTCCACTGTGAACTGAGCCTAGGACTGCCTAAGGAGAGAGTTTGCTCTCCAGTCTCAGAGGGTCCAAGGTCTGCCAATGAGAACAGGAAGAGCATACATTCATGGGGAGAAGATGTCAGTGGGCAATGTTGTCATCCCTCCCTCTTCATGGACTTCCCGAATTTATCAGAGTTCCTGTGGAGCCAGGAAGTAGAGCACACCCAGGATTATCACACCTAGACATTTACTATCATTTTCCTGACCCACCTCTTTTGTGAATACACTTATGGTCTTATGAACAAAGATATGGCCTCTGTGAGTTCATTGTCAATGATGTAGATATCTGTCTTCATGAAGTAAAATATGAAGAAGAGACTTGAAGTGTACTCATGAAGGGAGCACTTTGCCTCTGGTCACACTTATCCTCAGGGAGTCCTGTTTGTCCTTTGGACCTGAAATTTATCATAGCTCTAGGGGAACTCCAGCTCTCTGTTCTAGATTGGCCAGGAGCCCAAAGACCAGTCCTGGTCAAGAACCTGGTCTTCCTAACTTTGCCAGATTTATCAAAAATAACCAAATCCAGAACAGGATTCACCCCAGGTCTCTTAAATTTCAAGTCTCCTGTAGGAGATTCATCTCACTCCTGAGTTCATGGTGCATTAATGTGGCTGTGGATTCCAAACCATCATCTAGAGCTGACAATCCCAGGGGCACCAGAGTTCTGCTTACCATGGCAGCAGGAGGCTCTGCTCTTACATGTTGCAATACTCTGGTATACAGCAACATCCAGGTAGGTCTGCTTCCAGCTCCATCTCTCCTGGTCTAACTCAGGTTCCTGCACAGTCACAAAGAGACCATACTCCACCCAACCCTCAATTAAAGGGAAAGACAGGAAAACACAGGACTCCTAGTAATTCACCTCTTTCCAACACAAGATACATTAGAGGCATAATCTCTGCTCTGACAGAAGTCACTCTGAGACTGTGATGGTCTGGGGTTCCCATACTCAGAGCACCAAGCTAAGAACCAGGCCTGTTAGAGAGCCTTTCCTTAGATTCCATAGTCTCTACTTTGCCTGGGAAGGAATTCTATATATGCATCTTGCTGGGTTTCTAAAATTGAGGGCTACACCTATTGAAAGAAGAGTTGGACTTCATGTGTGACCCCAGACATATAAGCAGTTATCAGAAAATCCTGGGGATAAAGTGACAGCTCCTGCTGCTTTTGATAATGTATACAAATTAACTCCACTCTTTGTCCAGACCTAAGTATCATGCAGAAAGTTATGCCAGCCTGAAGGGTGCTCCAGTTCCATCCAAGAACAGGAATGAATTGTATATTGCTCCTTCCTGGTTACTATCATTGCATATTGGGATCTTTAAATGTATGGTGTGTGTGTGTGTGTGTGTGTGTGTGTGTGTGTGTGTGTGTGTGTGCAGTGACCCTGGTGACAATGATTTCTGAACAGATTTGTCCCTTTAAGTGTGGTTTTGTTCTTCCTCCTCCTGTTCTTCATCTCCTTCTTATTATCCTCACTTCATACTCCTTTTTCTTGTTTTTCTTCTCCTCCTTCTTTGAGATTCTACTACAACCTTATATGCAGGTAGGGGCTCCATCAGTTAGAGTGACACTAGCCAAAGATGGCAGTGAGATTTAGACGTGGTGACACACGAAGAATGCAAGTAAGGCAAAACAGGATTAAAATTTAAAAGAAAATTCAGGAAAAACTTTAGGGATACTGGTGAAAGAGTAGGGTATGTTTTAAACAACCTATCAGAAATGACTATTTCTGTGACATCATTTCTCCAGTGAGCACCTGGGTGCCCTCACCTTGAGCATCATGCATGGCATACAGTTCACTCACGTGGCAGGAGAAGTGTCGAGGGGAATCATGGGGCATCTGGTCACTCACATAAGTTGAGGAATTTCCAGGTGCACAGGCAAGTAACCCTGGTTGACATCATGATTCTCTGCATCCTGGCCGGGCTCCACTGACACACCCACTCCAGTGGAGTGTGCATGACAAGTCCAAAAGCTTGGCCTTAGTCCTGAGATACAAAGTTTCACAGAAACTGGTCTCGTGGAGAGTCCTTGTCATTCCATAACAGGGATGTGGTCCAGATATGTCCTAGCAATAGTCGGTGATAGGCCTACTGTGCTTTCTTTCAGTATTGTTTTATTATAGGTGCAAGGAATGATTTGACTTATTCAGACAAAATGCCTTCAGTGTTGAAAGAGATAGTGAAACAAATCAGGATTTGCAGTTTACTGGGTAAGAGTAGAAATCTCAGGGCAAGTTCTCCAATGTAAACAGAATAACAGCCCAGTCACTCTCATATGCAGGAATTTACAATGGTCTAGGAAGTAGGAGGGTTGTGGCTTAAGGAGGAACTAGACTATTGCATTATTCATGAAAAGTTTAGCAAGAGCAGAAGCCCCCTGTTGGTGGGTTATACAATAGACTAGAATTGTGACTAGGTTATGAAATCCTCACCAGGCTCCTAGAATAGCTGACTTTAGATAGGGCTGCTTTTTATCTCATTTGTAACCTATGCCTGGTTCCTGTCAGTCTTTCTGTATGCATTACTCTGTTTTGTGTAAAGAATCATTATGCATCAGATGACCTCAATATATCGCCTAACTTCCTTGTTTTCTTCTGTAATATAATTCTGATATTTGCTTTGAGATATTATGTTCAGTTCCAACACTCTCTGGTGTTCTTGTCTGTTTGTCACTCACCAACTCCTTTCCCACCTGAGTACCAGCACCCTGATTTCTCCAGAGGGCAAGGAGCCGACTGAGCCAGCCTGTGGCACTCCATGACAGGTCAGGGCCCTTCTTTTCTCCAGGCCTTCTGTACAGTACCAAATGATGTTTCCTCATCTGTATTAAGCAATTTCATTTCAGGGATGTCTTGAGATGAATCTGCAGTTTGATGGTAGGGAGCTTGTAGGGAGCCAATCAACAATGGCTACCCCATGGAAAGAGCAAGGTAGAAAAGATAATAAGCAGAATCCCCAGAGTGAGTGGAAAGAGGAAAAATTGCTAATTTCCCACCTACTAATGGGTCGGAGAAAGGAAAGTCTGCACTGACTGCTCAGCCTAAGGTTTACTCTAATCCCAAGTATAACTTTCTTCTCGATGAGTTTAAGTGCAAGCTGTCCCCTGAGGTCATCCCTTGTGTGGCATTGCCATATTTTGGCATCACCTTGGTAAGGATGGCTGGTCCATGTGGAAGATGAATACTGCTAAAGAACTTCCCAGATCTCCATGGGTTGCAACCTCATCACTGCCTTTTTCAAGCTCCCAGAGAAACTGAGGAGTTACATATACCACCAGGTGTAGTACACTGATAGAGAGCACTTGCATTGCTAGTTGACATGCCTTGCTTTACAACTTATACACTGTGTCAAATACATTCCTAAGTACTGGGCCATGAATGACTTCCCACCAATACTTTGCCAGCATTCTCTGCAATCAACAACAGCAGCTTCATTTCTGGGTTCGGGCCTCTCAAGGGTGAGAGATTGTCTTTCTGCTGAATATAGATTGACATGTGGATCATGGATCATTTACACAACAGACAATGGAGTCTGGCATCACAGAACAACAAGACTGCTTTAAGAGTCATTTTTCTGGAAACGGGTCTTTCAAAGTGTGGGCAAAGCCTTCAATCAAGGCAACATTATCATGTGAAAATCTCTTGCAATTCCAGTGACATTTACACTCAGTGTGGTGTTGTAAATAGGTTTGTCCCCTTAGACTCTTGTGGTTGAATGCTTGGCCGACAGGGAGTGACATTATTAGGAAGTGTGTCTTGTTGGAATAAGTGGTCTTGACAGAGGAATTGTATCACTTTATGGGTGGGCTTTGAGATCCTCCTTCTACCTGCATGAACTAATCTTTTCCTGGCTGGCTTCTGATCAAGGCATAAAACTCTTAGCTTTTTTTTTTTTTTTTTTTTTTTTTTGCAGTACCATGCCTGTCTGAAAGATGACATGCTTCTGGCCTTGGTGATAATGGACTGAACCTCTGAACCTGTAAGTTAGTCCCCATTTATACAAGTTGCCTTGTTCGTGGTTTCTCTTTACATCAATGGAAGCTCTAAGAAACTCACCTTTCAGAGAAATGGGGGCTATTAAAAGGAATCATTGAGAACACACATAGACATTTTTGTGTCCAAGTGTGTACTTAATTTAAATGAAATTATAACACTTGGGTTGATAATGCTTCTCCCAAGGACTACAGTTAAAACAGTCCTGATGCCTGGGAAATCTCCCTTTCCCAGAGCTCAAGAGTCTCCACCAACAGGATGAACTGTCACTATTGCTCTTTGCTCTCTCCCTGAAATTAAATCTCAGACACTGTACTTATTATACACACATACATGTGCAACAATAAAGAAACCATGAGTTGGGTGGGGGATGGGAAAAGCTAAGAGGCTGGGGCATGACTGAAATGGACACAGTTCCCCTGTACAGAGTTATCAAAAATATATTCAATCATTAAATTAAAAAAAAAAAAGTCAAAAATGGAAGGTTTGGAAGAAACATAGAAAGACAGTGAGGGCCAGTTAGCAAGAGATTGAAACTATTTTCCAAAAGTAGTGGAGAAGTCATGAAAAAATTGGGGACATTGCTACAGCTGAGAAAAAAAATTTGGATTAAAATTATCCATCACTAAAGCAGTGCAATGAATGATCAGAAAAGGCAGTGGAAAATAACATTGAATTTTGAGACACTTTGAGAACAATACCAAGTATGACAAGCCATGACTATTTTATGATACATCTTTGGAGTTCACTAGTTAATGGTATTAGCATACATGGCAGGGCAGGCATTAAGAGCCCCCTGTCTGAGGCAAAGGACAGTACACACTGTAGACATAGATACTGTTTAAATTTGTCGCACTATTTCTTTTATACTGTGCGTTATTTGAAGACATAAATTCCTTCAGTCTTGTTGCCCTGCAGCCCCAGTAGGTGATCCCAAGTGAAAGGTGAAGGATCACTGACTGAATACATAACTGAAGGCTTTTATACTCAGGGATGACCCACAGCTGAGAGCAAACCGAAAATCTGCTCATCACAAATAGGTCTGTATTTCGGGACCTGAGAAAGGAAGTGCAATAGCGAGCAAGCTCTCCTGTGGCCAGAGGCAATGTGATGGGGAGGTGCATCCTAGCAGTCACAGTCCTGGAAAGGAAGCACAGAGCATGCAAAGCCTCTCTCCTTAACCCTGCTGTAATAAGACTGAATGCTTGTGGTAGGGACATGAACCTTCCCATGTGTGTACAGGAGTCACATGACCTCAGTATGACCAATCAGGAGAGTCCTGGTTCGCTAGCCAGTCTGATTGGCCAAGTTCTGGACATGTGACCAATTAGGTCTTGACCAGGAGTTACAGTTGGTGTGAGGTTGTTGAGACAGTTGGTAACTGACCTGTTATAACTGAGGTTAAGTTTTCACTCCGGGGCTACAGAGGCAGAGTCAGTCTGCTCAAGCATCATTTCAGGAGAGCTGCTCCTGTCTACTCCCCCAGCACCCAGGTACAGCCTAGTTTTTCTAGTCTTGCTGATGATGTGACTCCCTAACCCTCCTTCTCAGCTTGTCAGAACCAGTTTGGTTGTGTTGTAGGCACTGACCCTTCCTTCGCACTGCCTGGCTATTGGAGGCCTTGGGACTGCAGAATATAGCTTCAGAACCTCCCAGGACTCTGTGCAGCACTCCCTGGACAGTTCATGGTGGCTGAGACAAGCAGGCTCCTGCCCAGCACAAGCCCTGTGGATCATCGCAGGGAAGCAGAGCCTTGCCCTCTTTCATGTCCCCCTTTTATGTCCAGGATCCTCCAACACGGGCACATTATGCATAGAAATTAGAACATATTACAGTTGTCTTCAGAGACTTTGCTTGTCACATGAAGCATTATCCTTAGTTCCACCTATTTTCTGGAAAAAGACACTTTTCATTCTTTGTTTTTTGTTTGTTGTTTGTTTATTTTCGAGACAGGGTTTACTCTGTGTAGCCCTGGCTGTCCTGGAACTCACTCTGTTGGCTGGCCTCGAACTCAGAAATATGCCTGCCTCAGCCTCCCAGGTGCAATCAGATTAAAGACATATGCCACCCATGCTGGGCTGACACTTTTTATTCTTAAGGCTAGGTCCTTTTTCATCTCGTACACTCTTCACATGATTTTATTTATGGATTTGTGTATTTCAGAGTCACCTTATATTCGTGAGTGAACTGATGTTCATGAACATGATCTTATAAATGTGTTGTTTATTGTGAAGTATCACGAAATCTCGTTAAGGTTTGTCACATCTTTCACATGAAAATATTGGTAATAGTGATTTTTTATTCTGGTTTTGTTTGTGTGTGTCTGCACACATGGGAAGGACAGAGGACCAATTGTGAGGCCAGTTCTCTCATTCCACCATGTGGGCTCCACGAACAAAACTTGGATCATCTGGTCTGGTCGTAAGCAGCTCTATCCACAGAATTAGCAAGCTTTTTATTTGTCTGGTTTTGGTTACAGGATAATGTTTGCTATCTGGAACACAGTGGAAAATGTCCTTTCCCTTTTATTTCATGGAATTATCTTAGGAACATTGGTGTTCTTTAAAAGTCTGGTAGAATTCTTTTATGAATATGTCAAACCTTGGACTTTTGTTGATTTTTTTCCTGTTAATATTTTAATTTCATTGCTTGTTATTGATCTATTCAAGCATTTTATATGTATGTTGAAATTTGTCCATTTCTCCCGGTTTCACAATTGGTGTCAGTATAGGTTTCCTATATCTCTGTTTCAAAGATTCTTAGATATGTTCTAATGGTTCTTTTTTTTTTAAGATCTATATATTTATTTGTTGTGAGTTAGTACACTGTTGCTGTCGTCAGACACACCAAAAGAGGGCATCAGATCCCATAACAAGTGGTTGTGAGCCACCATGTGGTTGCTGGGAATTAAACTCTGGACCTCTGAAAGATCAGTCAGTGCTCTTAAAGCCCAAGACATCTCTCCAGCCCTGTTCTAAAGTTTGTTAGTGCCCTGTTGTATCTGCTACTGTATCACAGTCATTTGTATCTAGTTTTACTCTGTATTATCTCATATCCTTAGATTTGAGAATGCTTGCTCAGTTTACTCTCTCCTTTCCAAGAACCAGGATTTTTTTGTCAATGTTCATTATTTTCTGTTTGGTTAGTCTCAGCTCTCACTTTCAGCCTGTTTTATCAGGTACTGGTTCGGGGTTGTGTTTGTTGTTCTTTTCATTTTTTTTTTAATCTTAAAATTTTTTATTACCTCAATGCGTTATATACATCAAACATATTAATAATATTGAGTATTTTGAGAATCAAATACAAAAATTTTGTTCAACTTTTATATTCATAGCCTTTCATACACTAAAAGTATCATTAATGAACATTTAAAACTGCCCATATCTGAGGATCCTATATCTAATGTTGAATACTAAATTATTTCAAAACATACAAAATATTCTTTAAGAATTAAGCATAGTATATGAGCATAAAATATTAAAAAGAATCATTAAGAAATATATTCAAAAGCCTTCATGTGGTACCACCTGACATAGGTATTGAAAACCCACTATATGTCTGTGTACAGTATCTAACTATAAGTTTGCTTTAAAAAGATTATCACTGTTTCTAGGAGAGAAATTATTTCATCAGTAAATATAGTTTAAATACTTTTAAATGGAAAAAACTCTTTGATGTTAAACATTAAGAAAATGCCAATTTCAAGCACAGTGATCAAAAATTATCAATAATAAAACAATGATGTTTATAAAACATGATTTTAATATTTTCAACTGTTCATATTCCACAAGTAGAATAATTATTTTAAAATATATTTCATTATGTCTCACTTTTCATTTCTGATTTTATTAATTAGGATTCTGTCTCTGTGCCCTCTGGTTAGTCTGACTAAGAGTTTATCTATGTTGTTGATTTTTTCAAAGAACCAGCTCCTGGTTTTGTTGATTCTTGTACAGTTCTTTTTTGTTTCTTTTTGGTTGATTTCAGCCCTGAGTTTGACTATTTTCTGCCATCTCCTCCTCTTGGGTGTATTTGCTTCTGTTTGTTCTAGAGCTTTTTGGTGTGCTGTCAAGCTACTAGTGTAAGCTCTCGCCAGTTTCTTCTGGGAGGCACTCAGAGCTATGGGTTTTCCTCTTAGCACTGCTGTCATTATGTCCCATAAGTTTGTGTATGAGGTGTCTTCATTTTCATTAAATTCTAAAAAGCCTTTAATTTTTCTTTATTTCTTCCTTGACCAAGTTATCATTGAGTTAAGTGTCGTTCAGTTTCCATGTGTATGTGTGTTTTCCATTGTTTTTGTTGGTATTTAAGACCAGCCTTAGTGTGATGATATGATAGGGTGCATGGGATTATTTCAATCTTCTTGTATATATTGAGGTCTGTTTTGTGATTGATTATATGGTCAATTTAGGCGAAGGTACCATGAGGCCCGAGAAGAAAGTATATTCTTTTGCTTTAGGATGAAATGTTCTATAAATATCTGTTAGATCCATTTGGTTCATAACTTGTTAGCTTCACTGTGTCTCTGTTTAGTTTGTTTCCATGATCTGTCCATTGCTGAGAGTGGGGTGTTGAAGTCTCCCACTATTATTGTATGTGGTACAATGTGTGCTTTAAGCGTTAGTAAAGTTTTTTTTATGATTGTGAGTGACCTTGATTTTGGAGCATAGATGTTCAGAATTGAGAGTTCATCTTGGTAGATTTTTACTTTGACCTCTATGAAGTGTTCTTCCTTATCTTTTTTTGATAACTTTTGGTTGAAAGTTGATTTTATTTGATATTAGAATGGCTACTCCAGCTTGTTTCTTATAATTATTTGCTTGGAAAATTGTTTTCCAACATTTTACTCTAAGATATTGTCTATCTTTGTCACTGGGATTGATTTCCTGTATGCAGCAAAAAGCTGGGTTCTGTTTACATATCCAGTCTGTTATCCTATGTCTTTTTATTGGGGAATTGAGTCCATTGGTGTTAAGAGACATTAAGGAAACTTGATTGTCACTTCTTGTTATTTTTGTATTTAGAGGTAGAATTATGGTTCTGTGGCTATCTTCTTTTAAGTTTCTTGAAAGATTGCTTCCTTGCTTTTTTCTAGGGTGGAGTTTCCCTCCTTGTGTTGGTGTTTTCCATCTGTTATCCTTTGTAGGGCCGTATCTATGGAAAGATATAGTGTAAAATTTGGTTTTGTCAGGGAACATCTTGTTTTCTCCAGCTATGATAATTGACAGTTTTGCTGGATATAGTAGCCTGGGCTGAAATTTGTGATTTCTTAGGGTCTGTATGACATCTGCTCAGGATCCTCTAGCTTTCATAGTCTCTGGTGAGAAGTCTGGTGTAATTCTGATAGGTCTGCCTTTCTATGTTACTTGACCTTTTTCCCTTACTGCTTTTAACATTCTTTGTTTAGTGCATGTGGTGTTTTGATAATTTTGTGACAGGAGGAATTCCTTTTCTGGTCCAGTGTATTTGGAGTTCTATAGGCTTCTTGTATGTCCATGGGCATCTCTTTCTTTATGTTAGGGAAGTTGTTTTCTATAATTCTGTGGAAGTTATTACTTGCCCTTTAAGTTGGGAATCTTCGCTCTGCTTTATACCTATTATCCTTAGGTGTGGTCTTCTTATTGTGTCCTGGATTTCCTGGATGTTTTGGGTTAGGATCTTTCTGAATTTTGCATTTTCTTTGACTGTTGTGTCAATGTTTTCTATGGTATCCTCTGCACCTGAGATTCTCTCTTCTTGTATTCTACTGGTGATGTTTGCATCTATGACTCCTGATATCTCTCCTAGGTTTTCTAACCCCCAGGCTTGTCAACCTTTGTGATTTCTTTATTGTTTCTATTTCCATTTTTAGATCTTGCATGGTTTTGTTAATTTCCTTCACCTGTTTGATTGTGTTTTCCTGTACTTTAAGGGATTTTTGTGTTTCATCTTTAAGGGTTTCTACCTGTTTGCCTGTGTTCTGCTTTACTTCAAGGGAGTTATTTATGCCCTTCTTAAAGTTTTCTATCATTGTCATGAAAAGTGATTTTAGATTCAAATCTTGCTTTTCTGATGTGATGATGTATCCAGGACTTGCTCTAGTGGGAGAATTGGATTCTGATGCTACCAAGTAACCTTGGTGTCTGTTGCTTATGTTCTTATGCTTGACTTCCCGCCATCCTGTTATCTCTAGTGCTACCTACCCTGGCTATGTCAGACTGGAGCCTGTCCTTCCTGGGATCCTGGTTGTCAGAACTACTCAGAGTTCTTCTCTCTCTGGGATCCTGCGATTGTGAAATCCTGTGATTCTGCGAGCCTGTGATAGTTAGATCCTGGGTGTGGCAGAGCTACTAGGAATCAAACTGCCTCTGGGATCCTGGGATCCTGTTATCTTGCGATCCTGCAATCCTGCAATCCTGCTATCCAGTGATTCTTCGATCCTGCAGTCCAGTGAAACTGGGAACCTGCAATCCTGGGGTTGTTAGAGAGCCTGGGAGTGGAGCTTCCTCTGGGTGTTGTGGGACTGGCTGTGGAATTTATGCTCAAGGTCTCCTCAGGGCACAGGCCCAGACTAGAAGGAACCTGTGCCACTGGTCAGGTGGAGTTCCTGGGTGCCTGAATCCTGCTGGTCCCAGTAACTTCCAGTGTTGTGTTGTTAGTTTTCTATGACCCAGAAGTGCACTATGGGGCCATCTTACCTATCTCTTAGTTTTCTATGTGGGAATTGAGAACAGTATGGCTTCTTCCAAACCTGCTTCTCTTGTTTGTAATTCCATGGTTTTCATCTCATTGTTTGACAGCTGATATTAGGGTGGAAATTGTCAAGCGGCTTGCAGGGAAGTGAAGAGAGCAGGCAGTGAGGCATGTGGACCTGGAGGTCAGGCCCTCTGAAAGTGTGACCCTCTGGGTCACCTCAGAAGCCTCAGTAAGGGAAGCTTTAAATGGCTCTGCCACCTCCATAAAGAGGTGTGGTCTGATGTCAGGATCTTCTGAAAGGGGTGAGAAAAATGACACAGACAACAGGACTGAAATTGACAAATTAAGCTTCTGGACCATCCAAACATCATGAAGCTGCTCCACATCAGAAAACGCATATTTATGGTGATAGAATGTACAGCAGAGGGAGATGTTTTGAGCCACAGAAGGTTGACAGTTTTCAGGAGGAACAGGCTTAGCACATCCACACGCAGGTAATGTGTTCATTTCACTATGCCATGAGAACACCTTCACACAGGGACATGAAATTGTATGTATTTGCCTGGTCATCAAAGGTCCTTCTGGGCAATAGTTCAAGGGTGGTAGTGGTATAGTGTGTGGTGTGGTGACACCAGATTCACAACATATTATGTGTAGCAGAGAGGGACTCTCTACTGGATCTGATCATAGCACTGTATTTCAGCTAGTGTGGGATGGGGTGAGCAATAAGACTTGATCTCCTACAGTCTTACATTAACACCCTATATACATTGTTACTTCAAGTACCTGAAGTACAATCACCATATAGATTTCTGGACATCAGTCCTGGCTAGACAGCAGCTGTTTTGCTGTCTCATATACAATGCCAGGTACCAGAACCTGTTAGGCATTCCCCTAACCACATTGCCACCAGAGATAAAGGGACAGGTATCAGGGCTTGCTTGTCATTCCACCCCCTGTCATTAACCAACATATACTGCTAGATTCACATCTTACAGGACATCTCCTCTCCTGGCATATATCCCAGGTGTAATACACTGTTAAATAGCACTTGTATTTGTAGACACCAGGAATTACTGTACAATCGCCCCAGTGCCTTGAATACATTCCTAAGTACTGGGCCATGCATGAGTTCCCACCAAACACCACAGTGACTGCTAGGTATTGAAGCATGCTGAACGGGTCACCAACATATGCAGCACATTATTTCTGTGTATCTGGTCCTGATCCCTGACAAACCCTCATATTGACTGATAGTCATCAGGCCATGATGGATACTCCCTGCCACTGTACCATCAACTCACTGCTATGTCCTGGGCCCTGCTTGACAGCCTCACATTAATGAAGCTCACGTGTCCTTCTCGGTGTCAGGACCCTCTTAGACATCAGCCCCAATCAGCACCTACTACAACATTAGTTATCAGGCCTTCATTGAGACTCCTGTACCCCTGTAACAGACTATAATCTACTATGTCATAGACCCTGCTGGATAAACTTAGGACATCAATCTTGATGGACATCCCCCCAAGAGTCTGTGTGTGTACAATGCCAGCACACTGTCCCCTAGGCCAAGCTGTATGGGAGTGTCAATGGGATTTCTAGTAATACCAGATAGCTAGCTCTGTGTGTGGAGTGGTATCCTCAGGGAAGAGGTATTTAGGAAGGCCTAGACACCTGAATGCTATGTGGGAAGGTGGCTATTGGTGTTCATCCTTGCCTGAATGGACATCCTTGCCTGTAAATAGCACTGTGTGTGTGGGCACCCAGCATGGACTGATAAAAGCAGTGCATTTAGGGCTGTGAGAAAGGGGAAAGGTGAGTGCAGCAGGATATAGGGCCTAGCAGTTGTCCCTGATAGTGGAGGGGAATTCCTAGAGGGCTTCAAACCTCAGTGTGTGTCATGTGGATGGTGGAGAGTGTCCAGAAGGATTTCAATATGGCACTATATGTGGGGCTTCAGCAGGGGACAAGCTGTAGGGCCTGATAGCTTGCTTGTGTTTTTCAGATAGCAGCAGGGAGTTGGTGTGGTCCTGTAGCATCTGTCATCTGGTACAGTAAGTGGTGTAGGCACTCTGGTGTGTTGTCCTTTGAGTCCTGACATCTTAAACATTACATGGGTTCTAGATGAGTGTGTCCAACCCTGCCTGAAAATTATCATTGTATTTGGGGCTGCAGTATGGGAGAGTGGATATTATAAATATTATAAACTTATAGGTAGCAGGCCTTGCTGACACCTCCCTTACATATATACCACATACACTAGAAGCTATCAACTCCGGGTGCATATACCTGTGTGCATACAACCTTCCATAACTTAGGACCTACTGGGCCCTACCCCACATAAACTGGTAGATTGCAGGTGCTGCTGGCCATCGCTTAGAGCCCTATATATACTGTCATAAAACAGATGCTGATGGAACCAAGGCCTCACTATTGGGTAATGGATTTTTATCCGACCCTGCTGAACACATTCCCTCAATGTCCCCATCACTCATAAAGATGCTGCTATGTTTCAGTCTATTCTGGTAAATCCACTGTGCCTCACCACACATACAATACTAAGTCTTATACCCTGTGAGACCTCACATACATTGCTATGTATCAGACCCTGCTATTCCTAACCTCCTGTGTTCACTGCTAAGATTTAGTCTTGTTAGGTTGTTATGCATCTTCTGACAAGCCTTCCCTCCTTTTTCTACCAGTGTAGGGCAGCCAGCAGCAGCATGGTATAGCTAGCAGCGTGTGTGTGTGTCTGTATGTGTGTGTGTGTGTGTGTGTGTGTGTGTGTGTGTGTGTGTGTGTGTTGGCAGTTTTACCCTGCTGGTCTTCATATCTACTGGACCATGTTGGAAGAGGGTGTATTTCAGACATGACTTTTGGGCAGTGGCAAGGTGCAGCATGTTCACATACGTGCTTGTGCCTTCAATCCTGATGCTGTGATTTCTGTTCAGTAAGGAGAAGCAAACTTGCTGTCAGACACATTGAACACATGGAAGATAGTAGAACCTGTTGACACATTTTAGACAATGTCTTAGAGAGTTAAGGTTGCAAGGAATGAATGCAGAGTTGGGTATACTCCTGACCTTCCTATAAAGGTGAACAGTTCTGTGACCAGATGGAGGGACCCACAGTTGCTGGACTTGTCACAAACTGATCAGTCCTTCATAATTACTCATGCATGCTGAGATTCTAGAGGAGGCCCTTGCCACCTCTCTTTTGCCAGGCCCACATGGGTGATGGTTTTTTCTGGCCCAGAATACATTTACAAATGGGATAGAGGATGCTGTTGATACTGCTGAGAGCTATTCAGGACTGCATCAGTGAGGTATTTTAACCTTTCCAACAGTCTGTTTCCTGTGTCTCTCAAGAGATGAAGGAGAAAAGGCCCATCTCTGTGGATGTTGAACCATGGGAGCAGGGAATATTCTGAGAAAAACTGAGAGATTCAGGAAGGAGCCAGGCTCAACCTTCAAGGGGACATATGCCTGACCACCCACCAGCCAACAGTGCAAATATGGATACAAGTACCTGTGCCCTTCCTCCAGTTGCTGGAATTTAGCTACTAGATCTATGCTCCATCAGTTTCCAGGAGCTCCAACCATGATGTCCTGGTCATGTTGGTCAAGAACGCTTCCCTCATCCCAGCCACTTGACTTGGGTTTACAACATATCCTGGAACCTGGACCACCAGTACCAGGTGAGCTACCCAAGGGAAATTAGGCCCCTTTGGCCCCATTTGCACATTATTCAGCTGAACAGTCATGCCTTCTCTTTTTCAGCTGATGCGGCAACAAACTTCCTGAACAGGATGCGAAAGTGTTTCAGCTAAGCCTTGAGAGGTGAACGTACCTTGGCACCTGTCCCCTGGATGGGACAACTTGAGGAAGGGCTATCTCTATTGTTGTTCCCTACCCAGGACACTGCTAATGTGCATATGAGGAGTAAGTCCACCACTAACTCTCTATCCCTGAAGGGCTTTCACTGTCCTGAAGTAGGCACAATTGTGTGGGCCCAGCAGATCATGTCACTGATGCAGAAGAAATGTAAAGAGCAGCATGGCAGATGCCAGCTGTGTGGGCTACACTGATTGTCTAAGTGCAAGACAAACACCAAGGGTCCTCCTGGCAGTGAGTGAAAGAGAAACTAAGCAGAGATGAGACAAAAGAGAGGAGAAAGGTTTATTACCTGAAGGGGATGAGGAGAGCATTGGCATCCTATTTGGGAAGCCACATCCTATTCCAGCAAGTAAACCATGGGCACTTCACCCCATGAGCCTGTGTATATGGGTAGAAGTGTAGGTCTATCCCTGCACATGCTCCATGCAAGAAGACACTAGTGCCCTGAGCATGCTCAGTATAGGAGTTCACTAAACTCCTAAGCATGCACCCCACTCCTGGGCATATTCAATTTATGTTCATGGAGCACATACCCTAAAAACATAAATGACAGACAAAAGAGAAGACATTACCTTCTAGCAGATTTCACAAGGTACCTTCATTGCAGTGTGGCTAAGAATACCATAGACCATGGCTAAGAACACCACAATGGACACTGAGACTTGTTGCCAGTTCCTGGGCACTGGGCACACATGGACCTTTTTGAAGTTTGAAGCGGTTTCTTGTAGACTTCATGTTCAAGTACTGGTGGGAATGTATGTACAATTCACTCAGTGTAAGTAGGTGTCACTGATCAAAACACTATAGCATTACATAGTTACTTGTCCTTTTGGCCTTCCTGTCTCATATCCTTCCTCTAAGCCAGTGGTTTTCAACCTCCCTGGCTCTGCAACATTTTAATACAGTTCCTCATGATGTGGTGACACTTCAACCATAAAATTAGTTCATTGCTACCTTCAACCTGTAAATATTTTACTGTTTTGAATCATCATGTAAATATCTGATATGCAAGATATCTGATCTACAACCTCCAAAGTGGTTATGATCCTCAGGTTGAGAATTACCACTATAAGCATCTCTGGCAGGGATATCAGCTTGGCCCTGAAACCTGAGAGGGCCTGATGTCCAATGGTTGAGCAATATCCCTGCCACAAGGCTCTGTTCTCTATGGTGAGACATCTACACTGCTCAAGTGTGATGGTGCAGGGATAATCCCTGGTCTACCTCCTCCTTTTCCTTAGATGGATCCTCCATTCTTGTGGTGGCCAGATTGTGTTTAGAGGACATTAACTAGCCTGTGTACTCAGGCTTTCCTAAGACACACTGTTCTTGTGTTAGATAGGAGGCTAGTTCCAGGAAGGTGCTAAAAACAAGGCCCCTGAATAGAACAAAATGGAAATAGTTGGGCCTGCTCTGAGCCCTTAGAACAGGACATAATAAGGGTTTCAGTCCACTGATGGCCAAGATTGAATGGCAGTGCAGTGTTAGACCCCAGGTTCATCAGCTCGTGTCTAAACAGGATGCAAAAAATGGTGATGGACAGCCTCAGCACCCCTCAGGTGCTTTCTGTTCCCCTTTCCTCCAATGAACTTTTCACCTATGGGTATATTTAGACCCTTGTGCATAGTTTTTTTATATATCTACATCTATCTGTGTCTATGTCTGTGTCTGTGTCTGTCTGTGTCTGTGTCTGTGTCTGTGTCTGTGTCTGTGTCTGTGTCTGTGTGTCTGTGTCTGTGTCTGATCTGTATCTGTATCTGTATCTGTATCTGTATCTGTATCTGTATCTGTATCTGTATCTGTATCTGTATCTGTATCTGTATCTGTATCTGTATCTGTATCTGTATCTACATCTATCTATATCTAACTGGTTCCTTGCTGGCAGGTCCAGGTGAGAGGAGAGAGGTCTTGCAGGGTCTCTATGGGGCTGAGGAGGATGGTGAGTGTTGATGACCGAAAGAAACACACACAGCCTAGAGACTTGTTGAAGCAGGAACTCAATTTTATGACATGAGCCTCTCACTTATATAAGTTCAGAACACAGGAGGATGTTTGGTGGGGTAAGATGATATAGGAGGTGGGGGAAGGGTGACGGAGGGTATGGAGTGACTGACAGGGCCAATGGCATTGCTCTACATCAGACATGCTAGGGCAGAGGCAACACCAAAGAGGTCTTGCTGAGTCATCCCTATACGGAAGTGACTGAGACAGGCCTCAAAACTTGAGCCAGGCTCAGGGTTGGTCCTCAAGGCCCAAACCAGGGTCAAAATGGCGCCCAACAATATATATGACATTATATAACAGACTTAATTCATGGTAAAATGTGTTTTCAAGAGAAGGACAACTCTGTCCTTCATGTGCCCACTCTGAGGGAGGCCCAGGAAAAGGGTACAGTGACAGGAGAGGTCTGAGTTCATTCTGCTAAGTCCACTTGTTTTTGGTTTTGTTTTTTAAGTTTTTATTAGATGTTTTTTTTATTTACATTTCAAATTTTATCCCCTTTCCTCATTTCCCCTCTGAAAACCCCTCTATCCTATCTTGCCCCCACCACTCTATCTCACTAACCCACCCACTCCTGTTGTCTGTCCTGGCATTCCTGTACACTGGGGCATCAAGCTGTCATGGGATCAAGGGCCTCTCCTCTCATTGATGTCCCACAAGGCCATCCTCTACTACATATGTAGCTGGAGCCATGGGTACCCTTTGGTTGGTGGTTTAGTCCCTGGGAGTTCTGGGGATACTGGTTGGTTCATATTGTTGTTTCTCCTATGTAACTGCAAACCCCTTCAGCTCTTTTGGTCCTTTCTCTAGCTCCTCCACTGGGGACCCAGTGCTTAGTCCAATGGATGGCTGTGAGCATTCAGTTCTTTGTCAGGCACTGGCAGAGCCTCTCAGGAGACAGCTATATCAGGGTCCTGTCAGCAAGCACTTGTTGGAATCCACAATAGTGTCTGGGTTTGGTGACTGTATATGCAATGGATCCCCAGGTGGGACAGTCTCTGGCTGGCCTTTCCTTCTGTTTCTGTTCTATGCTTTCTCTCAGTATTTCCTCCCACAGGTATTTTGAGTTGTTTTTTTTTTTTTTTTAGAATTAATTTTTTTATTAGGTATTTTCCTCATTTACATTTCCATTGCTATCCAAAAAGTCCCCAATACACTCCCCCACCACTCCCATTTTTGGTCTTGTGTTCCCCTGTACTGGGGCATATAAAGTTTACAAGTCCAATGGGCCTCTCTTTCCAGTGATGGCAGACTAGGCCATCTTTTGATACATATGCAGCTAGAGTCAAGAGCTCCGGGGTACTGTTTAGTTCATAATGTTGTACCACCTATAGGGTTGCAGGTCCCTTTAGCTCCTTGGGTACTTTCTCCAGCTCCTCCATTGGGAGCCCTGTGATCCATCCACTAGGTGACTGTGAGCATCCACTTCTGTGTTTGCTAGGCCCCGGCATAGTCTCACAAGAGACAGCTATATCAGGGTACTTTCAGTAAAATCTTGCTAGTGTATGCAATGGTGTCAGCGTTTGGAAGCTGATTATGGGATGGATCCCTGGGTATGGCAGTCTCTAGATGGTCCATCCTTTCGTCACAGCTCCAAATTTTGTCTCTGTAAATCTTTCCATGGGTGTTTTGTTCCCAATTCTAAGAAGGGGCACAGTGTCCACACTTTCGTGTTTGTTCTTCTTGAGTGTCATGCGTTTAACAAATTGTATCTTATATCTTGGGTATCCTAAGTTTTTGGGCTAATATCCACTTATCAGTGAGTACATATTGTGTGAGTTCCTTTGTGACTGTGTTACATCACTCAGGATGATGCCCTCCAGGTCCATCCATTTGCCTAGGAATTTCATAAATTCATTATTTTTAATAGCTTAGTAGTACTCCATTGTGCAAATGTACCACATTTTCTGTATCCATTCCTCTGTTGAGGGGCATCTGGGTTCTTTCTAGCTTCTGGCTATTATAAATAAGGCTGCTATGAACATAGTGGAGCATGTGTCCTTCTTACCAGTTGGAAAATATTCTGGATATATGCCCAGTAGAGGTATTGCAGGATCCTCCAGTAGTACTATGTCCAATTTTCTGAAGAACCACCAGACTGATTTCCAGAGTGGTTGTACAAGCTTGCAATCCCACCAACAATGGAGGAGTGTTCCTCTTTCTCCACATCCTTGCCAGCATCTGCTGTCAGCTGAATTTTTTATCTTAGCCATTCTGACTAATATTATTTGGGGATTTGATGTCAGGAGGGTGGGGTATCTAACAAATCCTGATATATGACAGTGTATGAGAGATGGAGGTCTATCAGGATATCTTATAACTCGAGTATGGGTGAGCTCAGGGCTGTGTGTATCTTCCTGAGACATTTACCTAGTACCATATTCTGACCTTGAGAACCCTGGGAACTCAGTGCCAATGATCTTTTAGTGGTTAGGATCACCCAGGCCATCATGAGATTATCAAGGTTTCTCTGTGACCCACACAGCAGGAGGCTGTCAGTCTTTGTGGTGAAGAGCAAGGGTCCTTTAAACTTCATCCATTCATGACCAAAGTTTTCAATTGAGAACATTTTCACAGGACCCAGACTGTGTCTCTATTTGTAATACTGATGTGTCCATCAAATATTTACTTCAAATAATCCTTCATTTGTTTGAAAACAGTATTGTGTGCATATTGCTTTACTATTTGTTAAAGATGAAAACCATCTTCACACAAGTGAGATGCATACTCTGATTCATTTTTACATAAACAATGAAATGTTGGATGAATGTTTGACAAAGATCTTTGATACCTACAAGTTTGTAGATGGTGAAGCTATGCTGGTATCCAGTCAGGGTCTGAGGCTGTGCCAGGCATGGTCTGACACCTGCTAGTATATCCATGGTGGCAGTGAGAGGCAGCTGAGATTTAGGGTTATATAGTAGGATGGCACTTGTGGTAGAAGGGTGTCCAGTAGGGCCTGATATCTTATGACTTGCTTCCTGTGAGTGTTGTGAGGTAGGTATTTGTAGATTTGTAGGCTGGGAATTTGTTGGCCCATAAAGACCCAAAAACCCTGGGACTGACATTGATGTCCTTGCCATAGTGACTCTCACTGGATCCCAGACTCACTCTCCATGCACGAGGTGACTCTTCTTTCACCTCCACTGTAGGTTGTTTAGCTGCTGAAGGTCGGACCCTTTCTCCAGGACCTTCCATTGTCATAACCCTGGGGTGATGTCTTAAGTCCTCCTCCTGAAAGCTCTCCTGGGTTGCATGCTTGGCCATTTCGGTATTGGTACTTGGAGTCAGACTGCCTTTTCCAATGGTCCTGATCTGTTGGGGATTTGCTGCCTGGAAGTAAGAAGTAGGTCTCTGAACACTCAGGTATCTCAGCAATGGATCTGGATGGGACTTTGTGGCCCCATGGCTGGAAGCAGGTTGAGGGGCTGTTTGGTTCTCCTGAGCCTCTGCAGTTGAGTGTATAAACTCAGCTCTCTCTGGCCACACAACTGATGTACTTTTAATCCTTGTTCAATCTGGATCCTGGTGATACAACTTTTCCAGGACCCTGGGAACCTTGGAATCACAGATGGGCGAGGCAGGATACACAACCTGGGGGAGGTTTGAGGCTGGAACTCCAGGTGGGGTCAGATCCCTTGCCACAAGCATCTGCAGATTGGGTCTCCTGTGTTTCAGTGGAAGGTCTGTGATGTGTGATGCTGGCTTAATTTTGGTCTTTGCCTCAAGCAGGGAATAGTGCTCAGCTGGTTTCATGTAGGGCCACTTTTCTGTCCTCAGTGCAGGTTTCCTGGGTCTCAGTTCCTTCCCTGGGCTGCTGCTTGCAGTGCCAGGCACCTTTTGTGCCCCAACACCAAGGTCCTTTTTGATGGTGTTATGCACTTCACGTTTTGCTATGTCCCTCTTTAAGGGCAGCCCTGTAGGCACAGGCCCCTTCCATTTCCTGCATTTGTAGGGTTTGGCTTTGAAGATGGAGGGCTGGGCAGTCTGGGAGAGATGAGGCCTGTTCTTGGAATAATGAACAGTGGTTGATGGGAAATGTCCCTGAACCTTGGTTGGTTTAGGAGTAGGTGAGGAATCTGAATGTGGTTCCTTGTTGTTCTTTCCAATTTGTTGCATTTTGGCTATTCCCTTGCTCCTTGTGGTGCTGAATGCTTCGGCCATGCTCAGGATGGATGGTGGCTGGCCCGAAAACCTTTAGAATAGAGAAAGCCCTTGGGCAAGTGCTCAGTGGGCTTGCTAATAGCTTTTTGAAATTTTGATGCATTGTACCTTTGGTGTCTTTTCAATACAGTCCTTGTTTTGCAGGCAGGCTTCCAGCTGGTAGGCTTGCCTGTAACCTTTTCTCACTGGTAGGACATGACACTACATCCACCCAATTTTTGAAACAAGGAGGTGGTTGTTTTGGAGTAGATGTTGGGAGGATATTGTTTTCTTGGATTTGTTTCTCACCTAACAAGTTTGGTGTCCCAAGTTGGTGAGGTAGTGGCTGATACTGGGAATGCTGTGGAAGTCCTTTAGCCTAGGATGGAGCTTCCTGTGTTTGTTTTGGCGTGTATCTTGGGAGGATTTTGATTTCTTGGATTTGTTTCTCACATACCAAGTTTGGTGTCACAAGTTGGTGAGGTAGTGGCTGATACTGGGAATGCTGTGGAAGTCCTTTAGCCTGGGATGGAGCTTCCTGTGTTTCTTTTGGAGTGGATCTTGGTTGGATTTTGTTTTCTTGGATTTGATTCTCACATACCAAGTTTGGTGTCATAAGTTGGTGAGGTAATGGCTGATACTGGGAATGCTGGGGAAGTCCTTTAGCCTGGGATGGAGCTTCCTGTGTTTGTTTTGGAGTGGATCTTGGGAGGATTTCGTTTTCTTGGATTTGTTTCTCACCTTCCAAGTTTGGTGTCACAAGTTGGTGAGGTAATGGCTGATACTGGGAATGCTGTGGAAGTTTTTTAGCCTGAAATGGAGCTATCTGTGTTTTTTTTGGAGTGGATCTTGGGAGGATTTTGTTTTCTTGGACTTGTTTCTCACCTTCTAAGTTTGGTGTCACAGGTTGGTGAGGTAGTGTCTGATACTGGGAATGCTGTGGAAGTCTTTTAGCCTGGGACTGGGAATCCTGTGTTTTTTTGGAGTGGATCTTGGGAGGATTTTGTTTTCCTGGACTTGTTTCTCACCTCTAAGTTTGGTGTCACAAGTTGGTGAGGTAATGGCTGATACTGGGAATGCTGTGGAAGTTTTTTAGCCTGAAATGGAGCTTCCTGTGTTTTTTTGGAGTGGATCTTGGGAGGATTTTGTTTTCTTGGACTTGTTTCTCACCTTCTAAGTTTGGTGTCACAAGTTGGTGAGGTAGTGGCTGATACTGGGAATGCTGTGGAAGTCTTTTAGCCTGGGACTGGGAATCCTGTGTTTTTTTGGAGTGGATCTTGGGAGGATTTTTTTTTCTTGGACTTGTTTTTCACCTTCTAAGTTTGGTGTCACAAGTTGTTGAGGTAATGGCTGGTACTGGGAATGCTGTGGAAGTCTTTTAGCCTGGGATGGAGCTTCCTATGTTTGTTTTGGAGTAGATCTTGGGAGGATTTTGTTTTCTTGGATTTGTTTCTCACCGTCCAAGTTTGGTGTCACAAGTTGGTGAAGTAATGACTGATACTGGGAATGCTGTGGAAGTCCTTTAGCCTGGGATGGAGCTTCCTGTGTTTCTTTTGGAGTGGATTTTGGGTGGATTTTTTTCTTGGATTTGTCTCTCACCTACCAAGTTTGGTGTCACAGGTTAGTGAGGTAGTGGCTAATACTGGGAATGCTGTGGAAGTCCTTTAGCCTGGGATGGAACTTCGTGTGTTTGTTTTGGAGAAGATTTTGGGAAGATTTTGTTTTCTTGGACTTGTTTCTCACCTACCAAGTTTGGTGTCACAAGTTGGTGAGGTAATGGATGGTACTGGGAATGCTGTGGAAGCCTTTTAGCATGGGATGGAGCTTCCTATGTTTGTTTTGGTGTAGATCTTGGGAGGATTTTGTTTTCTTGGATTTGTTTCTCACCTTCCAAGTTTGGTGTCACAAGTTGGTGAGATAATGGCTGATACTGGGAATGATGTGGAAATTTTTAAGCCTGAAATGGAGCTTCCTGTGTTTCTTTTGGAGTGGATCTTGGGAGGATTTTGTTTTCTTGGACTTGTTTCTCACCTTCTAAGTTTGGTGTCACAAGTTGGTGAGGTAATGGATTATACTGGGTTGCTGTGGAAGTCCTTTAGCCTGGGATGGAGCTTCCTATGTTTGTTTTGGAGTAGATCTTGGGACGATTTTGTTTTCTTGGATTTGTTTCTCACCTTCCAAGTTTGGTCTCACAAATTGGTGAGGTAATGGCTGATACTGGGAATGCTGTGGAAGTCCTTTAGCCTGGGATGGAGCTTCCTGTGTTTGTTTTGGAGTGGATCTTGGGAGGATTTTATTTTCTTGGATTTGTTTCTCACCTACGAAGTTTGGTGTCAGAAGTTGGTGAGGTAATGGATGATACTGGGAATGCTGTGGAAGTCCTTTAGCCTGGGATGGAGCTTCATGTGTTTGTTTTGGAGTGGATCTTGGGAGGATTTCGTTTTTTGGATTTGTTTCTCACCTTCCAAGTTTGGTGTCAGAAGTTGGTGAGGTAATGGCTGATACTGGGAATGCTGTGGAAGATTTTTAGCCTGAAATGGAGCTTCCTGTGTTTGTTTTGGAGTGGATCTTGGGAAGATTTTGTTTTCTTGGACTTGTTTCTCACCTCTAAGTTTGGTGTCACAAGTTGGTGAGGTAATGGCTGATACTGGGAATGCTGTGGAAGTTTTTTAGCCTGAAATGGAGCTTCCTGTGTTTTTTTGGAGTGGATCTTGGGAGGATTTTGTTTTCTTGGACTTGTTTCTCACCTTCTAAATTTGGTGTCACAAGTTGGTGAGGTAGTGGCTGATACTGGGAATGCTGTGGAAGTCTTTTAGCCTGGGACTGGGAATCCTGTGTTTTTTTGGAGTGGATCTTGGGAGGATTTTGTTTTCTTGGACTTGTTTTTCACCTTCTAAGTTTGGTGTCACAAGTTGTTGAGGTAATGGCTGGTACTGGGAATGCTGTGGAAGTCTTTTAGCCTGGGATGGAGCTTCCTATGTTTGTTTTGGAGTAGATCTTGGGAGGATTTTGTTTTCTTGGATTTGTTTCTCACCGTCCAAGTTTGGTGTCACAAGTTGGTGAAGTAATGACTGATACTGGGAATGCTGTGGAAGTCCTTTAGCCTGGGATGGAGCTTCCTGTGTTTCTTTTGGAGTGGAATTTGGGTGGATTTTTTTTTCTTGGATTTGTCTCTCACCTACCAAGTTTGGTGTCACAGGTTAGTGAGGTAGTGGCTAATACTGGGAATGCTGTGGAAGTCCTTTAGCCTGGGATGGGGATTCCTGTGTTTCTTTTGGAGTGGATGTTGGGAGGATTTTGTTTTCTTGGACTTGTTTCTCACCTACCATGTTTGGTGTCACAAGTTCGTGAGGTAATGGCTGATACTGGGAATGCTGTGGAAGTCCTTTAGCCTGGGATTGAGCTTCCTGTGTTTGTTTTGGAGTTGATCTTGGGAGGATTTTGTTTTCTTGGACTTGTTTCTCATCTTTTAAGTTTGGTGTCACAAGTTGGTGAGGTAATGGATGATACTGGGAATGCAGTGGAAATCCTTTAGCCTGGGATGGAGCTTCCTGTGTTTCTTTTGGAGTGGAATTTGGGTGGATTTTTTTTTTCTTGGATTTGTCTCTCACCTACCAAGTTTGGTGTCACAGGTTAGTGAGGTAGTGGCTAATACTGGGAATGCTGTGGAAGTCCTTTAGCCTGGGATGGAACTTCTTGTGTTTGTTTTGGAGAAGATTTTGGGAAGATTTTGTTTTCTTGGATTTGTTTCTCACCTACAAAGTTTGATGTCACAAGTTCGTGAGGTAATGGCTGATACTGGGAATGCTGTGGAAGTCCTTTAGCCTGGGATTGAGCTTCCTGTGTTTGTTTTGGAGTTGATCTTGGGAGGATTTTGTTTTCTTGGACTTGTTTCTCATCTTTTAAGTTTGGTGTCACAAGTTGGTGAGGTAATGGATGATACTGGGAATGCAGTGGAAGTCCTTTAGCCTGGGATGGAGCTTCCTATGTTTGTTTTGGAGTGGATCTTGGGAGGATTTTGTTATCTTGGATTTGTTTCTCACCTACCAAGTTTGGTTTCACAAGTTGGTGAGGTAATGGCTGACACTAGGAATGCTGTGGAAGTCTTTTAGCCTGAAATGGAGCTTCCTGTGTTTCTTTTGGAGTGGATCTTGGGAGGATTTTGTTTTCTTGGATTTGTTGCTCACCTGCCAAGTTTGGTGTCACAAGTTGGTGAGGTAATGGCTGATACTGGGAATGCTGTGGAAGTCTTTTAGCCTGGGATGGAGCTTCCTTTGTTTGTTTTAGAGTGGATCTTTGGAGGATTTTGTTTTCTTGGATTGGTTTCTCACCTTCCAAGTTTGGTCTCACAAGTTGGTGAGGTAATGGCTGATACTGGGAATGCTGTGGAAGTCTTTAGCCTGGGATGGAGCTTCCTGTGTTTGTTTTGGACTGTATCTTGGGAGGATTTTGTTTTCATGGACTTGTTTCTCATCTTCTAAGTTTGGTGTCACAAGTTGGTGAGGTAATGGCTGATACTGGGAATGCTGTGGAAGTCCTTTAGTCTGAGATGGGGATTCCTGTGTATCTTTTGGAGTGGATGTTGGGAGGATTTTGTTTTCTTGGACTTGTTTCTCACCTACCATGTTTGGTGTCACAAGTTGGTGAGATAATGGCTGATAACTGGGAATGCTGTGGAAGTCCTTTAGCCTGGGATGGAGCTTCCTATTTTTGTTTTGGAGTAGATCTTGGGAGGATTTTGTTTTCTTGAATTGTTTCTCACCTTCCAAATTTGGTGTCACAGGTTAGTGAGGTAGTGGCTAATACTGGGAATGCTGTGGAAGTCCTTTAGCCTGGGATGGAACTTAGTTTGTTTGTTTTGGAGTAGATTTTGGGAAGATTTTGTTTTCTTGAATTTGTTTCTCACCTACCAAGTTTGGTGTCACAAGTTGGTGAGGTAATGGCTGATACTGGGAATGCTGTGGAAGTCCTTTAGCCTGGGATTGAGATTCCTGTGTTTGTTTTGGAGTGGATCTTGGGAGGATTTTGTTTTCTTGGACTTGTTTCTCACCTACAAAGTTTGGTGTCACAAGTTTGTGAGGTAATGGCTGATACTGGGAATGCTGTGGAAGTCCTTTAGCCTGGGATTGAGCTTCCTGTGTTTGTTTTGGAGTTGATCTTGGGAGGATTTTGTTTTCTTGGACTTGTTTCTCATCTTTTAAGTTTGGTGTCACAAGTTGGTGAGGTAATGGATGATACTGGGAATGCTGTGGAAGTCCTTTAGCCTGGGATGGAGCTTCCTATGTTTGTTTTGGAGTGGATCTTGGGTGGATTTTGTTTTCTTGGATTTGTTTCTCACCTTCCAAGTTTGGTGTCACAAGTTGGTGAGGTAATGGCTGATACTGGGAATGCTGTAGAAGTCTTTTAGCTTGGGATGGAGCTTCCTTTGTTTGTTTTAGAGTGGATCTTTGGAGGATTTTGTTTTCTTGGATTGGTTTCTCACCTACGAAGTTTGGTGTCACAAGTTGGTGAGGTAATTGATGATACTGGGAATGCTGTGGAAGTCCTTTAGCCTGGGATGTAGATTCCTGTGTTTCTTTTGGACTGGATCTTGGGTGGATTTTGTTTTCTTGGATTTGTTTCTCACCTTCCAAGTTTGGTGTCATAAGTTGGTGAAGTAATGGCTGATACTGGGAATTCTGTGGAAGTTTTTTAGCCTGAAATGGAGCTTCCTGTGTTTCTTTTGGAGTGGATCTTGGGAGGATTTTGTTTTCTTGGACTTGTTTCTCACCTTTTAAGTTTGGTGTCACAAGTTGGTGAGGTAATGGATTATACTGGGTTGCTGTGGAAGTCCTTTAGCCTGGGATGGAGCTTCCTGTGTTTGTTTTGGAGTGGATCTTGGGAGGATTTTGTTTTCTTGGATTTTTTTCTCACCTACCAAGTTTGGTGTCACAAGTTGGTGAGGTAGTGGCTTATACTGGGAATGCTGTGGAAGTCCTTTAGCCTGGGATGGAGCTTCCTGTGTTTGTTATGGAGTGGATCTTGGGAGAATTTTGTTTTCTTGGATTTGTTTCTCACCTTCCAAGTTTGGTGTCACAAGTTGGTGAGGTAATGGCTGATACTGGGAATGCTGTGGAAACTTTTTAGCCTGAAATGGAGCTTCCTGTGTTTGTTTTGGAGTGTATCTTGGGAGGATTTTGTTTTCTTGGACTTGTTTCTCACCTTCTAAGATTGGTGTCACAAGTTGGTGAGGTAATGGATGATACTGGGTTGCTGTGGAAGTCCTTTAGCCTGGGATAGAGCTTCCTATGTTTGTTTTGGAGTAGATCTTGGCGATTTTGTTTTCTTGGATTTGATTCTCACCTAACAAGTTTGGTGTCACAAGTTGGTGAGATAATGGCTGACACTAGGAATGCTGTGGAAGTCTTTTAGCCTGGAATGGACCTTCCTGTGTTTCTTTTGGAGTGGATCTTTCGAGGATTTTGTTTTCTTGTATTTGTTTCTCACCTTCCAAGTTTGGTGTCACAAGTTGGTGAGGTAATGGATGATACTGGGAATGCTGTGGAAGTCCTTTAGCCTGGGATGGAGCTTTTATGTTTGTTTTGGAGTAGATCTTGGGAGGATTTTGTTTTCTTGGATTTGTTTCTCACCTTCCAAGTTTGGTCTCACAAGTTGGTGAGGTAATGGCTGATACTGGGAATGCTGTGGAAGTCTTTTAGCCTGGGATGGAGCTTCCTGTGTTTATTTTGGACTGTATCTTGGGAGGATTTTGTTTTCATGGACTTGTTTCTCATCTTCTAAGTTTGGTGTCACAAGTTGGTGAGGTAATGGCTGATACTGGGAATGCTGTGGAAGTCCTTTAGCCTGGGATGGGGATTCCTGTGTTTCTTTTGGAGTGGATGTTGGGAGGATTTTGTTTTCTTGGACTTGTTTCTCACCTACCATGTTTGGTGTCACAAGTTGGTGAGGTAATGGCTGATACTGGGAATGCTGTGGAAGTCCTTTAGCCTGGGATGGAGCTTCCTATGTTTGTTTTGGAGTAGATCTTGGGAGGATTTTGTTTTCTTGGAATTGTTTCTCACCTTCCAAATTTGGTGTCACAGGTTAGTGAGGTAGTGGCTAATACTGGGAATGCTGTGGAAGTCCTTTAGCCTGGGATGGAACTTTGTTTGTTTGTTTTGGAGTAGATTTTGGGAAGATTTTGTTTTCTTGGATTTTTTTCTCACCTACAAAGTTTGGTGTCACAAGTTGGTGAGGTAATGGCTGATACTGGGAATGCTGTGGAAGTCCTTTAGCCTGGGATTGAGATTCCTGTGTTTGTTTTGGAGTGGATCTTGGGAGGATTTCGTTTTCTTGGATTTGTTTCTCACCTTCCAAGTTTGGTGTCACAAGTTGGTGAGGTAATGGCTAATACTGGGAATCCTTGGAAGTCTTTTAGCCTGGGATGGTGCTTCCTGTGTTTGTTTTGGAGTGGATCTTGGGAGGATTTTATTTTCTTGGATTTGTTTCTCACCTACGAAGTTTGGTGTCACAAGTTGGTGAGGTAATGGATGATACTGGGAATGCTGTGGAAGTCCTTTAGCCTGGGATGTAGCTTCCTGTGTTTCTTTTGGAGTGGATCTTGGGTGGATATTGTTTTCTTGGATTTGTTTCTCACCTTCCAAGTTTGGTGTCATAAGTTGGTGAGGTAATGGCTGATACTGGGAATGCTGGGGAAGTCCTTTAGCCTGGGATGGAGCTTCCTGTGTTTGTTTTGGAGTGGATCTTGGGAGGATTTCGTTTTCTTGGATTTGTTTCTCACCTTCCAAGTTTGGTGTCACAAGTTGGTGAGGTAATGGCTGATACTGGGAATGCTGTGGAATATTTTAGCCTGAAATGGAGCTTCCTGTGTTTGTTTTGGAGTGGATCTTGGGAGGATTTTGTTTTCTTGGACTTGTTTCTCACCTCTAAGTTTGGTTTATTACAAGTGCCTTTAAAGATAGAATTTTAACATAGGTGAGTCTCTACCAGTGTTCCAACAAAGTCCTAGAAAATCCTTGGAGCCAATGAGCTTGGAATTCAGTAGGAATTCAGTGAGAATGTTACCTATTCAGTAACATTCAAATCTATTTCTAGTAGAGATGGTGAAATTAATTAGGCATTACAAAGATCAGAGCTACAATAGCTCAGGGCTAGTCTTCAGAGTGATTACTTAGGACAGTAGCCAATTCTCACCCAAACAAGGGAACACACAATGGCCTAGGGAATAGATAGAGGTTAACCATGAAAGAGTTAGAGAATCCCCCTGAGACAGGGTTCTTCACTAGGCCCAAAGGAACAGCATAATCAGGCATTTACTAAGAACCCCTGATGGTGGGCTTAACAATAGACAAGCATTAAACCTAGCTCCCTTCTTAGTGGTAAACAGTGGCCTGGTCCCCGCCATGTTTTGTTGTAGACATTCCTTTTGATTTGTATCACTGTAACTCTGCAGATGTGTCCCGCCTGGCTTTTCTTGTTTTTAGTCTGTATAAAAAAGTCTGGTGTTCATTTGGACAATACACTCAGATTCAACACACTCTCTCGTGTTGTGTCTGTTTGTCATTTGATGACTCCTTCACCCACATACAACCAGAGACCCATTCCGTGCAGAGGGGAGACCCAAAAAGGGGGTTAGTGTGTGGCAGAACAGGCACTAGGACAGGAATTTCTCTAAAGAATTATTTATGGACAGTTCCACTTCTCCATATCCCAATGCCCTTCATTTTCCACTACCTCTTGTGGGTGGTAGGCCAGAGAGGAGGTTGAACCATATTGAAGTAGGTTGTGAAAAATATATGACTACAAAGAGAAATGCTGGGGCTCAGAAAGATGGAACAAAATATGGACAGGATCTATTTCTGACTGATTCATAAGCAGTATTTGGAAGGAGGGAGCAGGGAAGGGACACAGGAAGTGCTGCTTAGTTGGAGGCTGGAAAGTGGCTGTGGCAGCCTCTCTACTGCCAGGATCCCTTTGTGACTAGGAGGCCACAGCAGTGTGATGTGCCCAGAGCCCTCCTGACACATCTCAAACTGAGCTTTAGGACTCAGTGTCCTGAGAGCTGCACTGGGTTTCAGAAGAAGGGGAATTCTCTCCTTCTGAAGAATAGCTTTATGGACTCGTGGATGAGCACCAGCTCCATGGACACAGCAATGGACATGAGCATTGGGATGTATGCTAAGGAGCGGCTGTTTTTCCTACTATTCCCATTATTCACAGACTATCCACTATCACCATCAGCTGAGACCAAAGGGGACATCCCAGAGGTAAGCAAAGACGTGGCTCACACACAATGGAGCAGGACACTGTTGTTCACAAAGTTTACTCCACATTCCATAGAAAGACAGGTGTACTGACAAATTATAGCATTTTGTTCTCTTTGTCATGTAATGGGTGCTATACATGGGAGTGTTGTTCAATACATTAAACTGATGTTGTGCACCTGTACGGAGGACATTATTGATTCATGAATGAGATCCAGCTCCATGGACATAGCAATGGACATGACCATTGGCTTTATGTGAGGAGTTGGGCTCTTTTTCCTACTTATCCCCTTCCTGAAGAGTACCCAGTGTCACCAGCATCTGAGAATGAATGGGACAAACCACAGGTGAGGAGAACCTTGGTTCACACACACTGGATCAGCAGTCCGTTGTTCATGGCTGTTGCTTTCAAATTTTCTAAATTAAAAAAAAAAAACAGTAACAGAATATAATCTTTTGTTTTAGTCTCAGATATGAGATATGGGGCTGCTTCAAAATATCCACAGCAGCTGAGTATGACTTGCCTGATGTTCAAGACAGGGCACGATTTTGCTAGAAGATGATAGTTTCTCTGTTCTGGTAGCTTTAGTGATTCTGGGGATGTTTCAGAGACTACATAAATGCTAGTTCCTGGGAGACATGGTGGGTTGTCCTTTGATGTTGGTTTTTATTGCTTGCTTGTGTTTGTACTTTGATCAGCAGTTATGTGGACAGAAGACAGAAGAAATAGAAATAGGATATATTGACAGTGAAGATGAAATATCCCCAAGGAACTCAACCCCCGCCCCACAATCAGCAGAAAGTATTCTAATAATGACTATCCATGTCCCCTCTATGGTTTTCTCCCCCTTACTATCAACTGTTAGGGGATAGAATGGGTGGAAGGAAAAGGGTGGAAAAGATTGGAAGAAAGACAAAGAAAGTAGCTTATGTTTAGCTACAGACATTAAGAGGAAATCTCTAGAAAGAGTCTGATGGGATTGACAGGCAGGGCAGAGGTGAGAGTGGTCCTGAGGTGTCTTCAGGAAGCTCACAGACCAACTGTACATGGTGACAGAGAGGCCACTAAGGATGAGTGAGGCTCCATGAACAGACTGCATTTCAGAGTTGGGGGAGGAACAGGAGAAGCTCAGAGGAGACCATCAGTCCTCTGTTCAGGGGCTTCTTTTGATTGTACTGAGCTGATGGGAAGCAGGTGATGAGACCAAGGGCCTCAGGTCAGGGCTTCAGTCTCCTCAGCTCTGAGAAAGCAGGTATCACCTGACATCCCAGACACAGCTGCAGAGCTCAGCCTTGGGTAGGTGCTTGTGGGATGAACACTAACTATGGATATCTGTGGTAACTGTCCCATAGACAGTGCCTTCTTCTGTTTTTCCTACAAGATGACAAGGAAATGTGTTTATGCACAGTATGAGTGTGTCAAGGATGGATGAGAGAAAACTTCCTGGAAAATGCAGATTTCATGTATTTGAGGACCAAAGAGAGCAGGAAGCTTATCTATAAGAAAAAGGAAGAAAGGTCTCTAGCTCATTTGTGTTGTTTCTAACTGGCAGGATGTGAAGAGGGGGCAGAAGAATACGAGTAAGAAAACTGCTACTGGAAAAGGGAGGCTTATGCTTTCCTGAGGAGAGAAATTCCCTCTGGCTTAGCCTTTAGTGAAGAGGACATGGTATGCAAGAAAGATGTGGTGGCTTCTGGGAATGAAAATCATAGAACCCCCAGGTTTTGGGATAGAAAGGAGCTGTGGTTGGCCTGGGATGGGTGCTACAAATGGGAGTGTTGTTCAAGGCACTAGAGTGATGCTGTGACCCTGGATGGGGGGACCCAGGTTCACATGACAACAGGTAGCTTCAACCTCTCAAATGCATTCCTCTTTCAGATCCTGTGGCTATTAAAATGTTGTAAGTGAAATTATAAAGGTTGAGGTAGGGGCAAGAAAAGTGTACATGGAGAGATGAGGCCCCTCCATTCCCCTTGCTCAGGTTCAGTTCTCTGTTCTTGTGTTATGGTGCTTGAGTATTAGAGTCCTAGCATGGGCAGTCACAAGAGGATGCCTCACACCTGTGTGTTCTCATTTCTTATCTTGATCCTACTTAACTATCTCCAGGTTGCACGGATGGAGGAAAAGAGAAGGAAGAGACCAAGACTATATCACAACCTATGGAAATGTAAGAATCTTTGTCCTATGGAATTTTCATACCAGATGTGGGCTCAGGGTCTGGGCATCTTCATTCTGAATATACTAAGCAGGGTGGGATTCCAAGGCATCTTTGTTGGATGTGAGGCTAAGGGGCATAGGATATGTAGGCAATGGAGGTACCATATTAACACAGACGGATGGGCCTCTTGATCCTCTGATTGGGGCTGATGCTTTTGCCTCCTGTATTTGGCAGTCCCAACAAGAAACGTTACCTGGACTTCACACGACAACCCATTGAGAACCTCAGACAGAAAAAGGATCCTCTTCCTCTCTCACAGCTGTCATGGAGGATCCTTCACAAAACACTGTTAGTCTATTTTTCTCCGTACATTCTCTACTGACTCTGAATAAGCTATGGCTACTGCCCATGAGCTCAGAAGACCTTCCTTGGGAAGACGTAAATCTGTGAGGTTTACTGATGACAGTGACCCTGAGAAAGCTCCATCCCAGGCAAAATGACTTCCATAGCATTCCCAGTATCAGCCATTACCTCACCAAATTGTGACACCAAACTTGGAAGGTGAGAAACAAATCCAAGGAAACAAAATCCTCCCAAGATCCACTCCAAAACAAACACAGGAAGCTCCATCCCAGGCTAAAAGACTTCCACAGCATTCCCAGTATCAGCCATTACCTCACCAACTTGTGACACCAAACTTGGAAGGTGAGAAACAAATCCAAGAAAAAAAAATCCTCCCAAGATCCACTCCAAAACAAACACAGGAAGCTCCATTCCAGGCTAAAAGACTTCCTCAGCATTCCCAGTACCAGCCATTACCTCACCAACTTGTAACACCAAACTTGGTAGGTGAGAAAAAAATCCAAGAAAAAAAAATCCTCCCAAAATCTACTCCAAAACAAACACAGGAAGCTCAATCCCAGGCTAAAGGACTTCCACAGCATTCCCAGTATCAGCCATTACCTCACCAACTTGTGACACCAAACTTGGTAGATGAGAAACAAATCAAAGAAAACAATATCCTCCCAAAATCTACTCCAAAACAAACACACGAAGATCCATCCCAGGCTAAAGGACTTTCGCAGCATTCCCAGTATTAGCCACTACCTCACTAACCTGTGAAACCAAACTTGGAAGGTGAGAAACAAATCCAAGAAAACAAAATACTCCCAAGATCCACTCAAAAACAAACACAGGAGCTCCATCCCAGGCTAAAAGACTTCCACAGCATTCCCATTATCAGCCATTACCTCACCAACTTGTGACACCAAACTTAGAAGATGAGAAACAAATCCAAGAAAACAAAATCCTCCCAAGATTCACTCGAAAACAAACACAGGAAGCTCCATTCCAGGCTAAAAGACATCCACAGCATTCCTAGTGTCAGCCATTACCTCACCAACTTGTGAAACCAAACTTGGTAGGTGAGAAACAAATCCAAGAAAAAAAAATCCTCCCAAGATCCACTCCAAAACAAACATAGGAAGCTCCATCCCAGGCTAAAGGACTTCCACAGCATTCCCAGTATCAGCCATTACCTCAGCACTTGTGACACCAAACTTAGAAGATGAGAAACAAGTCCAAGAAAACAAAATCCTCCCAAGATCCACTCCAAAACAAACACAGGAAGCTCCATGCCAGGCTAAAGAACTTCCACAGCATTCCCAGTATCAGCCATTACCTCACCAACTTGTGACACCTAACTTGGTAGGTGAGAAACAAATCCAAGAAAACATAATCCTCCCAAAATCTACTCCAAAACAAACACAGGAAGTTCCATCCCAGGCTAAAGGACTTCCACAACATTCCCAGTATTAGCCAGAACCTCACTAACCTGTGAAACCAAACTTGAAAGGTGAGAAACAAATCCAAGAAAACAAAATCCTCCCAAGATATACTCCAAAACAAATATAGGAAGCTCCATCCCAGGCTAAAGGAATTCCACAGCATTCCCAGTATCAGCCATTACCTCACCAACTTGTGACACCAAACATGGTAGGTGAGAAAAAAGTCCAAGAAAACAAAATCCTCCCAAGATCCACTCCAAAACAAACACAGGAAGCCCCATCCCAGGCTAAAAGACTTCCACAGCATTCCCAGTATCAGCCATTACCTCACCAACTTGTGACACCAAACTTGGAAGGTGAGAAACAAATCCAAGAAAACAAAATCCTCCCAAGATCCACTCCAAAACAAACACAGGAAGCTCCATCCCAGGCTAAAGGACTTCCACAGCATTCCCAGTATCAGCCATTACCTCACCAACTTGTGAGACCAAACTTGGAAGGTGAGAAACAAATCCAAGAAAACAAAATCCTCCCAAGATCTACTCCAAAACAAACATAAAAGCTCCATCCCAGGCTAAAGGACTTCCACAGCATTCCCAGTATCATCCATTACCTCACCAACTTGTAACACCAAACTTGGAAGGTGAGAAACAAATCCAAGAAAACAAAATCCTCAAAAGATCCACTAAAAAAGAAACACAGGAAGCTCGATTCCAGGCTAAAAGACTTCCACAGAATTCCTAGTGTCAGCCATTACCTCACCAACTTGTGACACCAAACTTGTTAGGTGAGAAACAAATCCAAGAAAACAAAATCGCCCAAGATCTACTCCAAAACAAACATAGGAAGCTCCATCCCAGGCTAAAGGACTTCCACAGCAACCCAGTATCATCCATTACCTCACCAACTTGTAACACCAAACTTGGAAGGTGAGAAACAAATCCAAGAAAATGAAATCCTCCCAAGATCCACTCCAAAACAAACACAGGAAGCTCCACCCAGGCTAAAGGACTTCCCCAGCATTCCCAGTATCAGCCATTACCTCAGCTACTTATGACACTAAACTTGGAAGGTGAGAAACAAATCCAAGAAAACAAAATCCACCCAAGATCCACTCCAAAAGAAACACAGGAAGCTACATCCCAGGCTAAAGGACCTCCACAGCATTCCCTGTATCATCCATTACCTCACCAACTTGTGACACCAAACTTGGTAGGTGAGAAGCAAATCCAAGAAAATAAAATCCTCCCAAGATCCACTCCACAACAAACACAGGAAGCTCCATCCCAGGCTAAAAGACTTCCACAGCATTCCCAGTATCAGCCATTACCTCACCAACTTGTGACACCAAACTTGGAAGGTTAGAAACAAATCCAAAAAAACAAAATCCTCCCAAGATCCACTCCAAAAGAAACACAGGAAGCTCCATTCCAGACTAAAAGACCTCCACAGCATTGCTAGTGTCAGCCATTACCTCACCAACTTGTGACACCAAACTTGGAAGGTGAGAAAGAAATCCAAGAAAACAAAATCCTCCCAAGATGTACTCCAAAACAAACATAAGAAGCTCCATCCCAGGCTAAAGGACTTCCCCAGCATTCCCAGTATCAGCCATTACCTCACCAACTTATGACACCAAACTTGGAAGGTGAGAAACAAATCCAAGAAAAAAAAATCCTCCCAAAATCTACTCAAAAACAAACACAGGAAGTTCAATCCCAGGCTAAAGGACTTCCACAGCATTCCCAGTATCAGCCATTACCTCACCAACTTGTGACACCAAACTTGGTAGGTGAGAAACAAATCCTAGAAAACAATGTCCTCCCAAAATCTACTCCAAAACAAACACACGAAGATCCATCCCAGTCTAAAGGACTTCCGAAGCATTCCCTTTATTAGCCACTACCTCTCTAACCTGTGAAACCAAACTTGGAAGGTGAGAAAAAAGTCCAAGAAAACAAAATCCTCCCAAGATCCACTCCAAAAAACACAGGAAGCCCCATCCCAGGCTAAAGGACTTCCACAGCATTCCCAGTATCACCCATTACCTCACCAACTTGTGACACCAAACTTAGAGGTGAGAAACAAGTCCAAGAAAACAAAATCCTCCCAAGATCCACTCCAAAACAAACACAGGAAGCTCCATCCCAGGCTAAAGGACTTCCACAGCATTCCCAGTATGAGCCATTACCTCACCAACTTGTGAGACCAAACTTGTTAGGTGAGAAACAAATCCAAGAAAACAAAATCGCCCAAGATCTACTCCAAAACAAACATAGGAAGCTCCATCCCAGTCTAAAGAACTTCCACAGCAACCCAGTATCATCCATTACCTCACCAACTTGTGACACCAAACTTAGAGGTGAGAAACAAGTCCAAGAAAACAAAATCCTCCCAAGATCCACTCCAAAACAAAAACAGGAAGCTCCATTTCAGGCTAAAAAACTTCCACAGCATTCCCAGTATCAGCCATTACCTCACCAACTTGTGACACCAAACTTGGAAGGTGAGAAACAAATCCAAGAAAACGAAATCCTCCCAAGATCCACTCCAAAACAAACACAGGAAGCTCCATCCCAGGCTAAAGGACTTCCCCAGCATTCCCAGTATCAGCCATTACCTCACCAACTTATGACACCAAACTTGGTAGGTGAGAAACAAATCCAAGAAAACAAAATCCTCGAAAGATCCACTCCAAAACAAACACAGGAAGCTCCATTTCAGGCTAAAAAACTTCCACAGCATTCCCATTATCAGCCATTACCTCACCAACCTCTGACACCAAACTTGGAAGGTGAGAAACAAATCCAAGAAAACGAAATCCTCCCAAGATCCACTCCAAAACAAACACAGGAAGCTCCATCCCAGGCTAAAGGAATTCCCCAGCATTCCCAGTATCAGCCATTACCTCACCAACTTATGACACCAAACTTGGAAGGTGAGAAACAAATCCAAGAAAACAAAATCCACCCAAGATCCACTCCAAAAGAAACACAGGAAGCTACATCCCAGGCTAAAGGACTTCCACAGCATTCCCAGTATCATCCATTACCTCACCAACTTGTGACACCAAACTTCGTAGGTGAGAAATAAATCCAAGAAAATAAAATCCTCCCAAGATCCACTCCAGAAGAAACACAGGAAGCTCCATTCCAGACTAAAACACCTCCACAGCATTCTTAGTGTCAGCCATTACCTCACCAACTTGTGACAACAAACTTGGTAGGTGAGAAACAAATCCAAGAAAACAAAATCCTCCCAAGATCTACTCCAAAACAAACAGGAAGCTCGATCCCAGGCTAAAGGAATTCCACAGCATTCCCAGAATCAGCCATTACCTCACCAACTTTTGACACCAAACTTAGAAAATGAGAAACAAGTCCAAGAAAACAAAATCCTCCCAAGATCCACTCCAAAACAAACACAGGAAACTCAATCCCAGGCTAAATGACTTCCACAGCATTCCCAGTATCAGCCATTACCTCACCAACTTGTGACACCAAACTTGGTAGGTGAGAAACAAATCCAAGAAAACAAAATCCTCCCAGATCCACTCCAGAACAAACAAACAAAGTTCCATCCCAGGCTAAAGGACTTCCACAGCATTCCCAGTATCAGCCATTACCTCACCAACTTGTGACACCACAATTAGAAGATGAGAAACAAGTCCAAGAAAACAAAATCCTCCCAAGATCCACTCCAAAACAAACACAGGAAGCTCCATCCCAGGCTAAAGGACTTCCACAGCATTCCCAGTATCATCCATTATCTCACCAACTTGTAACAGCAAACTTAGAAGGTGAGAAACAAATCCAAGAAAACAAAATCCTCGAAGGATCCACTCCAAAAGAAACACAGGAAGCTCCATTCCAGGCTAAAAGACTTCCACAGCATTCCTAGTGTCAGCCATTATATCACCAACTTGTGACACCAAACTTGTTAGGTGAGAATCAAATCCAAGAAAACAAAATCGCCCAAGATCTACTCCAAAACAAACATAGGAAGCTCCATCCCAGGCTAAAGGACTTCCACAGCAACCCAGTATCATCCATTACCTCACCAACTTGTGAGACCAAACTTGGAAGGTGAGAAATAAATCCAAGAAAACAAAATCCTCCCAAGATCTACTCCAAAACAAACATAAAAGCTCCATCCCAGGCTAAAGGACTTCCACAGCATTCCCAGTATCATCCATTACCTCACCAACTTGTAACACCAAACTTGGAAGATGAGAAACAAATCTTAGAAAACAAAATCCTCGAAAGATCCACTCCAAAAGAAACAAAGGAAGCTCCATTCCAGGCTAAAAGACTTCCACAGCATTCCTAGTGTCAGCCATTACCTCCCAACTTGTGACACCAAATTGGAAGGTGAGAAACAAATCCAAGAAAACAAAATCCTCCCAAGATCCACTCCAAAACAAACACAGGAATCTCCATTCCAGGCTAAAAGACTTCCTCAGCATTCCCAGTACCAGCCATTACCTCACCAACTTGAAACACCAAACTTGGTAGGTGAGAAACAAATCCAATAAAAAAAAATCCTCCCAAAATCTACTCCAAAAGAAACACAGGAAGTTCAATCCCAGGTAAAGGACTTCCACAGCATTCCCAGTTTCAACCATTACCTCACCAACTTCTGACACCAAACTTGGTAGGTGAGAAACAAATCCAAGAAAACAATATCCTCCCAAAATCTAATCCAAAACAAACACACGAAGATCCATCCCAGGCTAAAGGACTTGCGAAGCATTCCCTGTATTAGCCACTACCTCTCTAACCTGTGAAACCAAACTTGGAAGGTGAGAAACAAATCCAAGAAAACAAAATACTCCCATGATCCACTCAAAAACAAACACAGGAAGCTACATCCCAGGCTAAAAGACTTCCACAGCATTCCCATTATCAGCCATTACCTCACCAACTTGTGAAACCAAACTTAGAAGATGAGAAACAAATCCAAGAAAACAAAATCCTCCCAAGATCTACTCCAAAACAAACATAAAAGCTCCATCCCAGGATAAAGGACTTCCACAGCATTCCAAGTATCATCCATTACCTCACCAACTTGTAACACCAAACTTGGAAGGTGAGAAACAAACCCAAGAAAACAAAATCCTTGCAAGATCCACTCCAAAAGAAACACAGGAAGCTCCATTCCAGGCTAAAAGACTTCCACAGCATTCCTAGTGTCAGCCATTACCTCACCAACTTGTGACACCAAACTTGTTAGGTGAGAAACAAATCCAAGAAAACAAAATTGCCCAAGATCTTCTCCAAAACAAACATAAGAAGCTCCATCCCAGGCTAAAGGACTTCCACAGCAACCCAGTATCATCCATTACCTCACCAACTTGTGACACCAAACTTAGAGGTGAGAAACAAGTCCAAGAAAACAAAATCCTCCCAAGATCCACTCCAAAACAAACACAGGAAGCTCCATTACAGGCGAAAAAACTTCCACAGCATTCCCATTATCAGCCATTACCTCACCAACTTGTGACACCAAACTTGGAAGGTGAGAAACAAATCCAAGAAAACGAAATCCTCCCAAGATCCACTCCAAAAGAAACACAGGAAGCTATATCCCAGGCTAAAGGACTTCCACAGCATTCCCAGTATCATCCATTACCTCACCAACTTGTGACACCAAACTTCGTAGGTGAGAAACAAATCCAAGAAAACAAAATCCTCCCAAGATCCACTCCAAAAGAAACACAGGAAGCTCCATTCCAGACTAAAAGACATCCACAGCATTCCTAGTGTCAGCCATTACCTCACGAACTTGTGACACCAAACTTGGTAGGTGAGAAACAAATCCAAGAAAACAAAATCCTCCCAAGATCTACTCCAAAACAAACATAGGAAGCCCCATCCCAGGCTAAAGGAATTCCACAACATTCCCAGTATCAGCCATTACCTCACCAACTTGTGAGACCAAACTTGAAAGGTGAGAAACAAATCCAAGAAAACAAAATCGCCCAAGATCTACTCCAAAACAAACATAGGAAGCTCCATCCCAGTCTAAAGAACTTCCACAGCAACCCAGTATCATCCATTACCTCACCAACTTGTGACACCAAACTGAGAGGTGAGAAACAAGTCCAAGAAAACAAAATCCTCCCAAGATCCACTCCAAAACAAACACAGAAAGCTCCATTTCAGGCTAAAAAACTTCCACAGCATTCCCAGTATCAGCCATTACCTCACCAACTTCTGACACCAAACTTGGAAGGTGAGAAACAAATCCAAGAAAACAAAATCCTCCCAAGATCCACTCCAAAACAAACACAGGAAGCTCCATCCCAGGCTAAAGGACTTCCCCAGCATTCCCAGTATCAGCCATTACCTCACCAACTTATGACACCAAACTTGGAAGGTGAGAAACAAATCCAAGAAAACAAAATCCACCCAAGATCCACTCCAAAAGAAACACAGGAAGCTACATCCCAGGCTAAAGGACTTCCACAGCATTCCCAGTATCATCTATTACCTCACCAACTTCTGACACCAAACTTCGTAGGTGAGAAACAAATCCAAGAAAATAAAATCCTCCCAAGATCCACTCCAAAACAAACACAGTAAGCTCCATCCCAGGCTAAAGGACTTCCACAGCATTCCCAGTATCTGCCATTACCTCACCAATTTGCGAGACCAAACTTGGAAGGTGAGAAACAAATCCAATAAAACAAAATCCTCCCAAGATCTACTCCAAAACAAACATAGGAAGCTCCATCCCAGGCTAAAGGACTTCCACAGCAACCCAGTCTAATCCATTACCTCACCAACTTGTGACACCAAACTTAGAAGGTGAGAAACAAGTCCAAGAAAACAAAATCCTCCCAAGATCCACTCCAAAGCAAACACAGGAAGCTCCATTTCAGGCTTAAAAATTTCCACAGCATTCCCAGTATCAGCCATTACCTCACCAACTTGTGACAACAAACTTGGAAGGTGAGAAACAAATCCAAGAAAACAAAATCCTCCCAAGATCTACTCCAAAACAAACATAGGAAGCTCCATCCCAGGCTAAAAGACTTCCACAGCATTCCCAGTACCATCCATTACCTCACCTACTTGTGACACCAAACTTGGTAGGTGAGAAACAAGTCCAAGAAAACAAATTCCTCCCAAGATCCACTCCAAAAGAAACACAGGAATCCCCATCCCAGGCTAAAGGACTTCCACAGCATTCCCAGTATAAGCCACTACCTCACCAACTTGTGACACCAAACTTGGTAGGTGAGAAACATATCCAAGAAAACAAAATCCTCCCAAGATCTACTCCAAAACAAACATAGGACGCTCCATCCCAGGTAAAGGACTTCCACAGCAACCCAGTATAATCCATTACCTCACCAACTTGTGACACCAAACTTAAAAGGTGAGAAACAAATCCAAGAAAACAAAATCCTTAAAATATCCACTCCAAAAGAAACACAGGAAGCTCCATTCCAGGCTAAAAGACTTCCACAGCGTTCCTAGATCACACACACATACTGGATAAACACAGAGATTGGACAATATATATATATATTTTTTTTTTTTTTTTTCCTCTTGGGACCCAAAACAGGAATCCTTTGATCCAATACAGCAGGAGAAGAGACTGTCATCCCAATCGCTTGAGTTGAGGTGGGTTATGGTTGTTATTATCTAGGGTTGTAGAGGGTTTGTTTGAATTATATTATATTAATAGAAATTTAAGGGTTTTGTTTAATTATTGTATTCTCTATTGAAAGAAATGTAAGGTTTTTGTTTAGTCATTTTATATCCATAGAGATTTAAGCTTGTTTTCTTAGCCTATTTTGTGACTGTATTGTATATAAAAAGTACTTTAATAAAATGTGATGTTTCTTATATCTATTATGAATAAATTGTTAATATTGGTGTAAAAGACAATTCTTTTTTATTTAAGTTTTATTGCATTATGATGAGAAAAGATACATAATTTCAATTTATCCAAATATGTTAACATTAAAAACATATTGTGAGTAAATAGACTTACATCACATTCTTCTTTCCTTTTGTACCCCAATTCCTCCCGGAGAGTTCCCCTTTCAAAACTTGCAAAACCTTTCGTTTTTTACGCTATTCTTTAAAATTCATAAAATGTTGCAACAATAAAATGAGTATTATAAAAGTTGTTGGGTTTTTGTTTTTTGTTTTTTGTTTTTTGGTTTTTTTTCCAAGACAGGGTTTCCTTTGTGTAGCCCTGGCTGTCCTGGAACTCACTTTGTAGACCAGGTTGGTCTCAAACTCAGAAATCCTCCTGCCTCTGCCTCTCGAGTGCTGGGATTAAAGTCATGAGCCAACACGCCCAGCTATAAAAGTTGTTTGATAGAAAACAACAATCAATTGAACAATCTTATGTAGCTGTTTGTGTACAGCAATACTGAAAATACATACGTTTTTCTCAATATAAAATTTAAATAACTCCAAATATAATAATATGTCACTATTAGTTTTTGTAATGATCATAAATAGATAAAGTCTTTCTGTTTGTTTTGTTTTGTTTTTAGTAGAGTTTAAAATCTTGCCTCTTACTGTGGTACAAACACAAAATAACAGTTTTTTGAGATTGAAGTTCATTGTAATAAGGCTGTACTTGAATGACCCTCACATCACCAAAGGATTTACCTCCATAGTAGATAAGCTAAGATTTGACAGTTCTGCTGCGCTAAGGAACTGTAGACACAATTTTTGCATACAGATTTCCTGTTACAGTCAAAGCTATTTGACTTGAATGATTGTCGTCATTCTCAGCCCACAGGGAACAGGTTACATTCATTTAAGAAATGATGTATGAGCCAGGCAGTGGTGGTGCACACCTTTAATCCCAGCACTTGGGAGGCAGAGGCAGGCAGATTTATGAGTTCAAGGCCTACATGGTCTACAGAGTGAGTTCTAGGACAGCCAGGGCTATATAGAGAGATCCCGTCTCAAAAAAACCAAAAAAAGGAAAGAAAAGAAAAGAAAGAAATGGTGTGTATATTAAGATGGTCTAGCCATCAAGTCATTCATCAACTGTTTCAATGAACAATGGTTCTGCTTGGAAGGTGGCACAGATGTTAGGTGAGGGTAAGATTCTGGTTCATTGGCTGTGATCATGTTGAAAAGCATACATCTCAGGAAAAGAGTAACTTATAAAGTCCTCTTCTGGGGTTGGGGATTTAGTTAAGTGGTAGAGCACTTGCCTAGCAAGCACAAAGCCCTGGGTTTGGTCCTCAGCTCTGGAAAAAAAAAAAGACAAAATAAAGTCCTCATTTTCAAAACTGATTAAATAATTTTAAATATCAAGCAAAGCCTTCAGTCTCATTCTTTGCTGTTCTCTTACAAGCCATCTCCCAAATTAATTGTCTATGTATCTGTTGGCTGTATAAATAGTTTGAAATATGTAAGGTGTTCTGGAAATCATAGTATAGTGTAAAAACATCAGACAAACAGTCCTCCTAATAGAGAGGCTGAGATAAGAGAAGCATGATTTCAAGATCATTATGTACAAAGAAGCAGAAAGTGTATATGGCTGGTATAATATTGGACCTATTCCTCACCATTACCAAATTAGAGAGACCATGAGATGACAGCCAACAAATTTCTAATTCCTCCTGTTTTTGAATTTCAATCAATTAGGATATGTTGGTAATATTAATTTTCATATTAAGAGATATTAAGGAAAAGTGGTTGTTACTTCCTGTTAATTTTCTTGTTAGAGGTGGAATTATGTTTGTGTGGGTTTGTTGAAAGATTACTTTCTTGCTTCTTCTAGGGTGTAGTTTCACTCCTTGTGTTGGTGTTTTCCATCTATTACCCTTTGTAGGGCTGGATTTGTGGAAAGATAATGTGTAAAATTGGTTTTGTCATGGAATATCTTGTTTTCTCCATCTATGTTGATTGAGAGTTTTACTGGGTATAGTAGCTGACATTTGTGTTCTCTTAGGGTCTGTATGACATCTGTCCAGGATCACCTAGCTTTCATAGTCTCTGGTGAGAAGTCTGGTGTAATTCTGATAGGTCTACCATTCTATGTTACTTGACCTTTTTCCTTAATGTTTTTAACATTCTTTCTTTGTTTAGTACATTTGGTGTTTTGATTATTAAGTGACAGGTGGGATTTTTTTTATCGTTCAGTCTATTTGGAGTTCTGTAGGCTTCTTGTATGACCATGAGCATCTCTTTCTTTAGGGTAAGGGAAGTTTTCTTCTTTAATTTTGTTCTAGATATTTACTGGCCCTTCAAGTTAGGAAATCTCTCTGTTCTATACCTATTATCCTTAGGTTTCGTCTTCTCATTGTGTCCTGAATTTCCTGGATGTTTTGGATTAGGATCTTTTTGGATTTTGCATTTTCTTTCACTGTTGTGTCAATGTTTTCTATGGTATCTTCGGCACCTGAGATTCTTTCTTCTTGTATTCTGTTGGTGATGCTTGCATCTATGACTCCTGATCTCTTCCCTAGGATTTCTAATTTCTGGGTTGTCTCCCTTTGTGATTTCTTTATTGTTTTTACTTCCATTTCTAGATCCTGGATGGTTTTGTTCCTTCCCTTTGCCTGTTTGATTGTGTTTGCCTCTAACTCTTTAAGGGATTTTTGTGTCTCCTCTTTAAGGGCTTCTAGCTGTTTTACCGTGTTCTCCTGTATTTATTTAAGGGAGTTATTTATGTCCTTCTTAATGTCCTCTATCATCATCATGAAAAGTGATTTTATATCTGAGTCTTGCCTTGCCAGTGTGTTGGGGTATCCAGGACTTGTTATGGTGGGAGAATTGGCTTCTGATGATTCCAGGTAACCTTGGTTTCTGTTGCTTATGTTCTTATGCTTGCCTCCTACCATCTGATTATCTCTAGTGCTACCTGTCCTTGCAAGTTCTGACTGGAGCCTCTCCTTCTTGTGATCCTGGTTGTGTCAGAACTCCTCAGCATCAAGCTGTCTCTGTGATCCTGTGATTTTGGGAACCTGTGATCCTGGATATGTCCGAGCTCCTGGGAGTCAAGCTGCCTTTGGGACCTTGAGATCCTGGTGTGTCCAAGCTCCTGTGATCCTGTGATCCTCTGATCCTGGGTATGTTGAGTGCCTGGGAGTGGAGCTTCCTCTGGGTGTTGTGGGGCTGACCCAAAGGACAATTCTTAAACAGAAGCAGGGATACAATGAGGAAGATTAAGTTTTCTTAAGAAAATATTTGCATTGGATGGTGTTTTGCTGGGGCAAAGACATGAAGGAACAGTGCCTTGAAGGAGACACAGGTGAAAGGATGTTTTGCTAAAGCAAGGACATGAAAGGACACTTGATGAGTGATTCTTTGCTAACAACACACTTCCACCTTACATTTCTTCCTTGAGCTCCATTTGTCAGGACTCCATGGAGAGAAACTCTCCACAAAATTTCTGGTGGTGTGCTGTGCTGCATTTTCTTGCTTATTGGAGGACTTGAGCCAATTGGCAGTGATGTCAGCTGAGACAGACTCAAGAGCTGAGGCAAGACACATGGTGAGGCAAAGCCCAGGGAGCACATGTGATGTTTGGAAGGAATGTAAATAGGACACATTGGACTGTGCTTCTGCAGCTAAACTCTTCTTGGTCTTGTGTCTTCACTGACCTTGTCTCAATCCAGAGAGGCTCAGGTGTTCCTGGCATACGTTCTGATCCCAAATCCCTCCTGCTGACTCATTGAGATTCTACTGAGGCCTAGCACCACCTGCTAGTCTGTGCTACCACTGCTGCTCTCCTGACAATACTGAACTGGTCTGTCATGTACCTGTGAAGTGTCTGTGAGTTGATGGAGAGTCTACTGCTTACCAGTGAACTGAACTGCTGACTTGTCTTCTTCCTTTTCAGTTTGTATCTTCTTGATCTTTTTCAGTTGTCTTTTTGTCTTTTTTTGTCTTTTTGCTTGAGCTTCAAGTACTACGTTGGTTAGATAGGGAGTGAGTGGGCAGCCTTGTCTCTGATTTTAGTAGAATGCTTAAGTTATTCTTCATTTAACTAATATTGGCTATGGGCTTGCTGTATATTTCCCTATGTGTAGTTATGCACTTTGTATCCTTTTTGTCTCCATTAACATGTAGTTTGTTAGACTTTGTCAAAGGTGTTTTCAGCAACTGATGAGATGTTCCTGTCGGTGTTTTTCCTTTCAGTGTTTTCTTTTTTAATTTTCTTTATTTACATTTCAAATGTTATCCCCTATCCTGGTTTCCTCCCATCCCAGAAACCTCCTATCCTATCTTCCTTCACCCTGTTTCTATGAGGGTGTTCCTCCACTTTACCTACCCACTCCTACCTCCCTGCCCTAGATTCTCCTACACTTGGGCATCTATCTAGCCTTCATAAGACCAAGGACCTTTCCTCCCATTGATGCCTGACAAAGCCAGCCTCTGCTACATATGCAGCTGGAGCCATGTGTACTCGTTGGTCGATGGCTTAGTTCCTGGGAGTTCTAGGGGAGTCTGGTTGGTTGATATTGTTGTTCTTCCTATGGGGTTGCAAACCCTTCAACTCCTTGAGTCCTTTCTCTAACTCCTCTATTGAGGACCTTGCACACAGTCCAATGGTTGGCTGCAAGCATCCACTTCTGTATTTATAAGACTCTGGCAGGTCCTCTCAGGAGACAGCTATATCAGGCTCCTGTCAGCATGCACTTCTTGGCATCCACAATAGTGCCTTGATTTGGTAACTGTATATGGGGTGAATCCCCAGGTGGGACAGTCTCTGGGTGGCATTTCCTTCAGTCTCTGCTCTACACTTTATATCCATATTTGCTCCTGTGAGTATTTTGTTCTCCTTATAAAAAGGACTGAAGCACCCACACTTTGGTCTTCCTTCAACTTGAGCTTCATGTGGTTTGTGAATTGGATCTTGGGTATTTGGAGCATTTGGGCTAGTATCGACTTATCAGGGAGTTTATACCATGTGTGTTCTTTTGTGAATGGCTTGCTATATACGGTCTTCATTATATTTAGATATATACCTTATGCCCCTGATGTCTCCCTTAACATGAACTATTGTTGGATTTTGTCAAAGTTTTTTTTTTTTCCAGCATCTAATGAGATTATCCTTGTGGAGTGTTTTTCCTTTCAGTGTTTTTATATGGTAGATTACTTTGATGGAATTTCATGTATTGAACCACCCTGCACCCCTTGGATCAAGACTACTTGATCATGGTGGATGGAACCTTTGATATGTAGTTAGATCCATTTTGCCTGTATTTTATTGAATATTTTTTACAACAATTTTCATAAATGTAACTTGTGAGAAATTATCTATGTTGAGTCTTTCGTGGGTTAGGTGTTAGTGTGATTGTGGCCTCATAAAATGAGTTTTGCAATGTTTCTTCTGTCTCTATATTCTTGAGTAGTTTAAGGGGTATTGATGTTAGCTGTTCTTTGAAAGTCTAGTAGAATTCTATGTGAAAACCATCTGGCCCTGGGCTAGTTTTGGTTGAGACTTTTAATGGCTGTGTTTATTTCCTTAGGAGTTTTTTGGTACTCTTTGAATTGTTTACCTGGTCTTGATTTAACTGTGGTAAATGGTATGTTTAGAAAACCATCCATTTCAAATAGATTTTAAAATATTTTGGCATTCAGGCTTTTGAAGTTTGACTAGTGATTCTTCAGATTTCCTCAGTGTCTGTTGATATGTCCTTTTTAAAATTTCTGATTTTCTTGATTTGTGTACTGTCTTCTGCCTTTTCCTTAATTTAGCTAAAGGTTTGTATTTCTTGTTGCGTTTATCAAAAAAAAAAAAAAAGCAGTGCTTGGTTTCACTCGTTCTTTATACTGTTCTATTTATTTTATTGTGGTTATTCATTTTAGTCGAGAGTTTGATTATTTCTTACTGTGTATTTCTCTTATATTTGCTTCTTTTTGTTCTAGAGCTTTAAGGTGTGCTTTTAAGTTGCTAGCAGGAGATCTCTCCAATTCCTTTTTTAAATTTTATTTTATTAGATATTTTCTTTATTTACATTTTAAAAGCTATCCGGAAAGTTCCCTATACCCACCCCCTGCCCTGCTCCCCTACCCACCCACTCCCAATTCTTGGCCCTGGCGTTCCCCTGTACTGGGGCATATAAAATTTGTAAGATCTGGGGGCCCCTCTTCCCAATGAAGGCTGACTAGGCCATCTTCTGCTACATATGCAGGTAGAGATACAAGCTCTGGGGGAACTGGTTAGTTCATATTGTTGTTCCACCTTTGGGGTTGCAGAGCCCTTCAGCTCCTTGGTTACTTTCTCTAGCCCCTCCATTGGGGGCCCTGTGTTCCATCCTATTGATGACTGGGAGCATCCACTTCTGCATTTGCCAGGCACTGGCATAGCCTCCCATGAAACAGATATATAAGGGTCCCTTGAACAAAATCTTGCTGGCATATGCAATAATGTCTGGGTTTGGTGCCTGATTATGGGATGGATCCCTGGGTGGGGTAGTCTCTGGATGGTCCATCCTTTCATCTTAGGTCCAAACGTTGTCTCTGTATCTCCTTCCATGGGTATTTTGTTCCCTAGTCTAAGGAGGAGTGAAGTATCCACACACGTTGGTCTTCCTTATTCTTGATTTTCTTGTGTTTTGCAAATTATATCTTCGGTATTCTAAGTTTCTGGGCTAATATCCACTTATCAGTGAGTGCATATCAAGTGACTTCTTTTGTGATTGGGTTAACTCACTCAGGATGATATCCTCCAGACCCATCCCATTTGCCCAAGAATTTCATCAATTCATTGTTTTTAAGAGCTGAGTAGTTCTCCATTGTGTAATTGTAACACATTTTCTATATCCATTCCTCTCTTGAGGGGCATCTGGGTTCTTTCCAGCTTCTGGCTATTATAAATAGGGCTGCTATGAACATAGTGGAGCATGTGTCCTTACTACCAGTTGGAACATCTTCTGGATATATGCCCAAGAGAGGTATTGCTGGACCTTCTGGTCGTATTGTGTCCAATTTTCTGAGAAACCACCAGACTGTCTTCGAGAGTCATTGTACAAGCTTGCAATCCCACCAACAATGGAGGAGTGTTGCTCTTTCTCAACATCCTAGCCAGCATCTTCTGTCACCTGAATTTTTGATCTTAGCCATTCTGACTGGTGTGAGGTGGAATCTGAAGGTTGTTTTGATTTGCCTTTCCTTGAGGATTAAGGATGTTGAACATTTTTTCAGGTGCTTCTCAGCTAATTTGGTATATATCCATTGAGAATTCTTTGTTTAGCTCTGTACCCCATTTTTTAATGGAGTTATTTGAATTTCTGGAGTCCAGGTTCTTGAGCTATTTGTATATATTGGATATTAGTCCCCTATCAGATTTAGGATTGGTAAAGATCCTTTCCCAATCTGTTGGTGGCCTTTTTGTCTTATTGACAGTGTCTTTTGCCTTACAGAAGCTTTGCAATTTTATGAGGTCCCATTTGTTTATTCTCAATCTTACAGCACAAGCCATTGCTGTTCTATTCAGGAATTTTCCCACTGTGCCCCATATCTTCCAGGCTTTTCCCCACTTTCTCCTCAATAAGTTTCAGTGTCTCTGGTTTTATGTGGACTTCCTTGATCCACTTAGACTTGAGCTTTGTACAAGGAGATAAGAATGGATCAATTCACATTCTTCTACATGATAACTGCCAGTTGTGCCAGCACCATTTTTTGAAAATGCTGGGGTTTTTTTCCCCCCACTGGATGCTTTTAGCTCTCCTGTCAAAGATCAAGTGACCATAGGTGTGTGTATTCTTTTCTGGGTCTTAAGTTCTATTCATGGTACTGTTGCTGTACCAGTACCATGCAGTTTTTTTTTTTTTTTTTTTTTTTCACAATTGCTCTGTAGTACAGCTTGCGGTAAGGCGTGGTGATTCCACCAGAGGTTCTTTTACTGTTGAGAATACTTTTGGCATCCTACATTTTTTATTATTCCAGATGAATTTGCAAATTGCCCTTTCTAACACAGTGAAGAATTGAGTTGGAATTTTGATGGGGATTGCATTGAATCTGTAGATTGCTTTTGCCTCATAGCCATTTTGAGTATATTATTCCTGCCAATCAAAGAGCATGGGAGATCTTTCTATCTTTTAGATCTTCTTCAATTTCTTTCTTCAGAGACTTGAAGTTCTTATCATACAGAGCTTTCACTTCCTTAGTTAGAGTCACGCCAAGGTATTTTATATTTTTTGTGACTATTGTGAAGGGTGTTGTTTCCCTAATTTCTTTCTCAGCCCGTTTATTCTGTGTGTAGAGAAAGGCCATTGATTTGTTTGAGTTAATTTTATATCCAGCTACTGCAGTGAAGCTGTTTATTGGGTTTAGGAGTTGTCTGGTGGAATTTTTAGGGTCACTTATATATACTATCATATCATCTGTAAAAGCCTCACAGGCTTTCAAAGCACGCATCTCAAGCCCTTCCTTCCCACTCTGGAAAAGCACTGTTCTATCTTCACCCAAGAGCTGGTAGATTTGGTTTGTTTCTCTGGAACCATCAATAAAAAGAAGCAAACTTTTCCTGTTTTCCTCATTTTTTCCTATGAGAATGGCAATTTCTTGACAGCTCAGTAGCACACAGGCTGACTTGGCCAAATGGACTTATGAATGCATGCATTCGGACTGCATATTGCTACCAAAATGGAATGTGAGAATATGCTATGCACCTCAGGTTGAGAAATGACCAAGAAGTCAAGATCTAAAGGGTGATATATAATGTATATATATATCAATTCTATTATTCATAAAAACCTTGTTTAGTAATAAAAAATTGCTGTGTTTAAATATGAATATTAGAGTCTATATCTCATGGTTAGGGAACAGTAGTCTTTCTGAAAAGCAGGCGCCTTTTCTATTACAACTCCATGTCCTGGGCCTCATCTTCTGAGAAGTCAGACATAGAACTCTCTGATGCGCTGTCACCAGTGCCCTCTTCCTGTTCCTTCAGGGCCTCCTCCGTTGCATACTTCTGGATGTACTCTTTAATTTTCTGCTTGTACTCTTCTGGTAGGTGGAGGTACATGGCTGCAGAGTCACCATTGAGAGGATCTATGGGGTTAGGATAGGCCAGCAACTGGGGCAGGAAGGACTCAAATATATTGGTAAGATCATAGAGAGCTGTCCAAGTTTGATTAATTACATTTAGACAAACAGTTCCTTACGCTTCATCAATGTCAGGATGGAAATTTTTATTCATGAATCCTATAGATGGAGACTTAAAAGGGTACTTATCAGGAAGGTCCACTCTCACTTTAAACACCCCGCCTTCATATGGTATTCCTTGTGGTCCATAAAACTTGACAATGAATTCATTGAGTCCTCCTAGGATCTTAACCTCATGTTTGCTTTCAATGAGCTTGACTACTTCCATGTTCATCCGCCTCTTGCCAAGACTGGGGGATGACATGGTGTTGCCAATGCCACCTCAGCCTGTGGCCTCGCTGGTTCCTTGGCCGAGGTGACAACACTTGCGGTCCTGTTGGGTCTGCTCAGCTGCTGCTCCCTGCATGTGGGTACATCAGACACTGCCCCACCGAGTGGGGGTGGAGACCAAGGGCGCTAGCTCCTGTTGCCCTCCGACCTAGGCTCCACTGAGGCCAGGGCTGCTGCTGCTCCAAGCCATGCACTGCACCCTCCCACCTGTGCTAGCTCCTTCACCTGCCCACCTGCTTGCTTATGCTCTTGCCAGCTCTCAGCTGCTTCCTCCACAAGCTGACCGCTGGATTTTTTCTTAATTACAAATACCGGTGAGCTAAAAATCTTGAGCCTGTGATTGACCTGCCAACTGCAGTCAATGGAACACTGGCAGTTTAACTATAATTTTAAAGTTTCTTTTGCAATATTAGATCCTAACCATAACTTAGGAAACCAAAACCCAATTTTAAACAGTCCATACTCTTTAAAATCAACACCAAAAGCACTACTTTCACGTAACAAAGGTGCTTTTTATTTCGCTGCTAGTTCTTATACATGAATGCATGACAAAATATCTCATTAAAAAATAATGTTTTAAATCCTATCCTTTATAAGTTCAGTTTCTAGGATAAGAATTACACAAAATATTATTCCAATTTTGAAGTAACTTTAGAGACCTGCTTTCCTGGGTTGGCTCATGCCATGTGTGGTTGATTAAAATGACTCCAACCATGAGTTACCAGTTCTAAACTAACTTTCTTTTTACCAATGTTACATTTTTTATCACACCCAATAACTTACAAGGCAATACTCTATAACCAAGACATGCAGAACATTTTATACCTATAAAACTAGCCAGAAACAAAAATGAAGTAGCTACACACATCTTTTATATTTAGATCAAACAAAATTTTAATTTTTCTAGCAATAATTTCAAGAAAGGAGCACCTTGTTACCTCCTTAACCCAAAAATCACAATTGTAGAGTTTTTTTTTTTTTTTGAGATAGCTTATATCCAGTTTTTGCTAGCGCATCCCGGAAACAGGGGAAAACTGTTTTTCTGAAACCTATTCTCTCTCTTTCTCTTGTCACATGTAGATTTAGCATTCCTTCTTCTGGGAACCTTGGACAGCATCAATATACTTGAGCTAATCATTTTTTCTAGCACGTTGTTTTGTTGTTGTATTTGTTCTCTCTCTCTCCTGCTTCTCTTCCCTCTCTCCCTCTCTCCTTCCCCTCCCCCTTCTCCCCTGATGAAACTCTTGGCTGTGGACTCACCTGATGCAGTTCTTGGCTGCAGAAAAATGCCTATACAGAACTCCCTCATCCCAACCCACTGTTATACCCCTAGGTGACTTCAGCACTGGTTCTACACCAACTTAGCCTAGTCCATAGACTTTTTGCACCTCCAACAACAGCCTCCAAAAGAAGAAATTTATGGCTAGCGCTAGTATCAATGCTGTATGTTGTTTACTGTAACTTCTTCCATTTTCTGTGGATTCACCAAGGACAGTGTTCCTCAGTCGACCTCCCCACAACCTTGTTCAACCACACATTGGATACCAACTTATATCTGTCCAGGAGCCACGGAGAACTGAGTAAACCTGAAAGGGAGGATGGGAATGAGAAAAGACAAGCAGGTGAGAGAAGAATGAAGCCTAGACAAAGATTTCTGAGAAGGACTCAAAGTTTAATTTTCAGCTTGTGTTTATATAGGCAAACCCCAAAGACACATCCTTTTGTTTCAGCTGGATTGAGTTGCAAAGCAAGCTCAGGAGGTAGTCAACTCCTCAAAGCTCAAAGCTCAAAGTAGGAAGTTGCAAATGCAGCAAGGCCAAGGCCAGCCTCCAGCCAGGTTGTAAAACCACTGGATGTTTGTTTAGCCTATTCAAGGCTGGGGAAGGGCATACTCCCCCTGGGTCTTTTAGATTTCAGATCTGTATCCTAGAGCAAACTCATCACACTCTGGATTTCCTGGTCTAAAAGTGTGGCAGTGTATTCCAAACCAGCATTCAGTGCTGGCTATGGCAGGTGCACCAGAGATCTGCCTGACAGGACCAGGAGGCTCTGCTCTTACTTATACAACAGCATACAGGTGGTATTGCTTCCAGGTTCATCTCTCCTGATGCAACCAGGTTTCTGCACACTCTGCAAAGCATCTGAACTCCCCCCATTTTAATTAAACAGAGAGAGGGGCAGAACCAGGTCTCCTAGTAATCTTCCTTCTTCAACATACACACATCTGAGGCCTACTCTCTGCCCTGAGAGAAGGAGGTCTAAGACTGTGATGGTCTGAAGATCCCACACTCAGGGGCCCTGGCTAAGAGCCAGGCCTGTTAGAGTGTCTCCCCTCAGAATCCATAGACAAAGAGATGCCTAGGAAGGAATTACATATATATATATGTATGTATATATGTATGTATGTATGTATGTGTATATATATATATATATATATATATATATATATATATATATAGGCTCTAACCATCGAAGGACAAACGTACCAGAAGCAGTTTTGTGGGATCCCAGGCTAATATGCAGGTATCAGAAATACAGGGATATAGTGACTCTTCCTGCTGCTGTTGACAGTGCATACACATTCACTCTACTGTGTGCTCAGGCCTCAGGGTAATGCAAAAAGTTATGCCAGTCTGAAGGGAGCTCCAGATGCATCCAACAACAGGAATGACATGTTTTTTGTTCTGTAATATCCGAAATGAATTCAAGACCACTCAGTACCTTCCCTCTTCGTAAAGGATTTTCTGAACTGTACTAGCAGGCAAAGTGCAGAGCCAGTTAAGAAAGCTGGCTGACTAAACAAATGTAAAAACATAGTTTTAATGGTCAAAAAGACTGAGCCTATAAGCTTCCAAAACAATATTAGCTGTTCTCAAAGAAATAACCATAATAAGATAGCAGCTCCCAGAAAAATCCCTCTGCCCCACTTCACACTAAAAACCTCAAGGACAGAAAAAAATGAGAGTCACCCTATCCCAACCAATCAATGTCTAAAAAGGTTATTGGCTACACCAATTAAAATAACAAAAGTGTACAAAGTATGTTCTTTCTTTGTTCTGGGTCTCTCTTCCGGCCTGCATGCTAAGAGGGGGTTCCCCAACATGTTAGATAAGTAAAATCTTCATGCTTTTTGCAAAGATTACAGTCTCTGGGGGCTTTGTGTGAGTGACGGTCATTTAACAAACTACAACAGTTCCTGCCTGGTTACTGTCATTGCATCTTAGGATCTTAAATTATGGTGTGTGTGTGTGTGTGTGTGTGTGTGTGTGTGTGTAGCAGTTTAGCTCCTATCCAGGACTATTCTCAGAGGACAATATGTCTGCCATCTTCAAAACCCCAGTAGAGAGGTTTTTCTGACCAGCTTTTTCTCATTCAGGTTTTTGTGTTTTATTCTTTTTAATTTTTTTTTTGGCTTTAATTTTTATTTTCCTTAATCCTGCACTACCACTGAGCAAGCAGCAGGTGGCGATATGAGACAGAGTGACAATAACCAAGGATGGCAATGAGGGTTAGACTTGGTGCTCACACAAGAAGAATGTAAGTAAACAATGAAAGGATATAAGAAGATTCAGGAGAAACTTTAGCGGTGCTGGGGCATGAGGAGGGTAAGGCAGACACCTGAGAAGTCTTCTGTAAGACAGCTTTACTCCTCTCAAACACAGAGTGCAGCAAAGAGAGTGTCCCCACAACAGTGTTTGAAAACGAGGAGTCTGAGACCTCTGTTATGAGATGGATTCTGGACAGCTGGGGGTGTTTCTCAATGGAGGAACAGTTTGGTTGTCCTGAGGATCATGTGACAGTATCCTTTACATTCTGTGAACCCAGGTGGAGAGGGAACAACCTCTCAGAGAGGTGGGGGAAAAGGAGTTTCCACTGAGCAGACAGAAGATGAGCATCCACAGCAGGCTTGCTAGTGAGGTGGGTGCCTCGCCTTGCCTTCTAATCTTGGCTGAATCACTTTGGTTGGTCCTGACCCCTTCTTCCCATGGCCTGGCTAATGGAGGCTTCAAGGCTGCAGAAGTTTGGATTCTGAACCATCCAAGATTTTGTGCAGTATTCCTGATTTGTGTAATGTCATAAGAATGATTGTTCTTTTGCCAGGGACCATGACTTATGTTCCTGAGTTAGCTGTGAGATTACCTACAGTCAAATCCTGCTCTTGACTTGCCTGATCCTCTCAGATTAGCTCTTCCAAACCATCAGTTACTTCTTTTGCCTGGGAACTTTGTTGTCAACCCCACCAAAGACATTTGAGTTCACAGATAAAAAAAAAATCCACACACTTAGCCTTATTGATTTAGAATTTGCCTACTAGCACAATTTCCTGGCAACAAATCTCCTGCCCTAATCTTACCACTATCAGCCAGATCTCATCAACCTCCTCATGCCCCTGCCTTCAGTGAAGGCTACAGGGCCTACGTGACCCAAGTCCTTTTATGAAATTTGCTTTCTACTCAGTCCAATGTATGGCACCAAAAAGCACCTCGCTCTCTTCTCACATCCTTTTCTCCTCCTGGGACCCAGAGGCCCAACCTCTACCTTTTGCACAGCAATTGGCTGCTTACTTCTTTATTGACCAAATCAAGAACCAATTTGGCAACCAGATTTTAGTATCAGTTCCACCCAACTGGTGGACCTAAGCCAGAATATGGGCCCCAGTCCTGGGAAAGGAGGTAGTGTGGTTTTAAAATTGCATGCAGCACACTCCTTGGACAATCTGTGGTGACTGAAATACCCAGGCTCTACCAAGCTCATGCTCTGTGGATGATCCCAGGGAAGCAGAGCCCTGCCCTCTTTTCTATCCCCTTTTCATGTCCAGGCTCTTCCAAACATGGAGGTTCTGCACAGAAGAGAAAACACACCACTTTTGTCTTTAGAGAATTGTCTTGTCGTATATAACATTACCTTTATTTCCACCTGTTTTCTAGAGTGACAAAATGTCATTGTTGAGGCAAGACTTGCTTTCAGTAAGTATGTAGCTGGACCTGGAGGGTAGGCCCTCTGAAAATGTGACCCTTTTGGATCATCTAGTCATCCTCAGAACCCTTGTCTAAGGCAGCTTTACAGAGCTGTGCCAACCTTCAGAAGGAGGTGTGAGTTAATTCAGGATTCTGGAAAGGGGTGAGAAAAATGAGTCAGTCAACTGGACTGAAATTGACACCATTAAGCTTCTGGACCATCCAAACATCCTGAAGCTGTTCCATATCAGAAAACACATCTTTATCAAGATGGAAATTGCTGCTGAGGGTGGCTCGATGAGCCACATTGAAAAAGTCAGCTGTCTACAGGAGGAACAGGCTCGGCACATCTTCACATGAGTGGTGTGTTCAGTTCACCAAGCAATGAGAACTCCATTGCACAAATGCACCTCAAACTGTGTGAGTTTGGCCTGGCCATCTAGTCACCTCCAGACAGGTGTTCAAGGGTGATGGTGGTATAGTGTGTGATGTGGTGAGGCCAGATCCCCAACATAGTATGTGTGGCACAGATGGTTTCTCCAGCTGCATCTGATCATAGCGTTACATTGGCAGGTACAGTTGGATATGGTATGCAACAGTGCCTGATAACCTAGGACCTTATATATATGCTGAGCATGCACGTCTCATCCCATTAACATGCTATATACATTTTGTAGCTTAAGTACATGAAGGACACTCATCAGATAGATTTCTAGATATCAGTCCTGTCTAGACAAATTGTCTTCTACTGTGGCATATATAATGCCAGGTACTAGAACCTGCTAGACAAACCCCTGACTCCAGTGCCCCCTGAGATACAGGGATAGGTATCAGGTCCGGCTGGACATCCCACCTCCTGTCATTGACCTACCTATATATCCTGCTAGATTCAAATCTTGCTGGACATCTCCTGCTCTGACACAAGAAAGGAAATAAAAGCCTACCAGAGTAGTTGTCAGTAGATTTAATTATCAGGGGAGATTTAGCATCTACACTTCTTGCTAAGGTCCCAGTGACACACTTTGAAAGGATCCACTCTGGGAATCAATGAGGATCGGGCTTACAGAGCTTAGGTTAGTGGCAACACACAGAGGCGCAGGTGTTTGTTCCTGCAATGTTGTACCAGAAAAGTGAGTACCCAGTGAGTTTGCTGTCTTCTACATACATCTATGTAAGGTGGAGGTCCTCTCCCCTAGTCTTCCCTGGCCTATACACTTCAGAGCCTCTGCAAGGCCAAGTGCAATTAGGGAAGGGTTGCATACTACATACATTATTTGGTGGTGGTGAGGACTGTCTTCCTGGTTTGCAGATGGGCCTCTTTTATTTGTACACCTATATGATAGAAGGAAAGGAAGAGAAAGGCACACACACCCACACCATACACACACCCACACTATACATAGTTGATAGAGCACATAGAAGTTTTTTCTCTGTTTCTATTTACATGGGTGTCACTCTAATTAGGAGGTTCCCTGCTTGTAACCTAATTATATCCCAAATCCTGTATCACACCACAGAATGGAGTCTCAGTGTGAAGTGGGGTGGAGCCAGGATAGCAGTTCCTAACAGCTGCTCCAGGATGTAGTTCCTAACAACAGAATCTGTAAGAGAATGAACAGAGGGGACTGTTATGAGAAGTGATCAAAGTAGCTGGTTAGCTCTTCAATATGCTAAATCAAATGTTTTTCCATGTATCCAAAAGAAATCTTAGTTACATATATCTGATCGGGGTGCACTAACACATCTGTTTTTATTTTCTCAAGCATTGTTTTGTTGTATTTGAAAGGTACTTTTCTCTTTGTTTTTTTATTGGATATTTTATTTATTTACATTTCAACTGTTGTCCCCTTTCCAGGTTTCCCCTTCAGAAACCCTCTATCCCATCCTTCTTCCCCCTGATTCTATGAGGGTGCTCATCCACCCAGCCACCCATTCACAACTCCATGCCCTGGCATTCCCCTACACTGGGGCATTGAACCTCCCCAGGACCAAGGACTTCTCCTCTCCCACTCATGTCCGACATGGCCATTCTGTGCTACAAACGTGGCTGGAGCCATGGGTACCTCCATGTGTTCTCTTTGGTTGATGGTTTAGTTCCTGGGAGCTCTGGAGGGTCTGGTTAGTTGATATTGTTTTTCATACAATATATTTTGTTTATATTTTTTTCCTTCCTCCAACTTTTCTCAAAATTTTTTCTTGGTACACATCCAACTTCATATTTTTATATAAGGAAAACAAAAAAAAACCCACAAAAATTATACTGGTTCAGTGGAAAATTTTTAAAGCACTTAGAAAAATATCTAACACAAGTAGGAAAGCTATGAAGGTAAAGTTTTTCCAAATTTTGAAAAGATACATTTAATAGTCCTAAACTTAAAGTAGTAACATTCTTGTCATAATTTAAAAGAATCAATTTTATAATATACTATTTAATGTAATTGATATATTCTAATGTAATGAAAACAAGAATTCAATACTATTTTCAGACTTAATATTATGATAAAATTTAAGGTTTTTTTTTCTCCTTGGAATCTCACAGTCGTACAAAAATAAATGGGAGAAATATAATGACTTTGATGGATAAAATAGTTAATAGGCACCTCTGCTTCACCACACATTCTGAAGCTTTGTGTAGACCACATGGGTCCACTCCCTTCCTTGTCCCTATTTCCAGTTCCCAGGAGTGACACTCTGTTCTGAAAATTTCACAACTGGCCCCTGATTTTGAAAGTGAAAATGTCAGTAGAAGGGAAGAAGAACCTTGTTTTTCCCCGATTACCCTGAATATTTCTCAGAATTTTCCTTTTTCTAGGTAATAGTGAAGCTTCATCTATTCTAAAGTTTAGCATGGTCTCCACTGCTCCAATAGGTGGTGCTATGGCTCACTCACCCATGGAGAATAGGGTCTGGCAGTGTGCAGAGCCTGTGATAGGTGGAGCACTGCCTATGCCTGCCTGTGTCACTCAATGTCCTCCATAGAGTCCTGTTAGATGGGCCACTCAGCCTGAGGCTGAGAGAGCAGACCTTGCTCTGTATTAGTGACATGTGGATTCACAACACCAAGGCCTAACCAGCAGCTTATTGACCCTCTTGGGGCTGCTGTTGGGCTCATTTAATCTATGAAAATGCCTCACCATCTCTGGTGGCTACCCAGCATCTGTGACTCCAGAGGCTTGAGGGAAGGCAGCACATACCTGACAGATTTGACAAACAGAAGACTCTAGCAAACAACCCAAGTATCTTGTACACTCCTGTATTACAGTCTGTCTTTCAGTCAAGCAGGCCTGACACAGGAAATTGGCAATGCAAGGGTGGATTTTGACCATATGACTTCTTGTATCTCTAAAACATGGCTGCTGGATGGTTTTACTAATACCTGGGCAAAGTACTCAGGCATACATGTGTGGAAGAGAATCCTGTTATCTAATGACGGATAGATAGTCTATCTGAGTAACCACACTGGCAATTGTTGTGGTCATCTCACTGACCCTAGCTAGTGTGTTGATTCATAACTACATCACCTGCTTGAAAGTTGGAGATGGCTTTACTGATGCACAGGAGGGGGTAGCCCTGACCCAGGCAGCAGACCTGGTGCTGTGGATATGTAGAAAGTTCTTTTGAAAGTGCTAAAATGGGGTAAAGCAGAAACAACTGGGTAGGATTGTCCTTAAAATACCATGACTCTGTGGTGGTCACAACCCAGTGACAGGTATATTCCTACCTTTTGCCCTATCATGTGACCTACATGAGCAGCAGTAAATGAGTATGGGACTGTTAGACATTCTCCTTTGTGAAGCAACTGTAAGCTGAGTAGGCACAGTCACTGGCTGCAGCAAGCTTTCCTTAGTGAGGGAGGTACACAATGTCTACCTTCTAAAGCTGTGAGCAATTCATGTGATGCACAGCCACCTAACAAGGTTATCAATGACCAGGGCACTCATTTCCCAGAACATGCTTATATTCCTGGGAACACTATGAGGCAGGACACTCATCTGCTGTATAACCCCCAGGCAGTAAGGTTGGTACCCAACTTGGCCAGTTGGACTGGCCAAGCATTGAACCACCCCACATGACTGTCCCTTATGCAGACCAGGGAGCTCTGGCAGTTTCCCCAAAGACTGACCCTGTCCAAGTTGCACCCAGATTATCCACTGCCAGAGCTGATGGGTGAGCAGAGCATTTCCGTAGTATACAGAACGCCTCAGGTCCCAGGTAGTAGGCTTCCCATGTTTTAGTATGCTATGTCACCCAGCATTTATGTTCAAGGCTATTCTTGTTCACTGGCTGTATTTTAGATTTTCCATAAATTTTAATTGTGTTGCCACTGTTCTTGTGTCCTAAGCATGGTTATTTTTGGAATCTAGCTTTTGTTTTCCTCTTGAGTGTGTCTGGGAGGATTTCTGTCTGAGAAGTATATCCTGGACTTTCATAAGTCATCACTGTTACTTTGTTTTCACTGGTGAATTTTACCTTTCCATATCAGAACATATTAGTGAGTGATGGGGGTCACCACCCAGGGGGTAGAGGTGCTTCTAGGGGTGAGGCTCACTGGGGATACATGAATAAATGACTTGCAGCCTGTGTAATTTTTATCAGTATAATGTAGCGGGGGGGGGTGATAGTGTGTATTCTTTGCCTACAGTAATGTTTAAAATAATCTCTAATATTCCTGGAATCAAACACTTAGTTTTGATCTTAATAGACTTATCCATGTCTCCAAGTCAAGAATTAGAATCCCGGCATCTCTCTATTCCTCAATACAGTGTCCCCCATGATCCAGGGCCTGATGTTATGGGCGTTATTTACCTACTGTGTGTTACATTTTGTCAATAATTTTGTTTGTTCCTCTATGCTTTGGGCCTCTAGCTATTTTATGTTAAGTAGCCCCAGGCTCAGAATTATTGCCATCGATCTTTTGTAGGTCTTTGAGTTGTCTTACTTCCTCAGGTTAGTGTTACACATCTGCCATCTGCTCAGGAATGGAAAGGAAGCTCAAGGCTTGGCAGTAAAGGTTACCATGGAAGCAGAGCCAGCAGGAAACTACTTTAGGGCTCCACAGGGATGAGTGTTAGTGCCTCAGGGATACTGCAATGCAAACAGCAGAGGTGAAAGCAGTGGTAGGTGCCTTAACTCACCAGCACATCCAGGTCTCTGCCCACACAAAGGCTTTCCACATGAAGTGAGTGCTGCTGTGATCTTTTGTGGTGACTAGTTAAAAGATGTGGTGCCAATTTTTACTATTATTCTCAAACTCAATGAGAGAAGAAATATACATATATTCTACCAGGAATGTCCACTGTCTTAGTTAGGGTTTTACTGCTGTGAACAGACACCATGACCAAGGCAAGTCTTATAAGAAACAACATTTAATTGGGGGTTGGCTTACAGGTTCAGAGGTTCTGTCCATTATCATCAAGGTGGGAGCATGGCAGCATCTAGGCGAGCATGGCACAGGCAGAGCTGAGAGTTCTACATCTTCATCAAAGGCTCCTAGTGGAAGACTGACTTCCAGGCATCTAGGGTGAGGATCTTATGCCCACACCCACAGTGACGCACCTACTCCAACAAAGCCAAACCACCAAATGGTGCCACTCCCTGGCTCAAGAAAATATAAACCATCATATCTACCTTTTTTTTTTTTTTTTTGGTTTTTGGAGGCAGAGTTTCTCTGTGGAGTCCTGCCTGACTCTGCTTCTGCCTCCCAAGTGCTGGGATTACAGGCTTGTGCCACCACTGCCTGGTGCCATAATTTTTTTTTAAAGAACTTTCACTTTTAGATGGACGGTTTCATCTTTCCATCATAAATTCTTTAAATACCATGGAGCAAAAAACTATTCTGGAGTGGCACTTGGCATTTGTGAACATACAACTTTAATCACTGAGTGACTGACTCAAGCAAAATTAAACATGCTGCCAGTGAGTGGAGTCATGTGTATCAAGGGCATTACAGTGCATGCTTCGGTGTTGTTTAGTATTTAGGTTTAAATATCATCTGTCTGAAAACTGTTTCTGTAAGTTTAGCACTGTTGGTAGACGATCAAATGTAGCAATGACCTTAACTTCCTCTTTGAGAAAAGTAATCCTATTGCTGTAATCATATTCTCATATTGAGAGAAGTCATCACGTTTTGTCAGTGTAAGTTATTGGTTCTTAGACACAGAAACAGTTTTGCTTTGTTTTTTCAGTTCTGGATCCCGAACACAGAGTTTTTAGCATGACAGGCAAAACACTCAACACCTGAGGTATGTATCGAGCTCTAAAAGTTGTAGAGAAAGTTCAAAGTGTGTGTTTCACGACTGAACTCTAAAGAGGAGTTAGGGTTCCTACTACACATTGCCACACCCTTTCATTATCTCCCCCTTGAGTGTGGTATGGACCAATGATGATTGAAATGAATCTCAACAAGCAAGCAGCTAAGTAGACAAATGAATCGACTTTAAGAAAGTTGTTAAGCAGTGCCGCTGAGGTCCTCAATGTCCAGACAGCTTTCTTGAGCTCAGTGCAGGATTTAAGACTCCCTTTTCTTAGCTGGGATTCTTCTCTCCCTCATCTGGGGAGCCTGACCCATATTTCCTCTACTTAGGAACTGTCACATAGCCTTGGTGAGGTTACAGCTTCAGCTTCTTTTCTCCAATAAGAACCTGTTCAGCAAAATCCTGGAATTCCTCTACTTGCAAAGGAGACATTCTTTGGTTACAGCTGTAGTCAATAATTCTTACCCATCTAGGAAATCGCTAGCCTCTTTCCAAAGATTATTTGGTTCTTGATTTATACCAAATAAAGTTGAGCTGCCTCTGTGAAGCTAATCCTGAAAGTCTGTCATGTACCCAGGGCCATCCAAATCCTGTTCTTTGATTCTGTCCATTCATGTGGCAGCAGCCTCCAGGGAGAATGGAGAACCACAGAATGTAGTATATAAAAGAATTCTGTAACAAAACTAGTCACATCTACAATGACAGAAATATATTTAAATTCCTATTCCTCAGGTCATGACAGAGAATGGAATAGTTAAGAAAACTGGACTCTAGAAGAAGGGAAGTAAACTTTATCACATTAGGTGTCAATAGAATGTCTTTCCAGGAGATTTACCATCTACCCTTCTTCCTAAGGTGCCAGTGACAAACTAAGGCAGGATCCACTTTTGGAACCAAGGAGTGCTTAGGCATTATTTACAGAGCATAGGTTAGGGATTACTCACTGAGGTGCAAGTATTCCTCCCTGCAAAATTGCACCAGAAATGTTATTAGCCAGTGAGTGTGGTTGATGTCTTCTCTAAGCCTACATTGATGGAGACCCCCTTGCCTAGTCTTTCCTGCCCTGTATACTCTAACTCCTCTGCCACGCCAAGTGCAATTAGGGCAGAGTTGCACACATGACTTTGTTGTGCTGAGGACTCTGTTCCTAGTTTGCAGATGGTCCTCTTGTATTTGTACACCTGTCTGATAGAAGGAAACAAAGATACAGGTGCACACACACACACACTACCCATAGATAACAGAGCACATAAAAGTTCTTCTCTTCTATTAAGGTATGTGTCTAATTGGTCAGTTCCATGCTAGTCATCTAATTATGTCTCAAAGCCCATATCACAGGAGGGAATGAAGTTTCAGTGTGAAGTGGGTTGAGCAAGAATAGCACATGTCGTTCTTAACAACAGAATCTGTAAGAAACTGAACTGAGAGGAAAACTGAGAAGTGAGCAAAGTAGCCGGTTAGTGTTCAATATGCAGCAATAAAATGTTTTTTCCATATATCTAAAAGAATATTAGTTACCTTAATTGACCGTGGTGTGCTAGCAAAACTGGTTTTATTTTCCCAAACATTGTTTGTTTCGTTTTGTTTTGTTTGTAAGTTTTCCATACAATATATTTTGTTCGTATTCTTTACCTTCCTTCAACTTCCCCCAAATTCTCCCTTGCTACCCACCCAACTTCATATTTTTATTTTAAGGAAAACAAAAGAAATAGACACACAAATGTCGTACTGATTCAGTGGACATAATTTTAAAACATGACTAGCATTTAGAAAACTATCTAATATAAGCAGGGAAGCCTTGAAGGTAAACTTTTACAAATCATGAAATGATATATTTAATAGTTCTAAACTTACAGTAGTAGCATCACCTTCACAGTATAAAATAATCAATTTTATAATGGTACTGGTTATTGTAATCCAAATATATTCTAATGCAATGAAAATGAGAATTCAATATAGTATTTTATGATTCAACATAATCACAATGAAATTTAAAATTTTTTTCCTCCTTGGAATTTGACAGCTATACAAAAATCTAGGGGAAAAATGAAATTATTTTGAGGAATGAACTAGTTAACGTCCTCCCATACAATATCAGGACCTATGGACTGGAGAGGTGGCTTAGTAGTTAACAGCACTGGCTGCTTAGGAGAGGAGCAGGAATGAATTCCCAGCACTCACTGGTGGCTCACAACCACCAGTAACTCAACTTTCAGGGGAAAAGTGCTTGGTATAGAATAATTTCCTGCCAAGATATACAACCAATAAAGGACCCACACCCATATGTTCCTATAAAACAAGGAAGAGAAAGGCTCTTAAGTAGGCGAATGGCACACCTGTATGCATTAAAATGGAAATATGAACAGGCACCAAACATCATAAAAGTCCCTAACCCCATAGGCTAATACTAAAGTGACTGAAGCAAGTGAAATTGGGAAAAGAAGATTCAAAGGGACACAAAATAAACCCACCCACATGCCAGAGGGAACCTGTGTACACCTGAGCTGGAGCCCTAGAAGCACACAAGCTAATAATAGCATCAAGCAGGGAGGAAGCAGGCTCCAGGGAAGTCACAGCAATTAACCGGGGGAATGTGAACATCTGTCAACTTTTTAATGAAAGAACAGAGAAATCTGGATACATTAAAATAATGTGAAAGTATTTAATATAAATGATTCATACGTGGCTGGCTCTACTGAGCAAGGATGCATCATGCTATGCTACAATGTGAAATGGAAGCTGTCGGACAGAGAAGAGACAGTTTGAGTGAGCCAGGCTGCTGAGTTGAGCAGAACAAGCTCAGTGTATCAAGAGTCTACTGAATGTGAGGAGGAGATTCCTAAACCAAGGTGGCATCCCTTGCAGTAGGCAGGAGTGATGATAGAGAGGCACATGGGCGTTGAGGGGCTGATAGCATCCTTCATTTTACCTTGTTTGTGCACTTGTTTATAGTAATGAATTGACATTACATATAATTTTGCTATATTTGCTTTTATTTGTTCATTTTTAGAAATTTTTTTGGATAATTTCTTTATTTACATTTCAAATGTTTTCCCCTTTCTAGATCTCCCCTTCAGAAACTCCCTATCCCATTCCCCTTTCCCTGCCTCTATGAGGGTGCTCCCCTGCCCACCTACCCACTCCTGTCTTTCCCTCCCTGGCATTCCCCTAAACTGCAGTATCAAACACACTCAGGCCCAAGGGCTCCTCCTTACACTGATGTCCAACAAGGCTATCCTCTGCCACATATGTGGCCAGAGCCATGGTTCACTCCATGTGTATTCTTTGGTTGGTGGTACAGATCCCTGAAATTCCAGGGTGTGTTTCGCTAGTTGACACTGTTGCTCCCTCCATGGGGCTGCAACCCCCCTCAGCTCCTTCAGTCCCTTCTCCAGCTCTGCCATCCAGGACCCAGTGTTCAGTCCAAAGGTTGGCTGTGAGCATCTTTTTGAATTTGGCAGGCTCTGGCACAGCCTCTCAGGAGACAGCTATATCAGGGTCCTGTGAGCAAGCACTTCCTGGCATCCACAATATTGTATGGGTTTGGTGGTGTATATGGGATGGATCTCCAGGTAGGGCAGTCTCTGGATGGTCATCCATTCAGGTTCTGCTCAACACTTTGAATCCATATTTCTTAATGTGAATATTTTGTTCACTCTTCTAAGAAGCACTGAAGCATCCACATTATGCCCTCCCATCTTCTTGGTCTATATTCTCTTTTATCCTACATTACCAAGAAATATATGAAGAAAATGCAAAGAGGAAGTGGAGATGAGATCTGGTGAAGCAGTGGGGCATGGAAAATTGTTTCATTTGGGACTTGCAGGAGGGATGTGGAATTGAAAAATAATTATAGGAGGAAAGAGGGGAGGTTGAACTCTGTCAGACCATGGATGCAGATATGATCCGTCCTCTCATCAGAGCTCAGAAAGAATAGAAAGCAAGAATGTAGGTTTCAAGATGGGCATGGTGGCACACATCTTTAATCCCAGCACTCAGGAGGCAGAGGCAGGTGGCTTTCTGAGTTCCAGGCCAGCCTGTTGTGCAGAGTGAGTTACAGGACAGTCAGGAATACACAGAGAAACCCTGTCTCAAAAAACCAAAAAAAGAAGAAAAAAAGAAAAGAAAAAGAAAAAAGAAAAAAAAAAAGAATGTAGGTTTCCAAATATCCTCAAAGAAACCTTCCACCAGAACACAATCTATAAGCTGACAGACATTGTCTACACCAGAGTGACACTGGTGTAGCATCCTATAAGCTACATGTCCACATGTCAACAAGGTGATGGCCTGGTCTGGATCCCCTTCATATATTTAGATTTAACGTCATTGCTTTGTCCTTTGGCTCTTAGTGGATAAGAATGCAGAGAGCAGACATCCTTGTCTCACTGCAAATTTTAAGGGACATACTCTCAGTTTTGCTGTGTTTGATATAATGTAGGCACTATGTCTATCATATAAAGCCTTTATTTCATTCAACAATGTTCTGTCAATTCAGAATTTGTTAGGAATTCTCATCATTTAGTCATGTTGAACTATGTGTATCTATGTGGCTGTGTGAGTATGTATGTGTGTGTGGAAACACACAGAGTCTAGAAGGGATAACTGGTGTCCTTCCTGCTGGAATCACAGGCAATTGAGAGCTGTTTGACGTGGGTGATAGAATCTGGGTGTTATACAAGAACAGGAAGTGTAAGTAGTCTTGACCACTGAAATATCTCTCCAGTCTTTTTCTTTTTTATCGGACAGGATTTCACTGTGGAACATCGGAGGACTGTTTGGTTTGGAACTCACTATGTAAACCAGGATGTGGTCACATTCACAGAGACTGGCCTTGTTTGCATTTGAACTACTATTGATATTTAAGGCATGTTCCACCATTCTTGGTTCCTAATTATTTTGATATGTCATAGTGGATTTTCTATTTATTCCACATTCTAAAATTACTTTCCTATATGTGTCTTCAACAAATCCCCACCCCCAATAATCCTCTAGATTGCATCAGAATCTGTTATAGCATCTATCCTGTCATCTCTAATTTTGTTGTCTGGGACTCTACATCTTTGATTACTTTGAGTAGGTTTTCAATCCTATGTATTTTCCAAAGAACTAACTATTGATTAGCTTAATGTTTATAATATTCATTTAGTATCTATTACATTTGTTTCTGCCCCAGTCTCTATTGTTTCTTGCCATGTACCACTTGTAGAGGGTGGCAGCTTGCTTTGTTTCTCTAAGAACTTAGGATGCATCATTAGGTCATTTGTTTGAGATTGTGCTGGGTTTTTCCTTTTTGTTGTTTTTGTTGTTGTTGCTGTTAATGCATGCACACATTGCTACAAAATTTCCCTTTGGAAGTGGCTTAGCTATATATTAAAGGTTCTTATGAACTGTCTTTACTTTCCTTTGGTTATAGAATTTTAAAATTGTGCCCGTAAGATTTTTGTCCATAGCTTTCTGGTCATTGAAGAGTGTCATGGTCATTCTCTACTAACTTGTGTAATTTCTCCTGTTACTTGTTCTGCTTTGATTCTTCTGTTCTTTGGTAAGATACATGAAATTACTTCCCTTTCTTCCTAATTATTAAGGCTTTAGTGTGGCCTAGAATATGACTCTTATAGAGATACCGAGGGCTGTTTTAGAAATGTTTACCTTTGTCTTGTTTTGTTGTTCTTTATCGTTTTTTATTAGATATTTTCTTTATTTATATTTCAAATGTTTTCATCCTTCTTGGTCTCCCCAAAAGAAACCCAATATCCCATCCTCCCCCTGGTTCTATGAGGGTTCTCCCCCCCCACCCACTCACTCCCATCTTCCCGCCCTGGCATTCCTTTACATTGGTTCCTCAAACATCCTCAGGCACAGGGGCATCTCCACCCACTGATGCCAACAAGGCCATCCTCTGCCTTGTATAGATTGCATCGGCTATTTAGAGTAATGTGTCCCTTTGTCTTATTAATAGACTAATCTGTACACATCTATTATGTCCTTTGTAACTTTTAGTATACTTTATGTGTAAAGTTTGTTAATTCTTCATTTGAGTGCCCAGTTTACCAATAATGTTGTAATATTGAAGCCATCTTGTTTCTTTTTGTTTATAGTATAGATGTTTATTCATTTGTATTTTTAAAAAAATTATGTATTCTTCTATAATACAATACATTCTCACCTCAGCTTCCCCTCCCTGCACTCCTCTCAGTACCCTCTTAGGTCCTGTGTCCCACAGGTTAATCCACCAAGTCCCCCCAGAAAAGAAGAGGCCCCCCAGGGTTATCAACCAAACATACCACAGTAAGATTCAATAAGACCAGCCACAAACCATCCCATCGAGGTTGGCTGAGGCAACATAGTAGGTGCTAAAAGGTCCTAGGATCAGTGACAAGAGTGATACATACCCCTACTTCCACTCTTATGAACTAGCCTGCCAAATCCTAAGCCAACAATTGTTACATATATGAATATGACCTAGTGCAGGCCCTTACATATACCAAAATTGCTGCTCCAGTCTCTGTGACCACCCAGTCCACAGCCATGACGAATTGATCCAGAGCTATGCTCTCCTGGTGCCTTTGACCCCGCCCCCTCTCTCATAGTTGCTCACCCACCATTTCCATGGGATTTCCTTAGCTCCAAGGGGAGGAGTCTGATGGAAACCTTCAATTTGGGCCATCTCTGTGCCTAATCTTTGGCTGTGGGTCTCTGCATCCTTGCCCAAAGCCTGCAAGGGTCAGCTTCTCTGATGACAATTGAACCAGTCCATGAAAATAGCTGAATATCATTCAGATTCATTTCCCTGATTTGGGGGAGGGGTGTAGTGATATTTTGTTTTACCCTAGGACTCTGGGCTATGCAGCGTCTGGTTCCTGTTCATCTAGAGAGTTTAAGACGTAGGCTGTGATCATGGCATGGGGATTGCCAGGGTAGCCTGTCAGGTAGAACATGATAACTATCAGCATATGCCAATTGACTAAGTGGGTGTATGTCTACTAAGACTTCATACCTAGCATTGTATGTTAAATGGTGGCCAGAGAGGGAACTGATTCAGCAAGGTCTGGTTCATAAACAGTAAGTGCAGAGGTGGCTTAGGATGACCCTCAGTGCCTATAAATAGCCTGGGATATATGGCAGCAATGTGCTTGTGGGTATCCAGTGGGAGGAAAAACAACTAGTGTACTTTGGGCTACAGCAATGGGGGAAGAGAAGTCCAGCACTGCCTGGTACCTAGCAGTATACTTGGGGATTTAATGACAGGGGGATGGGGCATCTGGCAAATCCTGATATATAGCAGTGTATGAGAGATGGTTGTCTCTCAGGATAGCTCACAACCTGAGGTTGGGTGGTCTCAGGGCTGTGTGTGTTTCCCTGAATATGTTCCTAGAAGCATATTCTGACCTTGAGGACCCCAACTGTCCAGTGCCAATGCCCTCTTCTACCCTGGGTCTGTGGATTGCCAGGGCTACCATGAACTGGACAAGGTTTCTCTGGCCCACACAGCAGGAGACTGTGTTTGTGATGAAAAGCAGGGGGGCTTTAAACTTCATGCATTCACAACCAAAGTTTTGAACCAAAAAAAATTTCACAGGACCCAAAGTGTGTCTATAATTGTAATACAGGTGTGTCAATCAAATATTTATTATTAAATAAACCATCGATGTATTTTCAATCAATAATGAATGCACATTGCCTTATTATTTGTTAAAGACAAAAACTATCTTCAGACAAATGAGATGCATACACTTACTCATTTTTACATAAATCACTAAACCTTGGATGAACGTTTGACTTGGATCCTTGATAGCTACAGTTTTACAGATGGTGAGTCTATGAGGGTGTCTGGTCAGTGTCTGATGCTGTACCAGGCATCAGGGAGGGTTCAAGCAGAGCCTGGTACCTGTAAGTATATAATGGGTGGTAATGAGGGGAGGGATGCTGAGACTTAGGGCCATAAAGTAGGTTGGGAATGTGGTATACAAGGGCCAGATAGCTTGCATTGTGTGTGGTTTATCACTTGAGGGAGTTGTCCAGGAGGCCTGACACTTGTAGATTTAGAAGGGAGGGCAATAGTTCTGAGTCTAGCTAGCGTGGCCTACAAAATAAACAGTTGTTGTGTTAGTGTTACAATGATGATGTTCAAGAGGACCTTGTTCCTAGCACAATATGTGGGTAGTGTCCAGTAGGGCAAGAGAACAATGTATGGAGGGTTGACAAATGTTGTCCAGCAGAGCCTAGTTTATAACAATGTGTATGAGGTGGCAGAGATCAGGGGGAAGTATCCAGAAGAACCTGATTCCTAGCAATGTTTGTGTGTGTGTGTGTGTGTGTGTGTGTGTGTGTGTATTGCTGTCTTGATACCTACTGTGTCCCTGGAACATGGCAGAGGACTACCTACCAGCGGTGGTAATGCCTAAGAGTAAATGATGTTTAGGGCCAGAATCGGATCTGCAACAGGATCTGATACCAAGTACTGGTTGGAGTTTGCAGAGTCCACGGAGGTTGAGCCCAGCAAGGCCCACCAAACATGTGGCTTTGGCTTCAGCAGAAGGTTATATCTTGAAAAGTCTGGTACCTAACAGTGTACATGTGGTAAGCTGACTACATGGCCTGACACCTAGATGTGTGTATGTGGCAATGGCCCCTGTTGTCCAGCTAGGCATGATGCCTAGTGGTCTATGTGTGATGACAGAAGAGGTGAACATGTGTCTAGAAGGCCATGATATCTAGTAATGTATGTGAAATGGCAGCCTGGGCCTGTCCTCCAGCAAAGCCCGGGAGGGCATCAGGAGGGAATCCAGCATGGCTTGAATAAAACCAGTGAAGCTTGAGTGGCAATGAAGAAGGACCATCTACACACATAATATGTGTGGTTTGTGGGAGGGGGTAGGTCAGTGGACCTAGCAAATGGTTGTGTATGTACAGCTCCAGAATATTGTGCAAATTCACACTTAGCCTATGTGGTCCTGGACAGCATGGAGGGATGTCAGGCATGGGATGATTTCTAGTAGGTATTGTGGTGGTGATGGAGGCTGCTAAAGGGACTGACAGCCAGGTGAGTCTGTAATGAGGTAGCATTTTGTGCACTGGGTTAAGTTACTCTCTGTCCTTCATCACCTGCCTAGGGCATTCTCTGATTGGCTTTAAGAAAGCCTATATCTTTGAAGAATACATATGGTGGCACATCTGGACAGAGAAAGGAACAGTAGGAAGAATTCAGAGGTGGAAAGAATTTGCCAGATAGACATGCAGGGAGTCAGATGTACTGAGAGGTTATGGAACCCGTGGGAGATGTCAATTAGAATAAATGGGTTAATGAAGTTATACATGCTTGTTGTGGGGTAGGAAGCTAAAGCATAAGCTACAATAAATAAATATAAGTCTCCACATCATTATTCAGGAGTTGGGGGGTTGAGACAGTCCCTGGTTCTGTGAAGTATCTCAGGAAATAGCAGTGAGTACAGGCTGCAGGTTTGGTTGCCACAGGACCTGATACATAACAGTGCATAGAGAGTGTCTGCAAAAGGGAGATGGTCATCTATCAAGTCCTTATATCTACCAGTACCTGCAGAATGGGTAGAACGACAGTGAGTCTGATACCTAGAATGTTATGTGGGGGTGAGGTGTGTAACATTACTCAATATCCAGCTTTTTTGTGAATTGCAGGGGATGCCCAGCTGGCCCCAATATGTTTCATCCTCTACCACAATATATCCCACATGTACTGCTATGTAACAGGCCCGCATGGATGCTCTCAGACGACTACTGTTTCACTGCACTGCTAAGAGTCCATGCCTGTGCCTTGGAGGCCTGGATCCTACAGGTTGGTATGTGGTACTGATATGGAGGTATCCATCAGAGTCTGATAAAATACCAGACTGCTGGCTGCCCCCAGTGGTGTGCATAATAGGTCCTGATTTCTAATAAATTATGTGTGTTGTGGGCTTGTGGAAGCTAGGATAATATATGTAGCAACAAGATGGCAGGGCATACATGGGCAAGATGGTTTGCTATCATATATGGGATGGAAGGAGTTTTGCAGCTAATGAACAGGATGTGGGAAAGGTGTTTTGGAGGGACAGTATGGAATAGTTCCCAATTTTCCCTAGAGAAGCTGTTTTTTGATAGTGTGGAGTCTGTTGTGCATTTTTGCAACTCCCATGTCTCTAGGGTGGGGTCAGCTTCATTTCCCCTACAATTCCCAAGTAGCTGGCCTCCTGGGCAGGTGAGTTCAGTTCAGGGAATCAGATTTTATGGAGGTTGCTTTACCAATTATATATCTTTCATTTCATTCTTGAGGGAGGAGTGAAGCCAGCCTCTGCCTCTCTTGTAACATGCAATGAGACTGGACATCATGAAAGGGGAGTTTGGGAGGTGGGAGCTGTCCTTGCTGGATCATTCTACCAAAGATGTGATGTTGGAAATAGCATTTCTGTGACTGTTTACTGAATAGTAAATAACGAAGGCCAAGAGGTGCTCTAACACATGGTGGGTGCTTTCCTCTAGAGAATATGAGGGAGATGAACCTGCAGACTATCTACCTGAGGATGCATGAAGGGCAGCCAGTACACCCTGCTCTTAGCTGCTCTGGGAGATATGATGACACACAGCTGTTGCATCAGGCTCTGCACTCATGCAAATGCTGATTATTCCTGTCTCCAATTAGTGTCAAAGGCTTTACCTTGATTACCTGCAAGCCTCATTTTATTCTTAACTTTCATGGGAAGAGCACAGGCCTCAACTCGCCTGTCCCTCATCTTCATGAGCAGAGGCCTGGGAATTCTAGTTGGGAGGCAGCAATGAAGCCAGGCTGTTAGCCATGCAGGAAGTGTGCTAGTGGGGGGATCACCATGCCTCTGGTCAGGGCATCCTGTTTGACCTCTGGACCTGAAATATCGCACAGCTCTGTGGAGAACCTAGCTTCCTGCCCTGGGCTGACCAGGCACCCACAGGTCAGTTCTGGGCAGGAGGAATGATGCTCTGGAGGAGTCTGGTCTTCCTTCCTGTGCCACATTTATCAAAAGAAACCAGGTCCAGAGCAGGGGAAGGACCCACCAAGGGTCAGGTCCGTATCTAGCTTGCTGTAGCAGAGTTGTCTCCCCCTGACTTCCTCATCTAAAAGTGTGGCAGTGGATTCCAAACCAGTACTTAGTGCTGCCAATGCCACGGGTGCCAGAGGTCTGATTGCCTGGGCACCAGGAAGTTCTTCCCTCACATGATGCAAATGACAACAACATCAAGGTGGTATTGTTTCCAGGCCCATCTCTCCTGATCCACCAGGCTTCTGCACATTAGCAAAGAGTTCATATTTCTCCTATCTGTTAAAGAAAATGACAGGCAGAACCCAGTCTCATAGTAATTCCCTCCCCCTTCCCAGTGCACACAGTTGAGACCTACTCTCTGCCCTCACAGAAGTCAGTCTGAGACCGTGATGGTCTGGAGATCCCACACTTAGAGCCCCTGACTAAGTGCCAGGCGTGTTAGAGAGTCTTTCCTCAGAGCCCGTAGGCTAAGAGATGCCTGGGAAGGAATTCTATTTATGGATCTTGCTGGATTCCTAAAATCTAGGGTTAAACCTATTGAAAACAGACTTGGATTAACTTGTGTGACCCCATTTTTATCAGCAAGTATCTGAAAATCCTGAGGACATAATGACAGTTCCTGCTGCTGCTAATATTGCATACACATTAACTCAACTGTGTGCCCAGAGCAAAGGGTCATGCAGAAATGTATACCAGCTTGAAGGGAGCTAAAGTTCCATCCAACAATGGGAATACTCCTCTGGTAACTATCATTGCATCTTGTGATCTCAAATTATTCAGTGTGTGTGTGTGTGTGTGTGTGTGTGTGTGTGTGTGTGTGTAGCACTTTATGCCCTAGCCAGCACTATTTCAGAGAACAATGTACCTGCCATATTTAATAGCCCTGATGGTGAGGCCTTCTGACCAGCTTTGTTCCATTAAGTTTTTTGATTTTTGTTTTTTGGTCTCTGTTTTTGAGTTTTTCTTTTAGTCTTAGACCTTGCTCTACCCCTTCCCCAAGCAGCAGGTGGTGATAAGAGACAGAGTGACACTAGCCAAAGATGGCAATGAGGTTTAGACCTGGTGCTGACACAAGATGCAAGTAAGGCAATAGAAGGGGAAGAAAAAAAGTTGAGAAGAACCTCTAGGGGTGCTGGGGCACGAGCAGAATAAGGCAGACATCTGTGAAGTCTTCTGTAAGGACAGCTCTGCTCCTCTCAAACACTGAGCTGCAGCAAGGAGGGAAGCCTCAGAACATAGTGTATGAAAATGGAGGGGAGCAACCTCTGTTATAAGATGGATTCCGTGCAGCTGGGGGTGTTTCTCAATGGAGGAACAGAGTTTGGTTGTCCTGAGGATCATGTGACAGTGTCCAGTACGTTGTGTAACCCAGGGGGAGATGAAAGGACCTCCCAGAGTGAAAGGAAGCTAAAAGGAGCTTCCACTGAGGACAGAAGATGAGCATCCACACCAGGCTTCCTAGTGAGGTGAGTCCTTCACCGGGCCTTCTCATCTTGTCTGAATCACTTTGGTTGGGTCATAGGCACTGAGCCTCTCTTCCCACTGACTGGCTACTGTAGTCCTCGGGGCTGTAAGAGTCTGGGTTCTGTACCTGTGTGTCTGTACATGTGAAAGTCAGAGGACAAATTGTGGGGTCAGTTCTATCCTTCCACCATGTGGGCTTGACACATAAAATTTGGGTCATCTGCTCTGGTAGTAAACAGCTCTACCCTCTGAAGCAGCTCTTTTCTGTTTGTCTGGTTTTGTCGACAGGGTTAACAGTGGCTTTGTGTAATTCACGGGGAAGTATTCCTTCTTTTTTATTTTATGGAATTCTTGTCAGATCATTGGTGTTCTTCAAAACATTTTATCCAGAGTATTTCTTGTCTTAGGAATTTGGTTAATTTGTATTTGTTTATTAATCTTTCAATTTCATGCCTGTTACTGAACATTTTATATGTATTTTAAAATTTGCCCATTTCTCTCTGATTCACAATAGATTTCTGTATAAGTTTCCTTATAGATTCTAAGATCTGTTCTAATGGATATCAGAGCCTTGCTGTATCTGCAACAGTGTTTCCTCCAAGTGTCTCTAGTTTTACTCTGTATTTTCTCCTTTGCTTAGTTTTAGGAATGCCTCCTCTGTTTCCTCCAAGGGTCATTCGTTTTGTTTTGTTATGTTTTGGGTTTTTTTTTTTTTTTGCTTTATTCATTGTATGTTATGGTCTGTTTGGTAATGTTCATCTCTCTCCTTCAGTGTGTTTTGTCAGCTACTGCTTTGGGGTTTTGTTGCTGTTATTTTCTATGACCCTGATGCACACAGTGCTACCATCTTACCACTCTCTCACTTTTCCATGTGAGAACTGAGAGCAATAATCTTCCTCTCAGACCTGCTTATCTTGTATGTAATATTATGGTTTTCATCTCAGTGTTTTGTCAGCTGGTGATAGAGAGGAAATTGTCAAGCAACTTGCAGGCAAATGAACAAGAGCAGGCAACAAGGAAGCTAACATGGATGCCAGGTTCTCCAAAAGTGTGACCCTTTCAGATCATCTCCTCATCTTCAGGACACATGACAAAGGCAGCTTTCCAGAGCCGTGCCACCTCAACAAGGAGGTGTAGGCCACTTTCAGAATCCAGGAAAGGGGTGAGAAAAATGACTCAGTCAATGTGACTGAGATTGACATCATTAAGCTTCTGGACCACCCAAACATCATGAAGTTGTTCCACATCACCCCAACCAGAAAACACATCTTTATCGTGCTGGAATGTGCTGCTGAGGGAGGTCTGGGGAGCCACATTGAGAAGCCCAGCTGTCTACAGATGGAACAGGCTCAGCATTTCCTCACACAGATGCTGTCTTCTGTTCACTAAGCAATGAGAACAGCATTGCATGCAGCAACATCAAACTGTGAATTTGGCCTGGCCATCAAATCACCTCTAGAGAGAAGTTCAAGTGTTGTGGTGGTGCAGTGTATGGTGAGGCCAGATTCCCAACCTATTATGTGTGGCAGGGAGGGGCTCTCCAGCTGGAACTCTTCATAGCACTATATTGTCAGGTACAATTGGACATGGTATTCAATAAGTTCTGATAAACTACAGTCTTATATATGTGCAGAGCATGCATCTCCCACTCTGTTATCATCATATAGACATTGTTAGCTTAGAGACATTTGCAGCACCCAAAATGTAGATGTCTAGATATCATTCCTGCCTTGACAGCATCTCTTCTTCTGTGGTCTATACAGTGCCAGGTACCAGACATGCTAGACAACCCCCTGACGTCAGTGTCACCTGAAATACAAGATAGATATCCTGTCTTGTTGGACATCCCACCTCCTGTCATTGACTCACATAATCTGCTAGATGCAGATCTTGCTGGACACCTCCTGCCCTGACATAAGAAAGCAAGTAAAATCTTTCAGCTTTTTTCCACCATACTTTTATCTTAAGAAAAACAAAACAAATAGAAGCCATAAAATTTTAGTGGTCCAATGGATATTATTTACAAACATTTCTTGCATTTCAAAAAATATCTAATACAAGTAGGAAAACCTTGAAGGTAAAGTTTTACAAAATTATAAAATGGTACATTTAATAGTCCTAAACTTAAAATAGTAATATCATCTTCATAGTTTAAAAGAATAGTTTAAGAATGATAACGGTGAGCCGGGAGTGGTGATGAACACCTTTAATCCCAGCACTCAGAAGGCAGAGTCAGGTGGATTTCTGAGTTTGAGGCCAGCCTGGTCTACAAAGTGAGTTTCAGGACATCCAGAGCTACACAGAGAAACCCTGTCTCATAAAAACAAAAAGCAAAAAAACAAAAACCAAAAAACAAGAATGACAATGGTGCTGGGCAGTGGTGGCACAGGCCTTTAATCCCAGCACTTGGGAGGCAAGGCAGGCATAGTTCTGAGTTCAAGGCCAGCCTGGTCTACAGAGTGAGTTCCAGGGCAGCAAGGGCTATACAGAGAAACCTTTCTCAAGAAAGAGGGAGAGAGAGAGAGAAAGAATGGTAATGGTTATTGTAAATGGCACATATATTTAAAGAAAATGAAAATTCAATATACTATTTTAAGATTCAACATATTGATAGATTTTAAGTTTTTAACTTTTTCCTCCTTGACTTTGACAACTATAAATAATAAAGGGTCAAAATAAACTTATTGTGAGGGATGTACTAGTTAAAATCTTGTGATAAAATGTGAGAACCTATGAGACTGGAAAGGTGGCTCAATACTGCCTTGGACCAGAGTTCAATTGTCAGCACTCACATGGTGGCACTCAGCCATGTGTAGGTAGCCAATTTCCGTGGGGGGGGGGGGGACTTTGCATAGAATAATTTCCAGTCAAGATGTACAACCAAAAAAGGGCTTACACCCAGAATATGTTTTCCTATAAATCTATGAAAAGAAAGGCAGTTCAAAGAGTGGGAGAATAGCTCACTTGCATGAAATGAAAAGAAATATGAGCAAGGAACAAACATACTAAAGTCTTTAACCCCATTGGCTGATACTACAGTTAACTGAAATGAGTGAATTTTGGAAAGGAGGCCTGAAGTGGCTAAAAAATTAACCAGTGTTCATGCCAGTGGAAACTCTGAGCAGTTAAGCTGGAGCCTCAGAAGCACACAAGTTATTAATCGCAACATGCAGGGAAGAAGTGGGTTCCAGGACAGTCAGAGCAGTTGAACAGGGGAATGTGAACATCTGTCAACTTTGGAATGAGTAGGGAAATCTGGGTACCTTAAAACAATGTGAAAGTACTTAATATTAATCATTCAGATATGTTTCTACTGAACAAGTGCTACAATGCTAACTAGAAGATGCCAGACAGAGAAGAGACATGATATGATTGAGTCAGACTGCTAAGTTGAGCAGTACAAGCTCAAGGTATTAGGATTCTACTTAAATGTGAGGAAGAAGTCTCTAAAGCATGGTGACATCCTTGGGGGGGGGGCGGAGGAGGTGTGATGACAGAGGAGCACATGGGATTTGAGGGGCTGACAGGACCCTGCATATTCACCCTGGGTCTTTGGGCATGTATTTGTTTTATACTAATAAATTGACATCACATGTTTTGCTATACTTATGTTATTTTACACTAAAAACAAATATATGAAAAAAAGGCAAAAGAGCTCTTGACTCTAGCTGCACATGTATCAAAAGATGGCCTAGTCGGCCATCACTGGAAAGAGAGGCCCATTGGACAAACAAACTTTATATGCCCCAGTACAGGGGAACGCCAGGGCCAAAAAAAAAAAAAAAAAAAAAAAAAAGGGAATGGTGGGTGGGGAAATGGGGGAGAGGGGGGAGGGTATGGGGGACTTTTGGGATAGCATTGTAATTGAGGAAAATACGTAATAAAATATATTTAAAAAAAAAGAAAAAAATATGGGAGAAAAGAGGCATGGTTAAAGTTTGATAAACAATGGATGCAGACAGTGCCTTTGGTCTCCTCAGAGCTTGAAGGATTTGTAAGGTAGGAATGTAGATTTCTAGTTTACCTGCATAGAAACCTTCCAGGAAACAATCTACAAGCTGTGAGACATTGTCTACACCAGAGTGGCATTGGTACAGCATCATGTGAGCTGCGTGTCCTCATATCAGCAAGGTGATGGCCTGGGCAGGATGGATCCAGGTCTTCAGGGAGGACACTGAGTGGACTCAATGGGATGTCTCTGGTTTCTCTGCAGGCTTTGCTGTGTTACTGGGCAGGCCTGTGTGACATGGCCCTCAGTAACCACCCATGGTCAAACACTGCAGGATCTACTCTGGATCCTGCTCTTGTCAGAGAGAAAGGCAGACTATGGGGATCTACTCTGGACCCTGCTCTCATCAGAGAGGAAGGCAGACTATGGACAGTCACTGCCCTATCTCCCAGGCTTAGGTAAGTGTTGATAAGGGCTCAGGTTGCTTCAAGTTGAGTAGGGTCTCCTGGGATAGGTATTCTCTGTTCCTGTCCTACTCATGCAGGTAGAGATTCTCCTATCTTGGAACTGGGGATTAAACTTTGTGATTGTTGTCTCTGCACATCATTCTGTACAGTGACAAATATATCAAGGTGGGACAGCAAAGAGAAAACATTGGGCCACAGACCTGGGTGGATATCTCAGACAGTTGGGTCATCCAGGAAAACATGTAGCCTCTGTTATGACAGAAAGATTAATACTAACTGCACAGTGATGGGACAGTATGAGGATGATGCCTGTAAGTGACTGTGCCTTCCCACCTACTGTGTCTCTCTCTAAAGTGCATGGAGGCTGACGCAATGCTGACCTTCCTCTGCTCGATCACTGTAGGACAAAAACTATAGTGCTAAACGACAATAGCAGGAAGAAAGAAGCAGCTCCTGTCCGGGAAGGAGCCATGAGCAGGCAAGGAAGAGCTCCAGAAAGAAAGAGTTTCCTTGTAGGGAGAAAACCAAGTTTATTACCAGGACAATGGCTGGCAAGATGGGACATCTTCTAGAAGATCCTGGTGTGGGAAGGCATGGATGGCCTGAGCCACCTGCTCCTTAACCTATTCTGGTAAGGTATACCTGGAGTCAGAGGCTTGCTGGGCAGCAAGACCTGGCTCCTGTTTGGCTCCAATTCTCCTGTACTCAAATGGAAATTCTTTCCCTTGGGCATGTGGAGCTGGTCAAAGCACATCCCTCTCTTCTCTTGGTTCATATATGGGTCACAGTCTCTTTGGGCTTTAAGCCCTGACTTCAGTTTGTCTCCCATTCCTCTATATGTGAAAGAATAGTTATGCATCTCAGGGCTGGAATGGCCACAGCTCCTCCTGCTTGCCAGTCTGCTATAGTTTGTGTCATACAGACTCTCAGAAGAGTGGGATGTCAGCTGGGGTGTCAGTGATTCCACTTCACACCCTTGTACCTCTGATGGGTCCCCTTCAGTGTCCTCCAAGATCTGGAACAGAACATCCACAAGGGATTTCAGTGCAGATATCATCCTGTGGATGACCATTTTAATTGTTAATCCTTTTGTCTGCTCAGCAGCTGGTGTGGGGTGATCAATCCTTAAAGAATCCCCTTGACCACTGTCTTTTTTGCTGAGGTTTCTTTCTGGTAAATCATTAAATAAGGTGTTCTTCCAATAGCTTTTAGAAGTAGCCTCTCTTTTTTCTGCTATCCTAGACTTGGATGTATCCTTGAGCTTTATTGAGCTCAGGATCTAAGGCCTTACTTCTTCAAGCCTTTCTGCCAGGCGAATGGCCCTAGATTTTATACTCTGGCTCTCTACATGGGGATGAACCCCATCATGATCCCAAAGTTTGATCTTATCAGCTAGGACCCTGTTCTCTTGAATATCACCCCTCTTGTGTCTCCTCATGAAGCCTGTATTCTGGAAGCTGGACAGAGAGTCTGTTGAAGGCAAGTTGATATCAGCAGGGTGGGCTCTACTGGGGCCAACTGGATGGTGACTCACAGGCCAGGCTCTTGGCTGCTGATTTGTACTGAAAATATTTGGACTTGAGTCCTGCGAGTGTTGTGAGGTAGGTATTTTTAGATGGGCTGGGAGTCTGTTGGCCCCTAAAGACCCAAAGTCTCTGGGTCTGATATTGATGTCCTTGCCATTGTGACTCTCACTGGATCCCAAACTCACTCTCCATGCACGAGGTGGCTCATCTTTAACCTCCACTGTAGTTTGTTTGGCTGCTGAAGTTCGAACCCTTTCTCCAGGGCCTTCCATTGTCATACACCAGGGGTGATGTCTTGATTCCACCTCCTGCAAGGTCTTCTGTGGTGCATGCTTGGACATTTTGGGATTGCTACTTGGCTTCAGACTGCCTTTTCCAGTGCCCCAGAGAGTCCTGATCTCTTGGGGATTTGCTGCCTGGAAGTAGCAAGCAGGTCTCTGAACACATAGGTGTCTTGGCAATGGATCTAGATGAGACTTTGTGGCCCCATGATTGGCAGCAGGTGGAGGGGCTCTGTGGGTCTCCTGAGCCTCTGGAAGTGAGTGTATAAATTCACCTCTCTCTAGCCTTGAAGCTGATGCACTTTGCATTCTTGTCCCTCCTGGATCCTGGTGATGCAAATTTTCCAAGACCCTGGCAGCCTTGGAATTGCTGATGGGTGAGGAGGGATACACAACCTGGGGGAGGTTTGAGGCTGGAACTCCAGGTGTTTTCAAATCCCTTGCCTCAAGGATCTGCAGATATGGTCTCCTGTGTTTCACTGGAAGCTCTGTGAAATTTGATGCTGTCTTTGATTCAGGCAGGGAATAGTGCTCAGCAGGTTTCATGGAGGATACCTTCTCTGTCCTCAGTACATGTTTGATGGGTCTTACCTCCTTCCCAGGGCTGCTGCTTGCAGTGCCAGGTACCTTTTGTGCCCCAATACCAAGGTCCTTCTTGATGGTGTTATGCATATCAGACTTTGCTATGTCCTTCTTTAAGGGCACCCCTGTAGGCACAGACCCCTTCCATTTATTACATTTGTAGGGTTTGGAATTGAGGATGGCGTGCTGGGCAGGCTGGGAGAGTTGAGACCTGTTCTTACAATAATCAACATTTTTTGCTGGGAAATGTTCCTGTACCTGGGTCGGTTTCCTGTAGGGGAGGAATCTGAATGGGGTTCCTTGTTGTTCTCTGACTCTAGTTGTCTTTTCATTATTCTCTGGCTCTTTATGGAGCTGGAGCCTCCGGCTATGCTCAGGATGGATGGTGGCTGGCCTGATAGCTTTAGAAAGCAGGGTGCCCCTGGGAAAGTTGACAGTGGGCTTGCTAATAGTTTTTTGTTGTTTTTGCTCATCATAACCTTTGGTTTCTTTTGAATATGGTCCATGTTTCCCAGGCAGGCTTCCAGCTGGTAGGGATGCCTGTATCCTTCTCTCAGTGGTGGGATATGGCACCACATAGGCCCTGCTTTTGAAACAAGGAGGTGTTTGTTTTGGGGTAGATCTTGTGAGGATTTTGTTTTCTTGGATTGGTTTCTCATCTACCAAGTTTGGTGTCACAAGGTGGTGAGGTAATGGCTGATACTGGGAATGCTGTGGAAATCCTTTAGCCTGGGATGGAGCTTCCTCAGGGTTACTGTCATCAGTAAACCTCACAGAGTTACGTCTTCCCAAGGAAGGGCTTCTGAGCTCATGGGCAGTAGCCACAAATGTTTCAGAGTTAATAGAGAATGTACCCCAGAAAAATCGACTAAGATTGTTGTAACGTTGCTTGTTGGGGCTGCAAAAGACAGGAGGCAAAAGCATCAGCCCCAATCAGAGGATCAAGAGGCCCATCCAACTGTGTAAATATGGCACCTCCATCGCCTACATATCCTATGCCCCTTAGCCTCACATCCAACTAAGATTCCTTTGAATCCCACCCTGCATAGCATATCCAGAATGAAGATGCACAGACCCTGAGCCCACATCCTGGTATGAAAATTCGATTAGACAAAGATTTCTTACATTTCCATAGGTTGTGCTGGTGTGTCGGTCCCTTCTGCATTTTTTCCTGCATCTGTACAACCTGGAGGTAGTTAAGTAGGATCAGGATGAGGAATGAGAACACACAGGTGTGAGGCATCCACTTTTGACTCCCTGTGCTAGGACTCTAATGCTCAAGCACCTTAGTGCAAGGACGGAGCACTGAACGTGAGCAAGGGGAATGGACGGGCCTCATCTCTCCATGTACACTTTTCTTTCCCCTACCTCAACCTTTATAATACCAATTACAACATGGTAATGTCGCAGGATCTGAAAGAGAAATGCACTTGAGAGACTGAAGCTACCTGCTGTCAGGTGAACCTGGGTGCCCACGCCCCCATCTAGGGTCACAGCATCACTCCAGTGCCTTGAACAACACTCCCAGGTGTAGCACCCATCCCAGGCCAACCACAGCTCCTTTCCATCCCATTACCTGGGGATGCCATAATTCTAATTTCATTTCCACATGCCCCATCTTCTTTCTTATATACCATGTCCTCTTCACTAAAGGCTAGGCTAGAGGGATTTTCTCTCCACAGGAAAGCAGAAGCCTACCTTTTCCAGTAGCAGTTTTCTTCCTGGTCTTCATCTGCCACCTCTTCACATCCTGCCAGTTAGAAACAACACAAATGAGCTGGAGACCTTTCTTCCTTTCTCTGGTAGACAAGCATCCTGGTCTCTTTGGTCCTCAAATACATGAAATCTACATTTTCTAAAAAGTGTTCTCTCATCCATCCTCTACTCACTCATATTGTGTATAAACATATTTCCCTTGTCACCTTGTTAGGAGAAACAGGAGAAGGCACTGTCTATGCCACAGTTACCACAGATGCCTCAGTCTGTGCTTCTCAGATGGGATCCTACCCAAGGCTGAGCTCTGCAGCTGCCTCTGGGCTGTCAGGTGATACCTGCTTCCTCAGAGCAGAGGAGGCTCAAGCCCTTATCTGAGGCTCATGTTCTCATCACCTTTTTCATATCAGCTCAGCCCAGACATAAACAAGCGCCTGAACAGAGGACAGATGATCTCCTCTGAGCTTCTCCTGTGTTGCCACCAACTCAGAAATGTATGTCCATGGAGCCTCACTGATCCTTACTGGCCTCTCTGCCACCATGGACTGATGGTCTGTGAGCTTCATGCAGACACCTCAGGACCACTTTCCCCTCTGCCCTGCCTGTCAAACCCTCCAGACTCTTTCTAGAGATTAGCACTTACTGTCTGTAGTAGACATAAGCTACTTTGTATGTTCGTCTTTCTTAAAACCTTCTCCACCCTTTTCTTCCACCCATTCTGTCCCCTAACAGTTGTTAGGAGTGGGGAGAAAGGCACACAGGGGAAATGGAGAGTCGTTAGTATTAGTGTACTTCCTGCTGATTGGGGGTGTTGAGTGCCTTGGGGATATTTCATCTTCACTCTCAATATATCTTATTTCGTTTTCCTCTGTCTTCAATGCACATAACTACTGATCAAAGCTCAAACACAAGCAAGCGATAAAAACCAACATCAAAGGACAACCCACCATGTCTTCCAGGGAACTAGCATTTATGTATTCTCTGAAATATCCCCAGAATTCCCAAAGTTACCAGAACAAACTATCAACTGCTAGCAAAATCATTCCCTGTCTTGAACATGAGGCAATTCATACTCAGCTGCTGTGAACATTTTGAGGCAGCCACATATCTCATATCTGAGACTAAAACAAAAGATTATATTCTTATGTTACTTTTTAAAAAACATACCAAAATTGTCACTAAACCAGTGTTCCTAGAAAATGTGAAAGCAACAGCCATGAACAACAGACTGCTGCCCCATTGTGTGTAAACCAAGGCTCTCCTCACCTGTGGTTTGTCCCATACATTCTCAGATGCTGGTGACACTGGGTACTCCTTCAGGAAGGGGATAAGTAGGAAAAAGAGCCCAACTCCACACATAAAGCCAATGGTCATGTCCATTGCTATGTCCATGGAGCTGGGGCTCATCCATGAATCAATAATGCTATTCATCAGAGAGAGAAAATTCTCCATCTTCTGAATCGCAATGCAGCTCTCAGGCTACTGAGTCCTTGAGTGCAGTGTGAGATGTGTCAGGAGGGCTCAGGGCACATCACACAGGTATGGCCTCTTCATCACAAAGGGCTGCTGGCAGTAGAGAGGCTGCCACAGCCCCTCACCAGCCTCCAGGACAAGGTCACCTCCTGTGTCCTTTTCCTGCTTCCTTTTTTCCAAGTCCTGCCACTGAGTAAGGCATAAATAGACATCTGGCCATGTATTGTTCCTTATCCCTGAACAGCAGTGCTCCTCTGGGTAGGCATTTGTTTTGTTCAGCCTACTTTAACAAGGGTTAAATTCCCTCAAGCCCACAAACCACCAGATGAAGTGGGAAAGAAAGGTTGTTAGGATATGGGGGAAGCAGACCTGTATAGAAATTGTTCTACCGCGCAATTACAAACTTTGTTGGTCTCAGTCCAGTTCCCTAGCAAACACCAAACAGGAATCAGTTCCTGCAGACCAGACCACTGGGCAGACACCACACAAGAGTCAGTGAGAGCAGTTGGATGCAGACGAATCTGTGAGGCTGCCAATGAGGTCTGAGTCCAAGGAAGCAGCAAAATCCTCAGGAATCTCACTAGAAGTTCTTTGGTGAGTTTCTCTGTAAGAGGACTCCATGGGTGAAGCTCAGCAATTGTAATGTGAACCAATACAAGCTTTACACCTGCAATGAGTAGCAAAATGGAGCTAGGCAAACCAAACCTCAAGTTCCCACTGTCTGTGGGATCATATTATTGTTCCATCTAAACATTATTCATCATTTCATATGTTTCCTATAAGAAACATTCTTTCACCTGTGTCTGCTTCAGCCAAACATTCTTTCAGGTGTATTTCAGGTGTCAACCAGAAAGGTACATTGTATGTTTGCCTCCTAGAAGATACCTACATGAGTAGATCAGGTTCTTAGTTTTTGACAAAGTGAGCTTCTCTGTGGAACTTGAGTTGTTTCTTTGATATTGTCACTGTCACACTGTCTTCTGTCTGCAGAACCCTTTCTGTTCATTCTGTGATCACAGATTTTCTCAAGTCAGACACAAAACTTTCTTCTGTCACTTATTTATTTAGATTTGTTTCTATTTAATGTAATCAAAACTAATGTACCTCTTTGTCTTCAGGTACAGAATTTTATGAAAATGAAATTCATTTCCTAACCATAAAATGCATGTGGCTAATTAAGAACTAAACTGCCTATGATAGTTTGAATGCTTAGTAGTGTTTGGATACTTTCCTTTAATATTCAAATTTTCAAATTAGCAAACTCTAATAGAATTTATTTAGGTATTTTTAAAATGCCTAATTGTCTTGCCATTGGGAGTAGGACCACAATCACCATGGATGTGCATGGATGTCCTTGGAGGGATGTAGACTGCATCCTTTGAGACCATGCTCAGAAATATTACACCAGAGCCTATGGTAGTTCTATTTTCAGGAAACTCTGTACCAATATCCACCATGCTGTTCTAGTTTACAAACCCAATTGCAGCTTCTGACATGTCCCTTCCCTCATCTCCTTCTTTTTTTAATCTCAGGCGTTGTCATTAAATAAAATGGTATCTCAGTGTTGCCATAATCTTAATGACCTGAAGGCAAAAAATATTGAAGTATTCCCTGTTGAGAATTTTCCATTGTGCTCTGTACCTTATTATATGATTGGGTTATTTTTTTCTGTTGCTATCTAATTTCTTGTATTCTTTATATATTCTGAAACTTAATTAACCTGAAAAGCTGAGAATGTTGATGTATTGGTAGAGTAATTATCATCCTCTGGGTATTACCTTTAAAAAACTATTCTTTAGTCCTTTATTGATTGGTTTAATTTTGATATTTAGTAATCACCATTGTTTGTAGATTCTAAATGTTCAGGCCACACACAGAATTTCATTGGTGGGATGATCTCTGATCATCTAGACCTGAGATGCCAGCTTCTTTTTCTGTACAGGACATTTTAATTTCATGTAATTCCATTTTCAATTTTTAGGCTCTTTTGTGTGCTATTCGAGTTCCTTTCTTCCCATTAAATTTTTATTCATTTGACATCCTGATTGTAGTCCCTTCTTCCAGTCCCAACCTCACAAATCGCTCTGCCCATTACTCCCTTTCATTCTCATCAGAGAGGGGAGACACCCCCCCCTTGGGTACCAACCAGCCTCAACAATCAACTGGAAGCAGTGCATCCTGTGCCACTGAAGCTCACCCAGGCAGTCCAGCTGAGGGAAGGGAATCCAAAAGCTGGCAACAGAATCAGAGACAACTCCTGCTCAAGTTTTCAGGAACCTGCATGAACTCTAACCTGCACACCTGCTACAAATGTGTAGGGGGCCAATTTCCAAACTCTGCAAGCCCTTTGAGTGGTGATACAGTCTCTGTGAGCCGCCATGTGCCCCAGTTAGTTGACTATGTCAACTAGGTCATCTGGTGGTGTCCTTGACCCTTATTATTCCCTCAATCCTTACCCCAACTCTTTCACAATACTCCCCAAGCCCTGCCCAATGTTGGGCTATGTGTGTCTGCATCTAGTTGCATCTGCTACTCCTCCAACCCCTCTCCCACCCTGTTGTTTCCTTCCATCTACCTCTGATGTCTATTGTATTGCTTCTTCTGAATGTGATTCAATCATCCTCTCTTGGGCCCTCCAATTTCTGTAGTGTCTCTCTGACTGTTAATTGAGGAATAGTTATTTTATATTTTGTAATTAATGTCCACTTGTTAGTGACTACTTACTATGCATGTCTTTCCTAATCTGTGTTACATCACTCAGGATGATATTTTCTAGTTTCATCTATTTGCCTGCAAATGTAATGGTGTCTTTGTTTTTATTTATTATAAGTTTTAGTATTAGTACTTAATCATTTTTACATTTCTGTTGTTATCCCCTTCTCAGTCTGCCCTCTGACAGTTTCTCACCTGATTCCTCCTTCCACATCTCCATGAAGATATCACAACCTCCCATCCCACCCCACTCCATAGGTACTCAAGTGGCACAGGATTTAGGTACATCTTCTTCACTGAGGCCAGACCAGGCAGTCCTCTGCTGTATATGTGTTGGGAAGCTCATATCAGTTAGTGTATGCTGCCTAATTTGTTGCTCGTTGTCTTAGAGATCTTGGGGGCCCAGTTTGGTTGAGACTGCTAGTCTTCCTATGGGGTCACCCTCTTCCTCAGCTTCTTCCAGCCTTTCCCTAATTCAACCAGAGGGGCCCCAGCTTCTGTCCTTTGGTTCACTGTAACTGCATCTGACTCTTTCAATTGCTTGTTGGGCCTCTCAGAGGGCAGCCATGCTGGCTTCTGTATGTAAGCATACTATAACATCAGTAATAGTGTCAGGCTTTGGAGTGTCCCCTTTAGTGGTATACCAATTTGGCCTGGTCACTGGACCTCCTTTCCCTCAGTCTTTTCTCCATTTTTATTACTTAGTTTCTTTTACACAGGGAGAATTCTAAGACAGAGTATTTGACTATGGGATGGCAACCCCATTCTTCCACTTGATGCCCTGTCATTCTACTGGAGGTGGACTCTACAAGTTCCCTCTCCCCACTTTTGAGAATTTCATCTAAGGTCCCTCCATCTGAGTCCTGAGTGTCTTTCATCTTCCAGGTCTCTGGTACATTCTGGAGGGTTCCCTCTCCTCCTACCTCCTGAGTTTGCCTGTTTCCATTCTTTCTGCTGGCCCTCTAGGCTTCACTACTGTTTCCTGACCCCCACCTCAATTATGGTCATGTTTCCATTTTCCCTTCCCTGTCTCCTCTCCCACACAATTCCCTCTCACTCTCTGCCTCTCATCCCTGAGATTGCTTCCTACTCTGTTCCAAACAGGATTGATGCATCTTCTAATTGTTAACCTTTTTGAGTTCTGTGATTGTAACTGATGTATTTTGTGCTTTTATGGCTAATATCAATGTATTAGTGAGTATATACCATGCATGTCCTTTTGGGTCTGAGTTACTTTTTTCAGGATGATATTTTCTAGTTCCATCCATTTGCATGCAAAACTCATGATGTCCTCATTCTTAATAGCTGAATAATAGTCCATTGTGTAAATGAACCATATTTTCTGTATGTATTTTTCCATTGTGAGACCTTTAGGTTGTTTCCAGCTTCTGATTATCACAAACAAGGCTGCTATGAACATAGTGGAACAGGTGTCCCTGTGGCATGATGGGGAGTCTTTAGGTATATTCCCAAGTATGATATAGCTGGGTCTTCAGGAAGATCTATTTCCAATTCTCTGAGGAACCTCCAGATTGATTTCCAGACTGGTCTACCAGTTTGCAATCTCAACAGCCATGGAGGAGAGTTTGACTTTCTCCACATTCTCCCCAACACGTGCTGTCACCCGAGTTAATGATCTTAGCCATTCTGATTGGTGTAAGGCAGAATCTCAGGATCATTTCCATTTGCATTTCCCTGATTACTAAGGACTTTGAACATTTCTTTACATGCTTCTCGGCTATTCCAGGTTCCTCTGTTCTGAATTCTGTTTAGCTTCATACCCCATTTTTTGATTAGGTTGTTTGCATTTTTAGAGGTTAGCTTCTTGAGTTCTTTATATATTTTAGATATTAGCCGTCTATCAGATTTGGGGTTAGTGAGGATTTTTTTCCCAATCTGTACGTTGTAAATTTGTCGTATTGGCTATGTGCTTTGCTTTACATAAGCTTTTCAGTTTCATGAGGTTCCATTTATCAGTTGACCTCAGAGTTGTGTTTAGGAAATTTTGCCCCATGCCAATGAATCCAGGGCTCTTTTCCACTTTCTCTTCTATTAGAGTCAGTGTGTCTTGTTTTATGTTGAGGTCCTTGATCCAGTTGGATTTGAACTTTTTGCAAGATGATAAAAATGGACCTGTTATCATTTTTTCTACATAACAACTGCCACTTAAACTAACACCATTTACTGAAGATGCTTTCTTTTTTCCATTGTATATTTTTGGCTTCTTTATCAAATATCAAACATTCATAAGTGTGTGAATTTATTTCTGTGACCTCAATTCTATTACTTTGATCCATCTGCCTGTCTCTATTGCAGTTATTCTCACTATATTGCTTTGTGGTATAGATTGAGGACAGGGATGGTGATTCCCCTAGATGTTCTTTTATTGTTAAGAATTGTTTAAGTTATACTTGTTTTTTGTTTGTTTGTTTGTTTTGTATTTCCATATCAAATTGAGAATTGTCTTTCCATGTCTGTGAAGAACTGTGTTGGAATATTGATGGCTATTGCATTGAATCTGTGGATTGCTTTTGGTAGAATGGCCATTTTGACTGTTAATTTTACCAATCCATTAGCATGGAATATCAATCCGTTTTCTGAGGTTTTCTTTGATTTCTTTTTTGAGAGACTTCAAGTTCTTGTCATATAGATATTTCCCCTGTTTGAATAGAGTTACTCCAAGATATTTTATAGTATTTGTGACTATTATAAAGTATGTTGTTTCCCTAATTTCTTTCTCAGTTCTTTTATCATTGGTATAAATGCAAGTTACTGATTCAAGTTAATTTTTTATGCAGCCATTTTGCTGAAGAGGTTTCTCAGCTGTAGAAGTTAATTGGTAGAATTTTTTGGGTTGCTTATGTATTCTATCTTATCATCTGCAAATAATGATACCTTGACATTTTCCTTGCCATTTTTTATCCCCTTGATATACTTTTCTTGTCTTATTACTCTACCTACAACTTCAAGAACTATATTGAATAAATACAAGGAGAGTGGTAGGTCATGTCTCATTCCTGATTTTAGTGGAATTTCTTCAAGTATCGCTCCATTTAATTTGATATTGGCTGTTGGTTTGCTGTATATTGCTTTTATTATATTTAGGTATGGACCATGAATTCCTGATCTTTCTAGTACTTTTAATATGAAGAGGTATTGTATTTTGTCAAATGCTTTTTCTGCACTGAATTACATGATCATGTGATTTTTTTCTTTTGTGTTTGTTTATATAATGGATTACGTTAATGGATTTTTGTATATTGAACCAACCTTGCATCTCTAGAATGAAGCCTGTTTTTTGTGGTGAATGATGGTTGTCATGTGTTCTTGAACTCAGTTTTCTAGAAATTTTTGAGTATGTTTGCACCAATATTCATAAGCAAAACTGTTCTCCTTTTTTATGGGATCTTTGTGTGTTTTGGGTATCAGAGTAATTGTGGCTTCATAGAATAAATTAGTGTTCCTTCTGTGTCTATTTTATGGAAGAGTTGGAGGAGTGTTGGTATGTAGCACTTCTTGTAAGGTACAGTAAAATTCTCTGCTGAAGCATATGGGCTTTTTTTGTTTGTTTGTTTGATTGTTAGGAGGTTTTTAATGACTTGTTCTGTTTCTTTAGGGGATATGGGACTGACTAGATAGTTTACCTGCTTTTGACTTACTGTGTCGTCATTTTCATTGTACTCTAGGAAGTCTTTCATTTCTTTCTTTATTTTTTCCCTACCAAGTTATCATTGAGTAGAGAGTTGTTCACTTTCCATGGCTATGTGGGTTTTCTGTGTTTTTATTGGTAATGAAGCATAGACTTAGTCTGAGGTGATCTGATAGGATGCATTGGATTATTTCAAACTTCTTGTATCTCTTGAGGCTAGTTTTGTGAGAGTTTATATGGTCTATTTTGGAGAAGGTACCATGAGGCACTGAGAAGAAGGTATATTTTTTATTGCCTGGTGGCAGTTAGTATATATGAAGTGGCTTACTGCTTTTCACATTCTTTCTTTGTTTAGTGCATTTAGTGTTTTGATTGTTATGTGACAGGAGGAATCCCTTTCTGGTCCAATCTATTTGGAGTTCTATAGGCTTCTTGTATGTCCATGGGCATCTCTTTATTTAGGTTAGGGAAGTTTTCTTCTATCATTATGTTGAAGATTTTTACTGGCCCTTGAAGTTGGGAATCTTTGCTCTGCTCTATACCTATTATCCTTAGGTGTGGTCTTCTTATTGTGTCCTGGATTTCCTGGATGTTTTGGGTTAGGATCTTTTTGTATTTTGCATTTTCTTTGACTATTGTGTCAATGTTTTCTATGGTATCTTCTGTACCTGAGATTCTCTCTTCTTGTATTCTGTTGGTGATGCTTGCATCTATGACTCCTGATCTCTTCCCTAGTTTTCTAACTCCAGGTTTGTCTCCCTTTATTTATTGTTTATTGTTTATATTTCCATTTTTAGATCTTGCATGGTTTTGTTAATTTCCTTCACCTGTTTGATTGTGTTTTCCTGTACTTTAAGGGATTTTTGAGTTTCCTCTTTAAGGGTTTTTAGCTGTTTACCTGTGTTCTGCTATACTTCAAGGGAGTTGTTTATGTCCTCCTTAAAGTTTTCTATCATTATAATGAAAAGTGATTTTAAATTCAAATCTTGCTTTTCTGATGTGATGATGTATCCAGGGCTTGCTCTGGTGGGAGAACTGGGTTCTGATGCTACCAAGTAACCTTGGTGTCTGTTGCTTATGTTCTTATGCTTGACTTCCCGCCATCCTGTTATCTCTAGTGCTACCTACCCTGGCTATGTCTGACTGGAGCCTGTCCTTCCTGTGATCCTGATTGTCAGAACTACTCAGAGTTCTGCTGTATCTGGGATCCTGTGATTGTGAAATCCTGTGATTCTGGGATCCTGTGATTGTGAGATCTTGGATGTGTCAGAGCTCCTGCAGGGGAGTCAAGCAGGGATCCTGTGATCCTGCAATCCTGTGATTCTGAGATCCTGCAGTCCAGAGAAACTGTGAATCTGCAATCCTGGGGTTGTTAGCCTAGGAGTGGAGCTTCCTCTGGGTGTTGTGGGACTGACTGTAGAGTTTATGTTCAAGGTCTGCTTAGGGCACAGGCACAGATTGGAAGGAAACTGTGCCACTGGTCAGGTGGAGTTCCTGGGTGCCTAGATCCAGCTGGTCCCAGTAACTTCCAGTGTTGTGTTGTTAGTTTTCTATGACCCAGAAGTGCACTGTGGGGCCATCTTACCTCTCTCTTACTTTTCTATGTGGGAATTGAGAACAGTAAGGCTTCTTCCAAACCTGCTTCTCTTGTTTGTAATTCCATGGTTTTCATCTCATTGTTTGACAGCTTATATTAGGGTGAAAATTGTCAAGCAGCTTGCAGGGAAGTGAAGAGAGCAGGCAGTGATGCAGCTGGACCTGGAGGTCAGGCCCTCTGAAAGTGTGACCCTGTTGGGTCACCTCAGGAACCTCAGTAAAGGCAGCTTTACATGGTCCTGTCACCTCCACAAAGAGTTGTGGTTTGCTGTCAGGATCTTCTGAAAGGGGTGGGAAAAATGACACAGACAACAGGAATGAAATTGACAAATTAAGCTTCTGGACCATCCAAACATCATGAAGCTGCTCCACATCAGAAATGCATCTTTATGGTGATAGAATGTACAGCAGAGGGAGATGTTTTGAGCCACAGAAGGTTGACAGTTTTCAGGAGGAACAGGCTTAGCATATTCACACGCAGATAATGAGTTCATTTCACTATGCCATGCGAACACCATTGCACACAGGGACATGAAATTGTATGTATATGGCCTGGCCATCAAAGGTCCCTCTGGGCAATAGTTCAAGGGTGGTAGTGGTATAGTGTGTGGTGAGGTTACACCAGATTCCCAACATATTATGTGTGGCAGAGAGGGACTCTCTATTGGATCTGATCATAGCACTGTTTTGTCAGATAGTGTGGGTTGGGGTGAGCAACAGGACTTGATCTCTTACAGTCTTACATTAACACCCTATATACATTGTTACTTCAAGTACCTGAAGGACAATCAACATATAGATTTCTGGACATCAGTCCTGGCCAGACAGCAGCTGTTTTGCTGTCTCACATACAATGCCAGGTGTCAGAACCTGTTAGACATTCCCCTACCCACATTGCCACCAGAGATACAGGGACAGGTATCAGGGCTTGCTTGTCATTCCACCCCCTGCCATTAACCCAAATATCCTGCTAGATTCACCACCTATCCTGGCATATACCCCCAGGTGTAATGCACTGTTAAAGAGCACTTGTACTTGTAGGCACCAGGAATTACTGTGCAACTTCCCCAGTGCCTTGAATACATTCCTTAGTATTGGGCCATGCACGACTTCCCACCAAACTCCACACTAACTGCTGGGTATTGAAGCATGCTGAACGGGTCACCAACATATGCAGCACATTATTTCTGTGTATCCGGTCCTAATACCTGACAAACCCTCATATTGACTGATAGTCATCAGGCCATGATGGATACTCCCTGCCACTGTACCATCAACTCACGGCTTTGTCCTGGGCCCTGCTTGACAGCCTCACATTAATGAAGCTCACATGTCCTTCTCGGTGTCAGGACCCTCTTAGACATCAGCCCCAATCAGCACCTACTACAACATTAGTTATCAGGCCTTCATTGAGACTCCTGTACCCCTGTCACAGACTATAATCTACTATGTCATAGACCCTGCTGGATAAACTTAGGACATCAGTCTTGATGGACATCTCCTCAAGAGTCTCTGTGTGTACAATGCCAGCATGCTGTCCCCTAGGCCAAGCTGTGTGGCAGTGTAAGTGGGATTTCTAGTAATGTCAGATAGCTAGCTCTGTCTGTGGAGTGGTGTCCTCATGGAAGGGGTATTTAGGAAGAACTAGACACTTGAATGCTATGTGGGAAGGTGGCTTTAGGTGTCCATCCTTGCCTAAATGCACATACTTGCCCAAAAATAGCACTGTGTGTGTGGGAAGACAACATGAAGTGATAAAAGCAGTGTATTTAGGGCTGTGGATAAGGGGAAAGGCGAGTGCAGCAGGATCTAGGGCTTAGCAGTTGTCTGTGGTAGTGGAGGGGATGTCATAGAGGGCTTCAAACCTCAGTGTATGTCATGTGAATGGTGGAGAGTGTCCAGAAGGATCTCAATATGGCACTATATGTGGGGCTTCGTGAGGGGACATGTTGTAGGGCCTGATAGCTTCCTTGTGTTTTTCAGATAGCAGCAGGGAGTTGGTGTGGTCCAGTAGCATCTGTCTTCTGGTATAGTAAGTGGTGTAGCCACTCTGGTGTGTAGTCATTTGATTCCTGACACCTTAAACATCACATGTGTCCAACCCTGCCTGAAAATTATCATTGTATTTGGGGCAGCAGCATGGGAGAGTGGATATTATAAACTTCTAAGTATCAAGCCTTGCTGACACCTTCCTCACAGATACACCATATACTCTGGAAGTTATCAACGCCGACTGCATATAACTGGGTACATACAACCTTCCATACCTCAGGACCTACTGGGCCCTACCCCACATAAACTGGTAGATTGCACGCACTGCTGGCCAGCACTTAGATCCCTATATATACTGTCATAAAACAGATGCTGCTGGAACCCTAGCCTCACTAATGGGTATTGGGCTGTTTACCCGACCCTACTGGACACATTCCCTCACTGTCCCCATCATTCATAAAGATGCTGCTATGTTTTGGTCTCTGCTGGTAAATCCACTGTGCCTCACCCCACCTACAATACTAAGTCTTATACCCTGTGAGATCCCCCTATCTCACATACATTGCTAGGAATCAGACCCTGATATTCCTACCCTCCTGTGTTCACTGCTAAGATTTGGTCTTGTTAGGAATTCAACTACCAAATTCAAGGCACTCTGAAGAATCAGGAGCCCCTCCTTCTGGCAACACTGTGCTGTGTATAGTGTCAGGTCCTACTGGACCTACCCAATACACAAAGTGTGGAGGGACAGGACCTAGGGAGGCATGCTCTCCTTTTTCCAGTCATTTCCATCTGCACACATTGCACATTGTCAAGCCATGGTGGACACTTCCCTGCTGTTTTCCAATAGGAACTCCTAGGTATCCAGCCTTTGCCCAGCTTCCCAGCTTGTCCCATATTCACTAGTATATCAGAGCCTGTTGGTTTCCCTTGATCCCTGTAGCTAACTCACATCCTGTGCCAGCTCTCAGAGCATACTGGGCATCCTGATGCACACTTCCACCCTCTGCTACTTTACTGTTGTGTTTCAGGAGTTGTTATGCATCTTCTGACAAACCTTCCCTCCTTCTTTCATAGTTCCATTCCTAGCAGTGTAGGGGACAGCAGCAGCATGGTATCATAGATAGCAGCCTGTGTGTGTGTGTGTGTGTGTGTGTGTGTGTGTGTGTGTGTTGGCAGGTTTGCCCTTCTGATTCTCCTATCTACTGGACCATGTTGGAAGAGGGTGTATTTCAGACATGACTTTTGGGCAGTGGCAAGGTGCAGTATGTTCACATACGTGCTTGTGCCTTCAATCCTGATGCTGTGATTTCTGTTCAGTAAGGAGGAGTAAACTTGCTGTCAGACACATTGAACACATGGAAGATGGTAGAGCCTGCTGATATGTTTTAGACAATCTAGTAGAGATTTAGGTTGGAAGGAATGAATGCAGAGTTGGGTGTACTCCTGACCTTCCTGTAAAGGTGAACAGTTCTGTGACCAGGTGGAGGGACCCACAATTGCTGGACTTGTCACAAACTGATCAGTCCTTCATAATTACTCATGCATGCTCAGATTGTAGAGGAGGCCTTTGCCACCTCTCTTTGGCCAGGCCCACATGGGTGATGGCTTTTCCTGGCCCAGAATGCATTTACAAGAGGGTTAGAGGATGCTGTTGATACTACTGAGGGCTACTCAGGACTGCATCAGTGAGGTATTTTAACCTTTCCAACATTCTATTTCCTGTGTCTCTCAAGAGATGAAGGAGAAAAGGCCCATCTCTGTGGATGTTGAACCATGGGAGCAGGGAGTATCCTGAGTAGGACTGAGAGGTTCAGGAAGGAACCAGGCTCAAGCTTCAAGGGGACTTATGCCTGATCACCCACCAGCCAACAATGCAACTCTGGATACAAGTGCCTATGCCCTTCCTCCAGGTGCTAGAATTTAGCTACTAGATCTATGCTCGATCAGCTTCCAGGAGCTCCAGCCTTGATGTCCTGGTCATGCTGGTCAAGAACAGTTCCCTCATCTCAACCTCTGACTTGGGTTTTCAACATGTCCTGGAACTTGGACCACCAGCACCAGGTGAACCACCCACAGGAAATAGGCCCCTTTGGGTCCATTTGCACATTTATTAGGCTGAACGGTCATGTCTTCTCTTTTCCTATGCTGCTGCAACAAAATTCCTGAAGAAGAAACAAAAGTGTTTCAGCTGAGCCTGGAGAGGTGAACATACCTTGGCACCTGTCCCCTGAATGGGACAACTTTAAGAAGGGCCATCCATATTCCCGTTCCCTAACCAGGACACTGCTATGTGCATATGAGGAGTATGTCCACCACTAACTCTCTATCCCTGAAGGGCTTTCACTGTCCTGAAGTAGGCACAACTGAGTAGGCCCAGCAGGTCATGTCACTGATGTAGAAGAAATGTAGAGAGCAGCATGGCAGATGCCTGCTGTATGGACTACACTGATTGTCTAAATGCAAGACAAACACCAACGGTCCTCCTGGCAGTGAGTGAAAGAGAAACTAAACAGAGATGAGACAAAAGAGAGGAGAAAGGTTTATTACCTGAAGGGGATGAGGAGAGCATTGGTATCCTATTTGGGAAGCCACATCCTGCTCCAGCAAGTAAAGCATGGGCACTTCACTCCATGAGCCTGTGCATATGGGTAGAAGTGTGGGTCTATCCCTGCACATGCTCCCTGCAGGAAGACACTAGTGCCCTGAGCATGCTCAGAATAGTTCACTAAACTCCTAAGCATGCACCACACGCCTGGACATATTCAATTTATGTTCATGGAGCACATACCCTAAAAATATAAATGATAGACATTACCTTTTAGCAGATTACAGAAGGTGCCTTCCTTGCAGGGTGGCTAAGAATACCACAGACCATGGCTAAGAACACCACAATGGACACTGAGACTTGTTGCCAGTTCCTGGGCACAGGGCACACATGGACCCGTTTGAAGTTTGAAGCTGTTTCTTATAGACTTCATGTTCAAGTAATGTTAGGAATCTATGTACAATTCACTCAGTGTAAGCAGCAGTCACTGATCAAAACACTACAGCATTACATAGTTGCTTGCCCTTTTGGCCTTCCTGCCTCATCTCCTTCCTGTAAGCCAGTGGTTTCCAAATTTCCTGACTCTGCAAGATTTTGATACTGTTCCTTATGATATGGTGACACTTCAACCATAAAATTACCTCATTGCTGCATCCAACCTATAAATATTTTACTCTTTTGAATCATCATGTAAATATCTGGTATGCAGGATATCTGATCTACAACCTCCAAAGTGGTCCCTCAGGTTGAGAATTACCACTATAAGCTTCTCTGGCAGGGATATCAGCTTGGCCCTGAATCCTGAGAGGGCCTGATGTCCAGTGGTTGAGGACATCTCCCTGCCACAAGGCTCCATTCTCTGTGATGAGCCATCTACATTGCTGAAGTGTGATGGTGCAGGGATAATCCCAGGTCTGCCTCCTCCTTTTCCCAGGGTGGATCCTCCATTTTTGTGGTGGTCAGATTGTTTTTAGCTGACATTAACCAGCCTGTGTACTCAGGCTTTCCTTAGCTAAGACACACTATACTTGTGTTAGATTGGAGGCTAGTTCCAGGAAGGTGCTACAAACAAGGCCCCTGTATAGAACCTAAATGGAAATAGTTGGGCCTGCTCAGGTCCCTCAGAACAGGACATAAATTAGGGGTTTCAGTCCATTGATGGCCAAGATTGAATGGCAGTGCAGTGTTAGACCCCAGGTTCATCAGCTTGTGTCCAAACAGGATGCAAAAAATGATGATGGACAGCCTCATACCCCTCAGGTGCTTTCTGGTTCCCCTTTCCTCCAATGAACTTTTCACCTATGGGTATATTTAGACCCTTGGGCATAGTTTTGTTATATAGCTACATCTATCTGTATTTGTATCTGTATCTATCTGTATCTGCATCTGCATCTGCATCTGCAACTGCATCTGTATCTGTATCTGTATCTACATCTATATCTACATCTATCTATATCTATCTGGTTCTTTGTTGGCAGGTCCAGGTGAGAGGAGAGAGGTCCTGTCGGGTCTCTACGGGGCTGAGGAGGATGGTGAGTGTTGATGACCCAAAACAAACACACACAGCCTTGAGTCTTGTTGAAGCAGACACTCAATTTAATGATATCAGCCTCTCAGTTATAAAACTTCATAACATTGGGGGATTTTTGGTGGGGTAAGATGATATAGGAGGCAGGGGAAGGGTGATGGAGGGTATGGAGTGACTGACAGGGCCAATGGCATAGCTCTACATCAACAATGGTAGGGCAGAGGCAACACCAAAGAGGTCTTGCTGAGTCATCCCTATACGGAAGTGACTGAGACAGGACTCAAAACTCGAGCCAGGCTCAGGGTTGGTCCTCAAGGCCCAAACCAGGACCAAAATAGGACCCAACAATATATATGACGTTATATAACAGACTTAATTAATGGTAAAATATGCTTTCAAGAGAAGGACACCTCTGTCCTTCATGTGCCCACTCTGAGGGAGGCCCAGGAAAAGGGTACAGTGACAGGAGAGGTATGAGTTCATTCTGCTAGGTCCACTTGTTTTGTTTGTTTTTTAATTTTTTATTAAGGTATTTTCTTTATTTACATTTCAAATTTTATCCCCTTTCCTCATTTCCCCTCATAAGACCCCTCTATCCTATCCCCCCACCCCCCAACCCCGTTCACAAACACACCCACTCCTGCTTTTCTTCCTGGCATTCCCGTACACTGGGGAATCAAGCTGTCACAGGATCAAGGGCCTCTCCTCTCATTGATGTCCCACAAGGCCATCCTCTACTACATATGTAGCTGGAGCCATGGGTAGCCTTTGGTTGGTGGTTTAGTCCTTGGGAGTTCTGGGGATACTGGTTGGTTCATATTGTTGTTTCTCCTATGGGGCTGCAAACCCCTTCAGCTCTTTTTGTCCTTTCCCTAGCTCCTCCACTGGGGACCCTGTGCTCAGTCCAAGGGATAGCTGTGAGCACTCACTTCTTTGTCAGGTACTGGCAGAGCCTCTCAGGAGACAGCTATATCAGGGTCCTTTCAGCAAGCACTCTTTGGAATCCACAATAGTGTCTGGGTTTGGTGACTGTATATGGGATGGATCCCCAGGTGACACAGTCTCTGGATGGCCTTTCCTTCAGTTTCTGTTCTCTGCTTTGTCTCAGTATCTCCTCCCACTGGTATTTTGATCCCCTTCTAAGAAGGATTGAAGTATCCACACTTTGGTCTTCCTTGTTCTTGAGCTTCATGTGATCTGTGGATTGTATCTTGGGTATTCTGAATTCTGGGGTAATATGCACTTATCAGTGAGTGCATACTGCCATGGACCACCCCAGCTGTGTATGGGGGTCCCTGGGATGTGGTTCTAAAGTCCATGTGGGTAAGGATTAGGTGGTGACAAACAGAAACAAACACAGAGGCAGTTTGAATCTGAGCATACTTTGCAGCTCTTAAGCAGGGGATTTTATACATTAAAAACCAAACATTACATCTCTTAGAAACTGTATCCAGTGAAACAATCACAAATACCAAAAAAATCATTTGGAATATTATAGCACAAAAATATCTCTTAGAAAGTGTATCCAGTTAAAAAATCTCAAACAGAACAAGTAATATCATTATTAATATTGATCATCAAACTATAACAATTCTAAAAGGATGTATTCAGTGGGGGCAGTTGTCCAAGGCTAGTGGCATATTTCCATGAGCAGGTTAAGAAATCTTTAAAGGTCAGTGCTCTTTACTGCTGAGATAACCCTCCAGCCCTATATTGTCAATTATTATTTAACATCTATCCCCTGAATTTTATTAATCTTCAATGCATACATTTGAAATATTTTAATTCTTTCTAATTAAGGCTTTTTTTTTTTTTTACCATATACCAAAATCCACCTCTGATGACACAGGAGTAGCCATGTGAAATTTTATTGTTGGGAAAGATTTTTTTATTTTTATTTTATTTTTTCTCTTTATTTTTTAAAAAGCAATTCATACTGGAAACAGATATTCTCCCATTTTAAGTAGAAATCTAGAGTTTAGATTGACAAAGAATCCAGACACTGAGTCCAGGAACTTCCATAGAGAGGAGGTTTGTAAGAATGATGAGCTTCTAAGTTGGATGCTTTACAACCTAGTTATGAACAGTCCAAGAAGAGAAAAGGTATTGGGCAGAATGGGAAGTGATCTATAATAAATGATAACTATTAGGAGAGCTATCAGAACTCACCAATATATTTACATTTTAGAAATCTTGCTTACTGTTATGTACAGTGTATGATAGGATATTGAGTGGAATTTATTTTATATTTTTATTAGGTATTTTCTTCATTTACATTTCAAATGCTATCCCAAAAGTCCCCCATACCCTCCCCCTACTCCCCTACCCACCCACTCCCACTTCTTGGCCCTGGCGTTCCCCTGTACTGGGGCATATAAAGTTTGCAAGACCAAGGGGCCTTGCTTCCCAATGATGGCCAATTAGGCCATCTTTTGATACATATGCAGCTAGAGACACAAGCTCTGGGGATACTTAGTTCATATTGCTGTTCCACCTATAGGATTGCAGACCCCTTTAGCTCCTTGAGTACTTTCTCTAGCGACTCCATTGGGGGCCCTGTCTTCCATCCAATAGCTGACTGTGAGTATACACTTCTGTGTTTGCCAGGCCCTGGCATTGCCTCACAAGAGACAGCTATATCAGGGTCCTTTCAGCAAAATCTTGCTGGCATATGCGATGGTGTCTGGTTTTGGTGGCTGATCATGGGAAGGATCCCTGGGTGCTGCAGTCTCTAGATGGTCCATCCTTTCATCTCAGATTCAAACTTTGTCTCTGTAACTCCTTCCATTGGATGATTTGTTTGTTGGGAAAGTTTTTATTTTATTTTTTTATTTATTAGGTATTTTCTTCATTTACATTTCCAATGCTATCCCAAAAGTACCCCATACCCTCCCCCCCACTCCCCTACCTACCCACTCCCACTTCTTGGCCCTTGCGTTCCCCCATACTCTCTGCCTAATGTTTTGGTGTGTGTCTCTGCATCCTCCCCAAGAGATGCAGGATTCAGGCTCTCTGATGACAATTGGACCAAACTATGAATATAGCAGAATACCATTAGGAATTATTTCACTGATTCTTTTTGGAGAGTGGGACAATTGGTTTTGGGTCTATCCTATGTCTTTGTGCTATTCATCCTCTGTTTCTTGGTCATCCAGACAGTGTCAAACATAGAGAAACACCTCATGGCATGGGCATTGCTGGCATGGGGTGTCAGGAAGCATTGTGCTGAAGCAATGGGGGAAGAAAAGTCTAGCAGGGCCTAGTACCTAGAAGTATATTTGGGGATTTGATGTCAGGGGGGTGGGGTATCTAACAAATCCTGATCTTTGACAGTATACGAGAGATGCTGGTCTGCCAGGATATCTTATAACTTGAGTATGGGTGAGCTCAGGGCTGTGTGTGTCTTCCTGAGACGTTTACCTTGTACAATATTCTGACCTTGGGGACCCTGGGAACCAAGTGACAATGATCTTTTAGTGGTTAGGATCACCCAGGCCATCATGAGATTATCAAGGTTTCTCTGTGACCCACACAGCAGGAGGCTGTCAGTCTTTGTGGTGAAGAGCAAGGGTCCTTTAAACTTCATCCATTCATGACCAAAGTTTTCAATTGAGAACATTTTCAGAGGAACTAAACTGTGTCTCTATTTGTAATACTGATGAGTCCATCAAATATTTACTTCAAATAATCCTTCATTTGTTTGAAAACAGTATTGTGTGCATATTGCTTTACTATTTGTTAAAGATGAAAACCATCTTCACACAAGTGAGATGCATACTCTGATTCATTTTTACATAAACAATGAAATGTTGGATGAATGTTTGACATGGATCTTTGATACCTATAAGATTTCTAGATGGTGAAGCTATGCTGGTATCCAGTCAGGGTCTGAGGCTGTGCCAGGCATGGTCTGACACCTGCTAGTATATCCATGGTGGCAGTGAGTGGCAGCTAAGATTTAGGGTTATATAGTAGGATGGCACTTGTGGTAGAAGGGTGTCCAGTAGGTCCTGATACCTTGAATAGGATGTAGGTTGTCAGTTGAGGGAGTTGTCTAGGTGGCCTGACACCTGTAAGTTTAGAAAGGATGGCAAAAGTGCTAAGTCTAGTTAGTATGGCTTTGAAATAAATATTTTGCTGTCAGTGTTGTAGGGACCATGTTCAAGAAAACTTTGCTCCTATCACAGGATGCTGGGTAGTGTCCAATAGGACAAGGTAACATTGTATGGAGGGTTGATGAAGGTTGTCCAAGAGAGTCCAGTGCATAACAATGTGTATGTGGTGGCAGAGACAGGGGAAGTATCCAGGAGAACCTGATTCCTAGCAGTCTGTGTGCGTGTGTGTGTGTGTGCGTGTGCGTGTGCGTGTGCGTGTGTGTGTGTGTGTGTGTGTGTGTGTGTGTGTGTGTGTGTACTGTTGTCATGTAACCTAATGTGTACCTGAAACATGGCAGAGGACTACCATCATGGGAAAACACATAAGAGTAAATGTTGGTTTGGGATGAAGGAGGAAGAGGACCTGATACCAAGAGGTATGTTTGAATTTGCAGAGTCTAGGGATAGTGAGCCCAGCAAGACCAACCAAACACATGTGGCTTTGGGTTCAACAGAGGAGGATATCTTGCGAGGTCTGCTTCTAACAGTGTTTGTGGGTAAGAGTACTACCTAGATGTGTGTATTTGGCAATAACTCCCATTGTTCAGTTGGGCATGATGCCTAGTGATCTATGTGGGGTGCAAGAAGAACATGTGTCTAGAAGGCTCTAATATCCAGCATTGTATTTGAAATGGTAGCCTGGGAGTGTTGTCCAACAAAGCCTGATTTCTAAAAATTTGGGTTGAAGGGCAGTACATAGGAGGCCAGCATGGTTCAAATAACACCAGTGTAGTTTGGGTGGCAATGGTGAGGAGCTAACACCAAAGACCATATGTTTGGTTTGTTAGAGGGCATAGGTCACTGGAGCCTAGCATATTGTTGTGTATGTATGGCTCTAGAGTATTGTGCAACCCATCCTTACACTTAGACCCCATGGTGATGGACAGCATGAGGGGCTGTCAGGCAGGGGATGATTTCCAGCAGGGGTTGTGGTGGTGATGGGGTCTGCTAGAGGGACTGACACCCTCTTGGGACTTTACTGGAGTAGCATTTCTGTGCACTGAGTGCAGGTTATCTCTGTCCTACTTAGTAGCCTAAGGCATTCTCTGGCTTTAATAAAGAGCTGCAAGCCTATATCTGTGCAGAATACAGAAGGTGGAACTTATGGGATGGGAGGGGAACTATGGGAAGAGTTCAGAGGTAGAAGATATTTGCCAGCCAGACATGCAGGAAGTCAGATGTACTGAGTATGAGGTTAGGGGACAAGTGGGAAATGTGAATTTGAATAAATGGGTTAATGAATTTATACATGCTTATTGTGGGCTCAGTGTTGGCTTGCCACATATCAGTACTTGTCCAGTGTTTTCAAAAGGAATATGGTTATACCAAGGCTGATCATTAGCACTTTTTGCCGAATGTGTAGAAGACCAGAGGGAGTGATAGCTAGATGCTTATGTGAGGTGTGAGGTGTGTAACAATACTCTATATCCAGCTTTTTTTTTTTTTGATTGCAGGGTGGACAAGCTGAACCTGATATGTTTCATACTCAACACGGCACATCAATCATATACTGCTATGTAACAGGCCCTCCTGGATGCCATCAGCCTGTCACTGTTTTACTACACTGTAAGAGTCTGTGTCTGTGCCATGGAGGCATGTCAGTATGTAGTACTGATATGGAGGTGTCCACCATAGTCTGATGACTATGTCTGCTGGCTACCCGCAGCAGTGTGTAATAGGTCCTGATTTCTAATAAATTTTGTGGGTGGGGCGTGTGGATGCTTAGGATAGTATATGCTGCTACAAGATGGCAAGGCATATAAGACTGAGATCATTTAGCCTGCACACAAAGCAGGAGTTTTGCAGCTAATGATCATTAATTGGGAAAAGCAGGGTTTTGCAGGGCCAGTATGGGGTAGTTAGCAGTTTTCTCTAGATAATGTTTTTGAAAGTGTGAGGCCTGTTGTGCATTTTTGCAAACACCAGTTTTCAGTGTTGGGATCAGCTGTATTTCCCCCTGCAATCCTTAAACAAGTGGCTTCCTGGACATGTGAGCTCAGTTTATGGACACCCTGCTGTCAGCTGCTTTGGGACATGTGGTGGCCTAAACAGCTGTTGCAACAGGCTATGCACTCATCCAAATGCTGATTATTCCTGTCTCTAAGTTGGTGTCAAACACTATTCCTATTCCCTGCAAGCCCGAGTTTATTGTAACTGGCATGGGAAGAGGACAGGCCTTCTCTTGGCTGTCCCTCATCTTCATGAGCAGAGGCCTGGGAAGTCCAGCTGGGAGGCTGCAGTGGAGCCAGGCTGTCAGCCATGCTTGAAGTGTACTAGTGTAGGGATCACCATGCCTCTGGTCACCCTCATCTCATGTCTTCTGGACCTGAAAGCTAGCATATCTCTATGTAAACCGCAGCTCTCAGCCCTGGGTTGGCAGGGTCCCACTGTCCTGTGCTTGGCATGAGCATCAATGCTCTGGAAGAGGCTGCTCTTCCTTCCTCTGCCATATTTATCAAAAGCAACCAGGTTCAGGGAAGGGGAAGCACTCACCCAGGGTCTCTTTAATTCCAGGTCTGTATCTAGCCTCCTGTAGCAGACTCATCTCCCTCCTGACTCCCTCATCTAAAAGTGTGGCTGTGGATTGGAATCCAGCCTTCCGTGCTGGTTATGCCAGGTGTGCCAGAGATTTGCTTGCCAAGGGACCAGGAGGCTCTGCTCTTACATGTTGCAAAATACTACTATACAACAGCATCCAGGTGCTATTGCTTCCAGGTTCATGTCTCCTGATGAATCCCAGGCTTTTGCACACAAGCAAAGAATTCATATTTCTCTCAACAATTAATTAAAGAGTAGTAGAGGAAGAACCAGGTCTCCTAGTAATCCCCACTTCTCAACATAGACACATTGGACACCTATTCTCTGCTATGAAAGAAGGCAGGCTGACACTGTGATGGTCTGGAGATCCCACACTCAGAGCCCCAGGCTATGAGTCAGGCCTGTTAGAGACTCTTTCCTCAGAGTCCATAGACAAAGAGATGCCTGGGTGGGAATTTTATCTAAATATCTTTCTGGATACCTAAAAACCAGGGCCAGCCTTTTGAAAACAGACTTTGATTACCTTGTGTGATCCCAGGTTTATATGTAGATATAAGAAACCCCTGAGGACATAGTGACAGTTCCTGCTGCACTGATTAGTGCATACACATTAACTCTACAGTGTATGCAGGTCTGAGGGTCAGACAGAAAGTTATGCCAGCCTGAAGGGAGTTCCAGGTGCATCCCACAATAGGAACAAAATGTTTATTGCTCCTGGCTGAGAAGTGCCATTGCATCTTGGAATCTTGAATTATGCAGTGTAAGTGTGTGCATGTGTGTGTGGTTTTGTGTGTGTGTGTGTGTGTGTGTGTGTGTGTGTGTACCTCCTTCACAGCACTATCTCAGGGGACTGTGTGTCTGACATTTTTAATTACTCTGGGGGTGAGGATTTCTGGAGAGCTTTTTTCTGTTCGTTTTTTTGGTTTCTGTCCTTTTTTTGGGGGGGGGGGAGGGAGCTCTAGGGTTGTTCTCAATGGAGGAACAGACATTGTTTGCCCTGAGGTTCTTGTGACACTGTCCTTTATGTTCTGTGAACCCACATGGCGATGGAACAACCTCCCAAAGAGGTAGGCTGAAAGGAGCTACCACTGAGAGGAAAAAGGATGAGCATCCACACCAGGCTTGCTAGTGAGGTGGGTCCCTCACCATGCCTTCTCTTCTTGTCTGAATCACTTAGGTTGAGTCTTAGGCACTGAGCCTCTCTCCCCACTGTCTGGCTAATGGATACCTAGGGGCTGCAAGTGTCTGGATTCTGAACCTCCCAGAACCCTGTGCAGCACTCCCTGGACAGTGTGTAGTGACTGAGACACCCAGACCCCAGGCCAGCACATGCCCTATGGAACACCCTAGAGAAGCAGAACTCTCCCCTCTTTCATGTCCTCTTATTTCCAGGCTCTGCCAAACATGCACATTCTGCATAGGAGAGAAAACCCAGCACATTTGTCTTTAGGGACTTGGCTTGTCACATGGAGCAGTATCCGTACTTCCATCTACTTTCTGGAAAAAGACAAAACGACATTCTTAAGGCTACACACTTTTTTGTCTTGTTTATACTTCACATGTTTTTAATTTAAGGATCTGTGTATTTAAGATATTCATGAATGAAGTGATCTTGATCATGAATATGATTTTTTAAATATGTGTTGAACTATTGTTAAGTATTAAGCAGTCTTCATAGGTTTTCACATTTTTACATGGAATTTTTGACATAATATTTGGTTATTGTAGTTTTTATTGGGTATTTATTTCATTTACATTTCCAATGCTATCCCAAAAGTCCCCCACAAGCTCCCCCACCCACTCCCCCATCCACCCACTCCCACTTCCTGGCCCCTGGCATTCCCCTGTATTGGGGCATAGAAAGTTTGCATGACCAATGGGCCTCTCTTTTCAGTGATGGCCGACTAGGCCATCTTTTGATACATATGCAGCTATTGACAAGAGCTCCGGGGTACTGGTTAGTACATCATGTTGTTCCACCTATAGGGTTGCACATTCCCTTCAGCTCCTTGGGTACTTTTTCTAGCTCCTCCATTGGGGACCCTGTGATCCATCCAATAGCTGACTGTGAGCATCCACTTCTGTGCTTGCTAGGCCCCGGCATAGTCTCACAAGAGACAGCTATATCAGGGTCCTTTCAGCAAACTCTTGCTAGAGTATGCAATGGTGTCAGCGTTTGGAGGCTGATTATGGGGTGGATCCCTGGATATGGCAGTCTCTAGATGGTCCATCCTTTTGTCTCAGCTCCAAATTTTGTCTCCATAAAACCAGAGACACTGAAACTTATAGAGGACAAATTAGGGAAAAGCTTCGAAAATATGGGCACAGGGGGAAAATTCCTGAATAGAACAGCAATGGCTTGTGCTGTAATCCCTCAACAAACCTAAAAGAAGACAGCCACAAGAACAGAATGCCAACTTTAGCAACAAAAATAATAGGAAGCAACAATTACTTTTCCTTAATATCTCTTAATATCAATGGACTCAACTCCCCAATAAAAAGACATAGACTAACAGACTGGCTACACAAACAGGACCCAACATTTTGCTACTTACAGGAAACTCATCTCAGGGAAAAAGATAGACACTAGCTCAGAATGAAAGGCTGGAACACATATGCAAGGATCCATCCCATAATCAGCTTCCAAATGCTGACACCATTGCATACACTAGCAAGATTTTGCTGAAAGGACCCAGATATAGCTGTCTCTTGTGAGACTATGCCAGGGCCTAGCAGACACAGAAGTGGATGATCATAGTCAGCTATTGGATGGATCACATGGCCCCCAATGGAGGAGCTAGAGAAATTACCCAAGGAGCTAATGGGAACTGCAACCCTATAGGTGGAACAACATTATGAACTAACCAGTACCCCGGAGCTCTTGTCTCTAGCTGCATATGTATCAAAAGATGGCCTAGTCGGCCATCACTGCAAAGAGAGGCCCATTGGACTTGCAAACTTTATATGCCCCAGTACAGGGGAACCCCAGGGCCAAAAAGGGGGAGTGGGTGGGTAGGGGGTTGGGGGGTGGGTATGGGGGACTTTTGGGATAGCATTGAAAATGTAAACGAGGAAAATACCTAATAAAAAAAATTAAAAAAAAAAGAAAGGCTGGAAAACAATTTTTCCAAGCAAATGTTATGAAGAAACAAGTTGGAGTAGCCATTCTAATATCTAATAAAACGGACTTCCAACCCAAAGTCATCAAAAAAGACAAGGAGGGGCACTTCAGACTCATCAAAGGTAAAATCTTCCAAGAGGAACTCTCAATTCTGAATATCTATGCTCCAAATACAAGTGCAGCCACATTCATTAAAGAAACATTAGTAAAGCTCAAAGCACACATTGCACCTCACACAATAATAGTGGGAGACTTCAACACACCACTTTCACCAATGGACAGATCATGGAAACAGAAACTAAACAGGGACACAGTGAAACTAACAGAAGTGATGAAACAAATGGATTTAACAGATATCTACAGAACATTCTATCCTAAAACAAAAGGATATACCTTCTTCTTAGCACCTCATGGTACCTTCTAAAAAAATTGATCACGTAATTGGCCACAGAACAAGTCTCAACATATACAAAAATATTGAAATTGTCCCATGCATCCTATCAGATCACCTTGGTTATTGTAGTTTTAATTGCATATATGTGTCTTCACACGTGAAAATCAGAGGACAAATTGTGAGGCTGGATCTCTCAATCTACCATATGGGCTTGAGAAATAAAACTTGGGTCATCAGGTCGGGTGGTAACCAACTCTATTCACTGAAGTACCAACTATTTTCACTTTATCTGATTTTGGTTACAGGATAACATTGGCTTTCTAGGACACTTTGGAAAGTGTCCCTTCCCTTCCATTTTATGGAATTATTTTAGGAACTTTGGTGTTCTTTAAACACCTGGGAGTTTTCATTCAAGAATATTTGTGGTCTTGGGCACCTTGTTGATTTGTATTTGTTTATTAATATTTCTTCATTGCCTTTTACTGATCTATTCAGACATTTTATATGTAACTGGAAATTAACCCATTTCTCCATCCTTCACAATGGATTGTGTCATAGGTTTGCTTGATCTATTCTATAGATTCTTAGATCTGTTCTAATGGTTCTTAAAGCCTTATTGTATCTGCTACAGTATTTCTTCCAAGTATCTATAGTTTTATTCTCTATCTTCTCATTTTAGTTGTGGTAATTCTTCCTCAGTTTCACATGATTTTCCAAGGACCATACATTTTTTTTCATTGTTCATTATGGTCTGTTTGGTTAGGTTCTGCTACTGTTTTGGGGTTGTTTTGTTTTGTTTTGTTTTCTTGTTATTTTTCTATGACCCTGAAGTGCAGCGTGGAAGCATCTCACCTCCCTCTCATTTTTCCATGTGTGAAATGAGAGCAGTAAATCTTGATTCCTGACCTGTTTCTCTTTTGTAAAATATCATAGTTTTCATCTCAGTGTTTTGTCAGCTGGTGTTAGGATGGAAATTGTCAAGCAACATTCAGGCAAATATACAGAGCAGGCAACAATGAAGCTAACATGTAGACCAGGTCCTCCAAAAGTGTGCCCCTTTCAGATCATCTCATCTTCATGACCCTTGATGAAGGCTACTTTCCTGAGTTGTACCATCTCAACAAGGAGGTGTAGGCCACTTTCAGAAGACAGGAAAGGGATAAGAAAAATGACTGCGTGAACCTGACCGAGATAGACTTCCAAATATAATGAAGCTGTTCCACATAATCAAAACCAAAAACCATATCTTTATGGTGCTGGAACAGGCTGCCGAGGGAGATCTGGTGAACCACACTGAGAAATAGGCTGTGTACAGGTGGAACAGTCATAGCACTTCCTCACACAGATGATGTGTTCTGTTCACTAACCAATGAGAACAGCGTTGCACACAGCAACATCAAATTGTGTGAATTTGGCCTGGCTATTAAGTGTCCTGCAGAGAGAAGTTCAAGTTCTGTGGTGGGAGAGTGTGGTATGGTGAGGCCAGGTTACCAGCATATTTTGTGTGGCAGGGAAGAGCTTGCCAGCTGGAACTAACCATAGCTCTCTGTTGGCAGGTGCAGTTGCACGTGGTATGCAACAGGGCCTAATAACCCAGAGACTTACGTATGTACTGAGCATGCACCTCCCTCCCTGTTAACACCCTCTAGATATTTGCTAGCTCAAGACATGTAGGACACTCAATAGATTTCTAGATATCAGTCCTGCCTTGACAGCATCTCTTCTACTGTGACATGTACAATGCCAGGTACCAGAACCTGATAGACAACCCCCTGATGACAGTGTCACCTGAGATAGAGATAGGTATCCTGTCCTGCTGGACATTCCTCCTCCTGTAATGACCCACATATCATGGTAGAGAAAGATCCTGCTGGACACCTCCTGCCCTGACATATTAAAAGAAGTAAAAGTTTACCAGATTAGGTGTCAATAGCATTTCTTCCCCTGGGGATACTAAATATCTATCCTTCTTCCTCAGCTCCCAGTGACACACGCAGACAGCATCAAGTCTGGGAACCAATGAGTGTATAGGGTTCACTTAAAGAGCTTAGGGTGGTGGTTACCCACAGAGGTGTGGGTGTTTCTCCCTGCAATGCTGCACCAGAAAAGGTAGTACCCAGTGAGTTTGATTTCTTCTATATACATCTATGTAAGTTGGAGTTCCCCTGCCCTAGTCTTCCCTGGGATATACACTTCAGACCCTTGCAAGGCCATGTGCAACTAGGGAGGAGTTGCCTACAACATGAATGGGTGGCAGTAAGGATTTCCTTCCTGGTTTGCAGATCCATCTCTTGTATTTGTACACCAGTCTGTTAGAGGGAAATAAAGGGAAAGGTACACACACTCCACACATAACACACACACACAAATACACATATCTCACAAATATACACTACACATAGATTTCATAGCACATAGAAGTTCTTCTCTATTTCTATGTACAAGGGTATCACTGCAATGCTTATGACCCAGTTTCGTCCCAAAGACCATATCACACCAGGGAATGGAGTTTCTGTGTGAAGTGGGCTGGAACAGGGATAGCACGTGTCCATCCCAACAGCAGATCTTTTTTTTTTTTATTTCATATTTTCCTCAATTACATTTCCAATGCTATCCCAAAAGTTCCCCATACTGCCCCCCACTTCCCTACCCACCCATTCCCATTCTTTTGGCTCTGGCATTCCCCTATATTGGGGCATATAAAGTTTGCAAGTCCAATGGGCCTCTCTTTCCAGTGATGGCCCACTAGGCCATCTTTCAATACATATGCAGCTAGAGACAAGAGCTCCGGGGTACTGGTTAGTTCATCATGTTGTTCCAACTATAGGGTTGCAGATCCCTTTAGCTCCTTGGGTACTTTCTCTAGCTTCTCCATTGGGAGCCCTGTGATCCATCCACTAGCTGACTGTGAGCAGCCACTCCTGTGTGTGCTAGGCCCCGGCATAGTCTCACAACAGACAGCTATATTTGGGTCCTTTCAGCAAAATCTTGCTAGTGTATGCAATGGTGTCAGCCTTTGGAAGCTGATTATGGGATGGATCCCTGGATATGGCAGTCTCTAGATCCTTTCATCACAGCTCGAAACTTTGTCTCTGTAACTCCTTCCATGGGTGTTTTGTTCCCAATTCTAAGAAGGGGCATATTGTCCACACTTTGGTCTTCATTCTTCTTGAGTTTCATGCGTTTAGCAAATTGTATCTTATATCTTGAGTATCCTAAGTTTTGGGCTAATATCCACTTATCAGTGAATACATATTGTGTGAGTTCTTTTGTGATTGTGTTACCTCACTCAAGATGATGCACTCCAGGTCCATCCATTTGGCTAGGAATTTCATAAATTCATTCTTTTTAATAACTGAGTAGTACTTCATTGTGTAAATGTACCATAATTTCTGTATCCATTCCTTTGTTGAGGGGCATCTGGGTTCTTTACAGCTTCTGGCTATTATAAATAGGGCTGCTATGAACATAGTGGAGCATGTGTCCTTCTTACCGGTTGGGACATCTTCTGGATATATGCCCAGGAGAGGTATTGCTGGATCCTCCGGTAGTACTATGTCCAATTTTCTGAGGAACTGCCAGACTGATTTCCAGAGTGGTTGTACAAGCTTGCAATCCCACCAACAATGGAGGAGTGTTCCTCTTTCTCCACATCCTCGCCAGCATCTGCTGTCACCTGAATTTTTGATCTTAGCCATTCTGCCTGGTGTGAGGTGGAATCTCAGGGTTGTTTTGATTTGCATTTCCCTGATGATTAAGGATGTTGAACATTTTTTCAGGTGCTTCTCTGCCATTCGGTATTCCTCAGGTGAGAATTCTTTGTTCAGTTCTGAGCCCCATTTTTTAATGGGGTTATTTGACTTTCTGGAGTCCACCTTCTTGAGTTCTTATATATATTGGATATTAGTCCCTTATCTGATTTAGGATAGGTGAAGATCCTTTCCCAATCTGTTGGTGTTTTTTTTTTTTTGTCTTATTGATGGTGTCTTTTGCCTTGCAGAAGCTTTGCAGTTTCATGAGGTCCCACTTGTCAATTCTCGATCTTACAGCACAAGCCATTGCTGTTCTATTCAAGAATTTTTCCCCTGTGCCCATATCTTCAAGGCTTTTCCCCACTTTCTCCTCTATAAGTTTCATTGTCTCTGGTTTTATGTGAAGTTCCTTGATCCACTTAGACTTGACCTTAATACAAGGAGATAGGAATGGATCAATTCGCATTCTTCTACATGTTAACAACCAGTTGTGCCAGCACCATTTGTTGAAAATGCCCAACAGCAGATCTTATAGGAAAATTGCAGAGAGGAAATCTCTGAGAAGTGAGCAAAGTAGCTGGTTAGCTGTTCAATATGCAGCAGTCAGTTTTTTTTTTCTGTATAGCAGAGAGAACTCTTACTTAATGTTATTTGACCGGGTGTAATAGTACATCTATTTTTACTTTCCAAAGCATTGTTTGTTTGTTTCCGTTGTAAGATTTTTAAACGATATGTTATTCATATTTTTCACTTCCTACTCCTTTTCCCAGAATTCTCCCTCACTACACATTTACTTATGTATTTTTACCTTAAGGAACACAAAACAAATCCACATAAATTATAGTGGTCTAGTGGCCATAATTTTAAAACATGATTTGCATTTACAAAAATATATAATGCAAGTTGGAATCCCTAGAAAGTTTTACAATATTATGAAAAGATACATTTAATAGTTGTAAACTTAAAATAGTGGCATCATGTTCATTTTTTAAAAGATTCAATTTTGATGCTGGAGTGATGGCTCAGTGGTTAAGAGCTCTGACTTCTCTTCCAAAGGTCCTGAGTTAAAATCCCTGCAACCAAGTGGTGGCTCACAACCCTCTATGACAAGATCTGATACCCTCTTCTGGACTGTCTGAAGACAGCTACAGCATACTTACATACAAAAAAAATACATCTTTGAAAAAAATCAGTTTTGTAGTGATTCTAGTTACTGTAAGTGATACACACTCTAATGTAATGAAAATGAGAATTCAATATAATATTAAACAATTCAAAATAATCATGATAAAATTTAAGGTTTTTTTTTCCTTCGAATTTGACAGCTATGTAAAAATAAAGGGGAAAATGAAATTCTTTTGAGGAATGAACCAGTTAAAGTAATTTCTTACAATATTAGGAATATGGGACTGGAGAGGTGGCTCAGTAGTTAAAAGCACAGGCTGCCTTGGACAGGACCAAGGTTCAATTACCTGCACTCACATGGTGGTACACAGCCACCTGTAACCCAATTTCCAGGGGAAAGTTCTTTGAATAGGATAATTTCCTGCCAAGATATACAACCAATGAAGGGCTCACAGACAAAATATATGCTCCTCTAAACTGCAGAGAAAGACTGCTAGTAAAGTAGGAGAGTGCTCAAGGCTCAGCATATGTAATAAATCACAAATATAAACAGTCACCAAACATACTAAAAGTTTCTAACCCCACTGGCTAATGCTAGTTACTGAAGTGAGTGGACTTGGAAAAACAGGCTTCAGAGGACCAGAGACTAAGCCCAACCATGTGCCAGAGGAAGCCCCTGTACTCCTGAGCTGGAGCCCAAGGAGTACACAAGCTGTTAATACCAACATGCATGGAGGAACCTTCCTCTGCTCCATCACTGTAGGACAGAAACAGCTCTGCTCAAAAGCAGGAATGTGAACCAGGGATCACTTCCTTTCTGGGCAGGAGCCATGAGCACAGAAGGATGAGCTCGAGAAAGAAAAAGTTTCTTTGTAGGAAAACCCCAAGTTTATTACCAGGAGGCATGGGGGAAACGATGACTGGGCAGATGGGCATCTTTTAGAAACTCCTGGTGTGTGAAGGCATGGGTGGCCTGAGCCATCTGCTCCTTGACCTATACTGGTCTACTGGGTGTCAGAGGCTCTCTGGCCAGCAACACCTGAGTGCCACTGGATTCCAGTTCTCCTTGATATTGACTGGATGGTTCTCTTTGGAACTTATAGGGCAGCCAACACCCATTCCTTTCATTGTACTTTGATGTGGGTCAAAGGCTTTATGGGTAAAACCAGCCTCCTCTTTGTCTCCAATTTGTGTGTATCTGAAGGAACAGTAGTGCCCTTCAGGAATTCTATGTGGACAGTGCCCTAATCCAAACTTGATCCTAATTTTGCCAGGTGTACAGGCTCTCTGGAAAGCAAGGCCTGGCTTGTGTTTGTCTCCAGTTACCCTGTACCTACATGGATTTTCATTCCCTTTGGGAGAAGGTAACAGCTTAAAGCCCATTTCTTTCTTCACTTGCTTTGGATGTTGTTCACAGGCTCTCTGGGCATCAACTCCTGAGTGCAGTTTGTCTCCACTTCTCTTGTATGTAAATGGACGGTTGTGCTCCTCTGAGCTGACATGTCCACAGCTCATCCTGCTTGCTGCTCTGTTATGGTGTGTGTCATACAGACCCTCAGAGGTTTGGGATGAGGCACCCAGCTTGGATCTCAGTGATTCCACTTTACACCACTCTTTTACCTTTGATTGCTTCCCTTCAGTGTTCTCTACGATCTGGAACAGAATATTCGCTAGGCATGTAATTTCACCTGGCATATGGTAGATGGACTCTTTTGTTGTTACAACCTTCTGTGTCTGCTCAGTAGCTGGTAGGGAGCTAGAATTCTTTAGAATAATATCCTGCTGTCCCTTGCATTTTGTGCTAAGGTTTCCACACAGAAAAGCATTACTTAGGATGTTCTTCCACGAGGTCTTAGACATAGCCTCTCCTTTTTCTGGTATCCAAGTCTTGGCTGTATCCTGGAGCTCGGTGGAGCTCGGGATGGAATGTCTTACTCTCACATGCCTTTCTCCCTGAGTTATGCCTGTAGATCTTAGAGTGCTCTGCCTCTTTTCATGAAGGTGAAACCCATTGAGATTCAGCAGTTTGATCTGGTCCTTTGGAACACTGCTGTCGTTAGTTTCCACCCTTTCCTCTCTCTTCCTGAAGACATCACATAAGCCATGGGAAATCTTGGTGTTTGGGAAACTAGCCTGGAAGCTGGGCAGAGAGTCCTGTGAGGGCAGGCTGACCTTGGCATGGTGGACTCTACTGGGGCCAACTGGATGGAGACTCACAGGCCAGGCTCTTGGCTGCTGGTTTGAACTCAAAATTTTCTGACTTGAGTCCTGTGAGTGTTGTGAGGTAGGTATTTGTAGATGGGCTGGGAGTTTATTGGCCCATAAAGACCCAAAGACCCTGGGACTGATATTGATGTCCTTGCCATTGTGACTCTCACTGGATCCCAGACTCACTCTCCATACACGAGGTGGCTCTTCTTTTACCTCCACTGTAGTTTGTTTGGTTGCTGAAGGTCTGACCCTTTCTCCAGGGCCTTCCATTGTCATACACCAGGGACGATGTCGTGATTCCACCTCCTGAAGGCTCTTCTGTGGTGCATGCTTGATCATTTTGGGATTGGTACTTGGCGTCAGACTGCCTTTTCTAGTGCCCCAGAGAGTCCTGATCTCTTGGGGATTTGCTGCCTGGAAGTAGCAAGCATGTCTCTGAACACTCAGGTATCTTGGCAATGGATCTAGATGAGACTTTGTGGCCCCATGGCTGGCAGCAGGTGGAGGGACTCTGTGGGTCTCCTGAGCCTCTGGAAGTGAGTGTATAAACTCACCACTCTCTAGCTTTGAAGCTGATGCACTTTCCTTCCTTGTCCCTCCTGGATCCTGGTGATGCAAATTTTCTAGGACCCTGGCAGCCTTGGAATCACAGATGGGTAAGGAGGGATACACAACCTGGGGGAGGTTTGAGGCTGGAAATCCACGTGGGTCAGATCCCTTGCCACAAGCATCTGCAGATTTGGTCTGAAAATTATCATTGTTTTTAGAGCAGCAGCATGGGGGAGTGGGGGTCACAAATTTCTAGGTATTAGGCCTTGCTGACACCTCCCTCACAGATATACCATATACACTGGAAGCTATCAACACCTGCTGCATATCCTTGGGCACATACAACTTTCCAGAACTTAGGTCCTACTGGGCCCTACCCCACAGAAGCTGGTAGATTCCAGGCCCTGCTGAACACTACTTGCCTTCCTATGTATACTGTTATAAAACAGATGCTGCTGGAAATGTAGGATACTATTGGGTATTGGGCTGTGTATCCGACCCTGCTTGACACATTCCCTCACTGTCCTCATCACCCATAAAGATGCTGCTATGTTTCATTCTATGCTGGTAAATCCACTGTGCCTCACCCCACATACAATACTAAGTCTCATACCTTTGAAGCCCCCCACCTCACATACACTGCTAGGAATCACATGTGCCCTGCTGTTGCTAACTCACACCCTAGGTACACTGCTAAGGTTTAGTCCTCTTAGGCACTTGACTACCAAACTCAGGGCACTATGAGGAATCAGGACACAAGGGACACCCCTCCTCTTGCTCCCACTGTGCTGTGTATAGTATCAGGTTCTACTGGACCTACCCCACACACAAAGTGAGGAGGGACAGGCCCTAGGAATGCATGCTCCCCCTTTCCCAGTCATTTCTATCTATACACATTGCACATTGTCAAGCCATGCTGGACATTGTCCTGCCTTTTCCCTATTTAAAGTTCCTTTATCCATGTACCCAGGTTGTCCCATGTACACTAAGATATCAGATCCTACTAGACACCCTTGATCACTGTAGCCAACTCACACCCACTACCATTTTTCAGACCTTACTGGGCATCCCACTGCAGAAATCCACCCTCTGATATGAAATATACTGCTATGTTTCAGAGCTTGGTATGCATCCTCTTACAAGCCTTCCCTACTTCCTTCAAAGCCCCATTCCTAGTAGTGTATTGGGCCAGCATCAGTTGAGTGGTATCCAGCAAAGCATCATAACTAGCACTGTGTGTGTGTGTGTGTGTGTGTGTGTGTGTGGTGGCAGCATTTGCCCTGCTGGTCTTCATATCTACTGAACTGTGTTGGAAGATACATGGTCCAATATCTTTCAGACATGACTTTTGGGCAGTGGCAAGGTGCAGCATGTTCACATACGTGCTTGTGCCTTCAATCCTGATGCTGTGATTTCTGTTCAGTAAGGAGAAGCAAACTTGCTGTCAGACACATTGAACACATGGAAGATGGTAGAGCCTGCTGACATGTTTCAGACAATCTCCTAGGGACTTAAGGTTGCAAGGAATGAATGCAGAGTTGGATGCACTCCTGACCTTCCTGTAAAAGTGAACAGTTCTGTGACCAGGTGGAGGGACACACAGTTGCTGGACTTGTCACAAACTGGTCAGTCCTTTACAAAATTGCTCCTGCCTGCTCAGATTTCAGAGGAGAGCTTTGCCACCTCTCTTTGGCCTGGCCCACATGGCTAATGGCTTTTCCTGGCCCAGAATGCATTTACAACATGGGTTAGAAGATGCTGCTGATACAGCTCAGGGCTACTCTGTACTGAGTCAGTGAGGTACTTTAAAGTTCATTAACAGAGTCTCTTTCCTGTGTCTCTCAGGAGAAAAGGCCCATCTCTGTTGTTGTTGAACCATGGGGAACAGGGAGCATCCTGACAAGGACAGAGGAAGGAGCCAGACCAGAGCTCCATGGGGATGTGTGCCAGTACACCTGTCAGACACCAGTGAGACTCTGGTGAGACACCAGTGAGACTCTGGGGACTTAGCTACTAGCTCTATGTTTCTTCATCTCCCAGCAGCACCAGCTATGATGTCATGGTTAAGCTGGTCAAACATGGAGCCCTCATCTCAGCTCCTGACTTGTATTTGCAGCATGTTCTGGAAACTTCACCACCAGCACCCGGTAAGTTAGCAGTGAGAAATAGGACCCTTTGGCCTCATTTGCATATTTAGAAGGCCAAAATACCATGTCCTGTCTTCCCTATTAAATGATTCAACAAATGCTCAAACAGATTGAAGAAGTGTTTGAGCTGAGCCTTGAGTATAACCGTACATTGACACATGTCCTCTGGACAGGATTACTTGAGGAAGGACCATATTCTAGTTCCATTCCTAGGACACTGATAATGTGAATATGAGGGATTTAGGATGCCCATCCCTAACTCTTGTTTTCTGAAGGAATTCAACTGACTTGAAGTAGGCACAGCAGTCTAATCCTTGCAAATGATGTCTCCAATACAGAACAGTGTAGAGCACAATGCCTGCTGTGTGGGCTACACTGGTAGTCTAGAACACAAGATGTCAGGAGCCATAATAGGACAAGCTAATAATTAGCAGCTGATCACCCTGAAGTTTCCTGCTCCGGATTATATAATCTATATATAATCCGTGACAGGTGTGTCCTTATTAAGCAAGGCTGTAAGGGATTCATTTTAGGAAAGATTCCTGCAATAATATGCTTTTCCTGTTATTATTAACAATAATATAACAATTATATAAAAATCACTAATAGCACACCCCTTTAGAGCAGATCTCTGCAGCTCCACAAAGATGTACTGTCTTGGGCTTTCTAGCTCTTATTGTACTGAAATGCTGATGATAACTTCTAAAAAGTCCTAAAAACTTTCTTGCTCTTTCTGAGGGTAAAAGACTGCTGGCTTAGGCAATTAACACCTGTCCTCTAACAGAGGAGGATTAAGCAATGCAGCCTTTGTCCTATCTCAGCAGGAACTGCTGGGCTCTAACTTTCAGCCTGCTAGTAGGATTTCAGCCTGCTAGTAGGAAGAGAAGACACTTAGAAAAGTGATTATAGAATTTATTACTAAGTTGTAAAAAGTTTCCTATGCAAGCTAAGGGGAAAATCGAAAATATCCTAAGCCGGGAAAGGGAAAAATTCTTCTAATTGGGGAAAAGGAAAAAATTCTAGTCTAAGTGGGAAAAGGCAAACCATTCTTCTCTCTCGGTTCTCCTCATCTCTCTGTCCTCAGTACTTCTACATCTTTCAGAATACACGATCACATGTTACAAAGTTCATCACAAGTTCACACAAAAATCAAATCATAAATTGAAATAGAATTTTACAACGGCGAATGTTTACATGCATATCCATTAGGAGTAATTATCTGGCTAAACATCCATCACCTGTCTCAGCTCCACAGGTTCACTGAAGTTTTAAAACCATAACTAAGTTATTAATGAAGTTTTGTATAGTTAAACCCAGTCAATATTTTATCTTCTGTCCTAACACCTATAATAAATCATTAGTTCCCTTTTTATGTCCTTTGGTTAATTGTTTTACAACCTCTTGGGATGTGCTCTGAGTAGGAGAAAGTCTGGTTACCAAGAGCAATTAACTGGTGACACTTGGGTAACTGGCGGAGTTCTCATTACAGTTTTGACTACCAGAAAAGGACCTAGTAGCAATCCTGCTGTAAAAGAGCTTAATAATCACTGATATAATTTTAGGAATTCTTATAGGCTCATCAGTAAGACTTAAGTCATCAATTTGTCTATATGGCATCACTATAAGGCAATACATAACCAAGTGCCGTTAGTACTTATGAGCTAGTTCTCCAGGGCCTGACTGAATAACTTGTTATTGCTTCAGGCATTGAAGCCTTTCTAGTGAGGAGGGATGGGCAGTGTGATTGCACGTTTCTCTGCATCCCTTGTACTCAGCCTGGTCTTTCCGTCCCATGTCCAACCTCAGAACCAGGCTGTGAGAAGCTTTCAGGGCTTGTTTAAAAGTCTTTCCGGAACCAAGCAGCTCAGAGACAGAGCACTCCCTACCCATTAGGGTTCTCAGTCTGGTCTTACATTAGCATAGGGTCACCTGGGTATCTAGGTTTGTGAGAAAACATGTTATGTCTAGACTCTGAAGCCAGGGCTTGATTCCCAGCACTGCAAAGAAAGAAAGAAAAAAGAAAAATTCTGCAGGGGAAATTAAAAGATGATATAGTTCAAGAAATGAGGCTCATTATAAAATTTCTGTTAAAAAGAACAGCCGTTGCCTGAGAGTCATGGTACATGTGTGGTCCCAGCTTCTTGGGAGGATGAGGCAGGAGGCTTGCTTGAGTCTGGGAATTCAAGACACAGTTTGGGCAGAATGTCTCCAAACTTCAAACATAGAATGTGGACGGAGTCTAGGTCAAGAGCAGAATGTGTGCTTAGTGCACAAAAAAAACATTTGATCACCAACACCAAAGAAGAGGTGAAAAAACAATCCTCTGATGACTCTCAGGATGCTGAAACTCCTTGCTCTCTACCCTTAGGACACACCTCCAGATGTGTGGTTTGGTGCTGGGGACTGAGCATGCTCAGTATGTGCTGTGCCTCCCTCTTTTATGGTCTTTCATCCCTGAGAACAGGACAACATCTTGACTACTACTGTAGTTTGTCTAGGAGCCCACAGTGTGCCAGGCATAGCACACAGTGTGTATCCACTCAGGCCTGTGGAATGAGTCAATATCTCTCACTCACTGTAGAAAGTACCTAGAGGCCCAACCTGTCTCCATTCCTCATGGGCTGTTGGAAAGGCACACTGGAACAGAAGAGGGCCTCAGGAGATGGGTGAATAGTGTCATAGGCTGTGAGTACAGAAGCAATTCAGACACAGGGGACGTGGCAACTCACAGAACAGTTGAAAGAGACTCAGAGAAGACCTCTCCACATTTCTGCTCCATTATTTTTTCATTCTTTAGGACAAAGAACATTTTTGTAAGTAGGTAAAGGTTTTCACTAAGCATAACGGAGCTATTACTCCAAGAAAAGGTGGCTGGGTGTGTTGTGGCCTATATTTGCCATGAGCCTAACACACAGCATTTCTTTTGGTTACTGTTATTTTTCATTTACTTGACAAAAATCTGGGTGTCAGGGAGAAGCTTAAAGCCTGTCAGATGGAGCCAACAAGGACACAGTGCTCTGCCACAGCAAGAAGGAGCTTGGAGGACATGGGGGACAGGCACTGTCCTCTCCAAGCATGCAAACTGCGCCTTGCAGAGAAAGAAGCCTGACACCGAGAAAAGAATGTGCTTTTACAGTCTGGCAGCATGAATGATCAATCACTGAAGATGAGGACTGTGTCTTAAGCCCATGGCCAAGGTTGGGGACCAGCTCTTAACATCAGACATTCTTCTCACAGGTTAAAACCAAAGGTATAGGGAAACTATTGCAAAGGAGGTTGGGGCGGGGGTGGGGCCCATGCTTCTATCCCTGGAATACATAGTTGAAGAAATGAAGAGACCAGATGTGAAAGGCAGAAGGGACATGAACTATGTCACTGTGTATGAGTCAGTGTTTCTTGGTATATCAGGGTTGCATTAGGAGTTGCCTTCCAGTGGATGACATGAATACAGCTCATCAGCAATTTTTGAGTGTAAGGTCTGGTAGAAGTGGCTGCTCATGCCCAAACAGCTCCGTGTGAGCCTTGTGCTTCAGAGATGGCAGCATGAGCCCCATGTCCACTGCACTGCTGTCAGGGGAAAAGTAAGACAGGTCCCTCCCAGGAGAGACCCCAGGAAAGGTACCTTCAAAGTGTCCCTTCTGTTATTTTCAGCTTCAGTACAAACTGAGGATGTCCACAGGAATTTCTGTCCATCACTTAAGTCTTTTAAACATGACCTTAAACTGAGCAAGCTCAGGAACGTAATGTACTTCTTCACTGCATGTGCGCAAGCATGTAGTGAATGCTTTTACTGAGCATGCTTAGAAGTGTAGTGAACATCTTCACCAAGGATGCCCAACAGTATAGTGATTCCCTTTACAGACTGCAATCAGGAGGGAATCTCCTCATCTAAGAATATCTCTAAAGCTCCCCGAGCAAAGTCCCCATGTTTTCTTTGAGAGGGACATTGCTTTTGAGATGTCGCTCATGTTCTTCTTGCCTGCTACAAGCAGTCAATTCTTTCTCCCCTCTATATGGCTCAACTCTGCATATTTTGGCTTTGCAGTCACCAGTATGAGAGCCTTGGTGTTTAATCCAGGGCCCCTGTAACCTGCCAGAGTCCCTGCACACAGCAGCAGCAATCCTGGTGCTTACATTTGTTTAGAATCTGATCCGGGCTGTAACCTAACTTGGTTGTGCTTCTGGCTACAAATGAGAAAGAGATGGCCCACCTGGAGGACCTCAAGTTCCTCATCTTCATGTTAATTGTGACTCGGGATCCTTGCAGGGATAATTGATCCTTCTCAGGTGGTGAACACTGTGCACCCCATTCTCCTGGTTTCTGCTAAGACATTGTCTTAAACTTCTCAGAAAGATTTTCTGGAGCATCTGTGATGGGGGAAAGGCATGGATGAACCCTTTTATACAGTGGGGGGAAAAACAGGGCCAAATGGGGTGTGATGCTCAATAGTCAGCCTCCCAAATATGGTAGCTCCTCAAGGGATTTGCCCCGTAAGCCCCTAGACCTCAGAAGGCCTAATAGAAAACCAGCCCCTGAAAGAAAAATTTTTCTCTGTCACATAGGTCCTTGCTGAGCCCCTGGACTGAGTTCCAGAGCCCCAGAAAAGTCACAATTAGCTCCTTTGGTGAGACCAGGATAGATTTCTGTGCCATCACTACCATGGCTTGTTAATGCTGGCATCCAGGTGAAAGAACCCCTAGCTACATGGTACAAGATGTAGATAAGCAGACACAAAAGAGGAAGAGATTTCCAGGAAAATGAATAGGCTGGTACAAAACCCCACATCCCCCAAACCAAGACCTATAGTCCCCGCAGAGAACAAGTTTGGTTTTGCGGGTCTTCAGAAACTAAAGGGGTAGGTACAGCTCTTATCCTCTTCCTTTGTGGCATCCCCTGAGGAGATGCTAGAAGGGCCTGCTCAAGGGCCTCATTACTCAGGAATGAGGTTAGTTTGGATGGCCCTGGTGCCATCTTGGCAATAGGCTCTGGAAGTGTACAACCAGAAACATGCCCACACCACAGTACCTCTACCTCAGTTCTCTTCCACTTGTCCAGCAGAGACACCGTGAAGAGAATCAGAGTAAACTTCCACACAAACCCAGCCTGCAGCCATGCAAGGGAAAAGACCTGACTCAGAAGTTACACAGTACCCTGACCAAACTTGTTCTGTCCCCAAGAACAATCTCCTCCGCACCCATGACTCTGTCCACGCTCCCCTTTGAGATGTGGAAATCTACTGGGTGTCTCCCTTTCACTGCTTTAAAGCAGAGACACATGGAAGGGGCTCTGTTAGTGACTTTCAACACAGACAGGACTTGGCGCTTAGCTAGTCTCAGATCGCCTACCTAATTCCTCCCTTCTGAGCCTGTGCTCCCTGGCCATCCCCCAACCCCCAGCCTCTGGTGGCATCTTCTGCCGTCTGCTTCTGGCTCACTTTCTCAGGTTCCACATATGGGTGATACTGAAGGATTGTCTGTCCTATGGTGACAGAAGTCAAGTGATAACAAGTTAGGATTCTTCATCTGCAAAGGGCATTGGAAAAGCAAAGACAGAACGCAGAAGTGCCTTCATTGTGACAGCTGTACCTTCAACGACAGGAAGCAGCATGGCATTCTTAGGGTGTTCACAGTTTGACTTCTCCCCTCCATCTACTCCCTGCATTTCTTGGTCTTGAAAGTTGTGGGTGCAACATGGGTTTGCCCGACAGTGATGTTTGGCCCAGCTGGTGTTTCCTAAGGGGGCAATCTGACTGTATTTTCTTTTGGCTCTGTGGTTGTCAGTTCAAGGGGTGACTCTTGAGGATAGATTTTTCAGGCGGCGTGTTATCTTCGCTCTTGTTGAGGATCATCATAGCTACTTGAATATCTGTATAGGTATGGCATGGCCAGCTGCATCTGTGTAAACGTACCATAGCCCAGGGTCATTAAAATATTGTAATAAGTTTGTGATAATGTCTTCATGAGAGGTGCTGGACCTTAAGTCCTGCCCCACTGATACGTTATCATCTGTGACACCACTACATAGTGTCACATTTAAAAAAAGTTAACACTAGTGGGTTCACCTCTAGGACTTACAAGCTTCCTAGCCACAGGTTCTTAACCAGATATACAGTATGAAGGATGAATTTATTCCTATGTTACAGGCCTTGAATCTAAGAAGGAAGTGGTTGGTTATCCCTCTAATATTTATTCTACTATTGTACCCATGGTCCTATATTGTCGGCCTGATCATTATTAGAGCTCACAGGGTTCATAAGCTGAGTAACACTCCTTATGACTTCTTGTCTGCTCTAGTTCGCTTCTCTTGCTGTGATAAAACACAGACCAAAAGCAACTTAGAGGAGGGAAGGGTTTAATTCATATGGCAGGTTACAGTCTGTTATCAATGGAAGCTAAAGCGGGAACTTGGAACAGAAACTGAACCAGAGATCTGGAGAAATACTGCTTACTGGCTTGCTCCCAGGTTCAAGCTCAGCCAACTTTCTTATACAGCCCAGACCCTCCTGCCTGTGGATAGTGTATGTACAGTGAGATAGAAGGGTACTGTCTACAGAAATGAATGAGTGAGCAGTGGCCACTCCTAAATTTTAGCACTCCCCTTCCCAGGTGACTCTAGGTTTGTGTTAAGGTGACACTGGCAGCTGACAATGACACTTCCTCAATGGCCTCATAGCACCTTTCAGCACTGAGAGCCAAAGTGTGCAGCAGAAGATCAAAGAAACAGTGTCGATGTTGAAAAGAATAAGCAAGACTGACAAAACCCTATTTAAAGTGGCGAAGACAGTTAAATAAATAAATAAATTAGAGATACAAGGAAGTGATATTTTTATATATATGGCTAAATTCATGATTATCTGGGAAAATTACTGGTTAAAGGAGGTTCACCAAGGAGTCTTAGGGTAAGTCCACATACGCATTGATGAACAACACAGCATCTAAGCAGACTCAAAGCTCCAGCCCCATAGTTATCCATAAAATATATGAAATTCTGTGAGGTTCAGAATAACACATGGAACCGGACTCCATGTTGTGTGTAACAAGCCAGTTCCTTAGAAACATGGGAAAGTGGATGGGGCTTGTGAGGAAAGTGGGGAGGCATTGGTCACATGGAGAAAATGAATTAGAGCAGATGAATATGATTCAAGTACAGTACATGCATGTATAGAAATTTTATTTTCTTATTTTTCTTTACAGATTTATTTATTTTATGTATGTGAGTACCCTATTGATCTCTTCCAAAATATCAGTAGAGGGCATCAGATCCCATTGCAGATGGTTGTGGTTACTGGGAATTAAACTCAGGACCTCTAGAAGACCAGTTACTGCCCTTAACCACTGAGCCATCTCTCCAGCACCGAATTTTCTTTCTTTCTGCAGCACACCATAGTATCAGTAATAGTGTCAGGCCATGGAACCTCTCCTTGAGATGATTCAGACATTAAAGCCTAGGCTTGTAACCAAAAATATAATAACCTCTGTTTTACATAGAGCAGGTCAAGTCTCCTATTGTATTGTAGGACTATTTCAGCTAATGAATCTACTACTCATTGATAGATCACCTTTCCTGGGATGCTAATAGTCACTATAGGAAGCCTTTTGTCCCCTATGACAGGGAGTTTCCTTTTGACCTAACATTCTGGTTTGATGGGGACAAGGGAAGACATACTCTTCCTGTAAACTACTTCCTGCTGGAACCAGGATGTTGTCAGGGCCCAGGAAGGCAAGAGTGTAGTCAAAGGCTGGGAGGAGATTTAGGCAATTAGGCATTTTTCAGAATTATCTGGTCAGGTGGCCCAGTCACATTTGCAGGACTGGCCCACATCAGCTTTCAGCAAGTCCACAGCTCACAGTCCTTTGGAGCAGCTGTAGTCCCACAGCTGATTCCTGGATTGTGTCTGTCAGCTGAGGGGAAATCTGCCGAGACAGATATGGACAAGGGGCTGAAGTTAAAGTTCAGGAACTTAAAGGAAGATCTTACATTTGAAACTTTCAGGCCCATAGTCCTGGCAGTTGGGGGAGGGTAGGAGTCTCAAGACCAGGGCAGAGAGCCTATCTGCAGGAATAGGCAGGTAGCAAAACAGACTGTGAGAAGCAGATCCAAGTCTTCTGACACCCTCAAGCTTACATGGAGTTTTAGGTTACAAACAGAGACAAAAGCTTTAGATATATTAGCCACACTGAAATCCACATTGTAGAAAAAGCAGCTAACAGGTGTCTGTAAGACAGCTGGAGTAGACTCAATGCCTTTGAATCACAGAAAGAAAGCTGTGGTTTTAGAATTAAAAGCATGAACATCTCTTCTTCGGTCTGAAAGCTGGATATACAGGTCAAACAGAGATGGTTTTAGCACAGTGAGAAGCTCTTTTATACCTAGAGGACAACCAAAGGATAGTTAAAATCTTGAGCTTGTGACTGATAATAGCAATCGGTGCTCTACCAGCTTATAAGAACTCCACTGATCAATGTTACAGTTCTGAACTTTTGAAATCTTAGTTTAATAATAGCATAAGGGGAAAGAAGTCTGAAATAATTCCTATTTTCATATACCTTAAATCATTTTCTTATTCCTTTACAATTTTATTTATATACCTTAAATCATTTTCTTATGCCCTTATAACTTTATTTACCTATCTTAAATCACTTTCTTACACTTTCACAACTTTATTTACACACCATAAATCCCTGTTTTAGACTCTCAGAACGGGCATAGACTTTAAAAGTTTTTCTTTAAATGTAATCATGTATCTGGAGGCAGGAGTAGTCATTACTGAGAACAGTCATTACAAAGCCATTGCAAGTTCTTTTAAATAAAGGGACAGGAAACAGTTACATCTGAATCCTTGCCCTTTAACAGGAAGCCAGTTAACAGGCAGACCTGCTTGCCTTTCTCAACAGGAGACCTAGTATCTCTCACAAAAGCAAGGCCTGATATTTTACATATGAAATGAAAAACAGTGACTTAAGACATCTTTTGAGAAGGAGCTGGTTGCCTGCTGCAGTTAAACTGACAAATCTCCAGTTAGCCTAGCAATCAATGCCATCAGTGATCTGAGAAGGATAAGTTACAGCAGGAAGTACAACCCAAAGGTATGGGTTAAAACAACAGAGACTAGCGTGCTACCTAGTAGTTACTCTATACTCCTGTGGTGTCCACAGCGTTGTGGTGTGGTTCCAGAGCAGAAGCAATCTTCAGCTCCCAGGCCCAGAATATCTGAGAGACTATCCAATGGAGGAGGAACGTGGGGGACTGATTTTACTTTGTCTAGGCAAAGTTGCACAGTCAACTCTTCGGGGTCCGGCTTCTTTACAGTTTGGGCAGGGTCCTGGCAGTGGGTGAGGCACTGAGACAGACAGTCCTGCCTCAAAAGACCAGAATGTGCTCAAATGTGTTGAAGAAAATAAGGAGCTTCCAGATTTTGAAGCTGTTGTAAACCTTCAGAAACAAATGAAACAGTTCTCTTCTTCCTCAGTCTGTTTTATAAGAGCACCAGAAAGTATCTGGTCAACCTGTGGAACATATAAACTGTCCACGGAAATATTCAAAGGCTAGGTAGGGATAATCTCAAAGCTTGGAATTAACCAAACAGTTCCACACATGAAACCAATTTTGCTGGGGAAAAAAATACAAGGAGCATCTTAATGAAGCATACGAGCAGCGACCCCAGAACTTCCATCAGATATGGCTCAGAGATTAAGAGCACTGCCTGCTCTTCCAAAGGTCCTGAGTTCAATTCCCAGCAACCACATGGTGGCTCACAACCATCTGTAATGAGATCTGGTGCCCTCTTCTGGCCTGCCAGCATAATGCAGGCAGAAAGCTGTATGCATAATAAATCAAAAGAAAGGAAAGAAAGAAAGAAAGAAAGAAAGAAAGAAAGAAAGAAAGAAAGAAAGAAAGAAAGAAAGAGAGAGAGAGAGAAAGGGAGGGAGGGAAGGAAGAGAGAGAGAGAGAGGGAGGGAGGGAGGGAGGAAGGAAGGAAGGAAGGAAGGAAGGAAGGAAGGAACGCAGTAGCTGCCCTCAATATAGGGGATCTCATACAAAGAGTTTGGATAATTGTAGGGTGGTGTTGAGAAAACTGAAATAATCTGCAGGATATGGAGTACACAGCTGACCCATAAAGTCAGCAAGGGCTATCTGCTAAGAGTCAGAGAATGTCCAAGGTGAAGAGTTGAAAAGAGGGAAGGGGGTGTACTATGATACCCAGGTCTCGTGCAATGAACTAACCAGCCAAGCCCCACTGAGGAAGCCGAGCAAGAAGTTCAAACTAAAAGGTCAAAGCGCAGCCAACATTGGTGGGCAGAAAAGTCCACTTTGTGGGACCCTGTGGAGTACAGCAGAAGTCTTTGTAGGAATAAGAAATAATGTAAGAGATGGGGGATGCTCCATGACAATATGGGTCACCTACCAATGAGTGACAGCTTGGCTTCACTAATTATAAGGCCACTTTGCTTTCAAGGTGAAGTTGTGCAGAAGAGGGATGTTGGGATGGGAACAACAGGAGAACATTGTTTTGTAGTTAATTTTAAGGAAGGCCTAAGCCAGTTAATGCCTTCTAAGAAACTTTGAAAGTAATTAGGTGCTTACAATCGATCCATATATACTTGTGCCATCTGTAGGCAAATAGTGTGTTCCTCTAAAAAGAAAAGGGAGCTGAGGGTTTTTGTTTTGGGTTTTTTTTTTTTTTCTGAAGAAATTTCTAGCTACACCTATGATGAAGCTGGACAGTAAGAAACAACTGATTTAATAATTCTCTGTAGAGCTGCTAAGAGCAAAGCTCCGATATGATGAGCAGCCTTGAGAGAGGGGCACTTTCTTTTTTATTACTGGAGTAAAATCTGAGTGGTTAAGCTGTTGACATAACATGGGGCCATACCCTGTGGTAACACCTTCAATTGAAACTTCTATATAGATCCTGAAAATTAAGCCAAGGGAGTCTAAAAGCAAAACGGGGAGGTCCTAGGAATAAATGGGGAATAGTTAGGATGCATCCTTTAATATCATAAGGTGTCAAGGAAAAGGCACAGCACAGGGAGAAGGGAGGCCAGGCTGTATAGCTCCCATAGGCTGCATAACCACTGACAGCTCTGGGGTCTTGTTATTACAAGATATTCTGGGCCTGGGAGCTGAGGATTGCTTCTGCTCTGGAACCTCTCCCTCTAACAACGCTGTGGACACCACAGGAGTGTAGAGTAACTACTAGGTAGCACGCTAGTCTCTGTTGTTTTAACCCATACCTTTGGGTTGTACTTCCTGCTGTAACTTATCCTTCTCAGATCACTGATGGCATTGATTGCTAGGCTAACTGGAGATTTGTCCTTAACAGTAGCAGGCAACCAGCTCCTCCTCCATTGTCCTGACCTTTCCTTAATATCAAAAATAGGAGTATTACAGAGACTGAAACTGGGCTCAAGATGTCCAGGGAATGCTACTCCTCAACCAAATGTGTAGCAGCTGCTAGTTCCTCTAGTGTAAGTAGCCACTGACCCACCCAGACTGGATATTCAGTGAGCCATAAAATAGACTCTTACTGTCTGGGTCGAGGAGATATAAGTACCCTATGGAAAAACCCAAGCCTTCTGTCCCAGGATTGAGGGAAGACACAATAGTAGAGATTATATCTTGTCCCTCTTTATCAAATTCCCCTCAGGAGCTATAACCTCGTTGAAACATTTGATGGACCACAGTCAGGCATGGGGACACATTTCATTGCTCTCTTTGTAGAGAGCACATCCCTTATCCACTAATTAGTGGGGAAGATGGAAAGAACGTATTGATTGAAATTGCCCTTGATGACCCTCACCTGTTTCCTAGGTTAAAAAAAAAAGGCAGCCTTTCTGAAGGTTCTGTGCTTATCCAAAGCCCTGCATTGGATATGATAACCTCCTGCTGAGGCCAGGCCTTGGGCCAGGCACCCAAGCCTATCACAGACAAATTAACTCAGTACCCACCAGGGCCTGAAATGCTTTGCCATTGGTTTTTAGCTGCAAATCAAGATGTTGTAGCCCTACCAATTATACTGAAAGGCAACATCAGACAAACCAAAATCTTTTGTTCCCTTAAAGCCAGTAAGCACACAACCATTTCCTTTCACCAGGCAGTCGACTGATTAGAGCATACTGTGGAATTCCTTGAGAATAGTGACCTGTAACTTTAACCTTTTTCTGTATAATTAGCATCAGTGATGTCCAGGAAAACAGCAAATCCCCTCATAGTTACGCTAGATCTGCCTAGTAAAGGACCCACCATGCCTTGAGGCAGGGGACCAAATACTCCACTGGGATAGCCTGAGGCCCCATTTCAGGTGTTAACACTTGGTAAGTGGAGGACCACAGGTCCAAGCTGGTGGACCAGGAGTCGCCAGGTAGAGGATGGATGTGCTGCAGTTAGCACTGGGATGTTCCCGTCCCAGGGAAGCCTCAATCAATGTTGCTATTGTTTCATTGGGCTACTACAGTAAGTGATTTCCTGGCCAGGGCTGTACTGAAAGGTCTGTTTGAGATTGACATTGAGCAAAGCCCTAGAGGCCTAGGTAGCCACAGGAAAGTCCCCACTGTATTATACCTATACATAATTAAAACTAATAGAATTAAATATCTTAAAGTAAATAAAGAACATTTAAAATATACTTTTTAAAGGTGAGCATGGTGTCCAACACTCATGAACCCAACACACACACACTTTCCTGGGAGGCTGAGCTAGGAGGATTGCCCATGAGTTCAAGGTCAGCATGATCTACATAGTGAGTTCCTGGCCAGCCGGAGTTACACATTGAGCCTCTGATCCCTGTAGACCATAAAATAAAAACAAACAATAAAAAATAAAGTCTATTTAAAAAGTATTCAGGGAAAACCCCACCAATGATTGTGCTATTCGGTGAAATTATCCTCCAAGGACAAGGGCTGGAGAATGTCTCAGCAGTTAAGAGAACATATTGCTTTTGCTGAGGGCCTGAGTTCATTTCCTAGCACCCACTGGAGGCAACTTTCAACCACTGGAACCCCAGCTGCAGGGCATCAGAACCCACACTCCTGTGTGCATACCCACACAGGAAAATGCACATAATTAAAAGCAAGAGATGTTATAACTAGGAAGAACTTGGGGACATTTGTAACTGGGGGACTCCCCTTCAAAGAAATCTTAGATTAAATTCTCAGAGAAGATAAAAAGGAGGAGGTCAGACAACTGCATCTACGTAATGAAAAAAAGAACATTAAAGAAAGCAAAGAAATAGCAGTTTAATTTTCCTGACTCATAATTCACCTAGCAGAGCTGGGGAGACTTCTCAGTCAGTAAACTGTGTTCTGCCCAAGCCTGAGCATCTGGATTGGTCCTCAGTGCCCACATAAAAGCCTGGCATATGGTGTAATCCCAGAGGCAGGGAGGCATTTGATTGTTTGACACCTGAGGTTCACTAGCTTCTACATGCATATACACATGTAGAACATGTACACAAAAAGAAATGCAGTAAGGAAAGAAGGAAATTGGGCACAGCGATAACTAACAGTGGATACAAGTGTGCGTGACCTGATGCACACGAGGATGTATGGCCCTCAGTGTAAGTGAAATGAATGGCAGTAGGAACAGGGGAAATGAGAAGGTGGGAGAGAGAAACTAGGGCGCTCACCACCAAGTGTAATGGCTAAGCTCTAGCACATAATACCATGTGACAGAAGGAGATTCCCAAAAGTTGTCCCTGGCCCACTTGTGCACAGTGCACATATACACACAAACAGTACACACATGCACACCAACATGACACTAAATAAACACCAGTCCTGTATTGGATCACTGGTAAATGGCAGCAACCATCTGGGGAAGAAATTACACAAATTCCCTTTTGCCCAGCAATAACGTTGATTGAATCCTAGGGAGGAAAGTGCTCTACCATATAGAGGCATCACCCTCACACTTCCCAATTCCCTATAAACTCTCCAGAGCACAGAATCAGAGATCTATCCTAATTCATTCTACGAAGCCAGAATCACCCAAATACCAAGACTGGACATTACAAGAACAGAAAATGACAGACCAGCAACTCCTATAAACACAAATGTAATTCAACATTATATTAGTATAGTGTCCAGATGTACTTGGGGGAAGCCTGTTATGGCAGGACCTGGGAGGCAAGGACAGGAGGGCTCAAGACCAGTATGAATTACATAGCTAATCTGAGTCAGCCTGAGATACACAGTAAGATGTAGACTCCTTGCACCCCAGCCCTAGTTCTGGTGACCTGGCCAGGGTGTGCTCCAACCTCTGCCTGCCACAGCCACAACCCCAGTTATGCCTGTAGAACTGCAGGGTGCCAGACAGGGCCAAGCATGAAGAGAGGGGAGGGGAAGGAGGAGAATCAGGGTGTAGGAGGAGGAGGAGTAAGGGGAGAGGGGAGAAGAAATACATACAAATCTAAGAATAGATACAATATATTCATAAGGGTTCTCAAAGCCCAAATGAAATCTTGGAGAAACTAGGTGAAAAGAAATATCCCATGTTCATGTATTTTAAAAAAAAAAGCAAACCCTTGTCCATATTATCAATATGTCAGTTTTTCCAGACTGATCTATAGATCCATAGCAATGGGACAGTATATGGATCCTAGAAACATATTCATCTAAATATAATCGACTAGTATTGGACAAGGCATTAAATACATGGTCACTTTTTTCAACATATGCTCATGGGAAAAGTTAGAATTCAATATGCAACAAGCAAATAAACCAAAGCCTGTTGGAACCAAAACAAAACAAAACAAATATAGACACAGTTGTATACCATGACAAAATATAACTCAAATGGGCCACAGACTTAAATGTAAATGGAAACTATGAACGTGTAGAGCATAACATGGGAAAACACTTATATGCCTTACAGTAAGGTAATATTTATTTTTAAAATTTTTATTTCTTATATGTACAGGTGTTCTGCCTGTATGTATGTCTGTGTACTGCCTGTCTGATGCCCACAAAGACCAGAAGAGGGTGCCATATAGCCTAGAACTGGTTTTATAGATAGTTGTGAGCCATCCTGTGAGTGCTAGACTAGATTGTGAGTCCTCTGCAAGAACAGTAAATACTCTTAACTGCTGTGCCAAGTCTTCAGGCAAATTATATACAAGACCAAGTTAAAATTCATGAACAAATTGTTGACAAGACACACTTCATGGAAATGGGAACCTTCTGAGCTCCAGCTGCAGCTCAGTGGTAACACTTTACTGGAATAGATTTAAGAGACCTTGGGTTCAAGCCCTACCACTCATTGTAAATACCTCTGCTCTGTAAGGGATAATGCCCAAAGAATAAGAGAAGCTACAGGCTAGGAAATTTGATAAAGGGACTGTACGTAGACTTGCAAAGAATCCTAACAAAAGACATTTAGATGACAGATCATTTTTTAAAATGGGTTTAATGATCTCAGCAGACACCCAACCAAACACGTGTAATGATGTTTTAGATCATACAGTGTCAGGAGTCACGAGTTGAAGTCACAGTAACAGACAGCAGCACAGTGTGCGCACGGGCCTAAATACACAATAGTGACAAGCCAATCCAAGATATGAAAATCACAGGGGGTGGTGCTTGAGCTGGGAGGGGCTCCCTTAGCAGCACCCTGGATAGTGTGCTGGGGGCGGGGCTTGTGAAGGAGTGGGTCCTCAGCCTGAGGCAGGGTCTGTTTCCTTGCGTGCAGGCATAGCTGGAGCAGCTGGTAGAATAAGCTGGGGCTCTAGACATCTAACTTCCCCTGATCTTGGGTATGAAGGCCTCAGGTCAGGAGGCCACTCACATACAGTGCAGCTTTGACTGGAGCTACCTGTAGGGAGGGCCTTGAGCCCTCTCTGGCTAAGACAGGGGTGGGATAGGGCCGCTGGCTGATGGAGGACCAAAATGCTTCAGGGGCAGTTCAATATTTAACAAGCAAACAAATAAAACCATTTCAGATAAAGACTGTGTATCTTAGAATGATTTAGTCTCTGGATAGATGTGAGTGATTTAGTCAAACTGTAGTTAATAGGGATGGCCCTGGCCCTGCAAGCCTTTAATCCCAGCACTAGAGATGCCATGGGTGGCTGGTGAGTCTTTTGAGTTTCAAGCCAGTCAGGGCTACATAGTGAGATCCTGTCTCAAGGAGAAAAAAAAAAAAAAAAGCAAATGAGTAAATTACTAAAATTATTAACATATTGACATCTCATAGTAAAAAGTGGTGGTCATTTCCAACCATGGAGTACCAGTTCTCAATTGGAATGTAGTTATAGTTTCATTTTACACATATGAATACATTCATGTGTGTTGATCTATGTAGCACTGAGCTACAAGGAACCTCAGCCCTAGACTTCACCCATTGATGAAACCAGCAGCAATAGCATGTTATATAAATGGCATAAGGGATGATAGGCATTTTCAGGTTGTATTTTGAATTCTTCCATGGAGTGCAAAATGAGATTTGAATTTTCAGAAATGTCCGTGGTCAACAAGAAATGTATGGTCAACAAGGATTTGAGTAGACAGGGAAAAAGCATTAGAGTTTTGAAGCCATTGCAGTGGTCTATGGAAAGACAGCTGGGATGTCTGAAGATATTTGTATTGATATTAAAGGACACAGAAGATGTAATGGCCTAGAGAGGCTCTGTTATCAGGTGTTAATCCCATTGAATGGGATTTAATTTTCACCCATTTTAGCCAAATTTATAGCAAGCTTTATTATAAGTGCCCAGTATAGCTGACCAGGCCACTGCTTCTTCCCAACGAGAGATTTGAGAGGCCAGCCTTGGACATAGGAAATTCAAAAACTGCAAGAGTTGGGGGATTTCTAGAGGGATTTTGGTTAGGTAGGAACTTGGCCAAACATCTCAAAATTATTTGGCAGAACACCTTATCAGGGTGGAAGTTAGGGTATAAGGTGTGTAAGAATTGAAATTCCAGGAAATGCATTGTAAGATATGGTCAAACTTAAGTTTTACACAAACCAACCAACCAACCAACAAACCCAAGAATGAACTTACTTTAACCTTGTAACAAGATGGCTTCTAATTTTAACATGGAGTCATGGTGGTCCATCAAAGGCTTAGTTGAAGTTATTAATGTGTACTAGAATAATTTATAATAAAGACCTTAGAGATCTCAGGTCATGTAAAGGTGTTATTCCAGGGAAATGTTAGTGATCCCCCCAAAACAAACAGGAGCAATCTGATGCAACTCACAGCAGGGTCTTTATTATATTAGAGCTTTCTCGACCCCCCCACCAATGCACCACTATCACGCAGGGGAGTACATGTGCAGGCATCTAATGGGAAAGCTGCTATGGCCTTTAACATAATTGGTTGGTGCTGGGAGTCATATCATAAACTCAATTTATGTTCTCCTCTGCATTGGTGGCTGTTAGGCAGGGGGTGGGCTTGTAACCTGGAGGTGCAGGTTTGTTGGGTGAATAACCTGGAGGAGACACTGGTCTTGTTGAGGGTGTAACCTGGAAACGCTGGTCTTGTTGGGGATTAGCCTAGAGACTGGAGCAAGGCTTGGGTTTTGTTGGGGGGCAACTTGGAAACTGATGCTAGGTACCAGCCTGTTAGGTTACATGAGTTCAAACTTAGGTCAGGTTCTCTAAAATGGAGTCTGAATTTTAAAGATCTGTCATCTTAAAGGGAGAAATATGTGGCCCTTTTACATTAGCAACTGCCCAGGTAGAGCTTAGGAAGAAATTCAATGTCTAGAAATTTGTTTGTTATGGTAGTTTACTTAAAATAATTTACATAGAGGAGAGAGTGAAGTATGTTTGCTTTGTAGGAGAAATGTTTCTAACTGATAATATGTAAATGTACAATGTCAGTAAACAAGCTGACACATCCGGCACAATAGGAGACATAGACATGTCTGGGCACACAGCTTAGTGTGTGTGTAGATCTTTTGGGTTTGTTTGTTTGTTTGGTTGGTTGGTTGTTGTTGTTGTTGTTTAAGACATGGTCTCATTATGGAGCCCAGCCAGATCACAAACTCATAGCCATACTATCTCTCAGCTTCCTAATCTATGCTTACAAGTATGCAGCACTATGCTGTCTCTGTTTTTATACCCAGTCAGCACCACAGTCACAAGTGTGTGCATTCTAGTGGACAGAGTTTGAGGATAACACGGCTTGGTGAGCAGCTGCAGGTGTAGGGTGGGATAGTGACACCCTAAGGCTCTGCTGTGAGCTGTCTGAAGAGCCTTTCAGCTTCTGTGCTTGGTAAGAGAAATGCCCAGTGCAGGAGCGATGGCTGGACCGCTTATTGACATTCGTCTGCTGCTGGAAATCAGTTTCTATGTGATGTAGTTCAGGAACCTATGAGTGTCTTCAACCAAATAGAAAACTATTAATAAAATGGCCTAATGGAGGACATGGCCTCAGAGTTAAGGATTTTTCAGTGCCATCTACCCAGAGTTTAAGGCACACGCATATGTAATGTATCTGTTTGCAACCTAGTGTTCTGCACTACGTGTGACTTTAAACAGTCTATTGACATATGAGTGAGCAGTCCTCTTGGTCTCTGTAATGAGTTAACAATGGACGTTTAGAGCCTGGATATTAATAAACTGACTAGACTGTGTGTTCTGCTTCCCCCTTCCTTCCTTCCTTCCTTCCTTCCTTCCTTCCTTCCTTCCTCCCTCCCTCCCTCCCTCCCTCCCTCCCTCCCTCCCTCCCTTCCATCCTTCCTTCCTTCCTTCCTCCCTCCTTCCCTCCCTCCCTCCTTTCTTTCCTTCCTTCCTTCCTTCCTTCCTTCCTTCCTTCCTTCTTCTCTCTCTCTTTCTTTCTCTCTTTCTTTCCTTCCTTCCTCCCTCCCTCCCTCCCTCCCTCCCTCCCTCCCTCTCTCTCTCTCTCTCTCTCTCTCTCTCTCTCTTTCTTTCTTTCTTTCTTTCTTTCTTTCTTCCTTTCTTTAATGAAGCAAAGGTTTGTGTTTTACAAAGCTATTTTAATAGAGTTTGGCCAGAACACTGAGAAAAGGAGAAAGGTACCCGTGAGGAGGGAGAGACAGCCGCACTTGAGAGCAGGATATGGGCTTCTCTGGGAAAGTTTCCAGTGCTTCCTGATGTTTTTTGTCTGTATCACACTTCGATTATCCCTGTTTACCAAGTATGGGCATTTGTAGTGTGTGCAATTGGGGGCTCTTATGAATATCATTCATCCTTCTGTAATTGGTTTTTTCAAAGATTTAAATATTTAAAGTTTTGTACACTTGTTTACACCTACTGAGTACCTACAAAGCCTGGTGTGGTATTTCTATTATAAACAGTCACTCCAGTACTATACAGCTTTAAAATCATGCGCCATTTTTTCCCGAAGAGGATATAATGTGTCACAATCTTCAAATGTCTGTGGCCATTTATGTAAGTCTCACAAATTGATTCAAACACATGTGCTCAGATCTTTAGTCGTCCCCAGGACATTTAATAGAACTATTAGCAAAGCTAGCATGGCAAGAGATGTTAGTGTACACAGTGCATGAAAAACAGAGCCTGTAGGCCAGGAGGATACCGCCACAGATAAAGGGCCTGTTAGGCACACATGAGGTTCTCAGTTTCAGCACCAGACCCCACATAAAAGCTAAGCATGATCACGTAATATGCCTGTAGCTCTTGTGATGGTGGAGTAGAGACAGGGAGATCCCCAAGCAAGTCAGTCTAATCAACCACCAGTGAGCACCAGGGCAAGTGAAGGGTGCTGTATCAGTAAATAAGGTGGATGATAACTGAGGAAGACACCTGTCACTAGGCTCTGTACACACACACACACACACACACACCAGCATGTACACAGGCAGTCACACATACATTATACATACACCAAAATAATAATAATAAAGTGGGAAGAAAAGTAGTTAAAAGTGCTGAATGCCTATTGAATGTTCTCTAAGTCTCCAAAGTGCCATTTTGTATGCTTTGTGTTGAGTGGTATAGTGAGAGGTTCCTGCTCATGCAGGCTCCACTGTTCCTCGTCTGCACTGAAGCTGAACATGACTGGAGGCTGTGTGTGAAAGAGCGCTAATAACTCCATGAGAGCTCAGAACCAGAGCAGGTGAGCATGGGAACTGCTGTCCTGAATCCCCTTAGGGGCCACAGCCTCCAATGACCTGGCCCCATTGAATGGTGTCATGGACACATGAATCTTAGGAGAACATTTGTGATTAACCACGGCACATCTATCTTAGGTTCCTGTTTCCTTTTGGGAACTAATATTTATGTCCTCCAAGTTCTGCCCCCTTGTCTTGCTGTGAGCTTGAGAAAAATCTATACTTACATAATTCACAGCTCTGCTGGACAGGGAGTAACTGAGTATTGTGGAACTCTAACCAAAATCTGGAAACTGCCAAACTGGCTTCCAAAACGTTCCCATAGTGAGTTTGCAGCAATAATGGGTGGAAGTCTGTGTTTGGTGTTGTCTCTGCTTTGCCCTGTGACCATTCTTAAGGAGGCTTACCAGACACCTCACCTTACTATTGGTGACGAGAGATTGGTATCTTGTCTTGTTCCTGATCTCACCAGGAAAGCTTCACATTCTTCTTTTTGCCACTGAGTTATGCTACATCTAGGATTTATGTAGCTCTTTCTTATTAAGTTGGGAATGTTTTTTGTTTTGTTTTGTTTTGTTTGTTTTTTGTTCTTTTTTGTTTTGTTCTATTTACTGCTGTAAGTTTCTGGGAAGCACTGTTTTTGTTGCATAATTTTCATGAACATATTTAGTTACAACACTTTAAATTTTTCTCTTGATTGCCTTTTTTGACTCTTTAAACTGATGTTTATTACATCACAATCATCATCACTATCGTCACTATCACCACCACCACCATCGATACCATCGTCATCTCTAGTATTGGGAGATTTGTCGGGTGCTTGTGTTGTTTCTAATTTCACTATGATCTGAGGACAGACATGGTGTGATCTCTATACTTCTTGTTCCTAGCAGGTGTGTTGTATGGCTTATAATGTGATCTATGTTGGTGACCATTCCTTGAGTGCTTAGGAGAGTGTGTGTCCTGCCTGCTGTGTTGGATGACTTGGTCTGAAGATGTCAGTGATGTCATGTGGAAGGAAGGCTGTAGCTGCTGATCCTATTTGTTTTCTGTCTGCTGTCTCTCTCCTTTTCTGATTTGTGGTCTGGAAGGCTCCAGCTCAGCCCTTTGCTTCTCTTGGTGGTTCTGCTAGCCTTACTTCCTTTGGGTCTCTTTTGAGTGACCCATACACACTACAAAACATAACATCGTGGCACAGTGACTGTATTGTCATATGCTGCAACCCCAGTTATTTCCCTAGCTGTACTGTCTGCTCTGTGTGAAATCAGCATACTTATTTCTATCTTCATTTTTTTGTGCCAGAGATCAAACCTGAGGCTCTGTGCTTGCTGGAACCTTCTTTAATGTAACCCTCTGACCTTGATTAGCAGAAGCCAGATGTGTCTTTCTATGCCGTTACTGTTTTTCTGTATGTGGCCTTGTATATTTTTGCATGTGTATATGTGTTCTTGAGTATGTGTGCGTGTGTGTGTGTGTGTGTGTGTGTGTGTGTGTGTGCGCACACGCGCGCGAGTGTGGAGGCCAGAAGTTGATATCAGATCTCTTCCTTGCTCACTGTACTTTATCTTCTGAGACATGGTCTCTCACAGACCCCAGAGCTTGTTAATTCAGCTGGTCTACCTGCCATTTATCCCCTTGGGTCTGCTGTCTTGGCCTTCTAATTGCTGGAATCTGCCTGGATCTTTTTTGAAGGTTTTGGACATCTGAGTTCTGGTTCTTACCCTGAGATAGCAAACATTTTTTTCTGGGGCTAGCTCCCAGCCCACACATTTACATTATTTTAATTTACTATTGTTGGTCTTGACTGATGATCTATGTTACAGTCCCCATCTCATAGTGAATATGGTAGCTAATAATAGAGCTAAGTTATATTTTGACCGGTTTACACGCCAATAGTCTAAGTATACTAACTGCCATTTTGCCATGTGTCTTGTTCCTGTTTTTGCTTTCTATGTTTTTGACCTTTGTAATGTAAAATGAGCATTTTTAAATTATTATATGTTTTGTCTCCTTTTTTAGCATACCATAAGTTATAGTTCTTTTAGTTAGTACTTGCCTTAAAGTCCCCTGTAGAGAAAAACCAAGTGGAGGCTACAAAAGAGAGTCCACAAGAACAGGCTCCTGCTGCTGCCGCCAGGGAGCATGGTGTTTGCAGATGCATAAGATGGGAGCTGGCTAAAGGTGTCAACTGAACATCCCCAGATAGCTACTGGCCCCTTACTCAAAATGCCAGGCCTTTCCCTCAAACCACTCACACAAGAAGTCCCTGGCTAGCTGAGGACTGGATTAATCTTGTCACCCATGTCTTTAGGGGAACAGATGAGGCTTCCTAAGAAGTAGGCTAATTCTAGAAACTGGGCAATGGTCCTTAGGGCTGAAGGCTGGAAAGCATCTCTCTAGCCAAAGGTTTTTGAGGACGCAGGTAGTAATAGCATGTTCTAAGTACTCCCTGTAACCAGACAAGCTTTGTGAGAAGTCAAGGGTAGGATCCCAGGAGCTGGAGCTGCACTCTCCCTAGATCAGTAAGTAAATTTAGAGTTGTGTTGGTTTTTAGGTGAGACCATGTCCCTTAAGAGCCACACTCTTATGGAGCATCCAAAACTCACTAGGCGATTTCATGTTGGAGAAATGCTCAGGGAACTATGAGGTAGTACACTTGATGTAAAACAAAAATGATTTATGTTTATTTGGCTTAGTAGTTAAAGTTTATTTAGCTATACCTCAAGTACATGAATCTTAAATAACTATAACTCAAGACCAGAGCAGGGCATCTCCAGGTCTTCCCCTCAGCATCTCCTCACTTCATGTAACAGCACAGGCGTCAGAATAAAAGTAGCAGCTCTGACACCATTTTCAATAAAGCTACCTTTATTTACATAACTTAAAAACTTCTAAAGTGATATCACCCTCCCAATCCCTTCCCCACCCCTCATTCCTGTGCTTACTTCCCAGTGCCTCTAACCTTCTAGATCCACCCTTAGCAGCAGCTGGATCAGTCCTGATTGAGCAAGAGCTGTTTGTTGCTTTTTTCCCTTACTCTGGGGTTTTAGGTTTAGAGGCAGGGTGAAATCTCTGCCCACTTTAAGGGGATATCACCCAGGAGGCTCAATGCCTCTTCTTCCTCTTCCTCTTATGGGTACCTAGTGGCTCATGCTTCCTTTTCTGAGGCTGTGAGAGGTGAGCCAGCTCCAGAGCTGAGAGTGGCCCTTCAGACACCCCGTGACCGGGTCCTAAGTTAGGCCTCTTAGCCATAGGGACCAAGCTTCCAAAGAGAGCTCGCTTCTTTGACTTGGCAATCGAACACAGGTCAGGGCTAAGGCCCCTTAACTTTGGGCATGGGCTGGGGATACTCTCAGAGTCGGAGAGATCTGCATAGGGGCACACTTGGTGAGGCACTCTCCAGGGCACCAGCCTGTACTGGGAGGCCAGGAGGAAGGAAAGGCTGTGCAGTTCTTCCTTGTCCTCAATGGTTCTGGCCAGTGACCTGTGGAGGTCCTCAATTGCAGAAGCTACTCTGAAGCTCCTTGCACATCTGGATCCTGGGCTTTGGTTATATGTTCCTCTGCCACAGGGAACACCAGTGTATCTGACGTCTACCAGTGAGGGTGAACTTTGATTACTCGGGAAGACAGTAGCAGACTTAGGCCCCCATATTTCTGCACTGGTGACTCCAAGACACTGCTGGTCTAAGGAAGCCATTCGTGAGGAGCCAGTTTGTGCATTGGCTCCTCTTTGGACACCATGCTCATCTCTCTCTGCATCTTGGCAGACAGATGGTACAGAAGTACTGGCAGGTATCTGAGGGGCACCAGGATTTGGGGGTGCTCTCTCAACTCCTTTCTTCTTCAAAGCCGGGCAGGGCTTCTCCAGCAGCTGCAGGAGGAAATAGGTACATAAGACCCAGCACAAGCTGGAAGGACCAGAGGGGGGCAATGCATTTGGGCGGAGTTAGCCAAGGGAATAGCCAACTATCTAAGTGTCAGAGACAGGCTCTGGGGGCTAACATGCTTGGTTCCTTGCAGATGTGTCTGTCATGTCTACACCTGCATCGCCTTCTGGGTGAAGCCCAAGGCAGGATGACTTGGTGAATCAAGGTCACATGGGTCTTATGAGCATGGTCTTCTCCCTGTTCATCTGGTGTCCCTCAGTGTCCCACTTCATTTGGAGTCCTTCCTTCCCTGTCTAGTTGACCTAATGTCTCTCTGTATCTTGTGTATATGGTGTCTGGTTGCCTCTTCTCTACCTATTGCTCCTTCCCCACTGTCTCTGGCATTCACCTTCCCTGTCTACCTGGTCAACAGTGAGTTCTTCCTCATGCTCCAGCTCCTTGGTGAGAGCCAGTATGTCTATTTCTGGTTTGGTAGATAGGATTTCTGCCACAAACTGGGGGTTGATTATGGCCTCCACCTGTAAACAGAAGCAAAATAACTTGAGTGCTAGGGGCAGAGAACCCCCAAGCTAAGGGACCTCAATCTTGTCCTATGTTGGTGACAACTCATGATGGCAACCAACATTCACATACACGTGCACACATATATGCACACATACACACACACATGTACACATACATGCACACATGCATACATGGGCACACACATATACACACACATGCACACCCACATACATGTGCACACACACAAATACACAGATACATACACACACATGCACATACAGGCACACACACATGCACACATACACAAACACATACATACACACATGCACACACAGGAACACACATATACAGATACATACATATACATACACGTGCACACACACATATACACACAGACACACACACATGTGCACACACAAATATACATACACATGTCCACACACATGCACAAATATGCACACACACATATGTGCACACACACACATATACACATGCATGCGCGCACACACACAGGGGTTGGGGGAGGAAGAGAGGAAGGGAGAACTAGAGAGAGAGAGCTCTACAGTTAGGGAAAGTAGGCTCATTAACAAGGGCTAGGATGCCAAACTCAGAATCTGGCCCACACCAGGGCTCCAGATGTAGCTCACTTGTTCAACAAAGTGTTTCTGTGAGCACAGCTCATCAATGTAGCTCAGGAGTTCTGCATCTGAATACAAGTCATCTCCTTCCTGCTCTGCTCCACTGTTCTCATCTTCCTCCTTTTCCTTGGCCTCTCCTGTGAATGACTGAGGAAACCCCTCCAGCCAGTCCATGATCTCCATGTACTCCCGCACAGCTTCAGGTGGAATTTCCATGGGTGTCTCAGTCTTCTGTAACTGCTGGGGTCTGAGTTCTGGGAGGTGGGCAGGGTCAGTCTGGTGGACAGTCTTCATGGAGGTGCACTCTAGGAGGTAGGCAAGCATGAGGCTACATGGATGGGGACCACTGCCACCCCAGAAAAACCACGCAGGGCATATAGTTCAGGGGAACTAAAATGGCCTAGGGTGAACCAAAGCAGTGTTCTCTGAAGATCTATGAAAGGGGATGTTGCAAGAGGTGATATGTCTTGAGCTCCCATGGGAGAACATTTGGAGCCACCAATATTTCAGTTCCCAGATTCTGATCCCATGGTGTTTGGATCTTTGGGGAGGTGACAGCAGAGGAACAATGATCATGGCCAGTTCAGTGACTACTTAGTTCAAAGCCAAGAGCTGCAAGGAACCCCAGGCTACATAGCAAATACCCCATCCAGAAGGAAGAAGTGTATGTGTGGGACAGAAGTCTACTTTTACTGATTTGGCCTCTGTCTAGAAACCTAAAGGTGTGTGAACCCTACCTGGTTCCTCAGCCACCTCAGGAGCTGGAAGCCTTGGAGGATCTTGCCTTGGTGTGGTTGCAACAACTTGGTACTGGACGCTTCTCATTATCTCTAGCCTTGAATTCTCCATCTCTTCTGCACTCTCAAATTCTGTGAACCTAGGGATGAGGTAGGCCAGGGCCCAGCATGGGAGATTACGATGGTGGTAATGTGCACAGGGTACAGTCCCATGAAGTTGCTGATCTTGTGACATAACCACAGCTCTTGGGAACCTTAGGTCCCTTTATACTTGCAGGGAATCAAACAAGTTGGAAGTGTCACAAGCTGGGCTTTCATGTGACTCCTCCTTAAGTCCCATCTTGACCTTGCCTAGAGTCACATAAAAGAGCTAACTGGCAAGATGGCCACAGATATAACTGATGGAGTATATCAGGAATCTTGGACCAGATGCAGAGATCCTGAAGGTGAGACTGGGAGAGCTGGGATGACCTGGGAGACAAGGGCCCAGGAGATGTCAGGAGAAAGCAGAAGGGAAGCTGAGCAGTATGGATGCTTCCTGTTGAGAGCTGTTTGCTGACTTGTGTGCATGAGGGCAAAGGCAGAAAGAGCAGAGACAGGTCCTCGGAATGTCTAAGAGGCATCCTTCTCTTATGTGTCCTCTTGATACATTGTGATACATTAGGATCAGCTGAAGCAACTCTCTTGAGACACAGTGGCCTCTACTGTCAAAAGGTGGTGGCTCAACTGTCAGGTAGCTGGCATTAAGACTTGCTGAGTATGTTGCCTTTGCACATCCCACAGTGCTAGAGGAGACCCTGTGTGCAGGGAAACTGCAATGGCCTGGGGTGAGCCAGAACAGTTTTCTCTAAAGATCTGTGACAGGGGATACTGCTGAAGGTGATATGTCTTGAACTAATATGGGAGAGCACTTGGAGCCAACAATATTTCAGTGCCCTGGGGCTGGAATGGGCCACATCTCCCATTTTGACCTCAGCAGAAAGGCAGGGATAGATACTCATGACCAATGAGGGCAGAGGTGCTGGGACCATGGAGCAGATAAACCACCAGTACAGGAAGTGAGAACAGCCTCCAAGACAGCAAGATTACCCTCCTGGCAGGGTGTGGGTAACAAGCTCAGCAGACCCAGCTATAACTGAGCAGAGCCCCCCATTCCCACCCCAACACAGACCCTCTTCAAGATGCCTGACTCACCAGACCCATCCACATCTAAACAGCTACCCATTTACCCTCCTTTAAGACTCCCTGACTCACTTTTCTGCCATCTCAAAGAAGATCATCCGGTCATAGTTGCTTGTACACTGCCATTCCTGCAGACCCCTCCATAGGCCCTCCTCCACATTCATGGTGGGCTTCCTCCGGGCCAGGGACCGAAGCACTGGACTGTAATTCATTAGGACCATTCAATCTAATGATCAGCTTATACTCCAGCCCCAGCAGGCTCAGCCCAGTCATATCTACATCCTTATACCAATGTAGAGTCTTAGCCTCCAGGAACCCCTTAACCATGCAGCAAACAACAACACAAAGATGTGTGCCTGTTTCTCTGGCTGCCATATGAATTCTCCATGTATCACTGTGAAGGGAGAATGAATGGGATCTAGGATCCCAACATGGAAGTATGGAAGACAGAATAAAAGTAAAATTCATTAGAAATGGGACCTTGGATGATAGCCAGGCATAGGTCATGATGTGGGACTCCCAGGATAGGAAAGTGCTTTCCTGGGAAGGGGAAAGAGACTCCCAAGTTCTCTTTTCTACCAGTGAGACAGCCATGGACCCTTCAACAGAGCTGTTTCTTCTAGGCCATGCCTGGGTCTCTAATGTCCAGAACCATGAGAATATAGTGTCTGTGGTTTCAATCATCTACCTGGTGGTATAGCTGAGCTGGCTGACAAAATGTCCAGAAAGATCTGGAACCTAAGGTTAACTGGGTCAATGGTGTAAATGCCTGCTGAGGATCGAAATGGAGCAAGAACCCCAGAGTTCTCCCCAGTATAGGCTCAGTGCCTTTCTGACTTAAGGAGAATTCCCTAGAATAATGGGGTGGGGGACACATGTACAGGTCTTACTGAAGTCTGGCATTTTCCCCCACCCCCAATTGTGATGTGCTGTCGGTCCTAAACACTTCAGTTCATACTAGAAGATAAAGAATTAAGGAGAAGAATTATCAAATGGATTCAAAGGACTATGTCCAAACCCTAGCTCCCAGGACTTCAGGATCTCAGGTATGACATTGTTGTTCCTCAGAGTGTGGCTTTCTGAAGTGGACTTCAGCACATTCCTTGTCTACCTCACCCTCATGGTGCTGGGGCCCCAGGAGGACCTTCCAGTCACAGGTGGCACTTACATGAGGAAGCAGGAGAAAGCTGCCACATCGGGCGTCTGAGGCAGGTGCCTCTGGACCAGTGTCTTGATATGTTGCCAGCGCCGGAAATTCCCATAGACACTGTCTGGTTTGGACAAGTAGTTTTCTGGGGAGTTGGTTTGGATGTTGGCGGGGCCACTCTCTCCATATGCTCCTTTTGGAGGCTGTGCAGAGTTCACTGGAGACCTGACAGGAGCCAGCTGGACAACTTGCTGTGTGGTGGGAGGGTGAGGCCCCAGGATCCATGTCCCTTCTTGGGGCTGGACAGCCGAAGCAATTCGGGCATTTATGAAGTTGTTTGCAGCAGGTGTTGTCATGAACCCCATACCCACACCTTGGGTCCCAGGGATATTACAAGTGAGAGGCACCTGAGTGAGAACAATGTTGGTATTGTGCACAGGTTGGACAGGCTGGCCTAGAGTTCCAACCTGTACAATGTTCAGAGGAACAGCGGCACTCAGGGCAGGGCTTCCACCTTCTGCCACCAAAGGCATCCCAGGCAAGGCAGATAAGACTAAAGGATTCCCGGGAGAGATGCCTGCAGTCACGAGGGGTGCTGGGGGCTCCCAAAATAACTGGGGTACTGGCTGGGGGGCAGGTGGGAGAACAGGCAAGGTTGCAAATGTAGGCAGGGAGGCACCAGGGTTGATAGTCATGTTCTGTCCCAGTGAAGATGCTGTGAAGATAAAAGAAAAAGTGGATGGAAGATGGAAAGTGTACAGGAGGGTGGCTCTCTGATCTTGGTAGTCAGTGGAAACTGGGGGAGAGGAGACTATACAGTTTGCAAAGATCCCTGAGTAAGTTCCCTGCTGAGTTCAACTGGCTGGGCATCTTCTCAGCAGGGATCTTCCTCCCCATTCATCAAGATTCCTGGGATCACTGGGCTGTCTGAGAGGAACCCTCAGCTTTCCCCACGTCTGAGAGGCTCTTTCAGGAATTCCTAGCAGAAAACTCCGGTGTTCTAGTTCTCTTCCCAGGAATGGATCCGTTTGTCTCTCCCTGGACCACTGTCTGAGCGTTGGTGCTCACGGGAGGCAAGGCACCATCAAGGAGGCCCAGTTTCTGGAAGAGCCTCTGTGTAGGCTGAGGGTTTTAATTATGTTGACCTCGGCCCCTTCTGAGTTCCTTTCATGCCCCCAAAGCTCCCTCCCTTTCTAGTCCACCACAACAATCCAAAAGCAACACCGAGTGATCCTCCAAGCCTGTGCCCCGGAATCCTGGAGGGAACCCCGTAGCACGCCCTACCCATGCTGCTGCTCCCGCTCCTAATACCTCCCGCAGGAAACAGCATAAGGATAGGCTCAGCAGCCCCACACTGCCTGATGATCACTGGTCCCTACCATGGCTGGGAGCTGTTCCCACAGCACTGGTGTGCAAGACAGCCACCCAGTTGCTGGATACCCTGTCCTTGCAAGCCCTCTAGTAGCTGTGGGAGAATATAACGGAATAGTGAATGGAGGAGTGGTCCCGATGTTTCTGGGGATTATCATAGCTACTGGCATTGTCACAATTTGGCCGTGAAATCTTGTGAACTCTCATCAATATGATTGAGGGGATACAGTCATGAGCCAGATGCCTAGTGGGGTGCAGTTATCTTAAGATGTTGCTGTTCAGTGGGAACTCACAAGGACCACATCAAAGAGAGCCAAGTCCAAAGAGTCTGCACATGATGGCCAGGACACATGTTCTAGATCTGCTTAACAGTAACAGTAGAACATGTTTCAAGACAAATGACTCTCTCCAATCCCTCTGGCAAAGGAAACCAGCCACCTCAGAACCAACTGAAATCAACAGCACTCCGCATCCCGTTTGCTTGTCAAATCAGCATCAGGGAAGAGAGGCTTCCTGTCACTGTTCAATGATGGGCTAAGGAAACTGCAGAGATAGTGCCAAGATAACACCTCTTAATTGGTATTTTAAAACGTAGTCTACAAATTTGGAACAAGTACCCACACTTAGTTGACTCCCTCTAACTGTTCTGCCTCTGTAGAATCAAAGACATCAACCACCCAATAAAGGAGAAGCCTTCCCTGAGTGGGAAGGTGGAACTCTGAACTGCCAGTTGATGGAGAAATCTCTGCTTCTACAGAGAGGACCCCACTGAGCTCTTTCCTACCTAGCCATTTGTCTGAACTGTCCTCCTAAGGTCTAGGATAGCCCAGTTAAATTCCTGGGATCCATAATTTCATTAAACTAGTTCCAGCAACCAGTAGAAGTGACTCAGAGATCAGCTGTTGTCTAAGATCCTTCTCTGGACCACCACAGTGAACCACACCATACACCTATGAACTGTGCTCAGGAGACCTGCCTCTCATACCGGAAGATCTAGTCTAAGTTGTTTCTTCCGATGCAGTGTATCTCCTATGGCAACTTAGTTGCATTGCGGGCTCTGTTAGTCAGCCTCCACAGTGGGATGTCCTTGCAGAAGTCCAGAGCTCTCTCCCCACACTCCTTAGTCCCGTCACTCATTGCTAGTATCAAATTTAAATTGATACTTTGTCAGGGTGTCCGGCCCCATACCCTGACACTCCAGACTTACCTTCGGAAACTATTCCTATAGGCTTGGACAGTAACCATGTCTGTCTGCTCAGGTCCATGGTGAGAAAATTCGGATAAATCACACCCAAAAGTCACCAATCTATGGCAGATGCTCAAGAGAGCCAGCCACAGCTGAGAGAAAAGTTTGAAAGTAAACAGCTCCAGAATGTGGCAAGTAACATTCTAGAGTGGGGGAGGGGCAGGAAGTAAAACAGGACTGGGGGAACATTCCGAGAGGGGTTGGGGCAGGTGCAAAAGAACCTTGGCATCAGTTCAAATGATGCACCCTGGTTGGATGTGATTGTGGACGTGATCTGTTTGCCTCTAGGTAAAGTTTAATTTCTTTTCTCATAGTCACAGAACCCTGGGCTCACGTACTCCTCTTCCCTCATTCCTTCTTCAGTAGACCTTGTTCAATTCCCTTCATCCTGAGGTCTCCATCCCTTCGACAGAGGGTAGGCTCTTAACAATTTTTATAATGTTTACACTTACTCTGAACAAATTACAACATATATTCAGACAAATATAGAGGGTTTAAGTGATAGAGGAGTACAGTGTATTTGAAAATAAGATGTTGGGAGGCTCTTCTTGCCTTGTGCTCTTCTTGCCTTGTGTATTTCATTCTTTGCAGAGCAGTCTTTCTGTGTCCAACCAGTGCAGTGCTAGGATGTCTGTACTCTGCCCATGATAGTCTCTGCTATCATCCCCTTTTGCTAGAGGCCCCAGCCCCTGAAGGCATCACTCAGTATGTAGCCTACAGGACTCAAAGCTAAAATCACTTCTCTTTGGATCAATAGTACTGAGTCCTTTTATTGCAAACAGATTCTTGACAACAGAATTAAAAATCTAGTCACTATGACAAAACTAATTTGTAGGCTTTTGTGACAAACTAGCCCTCCTGAGACTCTCAGTGGGAATGGGGTTAAATGTAAGAGACAGGAAGAGGAAATACGTTCTCCCACTCCAAGATGAAGAGGCTTGGCATTCCTAGGGCCCTGACTTTCCAAGTATCCAAACCCACAGGCAGTGTACATTTGACAAAGCCAGAATTCCATTTACCATTGCCCAATACTGACTCCTGTGTGCATGCACCCACCTTACTCTTAGCTCCAATACAATACTGGATTCACCAACTGTAGGCTTCCATCTTCCTGTTTTGTTTTGTTTTGTTTTTTAATATGCTGATGTCCTTCAAATCATGTTTCCTCGTTTCAGGAAAAGACTATCTCTGACTTAATAGAAATTATCTTACAATTGTTAATGTTAAGGTGCTAAAGCAAAAGACATTCTCAACAAATTATATTTGCATTTGCACAGACTGGAAATGCTGTCACAATGCATGTTGGACAGAGGGCCCAGGGTAAAAGTCTCAGATGTTTTACAAATGCAGTGAGTTGTTCACATTTTGCACACTGGGCATCTTTGAGACTTATCTGATGCAAAGACACCAACTGCAAGTTTTTAGTAGCATGAAATATTCAATACTCTATCATAGAGAGAACATTGCATTAGATGATTTTGCTCCGTTATAGGATAATGCTTGTCCTGAGCAAGTGTAAGGTGGATCATGCTAGGTGCAGTCCTTGGAGATTTGGCAAATTAAATATTTAATTTGTATTTGATTTATGATATTTTCTGATGATACAGAGTCATGGCTGAAGGAGCAGGGGCCCTTCTGTGTGTGGGTGTGTGTGGGGGGTTGGTTGTAGCACCCCTTTAAACAAAGCTTGCACATATTTTAACATTGTGTGTCATTTGATCAGTACTGAATGCTGGGAGACAGCGGTCTCATTTTGCTTATGACAAGAGGGTTGCTAGGAAACGGTCAAGTGGGGATGCAAACCAAGAATCCTGGAAGCTGCCCCAGAAGCTGCTGCATGCAAGCCTCATGTCCCCAGTAGGAGTCAATAGAGTTCCTGCTGTCCCCGAGGTTTGGGAAAGTAAGAGAGGATTAGAGGGACCCAGACTTATCAAGTCTCAATTAAAAGTATTATGTCAAATTTTACAGGAAAAGTTTGTGAACCGACTTTTATTGGCAGGGCTCTCCTTGTGAAGTAGGAGATCTGAACACAGCGGATGTTATAGGAGGGACCCTAGAGGCAGAGTCTGGGTAAAACAGTCTCAGAGTGTCTCCTGGGTCTGAATTTCACCCCTCTCCCGAGAAGTGCTCCTTAATGAAGCTTTCAGAAAGTATGGGAGGGGACCTGCTGTTCTTTAGAAGGTGCAAAGGAGACAAATGCCATCCAAAGTGAGGATGTTAGGTGCGCGGGTAGAGGGTTTGTAATTCCTGGTTTTAAGGAGGATTTGCCAGCGCAAGTTCAGTGAGGAGGCAGGGCAGGGGAGGGGGCGGCAGCGATGCCCCACGTGGTGCATTCTTTCCTCTGCCGCAAAGCTCTATGCTTCACCTGAGAGCTCCTGTTTGTGCATGCTATTGGAGTTCTAGCGCGAGCTCCTTGCCTCCCCTGGTTCTCTGCATCTGTCCGTTGTGCACCCGCTGGGCTCAGACAGATAAATAAACAACGAGGTCTCGAGCGTGCTAGCGTGAGCATGGAGGATGCTGGAGCGAGCACGCCTCTTAACGTTTGGTGAATATGGCGGAGTCCAGAGTCCGTTACAGAGAAAGAGGTAAGGGAAACTCGGGCCTGACTTCTGAGCATGCAATCGCCACTGTAGCTACTCTTGGCTGTTATTTCCTAGTATCTTGCAGGCAGTGTGTGGCCCCGAGTGACTTGAGCGCCCTCCCGAGGCCAGGCTGAAGCTGAGAGTTCTTATACCACTGGAATTGGCAAGTGTTCAGACCAGGCTTTCTTTCCATCATTCCATAGGGTGCCTGGCTTTTGATGTGTGTGTTGGGGGTAGATGGGCGAAGTTAATAAATGCGGTGTGAACTTTGAAAGTGTGCCTCATCTCTGTTGCTTACCCTCTCAGGAAGCTTGCTAAGTGTTGGAAAGGATTAGATACATGTCTCATGTTAAAAATGGGTGAACTTTTGACAGTCATACTCGCTGCACTTACAAAACTCATCCATGGAAGCAGAAGTATCAACCAGCCTCCACATTGTAACGCCATTGATTGCCATTGACGTTAGTGACTTTTTTCACAACTGAATGACTGGTCTCTTAAATTCAGTCTGGGATCCGGTCAGGACCCTTTGGACTTTGAGAGTGGCGATGATCAAGAAAAGCATTATGTGAAAAGCAGATGAGTAAAAGAAATTTATAACAGACTATTTTATTATTAAATTGTATTAATTATGTGACTGTGTGTGTATGTGTAGAAGGTTGAGACTATGTGAAGGCAAAAAAATGTGTTTTCATTTTGGAAGACATGAGAATTGTGGGGTGATTAATCTCATGTATAAATGTGGTAGTATGCTTGGGGTTCATGGACACTTAAGAGTATGTAGTGTTTTCGGTATAATTTTATGATATAAATTTGGAATAATGTATGGATTTGTGGTTTTGGATTATGAGTGGGGAGAATCTAAAGTGTATATTCGAGTGCAGGTGATGCAGTTTAGATAGTTAGACTTAAGATTTTTTGATAGTGTGTAGAGTTTATTGTATTTAGACAATGTGAGTACATGCTTGTAGCCTTGTACTTGAGGGTAGGTATTTGTAATTTGGGTTAGGGAATACCTTATCTTATCTTATCATCTTATCTTATCTTATCTTTTTTCTCCTTGAAAGTAGGAATATCTTTGTTTATTGTGGATTTGGGAAGAAATCTATTTGGGCAAGAAATAATTGCATATGGGCAATGTCAGTGAATCCTGTACATATTTTTGTGGCAATGCAAAAGGGAGACTATTGTGGAAAATGCAAAGTTATTTCTATATTTGGAATGTCCTGGATGGCTACAGGATGTATCTACTGTGTTTTATCATGTGAAGGCAGGTTGGGACCAGTTGGGGGTTGGTAGAATGGATATGTGCACCTGTAGTGTCAGGTTCGTGCGTGTGATTCTTTATTTGGAAGTTGGAGGAGTGATTTCTTTGTGGATTCCCTAAGTATGTCATCTCATGCTGCAGGTGACAAGACTGTACAGTTGTGGGCGGATGTTTGCACATGTGTAGTGTTATATAAATGTTTGATGCTGGTGGGCAGGTATGTGGGTTTAGAGTTTGTATTCTCTAGTATGGCTTGTGGGCATTTATGATTTCTATATAGGATCAGACTTTTGTGTGGAGAATAGTCAGGTAACAGTGTGTTCACTAAAGGGTCATGTCACTTTGAATGTTTTCTGATGCTTTTTATATATGGTAAATAGAATAATTAGTATAATAGAGTAAGTAAGCAAACACATGTGTATTGGATGGATAAGTGAGATTGTATATTTGCGCAGGCAAGTGTGTGGTAACTATTGATTGCATTAGGATTTATAATATGGTTACGTGTTAGTATTGGTGATGTAGGAAATGGTTTCTAGCAGCTAGAGATAACTCTGGATCGAGAGGTGATTTGAGTTTGTAATTTAATGTTAAGTGGGTGATACATCTCTGTGTCTTGGGCATTTAACCTGGTTGTATACCACTCTATATCTGTGAGTCCATGAAATATGTATATTTGCTCATAGAAAAAGAGGTAATTTGTTATATATATTAATTACTTTTACATTGCTGTTTTAAAACATCATGACCAAGTCAACTTGCACAAGAAGGAGTTTATTTGGGCTTACAGCTCTGGGAGGATAAGAGACCATCCTGGAGGCAAAGCATGGTGGTGTGGCAGCAGAAACAGGAAGCTGAGCAGTCACATCTTGAGCCACAAGCATAATCCATAGAGACTGAACTGGAAATGGCATATAATATCTAAACTCTTAATGTCCACCACCTCCAGTGACATACTCCCTGAAATGAGGCTGAACCTCCTGACCTCCCTAAGCAACACCCACCAATTGAGGACCAAGTGTTCAAACCTCTAAGCCTTTGGGAAGCATTTGCATTCAAACCTCAGTGTATACACACGCCTTAGGTTCAGCTGATGATGGTGTGTTTTCAGTGTGCATGGGTATGTTTGGGGCTTGAACTCAGAAGTTTGTGTTTTACAGATACAGAATATTGACTAATATGTTACACTTGCATATATTCAGGCACTGAAGATAATTTTGTGTCTATGTGTATGAGAGTTGTATGTATATAAGTTACAGAACAGAATTTAGCCAATATACAGATAGTGTGTGTGTGTGTGTGTGTGTGTTTGAGGGTATATAGAAATGGAAGTCAGAATACAACTCTAGATGATGATATTCACCTTCTACATTGTTTGAGTTATAAGATCTTCCTGGTGTTTTTCTGCTGACTAGACCACAAGCCTCTGCACATTTCCCCATCTCTGCCTCTCATCTCCACATGGGAGAGCTGGGATCACAGACATGTAGCCTGCTGCATACAGGTTTACGGGGTTTCCTTAGGCCCAGACTAAGGTCATCACAGTTGCATAGCAAGAGCTATACCTATGGAACTGTCTCCCCAGCTCATGTTTAAGGTTTTCTTCATATCCAGAGGAACTATTACACACTGTTCAAATCCTTTTGTAGGTAGGGCATAGAGGAAAAATTTAGGTCATGCTAAGTGTGCTGTTAAGGTGGTATGCCAACCAAACATGGCATAGTTAAATGCTGCAATCAAGGGTAGTGTGCTTGCTAAACAGATTGGTGCATTGGAAAATGCCCTTTGCTTTGCCCTGGGTAGAAAATGCCTTGAAAGAATCCCAGGGCCGGGCGTGGTGGCGCACGCCTTTAATCCCAGCACTCGGGAGGCAGAGGCAGGCGGATTTCTGAGTTCGAGGCCAGCCTGGTCTACAAAGTGAGTTCCAGGACAGCCAGGGCTACACAGAGAAACCCTGTCTCGAAAAACCAAAAAAAAAAAAAGAATCCCAGGGATCAGCAACAGCCTTCGCATTAGAGGTTCGGAAGCTTGTGTTTGGATGAGAGTCCCCACTCTCCCACCCTAGTGAACTCTGTCTTCCCAGAGCCACGCAGCAACTTGTTTCTCAGGGATTTGTTACTCTGGACCTCAGCTCCTGTGGCACTTGGAGGCTCTGTAGTAATGGATGGAACTTGTCTAGCTCCTGTTCACACTGGTATCAGAGCTCATGGTGCTGATGAATTATAGAAGAAATCCTGTCAGGCTGGGCAATGTCAGAGTCCCTGAAAGCAGTCCCCATGAGAAGCTGCAGTAGAATATCCAGGAAGATTCGGATGCTGGGAGCATAGAGTGCCTGCTGAGAGCAGTAGCTAACAAAGCCCACCATAGCACAGACCTCTGGGTAGAATTGGGCATGTCTGTCACAGAAATGCTGTTCATGGCACTGAGAGCTCGTATGACGCCCCACCTGCTTGATATGAAAGTATAGTCTGGTGTTTGCTCCACTATGTTTTACTCTTGTTCTGATACAACTCCTCCTTAGGATTTTGTTGTTGTTGTTGTTATTTCCCCTTTAAAATCAGTTATTTTGCAAAACACCTTTGTATCATTGCCATTCACCTTCTTTTTCCTTCCCTCTCCTCCCCCTCCCCTTCTTCCCCTTCTTCCCCTCCCTTTTTCCTCTCCCTCCTTCCCCTTCTTCCCCTTCCCTTCCCTTTCCTTCTCTTCCTCTTTCTTTCTTTCTTTCTTTCTTTCTTTCTTTCTTTCTTTCTTTCTTTCTTTCTTTCTTTCTTTCTTTCTTTCTTTCTTTCTTTCTTTCCTTTCTTTCTTTCTTTCTTTCTTCCTTCCTTCCTTCCTTTCTTTCTTTCTTTCTTTCTTTCTTTCTTTCTCTCTCTCTCTCTCTCTCTCTCTCTCTCTCTCTCTCTCTCTCTCTTTCTTTCTTTCTTGTTGTATGCCAGCCTGCGGTTTACAAGGACCGAGTACACCAGGGAGGGAGGCTGGGGCTGAAAGAGACTTAGATGGCGAGAGGTTAATGGAGCCAAGACAAGATTCTATTCAAGCCTCTCCAGTTTACTGAGAGTCTACTTATAAAAGGGGAAGGCCCATCCCCCACCCGTCCATTTTTGGTGTCTGGAGCCAGCCTGTAGGTGATGTGCAGAATAGGATGCCCCCCCCCCCAATGTATCAGGTGCTTCTCAGCAGGTAGCAGTGTCTTGGAGAGAGCAGTGGCTGGTGGCAGAACAAAAGAGCAATCTAGATCAAAAGGCTCCACCTTAGGTAATTTCCTTCACAGTGGCAGCAAGGTCAAAGTCTGGATCAGCCTGCTTCAGGGCTGAGGGAGGCTACACTTTCTTTCTTCTTAACAGTGGCCCACAGATTGTGCAACTGGAGAAGTTTAGGTTCCGTAGCCACCTGAAAGAACTGGTAAATTGAGACAAGACATGGTGCGAAGAAAATGTATTTCACTTAAGAAAGGCTTGATTACTGCAAGATAAAAGACTAGCTAATGCCATCAGAGGACATTGGTTTAGTATTTTTGTGGGAAAATTCACACAATCTCAATTGTTTGGTGTCTTAATTAGCAGTTCTCCTTGTGTCTCAAAGGAGACGTTGGACTTGGACTTGGACTTAAACAACACGGAAACTGTTCAGAATCTCAGAGCCCTGAAGATAGAACACATTTGTGTTGGATGGATGTGAGCCATTGGAGCTTTTGGTGGGGTCTTGCGTTTTGGATCTTACATGTATCCTAAGGGCTCATGCTTGTTTTATAGGCTTGGTGCCTAGCTAATGGCTCTCTTAGGAGCTGGTGGAAGCTTTTGGGGGTGGGGCCATGTGTGAGGAAATTAGGTCATTGGAGGAGGTGTCTTGAAGGACTCATTAGGACCCATCCTTTGTTTTTCTCTCCTGGCTGCTGTAAAGTGAGGACTGTTGCTCTGCTAGATGATCTTCTTCAGGAAGGCTCTGCCACACCACTGTCACAGGTGCCACAGGACTGCAGCCTTCAAAGCTGTTTTCTGCTTTTAGGCTGTTTATCTTAGGCCACAGAGATGGAAAGCTGGCAGTCCTGTCCTTCCCAGAGGACATTGAGGAACATCAGTTTAGGGTTTGGTGGTCCACATCCTTCCTTAAACTTCATCCAGCCATCCTTTCAGGGGCAAATACCCCCATGGTGCCATAAGACTAGAATTGAGGAATGCAAACATGCTCAGGGTCTCTACTGTGAGAGTGTCCCAGCACTTATCAGCTCTGGATACAGGTATAGGTAAAGGGAACCCAGGTAGACCATACCTGGCTCATCTCAAAAACATGAAGTGGAACAATAGAGTGTTTTCTCAGCAAGAGGACAGTTGCCTGAGTAGGAAGTATATAACGAATGTCCAATGTGGGTGTCCTCCTGTCCTTGGGGTATCTATCCCTCAATGTCCCACAGTAGCTTCATCCCAGAGCATATAGCTGAAGTGTTTTCTTTGTTTTCAGCAAATGCCTTGAGGTGTCTCCTGGACCAGAAGAGAGGCTGAGGAACCTGTTCAGATTCCAGAGACCTGTATCCTTGAGTAAGCATCTTTACATCTCAGCCCAGCTTAGTTCTCTGCAAGACAGAGTACTAGTAATGCCAACTGTCCAGGCTTGTGAAGATTTGAGTCAGTGGAGATAAAGTGCCTGGAGCAGTGAATGGCATCACATACGCTGTTGCTATAAATGATATGGCTTCTAACTGCTCATCTGTTCAGAATATGACTGTCCATTTTTCTAATATACTCTTCCTGCCATGTACATTCAGTCAGTCAGATGTCTCTCTGCTCTTGCTCCTTGCTCCTCAATTCCCAGCCTCAGTGCCTTATGGCAAGGGAGGCTTAAAACCTGTGTCCTCAGCCGGGCGTGGTGGCGCACGCCTTTAGTCCCAGCACTCGGGAGGCAGAGGCAGGCGGATTTCTGAGTTCGAGGCCAGCCTGGTCTACAAAGTGAGTGCCAGGACAGCCAGGGCTACACAGAGAAACCCTGTCTCGAAAAACCAAAAAAACAAAAAAAAAAAAACCTGTGTCCTCTGCCAGGATCAAGGTCTGGGGGGGGAGGGGGATGGGAACAAACCAGTTCCCTTTCAAAGCACCCATCATGTTGTCTCCACACAGGAAGCAAAGATGAAGAACGTTTATAAAAGTATGGATTATTGGTTTTCCTACAATTCACTGGAAGTCGCCTGTTCCCCAGAGTCTACACCTCATTGAAAGTGTGGCAGGAGTGACTTCAGTTCCTCACTTGCCACATCATTGCCTAACCCATGTGTTTCAGTGTAGACTCCTTCCTCAGAAGCCATTGAACTATGGCCTACTTGACCTAAGGCCTTTCTCCTTTTATTCTGTTTTTGACAGCAGGACACATGAGGCTGGCTGCTGAGGGTCATAGTACAGCTCAACGCTGTCCCCATCATGTGAGTAAGCTCAGAGTTGGGCAGGAGCAGTTTTCAGAGAAAGCCCCTATAGTTGCTGGCACTCAGTTACTGGTGGTAGTAAATGCCTATTACATGTCTGTCCACAGTATTGCTGCAGTAGATAACGGGTACACCTGAAAATGGACACACAACTTCATGCCAAGACAGCGAAGTCTCTTTGGGCAAAATCAAAAGCAATGGAAACAGTGTTACTTAAGGCAATGTATTCTGTTCTCTGCAGTTTACCCCCAATTTCCTTTTGTACGGCTCTTGCTGTCTAGGCTATGTGTCTTAATTGCTTTGATGATGTGCATATGCATACTGTATAGACACGGCACACAGCTCTTCATCTATTGACTCCTATAAGATATAATACCTCCATGTAAAATGTGCCTGGAGAGCCAGTAATGTGGGCAGCAAATGAAATCACCAAGGGAACGGGCAGTCAGATAGAATTTACTGAACTATAGTGCAGATAAGCCTCAGGGGACTGTTCAACCAAGAAGGCAGTGAGAATCTTGTCTAGTCCTCCAATTGAGGACGTCACTTAGGGGCTGCTTGTCTGAGTCCATTGCTGGTGGGTAGGGTGACATCTCACACTCTTATCAAGCAGCAAATTCAACAGTGTGAGTTGTTTATCTTCAGACTGTCTATCCCTTTATGTCAGTTATGGGTTAGTTTTTATGGGTTAGGCTTCAGTTATTTATGTAATACACCTTAGGTCACCAGGAAGCTGGGCTCCAAGGTGTCAAGCCTGATAATTAAAATATGTGGGGAATTTAATTTTCATCCTTCCTTCCTTATTTATTTATTTGTTTGTTTATTTATTTACTTATTTATTTTCTTATTCACTTTACATCCTGCTCACTGCCCTGCTCCCAGTCATCCCTCCCACAATCCTTCCCCCATTCCCCCCCTTCTCCTCTCAGCGGGTGAAGATCCCCACTTGGTATCATCAAACCCATCACATCAAGTCTCTGTGAGGCCAGGAACATCCTCTCCCACTGAGGACAGACAAGGCAACCTAGCTAGAAGAACATATCCCACAGACAGGCAACTGCTTTGGGAATAGCCACTCCTCAGTTGCTCAGGACCCACATGAAGACCAAGCTGTACATCAGCTACATATGTTCGAGGAGGCCTAGGTCTAGCTGATGTATGTTCTTTGCTAGTGGATGATCTTTGGTTGGTCGTTCAGTCTGTGAGTGCTCCAGGGGTCCAGGTTAGTTGATTCTGTTGGGCATCCTGTGGAGTTCCTATCCCCTTAGGGCTGCAGTCCTTCCTTCTATTCTTCCATAAGAGTTCCCATCTACAGTTTGACTATGGGTGTCTGCATCTGTCTGAGTTAACTGGTAAGTGGAGCTTCTCAGAGGACAGCAATGCTAGGCTTCTGTTTGCAAGCGTAACAGAGTATCATTAATAGTATCAGGGATTTGTGCTTGCCCATGGGATGAGTTTCAAGTTGGGCTAGTTATTGGTTAGTCATTTCCTTAGTCTCTGCTCCATCTCCAATCCCTGCATTTCTTATAGACAGCTTAAGTTTTCAGTCGAAAGTTTTGTGGGTGGGTTGGTATCCCTATCTCTCCACCTGGCTTCCTGCCTGGCCACAGGAAGCAGTATCCCCAGGCTCCATACTCCCAATGCTATGAGTCACAACTAAGAAGACCCCACCAATTTTTGGGTGCCTCCCCTATCCCAGGTCTCAGTCTCTTCCTGGAGATGGCCCCTATATCTACCCCTCCTGTCAGTTGCAGATTTCTATTTATTCTCATGGCCATCTGGCCATCCCCTCTGCCCTTCTCCATACCCAACCTGAACCCCCTAAATTCCTCTCCTGATTCTCTGTCCCACTCAATCTGCCTTCCATGACCTTTCCATTCCCCCTTCCAAGCTCCTCCAACTCAAACATCCTCATTTGTGCCTTCCATTCTATCCAGCCTCCTTGGGTCTGTGGAGTGTAACATGGTGCCTGTATTTTATGGCTAATATCCATTTATAAGTGAGTGCATACCATGCATGTCCTTTTGGGACTGGGTTACCTCACTCAGGATATTCTCAAGTTCCATTCATTTACCTGCAAAGTTAACAATGTCTTGGTTTTTAATAGTTGAATAGTATTCTAATTGTGTAGATAGACGTACCACATTTTCTTTATCCATTCTTCAGTTGAGGAGCATCTAGATTGTTTCCAGTTTCTGGCTATTATGAGTAAAGCTGCTCTGAAGATAGTTGAGCAGCTGTCTTTGTGGGATGGTGAAGCATCTTTTGGATATATGACAAGGAGTAGTATAGCTGGGTCTTGAGGTATAACTAGTTCCAGTTTTCCGAGGAACAACCAAATTGATTCCCAGAGTGGTTGTACAAGTTTGCACTCTCATAGCAATGGAGGAGTATTTCCCTTGCTTCAGATCCATGCTAACATGGGCTATCAATTGAGTTTTTTTATCTTAGCTATTCTGATGGCTGTAAGCTGGAATCTCAGAACTGTTTTGATTTGCTTTTCCTGATGACTAAGGATGCTGAACATTTCTGTAAGTGCTTCTTGGCCATTCAAGATTCCTCTGTTGAGACTTTTCTGTTTGTCTTTGTAGCCCATTTTAAAATTGGATTATTTGGGTTATTGGTGTTTATCTTCTTAAGTTCTTTATAAATTTTGGATATTAGCCCTCTGTCAGATATAGGGTTAGTGATATTTTTTCCCATTCTGTAGGGTTGTATTTTTGTCTTATTGACAGTGTCCTTTGGCTTACAGAACTTTTTCAGTTTTATGAGATTCTACTTTTTAATTGTTGGTCTTACAGCCATTGGTGTTCTGTTCAGGAAATGGTATTTCCTAATTTCTCTGCTATGAGACTTAGTGAATCTGGTATTCTGTTGAGGTCCCTGATCCATTTGGAGTTGAGTTTTCTGCAGGGTAATAAAAATGGATCTATTTTCATTCTTCTACATGCAGACATCCAGTTAGGCCAGCATCATTTGTTGAAGAGGCTTTTTTTTTTTCTATTATATGATTTCGGCTTCTTTACCAAAAATCAAATGTCCATAGGTTCATGGGTTTATTTTTGGGCCATTGATTCAATCCCATTGATCAGTGTGTTTGTTTCAGTACCAATACCATGTAGTTTTTTTAAATCACTATTGTTCTGTAGGACAGCCTGAGGTCAGGATGGTGATTCCTCCTGAAGTTCTTTTATTGTTCAGGATATCCTGATTTTGGATATCCTGGATTTATTATTTTTCCATATGAAGATGAGAATTGCTCTGTCAAGGTTTATAAGAAATTGTGTTGGACTTTTGATGGGAATGCATTGAATCTGTAGATTACTTTTGGTAAGGTTCCAATTCCACTGTTAATCCTACCTATCCATGAGCATGGAAGATCTTTCTATCTTCTGATATCCTCTTCAATTTCTTTATTCAGGAACTTGAAGTTCTTGTCATAAAGATCTTTCACATGCTTGGTTAGAGTTACACCAAGATATTTTCTATTATTTGTGGCTACTGTAAAGGTGTTGTTTCCCTAATTTCTTTCTCAGCCCATCTATCATTTGTATAAAGGAAAGTCAATGGTTCTTTTGAGTTAATTTTGTATCCAGCCATTTTGCTGAAGGTGTTTATCAGTTGTATAAGTTCTCTGGTAGAACTTTTGGGGTTCCTTATGTATATTACCATATCACCCAGAAATCGTGATACTTTTACTTCTCCTTTTCTCATTTGTATCCCCTTAATCTCCTTTATTTGTCTTTTTGCTCTGGCTAGAACTTCAAAATACTATATTGAATAGATAGTGGGCAGCCTTGTATTTTCCCTGATTTTAGTGGAATTGCTTTAAGTTTCTCTCCATTTAGCTTGATGTTGGCTATTGGCTTGCTGTATATTGCTTTGATTATGCTTAGGTATGTGCCTTGTATCCCTGATCTATCTAATTCTTTTAACATGAAGGGGTGTTGGATTTTGTCAAAGGCCTTTTCATCATCCAATGAGATGACCATGTGGGTTTTTTCTTTCAGTTTGTTTATATGGTGGATTACTTTGGTGGATTTTCATATATTGAACCATCCCTGCATTCTTGGAATGAAGCCTACTTGATCATGGTGGATGATGTTTTTGGTGTGTTCCTGGATTTTGTTTGTGAGTATTTTATTGAGTATTTTTACATCACTGTTCATAAGAGAAATATGTCAGAAATTCTCTTTCTTTATAGAGTTTTTGTGTGGTTTATGTATTACGGCAATTGTGGCCTCATAGAATGAGTTTGGCAGTGTTCCTTCTCTTTCTATTTTGTGGAATAATTTGAAGAATATTGGCATTAGCTCTTCTTTGAATATCTGATAAAATTCTGCACTAAAACCATCTGGTCCTGGGCTTTTTTTGTTTTAGGGGAGACTTAATGACTGCTTCTATTTTTTTAGGGGTTATAGGGCTGTTTATATAGTTTATATGATCTTGGTTTAACTTTGGTAAGTGTTATCTGTACTCTAGCTTGCTGCTTGGGTCTATTTGCTTAGAAAACATTTTTTAGCCCTTTACTCTGCAGTAATGCCTATTTTTACTGCTGTGATATGTTTCTTGTATGCAGCAGAATAATAAATCCTGTTTCTGTATCCATTCTGTTAGCCTGTGTCTTTCTATTGGGGAATTGAGTCCATTGATGTTGAGTGATATTAATGGCCATTGATCTTTTCCTGTTATTTTGATATTGATGGTGTGTGTGTGTGTGTGTGTGTGTGTGTGTGTGTGTGTGTGTTTCCCTTGTTTTTGCTGGCTGAAATTATTTCCTGTGTTTTCTTGGATGTAGTTATCCTCCTTGGGTTGGAGATTCTTTAAGAATTTTTTCTGTAGGGATGGATTTGTGGATAGATATTGTTCATATTTGCATTTGTCTTGAAATATCTTGTTTTCTCCATCTATGATGATTGAGAGTTTTGCTAGGTATAGTAGTCTAGGTGGGCATCTGTAGTTTTTTAGAAGTTGCAAGATATCTGTCTAGGCCCTTCTAGCTTTTAGAGTCTGTGTTGAGAAGTTGGATTTAATTCTGATAGGTCTGCCTGAGTATGTTACCTGACCTTTTTTACTCGCCACTTTTAATATTCTTTTTTTGTTGTTGTTCTGTAGATTTTGTATTTTGAATATTATGTGGAAGGAGGATTTTCTTTTCTGATCCAGTCTATTTGGTGTTCTGTAAACTTGTTATATTGTTTCTCTCTTCTCTTCTCTTCTCTTCTCTTCTCTTCTCTTCTCTTCTCTTCTCTTCTCTTCTCTTCTCTTCTCTTCTCTTCTCTTCTCTTCGCCCCTCCCCTCCCCTCCCCTTCCCTCCCCTCCCCTCCCGTCCCCTTCTCTCTCTCTCTCTCTCTCTCTCTCTCTCTCTCTCTCTCTCTCTCTCTCTCTGTTTTTTTCTAGACATGGTTTCTCTGTATAGTCCTGGCTGTCCTAGAACTCACTCTGTAGACCAGACTGGCCTTGAACTCCGAAATTCACCTGCCTCTGCATCTCAAGTGCTGTGATTAAAGATGTACACCTCCACTGCCTGGTGGTGTTTTTAGATATCTCTTTCTTTAGGTTGGAAAAGTTTTCTTTTATGATTTTGTTGAAAATATTTTCTGGGCCTTGGAGCTGGGACTCTTCACCTTCTATTCCTATTACTCTTAGGTTGGGTCTTTTCATTGTATTCCAGATTTCCTGGATGTTTTATGTCAGTAACTTTTACATTTAACATTTTCTTTGACTGATGCGTCAATTTCTTCTATTGCTTCTTCTATGCCTGAGAGTCTCTCTTCTATCTCCTATATTCTGTTGGTGATGTGTCTGTTGTTCCTGTTCTCTTCCCTAGGTTTTCCATCTCCAGGATTTCCTCAGATTTTGTTTTCTTTATTGCTTCTATTTCCACATTCAGGTCTTGCACAGTTTTATTTCCTTCACCTGTTTAATGGTATTTCCCTGTGTATTTTTAAGGGATGTATTTATTTCCTCTTTAAAGACCTCTACCTGCTTGATTGTATTTTCCTGTAATTCTTTAAGAGATTGATTCATTTACTCTTTAAAGTCCTCTATTATTTATAAAAATTTAATTTAAGGTCATTTTCTCATGTTTCCATTATGTTAGGATATGTAGGGCTTACTGTAGTAGGGTGCCTGTGCTCTGAAGGTGTCATATTCCCACGGTTTTTGTTGATTTTGTTCTTTTGAAGGCCTTTAGTCATCTGGATGGCTTTGGTCCCTGGATGTTCTTCTAGTAGTAGGTATCGGGAAGGGAGTTAACCTTAATTGTCTTGGTGTGACAGGCCTCTGATGGGTACCTTGCATTGTATTGGTCTGGATCTGCCGTCTACATGGTTTAGGAGCCACAGGTCTGATGAAGGTAGGCAGAGAGGTGGTTGGAAAATGGAGGTCCCCTTGGGATATCAAGCTGCTCAGAGCAGCTTAGCTTGCTCCAGAGGACTCAGTAAGCAGGGAAGATGGTGAAGGAAGGGAAGCTTACCTGTGTGGTTCTAGATCTACAGGTCTGATGAAGGTGGGCAGAGAAGTGGGAGGAGAATCTTTTGTCAACCAGCTGTTCTCTTAAACCTCTGCCCACATTCCAAGGGAATTCTCTTCTCCTTTTTTTTTTTTAAACCCCCATTGTCTGTATTAGATGCTGGTCTTTGCAGAACACCCAAGCAGTTAAAAATCCATCATTTGAGACTGATTAAATATCATAGAATGAAAAAATTCAAAGAATATGATAAGTATGTTGAATTTCTTATATTCATTTGCATGTATGGTTTTAAAAGCAAAATGGGTGCACAATTTATTTGTGGAGAAGTCAAAATGTGGGAGTATGGCTCAGTCATGAAAATGCAATATGGTTGTTTGAATAAGAGTGCCCTCCCAATAATTGGTTCACATGTTTTAATATATAGTCATCAGACAGTGGCACTATTTGAAAGGTGTAGGCATAATACTTTTGTGTGTTGTGTAAAGGTTATCCTTGTGTTATTCAAATGCTGATTTCTCTGCAATCTTGACAAGGCATTGTAATGCTTATTCCAAATATCTCCTGTTTCAAATTTGTATAGCCAATGCTTACCATTTATTCTCTACCTTGTCAATACAAGCTGATCAGCTAATGGCTGGGCAGAAGAGAGAATAGGGTGGGACTTCTGCCAGCCAGGGGAGGGAGGGAGGAAATGTGTGTGTGTGTGTGTGTGTGTGTGTGTGTGTGTGTGAGAGAGAGAGAGAGAGAGAGAGAGAGAGAGAGAGAGAGAGAGAGAGAGAGAGAGAGAGAGGAGAAGCAGGAGGAGGAAGAAGGGGAATTCAGCCACAAGGGGGTTGAGAGGAGACATTATGGGAAAATACAGCTGAAGACCAGAGAGGCAGACCAATACTAAAATATAGTTTTCTTGAACATCTTGGCTTGGGGATACTGCCAGATTAGAGGATTTAGAGGATTGAGAGGATTGAGATAGATCAATGGTTGCCCAGGTATTATGAAATAAAGCTTGATTAAATAACCACCATCTCTTCATGTTGTTATTGAAGAGATTAGATAGTATAAATAAACAACCAGTTTTATTAATTTACTACATTAAAATTAAAATTTACTATATTAAAATTATTTGGAGGAAGTGTTCCATTGGGAGTGGTCCATGCCGAGCTTGGTATCTATCTCTCTGCCTATGGATCAGGATGTAGAACTCAACAACTGTTCCAGCAACTCCCTGCATGCCACCAGGCTCCCTGCCATCCTCCCCACTCTGTTGATTGATAATGGGCTAAATCTCTGAAACTGTAAGCAAGCCTACAGTTAAACTTTTATTTTATGAGTTGCCTTGGTCATGGTGTCTCTTTACAGCAAGAGAATAGTGACTAGGACACAACACTCCCAATACATAGAAAGACTGGGCCCCAAATGCCTTCCCCTGCTGCTGTATGTTACCTAGAATTGAAATGTCTCATCAGGGCTGTCTTGGGCATAGACCCTTTCTCACGTGTTGTTCCTGTACTGCATGTCCAAATGCTGTCTGTTACTGATGCCAAGTGCTGAGGGGGCGGACAGATGACAGGGTAGCTTGTCTGTAAAACACTATGGTTTAGATGTATGCATTTAGTGAATGTGAGAAACTGTGAAGGAACTTTAAAGCTATCTATGTTATTAGGGTGGGGTGGAGTTTACATATGTGCTAGTTCTTTGGTTGTATGGATATTTAGTGTTTTGGGGGGGTTGCATGTGTGTTTCTGGATGAAGTAAGGGTGTGTGATGTATATGTTGAACTCTAGTCACATAGGCATGTGTGAATCCATAGCTCCTATGGGATTTGTGCACATTTGAGGACACGGGAGTGTCTCTTGCATCTTGCCAGCAATGACAAGACAAAGTATTTACTAGACTAGAATTTATATTAAAAGTTTTAATAAAGAATCCCTACCACGGGCAGAAGCAAAGTGTAAAGCACACCCAGGAGAGAGAATAGGCCCTGTTTTGACAGTTAGGATATAGGGTGGTTTAGTTTTGACTTTGGAGTTGATGTGAAATTACTCAGGTGCTCAGATTCTGCATCCTGCACATTTCATTCTATGGCCTTGTGGTTGGGAGAGAGTGGGATGTAAAAGTATTTAATATTCTCTATTAATTAGTGCTGGAAATTAATAATACAGCAGCAGTTATCCCTTGACTAGCTAGTTCTCCCCCATCCCCAAATCACACAGAAACCTTTTAATATTTCAAAGCTCTTCTTAACTAGCTCAGCCCGACCACTTAGCCCTGTCCTGCACGTGGCTAGCTATATCTTCCAGGCCTGTAGTCATGTCTATCTCCCTTCATGTCTCCTCTCAAAAGTCCTTCCTCTTCTTTGTAGAGTTCCTTTTTCCCTCTCAGGAAGTCCCACCACCTATTTCTCTAATCACAGCTTAGAGAGATAGCCAATCACAGGCTTTAGCTTTCATTCCAGTTAAACTGGGGAGCAAGGTTTGCACAACAAAAGCTGGTGTACTTGAAAATTCTCTCATCTTGGGGGCAACCAGAGCTAGGGTTACAGAATTTAGCTTTTGAATACATACCAGCACATCAGACCAACCCCAGCAGGAGGCAACCACTGCAGGGTAAGGCCAAGTGTTCTGCACAGGTTTGCTGTTGAGGGGCATGTAAGTTGAGATCTGGCAGTAAGGTGGAGAGATTTAAAGTTTGAAAGGAGAGAGCTTGGGAGCTAGCTCAGTCAGTAAAGTGTTCACTGCACAAGTGTGGGGATCTGAGTTTCATCCCTGGCACCCACTCGAAAGCCATATATGGTGACACAGACTTAAAACCCCAGCTCTGGGAAGGTGGAAGCTTCTGGGTCCTCTTGGTCCATGTCACAATTTCATGATGTTGTTTATACTTCTGTAAAGTCATAAAAGCTGGGACACAGACGCTTCCGACCACTTGTTGTCTTTTTCCCACGTAGATGAAGCTGGAGGATGATTTTAAAGTGAAATTGTCAGTTATTGACCATATCACTAGCATTATAAATGGATTTAAAAGTGAGTTTTGTGTATGTGTGTGTGTGTATGTGTGTGTGTGTGTGTGTCTGCATATAAAGGCAAAGGTTGCTTTTAGATGTCTTCCTCTATTGCTCTTGACCTCTTTTCTGAGCTAGGGTCTCTCATTCTGCCTGGAACTTGCCAATTTGCTGATTTGCTGTCCAACATCTCTGCATGACCCTCCTATTTCTGGAGGCCTCCAGGGTACTGGGCTTATAGGTACCTGCTGCTGCACATGGGTACTGGGAGGACACAAAGTTGTTCCTTGCATTTGCACAGAAAGCACTTTACTCACTGAGCCATGTCCTTGTCCTCCTTTCTAACATTTAACTCTGTGTAGTGACATGGCCTGCATAGGCCAAGTATTGTTTGTCTCACAATGTTATATAACTTGCTCATGCGGCTCTCAGCAAGTAGGCCAGATTCTCCCCCAAATCATGATCCTCCTGCCTCAATGATGACTCTGAAAAAAAGGACACTTTTCTGTGTCAAATTCCCATCTTTGAGGGTTCTGGGACAGGAGGGAGGGGCAGGTCCTGTAGGACTCCCAGTAGTGACAGTGAGAAGGTGGACTTGAATTCCCAGGCTGAGGCAGGGAAACAGTGCTATTTTCTTTCCTTCTTCAAAGTGTGACTAGAGTTCAACCACCTGAAACCAGCATCTCCACCTTTTTTTTTTTTATTAAAAAGTAGTTTGTGAATTTGATTTGATTTGATTTTTTTTAATATTTTTTATTACATCTTTTCCTCAATTACATTTCCAATGCTATCCCAAAAATCCCCCATACCCCCCCCCCACTTCTCTACCCACCCGTTCCCATTTTTTTGGCCCTGGAGTTCCCCTGTACTGGGGCATATAAAGTTTGCATGTCCAATGGGCCTCTCTTTCCAGTGATGGCCGACTAGGCCATCTTTTGATACATATACAGCTAGAGTCAAGAGCCCCGGGGTACTGGTTAGTTCATAATGTTGTTCCACCCATAGGGTTGCAGATCCCTTCAGCTCCTTGGGTACTTTCTCCAGCTCCTCCATTGGGGGCCCTATGATCCATCCACTAGCTGACTGTGAGCATCCACTTCTGTGTTTGCCAGGCCCCAGCATAGTCTCACAAGAGACAGCTATATCTGGGTCCTTTCAACAAAATCTTGCTAGTGTATGCAATGGTGTCAGTGTTTGGAAGCTGATTATGGGATGGATCCCTGGATATGGCAGTCTCTAGATGGTCCATCCTTTCGTCACAGCTCCAAACTTTGTCTCTGTAACTCCTTCCATGGGTGTTTTGTTCCCAATTCTAAGGAGGGGCATAGTGTCCACACTTCAGTCTTCATTCTTCTTGAGTTTCATGTGTTAAGCAAACTGTATCTTATATCTTGGGTATACTAAGTTTTGGGCTAATATCCACTTATCAGTGAGTACATATTGTGTGAGTTCCTTTGTGATTGTGTTACCTCACTCAGGATGATGCCCTCCAGGTCCATCCATTTGCCCAAGAATTTCATAAATTCATTCTTTTTAATAGCTGAGTAGTACTCCATTGTGTAAATGTACCACATTTTCTGTATCCATTCCTCTGTTGAGGGGCATCTGGGTTCTTTCCAGCTTCTGGCTATTATAAATAAGGCTGCTATGAACATAGTGGAGCATGTGTCCTTCTTACCGGTTGGGACATCTTCTGGATATATGCCCAGGAGAGATATTGCTGGATCCTCCGGTAGTACTATGTCCAATTTTCTAAGGAACTGCCAGACTGATTTCCAGAGTGTTTGTACAAGCTTGCAATCCCACCAACAATGGAAGAGTGTTCCTCTTTCTCCACATCCTCGCCAGCATCTGCTGTCACCTGAATTTTTTATCTTAGCCATTCTGACTGGTGTGAGGTGGAATCTCAGGGTTGTTTTGATTTGCATTTCTCTGATGATTAAGGATGTTGAACATTTTTTCAGGTGCTTCTCTGCCATTCGATATTCCTCAGGTGAGAATTCTTTGTTCAGTTCTGAGCCCCATTTTTTAATGTGGTTATTTGATTTTCTGGAGTCCACCTTCTTGAGTTCTTTATATATATTGGATATTAGTCCCCTATCTGATTTAGGACAGGTAAAGACCCTTTCCCAATCTGTTGGTGGTCTTTTTGTCTTATTGACGGTGTCTTTTGCCTTGCAGAAGCTTTGCAGTTTCATGAGGTCCCATTTGTCAATTCTCGATCTTACAGCACAAGCCATTGCTGTTCTATTCAGGAATTTTCCCCTGTGCCCATATCTTCAAGGCTTTTCCCCACTTTCTCCTCTATAAGTTTCAGTGTCTCTGGTTTTATGTGAAGTTCCTTGATCCACTTAGATGTATCTCCACCTTCTTATTTAAAATCTAGTTCATAAGGCAAGGAGGAGCCATTAGAGAGAATACCCTTTGACAGCAAACAAGAGCCATTTTGCTCCCCCAAGCTTTCCCTCAAAGCCCCAGTTCTTCACCTTGCATTCCGTTAAACAATCAACAACAGATTTCCGTCTGGACATCTTTCTGACCTTCACATTTACCATGTCGCCTTAGTCAGGGTTTCTATTCCTGCACAAACCTCATGACCAAGAAGCAAGTTGGGGAGGAAAGGATTTATTCAGTTTACACTTCCACACTGCTGTTCATCATCAAAGGAAGTCAGGACTGCAACTCAAGCAGTCAGAAAGCAAGAGATGATGCAGAGGCCATGGAGGGATGTCACTTACTGGCTTGCTTCCCCTGGCTTGCTCAGCTTGCTCTCCTATAGAACCCAGGACTACCAGCTAAGGGAGGGCACCACCCACAATGGGCCCCCCCACCCTTGAACACTAATTGAGAAAATGCTTTACAGCTGGATCTCATGGAGGCATTTCCTCAAGGGAGGTTCCTTTCTCTGTGATAACTCCAGCTTGTGTCAAGTTGACACACAAAACTAGCCAGTACAAGTATTAACATTGTTTCTGTCTACACAGCTCCACCCCCTGCCAATCTTCCACTCCAGTCCCATGAATGGGGATGGATCCTGGGGATCTGAAAATGGAAGGTTCAGGCAAGATTATCACAGCAGAATTAGACTCCTGCAACTAGTAAACTTAAACCCAAGGGTCTGCTTCTCTCCACCAAAAATGATCAAGGAAGGCCAGGGGAAAAAAATGCAGAGAAGAGACACAACAGTAATTCCAAATGGACATTGCTGTACTTGATCTGTGCATGTATGTGGCTATTCATGTGTGTTCATGTTTATGTGTTTACCTATATGTGTGCTCATATTCATGTGTGTTGAATATACCTTTGTAAGCAGGCATGTGTGCATATTTATGTGTGTACACGTGGAGATCAGAAGGACACTTTGAGTGTTACCCTGGGGAAGCTGTCTTCTTCCTTTGTCTCTCACTGACCTGGAACTTAACCATTAGGGGAAACTGGCCATCCTGCAGGCCCTGGGTCCCTGCCTTTTAATCCTAGCTGCCTACTGTTGGGATCACAAGTGTTCACCACCATGCCCAGCATTCTCACTAGGGTTCCAGGGATGGGATGCAGGTCTTCAGACTCACAAGGCAAATGCTTAACTGACTGGGCCATCCCACCAAGACCACTTGTGATATTTCTTATAGGCCTAGACTGGTTGTCATGAACTCCTTTGAGTTTTGTTTATCTTGAATGTCTATTACTTCTAAATGACAAGTTTAGTTAGATAGAAAATTTTGACAGACTTTTTAAAGCATTTTAATTCTGCCATTGCACTACTGTCTAGATTATGAAACTTTTGTTAAGTAATGTGAAGGATCCCTTATATATAATTTTTATCTTCTGTACTGAATAAGCATAGACCTTTAGGCACATGTGTGTATGTGTGTGTGTTTATGTATTTGTATGTATGTATGTATGTATGTATGCATGTATGCATGCATGTATGTATCTGTGCATGTGTGCATGCATAAATGTGTGCGTGTGTGTGTGTGTGTGTGTGTGCAAATGCTCACATAGCACAAGGTAGTTCCCAGCATGGGATAAGATTTTGTCATTCCATCCTCACAACATTCATAGCCACTCTTCTTCTTTCTTTCTTTCTTTCTTTCTTTCTTTCTTTCTTTCTTTCTTTCTTTCTTTCTTTCTTTTTTCCTTCCTTCCTTCCTTCCTTCCTTCCTTCCTTCCTTCCTTTCTCTCTCTCTCTCTCTCTCTTTCTCCCTCTCTCTCTCTCTCTTTCTTTCTCTCTCTCTCTCTTTCTTTCCTTCTTTTTCTTTCTTTGATATTGTCATACATGTATATAATATACTTTGGCCATTTTCAGCCTCATAATCCTCTCTCTTCCTCCCCAACACTCTCCTTGAACCCCCTTTCTCCAGCAAGTTCTGGTAGTGACCATTTTGGAGTTTTGGTTTATTAAAAAAAACAGAAATATGATAAGAACATGTTTTTTGAATCCCATGTGTGGAATATGGTGGCTGCCTCAGATTGCCCACAGCAGCTGACTGAGATGTACCTGATGCTCTAGCAGAGATGTGATTTTTCTGGCTGCAGATAATTTTTGCGATTGTGTGAAGTTTGGAATTCTGGGTGTTTTCAGAGGGTATATAAATGAGATGCCCCTGAGAGGTATGGTGAGTTGTTGGTTGTTGGTGGTCATGGTTTGTAAGTACTCATGTGCAAAGAAAAAAATAAGAAGAAATTAGATATCATGATGGCCAAGATCAAACTTGCCCAAGGAACTAGATACCCCTAATCAGCAGGAAGTAGTCTAATGATAATATCACCCCCTTCCAAACCCTTGACTTTATTCAGGGATATCTTTCCTTTCTATCTGTTTTTCTCTCCTATGTAGTGTTATGGGGTTTGAAGGGTAGAAGAAAAGGGGTAGAGAAATGTGCCAGAAAGAAGAACCCACAAAGTAGCAAAAGACAGCTTTAAGTGGAGCCTACATGTGGCACTAAGAAGAATGGAAGTTTGATTTCAAATGCCATAGAGAAAACGACAGGGCTCGGAGGAATGGATTTTTTTTTTTCCAAGATGCCAGCAAAAGAAGAATCCAAGTAGCAAAGACAAACTTCTCCTTCTGCTTTTCCTGACTTCTTATTGTTTTGCTTTCTCGTGGTTCACTACGTTTAATTGGGGTTGCGCGTATAAGCATGGATTTTTTTTTTTTTAATTTCTTCTGGAACAGGGACAAGTTACTAGTGACTATATCACTGGAGAAAATGACTGTCCTGCTCCCAGCAACCATTACTTGCCAGTACTTTGGCAGGGGTCTGGCCTCATAAGCCTCCCTCCCATCCATGGTGGGATGGTAATGGGCCCATCTGGTGCAGGTAACACAGCTGCTGTGATCATGAGTCCTGTTTTCTCATATACAGTCAGTCTGAATGGAATGAAATGGAATCTCAAAGCAGGTTTAATTTGCATTTCCTTGATTGCTTATATGTTATTATTGTTGGGTTTTTTTATACATTTTTGGCCATATGTTTTATTTTTTAATGTTTTTATTTATTCTTTGAGAATTTCATGCAATATATTTTGATCACATTCTTTCTCCTTCTTCCACCTTCTCCTAGATCCTTTCCCATCTCCTTACCCACCCAACTTCATTCCTTCTCTCTCTTAAAAAAATAAAAACAGAAGCTGGACGTGGTGCACGCCTTTAATCCCAGCACTTGGGAGACAGAGGTAGATGGATTTCTGAGTTCAAGGCCAGCCTGGTCTACAAAGTGAGTTCCAGGACAGCCAAGGCTATACAGAGAAACCCTGTCTTGAAAAACCAAAATAAAATAAAATAAGATAAGATAAGATAAGATAAAATAAAATAAAATAAAAACAGAACCCTCAAAGATGTGGAGTCCATTTTATGTTAGTCAACTACTGATCATGGAGACAGGAATATGACCTGTCTATTTAGTCCAGGTTTTTGGCCTCATTAAGTGTCAAAGTCCATTTCATGCAGCAGGTTTTAGTCTAATAGAAAATGGTTGATATTAGGAAATAGCCTAATATCCATGCCATTATTAGATTAATGAGCATACCTTGCAGACAGGCTGAATATGCTTGGTCCAGGGAATAGCACTATTAGGAGGTATGGCCTTTTGGAATGGGTGTGGCCTTGTTGGAGTAGGTATAGCTCTGTTGGAGGAAGTGTGTCACTGTTGGGGTAGGCTTTGCGACCTTCCTCTTAGCTTCATCAAAGTCTGTCTTCTCTTAGCTGCCTTCAGAACAAGATATAGAACTCTCAGCTTCTCCAGCACCATGCCTGCCTGGTTATAATGCCATGCTTCCCGCCATGATAAAAATGGACTGAATCTCTCTGCACTTGTAAATAAGCTCCAATTAAATGTTGTCCTTTAAAAGCATTGCCATGGTCATGGTGTACTTTCACAGCCATGAGCCCCTAACTAAGACAGAAGTTGGTACCAGGGACTGGGGTATAGCTGTGATAGGCCTGACCATGTTTGTTAGGAGGAATGTGGATTTGGGGACTTTGGGTTTGGGAAGCAGTGGAATGCTTTAAGTGGGGCTTAATGGTCCATCCTTGTAGGAATATAGAAGACACTGGTGTTAGGGGTGATTTGAACTGTGCAGACCTGGCCCAATATGTTTCACTAGAGAGAATTTCAGTATGTGACCTAGAGATTGTTTTAAGATATTTTGGTGAAAAATATGGCTGCCTTTTGCCATTGTCTGAAGATTCTGCTTTTGGCTAAAGTAAAGACAGTTAGATTAATTGTTTTGACAAAGGAAGTCTCAAAACAGCCTGGTACAAATTCTGTTTTGTAGTTAAAATTCACTCTTATGAATAGTGTTTTGATGAAAAGGAGAAAGCTTTGAAAGGAAAAATACAAAAATGGTTCAAGGATAAAGGGGCACCAGGAAATAGAATGGACATGAAGTTTGGAATTTGGAGTTTTTCCAGGTGTTTTTTGGTCTTGCTTTTGTCCAGGATCTCCTTACTATGATGTTTTGAAATGGTATGTGTATCCTGTGATTTTGGAGGTATGTGATCAGCTTTTTAAATTTGATTTTATAGGGAATTAGAATTAAGCAATTAGATGGATCTCAGAAGAGACTTTGAACTTATAAACATTGTTGAGACTGTAATAAACTATTGGGATTTTTGAAGTTTCTTTTTTCTTTTTAAATTGAACTGATTGTTCAGTTAATTTGCTTATATATTGATTGGATGATTTATGAAGTTAAAGATAGATAGAAAGACTGAGAGGGAGGGAAGATATAGGCTTGTCCTGCAAGCATGACGCCATGAGTAAGATCCTCAAAATTTATGTAAAATATAGCTGAATATGGCAGAACATGTTTGTACATGAGAACGCCTGGGGCTTGTTAACCAGCCAGCTTAGCCTACTTGGCAAGCTCCAGGCCAGTGAGGGAGCCTGTCTCAAAAAACTGAAGGCTCCACTGGCTTCCACTCATGTATCTTTATAAACACATGCACACAGACACAGACAGACCAACCAACAGACACCACACACACACACACACACACACACACACACACACGACAGTGCAAATTATAGAGATACAAGAAAGAAAATGAATCCTGTACTCAGCACCTGGTTGAAGACTCTTGTCAGCTGAGAATCAGAAGCCCAGTACAATTAACATTTAGTTATACCCTTCTGTCTTCCCAGATACAAACTGCAATCTTCTGGGAACCTCAATAGAAAGCTGCTTTACAACTGAAGAACATATCCTGCTCACCCTCATCCCCACCTCCATATTCTAGCACCATCCAGTTTTAGTTACTGTCCAGAGCACCCCTCCCCAATGGCCCCAGGTCACTACTCAGATGGAATGTGATCATCTTTTCTTTCCTACAGCTTCCAACGTTATCACGTTTCTGGGCCTAGTCCTTGTCCTCTACAGAAACTATATAGCTCTGCCTCTGCAGGAAAACAAAGGGCCTTTGTACCCTGACCCAGATCAGGCTTCCACATAGACCCAGCCTTGATACTGTCCACTGCCAGCCCAACCAGCATATCAAAATGGTATTTCACTATTTTAAATGCTTTTTAAAGTGTTTGTGTGTGGGATGGGAGAACTTCTTAACAACCCTTTCAGATGTCAGTCATACCCATGAAAACAGCATGTGTTTACTGTCAAGGCACTTCAGTGTGTCTCTTCTTTGAGAAGCCCACAGCCATGGTCTCTAGCATGTCTTACTTTTCCTTCCAATTGCATGTTAACACTCATGCTTAACATCCGTGTTTACAATGTCTTTTAATACCCTGTAGTTGGTCATACTAGTTGATACTAAGATTCTGCTCTGTAGTGAAGGGTCTGGCTTTGCCCAAACTGAGGTTTCTAAGAGATTAAAAGAGTCCCCTGGGCTATTTTGGGCTAGTCTTAGAGTCGTGCATCCATCCTTGCTGGTGCTGACAGTTGACTGGCAGGTAGAGCCACGAGTTCAACTGATTCAGAAAAATCAGATTTGTATTGATAACTCCAATCCCCAGTACATATACCCTTGCTACTGTCTTTATTCTAGCTCTTTCTGTAACAGAAATATACAATATATATAAAATTCACATTACATGTAAATATTATATATATACTTATAAATACGTAACATGTAAACATAAATATATGTAGTATGATTGTATATATATATATATATACATAGATATATGTATATACATACATACACACACACACACACACACACATATGAGAATGTGTGGGTCTCCCTGCTCTCATTGGCCAATTCAGTCCAAAAGGGCAGTCAGTAGGAGCAGAGACATTAAATGGGGGTTGAGAAACCCTGTGAATGACCACACTGGGACTGCTTGTCAGTTGATCAACTTTTCTTAGGGTGAATGAAGGCTCATAAAGACTTGAGGGACTGAGGATAGAGACATCTGGGATGGCTACAGGTCATTGGCTGGGGGCTTAGAGGACCTAGGATGCCTCATTAGTATGGGGAAGCATTTCAGGAATCTCAGGTGCTGGCTGAACATAAAAAGCAGCCCTGCTAACCAAAGTGAGTCTCCCATATCGTGCCAAGCCCAGGGCTACCTGGTTGTCGTGGATTGCATCCTTAATTAGCAGAGTTTTCTCACAAGAATGGATCACTTTTGAAATGGAACACAATTATTGACTCAGCCTTCTCATTTTTCTCTCCATAAACATAAATCTTCTGGTCCTGAAAAGCAGCCGAGGCACTTAACACGAGACAGCAGTAGGAGCACAAGGTGGTAGGAGGTATTTGACAGCCAGTGTGGCGTTTAAATATAATTATCTATGTCCCTAGAGTAACAGTGGTTAACCCCCCGGCTTAAACATTGAGCACCGAATCTTAAGATTTTGGGGTCAGGTACATCTCTGATGTCACTCAGCTCCAAGATTCCGTGAGGCTCTGTTTCCATGCCACTCGCTCTGTTACAGAGACATTTACAGGTGACTGTCATGCCCTGCCTTGAGCCTCCTCAAGTCCCCTTGGCCACAGCTACAAGATGGGAAGAACAGGTGACATAATAAAGAAGGCAAGTATCAAATCTGGAGAACCCATATGCCTGAGGAAGGCCCTTGTGAACAACATTGGAGAGGAAAAGAGATCCAAGCTTCAGATTCAAAAACTAGAGAAAGCCCTCGCCATCCGCTTTACGGAGATGGAGAGAGAGAAAGCAACACTGAAGATGTTTTTGGTGAAGCTTCACAAGACAACTGGGTATTTTCCTCAAAGCGAATTATGGTGACAGTTGCTACTGCAGGTGAAAGATCCATCTTAAAGCTTCAAATCCAAAACCATTGAATCTATGTTCTCTCCATAGAACCAAAGAAAGCCGTAAAAAAGCAACCAGAAGCCAAAAGTAAGACTTTAGCTGGGGACATAAATGAGCCATCTTGGAAAGAATCCACCCCCATCTGTCCTACAACACAGAATGAGCCTCAACTTTTCTGCGTGATTCCATTTCTTTACAGTTACATGCAGCGTGCACATTATTATTATTATTATTATTATTATTATTATTATTATTATTATTATTTTACAAGCTTTCTTGAGACTTTATAATTGCAAAGGTCACAAGCCAGAATCTGGCTTGGTAGTGATTTTTTTTTAATTTGTTTGCTTTGTTTTATGTGTGAGTGAGTGAGTGTGTGTGTGTGTGTGTGTGTGTGTGTGTGTGTGTGTGTGATATTTGATATAGGTCTCGGTTTGTAACCAAGCTGACTTTCAACTCACTATATAACCCTGTTGGCCCCTAATTTGTGTCATTTTTTTTCCTGAATCAGCCTCTGGAGTGCTGGATTTACAAATGCTAAGTCACCATCCTGAACACAAGACAGAATTTCATGGCCTGTTCTTAGCTAGTTGGCTTACTTAATAGGGGCAAGCCTGGAGAACATGTTACAAGACTCTTATTTGCATTGAGTCCTATGAAACCCATCTCTAGCTATGTAAAGCTTAGGGCAGGGGCTGGAGGGATGAGTCAGCAGTTGAGAGCACATGGCGCTCTTCTAAAGAACCCAAGTTCAGCTCCCAGTGCCCAGGTCACCAGCTCATAACCATCTGTAACTCCGGCTCCAGGAGATACAACGACTCTGACCTATACAAGCACCTGCATTTGTGTGTATATAACACACACACACACACACACACACACACACACACACACACACACACATACACACATACACACACACACACATACAGACACACACACACACACACACACACACACACACACACACACACACACACACACACACACAGAAACTCACCCGCCCCTAAGTAAAATTAAAATATTACCCACAACAATAAATCTTAAGAAAAAAACTAGAGTGAAACATAGTAAGAGATGCTAACAGGTGCACAGCTAGTCAGCAAATGCCAGCACTCCTTGTTTGCAACCACAGTCCCTGAAGTACAGGAAGGTTCTGTGCAAAGTCCCAGCCTTTGCTTTGCACTCGGATGTTCCTTTGGTCTCTCTCTCTCTCTCTCTCTCTCTCTCTCTCTCTCTCTCTCTCTCTCTCTCTCTGTCTCTCTCTGTCTCTCTCTCTCTCTCTGGCTGGTCACCATCATGTGGGGAACCACATACACATTGTGCTTGTTGCCCTCCAAGTGAGTGATCCCAAGGGCAGGAAAGCCAAGTGCTGTTGTAGAAGCTGTGTGCTGTGGTGGGAGGGTATTCTCTGTGTTCCTCTGAAGTAGGTTCATGGCGCTATGCAGCTCTAAATGGTAGGAATCAGAGCTTGCGATATTACAGGGAAAGAAGCCTATAAAGTTTATCTACTGTCATCAGCATCTGGGACAACTCTGTTGGTTATGGGCTCAGCCTCCTATTGCCTATATATTTGTTAGAGTTTGTCTTACATTTTCTGGAATCAGTGTCACTGTTGAATGTCTAACCTCCCGTTGGTAAGGAAAGGATGGCCAGTGGAGAGCTATGCTAAAGGCTAAGGCTGGCTTGTCGTGATATGCTGAGCATATATATGGTCCTGTTTGTACTGGGATGGCACATTGATGACTGAGTCTCTGTTGATCATCAGTATCTAGAAGCTTGGTGTGTTTTTATGGGTATGGGAAAAGATTTTACAGGTGCCCTCTGTATTTGCAAAACAAGTAAATTTAGTTGTATACCAAATTGGATCCTTGACTATAAGGCATTCACACATGGACTTCTCATAGGGGAGACTTTATTGTTAAAAAATGGAACTGGGACAAATATGTAACATAATAAGGGCTGGATTGTTATAGTGTAACATGGCTGTTGCCTTTTGAGACTATCTATTCTCTCAGTCACACATACAGCTGTGGTGCTCCAGTGGTAGCACAACTGGCCTTTGGTGACTGTCTGTCTTTTGTGAAATGTTTTTAAAGAACACCCCATAAGAGCGGGATTCCCCATGGGTAATAAAGGGCAGAGTAACACAGTAGAGACTGAAGTTGCAGGTCATGTGTGACCAGCTGAGGGGAACTGGCTACTCCCTAATAGTGCCGGGGTGCCGTGCAACCTGAGATTGGACTATTGTACATCTGCCATGGAGTAAGCATGAGAGAAGCAGCTGAGGGTACTTCTCGACATAGCACTGGTCAGAGCTGATACCACAGGGGCTTAGAGTGCCAAGTCCCTATCAGGGCTGCAGAAGGACCAGCAGCTTTTCCTCAAGGAAGTAGAGGGGAGGGGAGCGGAAATTCCAGGCAGTTCCTTGGCTGCAGGAGGCAACATCAGAACTCTGTCCATGAAATTGTATGTTTTTCCAGCATGATCATTAGATATGACAGCATCATTGTTGGAGGTTCCATTATTTTATCGTGAATTTAAATATGGTACAGCCAAATCTGGCATATCATCCAGACAGTGGCCTGTGTGTTTTGAATGGATTCAGTTCTATTTAAAAGCCCATACGGTTTTCTTTTGATAGTCTTCCATTATTTTGTCGTAGTGCTTGGCAGTACCCATTATATCTGCTGTGTGGCTAAACACGAGCCTTGACCTGACTCTGAAAGTTGCAAGGGCTCTGCTTTGATGTGGTGGGAGGATTGCTCCTAAAGGTGCATGTGCTAGCATCTTGTTCTCCTGTGTAGCAGTGTAGAGGTGGTGATGACTTGGTGGATGATAAGGAAGAAAGAGGCTTGTAGGTAGAGGCCTGACCCTCCTGAATAAGCTAATGGTCTTGAGGGAGTTGGGCAGATCTCAAGGATTAGCTCCTCAGAGAGCAGGCAGTTATAAAATCAATCCCTCTTTCTTCTCACTCTTATTTCTTCCCTCCAACACATCTGCCATTCTGTACATGTTCACAACCTGCCACCAGAATCCTTAAACCAAGGGCTTTTTGTTGTTGTTGTTTTGTTTTGTTTTGTTTTGTTTTGTTTCCTGCTGCTATGACAAAACACTCTGGCAAAAGCAACTTAAGGAATAAAAGATGCCTTTGGCTCACCGTGTCAGGATACAGTCCATCACTGCAGTGCAGTCAGAGTGGCAGGAAAATGAAGTAACTGGCTGTATGGCATCCTGAGTCAGGAGCAGAGAATACTGAACTAATGCAGGTAGGCTTGCTGTACCTCAGCTTTCTTTCTTTACTCTCATACAGTTTAGGGGATGAGTCTGCTATCCCTGCCTAGAAGTTTGCTAGTACCCCTCCCCAAAGCCTTGCTGAATGCCTTGTCCATAAGCTTGATATTACACACAGTCCGTTAGAACACAAGACACTGAGTGCAGGGTAATGGAGCCAATCTGTTGATGTTTAGTATAAATGTTAGTGACGGTATGAGATGGTGGCTCCAGGACACTGAGATCTGGATTCAGCCTTCCGGTCTAGAATGAGCTATTCACTAACAGCTCATCCTGTTGTGCTTCATTAGCACATGAAGCCAAGAGGCAGCAAGTGCAGGAACAGCCCTTTCCAAAACTGCATCCAGGGAGTGGCCGGCCCTCTTCTATACTTTTATCTACATTTGTGCAGCCTTGCACTCTTGGTGACTAAAGATCTAAATTACCAGGTGTGGGAAATGGTGACAATTCTTTCAGAACCTGTTGTCATTTGAATGGAACCTGTATTTATTGAAAAAGAGAGAGGGGAGGGGAGTGGGAGGGAGAGGGGAGAGGGAGGGGGAGGGTAGAGGAGAGGGGAGAGGGGAGAGGGGAGAGGGGAGGGGAGGGGAGGGGAGAGGGAGGGGGAGAGGGGAGATGGGGGAGGGGAGAGGGGAGGGAGAGGGAGGGGGAGAGAGAGGGAGGGGGAGAGAGAGGGAGGGGGAGAGGGGAGATGGAGGGGGAGGGGAGAGAAGAGAAAAGAGAAGAGGAGAAGAGGGAGAGGAGGAGGGAGAGAGAGAATTGTATGTGCATGTGTGTGTGTGCACTCTCGTGTGTGTATGTGGTTTGTGCATGTGCATGTGTGCATTTGTGTATGTTTCTTGGAGTAACAGGAAAGGTTGGGGTTATAGCTATAAACAGCAAGGATGAAGATTGCTTGCATGAGGTGGGAAAGGGATAAAGGGAGCCTGGAAACAGGTACCTCACAGTGTGTCTCTAATCTTTTACACCCAGTAATGGCTCTCAAGGAGCAATGATCATAACCTCAGCTGGTGACTCAGATCCTGAGAAAGGCCCTGGTTATCCCACTAAGCAACCACTCCAGATGGCTAGATTTTCTTGTCCACACTGATGCTTGAAGCAAAGGGGCCTCCTCACTGTATCCCTAGATCCTGTCTGTTTGCCTTCTTTGGTCAGACTGTGCAAGCTGCTCACATCTGTAATTTCAGCACTCAGGCAGCAGAAGTGAGAAGGTCTAGGAGGATGGAGAGTTCTAGGCAAACCTGGGTAGTGAGTTCTCATCTCTCATTTTTTTTTAAATGGGGACTTAGGGAGACATTTTATGCTACACATGGCATCTAACAAAATAAAGGCTAACTTCAAATTCTTGACAGCTTAAATTTTCTTTACAACTGGTTGTTGTCTTAGGGTTTCTATTGCTGTGATGACCAAAAACCTTCCCCACGGCCTTTGGGGAAAAAAGGGTTAATTCAATTTACACTTTTGCCTTGCTGTTCCTTATGGAAGAAAGTCAGGGCAGGAATAGAAACAGGGCAGGAACCTGGAGGCAGGAGCTGATGGAGAGGCCATGGATGGGTGCTGCTTACTGGTTTGCTTATCATGGCTTGCTCAGCCTTTCTTTCTTTCATTCTTTCTTTTCATTTATTTGTTTGTTTGTTTATCTATTTGTTTATCTGTTTACTCATTCATTCATTCATCCATTCATTCATTCACTTTACATCTTTATCACTATCCCCCTCCTCCTGGTCCTGGTTTACACAGTCCCTTCCTCTAACTCCCTTTCCTTCTCTTCTGAGATTGTGGAGACCCGCTGCCCCTGGGTATCCCTCCACCTTAGTATACAAAGTCTCTGCAGGGCCACTGAGACCAGACAAGGAAGCCTACTTAGGGGAACAGGGTCCACAAGTATACAACAGATTTAGGGAAAGCCCCCACCCCAGTTGTTGGAGGGCCTGCATGAAGACCAAGCTGCACATCTGCTACATATTGCACGGATTGTGGGGTGTGAGTCTAGGTGCAGCCCATGCATGCTCTTTGGTTGGTGGTTCAGTCTCTGAGAACCCCCAAGGGTCTAGTTATTTGACTCTGTTGGTCTTCCTGTGGAGTTACTATTCCCTCCAGGTCCCTCATTCCTTCTCTCAACTCTTCCATAAGAGTCCCGGAGCTCCATCCAATGTTGGCTGTGAGTCTCTGCATCTGTTTTAGCTGCTGGTTGGAGCCTCTCAGGAGGTTCCTGGCTGCTAGCATAATAGAGTATCATTGATAGTGTCAGGGACTGGTGCTTACCCGTGGGATAGGTCTCAAGTTGGGCTGGCTATTGGTTGGTCATTTCCTCAGTCTCTGCTCCTTCCCCAATCCCTGCATTTCTTGTAGACAGGATAGTTTTGTGGGTGTGTTGGTGTCCTTATCTCTCCACTGGCAGTCCTGCCTGGGTACAGGAAGTGGCCACTTACGGTTCCATATTCCCACTGCTAGGAGTCTCAGCTAAAGTCGCCCCTATTGACTCCTGGGAGCCTTTCCCATCCCAGGTTTCTATATCCAAAAAATATGAAGAATGCAAGAAGTTAGACACCAACAAACCAAATAATCCAACTTTTAAAATGGGGTTCAGAGCTAAACAGAATTCTCAACCGAGGGATCTCCAATGGTCGAGAAGCACTTAAAAGAAATGTTCAGCATTCTTAGTCACCAGGTGTTTTAGTCAGGGTTTCTATTCCTGCACAAACATCATGACCAAGAAGCAAGTTGGGGAGGAAAGGGTTTATTCGGCTTACACTTCCATACTGCTGCTCATCACCAAAGGAAGTCAGACTGGAACTCAAGCAGGTCAGAAAGCAGGAGCTTATGCAGAGGCCATGGAGGGATGTTCTTTACTGGCTTGCCTCCCCTGGCTTGCTCAGCCTACTCTCTTATAGAACCCAAGACTACCAGCCCAGGGATGGTCCCACCCACAAGGGGCCTTTCCCCCTTGATCACTAATTGAGAAAATGCCTTACAGTTGGATCTCATGGAGGCATTTCCTCAACTGAAGCTCCTTTCTCTGTGATAACTCCAGCTGTGTCAAGTTGACACAAAAATAGCCAGTACACCAGGGAAATGCAAATGAAAGCAACCCTGAGATTCCATCCTACACTCACAAGAATGGATAAGATCAAAAACCCAACTAACATCCCCTGCAGGCAAGGAGCAAGGGGAAGACTTCTCCATTTTTGGTGAAGTGCAAACATGTACAGCCACTTTGGAGATCAATTTGGTGGTTTCTCAGAAAATTGGGAATGGTTCTAACTTGAGACCCAGATATATGACTCCTGGGTTTGTACCTAAAAGATGTTCCACCTACCACAAGGACACGTGCTCCACTATGTTCATAGCAGCTTTAATCATAATAGCCAGAAACTGGAAACAACGCAGATGTCCCTCAACCAAAGAATGGATATAGAAAATGTGGTTCATTGACACAACAGAGTACTACTCAGCTATTAAAAGAAGGGAATTTTGCAGACAAATGGATGGAACTAGAAAATGTCATCCTGAGTAAGATATCCCAGACCCAAAAGGACATGCATGGTATGTGTCATTTTGTAAGTGGCTACTAGCCATAAAATACAGGAAATCCATGCTACACTCCACAGACCCAAAGAAGCTAAAGAAGAAGGATGCTCAAATCTCACTTAGAAAGGAGAATAAAATAGTCATAGGAGGCAGATAGAGTGAGGGAACTGGATGAAAGAGGGCAAAGGTTTGGGATCAGGTGTGGAAAGAGACAGGCAAGAAGGCCAGAGGGCCAGGAGAATGAATGGAAGGAAATTGCTGACTGACAAGGGTCGGGTATCTCTACGTTGTGTCAGCCTGCTTTCTTATAGAACCCAGTCTGGAGGTGACGTCACCCTCTTATCACTATTGAGAAACTGCCTTACAGCTGGATCTCATGGAGGCATTTCCTTACCTGAGGCTCCTTCCTCTCTGAGGACACTGGGTTATATCAAGTTGACACATAAACCAGCTAGGACATTTGCGTTGACTGGTCCTTGGAGTTTTAAAGGGAGGTCATTTCTAGTTTGCAGTGTATGTGGTGAGAAAAGGGCAGCTCTGTGGGTGACATCACACATGGCTCCATACTATTTTACTCTCTTTTTATTGAAAATCAGCAATCTAGTTTGGCTGTTTTTCAGCTTGTTGTTCATGTGAGCAATCAGAAATTCTTGTTCCCACAAAGGTTTCTTGTGTATCCCATAATAGTTCTAAAAGCATGCATTATTAAACAAAGGACACCATGTATAATTAAGTGCTTTTGATGTCATGATACCCAGTAAATAAAGATGATTCCTGTATAAGATAAAAAGAATGGAGGGGGCACACACTAGGGATTCTGCCATGGGTTATCTGTATCCCTGCATTGTCTTTAATTTTCCTTTTGGCCTTTTCTGTCTGAGGAATGATAATGTGCCAGCACGTGGGAGGATCTAACTTTACTCACTGAGGAAAGACTCTCCAGCTTTGATCCCTACACACCACTTGAACCCTCTCGCAGTGTGTCCAAGCTTCTAGATCCTCATGCTGTTTCTTGGCCTTCTATTCTGCTGTATGCACTGATAAGCAATCTTTGTTTAATAATCCAACTTTCCTTTTTCTTTATAAATCACAGGGCAGGTCTGTCCTATTGTCGAACTCTTGTTTCTACAAGCCTGCCTTGACTAGTTGTAGCTCTACATGTATTTTTTCTTTTTTTCCACATAAAAACTATAGCAATATGGTCAGTATTCTGTGTTCATGAAATAATGACTGTTTTAGAAAGTCTGTATTTTCTTTCTGTACCCTCTACTGTTCCTGTGAACAGGACACTTTTCATCTTGTCTAATTGCTGGTACACTTTTACTCACACATGGTATGGTTTTGCCTCTCCTGATGGGGTACCCAGGTGCCTCGGGGACACCAGCTCAGAGAAGGCAGGGCAAAGTCTGGAACATGTCTGCAGCCACCCCTTCCCTCTGGGGTGTCAGACCAAGCAGGATGAAGCAGAGTCTGGGACAAACAGGGTCCACAGGCTTCAGGCCAGCTGGGAATGCTGGGAGTGTTAGTGATCTTCCCAGAGCAGGTAGCTAGGGTCACATAAGCACATACCGTGTGATGCAAGTCTCTGCAGCCAAAGGGAGCCTGGCCAGGCAGGTGGGGTTCGAGATTCAACGTCGAGTGCATGGGGAAGAAAGCCTTCCCCCAATTGTTAAACCTCAGGAAAACCCACCACTCTCAGACGATCCTTGGTGAAATAACTCATGTGCTTTATTCCATGTGGACAGGAACTATATGAACCTTGGGGAGTGGGATGCAATTGGGGGTGTAAATAACATTCAACTGGCTAAGGCTATGATGCTGGTGATGCCTCTATTTGCATGGGGAAGAATTCTAGGTGCTGTGTTACATGACCACCTAGCTGAGGGTGACGGTTGTGTGCTCCAAAGCAGGTATGGGGGCAGGAGGGGCAGCTCCACTCCTGTCATCTCAGATCTCTGAGGTTCCTGGGGTTTGAGCATGCTCCACTCTCACCAGTCTCACGCCCTTCTGGTGGCAATGGTCAATGTGCCCTACAGCATGGGTTGGTTTGCCAGTGTTGCAGAGTTTGGCTTTAGTAATTCTAAGGATTTATGTTGCTTTCTAAAACACAGTATCAAAAAGGGCAACATTTTTTTTTCTTTTCTAAACTTTCTATTATATGATCATTGTTGCTTTGTCTGCATATCTGTCTGCATGAGGGCATTGGATTTTGAGTTACAGACAGTTGTGAACTGCTATGTGAGTGTTGGGATTTGAATCAGGTCCTCTAGAAGAGAAGTCAGTGTTCAAAACCACTGAGCCATGTCTTGAAGAGTGCAATGTTTTTAGAATTTGTTTATATTTTTAAAAAGCCTGTGTTATCACCGCCAGATAACACTTGAGCGCATATAGTTCTTTATTTTTTACAGTACCAGGACTTGAGCCCTGGGCGTCACAAGCTAGGCAAGTGCCCTGCAGCACGAAGTGACATCCATCTCTGGCTTCATTTTACTTCATTATTTTGTGACTGTCCAAATTGCTCAAGATAGGCTTAAATTCTTGAAGTAGACTTAGGCTGAACTTTTGAAGTGGCAGAGGTCATCAGTCTGTCTTACGAGGCCTGGCTCCTTGCTTTGTTTTTCATTGGTTTGCACAAGGAAGGCTCACACAGCTTTATGTGCTTGTGTGTGAACTCTTGCCCGGTCAGGTGAACCATGCCCACTGATAGCCATGGAACTGGAGGAAGGGAGTGTGTAGCAATTTCTCCAGGGCTCCTTTTGAGGCCCAGAGCACCACGCCCAAGATCAATACATTCATCAAGATGAACCGGCTAGCCTTGGTACCTGAGCTTCCTATGTCTCCAGTAAGACTTCCTTTACCAAGCTGGCTCACAACTCCAGAGCAAAGTCCCTAGAGCTGTTTGTGTTCTTGAGTAGGGCCACTAGGCCCAGATTTCATCGCTCTAATGTCAGAGCCCACGCTTTCCCAAGGAGGGATTTTAACAGGAATTCATCTGTGTCTTGAGGATGTTGCTCTTAATACGACCTGCAAATGGAACATGCCCATGAGATCTCCAGCAGAAATCCTCATCTTTGGCTGATCTGAACCTTCCCGTCATCTTTAGACCATGACAGTTGTCTTTCTTGCTGGGCTACCATACTCATGTCTGTTGGTTTCTCTTCCTCATTGTTCTCCACCCCCTTCTCCATGGCTCTCTAGGGATGACTCTGTCCTGCTTACCTTCATTCTCAGTCATAGAACAGCATATATAACTGTGGTGGAGCTAGGTTAGGACTCCCACTGACAGCCTCAGGGTAGGCGCTCTCACGGCACCATCTATGTCCTACATGACCACAGGCATCTATGATACACAGACACGGTTTTTAATTGTTTACCATAGGAAGCAGAGTGCCAGAAGTGAGCAGAGGCAGAACAAAGCCTGGCTGTGCCCTGCTGCCATGCTACCTGGCTCCATTCTCGCCCTCCACCCTTCTCTTTAAAAGAGAGGTGCCCTATTGACATCCACCAAGGTCCATTTTCGGTTTCAGTGGGTGACTGCCAGCACATACTGCTTGCAGTTAAGAAGCCTAGTGGGCACCCACTAACGCAGCCAGGGCCCCCATGCTGGCCAACTCTAAAGCTGCCACCGTCACTCTGCTTTGTTGGTGACCTTGAGTTTTTTTGAGATGATCTCACAGAATTCATCTCAATGACAGCAAAGTTCATGTATGAATGTGTCTCTACAGCACAGGCAAATAAAAATATTTTAATTACATTCTTGATAACAAAAACAACTCTGTTGCCATCTGGACACTGCAAACGAGCAGGCTGTAAATTCAGCACTACCACAAACAGTCCACTCTGTCTGTGACCAGTGCCACCTGGGAAACCGCCTGAAGAGGGGACTTCACCTCCCTTTTTTGTCTGAGCAGGACAGTGAAACGTAAGATGACAGAAACCAATTCATTGGCTCTCTGTGAGAAGGCAGCAGGCATCTTGCTAGGAAGCAGGCATCTTGCTAGTTTTTTTTTTCCAAAGTTGACAACATCTTTGGTAAGGACTTTGCACGCACACCAAGCCAGAGCATCTTCAACTGGTGGCGCCTAGCCAAGCTTAACCTTGAAGCAGTATGACCTCAGGATACTTGTCCCAGTGCTCCTGGCTTCCACCCCAGCAATGCTTCTGCTGTCGCTCTTCACGTGGGTGAATCCACTACAAAGGAGGAGGACACGCCAGGCATTAACTGTGGAATAAAAGCAGACACCTGCACCTTCTCAACCCCATCCAGCCCACTGCCATGACTGAAAAGGCTATACATGTTTAGCAGGAAGGTCAGGTTGGGTTCCTACAGCAGTGCCGCTTGAATCACGATGCCCCCGACGCTGTGAGAAACATCGGGAGAAATGTTCTGTGTGTTTACAGTGGGCCTACAGTGGTCAAAGGTGGTGTGCCTGCCTGTAAGGGCTCCCAGGACCTTTTCAAGGTCTAATCTGGATCCCGCCCCATGTTCTCTGTGGACTATGCACAAAACATCTAAATCTCTCAGCTATTTCATTTGCAAAGTGTGGGTAGTACCAGCATGGGCTGGTTTTGTACAATACAAGAGACAACATACAGCACACAGTGAGAACTGAAAACTCTGATATGTGGCAGAAAAACAGGATGTGCACAGTGGCTCATCTTGAGACCCGGGTAATGAGGCTATATTTACTAACACCCTTCCCAACAATTGCTTTAGAACCATGTGAGATGCACATCTGGTCTCAGCTATTCAGAGGAATGAGGAGGAGGAACACTTTATGCTGGAAGTTCGAAACCAGCCTGGAGCAACATGACAAAACTTGTTCCAAAAGAAAGAAACCCAGTGCTTTTCTATTCTACAGACACAGGGCTGGAGAATAGTCAATTAAATTACCTGGCCCATCTGTGAGATCCCCCGAGCAAATGGTAACAGCTCTTGAGAACAGGTGAGGTGTTCTTTTTATTCCACACATAGACACGCAAGGACAGGTCCAAGGCAGCAGTGATGACACGGTCTGGGTCCTTGAAATGAAGTCAAGTGAGCTACAGCTGTGGATTCCCAAGAGTGGAAAGTATGCCTCAGGCAGGAGGTGCCACACTCACCACCCACATAGACGTGATGGGCCTCTGGTGGTCCTGGAAGGCCATCAGCTGCAGGCCATGTATGGTGAAGAGCACCAGCTCTGACCTGGAGGTGAGCAGGATCGTTTGGGAGCCATGGCCCTGCATGAGGTGAGGCGTCATAGTGTCCGGCAGGTGGAAGCTGGCCAGCTGCTGTGCTTGGGAGAACAAAAGCATACAGGTTGCTTCTCTGGTGTGGCTATGTGCCTCACCGGACAATCTGGTGTACTGAAAAAAAATGTAGGGCTCTTGCAGTTCGAGAGCTCGGCCCCTGCCCCTGAGCCAATCAGCCAGACCCCTAATGCTCAGTCCAGGCAGCAAAATGCTGGGGTGGCCCCGCCCACAGAGGAAGAGACCATGGGTGTGGGTGTGGAATTTACTTCTGAAGCCCAGCACCACACAGGGACCAACATGTACTGAGCACCCCCCCCCGCCCCCCTGGTACATGAAACATGCAGCAAAGCATCCAGGCCACTCTGCCTCTCCTTCCCCGGAAGGGAAAAGAGACTGTTCTAGAGGAACCGTGAGCAGCCTGTCGCTGTGGCCAGCACAGGGACCTTACCAAGAATGCTCACTCTGTCCCTGGACTTGGTGGCCTTTAACTCAAAGGTAGTGATAACCAGACGCACACCACCGTCATCTCTGTGTATCACCATCAGTCTGGCTGCCTCATCTGGAGCCCAGCAGGCTCTGGAGCCCCGCCTGATGGGAAGGGTGGTGGAGACAGGAAGTCTGTCTTCTGATAGGTGCAGCAAGGGCTGAGTGTAGAACACCTGTTGAAACACCCGTATATGGTCACAGTGTGGTAAGGAGCCTGAGAGTTCCCAAAACCCTCCAGCCCCAGGCTGACTTCAGCCTCTGGTAGGACTGCCTGGACAGCTGGCTGCCCACTAGGCCTAACTGGGCAATCGAGCTCAACTTCATGTCCCCCTTCTAGGCTGTGGGCTGCAGCATCCTATCTCCTCTGTACCAAACTGCTATTCTCTAATGATCTTCCTCCCTAGCTCCCAGGTCTCCTTCCTGTGTTCTACTAGCTCTTCTTTCTATGCTCTAACTTTTTAGTTTAGGTCCTGGCACTCAGTAAGGGTTTCACCTCTGGCAAGTGACTGGACATTGAAGAGGTAACCTGCCCTCATCTCTGCGTTAATTAATCCTTGGCATCAAATCCCACACTTGCACTCTCTTGTCCCCGTGCTGAGCTAAATGGCCAGCACTTCCTTTCCCTCGCCCTGTGCAGATGCCTCCCGCCTGTGAAGAGGGCAGAGGAAAGGCAGCCCATCCTAGTCTCCACTCTCAGCATTAACCCCTGGTGCTGAGATTTGCACTCCCCTCTGTGTTAAAATCAAACAGCCAGCATTCCCCTGGTGCAGATGGCTCCTGCCTTTGAAGGAGGCAGAAATTCATGTCCTTGAAGTGATAAGGCCCTCATTCTTGAACTATGGGAAAGAAGCAATTAAGTGCTCCCAGACAGCTGGGACTGATTTGCAAAAACCCACTAGCCTCCGATAACAGAATAAATTATTTTCTCCCAGGTCAAAAAGGTCCTTTTCCAGCTGCATGGTTCCTCCTCCCAGTCTGAGCGAATGTTATCATTCTGAAGGATGGCAGTCCTTTACCCTCTACCCAATCATGTAACGCCAAGGCTCGAGAGCCCCTGCTTATGCATTCTCCCATATATACCCTGAACCCTTAGACTCAAGCATGACATTCCTAACCTGCAGAGCAGGGAAGGTTGTGATCCGAGTCTGGACTCATATTAAAGGCTCTTTGTGTTTACATTGGTGTGGCAATTTCTGGCAGTCTCCTTAAGTTCCTGTGAATTGGGCATAACAACATCTCTGTGCCTATGAACCAGGTCACGGTTAACACTTTGTGACTTGCGGGGCATTGTTCCAGACCACAGAGGAGGAAGCAGGGCAGACCTGCACCCCCACACGTCACCAGCCCTCTTCCCCAGCACCTGCACCGGCCTCACTGCTCACTCTAGTCTTTACCCCATCCTCAGCACACAGACAGCACTTTAGGAGCACCCTGGTGTTGACGCCCAAACCCAAACCTAGTCAAAGCTGACTTTGCCCTTCCCAGCAGAGAGCTGACCCTTCTAGCTCACAACATAGTGACAGGGAAGAGCAGAGGATAACAGGGCTGGGTTTCCTGCATGGGAGTCACACTCCTTCCTGACCCTGTGATGGCCTGAGAGCCTCCAGCCTGTAGTCTCAGGGTGCAAGCTCTTTAAGCCACCTCCCACTACATTAGGTTTACCAGGAACTGGGCTCCCAGGCACTGACCTTTGGGCCTAAGTCTGAGCCTTGTGCAGACACAAATACCCACTGTGTGTCAGGGGAGCACGTGAGGCTCACAGAGGAGTGAGGAAATGCGGCTATTCTGGAGACCACTTGCAGCTGAGGTACTGTCATAGTGTAGAGGGTCCCTTCATCACAGGCTACCTGGAACAGAAAGAATGTGACAATGAGGCGTACCATCACATTCTGGTAGAGCTGTGTCCCCCACTGAAGGGTGGGCACAGCCCACAGCAATGTTAAGTGTTCAGAGCAGAGCCGACGTCCCCTGCAGGAGACTGATATGAGCCTCCACTGCCCTTCCTGTCTAGGACACAAGCAGCTTGCCTGTGTGTTTTACAATTACAATGTTTCCTCTGGCACTGACGGCAATTTACAAAGGTTACTAATTCGGGAAGGTCAGCCAGGAGTACAAAAGTTATTATATCTATTGCTACAATGAGTGCTCCTGCCTAGACCCTGTATATACACAGCATACATTCAGGGGGATGCCTTAAATTACAATTATTAGGTCGAGTATGCATATTTAAAATGTTTAACAAAATTGAAATATAACCACCAAACTCTGGAAACCAGTTCAAAGCCCATTCCCACTTCATGTGTGAAAAGTGGACAGACAAGCTGAAGAACACATGGTAGAAGGTAGCCCCGCCCTGAAGGTCAGGGGCCCTGCCCCTCATAAAAAGCTGTAAAGAATGAAGGCGAGAAGAAACAGTGCAGACAGGGGACTGGAGCCCCTGTCAGCACACAGGAAAGCAGAGGCACCGTGGCTACAAAAACACATGAACTCACACAGCAGGCACCCAGCACAACTGCAGAGGCTACAGGGAACAGTTGATGCCACACAAGTCTGAAGGACAGACGAGCCTGCATTCCATGTGGTGTACAAAGAGGCGGCAGAGCAGCAGTGCCTGCTTTCAAGAGGGACTCAGACTCTACCCACCATAGGGGTTCCTGAGAACGTGTGAGTGTGTGTGTGTGTGTGTATGTGTGTCACTCACCAGCAAGAAGGGGCCCTCCGGGTGGTCACAGGCCTCCATTGAAGAACAGGAGGCCGGCAAGCTGAAGGAGGCCCACTGAGACCCGGTCTCTGCCTTCCACCCCATGATTAAGCCCTGTGTGTCCACAGTGACAACCAGCTGCAGCTGAGGATAGGCCACCACATTCACCAGAGGAGCAGGCTGCACAGCACTCGACCAGATCTCGGAGCCCTGGCAACAACAAAATTAACATTAACAGATTGACACAGGGATCCATTTATTTCATAGATACATAGGACTTTTCTCAATCGGCGTAGGTTTGCCTGGGCCCACTCTACCAGTCTGTAGCACACAGATGGTGATCCAACTGTGTGGTTCTGGGATCACCCAGGAAACAAACCTGTGTCCCATGTGAGAGGGAGGTTCTAGATTGGGTTAACTGAAGTGATACAATTTGATAAGCTGGAGTCCCGGACTGAATAAGAGAGAAAAGCCTAGAACTCTGGCTCTCGGGGACCTGACGCCCTTATCTGACCGCCATGATCTCACAGGCACATACATACACAAACAGTAAACCTTCAAAAAAAAATGCTTAATGAATCCCATCTTTAAGCAGGGTGTGGATGGATGCAAACTACCATTATGAAAGTAAGTAAAATAAGCCAGGCATGGTGTCTCAGGACTGCTGCCCCAGTGATTGGAGGAAAGGCTGGGAAGACTGCCCTAAGCTCCAGGCCAGCTGGAACTGCAGGGCAAAATCCAACCTGGTATCAAAAAGCCAGAGAGAAGAACAGGAGAGAGGCCAAACTGTTAACACTGTTGTTATTTGAAGGATTAGGACAAAGGGATGGAGAGTGTGTGTTCACTGGAATTGGCTAGTTTCTCTTTGTGCTTCTGTTGTTATTTATTTATGGCGAAGTGACTTTCTAGGGATTGAACCCCAAACCTTACCCATGCCAGGCAAGTGCTGCCCACTCACTAAACTCCCAGCCTGCCCATTTTTGTTTCAGAAGCTTTCAAGGCTCAAAAACACACAAAGAGGCCAGCTGTGGGCCGCACATCTCTGGGATGTCAACACTGGGGAAGCAGAAAAATCCCCAGTTTCAGGCCAGCCTGAGCCACACAAGACCCGACAAACCACAGGGAGGAACCGTAAAGCATGTGCTACATGACAGAAGCCGACCAACAAAGGGGTACATACTGTGACTACTTGGGCTGCTGTAACAAAATGCCCAACACTAAACAATTTGAACAAAAGTATAGAAATGGGGTTTCTCACATCTTTGGAGCTAGAAGAGTCCACCATGAAGGTTCAGGGAAGTCTCGTTATCTGGTAAAGGTTCTCTTTCCACGTCCTTAAATACCATATGGTGGAAAAGGGAAGGGTGCCAACCCCTCCATTAGAACCTTTCAGTAGAGGACCACAGATCCCACGTTCTGTCACCTCCAAAGAGCTCAGGCAAATACCGTGCTACTGGGAAGGACAGTCGCAGTGTGACACAGCATCAGCTTCAACAACTGACTGCTTAAAGGAGAAATGATAGTGAGACACACACACACACACACAAACACACACACACATACACACACTGCAGGACCCTGACTAGGTAGCCTGCTGTGAGGAGTGGCAAGGCAGCTGTCATCCCAGGCACAGGCCACAAGACCCCCCCCCCATCAGCAAAGTCGGGTCCCAAGAGACAAGCCAAGCACGTGTCACACAAAATAGGCTACACTCAGGTTTCAAAAGTCCCCTGTACTGAGCTGGTTAGCAGTTATGTCCTACTGGTGACAGCTGAAGGCACAGCTCAGATTGCTCATCTGCATAAATGGGGCACCTGCCCTGCATCAAACCAAACGTTCCCTCCCCAGCGGGCAGCTCACCTCCTGCAGATCCCAGGCACGCACGGTACAGTCTGAAGACACGGTGCAAACCACGGACCTTGCCCCTTCATCAAAGCGGTACTCATGGGGTGAGACGTAGGCCAGCTGTTCTATCATTCCTGGAAGGGAGACAGACATAGATGGACTCAGATCTAACACACAAGTGTTCCTCTTCTCCAGTTTCAGGAACACATTGAGTGCTTGCTTGGTGGGGACATAAAGAGACAGGGGGAACTTGTAACCACTCAGCTACTGGGTGAGCTCTCCAGAGACCGGAACCTACTCCTAACTACCAAGGCCTGGCTTGTCTTAATTTCTCAGCCTGCTGAAAAGGAGATAACTTATCCTTTCCTCCCACGGTGTGACACAAATGACATAGCATCTAGGAGACCTGCCTTCATCAACTGGCATTTGCTGAGATGCCAAGTACCTTGAAACTTGATCAGGAAGGGCGGGCGGCGGGGAGGAGGCAGTGGGAGTGGACATAGCTCCTATACTCTCCAGCCCATACCTGTGTGCCCAGAAATAGCTTTGCAGATGAAATCCTGTGGCCGCCCAGATTCCATACGGAACTCTAGCTCAGACCGGCAGAAATAGTACTGTTCCCATGTCTGTGTGCCCACGACCACTGGGAAGGCCTTGCAGGAGGCCCATCGCCTCAGACACAGCTGCCTGAAACACAGACGCACACGCTTAGGCGGGATACAAGAGTCAGGGATTCTAAAACCAGATCTAGCTTTGAATTCCGGCCTCCCCTCTTTCTGCCTTTGAAACTCTGGATAATCCACTGTGCCTAACAGGGCCTCAACTTCCTCCTCTGTTAAACAGGTGCAGTGCTGATAGTGAGTGAGTGGTGGCATGTGAACCACGTGTGCCTTTTCTATGACAAGCTGCCCTTCATGGCAGCCCTCTGGAGGAGGTGCTCACCACCGTCTCTCTTGGGGACACTAAAGGACTGGGATTCAAGTCAATCTGCCCACTTGCCCTTTCAGCTGTTGGTCCTTCCCGTGTCTCCTTGCTATTGCCAGGGGTCAGATCATCTCTAGATTCACCTGTTTATCAACATATGACACTTCTTTACACCCCTGATCCCAAAGTCTACCCTGTGACGTCATTTAGCTTTTTTCATTACTGTCTGCACGAGTATATCTTCTTCCAAAAATCTTGCGTTCAGCATATTATGTCTTATAATCCAAAGTCTGTCTCAGAGAGGAGTGCCTGCCAAGCATACATACTGCATTTGATCTCCACATCTTATAAAGGAAAAAAAAAAAAAAAAAGAAAACTAAGTGTATTTCATGTATACAGCATTAAACTGGACCACTTTTCTTCGCCAGTTCTGCAGCTCCTTCACCTTTTTGTTAGGTTGTATAATCATACTTTTCATTATTTTAATGATCTCTTGGAGTAAGCCCCTCCATATTTCATTACTGTCATCTTCTGTGTTAAGTTCACTCTAATGTACTGTTTCAATTTCTTGGTCATTTCTTCAAATTATTAGTTACTTTTTAGTAGCTGGCTTAAAGATTATAACTTGGACTTTACATATGGAGGGATACTTTTGATTAGTACACAATCAATTTTCAGTAGTAAGTAAAACATTTGCTCATACATATCTGTTTCTGCCCTACCTCCTTTAGTATGTATCATAAATCACATTAAGAGACTCTCTATGCTGGTGGAAAGGTGCACACTTAGAGCCTGATAGACTGAGACAATTATAGGTGCTGAGCCTGACCCAGCCTGGGCTGTGAGGAAAGATCCTGTCTTACAAAAGAAAAAGCCATGTGTAAGAATCGCAAGGTAAACATGTGTGGTATGTTTACTTAGACTCCAGCTGGAGAGAAGAGAGCAGGAGACAGGGGTGGTCATACTTCCTGCTTTTATACAACAGGAGAAAAGGTTACAAAAAGCATTCAGACCACCTGGACACTGGTTTTACATATGGTGTTTCTTCATGTGAATTCAAGCTACTGTCTGGAGTTCAGGAGAGCAGCAGCTAATGGTGCCATGGGAACTGAGTGCGAGAGCAGTGGAAGTCTGATTGGAGAGGTAAATAGCTTTCAGAACTGGAGCTAACAGAATACACTGCTGCTACCCGTCACTGGTCATTTCAGGAAGAGGAGAATGTGGTCAGATGGGAAAGAACCTGACCACCAACACCACCACAAACTGTCCTATATCCTATCTTACTTTGCACATGTACTGTACTGGCTGGTCTTGTGTGTCAACTGAGACACAAGCTAGGGTTGACACAAGCTAGGGTCATCATAGAGGAAGGAGCCCCAGTTGAGGAACTGCCTCCATGAGCTCCAGCTATAAGACATTTTTTTCAATTAGTGATCAAGGGTGGGAGGGCCCAGCCATAGTGAATAGTGCTATCCCTAGGCTGGTGGTCCTGGGTTCTATAAGGCAGGCAGGCCAAGCAAGCCTGGGGAAGCAAGCCAATAAGCAGCATCTCCCCACCCCCACCCCCACCCCATGGCCTCTGCCTCACTTCCTGCCTCCAGAATTCTGCCCTGCTTGAGTTCCTAATGCTGAGCTTGCTTTCTGGTTATGGTGTTTCATCAGCAATAGAAACCCTAACTCAGATACCCATGATACACCCATGAGTCGGACTCTGTGTGTAGGCTCTCTAGTGTGTGGCACACAAGACTCCAGTGCTCACATGTCTAGGCAAATGTGGTCTTTAAATCTCTGGTCTCCTGGGAAAGCATGCTGACCAGCTCCGGACAAAAAGGGCTGCCGAATGATTCTGTTTGGCCTGCATAGGACTGGCAGCTCTCAGCATTGAAACATCATGTTGTTACATTACAAGAACAGAGAACAAACAAGAGAAAAATGCAGTTACAAGGATGGAGATACTGTAAGGAAGTTAGGTGATGAGAAAGGAATTTTCTGCTAATTTCTCAAGAACAGTATTTCTCTCGGGGAAAGCTCTATCTACCCTGGCTTGTAAATGTGCACACTCAGGGGCTACAGAGGCAGCTGGGCCGGGCAGTTCATCCATTCAGATGATTTCATTGAGCCACATACTAGGCAAGACCTACCTTCACCTACATTACCTACCGTCCCCTAAGAGTCAGTGTTCTTCAAAGAGATGAAAGAATAGATTCCAATAAAAGTTTGCTTCAAACCTGACTGAGACTGTTTATCAAATCAATATTAGTTATAAAAGCTAATGAGAACCAACAGTTATATGATGCTGAAAACTGAATATGCCAAAGTAGCCCTGAAATAACCGAGAATTCTGGGACCAAATAAAAGCAAAGATCCCCCCCCCCCCAGCTTCTGAAGACACTTCATGTTTGAACAGTTGCTTTCCATTACGGTAACTAAAATCCTCAAGGCTGCCTGCCCTACATTCAGCCAGAGAGGACTCATCTGTTGCCCCTCCTCCGGCTGCTGGTAGTGTTATCCTAGTATAAAATAAAAGGATAACAGGCTCCAAAGAAGGAATAAAGTAGAGGGGCTTAGAACATTCAATGTTTTAACTATTTCTATTTTCAACTGTGATTTTTTTTTCATTTTATATAATCTTACATTTTTATGCTGCTGTGTAGTTAAAAGAAATCTGAGTTGGGCACAGTGTGGCATTTGCTTGCAATTCCAACATTGAGGGAGCGGGGGAGGGGGGAGGGGCGGGGTTAGGCAGGAAGATCGTAAGTTCAAGACTAGCCTGTGCTACAAACTAAGTATAAGACCATCCTAGCTATAAAATGGATGTTTTGGTTTGATTTTTTAAAAGTAATTTGATTATACTGACAGAACCCACAGGAAATGAATCCAGCAGGTTGAGTTTGGCAATCCTGTTGATAAAAAGTCTTACATTATTAACCACAAAGGAGTTTCCTCATGGTAAGAACCTGGGATATAATCCTTTCTCGGACTTCAATAGAAGCAAAAGTGCTGAGAGCACCTGGAGCCCCTTCTGGTGAGCGCCTCTCCTTTGCAGAACACCCTTGGCTCTTCTTCACTCACCTCCACAGTTCCTTGGTCTTTGAAACCTCATTCCAGACCTAGAACAAGGAGTGGGGAAGACAGGATCTGGTCAGTCAATAACCATTTAGCACCCTGGCCTGCCAAATCCCATGGAGGCAAGAAAGAACAAAACCAGGCCAACATTCAACACAGCTCAACCTGGAGCATTCAAAACAACAGACCACCAAATGGGCCAGTCAGAAGAACAGACCCGAGCCTAGCATAACTCATCAGAGTGGCTTCAAACAGCAACTGATGTGAGAAGACACAGAGACCCACAGCCAAATATTAGGCGGAGCTCGGGGAATCCTTCAGAAGAGGGGAAGGAGGACTGGACAGGCAAGAACTGGCCAACAGAGTCAACTAAGCTGGGCTCCTAGGGGCTCACAGAGACAGACTGACAATCAGGGAGCCTGTGTGTGTTTGACCAAGGCCCTGTGCATAAGTTATGGCTGTGTACCTGGTGGTCCTGTGGGACTCCTAAGAGTGGGAATGGAGGCTGTCTCTGACCTTTGGCCTGCTTTTGGGATCCCTTTCCTCCTTCTGGGCCTCCATGCCAAGCTTGTCTTATCATCCCCCGGAGGCATGCTCTTGTCTGAAGTTGGAAACGGAGGAGGATATAGGGGAGAAAGAAGATGGGTAGAGAGGAGAAGAAACTGCAGTCGGAATGTAATAAAAGGAGAGAACAGACAACAGACCAAGCAAACCACCAGCAAATGATGAAAGAGGGGTTCAGTGGGGTTGATGAATCGGGGCCCAGGAGTTCAGAGACACAAAGACTGGATGGCTGTTCTAAATCTATGTAGGGAAACACACTGGATATGCAAATGATTCATAAATATGAAAAGGATAATTGAGTAATTTGCCTCAGTGAGAGGAGGAGGTTCTGGTTGGGAAAGAAATGGGAAAAGGACCCCACTGGGTGGCTTCTACTGCTCCCAAGCCTCCATGTAAAAATACTGATAGGCTACTTGAGCCTTCTGAATACTGTGAGAGGTAGAGACCACTTACCTGTTCACTGTGTGATTGTGTTCAGCCCACCAGGCAAGATTAACACCACCACCACCACCACCACCACCACCACCACTACTACTACTACAATTTCTGAGCCAAATTTGAAGCAACCTTTATCAAATACTGGCCAAGATATGCATACTGGCCAGGGTGATGGACACTGGCCAGCTCCATACCTGGTGTTCCCAGAGTATGGCACTGGATTAGACAAGGCCTTATGAAGGCAAAACCCCCTAGGCTACATACTTGCAACCTTTATCCAATCAGGGCAAGCATACATGCCTGACTTACTTCCCTCCTACGTGTGATAAAGCACATCCCGTGTAGCTGAGGCAACCAACCCTGCTTACAGAAGTGAAAACACGTGGCTTGTTATCTTACATAAACAACAGCCCCCAGCATTCCAGAAAATTATCTGTCCTTGGACGAGTGGGGCTTGCAAGATAGAGGCATTTTGGGGGGGGGGGTTGTTTGTTTGTTTTTGTTTTGGGGGGTCTTTTTTTGGTCTATATATATCCTACCCATTGTAATTAAAACTTAAAATATAACTTTAGCCATCACAATCCATAAACCAAGATGTTAAATAGTGTCTGTTGTAGGCAGACTGTTCAGTCATGGCCTCCATTGTCTCTCCAGGGTACAACAGGGACATGGTGTAGAATGACAAATTGTTACGATGTGAGGTAAGTTCTCCCACTCACAAAGTTTTGGCAAATGAGGCAGAGGAAAAATATGCAAGCTCCAAGTATTACAGCAAAGCAAAAAGATGTGGCTAGGGATACAGGTCAAACTACTGCAGCATTAAAGACCCACAAAGGCAGACAGGAAGGTCCCTCAGCTGCTAAGAGTACATGGCTAGCTCCAGACCCTAGGTGCATCCTCCAGAACTACAAAAGAAAAAAACAAAACTAGATGATGCCTTATCTGCACACATGCCCTTAGCCTAGAACCTTCAGCCTCACAGCCAGATGTCAACTCTGGGTCCTTTGATGAAGTCTGCAGTGAAAGGATTGACCTAGCCAGAGTCAGGCTAACTCCATGACAGGCTGCAAACTGGCAGTTTGGGAGACTAGGTCTAAGTTTCTCTTTCCCAGAAATGAGAACCTGGATCCAAGAACTTATGGTCAGCAGTGGACAGCCAATCAGAGACACCTTGTCATCTGGCCTGAAGTAAGTATAGGTAGTTAGAATGAGTAAGTGACCCCCTGGGAGGTCTCCAGGGCCTAATGGATTGTAGAATCAGTCAGGTCCCTAGAGACACATACACCATACACCTTCTTGGAATTCCCCTGAAAATAAAAGCTGAACTTGGGTGACCACAAGGAGTCTCCATCCCCAAATGGGGAGACCCCTGCATGCAGGAAATGCAGCTCAATGAACACTCTTTGCTTTTGCAAACTATCTGAGTCGGGGTATCATTCTTTGGCGATTCTTGGACCCTAACAGAAGAGCGAGTGGCATACTTGCAGTGTGATGGTTCTGGCAAAGTTGTCAAGATTGGAATGAATAGTATTGGTCTCTTTCTGTGAGAAAAAAATTTAAAACGGAACAGGTTTGAAACTGCAAATCTAAGTGCTCTGTTCAAGCAACAAAGAGTCTAACCTTTTGAACACTTCCGAATACTTAATGAAGAGACAAGACACTTAACTTCAAGGATTGCACTGGGTTCTTCGGATAGACATTAAAGAGGGAGGATTTTAGCGTCTTTTTGGTCACAGTTCAGTAGTGAAACTGGCAGGGAAAAACAAATACCTTACACTAACTGTGATTTAGTCGCCCTTGCACTGAGTCTTTGAGAGGAAGCACACAGTGGGGCATTTAGAGCACCGGGCAGATGACCACCAAGGCAGGGGCCGGGTCAAGAAGGCAGCGGGAAGGGTAGGGCGGTGCCACCGGAGGCCACCAGGCAAGTCAGTCCCTGGAGGAGATGCCCCTTGGTCCCCGGGCCTGCGGAGCGCGGTGGTGGGGCGACCCTGCCCGGGACCTCACCTTGTTCACCTGCGCAGCGCGCAGCAGGTCCCGGGCCTCCAGGAAGGAGAAGATGTGCTGCAGTTCGTGCGGGCCAAGCTGCGGCGCCATCCCGCTTGCCACGCCCTAGCCCCGCCGCGTCTGCTTCCTCCACAGTTAGATGAGCCCGCCCACATGAGAAAATTGTGCTGGTTACTTCCGCTCCTGCGCTCGCCTCCCCAGGCTGGTCATTCACTGCTGGCTTTTGACATGATCCTGCTCTGGCCTAGCGATCACTGAAGTTGGAATATTGACCTTTTTTTTTTCTCTGCCTCTCCTCTTACAATCAGTCTTGGTCCTTGCCGGGTTCTGGCTTCAGCCTCCTCCCTGCTTATGATTCTGCATTGTATTTATTATCAACCATGCCAACATGTACACATTTGGTGTTTTCCAGAAATGGGATGTGCGGTAGGACAAAGAGTAGGGGCATGCATCTTGTATTGTAATCGATTGCTTCCTCTAATATTTACTGCAATTTATAGCTTCTGTTAAAACCACGCACACATAAATTTAACCTTAGAAGAGCGGAAGTATTGGGTACTGTGTGTCTGTAATGAATTCTTCTGTGCTCCTGTAGGAGTTAGGGCAGCTACAAGTCCACACCTCCCATCCTTGGCCATCGACCATCATTACTGCCACTGGTGTGCAGGTGAAGACATTTTCTCCAGTCAGGTCCACACCTGTGTGGTTCTGAAATGATTACGGGAACATCATCTTGTTTTGACTCCATTTCATGTTTGCTTGGATAGCTCAGTCCAAAATGGCCACACATTTGAGATTTGCATGGGTCAGATATATTAGCCAAAAATAAGTAAACTACAATAGATTTAAAAGACATAAGTAAAAAAAAACCAACAAAACAAAACAAAACAAACAAACAAAAACACACTGTGTCTGAAATAACCAGTATGTTTTGCCAGTAATGAACGTGTCAAGGTTCCTTGACCCTCATCTGATTTTGACTTTGATGTAAATTATGGTCTTTGTGAGTTTTGCCTTTAAAAAGTCTGTACCCCTGAGCTTGGATGCCAAGAAACATTTCAGAGGCACAAGACTGTTCTTGGTCATGCCATCAATAAAAAGGGTTTAAAACCTTTAATTGGGTTAATCAGCATGGTTGCCAATAATTGTCTCATGTGGGTCATTTCAGTGCATTACAACCAAGATGCTTGAACCTGGAAAGATCTCTGAATCCTCCAGGGATAGAAACAATGGCTTTGAGTTTATGCTAAGTAAAGCATAACATGAGGTGATCTAAGGCTGGGCAGGAGGGGTGTCCAAGAAGAGTATGGAGCAGAAAGCTAAACTTATAACCATAAGTGCCATAGGTCAGGCACTAAGTCATCTTCCTAACACACTCGACTCCCATTTTGACTGTGGAACTCCTAAAATTGGGATGACAGACATGGCCTCATCTCCCTCCCCTGCACATGAACCAGCTGTAGAAGGATCTGGTGCCTCCAGATGTGTATACATGAATCCCTGTGCACTGAAGCTTCAGTGGGAGGCTACCATTCTTTAAAGCCATTGACCTGAATCCAAATAAAAAGGAATCGCTTACCTAGAGTAAAGAGAAGGACGAGATCTGTACATGTCAAATTATGACAGTCTTAGGGCCCAAGTCTTAAGACCACAGAAGCACCCTACACTCACTCTGTAGTGAGTAAATGCCAGTTCATTTAACTGAGGGAAATACACAGCTAGCTGCCTGAGCCTATCATTAGCAGGATTACTAATGCTTTCATTAATAAAGTGAAAAGGGTCCATTTTATGGTGATGTTAAATATCCTTTACTTATTCATGTGTTTGTATCTTTGGTTCCCATTAGGCAGCACTGTTTTAGGAAGCTGGGAAACCCTTGAATGTGGAGCCTAGCTGGTAATACTGGGCTTCTGGGAAGTTGAAGCAGTGTTAACCAACTGCCTCACCTCTGCTGCCAGTGACACCAGCTGAGCCTATCACCATATTGTCCCTGCCCTCAGAAAGCCTAAGCTGAAGTAAACTCTTCCTTCTCTGTGCCATGTCAAGTCAGGGTGATGTGACCAGCCATGAGAAAATAACTTGAGACAGAAGAAAGTCACGTGGGTTATAACTTTCCATGTTTGGCCTACTTTTGGTGTGACCTCACAAGGAGCCATCATGAGTAGCTACAGGTACCTGCTCATATGAGACATTGGCTCCGGCTGGCTTTGTGCTTATACTTCAGAGAAGCTGTTTGTTGCTTGGAGAAAACTTGGTCTTGGTTGTTGGTTTTGGTAAACGTGAGCATTCCTGATTGATCAGTTGGACATTGACATAGTACATTTGTCAGCTCATTGATTTTTGATGTTGTCTTTTTGCTTTATTTTGTTATCTTTGAGACTCTAGTTCCTGGGATGGCTCAAAACTATGTAAGCCAGGTTGGCCTGGAGCTCACTATGTAGAGCAGGCTGGCCTGGAGTTCACAGTTATCCATTTACCCTGCTTGTAGGATTAAAGACACAAACCACTTTAGCGGTTCTGTTTTAGTTTTTACATTTTTTATTTATCTACTTATTGGTTTTGCTTTTGAGTGTGATTTACACACACATATTCATTTTCCTTTATTAATTATTACATTCTTTTCCATTGTAATGCTTAGCTAATTTTCCATTGCTCTGACAAAACACCATGACCTCAGTAACTTTTAGAAGAGTTTGTCTGGAAATTACAGTTTCAGGCAGTTAGAGTCCATGACCATCATGGCAGGGGGCATGACAAGCAGGCAGGCAGGCAGGCATGGCACTAGAGCAGTAGCTGAGTGTTTACATCTTGAGACAAAAACCACAGAGTAGAAAGAAAGACTTAAGTTTTGAAACCTGCCCTGAGGGAAACTTGCCCTAATCTTTCTCAAACAGTTCTATGAGCTGGAGATTTTATATATAGGCGCCTATGGGGTCATCCTCATCCAAACTGCCAAATAGACAATTTATGCTTGCCGTTTTTAACTTTGGTTTTTCTTATTGTAAATCTTATGTTAGTATATATTAACTGTACAAGATAAGGAATTTTATTGTAACATGTCTATACATGCATGTAATGAACTTTGATAATCTTTATTATTTCTAGCTCTGATCTTTATTATGCTTAGTTGACTATGTTCTGGGATTTGGTTTATTCTTATTTTTCTATAAACTTGAAGGTCATCATCCAGTTGTGCAAAATAAGTCTGTTTTTTTTTTTTATGATATAGAAATGTATGACCACGTACTTGTCTCCTAGACCTGCTTTGCTTGTTTGATCTAGCACTGTATAGTGATATCACACTTCACAAGTTAACGTGGTGGCAATTGAGGAGGAGCTTGAGGCCAGCCTCACGATGAGGAAGCCCTCAAAAATATTGACAAAGTCTCAATGATCTTTGACTGTGGCACATCTGCAGAGATGAAGCATGTCTGCCACATAAAAACAGACACTGAAGTAGCCTTGAAGATCTTGATCAAGGGCATCAACAAGGCCTCTAACATCACCACTCAGGTGAATCTCATGGAATCTAGATAACATCCAAATATCATTACACTATTCCACTTAATTGACACACCAGCAATGCATATTTTATCATGAAATTTGCAGCATGGGAGATTGGAGAGTGTCACAGAGGCATTGTCTGTATCAGGGTACATCTCCTTCTCCACCAGATGGTGGTGACAGCACTCAATGCCTACCCAGAAATAAAGATGGAGAATATCCTAGTAGATGTGACAGACCATGACAAACAGTGACTTTGCATTGGGCAAAAGCTGCAGGAGGCCCCTGGCCACCTTCACTTTTAGCCTATGAAATACTAACTGGAGGGGAGAGGCTACCAGGGACTTCCCATCAGCATGTCTTTACTTGGTGTAGCAATTTATAACCCAGTCACTGGTTGCATACCACACAAAGCATCAACTCCTTCAGGCCTGTACTGGCTGATCACAGCCATTCACTATCAGGTTCCACCAAGACCATCTAAAATCATGCAATATCTCCTTATGTACTTGCTCTGTGTGGGCCCCAAGGATAACTACGGGCCAGATCAAGGGGCACTCATGACTATCTGATTGTCCAGAAGATTCACTAGTAGCCTCCATAGAGACAGCCCCCAGAATCCCAATCACTAGCATTGTGGAAATCTTGTGTGCCATGGCTATAACGTCTGGGAAATCATGACACCTGCAAGAAACAGCAAGGTGAGTTAGGTAAAGCAACACACGGTATGTCTCAACTATTCAGACTCCTGCCAGCAGGCTGTGAGGCTCAAAGCCCTGTTTTGAAGTGACCCCTGCAGGCCTTCAGCATCCCTGTCCCTGGGGAAGAGGAGAAGTGAGCCTGCTTTGCTTACTCTCCTATCATCTGGGAGGAGCCAATTGAAGGAGGAGGATAAGAAAGGGAGGTGGAAGAGCTGCAGGAGCTTCCTGGCAAACAATGCTGCCTGGAGAAGACAACTGTGCCATCCAGGTCTGCAGAGTGATGCTGTGGGTACCAATATCATAATCAACCGTCTGGGGGAGAGTAACACTGGCATGGCATCCTGTTAGACCCTACTTGGTGTCCCAGGAAAACCACAGGAATGATGAAAGTGAAACGGGGCAGTCTTCCTTCCCTAGAATCATTCTGGGCCAAACATCACCAGGTACCAGCCTCGGGTTGTGCCCACAGCCCTTGAGTCCAGCTGACACAGAGGCTGGAAGGGTTAGGGAGATAGATACATGTCCTTAGAACATTATGCTGTTGCCCCCCAGACTCAGAGAGAAGAGCTATATCCCCCAGGTAAGAGACAGTGGCAGGAGAGGACAATGGAGTCTGCAGGAAACCCAATAACTGAGGCGATTATGTTACTTCTTCCTATTTATTTTATATTTGCCTTTTAATAACTTTTGCAATTTGCACATATCACAGGACATGAAACTCGTGATGTCATTCACCTTAGAAGGAGATTTCTCCCTGATCCAGGAAAGCTGAGCCGGAAGTGGACAGAACAGTGTGTAAATTGAGGTGGAAGGGGAGGGAGGAGGGTTTGGTAAAAGGGAAAACAAGTTCAGAAGGGAGGACTCTGGTGATGAGCTGTGGTATAGCAGGTTAGTTCCATGCTAACTCCTGTCTATGTCAAAGTCTCTAATAGAGTCCTTTCCACGTATCTTTTGTAGTGGGTGAAGAACATGTCCAGTTCTATAGTTCTTGAATGATGGGCCTGTTTTAGATCTGGTGTGCACTGAGAGCCACAGGAAAGGTCAAGGCCAGAACTGCAGGAGTGTGCCTCCCTGCACATCATTAGACACCAGCAGGGCACGCCACCACCCCACGCCCAGTGCCCCCATCCCATAACTCATTCAGCTGCTGGGCCTGAGCTATTACTTCCTGCCTCCTCCAGCTTCACTGTGGTCCCAATATTATATGTTGGAGCCAGAAAAAGATAGTTCACTATTATCCCACCCCTAGATCCTGAGCACCTGTGGGACTGAGCACCCACAAAGCCCCTGTCAGTCACCTCTGGAAACAGAGATGAGGGCCTTACAAGCTTCAGATATTCACCAGCTTGATCCCTGCAGACTTAGCAATCTTCTCACTGACCAGCATGGGAGAGAAATACAGAAATCATGTAAGTCCAAACAGAGGAGGGGGTGAGAAGGAGAAATATAGAAAAAGGGATGGGAAGTAGGAAGGGCTATGGGGAAGAGAGAATGGAGAGGAAGGATAGAGAATGGGGTTTGGGGATTGCGGGGAGAAGGAAAATCTGTCCTGAGGAAATTCTAGATACCGAGGTGAGGGAGAGGAATGGATGCATTGGGTGGTAGAGAGGCCGTGGATAAGCAGGATCAAGTCCCCTGAAGAGTGGAGCTGGAGGGGCAGGGCATGGGCAGCCATGAGGAGTGCTAGGGATAAAGCTGCACAAATGGGAGGTAGCTTTGGAAAGCTGCTCCTGTCCTGGGTAGGAGAGGTGTGGGGAGAGAGGAGAAGGGAAGCCCCAGCTCAGGAGGAGACAATCCCTGCTTCTGTCTGGCCTAGCCTTGGGCAGCTCTGCTCTAAGTTTTTTTTTTTTTTTTTTTTGTCTTCTTAGCTTCCTCGGTCGAAGCTCTGGTGACTGGTGGTACTGCCATCTCCTCCCCTGACGTGTTTCCAGGAGGTCTGATTTTTTACTACCAACGCAGGGGATTGATTGGATCACTGAGATGGCGCTGTTCCACTTTGGAAAGATAAGTTGGCCCTGCCAGGCCTTAGACACAGAAGCCCTCACAAGGCAAGTGGTCATTTTTCTACTTTGTGCCCAATGCCAGCTTTGGGATCAGACCCACAAGGAAATGGATTGTCATGGGACTAGAACTCTCACCCAGTGGAGCTGTGTCAAGCCATGCTGAGTAAGCTGCCTGCTGTATCGACTGGGCACCCTCAGGTAGGCAGAGTGGCTCCTTGAGTTGGCAGGACAGCACTGGTGGTAAATGGAGTCCTACCCTACTGGACTCTTATTGCTGAAGATGTCTCTGAATCCACTAAGTATCAGGCAGCGGTAGAAGATGAGGTTCCTGAAGCCTGGTTTTGACTTAATGCTGACCTAAGTCTAAAGAAGGGCAACAGGAGGCAGAAGAGGCCAGGCTCTCACAACCCCCAGGGGACAGTGTTATGCTCTGACTTGCTGATAAGCTAAGGATGATTGAGTGACTGGGATCTATTGAGCTCCGCAGCAGGTCCACACACTGACCCTCTGTCCCTAGACTGTTATGGAGGACCAGGCAATGTTAAAATGAATGGCTGTATGCTCGTCCATCAGTATGGAATGGAAGCCATGCTCTCGTGGGTCAGCCACTCACTGCATTGCATCATGCTCTAACGCCACAACTGTCAGGCTCGTCCCGTGGGGGAAATAGAGGTAGAAACGCTGAGCAGCAAGTTCAAGGGACCAGAGTGGGTTTGACTAAGCGGGTGACTGCAGAGGCAGGCCTGTGGCCCTGTTCAGTTTAATGAAGCCAAGGCATGAGGAGAGAAAAGAGGGTGGCTATTGCCCTGCATGGAGCAGGCCAGATGGACACGAGCTTAAGCATAGGATGGTGGTCTTTGGGGGAGGGTTTTAGGCTCTAGCATGCACAGAGATGTTTTCAGTGGCCTTGTATGACAACTATGTCTACACACCTGGAAGACTGGGATAGTGGCTTTGAACTCCTACCTGAGAGGAGAGAGGAAAACAACAGGCTCAAACCCCAGCACACTCTCTTATGGCTTATCCACATGTTCCTTACCCTGACAGTGGGAATGGAGACTGTCATTTGAGCTCCGACATATTAGGCTTTCTCCATATATCCTCATGTAACCCACAGATGTCTACCTCAGTTGGGAACATGCTCTGGAACTCCTAAGGGGTAGGGGATGAATAGTTAGCTTCTGGAGGAAGGACAGGCTTTCCAAGGTGGCACCCCATGGAGCCTATGAGTCAGGCCTTTTGGCCCTTGCTGTGATTCTCTGTGTGGCCTCTGACTAGGTTTTGGTGTCCAGAATTCAGCTCCAGAGATCCCCACAGTCCAACACCTTTTGTCATCAGTTCTGTTGGCTCAGTTGGTCCAAGTGATGTATGAAAGAGCTCATTTTCCCTCTTCCCAAATGGACATATGCAAGTGAATTGAGGGATGGCTGGTAGAGGGTCCAGGTCTACCTGGCAAGTTGGTGGGAGCTGTTTCTTACCATTTGTTCCCAGAGCCTGGTGTCTAGGACAGCAGCAGAGCTAGCCAGGCAATATTAATCACTTCAAATAATGACCCCCTGAGAAGCCCCTGCTGATAATGCCCAGATGTCACAAAGGAAGGAGACAGACAGGTTTTATGCCTGCCTCTATTTAGTCCCTGGAAACCAGCCAAAATGAACTTGTCCTCTGCAGAGAAAGCTGACCTTAATAAGTCCTGGGTAATACTAAACATTGTGTCCATTCAACCACTCCTTAAAGTGTTTTTTCCCTGCCTACAATTCACATCTCCAAGCTGCTGGCCTATTATCTGAAACTAGAAATACAATGTAGTCAAGATGTGGCAAGAAGAAAAATTGAATACAAAAGAATATGAAAGGCCTCACCCCCACCCCCTGCTAGCCTTCACACCTGGTCTCTTTTATCTGGCCAGGTGCTGCAGGGATAAGGGGCGTGGCCCCAGAACCTCCTTTTGCCCATCCTGACCTGTTCTTTCCAAGCAAGAAACACTGACTAATGTCAAGGAGTGATGCCCTGCCCAAAGGCACAGCCCTGCTGAAAAGTGGAGGTGCACACTGGTCACAGACCTGCTGAAAAGTGGCAGTGCACACTGCTTTCTATGGAGGGCTCCATGCTTGTAGAGGACAGAGGAGTCCAGGTGCTACTAAGTGTCCTCTTTTTCTCCAGGTCCCTTTACATTGTTGCAGGACACTGCTCTTGTTTGCTCTGTCTGGAAAGCCCCAAGATTCCTCCTGGTCTCTGGATGTTTGTGAACTAAAGGAAAAGTCACATAAATTGAAATCCTATGCTGTGGCTCTGGTTTCCTTCAAAATGAGGCTTACAGTGTATCTGTCTATATAAATCTTTCACCCACTGGCCGAGGGTGAAAGGCCACTTGCCTTAGAATAAAGCGATTCAAGTGAAGATGTGAAGTGTCCAGGTCTTCTTTGGGTCTCCTCCAATCATTTTTTGAGGTATGGTGTCCCCTCTCTCTGCTCACAGTAAGTGACACTTGTTCTCATAATCATCCATCCTCCAGCGTCCAATATCCTCTTGAGAAATGGTGACAGGCTGGGCTGTACGGCATGCCAATCTTTCTAGAGACTTTCTACAATACAAATATAGGTGCCAATGTGTTCAGAAGACCTACACAGATAGGTATGTGTCAGGCAAAGCATGAGGTCCTACACATACTATAGTGGCAAAGATGCTGTTCTGTCCATGGGCTGAAGTCTAATGTGTGGGAGCCCAGAAAGGTAAGGTTACTGCAGGATGACAGAGCTCACATGTGCTGAGCATGCATGGAGCCCTGGTCAGTCTCTGGAGCCTATGAACACATATGTGCACACATGAATGCATGTACATGCACACACAAGGAGAGACAAGGAAGCATGTATGGGAAAAGTCTGTGAGTTTAAAGGTAAGAGCAAGGGAGACCATTTGGAGAAGGGAGCTGCTTCAGAGTCTGGAGGAGTTCCTGGATGACATGGCATGTCACCTCAGTCTGGAACAGGGTTGGTCCCAGCATAGAAAACAAAGAGCTAACTGTGGGGTCTATGCTCATGTGTCATAGTGTTCTCAGATGCAAGAAAGTTCAAGGAATGCAGAGAAAGAAATCCTCAGCTCAGAATCCCCGCACCCCCGACACACAAAGTCCTCTGTGACCTGTGCAGGGGCCTGTGCTGGGGCAGGGATGAGGAGCTGCACTCTCAGGAGGTGAGAGCCTGAGGAAGAGGGGCTAGGAATAGCCAGAGGGCTGCATTGTCACCTTTTTCTTTTGTGTGTGCTGGTGATGACATGCAAGTCCTTGTTACTCTGCCTCTGAGCTACACACACACACACACACACACACACACACACACACACAGAGCTAAATCTGAGGTTTGTCTAAAGATGCACTGCCCAAGCTGATCTTGAGCTCCTAGGCTCAGAAATCCACCTGCTTTTTCCTCCTGTCTAGTAGGGCCCTCAGGTACATGCCACACTTCAGGAGCCCAGTGGGAAGACCTGACTTGAAACACTGGGGATGGTCTTTGTGCCTGGGCCTTGTGGGAAGGGGGTGGGACCTGTTCAATGGGATCTGTCTGAGCACCCAAGGCTGTGTATTTGTGCCAGAATGGGGTCAATTGTTTAGGAGGTGTGGGGGGTGGGGGGAGGGAAGGTTTGTTTGCCATGGCCAGGGCCCAGACAAATGTAGACATGCCTGGGGCTGGGTAGCACAATCAACTGAAGCCTCAAAACTAAAGAATTGAGACAGATCTGCCTCTTGAGCCCTGTACAAGTATCAGTTCAAAATAGACTGAAGACCTGAATTGAAACCCTGAATGCTGAAGCTGTTGGGGCTGTGGGGGGGGGGGGGGAGAAGGAAAACACTGTATACACAGACATAGGCAGAACTGACTGGAGCAGCCACAGCACAGGAGAGGGCACCGTGTGCTGGAAAATGAGATGACACAAAATTAAAATGCTTCTGCACAAAACAAGATGCTATCATTAGGGGGATCAGACCTCCTAGAGCCTGGGATAAGCTCTTCACTGTGGGGTATTAACATCTAGATGTACAAAGAGCTGCAGATATTCAACTCTAAGGACAAGTGGTCAATAAATAGACTAATGAACTGAACAGTGTTCAAAAGGAAACACGGCACAGCCATGTCCAGTGGGAATGGTGGGGGGTCGTGGAGCAAGCATAACTGCTTGACCAGGTTCAAGGCTGAGCCACAGGCTGTGGCTGCTGTCATTCTGTCTGTCACTTTGGGGTTTGTCCTTTGTGCGCTGCATGCCTGGGAGCTTTCTGCAAGACGATTCATTTCATGTCTTTTCCTGAGACAAATTATGCATGAGTATTTTTAGGAAAATCCTAAAGTAAACTTCATCTGGCCATGACTTGGAAGCTTCCTTATGCCCTGGAGCTTGTTAAGCACAGATAAGCACATACCTAGATGAGCCATTACTCCAGGAATCTTCTTAGACTTCTAACCCTGAGCTAACACAAACCGTATAAATGGAGCAGTGTAAACAGAGACAATTGACAAACTCTAAATGGCCAGGAGAATATGTTAGAGTCAAGGCCTCCCTTTACAATAGCTTACACTGTTATAAAAATGTAGTTTATGGATAAGGGTTCATATAGGGTACACCTCTGGAGGAATAGATTTCAGTAAAGTAGACTGACAAAATTAGATTTTCCTACTCCATAGCTTAGATGATGAAACATATAATAAAGGAGTTAGGTTTCTGTATTCATATTCCTAAAAGAGCCTGGTTCAGATATTTTCTGTTTGTCTGGAATGCTTTCAATTGCAAACATTTCCAGCCTCAAAGCAGGCTGTTATATAATAACAAAACATGTAATTTAAAGTAATAAAACATGTTTGCTTTGGAGGAGGTGTTCTTTAGATTCTCTAAATTGGAGTTACAGGGCTGATAATAATACAATCTGTTCTGTTTCTATTTTCTAATTGTAACTGAACCCGTAATCCTGGACATGTAATGAAAAGTCAGACACACTGTGGTGTGACCTGAGCCCTCCTGACAAGTTACATGTTGTACTGCACGGTGCAGCTCCATTGTGTTAGTGTTCTGACAGCTGCGTGGGAATTCAAAAGATGGAGAATTTTCTTGCTATGATAAATAGCATTAGAGACTGATGGATGATCCCCAGCTCTGTGTTCATAGCAATGGACATGGCCACTGCCTTTAATGTGTGCAGCTGTGCTCTTTTTCCTACTACACCCCTTCCTGAAGGACTGCTCAGTGTCACCACTACCTGGGAGTGAAAGTCACACCCTAAAAGTGAGGAAAGCATAAGTTCACACACACTGGAGCAGCAACTGTGCTGTTCTTCACTGCTGCTCTCATATTTCCTGGTCAGGTTGTCAGACAGGTAAGGGGAAGTCACCAGAAACAGCAGCACCTCAGTCTGCAGGGGCTGGCAGGCAGAGCAGAGTATAAAATGGTCCTGAGGTGCCTGCCTGACACTGTCAGAACACTGTACAGGGTGACAGAGAGGCCACTAAGGAAGACTGAGGCTCCATGGACAGACTGCATTTCTGAGTTGGTGGGGACACAGGAGAAGCTCAGAGGAGATCATCTGTCCTCTGCTGAGGCGCTTGATTTGTCTGTGCTGAGCTGACAACAAGCAGGTGATGAGACCAAGTGCCTCAGACCAGGGCTTCAGTCTCCTCTGCTATTAGGGAGAAGGTATCACCTGACAGCTTAAAGGCAGCTGCAGAGCTCAGCCTTAGGTAGGATCCTGTCTGAGGAATCACTGACTGAGGACATCCCTGGTATGTGTAGCATATATAGCCCCTTTTGCAACTTTTCCAACAAGGCAATAAGGAAGTGAGTACAGTGTGAATGAGGCAAGAATGGCTGAGAGAGAGCGCTCACTGGGAAATGCAGATTTCATGTATTCAAGACCAAAGAGAGCAGGCAGCTTGCATACCAGAGAGAGGAAGAACAGCCCCAGCTCATTTCTGTGGTTTCTAAATGGCAGGATGTGAAGAGGTGGCAGAACAAGACCAGGAAGAAAACTGCTACTGGAAAAGGTAGGCTTCTGCTTTCCTGTGGAGAGAAAATCCCTCTAGCCTAGTCTTTAGTGACCAGATTCATGAGAGAGCCATGTGTCCAAGGACATGATATGGAGGAAGTAAGAGGGACTTCTGGGAAGGAAAGTAGAATCAGTGAATACCCAAGTTTTGTGACAGAAAGAAGCTGTGGTTGGGCTAGGATGGGAGCTACACATGTGAGTGTTGTTCAAGGCACTGTACTGATGCTGTGTCCCTGTATAGGGAACTCCATGGTCCACCTGACAGCAGGTAGCTTCAATACTCCCTTCTGTATTTCTCTTTCAGATAACTGATCCTGGGGGCATTATATGTTGTAAGTGGAATTACACAGTTTGAGGGAGGAGCAAGAAAGTGTAATGGAGAGATGAGATCCCTCCATTCCCCTTTCTCACTTTCAGTGTTTCTTGCACTATGATAGTTGAGCATTAGAGTCCTCGCAGAGGTGATCATAAGAGAGATGCCTCACTCCTCTGTGTTCTCATTCCTTGTCCTGTTCTTACTTAACTATCTCCAGGTTGTAGAGATGGAGGAAAAAATGTGGAAGAGACCAAGACTCCATCACAACCTATGAGAATGTAAGAAATCTTTGTCTTATGGAAATTTTCAAGTTGGATTATGAGCTCAGGTTCTGGAGATGCTATGCAGGGTGGAATGGGAAGACAGCCCTGTTAGATGAGAGAATAAGGAACATGTGATATGGAGGCAATGAGTCACTGTATGGCTACAGGTGCCATATTTACACAGACTGATGGCTCTCTTAATCCTCTACTTGGGGTTGGTGTTTTGCCTGCTGTCTTTGCAGTTCCACTAAGCAACTGCTCCAGGACTCCCCACCACAACCTGGGTGGAACCCTCTTCACAAAATGGATCACTTTCCTCTCTTTCAGCAGTTGTCTTACCTCAAGGTCTTGGAGCATCTTATATGGAAGGAGTTTAGTCACATATTCTGGGGCATTTCCTCTCTGTACCCTGAGTCAATTCTGGCTACTGCCCATATCCTCAGAAGCTCTACCTTGTCAGAATGGAAAACCGTGAGGTTTTGTGATACCTGTGGCACTACCCAAGCTCTAGCTCAGGCTCAAGGACAACCACAGCTTTCCAAGGACCTGCCATTGCCTCTGAAACTTGTGACACCAAGCATGGAAGGTGTGACATGGTTCCAAGAAATGGAAATGGTCCCAAGCTCTACATCAAACCAAATGCCCCCTTGTTTCAAGAGAAGGACCTGTAGAATAGCATGTCCTACCACTGAGAGAGGGACACAGACACCACTAACAACTGAAAACCAGTCCTTGCCACATGGACTATACTGGAAAAATACCAAAGTTTCTGATATCCAAAAACATCACGAAGCCATTTGTAAGCCCACTCAGAACTTGTCGAAGGGCACCCAGCACACTACAGGCATCAGGTCAGCATCCATCCTTCCTGAGAATTGTCAGATCATCTGTAACAATGAGGAGCCACAGAATGAAGACAAGGCACCTAATATGGGAGAACCACAAGGAACTCCTGTCACACTCCACCCATCCAGGAAACTGACCCAGTTTCAGGGACATTTCCCAGCAAACAGTGATCATTATTGTAAAAGCAGGTCTCAACTCTCCCAGGCTTCCCAGCCCTCCATCCTCAACTCCAAACCCTACAAATGTAGCAAAATGATTGAGTCTGTTCCCTTGGGGGTACCCGTAAAGAAGGACATAGCAACTTGTGATATACATAACACCATCAAGAAGGGCATTGGTCTAGGAGGCAAAGATGTGCCTTGTATTCAAACAACAGCCCTGGGAAGGGACTAAAATCCAGGAGCCCTGCACTGAGGACAGACACTCTGTCCTACATGAACTGTTAGGAGCAACATTCCTTGCTTGACTCAAACACTGAAAGGAAGCTGGAATCAAAGAGCACAAAGCTCCCAGAGAAACACCGAAGGAGACCACATCAGGAGAACTTTGAGGCAAGGGATCTGACCCCACCTGAAGTTCCAGCCTCAAAAGTTCCCCAGGTTGGGTTTGCCTCCTCACCCATCTGTCATTCCAAGGCTGAATACTATGCCAAGGCTGCCATGGTCCTGGAAAATTTACATCACCAGGATCCAGGAGGGACAAGGGTGGACAGTATTTCAAATGCCAGGCTTGAGAGTACTGAGTTTACATTCTCACCTGCAGAAGTTCAGGAGACCCAAAGAACACCTCCACCTGCTGCCAGCCATGGGCCCTCAAAAGCACAACCAGATTCATTGCAGGGATACCTGAGTATTCAGCAACCTGCTTTTTGCTTCCAGGCAATATCCCCACAGAGTAGAACTATCCAATGCACAGGAAAAGTCTAGATGCAAACAAATACCAGCCCCCAAATGCCCACGCTTCCACCATGGAAGAGGTTTACACATGTGGACTCAGGACAACCCTGCAGGTGGGTGATAGTGATTGACCATTGTAGGAAGTATCCCACCTTCAACAGCCAAACCAAGCAATATAGTGGAGGAAAAAGAAGAGCCGCCTCCTGCATTGAGAGTGAGTATCAGATCCAGTGACATTCACAATGACCAAGCCATCAGTATGGATCCCAGGAACTTTGGATCTTTAAAGGCTAACAAAAGACCAGGCCATCTCCCAACACCTACCACAAGCACTCACAGGACTCAGGTCTAAAACCACAAGCATACAGTAAGGTTGACTTGATATCAAAGGAGCAGCCAGAAGCCTGGCTTGTGAAACGTGATCCAGATGGACCCAGTACAGTACATCCTGCCAAGGTCAGCTTGCCTTCACAGCACTCACGAACCAGCTCCCAGAATACATGCCAAAACACCCAAGCTTTCCAGGGCTTAAGTGATGTCCTCATGAAGACACATGAAAGGGTGGAAACTAAAGAGATCAGTGTCCTGAAGGATAAAATCAAACTCTTGGATCCCAAGTGGCTTCATCACCATGAAGAGAGGCAGAGTATTATAACATCTACAGGCATATGTCAGGAGGAAAGCCTTGGGGGAGTGAGGCCTTCCATCCCAAGCTCCACCCATCTTAATGATACAACCTGGATACCAGGAAAAGGAGAGATTACTTCTAAATGCTCTTGGAAGAACATCAGAAGGAATCCATTACAATATGAAAACTTCAGCAGAAAATACAACAGGTCGGGGGATTCTTTACAGAATGATCACCCCGTAGCATCTACTGTCCCAATTCAGGAGGTTGTAACAAGATACAAGGTCATCTACAATTTGGTAGCTGAAATACAATCCCTCGTGAGTATTCATGTCCAGATACTCGAAAACACAGAAAGGGACTGTACTGGCTGGTTTTGTGTGTCAACTTGACACAGCTGGAGTTATCACAGAGAAAGGAGCTTCAGTTGAGGAAATGCCTCCATGAGATCCAACTGTAAGGCATTTTCTCAATTAGTGATCAAGGGGGAAAGGCCCCTTGTGGGTGGGACCATCCCTGGGCTGGTAGTCTTGGGTTCTATAAGAGAGTAGGCTGAGCAAGCCAGGGGAGACAAGCCAGTAAAGAACATCCCTCCATGGCCTCTGTATCAGCTCCTGCTCCCTGACCTGTCTGAGTTCCAGTCCTGACTTCCTTTGGTGATGAACAGCAGCATGGAAGTGTAAGCCCAATAAACCCTTTCCTCCTCAACTTGCTTCTTGGTCATGATGTTTGTGCAGGAATAGAAACCCTGACTAAGACAGGGACCAACCAAAGGTACAAATGTGTACAGTGGAATCACTGACATCCCAGCTAGGTGGCTCATCCCACCCTTCTGAAGGTCTGTATGACACAGATCATAGCAGAGTACCAGGCAGAAAGAGCTGTGTCCATGCTGCAATTCCTGAGATGCATAACTGTCCCTTCACATACAGAGGAATTGAAGACGAACTGCAGTCAGGGATTGAAGACCTGAGAGCCTATGATCAACATCGGAACCATGTAAAGAGGGAGATGGGCTTGGACCAGTTCCACATGCCCAAGGAGTTTGACCTTCCATGTAGGTACAGCAGAATTGGAGACAAACAGGAGCCAGGTCTTGCAGACCAGAGAGCCTGTGACCTATGTACAACAAAGATTGTAATTGGTCAATGTCCACACAGAAGCCCCATTACAATTTGAGGTGCAAAAGCATTCATTCAGATACAGAGAAATTAGAGATGAACAGCAGCCAGGTGTTGACCATAATGCCTTTGACCCACATCAAAGTACAAGAAAAGGAATGGGCTGTGGCTGGTTCCTGAGTCCCAAAGAGAACCATCCAGTCAAGCACAGGGGAACTGACTGCTCTTGGCCTTCAGTTGCTGCCCAGCGAGACTCTGACCCCAGGTAGACCTTACCAGAGTAGATCAAGGAGCAGGGGGCTCAAGCCATCCATACCTTCCCACACCAGGATCTTCCAGAAGATGTCCCATATGCCCAGCCATTGTTTTCCCCATACCTCCTGGTAATAAACTTGGTTTTGTCCCTGCAAGGAAACTCTTACTTTCTGGAGTTCTTCCTTGCCTGCTCATGGCTCCTTCCCAGGCAGGAGCTACTTCCTGGTTCCTGTTCCTATCTTTCAGCACAGTGGTTTCTGTCCTACAGTGATGGAGCAGGGTAAGTTCAGCATTGCTTCTGCCTCACTGCAGTTTATGGAGACACAGGGACCATGGGAAGGCATGGTCACTTAGAGGTATCATCCTCACACAGTCCCATCACCTTGCAGATAGTATCACTCTTGGTGTCATTACAGAGACAACAAAAGGCTATGGTTTTTCAGGATGAGCCAACCATGTAAAGATCCCATTCAGGTGTGGCCCAATGTTTTCCCTTAGCTGTCCCACCTTGATGTATTTGTCACTGTACAGAATGATGTGCAGAGACGACAATCACGAATTTTCATCCCCAGTTTCAAGATAGGAGAATCTCTACCTGCATGAGTAGGACAGGCACAGAGAATATCTATCCCAGGAGACCCTACTCAACTTGATGCAACCTGAGCCCCTATCAACACTTACCTAAGCCTGGGTGATAGGGCAGTGACTGCCCATAGTCTGCCTTCCTCTCTGATGAGAGCAGGGTCCAGAATTGATCCTGCAGTGTTTAACAATGTGTGGTTACTGAGGGCCATGTCACACAGGCCTGCCCAGTAACACAGCAAAGCCTGCAGAGAAACCAGAGACATCCCATTGAGTCCACTCAGTGCACTCCCTGGAGACCTGGATCCATCTTGCCCAGGCCATCACCTTGCTGACATGTGGACATGCAGCTCATAGGATGCTGCACCAGTGCCACTCTGGTGTAGACAATGTCTGTAAGCTTGTGTAAGATTGTGTTCTGGTGGAAGGTTTCTTTGAGGATATTTGGAAACCTACATTCTTTTTTTTTTTTTTTCTTTTTTTGGTTTTTTGAGACGGGTTTTCTCTGTGTATTCCTGACTATCCTGTAACTCACTCTGCACAACAGGCTGGCCTGGAACTCAGAAAGCCACCTGCCTCTGCCTCCTGCATGCTGGGATTAAAGATGTGTGCCACCATGCCCATCTTGAAACCTACATTCTTGCTTTCTATTCTTTCTGAGCTCTGATGAGAGGACAGATTGTATCTGCATCCATGGTCTGACAGAGTTCAACCTCCCCTCTTTCCTCCTATAATTATCTTTCAATTCCACATCCCTCCTGCAAGTCCCAAATGAAACAATTTTCCATGCCACACTGCTTCACCAGATCTCATCTCCACTTCCTCTTTGCATTTTCTTCATATATTTCTTGGTAATGTAGGATAAAAGAGAATATAGACCAAGAAGATGGGAGGGCATAATGTGGATGCTTCAGTGCTTCTTAGAAGGGTGAACAAAATATTCACATTAAGAAATATGGATTCAAAGTGTTGAGCAGAACCTGAATGGATGACCATCCAGAGACTGCCCTACCTGGAGATCCATCCCATATACAGCCACCAAACCCATACACTATTGTGGATGCCAGGAAGTGCTTGCTCACAGGACCCTGATATAGCTGTCTCCTGAGAGGCAGTGCCAGAGCCTGGCAAATACAAAGGGAGATGCTCACAGCCAACCATTGAACTGAACACTGGGTGCTGGATGACAGAGCTGGAGAAGGGACTGAAGGAGCTGAGGGGGGTTGCAGCCTCATGGAGGGAGCAACAGTGTCAACTAGGGAAACACACCCTGGAATTCCAGGGGTCTGTACCACCAACCAAAGAAAACACATGGAGCGAACCATGCCTCTGGCCACATATGTGGCAGAGGATAGCCTTGTTGGACATCAGTGTAAGGAGGCACCCTTGTGCCTGAGTGTGTTTGATACCCCAGTGTAGGGAAATGCCAGGGAGGGAAAGACAGGAGTGGGTAGGTGGGCAGGGGAGCACCCTCATACAAGCAGGGAAAGTGGAACGGGATAGGGAATTTCTGAAGGGGAGACCTGGAAAGGGGAAACATTTGAAATGTAAATAAGGAAATTATCCAATAAAAAAGGAAACATTTAAAAAACGAATAAATAAAAGAAAATATAGCAAAATATATATGTAATGTCAATTCATTACTATAAACAAGTGCACAAACAAGGTAAAATGAAGGATGCTGTCAGCCCCTCAACACCCATGTGCCTCTCTATCATCACTCCTGCCTACTACAAGGGATGCCACCTTGGTTTAGGAATCTCCTGCTCACATTCAGTAGACTCTTGATACACTGAGCTTGTTCTGCTCAACTCAGCAGCCTGGCTCGCTCCTCTCTGTCGGACAGCTTCCATTTTACATTGTAGCATAGCATGATGCATCCTTGCTCAGTAGAGCCACATATGAATCATTTATATTAAATACTTTCACATTGTTTTAATGTACCCAGATTTCTCTGTTCTTTTCAAAGTTGACAGATGTTCACATTCCTTCATTTAATTTCTGTGACTTCCCTGGAGCCTGATTCCTCCCTGCTTGATGCTATTATTAGCTTGTGTGCTTCTAGGGCTCCAGCTCAGGTGTACACAGGTTCCCTCTGGCATGTGGGTGGGTTTATTTTGTGTCCCTTTGAATCTTCTTTTCCCAATTTCACTTGCTTTAGTCACTTTAGCATTAGCCTATGGGGTTAGGGACTTTTATGATGTTTGGTGCCTGTTCATTTTTCCATTTTAATGCATACAGGTGTGCCATTCTCCTACTCTTAAGAGCCTTTCTCTTCATTGATTTATAGGAACATGTTCTGGGTGTGAGTCCTTTATTGGTTGTATATCTTGGCTGGAAATTATTCTATACCAAGCACTTTTCCCCTGAAAGTTGAGTTACCGATGGCTGTGAGCCACCTGTGAGTGCTGGGAATTCATTCCTGCTCCTCTCCTAAGCAGCCAGTGCTGTTAACTACTGAGCCACCTCTTCAGTCCATAGTCTTGATATTGTATGGGAGGATGTTAACTAGTTCATTCCTCAAGATAAATTCATTTTCCCCCTAAATTTTTGTATAGCTGTCAAATTTCAAGGAGGAAAAATTTTAAATATCATTGTGATTATATTGAATCATAAAATACTATATTGAATTCTCATTTTCATTAAGTTAGAATATATTTGGATTACAATAACCAGTACCATTATAAAATTGATTATTTTAAACTGTGAAGGTGATGCTACTACTGTAAGTTTAGAACTATTAAATATATCATTTCATGATTTGTAAAAGTTTACCTTTAAGGCTTCCTTGCTTATATTAGATAGTTTTCTAAATGCTAGTCATGTTTTAAAATTATGTCCACTGAATCAGTACGATATTTGCGTCTCTATTTCTTTTGTTTTCCTTAAAATAAAAATATGAAGTTGGGTGGGTAGCAAGGGAGAATTTTGGGAAAAGTTGAAGGAAGGGAAAGACTATGAACAAAATATATTGTATGGAAAACTTACGAACAATACAAAACAAATAATGTTTGGGAAAGTGAAACCAGTTTTGCTAGCACACCACGGTCAAATAAGGTAACTAAGATTCTTTTGGATATATGGAAAAAACATTTTATTGCTGCATATTGAACAGCTAACCGGCTACTTTGCTCACTTCTCAGACCTTTCCTCTCAGTTAATTTTCTTACAGATTCTGTTGTTAGGAACGACATGTACTATCCTTGCTCAACCCACTTCACACTGAAACTCCCTTCCCTCCTGTGATATGGGCTTTGGGACATAATTAGGTGACTACCATGAAACCTCCCAATTAGACTGATACCCTAATAGAAGAACTTTTATGTGCTCTGTCATCTATGGGTTGTGTATTTGTGTGTGTGTGTGTGAACCTTTATCTTTGTTTCCTTTTATCAGACAGGTGTACAAATATAAGAGGACCATCTGCAAACTAGAAACTTGAATCCTCAGCACAACCAAGTCATGTGTGCAACTCTGCCCTAATTTCACTTGGCCTGGCAGAGGAGCTAGAGTATACAGTCCAGGAAAGACTAGGGAAGAGGGACTCCATCAATGTAGGCTTAGAGAAGGCATCAACCTCACTGGCTAATAACATTTCTGGTGCAATTTTGCAGGGAGGAACACTTGCACCTCTGAGGGTAACCCCTAACCTATGCTCTGTAAATAATGCCTAAGCGCTCCCTGGCTCCCAGACCAGATCCTGCCTTAGTTTGTCACTGGCACCTTAGGAAGAAGGCTAGATGGTAAATCTCCTGGGAAGACATTCTATTGACACCTAATCTGATAAAGATTACTTCCTTTCTTCTGGAGTCCAGTTTTCTTAACTATTCCATTCTCTGTCAGTAACTGAGGGACAGGAATTTAAATATTTAAATATTTTTATATCATTGTAGGTATGTGGGTTTTCTTATAGATTTCTTTTATATATTACATTCTGTGGTTCTCCATTATCCCTGGAGGCTGCTGCCACATGAATAGACAGAGTCAAAGAACAGGATTTGGATGGCCCTGGGTAAATGACAGACTTTCAGGATTACCTATACAGAGGCAGCTCAACTTTATTTGGTGTAAATCCAGGACCAAATAATCTTTGGAAAGAGGCTAGCGATTTCCTAGATGGGTAAGTATTATTGACTAGGGCTGGTACCAGAGAATGTCTCCTTTGCAAGTAGAAGAATTCCAGGATTTTGCTGAACAGGTTCTTATTGGGAGAAAAGAAGCTGAAGCTATAACCTCACCAAGGCTATGTGACAGTTCCTAAGTAGAGGATATATGGGTCAGGCTCCCCAGATGAGGGAGAGAAGAAGCCCGGCTAAGAAAAAGAGTCTTATATCCTGCACTGAGCTCAAGAAAGCTGTCTGGACATTGAGGACCTCAGCAGCCAGTGATTTCTTAAAGTTTGTTCATTTGTCAACTTAGTTGCTTGTTTGTTGAGATTCATTTCAATCATCATTGGTCCACTCCACACTCAAGGGAGAGATAATGAAAGGCAATGTGCAGTGGGAACGCTAAGAGCTCTTTAGAGTTCAGTTGTGAAACACACACTTTGAACTTTCTCTACAACTTTTAGAGCTAGATACATACCTCAGGTGTTGAGTGTTTTGCCTGTCATGCTAAAAACGCTGTGTTCGTGATCCAGAACTGAAAAAACAAAGCAAAACTGTTTCTGTGTCTAGGAACCAATAATTTATACCGAAAATATGTGAGGACTTCTCTCAAAATGAGAATATGATTACAGCAATAGGACTACTTTTCTCAAAGAGGAAGTTAAGGTCAATGCTACATTTTGTCGTCTACCTACAGTGCAAAACTTACATAAACAGTTTTCAGACAGATGATATTTAAACCTAAATACTAAACAAAAACAAAGCATGCACTGTAATGTCCTTGACACACATGACTCGACTCACTGCCAGCATGTTTAATTTTGTTTGAGTCAGACACTCAGTGATTAAAGTTGTATGTTCACAAGTGCCACCTGCCACTCCAGAATACCTTTTTGCTCCATGGTATTTAAAGAATTTATGACGGAAAGATGAAACTGTCCATCTAAAAGTGAAAGTTCTTAAAAAAAAAAATATGGGGCCAGGCAGTGGTGGCGCAAGCCTGTAATCCCAGTACTTGGGAGGCAGAAGCAGAGTCAGGCAGGACTCCACAGAGAAACCCTGCCTCCAAAAACCAAAATAAAAAGAAAAAAAAAAAAAAAGGTAGATGTGACGGTTTGTATTTTCTTGAGCCAAGGAGTGGCACCATTTGGAGGTGTTGCTTTGTTGGAGTAGGTGTGTCACTGTGGGTGTGGGCATAAGACCCTCACCCTAGTTGCCTGGAAGTCAGTCTTCCACTAGCAGCCTTTGAATAAAGATGTAGAACTCTCAGCTCTGCCTGTGCCATGCCTGCCTAGATGTTGCCATGCTCCCACCTTGATGATAATGGACTGAACCTCTGAACCTGTAAGCCAACCCCAATTAAATGTTGTTTCTTATAAGACTTGCCTTGATCATGGTGTCTGTTCACAGCAGTAAAACCCTAACTAAGACAGTGGACATTCCTGGTAGAATATATGTATATTTCTTCTCTCATTGAGTTTGAGAATAATAGTAAAAATTGGCACCACATCTTTTAACTAGTCACCACAAGAGATCACAGCAGCACTCACTTCATGTGGAAAGCCTTTGTGTGGGCAGAGACCTGGATGTGCTGGTGAGTTAAGGCACCCACCACTGCTTTCACCTCTGCTGTTTGCATTGCCGTATCCCTGAGGCAGTGACACTCATCCCTGTGCAGCCCTAATGTTGTTTCCTGATGGCTCTGCTTCCATGGTAACCTTTACTGCCAAGCCTTGAGCTTCTTTTCCATCCCTGAGCAGATGGCAGATGTGTAACACAAACCTGGGGAAGTAAGACAACTCAAAGACCTACAAAAGATGGATGGCAAAATTCTGAGCCTGGGGCTACTTAACATAAAATAGCTAGAGGCCCACAGCAGAGAGGAACAAACAAAAATATTTACAAAATGTAACACACAGTAGGTGAATGAATAACACTCATAGAGTCAGGCCCTGGATCATGGGGGATGCTGTGTTGAGGAATAGAGCGATGCCTGGATTCTAATTATTGACTTGGAGACATGGATAAGTCTATTAAAATCGAAACTAAGTGTTTGATTCCAGGAATATTAGAGATTATTTTAAACATTACTGTAGGCAAAGAATACACACTATTACCTCCCCAATTACAGTATACTGATAAAAATTACACAGGCTGCAAATCATTTATTCATGTATCCCCAGTGAGCCTCACCCCTAGAAGCACCTCTACCCACTGGGTGGTGACCCCCCTCACTCACTAATATGTTCTGATATGGAAAAGTAAAATTCACCAGTGAAAACAATGTAACAGTGATGGCTTATGAAAGTCCAGGATGCACTTCTCAGACAGAAATCCTCCCAGACACACTCAAGGGCAAAACAAAAGCTAAATTCCAAAAAGTACCATGCCTAGGACACAAGAACAGTGGCAACACAATTAAAATTTATGGAAAATCTAAAACACACCCAGTGAACAAGAATTGGTTTGAACGTAAATGCTGGGTGACATAGCATACTAAGACATGGGAAGTCTACTACCTGGGACCTGAGGCGTTCTGTATACTACAGCAGTGCTCTGCTCACCCATCAGCTCTGGCAGTGGGCAATCTGGGTGCAGCTTGGACAGGGTCAGTCTTTGAGGAAACTGCCAGAGCTCCCTGGTCTGCATAAGGGACAGTCATGTGGGGTGGTTCAATGCTTGGCCAGTCCAACTGGCCAAGTTGGGTACCAACCTTACTGCCTGGGGGTTATACAGCAGATGAGTGTCCTGTCTCATCGTGTTCCCAGGAATATAAGCATGTTCTGGGAAATGAGTGCCCTGGTCATTGATAACCTGGTTAGGTGGCTGTACATCACATGAATTGCTCACAGCCTTAGAAGGTAGACATTGAGAACCTCCCTCACTAAGGAAAGCTTGCTGCAGCCAGTGACTGTGCCTACTCAGCTTACAGTTGCTTCACAAAGGAGAATGTCTAACAGTCCCACACTCATGTACTGCTGCTCATGTAGGTCACATGATAGGGCAAGAGGTAGGAATATACCTGTCACTGGGTTGTGACCACCACAGAGTCATGGTATTTTAAGGACAATCCTACCCAGTTGTTTCTGCTTTACCCCATTTTAGCACTTTCAAAAGAACTTTCTACATATTCACAGCACCAGGTCTGCTGCCTGGGCCATGGCTACCCCCTCCTGTGCATCAGTAAAGCCATCTCCAATGTTCAAGCAGGTGGTGTAGTTATGAATCAACACACTAGCTAGGGTCAGTGAGATGACCACAAAAATTGCCAGTGTGGTTACTCAGATCTACTATCTATCCGTCATTAGAGAACAGGATTCTCTTCCACACTGAGTACTCTGCCCAGGTATTAGTAAAACCATCCAGCAGCCATGTTTCATGAGATACAGGAAGTCATATAGTTAAAATCCACCCTTGCATTACCAATTTCCTGTGTCAGGCCGGCTTGATTGAGAGGCAGACTATAATACAGGAGTATACAAGATACTTGGGTTGTTTGCTAGAGTCTTCTGTTTGTCAAATATGTCAGGTATGTGCTGCCTTCCCTCAAGCCTCTGAGGTCACAGATGCTGGGTAGCCACCAGAGATGGTGAGGCATTTGCATAGATTAAATGAGCCTGACAGCAGCCACAAGAGGGTCAATAAGTTGCTGGTGAGGCCTTGGTGTTGTGAATCCACCTGTCACTAATACAGAACAAAGTCTGCTCTCTCAGCCTGAGGCTGAGTGGCCCATCTAACAGGACTCTATGGAGGACATTGAGTGACACAGGCAGGCATAGGCAATGCTCCACCTATCACAGGAACTGTACACTGCCAGACCCTGTTCTCCATAGGTGAGTGAACCATATAGCCACCTACTGGAGCAGTGGAGACCATGCTAAACTTTAGAATAGATGAAGCTTCACTATTACCTAGAAAAAGGAAAATTCTGAGAAATATTCAGGATAATCGGGGGGAAACAAGGTTCTTCTTCCCTTCTACTGACATTTTCACTTTCAAAATCAGGGGACAGTTGAGAAATTTTCAGAAAACAGAGCGTCACTCCTGGGAACTGGAAATAGGGACAAGGAAGTGAGTGGGCCCATGTGGTCTACACAAAACTTCAGAATGTGTGGTGAAGCAGAGGCACCTAGCTGAAACTGGAACTCTCTGGACAAGGAGTGAGTTTCTGAAACTTGTGGGACTATTTATCCACGGAACAAAGAAGCAAAAGGAAAAGAAAGACACATAGATCATCCTGGCAACATAGAAAGTTGAACTGCCCAGGAATAATGGGAGCAAGAAACTCCCTCAGGGACAAGGGAGGGAATGGAACCCTGACCCTTTTAGTGTCTATCAGGGACAGAGCAAAAGTATGAAGAAAAATGTACTATGAAAATTAGGCTCTGCCCTTCCTCTACAAAGGTGACTTGGCCCGGTTCCTCAGTAAGGATAGCTATGTGTTTGAGGATGTGAGTTGCAGAAACCTGACAGTGAAGCAATGAAAACTGTGGATACATTGTAGGCTCTAAACGTACAATGAAGCTATCTACAGATAATGCTCATAGAGGGGAGCTTATGGGGAGGAGAACTGTGCTGTCCAGATTTGGAGGAGGATCTCTGGGCCTGTCTGTGGACAAACTGTTTTACCTCCCTTAGACCTAGTCTTCTTTGAAAGGATTCCTTCTTTCTCACTCATGCAGTAGCTTTGGAAACCACAGAATTTGGTAGAAGAAGCACTGTATAAATGTTAGGGCCAAATGAATCTTTGTTTGCAGTCATTGTCACTAGCCTGAGTCCCAGGACACAGGTGCTGGGGTTTCCCTTTCCTGGGCTCCCCTTGTCAGTCAGTGGGCCCATCCTCTGTCTAATCTCTAAGTCTAGCCTGTAGAGATAGCTGGTAGTAGAACAGACTCAGAACCTACAAGGAACTTGCCACACCTCTGCATAATGCTTACCAGTATCTCTAAAGTGACCCCAAGGCCTGGGCCTTACCTTGTAAGAAAAGTAAAAGCAGGGTTCAAGCGTCTATGGTGCATGATGTAGGAAGGATATCTGAGGTCAGGGCAGTTGTGGGCCCATGGGCAATAGGGCTGACCCTACTCTGCCTACCAGGACTCTTGACCTCATCCAACCCGGGCTGCAGACTGCACCTCCATGCCTCCTGTAGCCACCACAAGAGCTCATAACTGAGCCACAAGGAGTTCACTCTTCCCTCTCCTGTAGCATAAAATGGAAGAGTGACTCCCCACTTCTCAGCAGCCATCTCCCCCGAGAGCTTGGAGGGTAAGTTGGAGCAGAGATGCAGCAGGTACTGCTATGGCATGTGCTCCCTGCTCAGTGAGTCTCTGCTGGCTCCTGCCTGGTCTCTGGAAACTCTTCCTCTGCCCATTGTAATCCACATCATTCCACAATCTCTCATTCTTTCCCAACTTGACATCAGGCTCTGTGACCTCCATTGTCCTCCCAGGCCTAGTGCTATCTCGCAATGAGACCTAGCCCCAACTTAGGACCTGTGGCTAAGGTACAGACCCAGGCCAAATTCTTATCCACTCAGCAAAAACCAGAACCTGCTACATCCTTGACTAGACTGTATTAATGGCCTTCTATCTCAGCAGAAGTGCCAATTAAATGAACTTTCCTTCCTGGAGTGACTGAAAAGGGCAAAGTTAAAATTTCTCCTCCAGGAATATCAAGACACAATTAGTGAGACCACTCTAAACCTTTCCCTGGGCAACCAGGCCACCCAGACCTCCATGTCAGTCTCTGTCATTCATGTAGATTGCATCATACCAGTGAAGGAACAACACAGCCAGGAGCAGACACCAGACATGAACGGCACCGAGGCTCCCACTTCACATGGGGCAAGTCTGATGTGGGAAGGGTAAATTCTCAAGGACATGTCAATGCCATGGACAGAAAAGTTCACAGTTGCTTGTGAAGGCAGAAAGGCTGTGTAGATGATGGGGTCCTTTAGCTCTGAAAGGCCCTCTAAGATGAGCCAAGAGGTGAAACTAAAAGATGGAAGGAAGAGGCTAGAGGAAAATGAGTGGAAGAGAAGAGCTACCTGAAATTGAAGCATCACCCACACACTGAGGCCTGGCAAGTGCCACTCCAGAAATCCCTTTTCTAGTGACTCAAGCAAGAAACATTTCTAGAACAACTTGCAAGTCAATCATGGCAGGAAGTCAGAGCAAGACACACAGGATGACCCTCTGTGTGTGCTGATCATGGTCTGCTGTCGACCATGATTGCCCAAAGCCGAGCTTCCTCAGCCCATACAGCCAGCATCCTGGAAGGGTTGAACATCCCATGAGAATGCCTACCCCCAGGAGCCTAACTTCCTAGACCAGAGGTCTCACCTAAGTCAGAAAGTAAGACACCTGGCATCTTGTGAGGCTCAGGTGGGGCCCAAACCTGCAGGTTCTGGAGCCAGGGGATCCCATGCTGAGGGACACTCCACACTCATCCCTTCCCTGGGCTGCCTTTCCAACTTCTACCATCTGTGTCTCTTGCTAACGTTCCCATGTTCCTGGAAAAACTTCAAAAGGTTCAAGTCAGCTGCCATGTTACAGAATCCTCTCTCTTCCTGGTTATCTGCAGGGCTTCAGGGGCCTCAAAGCAGGACCCTATCTGCTTCTGCCTGGGCCATACAACTGCACAGGAGCACTGCCTGCCTTGTCGGGACCATGCTTGCTCTCTCCTGGTTAGAACCTGCCAGAGCAAGGCTGTCCTGGGATCCCAGAGATGCAGCATGTAGTCAAGCCCAAGCCTTGCAAAGATGATGGGTGACACACAGCAGGTGGGTGGGTGGGTGGCCTCAGAAGACACTGAAGATGTGAGACTATCATGAAGACTGAAATAGGATTCCAGTATCAATGATGAAACCACCATGACTGTGGAGTCACTGGAAGTGCAGCAGTGATGTCACTGCTGAGTGCTAATTGAGTCTCCCTGACAGCCTGGTGTCACTGCCTGAATTATCAATGAATCTGGCAAAGTTAGGCTTGAGTCCTGTAAAAACCTTTCCTTTACTCTAGAATGCAGGCATGTGGGCCTGAAAACACAATAGTGAGAGGTATTCACTTAACAAAACAGTCTCCAGAATGGTCCCCTTGTCCTCTGACACCTCACTGTGCCATATTCCCCACCTCAGCCAGCCTGCTCTCTGTTTCTCTCTCTCTCTCTCTCTCTCTCTCTCTCTCTCTCTCTCTCTCTCTCTCTCTCTCTCTCTCTCTCTCTCTCTCTCTCTGAGAATCTTCTAGAGCATCTAGAAGCAACATGGAGACTTTGGTGACTCTGCTCTCTGAATGAGCTTGAGGTACAGCAGAGAGTACAAGGAACATGTTGCCAAAGAGAAGGTTTCAGAAGGAGTCCCAGCAGGATACTTCTACAACCAGGAGAGAGGTGGCCACAGAAGGCCCAGAGCAGAACAGCAAGGAAAAGGCTTGCAGGGATGAGGGTCTCCCAAGCTGGTGAGATGAGCCCATGCTCAGCTCAGGAAACTAGGTGGGCACTGTTGGGAGCACGTCCTCCCTCTGCCCATCAGAGAAGTGACAGTCTCGCCCAGAAAGGCATTTTAAGACAAGGATTAGAAATGTTCTGAAGTATGTGAATGACATTGTCTAGGATATGGAATACTTTCAGGTTAGTGTAATTTCCCTGCAGCTACTGTCCAGAGCTGGATCTAAGTCCAAAGGAATCTCTTCCTATACATGGGACAGTAGGATGCTCATGACATCATTAGAGACAGCCTAGTGCAAAAGATAGCCTCTGACACAAAGAGGCCCATCATAATGAAGATGCCATGCTGAGGAATGCCCAGCCCTCTGAGGGCAGTTACTCCTATCAAGACTGGGGGTCGCTATGACCTAGAACAAAGCAGAGTGATGAGAGACATAAGCCATGGCCATCAATCATATCAGCCCCAGAGGCCACAGACATCCAGTGAAAAACAAGGTGATCACAAACAGGGACAGCAATCAGGCCTTGCTGCCCAGAAAGTCTGTGCCCAGGAGACTCTTCCCACATAGTCCATACAAAACATAATTCTGGGTCACCTTTACCATGTCCCTCAGGCATCAGTCAGTAAGGTGGCACATCAGATCAACCCAATGCTTCTCATGCATGTTAGCAGAAGAAATATTTTTCAATAAATATATGTCCCACAAAGGAAAGCTTTACTTCTTATGTGAGCATACCCTCTGTGTTCTAATGGCTGCTTCTTCTCAGGGCAGAGACTGTTTCCTGGCTGTGTTTCTCAGTGAAGTGACTTCTGTCTGCACTGAGCTGGGCACAAGACAGGGTACGCATTTGGTCATCCTTGAAGAAGCTTCTAGAAGGAAAGGAAACACAGAGAAGTGACCATAACACTGACACACTCATCCATTTTCCCTAGCTGCACTGTGAGACTCGCCATCCCAGTACCAGAGAAAGCATCTTCACATATGAGGAGAAACACCATCCCTCTAGGGACCCCACCTCAGGGACTTGCTCAGCTTGACCCTCTGGCTAGGTTCTACATTTGTGCAGGTGTAGGTATAGGTACTCAGAGGCATAAGAAGGCCCAGCATCTCACACATCACAAGGAGGGCTCAGGAATGCCTGGGCTGTGCTAGTCTCCTGTGCCGTAGGCTTCCTGGAGAAAAATGAAATCCCCAGGACAGAAGCCAGTCCTCCATGATGAATCCTGTGGGACCCGAGCCTGGCAGCCCCTCAGCTTGCCTGGGTGACAAAGTAGTGTTGTCCTCCTCAGTTGTGGTTTGAATAAAAATGGCTTCCAAAGGCCCATAGGGAGAGGAGGGATGTCTTGTTGGAGAAGGTGTGGCCTTGGTAGAGGAAATGTGTCACTGTGGAGGTGGGCTTTGATGTCTCATAGGCTCAAGCTAGGCATAGTGACTCAGTCTTCCTTCCTGCTGCCTGCAGACCCAGATGTAGAACTCTCAGGTACCATTCCAGCACCATTTCTGCCTGAATGCTGCTATGCTTCTTGTCAGGATAATGGACTAAACCTCTCAACTGTAAGCTGGCTCCAATTAAATGTTTTCTTTTATAAGCTTTGCCATGATGTCCCTAACTAAAACAGTAGTTATTGTTTGCCCCCTCCTCCCAAGACCCCTTGGAGATGCCACACTGAACCTTATCCCTGCAATGTGTGGTGACTACCAATGGCATTTGAGGAATGTGTCACTCTGACCAGAGCTCTCCTGCTTTCAATCTTCTCAAGCCTATGTGTGGTGTCCATGGGCAAGAAGCCTCTGTCCTCACAGGACATAGCACCAACTCTAGGGATGGGACCGTTGGCTCTGAGAATCCTCTCTCTAACATCATCCCAGTGACCCTTGCTCTTGGCCTAAACCACAAGCCTGGATAAACCTCAGTTCCATCACAGACTTTTGAAAGCAAGAATCAAGAAATACTATTTCCTAAGAGACTTTTTAACTCCAGAAAGCATGAATTGCTGATTAATGGGAAAGCCAGACCTAAAAATTCTCAATGTGACTCATACCCTGGTCACCTTTATACATACACAAAGCACTAACACTACACTCAGGGCAAAGGAGGGTTCCCAATGTTATCAAGAGCATGACCTGGGATCATACAATAAATCCTTCCAGGCTTCCAGCACTTGCTGTCCCATGAGACCAGCCAGAGACCAGGCTATCCTACAGGAGTGGCTCACACAAAGGGGATTTTTCAAAGTACAGGAATTACCTGGGCACTGAGCAGGCCTGGAAGGGTCCTGGCTAGGCAGCACTCAGCTCCAGGCAAGCTTCAAGTCCCAGGGTCCATCCACTTGGGCATGAAGATGCATCAAAGCAGAGGAGCAGCCTGTTTTGCTGCTCTAAAGCCTTCCAGAGATTCCCACTATGAGAACACAGGTCACCTTTCCCCTAATTTAGGTGCAAATGGGTGCATATCTGTCTGTCTGATTACCTGTGCGTCACACACCTGCAACACCTTGGAGGCTTCTGATATGAAAGCCTGCTCCATTTCCTGGGCTGGTGTAGCTCCTTCTTCCTCCAGACAGGTACCTTGGGATGAAGAGGAAGAGAAGTTGGAGGTCTGCATTTTTTCTGTAGCCCACAGGGGGCAGTATAGGGCCTGAGTTCCCAGGGGCTCCTCCCACTTCTCCTCCCACTTCCCCTCCTGCTTCCAAACATTCCTCCAACACTCCTCTAGAAATTGCCTCCCCTTTAGGGTCTCCAGAGCCCTGCTCTGAGACTTCCTTGTCTCCTCCCATACCAGACTCTGCAGGACTCTCAGGATGGGCTACAGTTGGCAAAGTCATCTCAAGCAGACCAGTGGCCCCAGATGCATGGTTTCAATATTGCCAGGCATGTCAGCTCCCAGTCAAGTCCCAGCACCCCCAGCACCTCTGAATTCCCCCCAAAAGCCATGGGGGACACAGGTTCTCTGTTGGTTCCTGGGTAGGGATCCTTACAGGAAAGCTTCCAGCCGATACATGAACAAGGTCCAGATCTGTTCTACTCCGGCATCACTGCACACCCAGCAGTTAAACAGCTGAAGAGCAGCAAATCTTTCAGATACATCCTGATTGGCTGCAGGCATCATGTGCAGCGGGCACCATGTGATCACCTGGCAGCTTGTGATTGAATCCATTTGTGTGATTGGCTGGAATTTCGTTGCTGTGATTGGCTGACGCTCGGTTGCTTCCTTACAAGATTAACCTACCCTTGGTTCATATAGGAAATGAGGTTACAGGTCTCTGTATGGTGGCCACACAGGACAGACTCATTGGTCATTTTATGGATTTTGTCCAAACTGGAGTTCAACAGTCCCGTTTCTTTTGTCCTTCCAGGTCACTCAAGTATGGCCGTTGATGGGCCCTGCCACTGTCTGCCAGGATTGAAAGGAATCTTAAGGATTCCTTACAAAGTTCACAGTGCCAGGTTAGCCCAGCACTCTTAGGAATTCCTTCTTTGGCATTCTGACTATAAAGGCACGATTTGGTGGGAAAGAAGAGCAACTCTTTGTTCAATAATTAAGGAGAGTCCTAAGAGATACAGGCAGACAATATTGCTGACATTCATTCTTCCTCAGAACGCTCTCTGAGGCACAGGGAACAAAGCTGTTCAGTTTGACAGTCAGGCCTCAGAGGCAGCTCAGCAGCTTGTGAGCCCCACTGCTCACAGGCTGCAGATGGACTCCTCACTGCAGGGTGACTGACTGAGAGGTGCCCATTCCTGCAAACCACCTGGCAACAGGCATCTTAGTGATCCACAGGCCAATCCATTGCCTGCTTTGATTAATTTAACCATGATGATTTGGGTCAATGGTCTTTCTCCTCCTATCTGTGGGATTAATACTACCCTGACACTCTCTAAAATCAAACTTTGAAAGAGAATAAAAGAGAATTGTTTCATGTTGTTTTGAGACAAGGACTTGCTATTAGCACAGGCTAGACTAAAACTTGCTGCAATCCTGACTTAGTCTCCCTAATGCTTGGAAACACAGGCATGAACGTCTATACCCAAGAGAACATCAAGAGAAGAGAAATCTCAACTCAAACTGATGAGCGTATCCTCCTGCCATCAGGAATTTGGGAGGCCAGAAGGCAGCGGGCTGATATAGTCAACGTGGTAAAATTTGAGAACATTTCTGTCAGTAGTATTCACTGTATATGTGTGTGTGTCCCCAAAAGACAATTATGCTGTTTGTATTCTATTTATGGTGTTTCTGATAAATGTATACTTTGTATGGCTGTATTAGATACAGAAAAAAAAAATCAGCCAATCAGTTTACTCCAATGAGTGTTTAACGCATGCTCTGTGGAGATGTCATTTCTTTGGCGTTCCTCCCAAATGGGAATTTACTATGTCACACTTCAGACACACAAAACAAAGCAAAAAACCCTTCCTGCTTGGGAACATGATTCCAGACTTAAGAATTTGCTCAGTGCTGTCTAGCTAGAATTTTATATATATGTACATGTAAACATATACATATGCATACATATACATGTGTATGTGTGTGTGTGTGTGTGTGTCTCTGTGTGTGTGTAAATAGCTATGCAAACCACTGTTCCATATTTCATGTGGTCCATAGAAGAAGTATATTTTCATTTTTTATGTATATATGAGACTAAGCTGCTGTCTGAATAATTTTCTGTAGTGGTTTAAGCAGTTGACCTGTTGCAGTTGGAGATTAATAAACAGGCAGTGCTTCAGAGGCTACCTAGAGATTCACAGGTTAAACCCAGCTTTTAAAGGTCAATGCCAATGTGTTTTAGTCGTGGGGCAAGTAGCCAGGCGAATGACTCGGGACCACCTGGCCTTAAGTTACCTGTCAGCTGAGATCTGGGGATCTGGAGAACTGGATCCTGCAGGAATGCAGCTTCAGTTGTACATTGCTAGTCAGCCTCCAGTAGGAGACAGTCCCTGGGAGGCAGACCCTTCACAGAGCCTTCACTGCCCTGGGTAGTGATCCCCACACCTTCACAGGATCCCAGAGCTTAAGAACTGGGCAAGTGGGCGGGGCTTTCTTATTTGGGGCGGGGTTGAGAGCAGGGGGCGGGACTGTGAAGGTGATTCTGTAGGGGCAGGGTCAGACTGTGAAGTTGGAGCCTCAGGTGAAAGGGTTCTAGGTCTTCAAGCAGTTGATCTCCTGTGCAGCAGTTGGTTGTTGAGTCCAGTGATCACAGCCGTTGGAGCAGCAGTTTCTTCTTGCTCCACACTTAGTTGCTGCCACTGACAGAGCAGCTTAGCAATGCTCAGGCTTTGGCCCCAGGCCATTGTCCAGGCCACCCGAACCTGCAGCGGGTATTGAAGGGCCAAAGCCAGTCAGGGAAGCTGCACCAGGCCAGGCTGATGGAATAGGAAGAAGATTGAGGTAGAGTGATTTGACTTTTTTAAACTGCAGCTTACTTGCCATTGTGTTTATACAACAACTGTCTCCTCCCTCCTGGCCCCAAACAGGGTTTCTCTGGCTGTCTTGGAACACCCTATAGATCAGAGAGATCTACCCAGGTACACTAAAGACTTTTTTATTTTTACTTATTTATGTCCCAAATGCTGCCCCCATCACCCTCACAGAGTTCCTCTCCCCTCCCCTCCCTTTAACCTTTGAGGCAGCTGCACTCTCCCCCAAGTCCCAATATCCCTTCACCCCTGTAGTCTGTGCAGGATTAGGTCCACTCTCTCCCACTGAGACCAGAAAATGCAGCCCTCTGATACATATAAACTGGGGGCCTTGGACCAGCCCCTGTATACTCTGGCTGGAGGCTCAGTCTTCTGGGAGTTTCTAGGGGTCCAAGTTGGTTGACACTGTTTGTCTTCCTGTGGGGTGGCCATCTCATTAAGATCCTTCAGTCCTTCCCCTAACTCTTCTACAGGGATTCCCAACCTCCATCCAAGGTTTTCCAGTGTTTTGTGAGTGTCTGCATCTATCTCAGTCAGGTGCTGGGGAGAGCCTCTCAGAGGAGCTGCTAGGATAGACTCCTGTCTGCAAGCACATTGTAGCATCACTAATAGTTTGCCTGCCCATAGGATGGATGCAAAAATAGGCAGGTCACTGGTCCGCCATTCCTTTAGTCTCTTCTCCATCTCTATCTCTGCATTTCTTTTAGATAGGTCCAATTTGGGGGTCAAACATTTTACAGGTGGGTTGATGTCCCCAACCTTCCACTGAGGGTCCTGTCTGGCTACTGGAGGTGGTTGCTTCAGGTTCCATATTCCTACTGTGGGGGGTTTCTGCGAAGGTCACCTACACTGAGCCTCCCTTATCCCAGGTCTCTGGAGCTTCCTAGAGAACTCTCTCCCAAACCCCATCCCAGCCCAGCAGCTGTGTATTTCCATTCATTCTCCTGGCCCTCTGGGCCTCTCTCCTGCTCTCTCCAAGACTTTTATCAGGAAGGGGTATTGGTTTGTCAAATGCTTTTTCAACATCTAGGCAGATAATCATGTGGGTTTTTTCCTTTCAGTTGTTTATTTAGTGTATTACAATGTATTGAAGGATTTTCATATATTTAACCACACCTATATATTTGGGACAAAGCCTACTTGATCATGGTGGTTGCTTTCTTTGATGTTTTCTTGGATTCAGTTTGCAAGTATTTTCTTGAATAATGTTGCATCAGTGGCCATTATGGAAATGTGTCTGAAATTTGCTTTGCTGTTTCTTTATGTGTTTTAGGTATTGGGGTGACTGTGGCCTCATAGAGTTTGGCACTATTCCTTCTGTTTATATTTTGTGGAATAGTTTGAGAAGTATTGGCATTATCTCTTTTTGAAAGTCTGGTAGAATTCTGTGCTCTCTCAGCATTGTATTGGTACAGAGACAGGCAGATGGATCAATGTAATAGAATTGAAGATACAAAAATAAATTCACACACTTATGGATTGTTGATCTTTGACAAAGAAGCCAAAAATATACAATGGAAAATAGAATGCATCTTCAGTAAAAGGTGTGAGTTTAAGTGGCAGTCAGTATATGGAAAAATGAAAACAGATCCATATTTGTCATGTTGTACACAGCACAAATCCATCTGGATCAAGACCTCAACATAAAACAAGATACACTGACTCTAATAGAAGAGAAAGTGGAAAAGAGCCCTGGACTCATTGGCATGGGGCAAAATTTCCTAAACACAACTCTGACTCTAAGGTCAAGAATTGATAAACTGGACCTCAAGAAACTGAAAAACTTATGTAAGGCAAAGGACATAGCCAGTAAGACAAATTTACAGCCTACAGATTGGGGGAAAAACTCGTCACTAACCCCAAAGCTGATAGAGGGTTAATATCCAAAATATATAAAAAACTCATGGAGCTAACCTCTAGAAACCCAAACAATCCAATCAAAAAATGGGGTATGGAGCTAACCAGAATTCACAACAGAGGAATCTGGAATAGCCAAGATGCACATAAAGAAATAGTCAATGTCCTTAGTCATCAGGGAAATGCAAATCAAAATGATCCTGAGATTCTGCCTTACACCAATCAGAATGGCTAAGATCATAAACTCGGGTGACAGCACGTGTTGGGGAGAATGTGAAGAAAGTCAAACTCTCCTCCATTGCTGTTGGGATTGCAAACTGGTAGACCACTCTGGAAATCAATCTGGATGTTGCTCAGAGAATTTGAAATAGATCTTCCTGAAGACCCAGCTATACCTCTCTTGGGAATATACCTAAAGATTCCCCATCATGCCACAGGGACACCTGTTCCACTATGTTCATAGCAGCCTTGTTTGTGATATTCAGAAGCTGGAAACAACTCAAATGTCCCACATTCAAAAATACATACCTAAAATATGGTTGATTTACACAATGTACTATTATTAAGAATGAGGATATCATGAGTTTTGCATGCAAATGGATGGAACTAGAAAATATCATCCTGAATAAAGTAACTCAGACCCAAAAGGACATGCATGGTATATACTCACTAATAAGTGGATATTATCCATAAAAGCACATAATACATAGGTTATAATCCACAGAACTCAAGAAGGTTAACAATCAGAAGATGCATCAACCCAGTTTGGAAGGGAGTAGAAAGCAATCTTGGTTGTGGGGGGCAGAGAGAGAGAGGGAATTGTGTAGGAGAGGAGACAGGGAAGAGAAAATGGAAACATGATCATAATTGAGGTGGGTGTCAGGAAACAGTAGTGAAGCCTAGAGGGCCAGCAGAAAGAATGGAAACAGGCAAATTCAGGAGGTAGGGGGTGGGAGAACCCTCCAGAATGTACCAGAGACCTGGAAGGTGAAGACACCCAGGACATAGATGGAGGGACCTTAGATGAAATTCTTAACAGTGGGGAGAGGGAACTTGTAGAGTCCACCTCCAGTAGAATGACAGGGCATCAAGTGGAGGAATGGGGTTGCCATCCCAGAGTCAAAAACTGTGTTTCAGAATTCTCCCTGTCTAAAGGAAATAAAGGAACAAAAATGGAGAACAGACTGAGGAAAAGGAGGTCCAGTGACCAGGCCAAATTGTTATCCAACTGAAAGGGACACTCCAAAGCCTGACAATATTACTGATGTTATGGTGTGCTTACACACAGAAGCCAGCATGGCTGCCCTCTGAGAGGCCCAACATGCAATTGAAAGAATCAGATGCAGTTACAGTGAACCGAAGCTGGGGCCCCTGTGTTTGAATTAGGGAAAGGCTGGAAGAAGCTGAGGAAGAGGGTGACCCCATAGGAAGACTAGCAGTCTCAACCAAATTGAACCCCCAAATTGTCTCAGGCAAGGAGCCACAAATAAGACAGCATACACTAACAAATATGAGGTTACCAACACATATACAGCAGAGGACTGACTGGTCTGGCCTCAGTGACGAAGATGTATCTAACCCATGAGACACCTGAGGCCCCATGGAGTGGGGTGGGGTGATATGTTGCAATGTCTTCATGGAGATGTTAAATGAGGAATGGGATGAGGAGGTGTCAGAGGGCAGACTGAGAAGGGGATAACAACTGGATCGTAAATATGATCAAGGACTAATACTAATACTTATAATAAAGAAAAAACAAAGACACTATTACATTTGCAGGCAAATAGATGAAACTAGAAAATATCATCCTGAGTGATGTAACATGGATTTGGAAAGACATGCATACTAAGTAGTCACTAAAAAGTGGACATTAACTACAAAATATAAAATAACTATTCCTCAATCAACAGTCAGAGAGACACTACAGATCATGGAGGGCCCAAGAGAGGATGATTGAATCTCATTTAGAAGAAGCAATCCAATAGATGTCAGAGGTAGATGGAAGGAAAGACCTGGGTGGGAGAGGGTTTGAGGATCAGCAGATGGAACTAGATGCAGACACACAAAGCCCAACTTTAGGCAGGGTTTGGGGAGTCTTGTGGAAGGGCTGGGGTAAGGGTTGAGGGAACCAGAAGGGTCAAGGACACCACCAGATGATCTGCATAGTCAATTAACTGGAGCACATGGGGGCTCACAGAGTCTGACCCACCAACCAAAGAGCTTGGAAAGGTTAGCAATTGTCCCCCTACACATTTGTAGAGGGTGTGCAGCTTAGACTCCACATGGGTCACTGAAAATTTGAGGAGGAGTTGCCTCTGACTCTGTTGCCAGCTTTTGGGTTCCCTTCCCTCAGCTGGACTGCCTGGACCGCCTCAGTGGGACAGGATGCACTGCTTCCAGTTGATTGTTGAGGCTGGTTGCTACCCAAGGTGGGGTGTCTCCCCTCTTTGATGAGAAGGAAAGGGAGTAATGGGCAGATCGATTTGTGCAGTTGGGAATGGAAGAAGTGACTACAATCAGGATGTAAAGTAAATAAAGTTTATTGGAAAAAAGATACTTGAATAGCACAGAAAAGATCCCATGAATTGAAAATGAAATTACATGAAATTTAAAAGGCCCTGTGCAGAAAAAGATGCTTGCATCTCAGGCCTAGAGGATCAGAGATCATCCCTCTAGTGAAATTCTCTGTGGGGCCTTAACAGTTAGAATGTAAAAACGATGGTGATTACTAAATATCAAAAGTAAACCAACCAATAAAGGACTAAAGAATAGTTTTTAAAAGGTAATACACAGAAGATGATAATTATTCTTCCAATATTTCAATATTCTTAGCTTTTCATGTTAATTAAGGTTCAGAATATATACAGAATACAAGAAATTAGATAGCAACAGACAAAATAACCCAATCAAATAATAGGGTACAGAGCATAATGGAGAATTCTCAACAGGGAATACTTCAATATTCTTTGCCTTCAGGTAGGTAAGATTATAGCAATACTGAGATACAATTTTACTTAATGACAATGGCTGAGATCAAAACAAATGAGAAATTCTAGCAAAGATGAGGGAAGGGACATGTCAGAAGCTGCTCAATTGGGTGTGTAAACTGGTGTTTAACAGCATGGTGGAAATTGGTACAGAGTTTCCTGAAAATAGAACTACCTTAGGCCCAGATGTACTATTTCTGAGCATGGACTCAATGGATGCAGTCTACATCCTGCCAAGATATGCCTGCACATCCATGGTGTTTGTGGTACTTCTCCCAATGGCAAGACAATTAGGCATTTTAAAAATACCTAAATAAATTCTATCAGAGTTTCCTAATTTGAAAGAGTGAATATGTAAAGGAAAGTATCCAAATACTACTAAGCATTCAAACTATCATAGGCAGATCAGTTCATAATAAGCCACATGCATTCTTATGGTTAGGAAATGAATTTCATTTTTCTTACAATTCTGTACCCAAAGACAAAAAAGTACAGTAGTTTTGATTATATTAAAAAAACAAATCTAATAAATAAGTGATAAAAGGAAGTTTTGTGTATGACTTGAGACAATCTGTGATCACAGAATGAACAGACTGGGTTCCGCAGACAGAAGACAACCTGACAGTGACAATAACAAAGAAACAACTCAAGTTCCATCGAGAAGCTCACTTTGTCAAAATCTAAGAACCTGATCTACTCATGTAGGTATCTTCTAGGAGGCAAACATACAATGTACCTTTCTGGTTGACTCCTGAAATACACCTGAAAGAATGTTTGGCTGAGGCAGACACAGGTGAAAGAATGTTTCCTATAGGAAACATATGAAATGATGAATAATGTTTAGATGGAACATTAATATGATCCCACAGACAGTGGGAACTTGAGGTTTGGTTTGCCTAGCTCCATTTTGCTACTCATTGCAGGTGTAAAGCTTATATTGGTTCACATTACAATTGCTGAGTTTCAAAGAAACCCACGAAAGAACTTCTAGTGAGATTCCTGAGGATTTTGCTGCTTCCTTGGACTCAGACCTCATTGGCAGTCTCACAGATTCATCTGCATTCAACTGCCCTCGCTGACTCTTGTGTGGTGTCTGCCCAGTGGACTGGTCTGCAGGAACTGATTCCTGTGTGGTGTTTGCTAGGGAACTGGACTGAGACCAACAAAGTTTGTAGTTGCCCAGTAGAACGATTTCTATACAGGTCTGCTTCCCCCATATCCTAACAACCTTTCTTTCCCACTTCATCTGGTGGTTTGTGGGCTTGAGGGAATTTAACCCTTGTTAAAGTAGGCTGAACAAAACAAATGCCTACACAGAGGAGCACTGCTGTTCAGGGATAAGGAACAATACATGGCCAGATGTCTATTTATGCCTGACTCAGTGGCAGAGCTTGGAAAAAAGGAAGCAGGAAAAGGACACAGGAGGTGACCTTGTCCTGGAGGCTGGTGAGGGGCTGTGGCAGCCTCTCTACTGCCAGCAGCCCTTTGTGATGAAGAGGCCATACCTGTGTGATGTGCCCTGAGCCCTCCTGACACATCTCACACTGCACTCAAGGACTCAGTAGCCTGAGAGCTGCATTGCGATTCAGAAGATGGAGAATTTTCTCTCTCTGATGAATAGCATTATTGATTCATGGATGAGCCCCAGCTCCATGGACATAGCAATGGACATGACCATTGGCTTTATGTGTGGAGTTGGGCTCTTTTTCCTACTTATCCCCTTCCTGAAGGAGTACCCAGTGTCACCAGCATCTGAGAATGAATGGGACAAACCACAGGTGAGAAGAACCTTGGTTCACACACACTGGAGCAGCAGTCTGTTGTTCATGGCTGTTGCATTCACATTTTCTAGGAAAAGTGGTTTAGTGACATTAAAAAAAAAACAGTAACAGAATATAATCTTTTGTTTTAGTCTCAGATATGAGATATGGGGCTGCTTCAAAATATCCACAGCAGCTGAGTATGACTTGCCTAATGTTCAAGACAGGGCATGGTTTTGCTAGCAGATGTTAGTTTCTCTGTTCTGGTAACTTTTTTGATTCTGGGGATATTTCAGAGACTACATAAATGCTAGTTCCTGGTTGTCCTTTGATGTTGGTTTTTATTGCTTGCTTGTGTTTGTACTTTGATCAGCAGTTATGTGGACAGAAGAAATAGAAATAGGATATATTGACAGTGAAGATGAAATATCCCCAAGGAACTCAACCTCCGCCCCACAATCAGCAGAAAGTATTCTAATAATGACTATCCATTTCCCCTCTATTGTTTTCTCCCCCTTATTATCAACTTTTAGGGGATAGAATGGGTGGAAGGAAACGGTGGAGAAGATTGGAAGAAAGTCAAAGAAAGTAGCTTATGTTTAGCTACAGACATTAAGAGGAAATCTCTAGAAAGAGTCTGATGGGATTGACAGGCAGGGCAGAGGGGAGAGTGGTCCTGAGGTCTCTGCATGAAGCTCACAGACCCCCTGTTCATGGTGACAGTGAGGCCACTAAGGATGAGTGAGGCTCCATGAACAGACTGCATTTCAGTGTTGGGGGGGGGACACAAGAGAAGCTCAGAGGAGATCATCAGTCCTCTGTTCAGGGGCTTCTTTTGATTGTACTGAGCTGATGGGAAGCAGGTGATGAGACCAAGGGCCTCAGGTCAGGGCTTCAGTCTCCTCAGCTCTGAGAAAGCAGGTATCACCTGACATCTCAGACACAGACACAGAGCTCAGCCTTGGGTAGGTGCTTGTGGGATGAACACTAACTGTGGACATCTGTGGTAACTGTGGCATAGACAGTGCCTTCTTCTGTTTTTCCAACAAGGTGACAAGGAAATGTGTTTATGTACAGTATGAGTGAGTCAAGGATGGATGAGAGGACACTTCCTAGAAAATGCAGATTTCATGTATTTGAGGACCAAAGAGAGCAGGAAGCTTGTCTACCAGAAGAAGGAAGAAAGGTCTCCAGCTCATGTGTGTTGTTTCTAACTGGCAGGATGTGAAGAGGGGGCAGAAGAAGACGAGTAAGAAAACTGCTACTGGAAAAGGTAGGCTTCTGCTTTCCTGAGGAGAGAAATTCCCTCTGGCCTAGCCTTTAGTGAAGAGGACATGGTATGCAAGAAAGATGTGGCAGCTTTTGGGAAGGAAAATCATGGAACCCCCAGGTTTTGGGATAGAAAGGAGCTATGGTTGGCCTGGGATGGGTGCTACACATGGGAGTGTTGTTCAAGGCACTAGGGTGATGCTGTGACCCTGGATGGGGGGACCCAGGTTCATCTGACAGCAGGTAGCTTCAACCTCTCAAAATGCATTCCTCTTTCAGATCCTGTGGCTATTACAATATTGTAAGTGGAATTATAAAGGTTGAGGTAGGGGCAAGAAAAGTGTACATGGAGAGATGAGGCCCCTCCATTCCCCTTGCTCAGGTTCAGTTCTCTGTCCTTGTGTTATGGTGCTTGAGCACTAGAGTCCTAGCATGGGGAGTCACAAGAGGATGCCTCACACCTGTGTGTTCTCATTCCTCATCCTGATCCTGCTTAATTATCTCCAGGTTGTACGGATGGAGGAAAAGAGGAGGAAGAGACCAAGACTCTATCACAACCTATGGAAATGTAAGAATCTTTGTCCTATGGAATTTTCATACCAGATGTGGGCTCAGGGTCTGGGCATCTTCATTCTGAATATGCTATACAGGGTGGGATTCCAAGGCATCTTTGTTGGATGTGAGACTAAGGGGCATAGGATATATAGGCGATGGAGGTGCCATATTTACACTGAAAGATGGGCCTCTTAATCCTCTGATTGGGGCTGATGCTTTTGCCTCCTGTCTTTGGCAGTCCCAACAAGCAACGTTACCTGGACTTCACACCACAACCTTTTTCGAACCTCAGACAGAAAATGGATCCTCTTCTTCTCTCACAGCTGTCCTCTTATCTCAAGGTCCTGGAGGATCTTTCACAAAACAATGTTAGTCGATTTTTCTGGGGTACATTCTCTATTAAGTCTGAATCAGCTGTGGCTACTGCCCATGAGCTCAGAAGCCCTTCCTTGGGAAGTTGTAAATCTGTGAGGTTTAGTGATGACAGTGACACTGACGAAGCTCCATCTTAGGCTAAAGGACTTCCACAGCATTTCCAGGATCAGCTAGTACCTCATCAATTTGTGACACAAAAGTTGGTAGGTAAGAAACAAGTCCAAGAAAACAAAATCCTCCCAAGATCTACTCCAAAACAAACACCTCCTTGTTTGAAAAGTAGGGCCTATGTAGTTTCATGTGCTACCAGTGAGAAAGGGATACAGGCACGCCTATCAGCTGAAAGCCTGCCTGGGAAACATGGAATGTATTCAAAGGACACCAAAGCTTATGATGAGCAAAATCATCAAAGCTATTAGCAAGCCCACTGAGAACTTTCCCTGGGCATCATATATTTTAAAGGTATCAGGGCAGCCACCATCCAACCTGAGCATGACTGGAGCATTCAGTACCACAAGGAGCCAGAGAATCACCAAAATGCAACAAATATGGAAGAACAACAAGGAACCATATTCAGATTCCTCTACTTCATGAAACCAACCCAGATTCAGGGACATTTCATAGAAAACACTGTTCATTATTGCAAGAACAGGCCTCAACCCTCCCAGACTGCCCAGCCCTCCATCTTCAAAGCCAAACCTTACAAATCCAGCAAATGGAAGGGGTCTGTGCCTACAGGGCTGCCCTTAAAGAAGGACATAGCAAAGTTTGATGTGCATAACACCATCAAAAAGGACCTTGGTGTTGGGGCACAAAAGGTGCCTGGCACTGCAAGCAGCAGCCCTGGGAAGGAGCTGAGACCCAGGAAACCTGCACTGAGGACAGAATAGTGGCCCTACATGAAACCAGGTGAGCACTATTGCCTGCTTGAGGCAAAGACATAAAGGAATCCAGCATCACACATCACAGAGCTTCCAGTGAAACACGGGAGACCCAATCTGCAGATGCTTGTGGCAAGGGATATGACTCCACCTGGAATTCCAGCCGTAAAACCTCCCCCAGGTTGTGGATCCCTCCTCACCCATCTGTGATTCCAAGGTTGCCAGGGTCCTGGAAAATTTGCATCACAGGATCCAGGAGGACAAGGATGAAAACTGGATCTGCTGTGAGGGTAGAGAGAGGTGAGTTTATACACTCAACTGCAGAGGCTCAGGAGACCCAAAGAACCCCTCCACCTGCTTCCAGCCATGGGGCCACAAAGTCCCATCCAGATCCATTGCCGAGATACCTGAGTGTTCAGAGATCTGCCTCGTACTTCCTGGCAGCAAATCCCCAACATGTCAGGACTATCTGAGGCATCAGAAAAGGCACTCTGAAGCCAAGTACCAATCCCAAAATGGCCAAACATGCAACACAGGAGAGCTTCCAGGAGGTGGACTCAGGAAATCACCCCCAGTGTATGACAATGGAAGGCCCTGTAGAAAGAGTCAGACAATCAGATGCCAAACAAACTACAGTGGAGGTGAAAGAAGAGCCACCTTGTGCATGGAGAGTAAGTCTGGGATCCAGTGTGAGTCACAAGTGCCAGGACATCAATATCTGTCTCAGGGTCTTTGGGTCTTTAGGGGCCAACAGATTCCCAGCCCATCTACAAATACCCACCACACAACACTCGCAGGACTCAAGTCAGAATATTTTGAAAAAAAGTGCAGTCAAGAGCTTTACCTGTGAATCACCATCCAGTTGGCCCCAGTAGAGTCCACCCTGCCAAGGTCAGCCTGCCCTGACAGGACTCTCTGCCCAGCTTCCAGGCTAGTTGCCAAAACACCACGATTTCCCAGGACTTATGTGATGTCTTCATGAAGAGACAGGAAAGGGTGGAAACTAAGGACATCAGTGTTCCAAAGGATCAAATATAAGTGTTGGATCTCAACGGGTTTCACCTTCATGAACAGAGGCAGAGAACCCTAAGATCTACAGGCATAAGTCAGGGAGAAAGGCATGTAAGAGTAAGACATTCCATCCCGAGCTCCACCGAGCTCAAGGATACAGCCAAGATTTTTACACCAGAAAAGGGAGAGGCTACTTATAAGTACTCTTGGAAGAACAACCTAAGTAATTCTTTTCATTGTGGAAACCTTAGCACAAAATGCAAGGGACAGCAGGATATTCTAAAGAATTCTAGCTCCCTACCAGCTACTGAGCAGACACAGAAGGTTGTAACAATAAAAGAATCCATCTACCATATGCTAGGTGAAATTACATGCCTTGTAAATATTCTATTCCAGATCTTAGAGAACACTGAAGGGGACCAATCAAAGATAAAAGAGTTCAGCAAAGTGGAATCACTGAGATCCAAGCTGGGTACCTCAAACCACACCTCTGAGGGTCTGTATGACACATACCATAGCAGAGCAGCAAGCAGGATGAGCTGTGGCCATGCCAGCCCAGAGGAGCAGAACAGTCCATTTACATACAGGGGAAGTGGAGACAAACTGCACTCAGGAGTTGATGCCCAGAGAGCCTGTGAACAACATCCAAAGAAAGTGAAAAAAAGAAATGGGCATTAAGCTGTTACCTAAACCAAGAGGAATGATAATCCATGTAGGTACAGGGTAACTAGAGACAAGCTCAAGCCAGACCTTGCTGTCCAGAGAGCCTGTACACCTGGCAAAATTAGGATCAAGTTTGGATTGGGGCACTGTCCACCTAGAAGTCCTGAGGGGCACCACCGTTCCTTCAGATACACAGAAATTGGAGAGAAAGAGGAGGCTGGTTTTATCCATAAAGCCTTTGACCCACATCAGAGTACAATGAAAGGAATGAGTGTTGGCTGCCCTATAATTTCCAAAGAGAACCATCCAGTCAATATCAAGGAGAACTGGAATCCAGTGGCACTCAGGTGTTGCTGGCCAGAGAACCTCTGAAACCCAGTAGACCAGAATAGGTCAAGGAGCAGGTGGCTCAGGCCACCCATGCCTCCACACACCAGGACGTTCTAAAAGATGCCCAATCTGCCCAGTCATCGTTTCCCCCGTGCCTCCTGGTAATAAACTTGAGCTTTTCCTATAAAGAATCTTTTCCTTTCTCAAGCTTATCATTCTGTGCTCATGGCTCCATCCAGAAAGGAAGTGATCCCTGGTTCACATTCCTGCTTTTGAGCAGAGCTGTTTCTGTCCTACAGTGACGGAGCAGGGGAAGGTTCCTCCATGCATGTTGGTATTAACAGCTTGTGTACTCCTTGGGCTCCAGCTCAGGTGAACAAGGGCTTTCTCTGGCACATGGCTGGACTTAGTCTCTGTTCCTTTGACACCTGTTTTCCCAAGTCCACTCACTTCAGTAACTAGTATTAGCCAGTGGGGTTAGAAACTTTTAGTATGTTTGGTGACTGTTTATATTTGTGATTTATTATATATGCTGAGCCTTGAGCACTCCCCCACTTTACTAGCAGTCTTTCTCTGCAATTTAGAGGAGCATATATTTTGGCTGTGAGCCCTTCATTGGTTGTTTATCTTGGCAGGAAATTATCCTATTCAAACAACTTTCCCCTGGAATTTGAGTTACAGGTGGCTGTGTACCACCATGTTAGTGCAGGTAATTGAACCTTGGTCCTGTCCAAGGCAGCCTGTGCTTTGAACTACTAGCCACCTGTCCTGTCCCATATGTCCTAATATTGTGAGAAATGACTTTAACTAGTTCATTCCTCAAAATAATTTCATTTTCCCCTTTATTTTTGCATAGCTGTCAAATTCTAGGAGAAAAAAAGAAACCTTAAATTTTATCATGATTATTTTAAATCATTTAATAGTATATTGTGTTGTAGACCCTCTGGGTCTCGTGTCTGGGTAAAATGGTTCTCTAGAGTAGGTGGGCAAAGTTTTAGGACGGGGTGACAGACAGAAACACACACAAGAGAGGTGTTGAATCTGAATGTAATTTTCTGGTCGAGCTTAGACTAATTATATTACAGCGAATATCATAAATTGTAAAACATAACACATACGGTACATTGAAGTTTCCCAGGTATAAGAGGAGTGACTACAAAAAGAATTTGCAGGAACCAGATAAATGTTTAGGTTAGAGATAAGTATCCCTCCAGATGCAAGAGGAGTGACTTCAAAAGGACTATGTTTGCTTTAGAGATTAACTGCCTGCTTTGGATTTACACTTTAGCGTTAATTGGGCTAGGGGGGTATAAACTCTTGTCTGGCTTCAGGAATAAAGTAGTGTCATGAACCTTGGAATTTTTAGGCCTTGTTAATTCTTATCTATGGCTGGAGAATTCCCATTATTCAGTATAGTATATTAATTTGCTCTTGGCATGGAATGTAGTCCGTAATAAGAATTTTTATCTCAGTGAGAATATCAGACTTTTTCTGTAGAGAACTGAATTTATGGCTAGTGCTTAATTGTTTTATGGTAGAGCTAAATTAGTTACTGAATAAGTTAAACTCCTTGCTGCTATCTGGAATCTAAGAACACTGGGAAAAGGCTTTAGCTATGTTAGAATACAATCTTGAAAGGCATTTACTATAAGGTAATGCTTAATAGAGTGCACATGAATCTATACATTAGACTAATGCAGTGGAAATTTGATTATTATGGGTTCAGGAGAAAACGCCAAATCTCTGGGAGGGAAATTACCATGGAACTCTGATCCTCAAGAACAACTTCCAGGCTTTATGCCTGTCAAACTGACCCAAACTGGAGAGCTGACTTTCGTCAGACTTCCAGCAGAAGAGTCCTAGGAATTCATTTCTCATGAGCAGCTTTTTAACATTACTGTCTCACAAGCTGGCTCGACCGGAGTCCCTTAGCAATATTGAATTCTCATTTTCATTACATTAGAGTGTGTATCACTTACCAGAACCAGTATCACTACAAAACTGATTTTTTTCAAAGATTTCTTTTTTATATTTAAGTATTATGTAGCTGTCTTCAGACGCTCCAGAGGAGGGTATCAGGTCTTATCATGGAGGGTTGTGAGCCCCCACACAGGGATTTTAACTCAGGACCTTTGGAAGAGAAGTCAGTGCTATTAACCACTGAGCCATCTCTCCAGCACCAAAATTGATTCTTTTTAGCGAAAAATATGATGCTAATATTTTAAGTTTAGGACTATTAAATATATCTTTTCATAATATTGTAAAACTTTCTAGGGATTCCAACTTGCATTATATATTTATGTAAATGCAAGTCATGTTTTAAAATTATGACCACTAGACCACTATAATTTATATGGATTTGTTTTGTGCTCCTTAACGCAAAATATATAAGTAAATGTGTCGTGAGGGAGAATTCTGGGAAAAGGAGTAGGAAGTGAAAGAATATGAATAAAATATTGTATGAAAATCTTACCAACAAAACAAAAATGCTTTGGAAAGTAAAAATAGATGTATTATTACACCTGGTCAAATAACATTAACTTAAGGGTTCTCTCTGATATATAGAAAAACAACTGACTGCTGCATATTGAACAGCTAACCGGCTACTTTGCTCACTTTTCAGAGCTTTCCTCTCTGCAATTTTCCTATAAGATCTGCTATTGGGATGGACATTGCTATCCATTTCCAGCCCACTTCACACTGAAACTCCATTCCCTGGTGTGATATGGGCTTTGGGACGAAACTGGGTCAAAAGCATTGCAGTGAAACCCTTGTACATAGAAATAGAGAAGAACCTCTATGTGCTCTGTCATCTATGTGTAGTGTATATTTGTGTGATAGGTGTATTTGTGTATGTGTATTGTGTGGTGTGTGTGTGTGTACCTTCACTTTATTTCCTTCTAACAGATTGGTGTACAAATAAAAGAGGTGAATGTGCAAACCAGGAAGGAAGTCCTTACTGCCACCCATTCATGTTGTAGGCAACTCCTCCCTAGTTGCACATGGCCTTGCAAGGGTCTGAAGTGTATATCCCAGGGAAGACTAGGGCAGGGGACCTCCAACTTACATAGATGTGTGTAGAAGACATCAAACTCACTGGGTACTACCTTTTCTGGTGCAGCACTGCAGGGAGAAACACCCACACCTCTGTGGGTAACCACTACCCTAAGCTCTTTAAGTGAACCCTATACACTAATTGGTTCCCAGAGTAGATCCTGTCTGCATGTGTCACTGGGAGCTGAGGAAGAAGGATAGATATTTAGTGTCCCCATGGGAAGAAATGCTATTGACACTTAATCTGGTAAACTTTTACTTCTTTTAATATGTCAGGGCAGGAGGTGTCCAGCAGGACCTTACTCTACCATGATATGTGGGTCATTACAGGAGGAGGAATGTCCAGCAGGACAGGATACCTATCTTTGTATCTCAGGTGACACTGACATCAGGGGGTTGTCTAGCAGGTTCTGGTACCTGACATTGTACATGCAACAGTAGAAGAGATGCTGTCAAGGCAGGACTGATATCTAGAGATCTATTGAGTGTCCTGCATGTCTTGAGCTAGCAAATATCTAGAGGGTGTTAACAGGGAGGGAGGTTCATGCTCAATACATACATAAGTCTCTGGGTTATTAGGCCCTGTTGCATACCATGTGCAACTCCACCTGCCAACAGAGAGCTATGGTTAGTTCCAGCTGGCAAGCTCTTCCCTGCCACACAAAATATGCTGGTAACCTGGCCTCACCATACCACACTCTCCCACCACAGTACTTGAACTTCTCTCCGCAGGACACTTAATAGCCAGGACAAATTCATACAATTTGATGTTGCTGTGTGCAATGCTGTTCTCATTGGTTAGTGAACAGAACACATCATCTGTGTGAGGACATGCTATGACTGTTCCACTTGTATACAGCCTACCTTCTCAGTGTGGTTCACCAGATCTCCCTAGGCAGCCTATTCCAGCACCATAAAGATATGGTTTCTGTCTTATTGACAGTGTCTTGATGGCCTGGGTGATCCTAACCATTAAAAGATCATTGGCACTGAGGTCCCTGGGTTCCCAAGGTCAGAATATGTGACTATGTAAATGTCTCAGGAAGACACACGCAGCCCTGAGCTCACCCATACTCAAGTTATAAGATATCCTGAGAGACCACCATCTCTCGTGCACTGTCATATATCAGGATTTGTTAGATACCCCACCCTCCTAACATCAAATCCCCAAATATTATTAGTCAGAATGGCTAAGATAAAAAATTCAGGTGACAGCAGATGCTGGCGAGGATGTGGACAAAGAGGAACACTCCTCCATTGTTGGTGGGATTGCAAGCTTGTACAACCACTCTGGAAATCAGTCTGGTGGTTCCTCAGAAAATTGGACATAGTACTACTGGAGGATCCCGCAATACCTCTCCTGGGCATATATCCAGAAGATGTTCCAACCGGTAAGAAGGACACATGCTCCACTATGTTCATAGCAGCCTTATTTATAATAGCCAGAAGCTGGAAAGAACCCAGATGCCCCTCAACAGAGGAATGGATACAGAAAATGTGGTACATTTACACAATGGAGTACTACTCAGCTATTAAAAAGAATGAATTTATGAAATTCCTAGGCAAATGGATGGACCTGGAGGGCATCATCCTGAGTGAGGTAACCCAATCACAAAGGAACTTGAACAATATGTACTCATTGATAAGTGGATATTAGCCCAGAAACTTAGGATACCCAACATATAAGATACAATTTGCTAAACGCATGAAATTCAAGATGAACGAAGACCAAAGTGTGGACACTTTGCCCCTTCTTAGAAATGGGAACAAAACACACATGGAAGGAGTTACAGAGACAAAATTTGGAACTGTGACGAAACGATGGACCATCTAGTGATTGCCATATGCAGGGATCCATCCCATAATCAGCTTCCAAACGCTGACACCATTGCATACACTAGCAAGATTTTGCTGAAAGGATCCAGATATAGCTGTCTGTTGTGAGACTATACCGGGGCCTAGCAAACACAGAAGTGGATGATCACAGTCAGCTATTGGATGGATCACACGGCCCCCAATGGAGGAGCTAGAGAAATTACCCAGGGAGCTAAAGGGAACTGCAACCCTATAGGTGGAACAACAATATGAACTAACCAGTACCCCGGAGATCTTGACTCTACCTGCATATGTATCAAAAGATGGCCTAGTCGGCCATCACTGCAAAGAGAGGCCCATTGGACTTGAAAACTTTATATGCTCTAGTACAGGGGAACCCCAGGGCCAAAAAGGGGGAGTGGGTGGGTAGGGGATTGGAAGGGTGGGTATGGGGAACTTTTGGAATAGCATTGAAAATGGAAACGTGGAAAATACCTAATAAAAAAAAACAAACAAACAAACCAAAAAAAGAATGAAAATGTAACTCAAAAAAAAAAAAAAAGATATGGTTTCTAGTTTTGATTATGTGGAACAGCTTCATTATATTTGGATGTCTATCTCAGTCAGGTTCACTTAGTCATTTTTCTTATCCCTTTCCTGGATTCTGAAAGTGGCCTACACCTCCTTGTTGAGATGGTACTGCTCAGGAAAGTAGCCTTCGTCAAGGGTCATGAAGATGAGATGATTTGAAAGGGGCACACTTTTGGAGGACCTGGTCTACATGTTAGCTTCATTGTGGCCTGCTCTGTATATTTGCCTGAATGTTGCTTGACAATTTCCATCCTAACACCAGCTGACAAAACACTGAGTTGAAAACCATGATATTTCACGCAAGAGAAACAAGTTAGGAAATAAGATTTACTGCTCTCATTTCACACATAGAAAAGTGAGAGGGAATTGAGATGGTCCCACGGTGCACTTCAGGGTCATAAAAAAATAACATCAAAAAAAAAATACTACAACAACAACAACAACAAAACCCTAAAGCAGTAGAAGAACCTAACCAAACAGACCATAATGAACAATGAAAAAAATGTGTTGTCCTTGGAAAATCAGGTGAAACTTAGAAGAATTACCACAACTAAACAAATGAGAAGATATAGAATAAAACTATAGATACAGAAATACTGTAGCAGATACAATAAGGCTCTAAGAACCATTATAAGAGATCTCAGAATCTATAGAATAGATGTAGGAAACCTATGACACAATCCATTATGAATGAGGGAGAAATGGGTAAATTTCCAATTACATATAAAATGCCTGAATAGATCAGTAAAAGGCAATGAAGAAATATTAACAAACAAATACAAATCAACAAACTGCCCAAGACCACAAATATTCTTGAATGAAAACTCCCAGGTGTTTAAAGAACACCAAAGTTCCTAAAATAATTCCATAAAATGGAAGGGAAGGGACACTTCCCAATATGTCTTAGAAAGCCAATGTTACCCTGTAACCAAGATCAGATAAAGTGAAAATAGGTGGTACTTCAATGGATAGAGTTGGTTACCACCAGACCTGATGACCCAAGTTTTATTTCTCAAGCCCAAATGGTGAATTTATTGATCTGCCTCACAATTTATCCTCTGATTTTCACATGTGTGCAGACAACATATGCAATTAATTCTACATTAACCAAATATTATGTCAAAATTTCCATGTAAAATGTGAAAACCTAACAAGATGGCTTGATACATCATGATAGATCAACACACATTTAAAATATCATATTCATGATCAAGATCACTTCCTTCATGAATATGGAATGAGTCTTCAATACATGGATCTTTAAATTAACAACATCTGAAGTATAAACAAGACAAAAAAGTGTGTAGCCTTAAGAATGACATTTTGTCCTTTTCCATCATGATTAAAAAAAAAAAAAGGAGAGTCTTTCTTAACTGTTGGTATTTGGGAATGAATAACAATTAGAATTTAAAGCCCCTTCTAACACGGCATTTTACAATATTAATTGCTCACTTACTGACATGTTCTCATTTGAAAAATGGTTGACATTTTTCATTCATTCCTTTTATTGGTTTGATACCGCATTAGCCATGGCTGTTAACTCTGGCCTATTAAAGGGAATAAGCAAGAAAAAAAAAAAAAGAATGAAATTTTGTCCTTTTCCAGAAAGTAGGTGGAAGTAGGGATAATGCTCCATGTGATAAGCCAAGTCCCTAAAGACAAATGTGCTGTGTTTTCTCTCCTATGCAGAATGTGCACGTTTGGCAGAGCCTGGAAATAAGAGGACATGAAAGAGGGGAGAGTTCTGCTTCTCTAAGGTGTTCCATAGGGCATGTGCTGGCCTGGGGTCTGGTTGTCTCAGTCACTACACACTGTCCAGGGAGTGCTGCACAGGGTCCTGGGAGGTTCAGAATCCAGACTCTTGCAGCCCCAAGCCGTCCATTAGCCAGACAGTGGGGAGAGAGGCTCAGTGCCTAGGACCCAACCAAAGTGATTCAGACAAGATGAGAAGGCATGGTGAGGGACCCACCTCACTAGCAAGCCTGTTGTGGATGCTCATCTTTTATCCTCTCAGTGGTAGCTCCTTTCAGCCCACCACTTTGGGAGGTTGTTCCATCACCATATGGGTTCATAGAACATAAAGGACAGTGTCACAAGAACCTCAGGGCAAACAAAGTCTGTCCGTCCATTGAAAACAACCCTAGAGCACCTCCCCCACCAAAAAAAGGGAGAGAAATCAAAAAAATGAACAGAACAAAGCACTACAGAAAGTCTCACCACCAGGGTAATTGAAAATGTCAGACACATTGTCCCCTGAGACAGTGCTGTGAAGGACCTAAAGTGTTACAGACACAGACACACACATACACACACACACACATGGACATTCACATACACCCCCCCCCCACACACACACACAGACACACTGCATAATTCAAGATCCTAAGATTCAATGGCACTTCTCAGTCAGGAGCAATAAACATTTTGTTCCTATTATGGGATGCATCTGGAACTCCCTCCAGGCTGGCATAACTTTCTGTCTGACCCTCAGGCCTGCGTACACTGTAGAGTTAATGTGTATGAACTAACCAGTGCAGCAGGACCTGTCACTATGTCCTCAGGAGTTTCTTATATCTACATATAAACATGGGATCACACAAGGTAATCAACGACTGTTTTCAAAAGGCCTGCCCTGGTTTTTAGGTATACAGAAAGATACTTACATAAAATGCCCACCCAGGCATCTCTTTGTCTGTGGACTCTGAGGAGCGTCTTTAACAGGCCTGACTCATAGCCTGGGACTCTGAGTGTGGGATCTCCAGACCATCACAGTGTCAGCCTGCCTTCTTTCATAGCAGAGAATAGGTGTCCAATGTGTCTATGTTGAGAAGTGGGGATTACTAGGAGACCTGGTTCTTCCTCTACTACTCTTTAATTAATTGTTGAGAAAAATATGAATTCTTTGCTTGTATGTAAAAGCCTGGGATTCATCAGGAGACATGAACCTGGAAGCAATAGCACCTGGATGCTGTTGTATAGTAGTATTTTGCAACATGTAAGAGCAGAGCCTCCTGGTCCCTTGGCAAGCAAAGCTCTGGCACACCTGGCATAACCAGCACGGAAGGCTGGATTCCAATCCACAGCCACACTTTTAGATGAGGAAGTCAGGAGGGAGATGAGTCTGCTACAGGAGGCTAGATACAGACCTGGAATTTAAGAGACCTTGGGTGAGTGCTTCCCCTTCCCTGAACCTGGTTGCTTTTGATAAATATGGCAGAGAATGAAGAGCAGCCTCTTCCAGAGCACTGATGCTCATGCCAAGCACAGGACAGTGGGACCCTGCCAACCCAGGGCTGAGAGCTGCGGTTTACACAGAGATATGCCAGCTTTCAGGTCCAGAAGACATGAGATGAGGGTGACCAGAGGCATGGTGATCCCTACACTAGTACACTTCAAGCATGGCTGACAGCCTGGCTCCACTGCAGCCTCCCAGCTGGACTTCCCAGGCCTCTGCTCATGAAGATGAGGGACAGCCAAGTGAAGGCTTGTCCTCTTCCCATGCCAGTTACAATAAACTCGGGCTTGCAGGGAATAGGATTCTTATTTGACACCAACTTAGAGACAGGAATAATCAGCATTTGGATGAGTGCATAGCCTGCTGCAACAGCTGTTTAGCCCACCACATCTAGCAGAGCAGCTGACAGCAGGGTGTAGTGGCTGTCCTTCATACTTCCCATATAAACAACCTCTCTGCAAGCTCCTCTCCCTGAATGCACCCAAGGACAGCACCCAAAACTTATCAAAGAGCCTCCTGGTCTTTTTTAGTTACTAGTCAGCAAACAAGTCACAGGAATGCTGTTTCCCAAATCCCATCTATGGCAGAATGCTCAAGCCAGGCCAGCACTCACCTCCCACCTCCTCGTTCATGACGTCCAGACTCATAGAATATGAGAGTAAAGCAGAGGTTGACTTCGTTCCACTCTCCTGAGAGAAAAAAGAAGGTATATGATTCTTTTTTGTTGTTTTGTTTTTCAAGGCAGGGGTTCTCTGTATAGCCCTGGCTGTCCTGGAACACACTCTGTAGACCAGGCTGGCCTTGAATTCAGAAATCTGCCTTCCTCTGCCTCCCAAGTGCTGGGATTAAAGGCCTGGGCCACACTTCCTGGCAAGGTAGATGATTCTTAAAAGAATCTCCAGGAAAGCAGGTTACATAAACTGAGCTCACATGTCCAGGAAGCCAGCTGTTTAAGGATTGCAGGGGAAATAAATACAGCTGACCCCACCACTGAAAACTGGTGTTTGCAAAAATGAACAACAGAGCTCACACTTTCAAAAACATTATCTAGAGAAAATTGCTAACTACCCCATACTGCCCCTGCAAAAACCCCTTTCCCAATTAATGAACATTAGCTGAAGAACTCCTGCTTTGTGTGCAGGCTAAATCATCTCAGTCTTATATACCCTGCCATCTTGTAGCAGCATATACTATCCTAAGCATCCACACACCCCACCCACAGAATTTATTAGAAATCAGGACCTATTACACACACCACTGGGGGCAGCCAGCAGCAGGTGTTTCATCAGATTCTCATGGACACCTCCATATCAGTACCACATACTGACATGCCTCCATGGCACATACACAGACTCTTACAGTGTAGTAAAACAGTGCCAGGCTGACGGCATCCAGGAGGGCCTGTTACATAGCAGTATATGATTGATGTGCTGCATTGAGTATGAAACATATCAGGTTCAGCTTGTCCCTCCTGCAGTCCAAAAAAAAAAAAAAAAGCTGGATATAGAGTATTGTTACACACCTCACACCTCACATAAGCATCTAGCTATCAGACCCTCTGGTCTTCTACACATTCTGTAGATGTGTGGCAAGCCACCCCCAAGCCTGTACTCACTGATAATTTCTGAATTTCTTAGCATAACTATCACTGGACTCTCAAACCTCTAGCTAATGAATAGTGACACAGAAACTTATATTTGTTTATTGTAGCTTGGGGCTTAGCTTGCTACCCCACAACAAGCATGTATAACTTCATTAACCCATTTATTCTAATTCACATTTCTCACATGTCTCATAAGCTCATGTTCAGTACATCTGACTTCCTGCATTTCTGGCTGGAAAATCCCTCCCACCTCAGATTTCTTCCCACAGTTCCTCTCTCATCCCATAAGTTTCACATTCTGTATTCTGCACAGATATAGGCTTGCAGCTCTTTATTAAAGCCAGAGAATGCCTTAGGCAGGTAAGGAGGACAGAGATAACCTACACTCAGTGCACAGAAATGCTACTCCAGTAAAGACCCAGCAGGATGTCAGTCCCTCTAGCAGACCCCATCACCACCACAACCCCTGCTGGAAATCATCCCCTGCCTGACACCCCCTCCATGCTGTCCATCACCCCGGTGTCTAAGTGTAAGAATGGGTTGCACAATACTCTAGAGCCGTACATACACAAATATGTGCTAGGCTCCAGTGATCTATGCCCTCTAACAAACCAAACATTGCCACACAAACTACACTGGCCTCCCATGTACTACTGCTGGCCTGCCATGTACTGCCCTCCAACCAAAATTTTTAGAAATCAGGCTTTGTTGGACAACACTTCCAGGCTGTCATTTCAAATGCAATGCTGGATATTAGAGCCTTCTACACAAATGTTCTTCTTGCACCACACATAGATCACTAAGCATCATGCCCAACTGAACAATGGGTGTTATGGCCACATATACACATCTAGGTATCAGGCCTAGTAGTACTCTTACCCACAAACACTGTTAGAAGCAGACCTCGCAAGATATGCACCTATGTTGAAGCCAAAGCCACATGTGTTTGGCTGGCCTTGCTGGGCTCACTATCCCTAGACTCTGCAAATTCAAACATACCTCTTGGTATCAGGTCCTCTCCCTCCTTCATCCCAAACCAACATTTACTCTTATGTGTTTTCCCATGATGGCAGTCCTCTGCCATGTTTCAGGTACACATTAGGTTACATGACAACAGTACACACACACACACACACACACACACACACACACACAAACACACACACACACAAAGACTGCTAGGAATCAGGCCCTCCTGGATACTTCCCCTGTCTCTGCCACCACATACACATTGTTATGCACTGGACTCTCTTGGACAACCTTCATCAACCCTCCATACAATGTTACCTTGCCCTATTGGACACTACCCAGCATCCTGTGATAGGAGCAAGGTTTTCTTGAACATGGTCCTTACAACACTGAACATGGTCCTTACAACACTGACAACAAAATATTTGTTTTAAAGCCATACTAACTAGACTTAGCACTTTTGCCATCCTTTCTAAACTTACAGGTGTCAGGCCTCCTAGACAACTCTGTCAACTGACAACCTACATCCTATTCAAGGTATCAAGCCCTACTGGACACCCTTCTACCACAAATGCCATCCTACTATATAACCCTAAATCTCAGCTGCCACTCACTCCCACCATGGATATACTAACAGGTGTCAGACAATGCCTGGCACAGCCTCAGACCCTGACTGTATACCAGCATAGCTTCACCATCTATAAACCTGTAGATATCAAAGATCCTTGTCAAACATTCATCCAACATTTCAATATTTATGTAAAAATGAATCAGAGTACGCATCTCACTTGTGTGAAGATGGTTTTCATCTTTAACAAATAGTAAAGCAATATGCATACAATACTGTTTTCAAACGAATGAAGGATTATTTGAAGTAAATATTTAATGGACACATCAGTATTACAAATAGAGACACAGTTTAGTTCCTGTGAAAATGTTCTCAATTGAAAACTTTGATCATGAATGGATGAAGTTTAAAGGACCCTTGGTCTTCACCACAAAGGCGGAAAGCCTCCTGCTCTGTGGGTTACAGAGAAACCCTGATAATCTCATGGTGGCCTGGGTGATCCTAACCAATAAAAGATCATTGGCACTGAGTTCCCAGGGTTCCCAAGGTCAGAATATGTGACTAGGTAAATGTCTCAGGAAGACACACACAGCCCTGAGCTCACGCATACTCAAGTTATAAGATTTCCTGGTAGACGACAATCTCTGGTACACTGTCATATATCAGGATTTGTTAGATACCCCACCCTTCTAACATCAAATCCCCAAATATTATTAGTCAGAATGGCTCAGATAAAAAATTCAGGTGACAGCAGATGCTGGCGAGGATGTGGAGAAAGAGGAACACTCCTCCATTGTTGGTGGGATTGCAAGCTTGTGCAACCACTCTGGAAATCAGTCTGGTGGTTCCTCAGAAAATTGGACATAGTACTACTGGAGGATCCTGCAATACTTCTCCTGGGCATATATCCAGAAGATGTCCCAACCGGTAAGAAGGACACATGCTCCACTATGTCCATAGCAGCCTTATTTATAATAGCCAGAACCTGGAAAGAACCCAGATGCCCCTCAAAAGAAGAATGGATACAGAAAATGTGGTACATTTACACAATGAAGTACTACTCAGCTATTAAAAAGAATGAATTTATGAAATTCCTAGGCAAATGGATGAACCTAGAGGGCATCATCCTGAGTGAGGTAACACAATCACAAAAGAACTCTCATGATATGTACTCACTGATAAGTGGATATTAGCCCAGAATCTTAGAATATCCAAGATTCAATACAGCAATTTGAAAAACACATGAAACTCAAGAAGAATGAAGACCAAAGTCTGGACACTTTGCCCCTTCTTTGAATTGGTTACAAAACGCCCATGGAAGGCGTTACAGAGACAACATTTGGAGCTCAGACAAAAGCCTGGACCATCTAGAAACTGCCATACCTGGGGATCCATCCCATAATCAGCCTCCAAACGCTGCACGATTGCATACACCAGCAAGATTTTGCTGAAAGGACCCTTAAGTAGCTGTCTCTTGTGAGGCCATGCCAGTGCCTGGCAGACACAGAAGTGGATGCTCACAGTCAGCTATTGGATGGAACACAGGGCCCCCAATGGAGGAGCTAGAAAAACTACCCAAGGAGCTAAAGGTGTCTGCAACCCTATAGGTGGAACAACAATATGAACTAACCAGTACCCCCAGAGCTTAGGTCTCTAGCTGCATATGTACCAAAAGATGGCCTAGTCAGCCATCATAGGGAAGTAAGGCCCCTTGGTCTTGCCAACTTTATATGCTCAAGTATAGGGGAACACCAGGGCCAAGAAGTCGGAGTTGGTGGGTTATGGAGTGGGGGGGGGGTATGGAGGACTTTTGGGATAGCATTTGAAATGTAAATGAAGAAAATACCTAATAAAAATATAAAATAAATTCCACTCAATATCCTATCATACACTGTAAATAACAGTAAGCAAGATTTCTAAAATGTAAATATATTGTTAGGTTCTGACAGCTCTCCTAATAATTATCATTTATTATAGATCACTTCTCATTCTACCCAATACCTTTTCTCTTCTTTGACTGTTCATAACTAGGTTGTAAAGCATCCAACTTAGAAGCTCATCATTCTTACAAACCTCCTCTCTATGGAAGTTCCAGGACTCAGTGTCTGGATTCTTTGTCAATCTAAACTCTAGATTTCTACTTAAAATGAGAGAATATCTGTCTGTACTATGAACTGGTTTTTAAAAAATTAATAGAAAAAATAAAATGAAAATAAAAAAAAAACTTTCCCAACAATAAAATTTCACATGGCTACTCCTGCATAAGCAGAGGTGGATTTTGGTATATGGTAAAGAAAGCCTTAATTAGAAAGAATTAAAATATTTCAAATTTATGCATTGAAGATTAATAAAATTCAGGGGATAGATCTTAAATAATAATTGACCATATAGGGCTGGAGCATTTGCTCAGCAGTTAAGAGCACTGACCTTTAAAGATTTCTTAACTTGCTCTTGGAAATATACCACTGGCTTTGGATGACTGCCCCCACTTAATTCATCCTTTTAGAATTGTAATAGTTTGATGATTAAAATTAATAATGATGTTACTTGTTCTGTTTGTGATTATTTCACTGGATACAGTTTCTAAGAGATATTTTTGTACAATAATATTCAAAATGATTTTTTTTTTAGTGTTTGTGATTATTTCACTGGATACAGTTTCTAAGAGATGTAATGTATGGCTTTTAATATATAAAATTCCCTGCTAAAGAGCTGCAAAGTATTCTCAGATTCAAACTGCCTCTGTGTTTGTTTCTGTTTGTCACCACCTAATCCTTACCATGTGGCCTTGAGAATCCACATCCCAGGGACCCCCATACACAGCTGGGGTGGTCCATGGCAGTATGCACTCACTGATAAGTGGATATTAGCCCAGAATTCAGAATACCCAAGATACAATCCACAGATCACATGAAGCTCAAGAACAAGGAAGACCAAAGTGTGGATACTTCAATCCCTCTTAGAAGGGGATCAAAATACTAGTGGGAGGAGATACTGAGACAAAGCATAGAACTGAAACTGAAGGAAAGTCCATCCAGAGACTGTCCCACTGGGGATCCATCCCATATAGAGTCACCAAACCCAGACACTATTGTGGATTCCAACTAGTGCTTGGTGACAGGACCCTGATATAGCTGTCTCCTGAGAGGTTCTGCCAGTCCCTGACAAAGAAGTGAATGCTCACAGACATCCATTGGACTGAGCACAGGTTCCCCAGTGGAGGAGCTAGAGAAAGGACCAAAAGAGCTTAAGGGGTTTGCATCCCCATAGGAGAAATAACAATATGAACCAACCAGTATGCCCAGAACTCCCAGGGACTAAACCACCAACCAAAGGCTACCCATGGCTCCAGCTACATATGTAGTAGAGGATGGCCTTGTGGAACATCAATGAGAGGAGAGGCCCTTGATCCTGTGACAGCTTGATGCCCCAGTGTACAGGAATGCCAGGATAGACAAGGAGGAGTGGGTGGGTTAGTGAGTGGGAGGGGTCGGGGGAGATAGAATAGAGAGGTTTTCGGAGGGGAAATGAGGAAAGGGGATGAAATTTGAAATGTAAATAATGGGGGACTTTTGGGATAGCATTGGAAATGTAATTGAGGAAAATATGTAATAAAAATATTAAAAATTAAAAAAAAAGAAATGTAAATAAAGAAAATATCTAATAAAAATTAAAAAACAAAACAAAACAAAACAAGTGGACCTAGCAGAATGAACTCACACCTATCCTGTCACTATACCCTTATCCTGGGCCTCCCTCAGAGTGGGCACATGAAAGACAGAGGTGTCCTTCTCTGGAAAGCACATTTTACCATGAATTAAGTCTGTTATATAATGTCATATATATTATTGGGCCCCATTTTGGCCCTGGTTTGGGCCTTGAGGACCAACCCCGAGCCTGGCTCCAGTTTTGAGGCCTGTCTCAGTCACTTCCATATAGGGATGACTCACCAAGACCTCTTTGGTATTGCCTCTGCCCTACCATTGCTGATGTAGGGCTATGCCATTGGGCCTGTCAGTCACTCCATACACTCCATCACCTTTCCCCCGCCTCCTACATTATCTTAGCCCCCCAAAATGCCCCTATGTTCTGAACTTATATAAGTGAGAGGCTGATATCATAAAATTGGTTTCTTGCTTCAACAAGTCTCTAGGCTGTGTGTGTTTCTTTCGGGTCATCAACACTCACCATCCTCCTCAACCCCATAGAGACCAGGCAGGACTTCTCTCCTCTCACCTGGACCTGCCATCAAGGAGCCAGATAGATATAGATAGATGTAGATATAGATATAGATATGGATACAGATATGGATACGTAAAAAGATATAGATATATAACACAACTATGCACAAGGGTCTCAATATACCCATAGGTGAAAAGTTCATTGGAGGAAAGGGGAACCAGAAAGCACCTGAGGGGTGCTGATGTTGTCCATCACCATTTTGTGCATCCTGTTTGGACACAAGCTGATGAACCTGGGGTCTAACACTGCACTGCCATTCAATCTTGGCCATCAATGGACTGAAACCCCTAATTTATGTCCTGTTCTGAGGACCCTGAGCAGGCCCATGTATTTCCATTTAGGTTCTAATCAGGGGCCTTGTTTGTAGCACCTTCCTGGAACTAGCCTCCAATCTAACACAAGTATAGTGTGTCTTAGCTAAGGAAAACCTGAGTATACAGGCTGGATAATGTCCTCTAAACACAATCTGTCCACCACAAGAATGGAGGATCCACCCTGGGAAAAGGAGGAGGTAGACCTGTGATTTTATCCCTGCACCATCACACTTCAGCAATGTAGATGGCTCATCACAGAGAACAGAGCCTTGTGGCAGGTAGATGTGCTCAACCATTGGACATCAGGCCCTCTCAGGGTTCAGGGCCAAGCTGATATCCCTGCCAGAGAAGCTTATAGTGGTAATTCTCAACCTGAGGGTCATAACCACTTTGGAGGTTGTAGATCAGATATCCTGCATATCAGATATTTACATGATGTTTCATATCAGTACAATATTTACAGGTTGGAGGTAGCCATGAAATAATTTTATGGTTGAAGTGTCACCACATCATGAGGAATTGTATCAAAATCTTGCAGAGTCAGGAAGGTTGAAAACCACTGGCTTATAGGAAGGAGATGAGGCCAGAAGGCCAAAAGGACAAGCAACTATGTAATGCTGTAGTGTTTTGATCAGTGACTGCTGCTTACACTGAGTGAATTGTACATAGATTCCCAACACTACTTGAACATGAAGTCTATAAGAAATCGCTTCAAACTTCAAACGGGTCTATGTGTGCCCTGTGCCCAGGGGCTGACAACAGTCTCAGTGTCCATTGTGGTGTTCTTAGCCATGGTCAGTGGTATTCTTAGCCACCCTGCAAGGAAGGCACCTTGTGAAATCTGCAAAAATGTAATGTCTTCTCTTTTGTCTGTCATTTATGTTTTTAGGGTATGTGCTCCATGAACATAAATTGAATATGCCCAGGAGTGGGGTGCATGCTTAGGAGTTTAGTGAACTCCTATACTGAGCATGCTCAGGGCACTAGTGTCTTCCTACATTGAGCATGTGCAGGGATAGACCCATACTTCTACCTACATGCACAGGCTCGGGGTGTGAAGTGCCCATGCTTTTCTTGCTGGAACAGGATGTGGCTTCTCAAATAGGATGCCAATGCTCTCCTCATCCCCTTCGGTAATAAACCTTCCTCCTCTCTTTTGTCTCATCTCTGCTTAGTTTCTCTTTCACTCACTGCCAAGAGGACGCTTGGTGTTTGTGTTGCATTTAGACAATCAGTGTAGCCCACACAGCACGCATCTACCATGCTGCTCTCTACCTTTCTTCTGTATCAGTGACATGACCTGCTGGGCCTACCCAGTTGTGCCTACTTCAGGACAGTGAAAGCCCTTCAGAGATAGTTAGTGGTGGACTTACTCCTCATATGCACACTAGCAGTGTCCTGGGTAGGGAACGGAAATATGGATGGCCATTCCTCAAGTTGTCCCATCCAGGGGACAGGTGCCAAGGTACTTTCACCTCTCAAGGCTCAGCTGAAACACTTTCGCATCCTGTTCAGGAATTTTGTTGCAGCTTCAGCTGGAAAAGAGAAGACATGACCGTTCAACCTAATAAATGTGCAAATGTAGGACCAGCAGGGTAAACCTGCCAACACACACACATACACACACACAAACAAACACACACCCTGCTAGATATGATACCATGATGCTGCTGCCCCCCTCCCTACACTGCTAGAAATTGAACTATGAAAGAAGGAGGGAAGGCTTGTCAGAAGATGCATAACAACTCCTGAAACACAACAGTAAAGTAGCAGATGGTGGAAGTGTGCATCAAGATACCCAGGGTGCTCTGAGAGCTGGCAGAAGATGTGAGTTAGCTACAGGGATCAAGGGAATCCAATAGGCTCTGATATACTAGTATACATGGGACAAGCTGGGCAGCTGGGGAAAGGCTGGATACCTAGGAGTTCCTATTGGAAAACAGCAGGGCAGTGTCCACCATGGTTGACAATGTGTAATGTGTGCAGATGGAAATGACTGGGAAAAGGGGAGCATGCCTCCCTAGGTCCTGTCCCTCCACACTTTGTGTATTGGGTAGGTCCAGTAGGACCTGACACTATACAAAGCACAGTGGTGGCAGGATGAGGGGGTCCAGATTCTTCAGATTGCCTTGAGTTTGGTAGTTGAATTCCTAACAAGACCAAATCTTAGCAGTGAACACAGGAGGTTAGGAACAGCAGGGTCTGATTCCTAGCAATGTATGTGAGGTAGAGGGGTCTCACAGGGTATAAGACTTAGTATTGTATGTGGGGTGAGGTACAGTGGATTTACCAGCATAGACCAAAACATAGCAGCATCTTTATAAGTGATAGGGACAGTGAGGGAATGTGTCCAGGAGGGTCAAATAAAAAACCCAATACCCAATAGTGTGGCTAGGGTTCCAGCAGCATCTGTTTTATGACAGTATATATAGGGCTAAAGTGAAGGCCAGAAGCGCCTGCAATGATAAGATTATGTGGGTTAGGGCCCATTAGGTCCTGAGTTATGGAAGGTTGTATGCACCCAGGTATATGCAGCTGGAGTTGATAGCTTCTAGTGTATATGGTATATCTGTGAGGGAGGTATCAGAAGAGTCTGCTACCTATAAGTTTATAATATTTATAATATCCACTCTCCCATGCTGCTGCCCCAAATACAATGATAATTTTCAGGCAGGGTGGAACACACTCATCTAGAACCCATGTAATGTTTAAGGTGTCAGGACTCAAAGGACAACACACCAGTGTGGCTACACCACTTACTATACCAAATGACAGATGCTACTGGACCACACCAACTCCCTGTTGCTATCTGAAAAACACAAGCAAGCTATCAGGCCCTACAGATTGTCCCCTGATGAAGCCCCACATATAGTGCCATATTGAGATCCTTCTGGACACTCTCCACCATTCCCATGACACACGCTGAGGTTTGAAGCCCTCTAGGAATTCCCCTCCACTATCAAGGACAACTGCTAGGCCCTAGATCCTGCTGCACTCGCCTTTACCCTTTCCCACAGCCCTAAATACACTGCTTTTATCACTCCATGCTGGGTGCCCACACTCACAGTGCTATTTACAGGCAAGGATGTCCATTCAGGCAAGGATGGACACACAAAGCCACCTTCCCACATAGCATTCAGGTGTCTAGGCCTACCTAAATACCTCTTCCCTGAGGATACCACTCCACACACAGAGCTAGCTATTTGACTTTACTAGAAATTCCATTTTCACTGCCACACAGCTTGGCCTAGGGGACAGCGTGCTGGCATTGTACACACACGGACTCTTGAGGGCAAGTCCATCAAGACTGATGTCCTAAGTTTATCCAGCAGGGCCTATGACATAGTAGATTATAGTCTGTGACAGGAGTACAGGAGTCTCCAACAAGGCCTGATAACTAATGTTGTAGGTGCTGAATGGGGCTGATGTCTAAGAGGGTCCTGACACCGAGAAGGACATGTGAGCTTCATTAATGTGAGGCTGTCAAGAAGGGCCCAGGACATAGCAATGAGTTGAAAGTACAGTGGCAGGGAGTATTCATCAAGGCCTGATGACTATCAGTCAATATAACGTTTTGTCAGGCATAAGGACAGGATACACAGTACTAATGTGCTGCATATGTTGGTGACCGGTTCAGCATGCTTCAATATCCAGCAGTCAGTGTGGTGTTTGGTGGGAAGTCGTGCATGGCCCAGTACTAAGGAATGTATTCAAGGCACTGGGGAAGTTGCACAGTAATTCCTGGTGCCTACAAGTACAAGTGCTATTTAACAGTGCATTACACCTGGGGTATATGCCAGGATAGGTGGTGAATCTAGCAGGATATTTGGGTTAATGGCAGGGGGTGGAATGACAAGCAAGCCCTGATACATGTCCCTGTATCTCTGATGGCAATGTTGTTAGGGGAATGCCTAACAGGTTCTGGCACCTGGCATTGTATATGAGATGGCAAAACAGCTGCTGTCTAGCCAGGACTGATGTCCAGAAATCTATATGCTAATCTTCCTTCAGGTACTTGAAGTAACAATATATATAGGGTGTTAATGTAAGGCTTTAGGAGATCAAGTCCTGTTGCTCACCCCATCCCACACTACCTGACAAAACAGTGCTATGATCAGATCCAACAGAGAGTCCCTCTGTGCCACACATAATATGTTGGGAAACTGGTGTAACCTCACCACACACTATACCACTACCACCCTTGAACTATTGCCCAGAGGGACCTTTGATGGCCAGATCAAATACATACAATTTCATGACCTGTGTGCGAAGGTGTTCTCATGGCATAGTGAAATGAACTCATTATCTGCGTGTGGATGTGCTAAGCCTGTTCCTCCTGAAAACTGTCAACCTTCTGTGGCTCAAAACATCTCCCTCTGCTGTACATTCTATCATCATAAAGATGCATTTTCTGATGTGGAGCAGCTTCATGATGTTTGGATGGTCCAGAAGCTTAATTTGTTAATTTCAGTCCTGTTATCTGTGTCATTTTTCCCACCCCTTTCAGAAGATCCTGACAGCAGACCACACCTCTTTGAGGAGGTGGCAGAGCTATGTAAAGCTGCCTACTGAGGCTCCTGAGGTCACCCAACAGTGTCACACTATCAGAGGGCCTGACCTCCAGGTCCAGCTGGATCACGGCCAGCTCTCTTCAATTCCCTGCAAACTGCTTGACAATTTCCACCTAATATAAGCTAGCAAACAATGAGATGAAAACCATGGTATTACAAACAAGAGAAGCATGTTTGGAAGAAGCCTTACTGTTATCAATTCCCACATAGAAAAGTAAGAGATAGGTAAGATGGCCCCATAGTGCACTTCTGGGTCATAGAAAACTAACAACACAACACTGGAAGTTACTGGGACCAGAGGGATTCAGGCACCCAGGAACTCCACCTGACCAGTGGCATAGGTGCCTTTTGGTCTGTGTCCCTGCCCTGAGCAGACCTTGAGCATAAACTCCACAGTCAGTCCCACAACACCCAGAGGAAGCTCCACTCCAAGGCTCTCTAACAACCCCAGGATTGCAGGTTCGCAGAATCACAGTATCGCAGGATCCCAGAGGCAGCTTGACTCCCAGAAGCTCTGAAACACCCAGGATCTCACAATCACAGGATCCCAGAATCACAGGATATCACAATCACAGGATCCCAGAGACAGCAGAACTCTGAGTAGTTCTGACAACCAGGATCACAGAAAGGAAAGGCTCCAGTCAGACATAGCCAGGGTAGGTAGCACTAGAGATAGCAGGATGGCGGGAAGTCAAGCATAAGAACATAAGCAACAGACACCAAGGTTACTTGGTAGCATCAGAATCCAATTCTCCCACTAGAGCAAGCCCTGGATACATCAGCACATCAGAAAAGCAAGATTTGAATCTAAAATCACTTTTCATAATAATGATAGAAAACTTTAAGAAGGACATAAATAACTCCCTTGAAGTAAAGCAGAACACAGGTAAACAGCTAAAAACCCTTAAAGAGGAAACACAAAAATCCCTTAAAGTACAGGAAAACACAATCAAACAGGTGAAGGAAATTAACAAAACCATGCAAGATCTAAAAATGGAAATAAAAACAATAAAGAAATCACAAAGGGTGACAAACCTGGGGGTTAGAAAACCTAGGAGAGATATCAGGAGTCATAGATGCAAGCATCACCAGCAGAATACAAGAAGAGAGAATCTCAGGTGCAGAAGATACCATAGAAGACATTGACACAACAGTCAAAGAAAATGCAAAATTCAAAAAGATCCTAACCCAAAACATCCAGGAAATCCAGGACACCATAAGAAGACCAAACCTCAGGATAATAGGTATAGAACAGAGCAAAGATTCCCAACTTAAAGGGCCAGTAAAAATCTTCAACAAAATTGTAAAAGAAAACTTCCCTAACCTGAATCAAGAGATGCCCATGGACATACAAGAAGCCTACAGAACTCCAAATATGCTGGACCAGGAAAGGAATTCCTCCTGTCATTTAAACACCAAATGCACTAAACAAAGAAAGAATGTTCAAAGCAATAAGGGGAAAAGGTCAAGTAACATAGAAAGTCAGACCTATCAGAATTACACGAGACTTCTCACCAGAGACTATGAAAGCTAGAGGATCCTGGGCAGATGTCATACAGACCCTAAGAAATCACAAATTCCAGCCCATGCTACTATATCCAGGAAAACTGTCAATTATCATAGCTGGAGAAAACAAGATGTTCCATGACAAAACCAAATTTTACACAATTTATCTCCATAAATACGGCCTTATAAAGGATAACAGATGGAAAACACCAACACAAGGAGGGATACTACACCCTAGAAAAAAGCAAGAAAACAATCTTTCAACAAACTTAAAAGAAGATAGCCACAGAAGCATAATTCTACCTCTAAATACAAAAATAACAAGAAGTAACAGTCACATTTCCTTAATGTCTCTTAACAACAATGGACTCAATTCCCCAATAAAAAAACATAGGATAACAGACTGGATATGTAAACAGAACCCAGCATTTTCCTGCACACAGGAAATCCATCTCAGTGACAAAGATAGACAATACCTCAGAGTAAAATGTAGGAAAACAATTTTCCAAGCAAATGGTTCCAAGAAACAAGCTGGAGTAGCCATTCTAATATCGAATAAAATAAACTTTCAACCAAAAGTTATCAAAAAAGATAAGGAAGAACACTTCACACTGGTCAAAGGAAAAATCTACCAAGATGAACTCTCAATTCTTAACATCTATGTTCTAAATGCAATGCCACTCACATTCATAAAAGAAACTTTACTAAAGCTTAAAACACACATTGTACCCCTTACAGTAATAGTGGGAGACTTTAACACTCAACTCTCAGCAATGGACAGATCATGGAAACAAACTAAACAGAGACACAGTGAAGCTAACAAGTTATGAACCAAATGAATCTAACAGATATTTATAGAACATTTCATCCTAAAGCAAAAGGATATACTTTCTTCTCAGCCCTCATGGTACCTTCGCCTAAATTGACCATATAATCAATCACAAAACAGACCTCAATATATACAAGAAGATTGAAATAATCCCATGCACCCTATCAGATCACCACACTAAGGCTGGTCTTAAATACCAACAAAAACAATGGAAAACACACATACACATGGAAACTGAACAACACTCAACTCAATGACAACTTGGTCAAAGAAGAAATAAAGAAAAAATTAAAATCTTTTTAGAATGTAGAGAAAATGAAGACACATCATACCCAGACTTACGGGACACAATGACAGCAGTGCTAAGAGGAAAACCCATAGCTCTGACTGCCTCCCAGAAGAAACTGGAGAGAGCTTACACTACCAGCTTGACAGCACACCATAAAGCTCTAGAACAAACAGAAGCAAATACACCCAAGAGGAGTAGTTGACAGAAAATAGTCAAAATCAGGGCTGAAATCAACCAAAACGAAACAAAAAGAACTGTACAAGAATCAACAAAACCAGGAGCTGGTTCTTTGAAAAAAATCAACAACATAGATAAACTCTTAGCCAGACTAACCAGAGGGCACAGAGACAGAATCCTAATTAATAAAATCAGAAATGAAAAGGGAGACATAATGAAATATATCTTAAAATAATTATTCTATTTGTGGAATATTAACAGTTGGAGATAATAAAATCATGTTTTACAAACATCATGGAATTATTATTGACAATATTTGATCACTATACTTGAAATTAGCATTTTCTTAATGTTTAACTTCAAAGAGTTTTTTCCATTTTAAAATTTTTAAACAACGTTTACTGATGAAATAATTTCTCTCCTAGAAACACTGATAATCTTTTTTAAGCAAACTTATAGTTAGATAGTGTACACAGACATATAGTGTGTTTTCAATACCTATGTCAGTTGGTATCATATAATGGCTTTTGAATATATTTCTCAATGATTCATTTTCATATTTTATGCTCTTATGCTATGCTTAACTCCTAAAGAATATTTTGTATGTTTTGAAACAATTTAGTATTCAATATTAGATATTGGATCCTCAGATACGGGCAGTATTAGATGTTCATCAATGATATTTTTAGGGTATGTAAGGCTATGAATATAAAAGTTGAACAAAATTTTTGTATTTGATTCTCAAAATACTCACTATTAATATTTTTGGTGTATATAATGCATTTAATTAATAAAAAACTTTAAGATTAAAAAAAAAAGGAAAAGAGCAACAAACACAACCCTGAACCAGTAGCTGATAAAACAGGCTGAAAGTGAGAGCTGAGACTAACCAAACAGAAAATAATGAACATTGAAAAAAAAATCCAGGACCTTGGAAAGGAGAGAAACTGAGGAAGCATTTCCAAATCTAAGGATATGAGAAGATACAGAGTAAAACTAGAGACAAATGACTGTGATACAGTAGCAGATACAGCAAGGCTCTAACAACCTTTAGAACAGGGCTGGAGAGATGGCTTGGGCTTTACGATCATTAACTGATCCTTCAGAGGTCCTGAGTTTAATTCCCAGCAACCACATGGTGGCTCATAACCACCTGTAATGGGATCTGATTCCCTCTTCTGGTGTGTCTGAGGACAGCAACAGTGTACTAACTCACCACAAAAAAATTGTATAGATCTTAAAGAGAAAAAAAAAAAAAAGAAACATTAGAACATATCTAAAAATCTTTGAAACAGATATAAGAAACCTATACTGCAACCAATTGTGAAACAGGGAGTAATGGACAAATTTCAAAATACATATAAAATGCTTGAAAAGATCAATAACAAGCAATTATGTTAAAATATTAACAGGAAAAAAATCAACAAAAGTCCAAGGCTTGACATATTCATAAATGAATTCTACCAGAATTTCAAAGAACACCAATGTTCCTAAGATAATTCCATGAAAAAAAAGGGAAGGGACATTTTCCACTGTGTTCCAGAAAGCCAACATTACCCTGTAACCAAAATCAGACAGAGAGTTCGCTGCTTCTGTGGATAGAGTGGCTCCCGACCAGACCAGATGATCCAAGTTTTGTTCCTGGAGCCCACATGGTGGAATGGGAGAACTGGCCTCACAGTTTGTCCTCTGTCCTTCCCATGTGGGCACACACACACAAACAATTAAAAGTAGAGTAAACCAAATACGATTACCAATATTTTCACGTAAAAGATATGACAAACCTTAACAAGAATCCATGATACTTCATGATAAACAACACATTTATAAGCTCATGTTCATGAACATCAGTTCACTCATGAATATAAGGTGAGTCTGAAATACACAAATCCATAAATAAAATCATGTGAAGAGTGTACGAAATGAAAAAGGACCTAGCCTTAAGAATAAAAAGTGTCAGCCCAGCATTGTGGCAGATGTCTTTAATCTTAGCACCTGGGAGGCAGGGGCAGGCATATTTCTGAGTTCAAGGCCAGACTACTGAGTGAGTTCCAGGACAACCAGGACTACACAGAGTAAACCCTCTCTCGAAAACGAACAAACAAACAAAAACAAAGAATGAAAAGTGTCATTTCCAGAAAATAGGTGGAACTAAGGATAATGCTTCATGTGACAAGCCAAGTCTCTGAAGACAACTGTGACTGTTCTCATTTCTATGCATAATGTGCCCGTTTTTGGAGGATCCTGGACATAAAAGGGGGACATGAAAGAGGGCAAGGCTCTGCTTCCCTGTGATGGTCCACAGGGCTTGTGCTGGGCAGGAGCCTCCTTGTCTCAGCCACCACGAACTGTCCAGGGAGTGCTGCACAGAGTCCTGGGAGGTTCAGAATCTATATTCTGCAGCCCCAAGGACTCCAATAGTCAGGCAGTGGGAAGAAAGGTTCAGTGCCTACAACACAATCAAAGTGGTTCTGACAAGGTGAGAAGGCGGGTTAGGGAGTCACATCATCAGCAAGACTAGGAAAACTAGGCTGTACCTGGGTGCTGGGGGAGTAGACAGGAGCAGCTCTCCTGAAATCATGCCTGAGCAAACTGTCTCTGCCTCTGTAGCCCCAGAGTGAAAACTTAACCTCAGTTATAACAGGTCAGTTACCAACTGTCTCAGCAACCTCACACCAACTGTAACTCCTGGTCAAGACCTAATTGGCCACATGTCCAAAACTTGGCCAATCAGACTGGCTAGCGAACCAGGACTCTCCTGATTGGTCATACTGAGGACATGTGACTCCTGTATGCACATGAGAAGGTAAATGTCCCTACCACAAGGAGACAGTCTTATTAGAGCAGGGTTGAGGAGAGAGGCTTTGCATGCTCTATGCTTCCTTTCCAGGACTGTGCCAGGTAGGGTGCACCTCCCCATCCCATTGCCTCTGTCCACAGGAGAGCTTGCTCGGTATTGCATTTCCTTTCTCAGGTCCCAAAATACAGACCTATTTCTGAAGAGCAGATTTTCAGTTTGCTCTCAGCTGCAGGTCATCCCTGAGTACAAAAGCCTTCAGTTATGTATTCAGTCAGTGATCCTTCACCTTTCACTGGGGATCACCTACTGGGTCCCAAGGGCAACAAGACTGAAGGAATTCCTGTCTTCAAAAAATTTACAGTATAAAAGAAATAGTGTGACACATTTAAACAGTGTCTATGTCTACAGAATAAACAGGCTGAGAAAGAAATTAGGGAAACAACACCCTTCTCAATAGTCACAAATAATATAAAATATCTTGGCGTGACTCTAACTAAGGAAGTGACAGATCTGTATAATAAAACTTCAAGTCTCTGAAGAAAGAAATTATAGAAGATCTCAGAAGGTGGAAAGATCTCCCATGCTCATGGATTGGCAGGATCAACATTGTAAAAATGGCTATCTTGCCAAAAGCAATCTAAAAATTCAATGCAATCCCCATCAAAATTCCAACTCAATTCTTCAACGAATTAGAAAGTGCAATCTGCAAATTCATCTGGAATAACAAAAAACCTAGGATAGCAAAAACTCTTCTCAAGGATAAAAGAACCTCTGGTGGCATCACCATGCCGGACCTAAAGCTTTACTACAGAGCAATTGTGATAAAAACTGCATGGTACTGGTATAGTGACAGACAAGTAGACCAATGGAATAGAATTGAAGACCCAGAAATGAACCCACACATCTACGGTCACTTGATCTTTGACAAGGGAGCTAAAAACATCCAGTGGAAGAAAGACAGCATTTTCAACAAATGGTGCTGGCACAACTGGTTGTTATCATGTAGAAGAATGTGAATCGATCCATTCCTATCTCCTTGTACTAAGGACAAGTCTAAATGGATCAAGGAACTTCACATAAAACCAGAGACACTGAATCTTATAGAGGAGAAAGTGGGGAAAAGCCTTGAAGATATGGGCACAGGGGAAAAATTCTTGAATAGAACAGCAATGGCTTGTGCTGTAAGATCGAGAATTGACAAGTGGGACCTCATGAAACTGCAAAGCTTCTGCAAGGCAAAAGACACCATCAATAAGACAAAAAAAACCACCAACAGATTGGGAAAGGATTTTTACCTATTCTAAATCAGATAGGGGACTAATATCCAATATATATAAAGAACTCAAGAAGGTGGACTGCAGAAAATCAAATAACCCCATTAAAAAATGGGGCTCAGAACTGAACAAAGAATTCTCATCTGAGGAAAACCAAATGGCAGAGAAGCACCTGAAAAAATGTTCAACATCCTTAATCATCAGGGAAATGCAAATCAAAACAACCCTGAGATTCCACCTCACACCAGTCAGAATGGCTAAGATGAAAAATTCAGGTGACAGCAGATGCTGGCGAGGATGTGGAGAAAGAGGAACACTCCTCCTTTGTTGGTGGGATTGCAAGCTTGTACAACCACTCTGGAAATCAGTCTGGCGGTTCCTCAGAAAATTGGACATAGTACTACCGGAGGATCCAGCAATACCTCTCCTGGGCATATATCCAGAAGATGTTCCAACCGGTAAGAAGGACACATGCTCCACTATGCTCATAGCAGCCTTATTTACAATAGCCAGAAGCTGGAAAGAACCCAGATGCCCCTCAACAGAGGAATGGATACAGAAATTATGGTACATTTACACAATGGAGTACTACTCAGCTATTAAAAAGAATGAATTTATGAAATTCATAGCCAAATGGATGGACCTGGAGGGCATCATCTTGAGTGAGGTAACACAATCACAAAGGAACTCACACAATATGTATTCACTGATAAGTGGATATTAGCCCAAAACCTAGGATACCCAAGATATAAGATACAATTTGCTAAATGCATGAAACTCAAGAAGAATGAAGACCAAAGTGTGGACACTATGCCCCTTCTTAGAATTGGGAACAAAACACCCATGGAACACATGGAGACAAAGTTTGGAGCTGTGATGAAAGGATGGACCATCTTGAGACTGCCATATCCAGGGATCCATCCCATAATCAGCTTCCAAACGCTGATACCATTGCATACACTAGCAAGATTTTGCTGAAAGGATCCAGATATAGCTGTCTGTTGTGAGACTATGCCGGGGCCTAGCAAACACAGAAGTGGATGCTCACAGTCAGTTATTGGATGGATCACAGGGCTCCCAATGGAGAAGCTAGAGAAAGTACCCAAGGAGTTAAAGGGATCTGCAACCCTATAGGGGGAACAACATGATGAACTAACCAGTACCCCGGAGCTCTTGTCTCTAGCTGCATATGTATCAAAAGATGGCCTAGTCGGCCATCACTGGAAAGAGAGGCCCATTGGACTTGCAAATTTTATATACCCCAATACAGGGGAATGCCAGGGCCAAAAGAATGGGAATGGGTGGGTAGGGAAGTGGGGAGGTATGGGGGACTTTTGGGATAGCATTGGAAATGTAATTGAGGAAAATACATAATAAAAAAAAAGTGTCTCAAAATTAAATGTTATTTTCCACTGCCGTTTCTGATCATGCATTGCACTGCTTTAGTGATGGATAATTTCAATCCAGAAATTTTTTTCTCAGCTGTAGCAACTTCCCCAATTTTTACATGAGTTGACCAGTACCTTTGGAAAATAGTTTCAATCTCTTGCTAACTAGCCCTCATGGTCCATGAGGACTTTCTAGGTTTCCTCCAAACCTTCCATTTTTTATTTCTTTTAATTTAATGATTTCATATATTTTGAGAACTGTGTACAGGCAAACTGTGTCCACTTCAGTCATGCCCCAGCCTCTCAGCTTTTCCCACCCGCCACCCAACTCATGGTTTCTTTATTCTTGCACATGTATGTGTGTATAATGAGTACAGGGTTTGAGATTCAAGTTCTGGAAGAGAGCAAAGAGCAATAGTGACAGCTCATCTTGTTGGTGGAGACTCTTGAGCTCTGGGAAAGGGAGATTTCCCAGGCATCAGGACTGTTTTAACTGTAGCCCTTGGGAGAATCATTATCAACCCAAGTGTTACAAGTTCATTTTAATTAAGTACACACTTGGAAGCAAAAATGTCTATGTGTGTTGTCAATGATTCCTTTTAATAGCCCCCATCTCTCTGAAAGGTAAGTGTCTTAGAGCTTCCATTGCTGTAAAGAGATACCATGAACAAGGCAACATATATAAATGGGGACTGGCTTACAGATTCAGAGGTTCAGCCCATTATCACTACAGCCAGAAACATGACATCTTTCAGACAGGCATAGTACTAGAAAAAAAGCTAAGAGTTTTATGCCTTGATTAGAAGCCAGCCAGGAAAAGATTAGTTCATGCAGGTAGAAGGAGGATCTCAAAGCCCACCCATAAAGTGATACAATTCCTCTGACAAGACCACTTATTCCAACAAGACACACTTCCTAATAATGTCACTCCCTGTGGGCCAAGCATTCAACCACAAGAGTCTAATGGGACAAACCTATTTACAACCTCACAGTGAGTATAAATACCAGTGCAATTGCAAGAGATTTTCACATGATAATGTTGCCTTGATTGAAGGCTTTGCCCACACTTTGTAAGACCCTTTCCAAGAAATATGACTCTTAAAGCAGTCTTGTTGTTCTGTGATGCCTGACTCCATTGTCTGTTATGTAAATGATTCATGCTCCATATGTCAATCGAGACTCAGCAGAAAGGCAATCTCTCACCCTTGGAAGGCCTGAACCCAGGAATGAAGCTGCTGTTGTTGATTGCAGAGAATACTGGCAAAGTATTGGTGGGGAGTCATTCATGGCCCAGTACTTAGGAATGTATTTGACACAGTGCACAAGTTGTAAAGTAAGGCCTGTCAACTATCACTGCAAGTGCTGTCTATCAGTGTACTCCACCTGGTGGTATATGTAACTCCTCAGTTTCTCCGGGAGCTCGAACAAGGCAGTGATGAGGTTGTAACTCATGGAGGTCTGGGAAGTTCTGTAGGGTAGCAGCCGTCAGCTTCCACATGGACCAGCCATCCTTACCAAGGTGATGCCAAAATATGGCAATGCCACCCACAGGATGACTTCAGGAGAAATTTTGCACTTAAACTCATCCAGAAGAAAGTTACACTTGGGATTAGAGTAAACCTTAGGCTGAGCAGTCAGTGCAGACTTTCCATTCTCCAAACCCTTAGTAGGTGGGAAGTTAGCCATCTTTCCTCTTTCCACTCACTCTGGGGATTCTGCTTATTTTCCTTTCTACCTTGCTTTTTCCATGGGGTAGACATTGTCGATTGGCTCCCTACAAGCTCCCTACCATAAAACTGCAGATTCATCTCAAGTCATCCCTGAAATGAAATTGCTTAATACAGATGAGGAAACATCATTTGGTACTGTACAAAAGGTCTGGAGAAAAGATGGGCCCTGACCTGTCATGGAGTGCCACAGGCTGGCTCAGTTGGCTCCTTGCCCTCTGGAGAAATCAGGGTGCTGGTACTCAGGTGGGAAAGGAGTTGGTGAGTGACAAACAGACACGAACACCAGAGAGTGTTGGAACTGAAGGTAATTTCTCAAATCGAGTATCAGAATTATATTACAGAAGAAAACAAGGAAGTTAAGTGATACATTGAGGTCATTTGATGCATAATGACTCTTTACACAAAACAGAGTAATGCATACATAAAGACTGAAAGGAACCAGGCCGTAGTTACAATTGAGATTAAAAAGTGGCCCTATCTAATGTCAGCTATTCTAGGAGCCTGGTGAGGATTTCATACCCTAGTCACAATTCTAGTCTATTGTATAAGCCACCAAGAGCGGGCTTCTGCACTTGCTAAATTTTTCATGAATAATGCAATACTCTAGTTCCTCCTAAACCACAACCCTCCTACTTCCTAGACCATTGTAAATTCCTGCATATGAAAGTGACTCAGCTGTTATTCTAATTTTACTTTTTAGACTTGCCTTGACACTTCTACTCTTACCCAGTAAACTGCAATGCCTGATTTGTTTCACTATCTCTTTCAACACTGAAGGCATTTTGTCTGAATAAGTCAAATCATTCCTTGGGGGCACCTATAATAAAATAATACTGAAAGAAAGCACTCGAAGCCTATCATCGACTATGGCCAGGACATATCTGGACCACATCCCTGTTATGGAATGACAAAGACTCTCCACGAGACCAGTTTCTGTGAAACTTTGTATCTCAGGACTAAGGACAAGCTTTTGGACTTGTCATGTACACTCCACTGGAGTGGGTGTGGCAATGGAGCCAGACCAGGATTCAGAGAATCAAGATGTCAACCAGTGTTACTTGCCTGTGCACCTGGAAAATCCTCAACTTATCTGAGTGACCAGATGCCCCAGGATTCCCCTCGACACCTCCCCTGCCACTTGGGTGGACTGTATGTCATGCAAGATGCTCAAGGTGAGGGCACCCAGGTGCTCCCTGGAGAAATGATGGCACAGAAATAATCATTTCTGATAGGTTGCTTCAAACATACCCTACTCTTTCACCAGTATCCCTAAAGTTTTTCCTGAGTTTTCTTTTAGTTTTTTATCCTGTTTTGCCTTACTTCCATTCTTCTTGTGTAACCAGGTCTAAATCTCACTGCCATCTTTGGCTAGTGTCATTCTAACTGATGGAGCCCCTACCTGCATAGAAGGTTGTAGTAGAATCTCAAAGAAGGAGAAGAAGAAAAACAAGAAAACGGAGTATGAAGAGGAGGATAATGAGAAGGAGATGAAGAACAGGAGGAGGAAGAACAAAACCACACTTGAAGAGACAAAGCTGTCCAGAAATCATTATCACCAGGGTCACTGCACACACATACACACACATACACACACACACACACACACACACACACACACCCCACACACAAACAAACAAATACACTATACATTTAAAGATTCCCAAGATGCAATGATAGTAACCAGGAAGGAGCAATATACATTTCATTCCTGTTCTTGGATGGAACTGGAGCACCCTTGAGGCTGGCATAGCTTTCTGCATGATACTTAGGTCTGGACAAAAAGTGGAGTTAATTTGTATACACTATCAAAAGCAGCAGGATCTGTCACTTTGTCTCCAGGATTTTCTGATAACTGAGATGAATCTCCTATAGGAGATTGAAATTTAAGAGACCTGGGGTGAGTCCTGTTATGGATTCGGTTATTTTGATAAATGTGGCATAGTTAGGAAGATATATGACATAGTTATATGTCTGGGGTCACACATGAAGTCCAACTCTGCTTTCAATAGGTATACCCCTCACTTTTAGGAACCCACCAGGATGCATATATAGAATTCCTTCTTAGGCAATTGGAGACTATGGACTCTAAGGAAAGGCTCTCTAACTGACCTGGTTTTTAGCCAGGTGATCTGAGTATGGGAACCCCAGACCATCACAGTCTCTGAGTGACTTCTGTCAGAGCAGAGATTATGCCTCCAATGTGTCTTGTGTTGGAAAGAGGGGAATTACTAGGAGACCTGGGTCTTTCTGTCTTTCCCTTTAATTGAGGGTTGGGTGGAGTATGGTCTCTTTGTGACTGTGCAGGAACCTGAGTTAGGCCAGGAGAGATGGAGCTGGAAGCAGACCTACCTGGATATTGCTGTATACCAGAGTATTGCAACATGTAAGAGAAGAGCCTCTTGCTGCCATGGTAAGCAGAACTCTGGTGCCCCTTGTATTGGCAGCACTAGATGCTGGTTTGGAATCCACAGCCACATTATTACACCATGAAGTCAGGAGTGAGATGAATCTCCTACAGGAGATTGAAATTTAAGAGACCTGGGGTGAGTCCTGTTATGGATTCGGTTATTTTGATAAATGTGGCATAGTTAGGAAGACCAGGTTCTTGACCAGGACTGCTTTCTGGGCTCCTGGCCAATCCGGGACAGAGAGCTGGAGTTCCCCCAGAGCTATGATAAATTTCAGGTCCAAAGGACAAACAGAACTCCCTGAGGATAAGTATGACCAAGGGAAATTGCTCCCTTCATGAGTACACTTCAAGTCTCTTCTTCATATTTCACTTCATGAAGACAGATATCTACATCATTGACAATGAACTCACAGAGGCCATACCTTTGTTCATAAGAGCACAAGTGTATTCACAAAAGAGGCTGGTCAGGAAAATGTTACTAAATTTCTAGGTGTGATAATCCAGGGTGTGCTCTACTTCCTGGCTCCAGAGGAACTCTGATAAATTCGGGAAGTCCATGAAGATGGAGGGATAACAACATTGCCCACTGACATCTTCTCCCCATGAATGTATGCTCTTCCTGTTCTCATTGGCAGACCTTGGTCCCTCTGAGACTGGAGAGCAAACTCTCTCCTTAGGCTGTCCTAGGCTCAGTTCACAGTGGAGGAGGATCCAGCAGGGACACCTGTGAAACCCAGGACAGCACGGCTTACACGTGGTCTCCACTGCAGCCCATGAGGGTTTGGTTTAGAGTAGGGCTCCATGCAGCCCAGGAGGACACAGCTTACAGCAGGCATCCACTGCATTGCAGAAGAGCATGGGTTACAGCCTGGGTCCACTGCAGCCTCCCAGCTGGACTTCCCACCCTTCTGCTCATGACAATGAAGAACAGGAAGATTGAGACCTCTTTTTCTCCCAGGAAATGTAAGGAAATATTGGGCTTGCAGGGAACTGAAGATGTAGCCTTGACACCTCCTAGGAGCTGAGAATAATCAGCATTTGGATAAGTGCATAGCCTGCTGCAACAGCTGTTTGTGCCATCACATCTCCCAGAACAGCTAAGACCTCTCTGCAGGCTCCCCTCCCTGCCATGCTCCCGAGGAAAGTACCCACCACTTGTCCAGGACTCCCTGTTCTTTGTTAGATACTAGTCAACAACCTAGTACAAATATGCTTTTTCCCAAGTCACATGTATGATAGAATGATTCAGCCAGGGCAGCTCTCACTCCCAAACTCCCCTTTCACTATGTCTGGTCTCTCTGCATATTAGGGGAGAGGAGAGGCTAGCTTCATTCCTCCCTCCCTAGTGAAAAGAAAGATATGTAATTCTTAAATGGACCTCCATGAAACCTGATTCCCTAAACTGATCTCACGTATCCAGGAAGTCTGATATTTGGGGTTACAGAAGAAATGCAACTGACCCTATCCCAAATAACTAGTAGTTGGAAAAAGAGACAACAGACCCAATCTGTATAGAACAGCTTATTTAGGGAAAACAGCTAACTATCCCATCCTGCCCCTCCTAAACCCCTTTCCCACTTCTAGATTAGTAGCAAAACTGCTGTTTGCCTGCACACTAAATAATCTGACCCTGATATGCCCTGCCCAACTGTAGCTGCATACACCGTATTATACATCTATGCACGATAATGTGCTATAAATCAGGCCCTGTTACACACTTCACTAGGGGCAGCCAGCAGCCTAGTGATTCTACAAACTCTGACAGACACCTCCATGTCAGCACCACACACCCACTTTAGATTTCAGGCCTCCAAGGCACAGACCCTTCCAGTGTAATGAATCAGTATCCCTGGGAGGGCATCCTGGAAAGCCTGTTCCACAGCAGCACATATGGCATTTACTGTGCATGAACAGGAATCATAGCAGGGCCAGCTGGGCACCCCTGCAATCCAGAAAGAAGCTGGCTATTGAGTACTGTTACACAGCTCTCCAGCACATAAACTTCTAGGTACCATGCCCTCTGCCTTCCCCATTCTGCAGGCACTGCTAGACAGATACGGGTCTTGTTAAATAACCTCCCCCCCTTTGATGACACTCCACAGACACTGTTATATATCAGGCCTGTGGCAACCCAACCCCAGACTATACTCACTGTTGTTTCCTGAACAACTTTACAGAACTATCGCAGGAATGTCTTGACCCACCAGCCCCTGAATAATAACATGATGACTTACCTTTATTTATTGTAGCTAAGGCCTTGGCTTGCTGCCCCACAACAAGCATGTATAACTTCAATGACCACTTTATTCTAATTCACATTTGCCATGTGTTCCATAACCTCATACTCAGTACATCTCATTTTCTGCATGTCTGGCTGGTGAATCTCTCTGACCCTTCAATTCTTCCCACAGTTCCTCTCTTGGAACAAAAGACCCATCTTCCATATTCTGTACAGATATAGGCCTGTGGGTCTTTATTAAAGCTAATCAGATATGCCTTAGTAGGTAAGGAACGACAGAGATAACCTACCACAGTGCACAAAAATCCTACCCCATTAGAGACCTAGTTGGGTGTCAAACTGTATCACCAACAACAACCCTGCCAAAAAAAACCATCTCCAGCCCGACACTCACTCCATACTGTCCAGCATCATGGGTCTCAGTGTAAGGTCAGGCTGCACAAACTTCTGGAGCCACACATATACAACTAAGTACCAGGCCCCACTGACCTACCACCTTTCTTAAACCACACATACTGTGTTTGTTGATAGTCCTTCACCATTGTTATCTAAACTACAGTGGTGTAGGTGATGCCCTCCTGTTAAAATTTATACACATCAGGCTTTGCAGGACTATACCCCCAGGCTGACATTTCACATACAATGCTAGATATCAGAGTCTTCTAGACACGCATTCAACTCTTCTGCCACCCCACAAAGACCACTGGGCATCATGTCCAGCTGGACACACAAGGGACACTGCCACATACACACATCTAGGTGTCAGGGCATGTAGTCTTCCTACTCCACAATACTGTTAGAAGCAGACCTTGCAAGATATTCCCCTGTGCTTATGCCAATGCCACATGTGTCTGGCAGGCCTTGCTGGGCACCCCTTCCCTGGAGGCTGTGTACTCAAATATAGTACTTGGTATCAGGTCCTATGGCATATTTATCCCTAACCAACATTCTCTATTAGGTATGAGCCTCTGCTAGTACTCCTCCAACAAATCCCAGGTACACATTAGATAGCAGGCCAACAGGACACATGTGCATGCATGCACACATAGACACCCACACTCCACAAAGACTGTTAGGAATCAGGTCCTCCTGGACACCTCTCCCTGATCTCTGCCACCACATACAAACTGTTATGCACTGAGCTCTGCTGCACAAATTTTGTCCATCCTCCATACTTTGTGACTTTGATTTACTGGATACTACCCCATACACTGTGCTAGGAATAATGTCCTCTTGAACATGGTCCCTGCCACAGTGACACCAAAAATATTTATTCAGTAGGCCCTGCTAGCTGGACTCAGCACAGTTGCTTTCCATTTTAAACTTACAGGTGTCAGTCCTCCTGGACAAATCCCTCAAGTGACAACCCACATACAATGCTAGCTATCACACCCTACTGGATACCCTTCAATTCCCACAACCATCCAAATTTACAGCCCTAAGTCTCAGCCTTCTTCTCCCCTATTGCCTCCTCATATATACTAACTGCCACCAGGCAATAAAATATATACCTTCTCAGTGCCTCATGGTACCTTCTCCAAAATTGACCATATAAAAACTCTCACAAAACAAGCCTCAAGAGATACGAGAAGACTGAATTCATCCAATGCATCCTATCAGATCACCTCAGACTAAGTCTAGGCTTCATTAACAATAAAAACACAGAAAACCCACATAGCAATGGAAAGTGAACAACTCTCTACTCAATGATAACTTGGTAGGGAAGAAATAAAGAAAGAAATGAAAGACTTCCTAGAGTACAATGAAAATGATGACACAGAAAATCAAAAGCAGGTAAACTATCTAATCAGTCCCATATCCCCTAAAGAAACAGAAGAAGTCTTTAAAAACCTCCTAACCAAAAAAAAAAAAAAAAAAGCCCAGATGATTTCAGCAGAGAATTTTACTGGACCTTACAAGAAGAGCTAAATACCAACATTCCTCTAACTCTTCCATAAAATAGAAACCGAAGGAACACTACTTAATTTATTCTATGAAGCCACAATTACTCTGATACCCAAACCACACAAAGATCCCGAAAAGAATGAGAGCAGTTTTGCTTATGAATATTGATGCAAACATACTCAAAAAAATTCTAGAAAACTGAGTTCAAGAACACACCAGCAACATCATTCACCACAATTGAACAAGTTTCATTCTAGAGATGCAAGGTTGGTTCAATATACAAAAATCCATTAATGTAATCCATTATATAAACAAACAAAAAATGAAAAAATCACATGATCATATAATTCAATGCAGGAAAAGCATTTGACAAAATATAATACCTCTTCATCTTAAAAGTACTAGAAAGATCAGGAATTCATAGTTCATACCTAAATATAATAAAAGCAATATACAGCAAACCAACAGCCAACATCAAATTAAATGGAGAGATACTTGAAGAAATTCCACTAAAATCAGGAATGAGACATGGCTGACCACTCTCCTTGTATCTATTCAATATAGTTATTGAAGATGTAGCTAGAGTAATAAAACAACAAAAGGATATCAAGGGGATAAAAAACGGCAAAGAAAATGTCAAGGTATCATTATTTGCAGATGATAAGATAGAATACATAAGTAACCCAAAACAACAAACAAAGATCTTCTACACCTGATAAACATCTTCAGCAAAATGGCTGCATATAAAATTAACTTGAATCAGTAACTTGCATTTATACCAATGATAAAAGAAATGAGAAAGAAATTAGGGAAACAACATACTTTATAATAGTTACAAATACTATAAAATATCTTGGAGTAACTTTAATCAATCAGGTGAAAGATCTATATGACAAGAACTTCAAGTCTCTCAAAAAAGAAGTCAAAGAAAACCTCAGAAAACAGATTGATATTCCATACTCATGGATTGGTAAGATTAACAGTCAAAATGGCCATTCTACCAAAAGCAATCTACAGATTCAATGCAATAGTCATCAATATTCCAACACAGTTCTTCACACACATGGAATGAGCAATTCTCAATTTGATATGGAAATACAAAAAAAAAAAAAGCTAAAACAAAAAACAGGGATAACTTAAACAATTCTTAACAATAAAAGAACCTCTAGGGGAATCCCCATTCCTGTCCTCAAGCTATACCACAGAGGAATAGTGAGAAGTATCCTACTATCTCATCTATCAAATTTCACAACAATAAGAGAACTTCTGGGGGAATCATCGTCCCTCAAGTCAAGCAGTACTACAGAGCAATAGTGATAATAACCATATGATGTGGGTATAGAGACAAACAGGTGGATCATTGGGATAGAATTTAAGAGACAGAAATAAACTCGCATACCTATGGACACTTAATCTTTGACAATGAAGCCAAAACTGATACAGTGGAAAAAAAGAAGGCATCTTTGACAAATGGTGCTGGTCTAACTGGCAACCTGCACATAGCTCAAATCCACGTGGATCAAGGACATCTACATAAAATCAAACACACTTACTCTAATAGATGAGAAATTGGGAAATAGTTTCAAACACATTGGCACAGGGGAAACTTTCCTGATCTTCTAGCGATCAAAAATTGACTAATGGGACCTCATGAAACTGAAAAGCTTCTATAAGGCAAAAGATACTGACAATAAGACAAAATGGCAATCTACAGATTGGGAAAAATCTTCATTAACCCTTCATCTGATAGAGTTACAATCCAAAATATACAAAGAACACAAGAAATTAGACTCTTGGAAAACAAATAACCCAATTTAAAATGGTGTACAGGGCTTAAAAGATAATTCTCAACTGGGGAATCTCAAATGACTGAGAAGCACTTACAAAAAAGTTCTTAAAAAAAAAAAGTTCAATGCCCCTAGTCATCAGGGAAATGCAAATCAAAATGACCCTGAGATTTTACCTTACACCAATTAGCTAAGAGCTCACCATGGCTAAGCTCACAAACTCAAGAGACAGCACATGCCAAAGAAGATGTGGAGAAAGAAGAACACTCTTCCATTGCTGGTGGGATTATAAAGTGGTACAACCACCCTGGAACTCAATCTCATGGTTGCTCAGAAAATTGGAAATAGTTCTACCAGAACACCCGGCTATATCACTCCTGGGCATATACATGAAAGATGCTCCACCATACCACAAGGAAACATGCTCCAGTATGTTCACAGCAGTTCTGATTATTTGTAATAATCAAAAGCTGGAAAAAAACCAAATGTCCCTCAACAAAAAAAGGATATGGAAAAAGTGGTATATTTACACAATGGACTAATGCTCAGCTATTAAACGGGAGAAAATCATGAATTTTGCAGGCAAAAACGAGAAAATACCATCCTGAGTGAGGTAACACTGACCCAAAAGGACATAGATGTTATGTGCTCACTGATAGTGGATACTAGCCTTAAAGCCCAGAATACCCAAAATACAACTCATAGAACATATGAAGCTTAACAAGAAGGAAGGCCCAAGTGTGGCTACTTCAATCCCACTTAGAGCAGGGAACAAAATGATAAGCAGAGACAGAGGGGAGGCAGTACCTAGGTGGGAAAGGGGAAGGGGGAGGCAAAAGAAGGGCAGAATCATATATAGGGTGTGTGGGGTGGGGACAGGAGAAACACAGACAGCCAGGAGAATGAATAGAAACATTCAGCAGTATGGGGTCAGGGGAATGAGAAACCTCTAAAAAGTCCCAGGTACCACATAAGTGGGAGTCTCCCAGGACCCAGTGGGAATGATTTTATCTGACACATCCCACAGTGAGGACATGAAAACTAAAGAGACCACCTCCAGTAGATAGTCATCACCCCCATTGGAGAGATGGGGCCACCAACTCTTCTTCAATAGTACTGACCCAGAATTGTTCCTGTCTAACAAAATGTAGGGACAAAATAAAGCAGGGGATGAATTTAATGCCATCCACAGAAACTCCCAACTTTGTATCTATCCCATGTGAAGGCACCAAACCCCAAAACTATTATTACTGATGCCATGTTGTGCTTGCAGTAGCATGGCTGTCCTTTGAGAGGCTCTACCTGCAGTTTACTAAGAGATACAGGTACTTACAACCATTGCACTGAGAACAGGGATGCCTATGGAAGAGGGAACAGACTGAAGAACCTGACAATACCAACTAACCCAGACCCTCAGAGCTCCCAGAGTCTAAGCTGCCAACCAAAGAGCATACAAGGGCTGGTCCATGGTCCCTACAATATATGTAGCAGGCTTTTACACACAAGCAAAGAATTCATATTTTTCTCAACAATTAAACAGTATTAGAGGAAGAACCAGATCTCCTAGTAATCCCCACTTCTCAACATAGACACATTTGACACCTATTCTCTGCTATGAAAGAAGGCAGGCTGACACTGTGATGGTCTGGAGATCCCACACTCAGAGTCCCAGGCTATGAGTCAGGCCTGTTAGAGAGTCTTTCCTCAGAGTCCACAGACAAAGAGATGCCTGGGTGGGAATTTTACCTAAGTATCTTTCTGGGTACCTAAAAACCAGGGCAGGCCTTTTGAAAACAGACTTTGATTACCTTGTGTGATCCCAGGTTTATATGTAGATATAAGAAACTCCTCAGGACATAGTGACAGTTCCTGCTGCACTGGTTAGTGCATACACATTAACTGTACAGTATACGCAGGCCTGAGGGTCAGACAGAAAGTTATGCCAGCCTGGAGTGAGTTCCAGATGTATCTCACAATAGGAACGAAATGTTTATTGCTCCTGACTGAGAAGTGCCATTGCATCTTGGGATCTTGAATTATGCAGTGTGCTTGTGCCTGTGCCTGTGTGCGTGTGCGTGTGTAACACTTTAGATCGTTCACAGCACTATCTCAGGGGACAGTGTGTCTGACATTTTCAATTACCCTGGTGGTGAGGCTTTCTTGAGAGCTTTGTTCTGTTCATTTTTTTTTTCTTGATTTCTGTCCGTTTTTGGCGAGGGGAAGGGTTCTAGGGTTGTTCTCAATGGAGGAACAGACTTTGTTTGCCCTGAGGTTCATGGGACACTGTCCTTTATGTTCTGTGAACCCATGTGGAGATGGAACAACCTCCCAAAGAGGTGGGCTGAAAGGAGCTACCACTGAGAGGATAAAAGATAAGCATCCACACCAGGCTTGCTAGTGAGGTGGGTCCCTCACCATGCCTTCTCGTCTTGTCTGAATCACTTAGTTTGGGTTCTAGGCACTGAGCCTCTCTCCCCACTGTCTTGATAATGGATGGCTCGGGGCTGCTAGAGTCTGGATCCTGAACCTCCCAGGACCCTGTGCAGCACTCCTGGACAGTGTATAGTGTTTGGGACACCCAGACCCCAGGCCAGCACATGCCCTATGGAACACCTTAGAGAAGCAGGACTCTCCCCTCTTTCATGTCCTCTTATTTCCAGGCTCTATCAAACATGCACATTCTGCATAGGAGAGAAAACACAGCACATTTGTATTTAGGGACCTGGCTTGTCACATGGAGCATTATCCCTACTTCCACCTACTTTCTGGAAAAGGAAAAAACGTCATTCTTAAGGCTACACACTTTTTTGTCTTGTTTACACTTCACATGCTTTTCAGGATCTGTGTATTTAAGACTTATTCCATATTCATGAATGAAGTGATCTTGATCAAGAAATATGATTTTTAAAATGTGTGTTGAATTATCATGAAGTATCAAGCCGTCTTGTTAGGTTTTTTTACATGGAAATTTTGACATAATATTTGATTATTGTAGATTTAATTGCATGTGTCTGCACACATGTGAAAATCAGAGGACAAATTGTGAGGCAGATCTCTAAATCCACCATTTGGGCTTGAGAAATAAAACTTGGGTCATCAGGTCTGGTGGTAACCAACTCTATCCATTGAAGTACCACCTATTTTCACTTTATCTGATCTTGGTTACAGGGTAACATTGGCTTTCTGGGACACATTGGGAAGTGTCTCTTCCCTTCCATTTTTTGGAATTATTTTAGGAATTTTAGTGTTCTTTAAACACCTGGGAGTTTTCATTCAAGAATATTTGTGGTCTTGGGCAGTTTGTTGATTTGTATTTGTTTGTTAATATTTCTTCATTGCCTTTTACTGATCTATTTAGGCATTTTATATGTAATTGGAAATTTACCCATTTCTCCCTCATTCATAATGGATTGTGTCATAGGTTTCCTATATGTATTCTATAGATTCTGAGATCTCTTATACTGGTTCTTAGAGCCTTATTGTATCTGCTACAGTATTTCTGTATCTATAGTTTTATTCTATATTTTCTCATTTGTTTAGTTGTGGTAATTCTTCCTCAGTTTCACATGATTTTCCAAGGACCATACATTTTTTCATTGTTCATTATGATCTGTTTGGTTAGGTTCTGCTACTGCTTTAGGGTCTTTTTGTTGTTGTTGTAGTGGGTTTTTTTTTTTTTTTTTGATGTTATTTTTCTATGACCCGGATGTGCACCGGGGAACCATCTCAACTCCCTCTCACTTTTCCATGTGTGAAATGAGAGCAGTAAATCCTGTTTTGTGACCTGTTTCTTTTATGTGAAATATCATGGTTTTCATCTCAGTGTTTTGTCAGCTGGTGTTAGGATGAAAATTGTCAAGCAACATTCAGGCAAATATACAGAGCAGGCCACAATGAAGCTAATATGTACAACAGATCCTACAAAAGTGTGCCTCTTTCAGATCATCTTGTCTTCATGACCCTTGGCAAAGGCTGCTTTCCTGAGCTGTACTGAAGGAAGATGAAATATCGTAACTTGTTTAGGAGCCCACGCCCCCGATCTGGGACTGAGAACAAAGCAGAACAGCCACCAGGCATGCCAGGGCAGGGCTGTTGTTAAGACATTCCTAAGAACATCTTGGCTGTAAAGATGAAAATGTATTCAAGGACAAATGGGGCTACATTATCTAAGCTAACACCATCTGGCTGGAATCTCCCCTCAATCCGAGGACAGGCAGGGTCATCTTATCTAAGTCCACACCATCTGGCCAGAACCTCCCTTCTGTCTAAGTCATATATCAACTGGTTGTTATGTGAACAAAGATAAGCCCCAAGCCCACTGGAACAAAGCTCTGATGCCCCTTTTGCTGACATGTAATCTTTCTGTTAATGAATCAATCCCGAGCCTTTGTCAAAAATTCTTTATACTCCTAACCCTTTGCTTCTTTAAAAACCCCTAGCTTCTGAGCCTCAGGGTCAACTCCAATGCCTCCTGCATGAGGTACATGTCGGCCCAGAGCTCTGCCAATAAAGCCTCGTGCGTCTTGCAACAAGAGAGGATTCTTGTGTTCCGGGGTGCTTCCTGTCCCTGGACTAGAGTGGGGGTCCCTAAATTTGGGGTCCTACAGTACCATCTCAACAAGGAGGTGTAGGCCCCTTTCAGAATCCAGGAAAGGGATAAGAAAAATGACTCAGTGAACCTGACAGAGATAGACATCCAAATATAATGAAGCTGTTCCACATAATCAAAACCAAAAACCATCTCTTTATGGTGGTGGAACAGGTGGCCGAGGGAGATCTGGTGAACCACACTGAGAAGGTAGGCTGTATACAGGTGGAACAGTCATAGCATGTCCTCGCACCGATGATGTGTTCTGTTCACTAACCAATGAGAACAGCACTGCACACAGCAACATCACATTGTGTGAATTTGGCCTGGATATTAAGTCTCCTGCAGAGAGAAGTTCAAGTTCTGTGGTGGGAGAGTGTGGTATGGTGAGGCCAGGTTACCAGCATATTTTGTGTGGCAGGGAAGAACTTGCCAGCTGAAACTAACCATAGCTCTCTGTTGGCAGGTGGAGTTGCACATGGTATGCAACAGGGCCTAATAACCCAGAGACTTACGTATGTACTGAGCATGCACCTCCCTCCCTGTTAACACCCTATAGATATTTGCTAGCTCAAGACATGCAGGACACTCAATAGATCTCTAGATATCAGTCCTGCCTTGACAGCATCTCTTCTACTGTTGCATGTACAATGTCAGGTACCAGAACCTGCTAGACAACCCCTGATGTCAGTGTCACCTGAGATACAGAGATAGGTATCCTGTCCTGCTGGATATTCCTCCTCCTGTAATGACCCACATATCATGGTAGAGTAAGGTCCTGCTGGACACCTCCTGCCCTGAAATATTAAAGGAAGCAAAAGTTTACCAGATTAAGTGTCAATAGCATTTCTTCCCCTGGGGAGACTAAATATCTATCCTTCTTCCTCAGCTCCCAGTGACACATGCAGACAGGATCTACTCTGGGAACCAATGAGTGTATAGGGTTCACTTAAAGAGCTTAGGGTGGTGGTTACCCACAGAGGTGTGGGTGTTTCTCCCTGCAATGCTGCACCAGAAAAGGTAGTACCTAGTAGTTTGATTTCTTCTACATACATCTATGTAAGTTGGAGGTCCCCTGTGTGAAGTGGGCTGGAACAGGGATAGCACATGTTCATCCCAACAGCAGATCTTATAGGAAAATTGCAGAGAGGAAAGCTCTGAGAAGTGAGCAAAGCAGCCAGTTAGTTGTTCAATATGCAGCAGTCAGTTGTTTTTCTATATAGCAGAGAGAACTCTTAAGTTAATGTTATTTGACCGGGTGTAATAGTACATCTAATTTTACTTTCCAAAGCATTTTTTGTTTTGTTTTGTTTTGTTGGTAAGATTTTCATACAATATTTTATTCATATTCTTTCACTTCCTACTCCTTTCCCAGAATTCTCCCTCATGACACATTTACTTATATATTTTTATGTTAAGGAGCACAAAACAAATCCACATAAATTATAGTGAACTAGTGGCCATAATTTTAAAACATGACTTGCATTTACAAAAATATATAATGCAAGTTGGAATCCCTAGAAAATTTTACAATATTATGAAAAGATATATTTAATAGTTCTAAACTTAAAATATTAGCATCATGTTTTTCTTTAAAAAGAATCAATTTTGGTGCTGGAGAGATGGCTCAGTGGTTAACAGCACTGACTTCTCTTCTAAAGGTCCTGAGTTAAAATCCCTGTGTGGGGGCTCACAACCCTCCATGACAAGATTTGATACCCTCCTCTGGAGTGTCTGAAGACAGCTATATAATACTTAAATATAAAAAAGAAATCTTTGAAAAAAATCAGTTTTGTAGTGATACTGGTTCTGGTAAGTGATACACACTCTAATGTAATGAAAATGAGAATCCAATATACTATTAAATGATTTTAAATAATCATGATAAATTAAGGTTTCTTTTTTTTCTCCTAGAATTTGACAGCTATGAAAAATAAAGGGGAAAATGAAATTATTTTGAGGAATGAACTAGTTAAAGTCATTTCTTACAATATTAGGACATATGGGACAGGAGAGGTGGCTAGTAGTTCAAAGCATAGGCTGCCTTGGACAGGACCAAGGTTCCATTACCTGCACTCACATGGTGCTACACAGCCACCTGTAACTCAATTTCCATGGGAAAGTTCTTTGAATAGGATAATTTCTGCCAAGATACACAACAAATGAAGGGCTCACAGCCAAAATATATGCTCCTCTAAATTGCAGAGAAAGACTGCTAGTAAAGTGGGGGAGTGCTCAATGCTCAGAATATGTAATAAATCACAAATATAAACAGTCACCAAACATACTAAAAGTTTCTAACCCCACTGGCTAATACTAGTTACTGAAGTGAGTGGGCTTGGGAAAACAGGCTTCAAAGGAACAGAGACTAAGCCCAGCCATGTGCCAGAGGAAGCCCTTGTTCACCTGAGCTGGAGCCCAAGGAGTACACAAGCTGTTAATACCAACATGCATGGAGGAACCTTCCCCTGCTCCGTCACTGTAGGACAGAAACAGCTCTGCTCAAAAGCAGGAATGTGAACCAGGGATCACTTCCTTTCTGGATGGAGCCATGAGCACAGAAGGATGAGCTTGAAAAAGGAAAAGATTCTTTATAGGAAAAGCTCAAGTTTATTACCAGGAGGCACAGGGGAAACAATGACTGGGCAGATGGGACATCTTTTAGAAACTCCTGGTGTGTGAAGGCATGGGTGGCCTGAGCCACCTGCTCCTTGACTTACTCTGGTATACTGGTGTCAGAGGTTCTCTGGCCAGCAACACCTGAGTGCCACTGGATTCCAGTTCTCCTTGATATTGACTGGATGGTTCTCTTTGGAACTTATAGGGCAGCCAACACACATTCCTTTCATTGTACTCTGATGTGGGTCAAAGGCTTTATGGACAAAACCAGCTTCCTCTTTGTCTCCAATTTCTGTGTATCTGAAGGAACGTTGGTGCCCCTCAGGACTTCTAGGTGGACAGTGCCCCAATCCAAACTTGATCCTAATTTTGCCAGGTGTACAGGCTCTCTGGACAGCAAGGTCTGGCTTGTGCTTGTCTCTAGTTACCCTGTACCTACATGGATTTTCATTCCTCTTGGTTTAGGTAACAGCTTAATGCCCATTTCTTTTTTTCACTTTCTTTGGATGTTGTTCACAGGCTCTCTGGGCATCAACTCTTTAGTGCAGTTTGTCTCCACTTCCCCTGTATGTAAATGGACTGTTCTGCTCCTCTGAGCTGGCATGGCCATAGCTCATCCTGCTTGCTGCTCTGCTATGGTATGTGTCATACAGACCCTCAGAGGTGTGGTTTGAGGTACCCAGCTTGGATCTCAGTGGTTCCACTTTGCTGAACTCTTTTATCTTTGATTGGTCCCCTTCAGTGTTCTCTAAGATCTGGAATAGAATATTTACAAGGCATGTAATTTCACCTAGCATATGGTAGATAGACTCTTTTATTGTTACAACCTTCTGTGTCTGTTCAGTAGCTGATAGGGATCTAGAATTCTTTAGAATATCCTGCTGTCCCTTGCATTTTGTGCTAAGGTTTCCACAATGAAAAGAATTACTTAGGTTGTTCTTCCAAGAGGACTTATAAGTAGCCTCTCCCTTTTCTGGTGTAAAAATCTTGGCTGTATCCTGGAGCTCGATGGAGCTCGGGATGGAATGTCTTACTCTCACATGCCTTTCTCCCTGACTTATGCTTATGGATCTTAGGGTGCTCTGCCTTTCTTCATGAAGGTGAAACCCATTGAGATCTAGCACTTTGTTCTGATCCTTTGGAACACAGATGTTGTTAGTTTCGACCCTTTCCTGTCTCTTCAGGAACATATCACATAAGCCCTGGGAAGTCTTGGTGTTTTGGCAACTAGCCTGGAAGCTGAGCAGAGAGTCCTGTCAGGGCAGGATGACCTTGGCAGGGTGGACTCTACTGTGGCCAAATGGATGGTGATTCACAGGTCAAGCTCTTGACTGCACTTTTTTTCAAAATATTCTGACTTGAGTCCTGCGAGTGTTGTCAGGTAGGTATTTGTAGATTTGATGGGAATCTGTTGGCCCCTAAAGACCCAAAGACCCTGAGACAGATATTGATGTCCTGGCACTTGTGACTCACACTGGATCCCAGACTTACTCTCCATTCACGAGGTGGCTCTTCTTTCACCTCCACTGTAGTTTGTTTGGCATCTGAATGTCTGACCCTTTCTCCAGGGCCTTCCATTGTCATACTCCAGGGGTGATTTCCTGAGCCCACCTCCTGAAAGCTCTCCTGTGTTGCATGTTTGGCCATTTTGGGATTATTACTTGGCTTCAGAGTGCCTTTTCCAATGCCTCAGATAGTCCTGATCTGTTGGGGATTTGCTGCCAGGAAGTACGAAGCAGATCTCTGAACACTCAGGTATCTCGGCAATGGATCTGGATGGGACTTTGTGGCCCCATGGATGGAAGCAGGTGGAGGGGCTCTTTGGTTGTCCTGAGCCTCTGCAGTTGAGTGTATAAACTCAGCTAGTTCTAGCCTCGCAACTGATGCACTTTTCATCCTTGTCCCTCCTGGATCCTGGTGATACAACTTTTCCAGGACCCTGGGAGCCTTGGAATCTCAGATGGATGAGGAGGGATCCACAACCTGGGGGAGTTTTGAGGCTGGAACTCCAGGTGGGGTCAGATCCCTTGCCACAAGCATCTGCAGATTGGGTCTCCTGTGTTTCAGTGGAAGGTCTGTGATATGTGGTGCTGGCTTAATTTTGGTCTTTGCCTCAAGCAGGGAATAGTGCACAGCCGGTTTCATGTAGGGCCACTTTTCTGTCCTCAGTGCAGGTTTCCTGGGTCTCAGCTCCTTCCCAGGGCTGCTGCTTGCAGTGCCAGGCACCTTTTGTGCCCCAACACCAAGGTCCTTTTTGATGGTGTTATGCACATCACATTTTGCTATGTTCTTCTTTAAGGGCAGCCCTGTAGGCACAGGCCCCTTCCATTTCCTGTATTTGTAGGGTTTGACTTTGAAGATGGAGGGCTGGGCAGTCTGGGAGAGTTGAGGCCTGTTCTTGCAGTAATGAACCCTGGTCATGGGAAATGTCCCTGAACCTTGGTTGGTTTCCTGTAGGGGAGGAATCTGAATGTGGTTCCTTGTTGTTCTTTCCTATTTGTTGCATTTGCTTATTCCCTCGCTCCTTGTGGTGCTGAATGCTCCGGCCATGCTCAGGATGGATGGTGGCCTGCCCGATACCTTTAGAATAGAGAAAGCCCTTGGGCAAGTTCTCAGTGGGCTTGCTAATAGCTTTTTGAAGTTTTTGATCATCATAACCTTTGGTGTCTTTTGAATACAATCCATGTTTTACAGGCAGGCTTCCAGCTGGTAGGCTTGCCTGTAACCTTTTCTCACTGGTAGGACATGACACTACATCGGCCCTACTTTTGAGACAAGGAGGTGGTTGTTTTGGAGTAGATCTTGGGAGGATTTTGTTTTCTTGGATTTGTTTCTCACCTTCGAAGTTGGGTGTCACAAGTTGGTCAGGTAAGGGCTGATACTGGGAATGCTGTGGAAGTCCTTTAGCCTGGGATAGAGCTTCCTGTGTTTGTTTTGGAGTGGATCTTGGGAGGATTTTGTTTTCTTGGATTTGTTTCTCACCTACCAAGTTTGGTGTCACAAGTTCGTGAGGTAAGGGCTGATACTGGGAATGCTGTGGAAGTCTTTTAGCCTGGGATGGAGCTTCGAGTGTTTGTTTTGGAGTGGATCTTGGGAGGATTTTGTTTTCTTGGATTTGTTTCTCACCTACCAAGTTTGGTGCCACAAGTTGGTGAGGTAATGGCTGATACTGGGAATGCTGTGGAAATCCTTTAGCCTGGGATGGAGCTTCCTGTGTTTGTTTTGGAGTGGATCTTGGGAGGATTTTGTTTTCTTGGATTTGTTTCTCACCTACCAAGTTCGGTGTCACAAGTTGGTGAGGTAATGGCTGATACTGGGAATGCTGTGGAAGTCCTTTAGCCTGGGATGGAGCTTCGTGTGTTTGTTTTGGAGTAGATCTTGGGAGGATTTTGTTTTCTTGGATTTGTTTCTCACCTTCCAAGTTTGGTGTCACAAGTTGGTGAGGAAATGGCTGATACTGGGAATGCTGTGGAAGTCCTTTAGCCTGGGATGGAGTTTCCTGTGTTTGTTTTGGAGTAGATGTTGGGAGGATTTGGTTTTTCTTGGATTTGTATCTCATCTTCCAAGTTTGGTGTCACAAGTTGGTGAGGTAAGGGCTGATACTGGGAATGATGTGGAAGTCCTTTAGCCTGGGATGGAGCTTCGTGTGTTTGTTTTGGAGTAGATCTTGGGAGGATTTTGTTTTCTTGGATTTGTTTCTCACCTTCCAAGTTTGGTGTCACAAGTTGGTGAGGAAATGGCTGATACTGGGAATGCTGTGGAAGTCCTTTTGCCTGGGATGGAGTTTCCTGTGTTTGTTTTGGAGTAGATGTTGGGAGGATTTGGTTTTTCTTGGATTTGTATCTCATCTTCCAAGTTTGGTGTCACAAGTTGGTGAGGTAATGGCTGATACTGGGAATGCTGTGGAAGTCCTTTAGCCTGGGATGGAGCTTCCTGTGTTTGTTTTGGAGTGGATCTTGGTAGGATTTTGTTTTTTGGATTTGTTTCTCACCTACCAAATTTGGTGTCACAAGTTGGTGAGGTAATGGCTGATACTGGGAATGCTGTGGAAGTCCTTTAGCCTGGGATGGAGCTTCCTCAGGGTCACTGTCATCACTAAACCTCACAGATTTACGTCTTCCCAAGGAAGGGCTTCTGAGCTCATGGGCAGTAGCCACATCTGATTCAGAGTTAATAGAGAATGTACCCCAGAAAAATGGACTGAGATTGTTTTGTGAAGGATCCTCCATAACCCTGAGATAAGAGGACAGCTGTGAGAGAGGAAGAGGATCCATTTTCTGTCTGAGGTTCGCAAAGGGTTGTGGTGTGAAGTCCAGGTAACGTTGCTTGTTGGGACTGCCAAAGACAGGAGGCAAAAGCATCAGCCCCAATCAGAGGATCAAGAGGCCCATCTGTCTGTGTTAATATGGCACCTCCATCGCCTACATATCCTATGCCCCTTAGCCTCACATCCAACAAAGATGCCTTCGAATCCCAACCTGCATAGCATATTCAGAATGAAGATGCCCAGACCATGAGCCCACATCTGGTATGAAAATTCCATAGGACAAAGATTCTTACATTTCCATAGGTTGTGATAGAGTCTTGGTCTCTTCCTCCTCTTTACCTCCATCCGTTCAACCTGGAGATAGTTAAGTAGGATCAGGATGAAGAATGAAAACACACAGGAGTGAGGCATCCTCTTGTGACTCCCCATGCTGGGACTCTAGTGCTCAAGCACCATAACACAAGGACAGAGAACTGAAGCTGAGCAAGGGGAATGGAGGGGCCTCATCTCTCATGTACACTTTTCTTGCCCCTACCTCAACCTTTATAATTCCACTTACAACATTGTATTAGCCACAGGATCTGAAAGAGAAATGCATTTGAGAGGTTGAAGCTAACTGCTGTCAGGTGAACCTGGGTTTCCCCCCTCCAGGGTCAAAGCATCACTCTAGTGCCTTGAACAACACTCCCATTTGTAGCACCCATCCCAGGCCAACCATAGCTCCTTTCTATCCCAAAACCTGGGGGTTCCATGATTTTCCTTTCCAGAAGCCACCACATCTTTCTTGCATACCATGTCCTCTTCACTAAAGGCTAGGCCAGAGGGAATTTCTCTCCTCAGGAAAGCAGAAGCCTACCTTTTCCAGGAGCAGTTTTCTTACTCGTCTTCTTCTGCCCCCTCTTCACATCCTGCCAGTTAAAAACAACACAAATGAGCTGGAGACCTTTCTTCCTTTTTCTGGTAGACAAGCTTCCTGCTCTCTTTGGTCCTCAAACACATGAAATCTGCATTTTCCAGGAAGTGTTCTCTCATCCATCCTTGACTCACTCATACTGTGCATAAACACATTTCCTTGTCATCTTGTTGGAAAAACAGAAGAAGGCACTGTCTATGCCACAGTTACCACAGATGTCCACAGTTAGTGTTCATCCCACAAGCACCTACCCAAGTCTGAGCTCTGCAGTTGTGTCTGGGATGTCAGGTGATACCTGCTTTCTCAGAGCTGAGGAGACTTAAGCCCTGACCTGAGGCCCTTGGTCTCATCACCTGCTTCCCATCAGCTCAGAACAATCAAAGAAGCGCCTGAACAGAGGACTGATGATCTCCTTTGAGCTTCTCCTGTGCCCCCCCCCCCAACTCTGAAATGCAGTCTGTTCATGGAGCCTCACTCATCCTTAGTGGCCTCTCTGTCACCATGTACAGGTGGTCTGTGAGCTTCCTGAAGACACCTCAGGACCACTCTCCCTCTGCCCTGCCTGTCAATCCCATCAGACTCTTTCTAGAGATTTCCTCTTAATGTCTGTAGCTAAACATAAGCTACTTTCTTTGTCTTTCTTCCAATCTTCTCCACCCTTTTCCTTCCACCCATTCTATCCCCTAACAGTTGATAGTATGGGGGAGAAAACCATAGAGGGGAAATGGATAGTCATTATTAGAATACTTTCTGCTGATTGTGGGGCGGGGTTGAGTTCCTTGGGGATATTTCATCTTCACTGTCAATATATCCTATTTCTATTTCATCTGTCTTCTGTCCACATAACTGCTGATCAAAGTACAAACACAAGCAAGCAATAAAAACCAACATCAAAGACAACCCACCATGTCTCCCAGGAACTAGCATTTATGTAGTCTCTGAAACATCCCCAGAATCACTAAAGCTAACAGAACAGAGAAACTATCATCTGCTAGCAAAATCGTGCCCCGTCTTGACCATCAGGCAAGTCATACTCAGCTGCTGTGGATATTTTGAAGCAGCCCCATATCTCATATCTGAGACTAAAATAAAAGATTATATTCTGTTACTGTTTTTTTTAAGTGTCCCTAAACCAGCTTTCCTAGAAAATGTGAAAACAACAGCCATGAACAACAGACTGCTGCTCCAGTGTGTGTGAACTAAGGTTCTCCTCACCTGTGGTTTGTCCCATTCATTCTCAGATGCTGGTGACACTGGGTACTCCTTCAGGAAGGGGATAAGTAGGAAAAAGAGCCCAACTCCACACATAAAGTCAATGGTCATGTCCACTGCTATGTCCATGGAGCTGGGGCTCATCCATGAATCAATAATGCTATTCATCAGAGAGAGGAAATTCTCCCATCTTCTGAATCACAATGCGGCTCTCAGGCTACTGAGTCCTTGAGTGCAGTGTGAGATGTGTCAGGAGGGCTCAGGGCACATCACACAGGTGTGGCCTCTTCATCACAAAGGGCTGCTGGCAGTAGAGAGGCTGCCACAGCCCCTCCCCAGCCTCCAGGAGAAGGTCACCTCCTGTGTCCTTTTCCTGCTTCCTTTTTCCCAAATCCTGTTGCTGAGTCAGGCATAAATAGACCTCTGGCCATGTGTTGTTCCTTATCCCTGAGTATCAGTGCTCCTCTGTGTAGGCATTTGTTTTGTTCAGCCTACTTTAACAAGGGTTAAATTCCCTCAAGCCCACAAGCCACCAGATGAAGTGGGAAAGAAAGGTTGTTAGGATATGGGGGAAGCAGACCTGTATAGAAATCGTTCTACTGGGCAACTACAAACTTTGTTGGTCTCAGACCAGTTCCCTAGCAAACACCAAACAGGAGTCAGTTCCTGCAGACCAGACCACTGGGCAGACACCACACAAGAGTCAGCGAGGGCAGTTGAATGTAGACGAATCTGTGAGACTGCCAATGAGGTCTGAGTTCAAGGAAGCAGCAAAATCCTCAGGAATCTCAGTAGAAGTTCTTTGGTGAGTTTCTCTGTAAGAGGACTCCATGGGTGAAGCTCAACAATTGTAATGTGAACCAATACAAGCTTTACACCTGCAATGAGTAGCAAAATGTAGCGAGGCAAACTAAACCTCAAGCTCCAACTTTCCGTGGGATCATATTAATGATCCATCTAAACATTATTTGTCATTTCATATGTTTCCTATAGGAAACATTCTTTCACCTGTGTCTGCTTCAGCCAAGCATTCTTTCAGGTGTATTTCAGGTGTCAACCAGAAAGTTACATTGTATGTTTGCCTCCTAGAAGATACCTAATTGAGTCAATCAGGTTTTTAGTTTTTGACAAAGTAAGCTTCTCGATGGAACTTGAGTTGTTTCTTTGGTATTGTCACTGTCAGGTTGTCTTCTGTCTGCCAAACCCAGTCTGTTCATTCTGTGATCACAGATTGTCTCAAGTCATACACAAAACTTCCTTTTGTCACTTATTTATTTAGATTTGTTTTTATTTAATATAATCAAAACTAATATACATTCTTGTCTTCATGTACAGAACTGTAAGAAAAAATGAAATTCATTTTCTAACCATAAGAATTCATGTGGCTAATTAAGAACTAAACCGCCAATGATAGTTTGAATAGTTTGAATGCTTAGTAGTGTTTGGATACTTTCCTTGGAAGGATGTAGACTGCATCCTTTGAGTCCATGCTCAGAAATAGTACACCTGGGCCTATGGTAGTTCTATTTCCAGGAAACTCTGTACCAATTTCCACCATGCTGTTTAAACACCAGTTTACATACCCAATAGCAGCTTCTGACATGTCCCTTCCCTCATCTTTGCTAGAATTTCTCATTTGTTTTGATCTGAGCCATTGTCATTAAGTAAAATGGTATCTCAGTATTGCTATAATCTTAACTACCTGAAGGCAAAGAATATTGAAGTATTTGCTGTTGAGAATTCTCCATTATACTCTGCACCTTATTATTTTGTTGGGTCATTTTGGGTGTTTCTATCTAATTTCTTGTATTCTTTATATATTCTGAACCTTAATTAACCTGAAAAGCTGAGAATGTTGAAGTATCGGTATTATAATTATCATCCTCTGTGGTGACCTTTTAAAAACTATCCTTCAGTCAATTTATTGATTGTTTGAATTTTGATATTTAGTAATCACCATTGTTTATACATTCTAGACGTTAAGACCCCACAGAGAATTTCACTAGAGGGATGTACTCTGATCCTCTAGGCCTGAGAAGCAAGCATCTTTTTCTGCACAGGGCCTTTTAATTTCATGTAAATTCATTTTCAATTCATGGGCTCTTTTCTGTGCTATTCAAGTTCCTTTTTTCCCATTAAAATTTGATTCCCTTCACATCCTGATTGTAGTCCCTTCTTCCAGTCCCACCCTCACAAATCGCTCCACCCATTACTCCCTTTCCTTCTCATCAGAGAGGGGAGACACCCCCCCCCTTGGGTACCAACCAGCCTCAACAATCAACTGGAAGCAGTGCATCCTGTGCCACTGAAGCTCACCCAGGCAGTCCAGCTGAGGGAAGGGAATCCTAAAGCTGGCAACAGAATCAGAGACAACTCCTGCTCAAACTTTCAGGGACCCACATGAATTCTAAGCTGCATACCCTCTACAAATGTGTAGGGGGGCCAATTGCCAACCTTTGCAAGCTCTTTTGTTGGTGATTAAGTGTCTGTTAGCCCCCATGTGCCCCAGTTATCTGACAATGCAGATCGTCTGGTGGTGGCTTTGACCCTTCTGGTTCCCTCAACCCTTACCCCAACCCTTCCACAAGACTCCCCAAGCCCTGTCCAATGTTGGGCTTTGTGTGTCTGCATCAAGTTCCATCAGCTACTCCTCAAACCCTCTCCCACCCAGGTCTTTCCTTCCATACCTCTGACATCTTTTGGATTGCTTCTTCTGAATGTGATTCAATCATCCTCTCTTGGGCCCTCCATGTTCTGTAGTGTCTCTCTGTTGATTGTAGACACAATAAAGAAAACCCAAAGTGAGGCAACACTGGAAATAGAAACTCTAGGAAAGAAATCTGGAACCATAGATGCGAGCAACAGCAACAGAATACAAGCGATGGAAGAGAGAATCTCAGGTGCATAAGATTCCATAGAGAATATTGGCACAACAATCAAAGAAAATACAAAACGCCAAAAGATCCTCACTCAAAACATCCAGGAAATCCAAGACACAATGAGAAGACCAAACCTACGGATAATAGGAGAAGATGAGAATGAAGATTTTCAACTCAAAGGACCGGCAAATATCTTCAACAATATTATAGAAGAAAACTTCCCAAACCTAAAGAAAGAGATGCCCATGAACATACAAGAAGAGTACAGAACTCCAAATAGACTGGACCAGAAAAGAAATTCCTCCTGAAACATAATAATCAGAACAACAAATGCCCTAAATAAAGATAGAATATTAAAAGCAGTAGGGAAAAGGTCAAGTAACATATAAAGGCAAGCCTATCAGAATTACACCAGATTTTTCACCAGAGACTATGAAAGCCAGAAGAGCCTGAACAGATGTTATACAGACACTAAGAGAACACAAATGCCAGCCCAGGGTACTATACCCAGCCAAAACTCTCAATTACCATAGATGGAGAAACCAAAGTATTCCACGACAAAACCAAACTCACACATTATCTTTCCACGAATCCAGCCCTTCAAAGGATAATAACAGAAAAAAACCAATACAAGGACGGAAACCATGTCTTAGAAAAAGAAAGAAGGTAATCCTTCAACAAACCTAAAAGAAGACAACCACAAGAACAGAAAGCCAATTTTAGCAACAAAAATAATAGGAATCAACAATTACTTTTCCTTAATATCTCTTAATATCAATGGACTCAACTCCCCAATAAAAAGACATAGACTAACAGACTGGCTACACAAACAGGGCCCAACATTTTGCTGCTTACAGGAAACTCATCTCAGAGTAAAAGATAGACACTACCTCAGAATGAGAGGCTGAAAAACAAATTTCCAATCAAATGGTATGAAGAAACAAGCTGGAGTAGCCATTCTAATATCTAATAAAATCGATTTCCAACCCAAAGTCATCAAAAAAGACAAGGAGGGGCACTTCATACTCATCAAAGGTAAAATCCTCCAAGAGGAACTCTCAATTTTGAATATCTATGTTCCAAATACAAGGGCAGCCACATTCATTAAAGAAACTTTAGTAAAGCTCAAAGCACACATTGCACCTCACACAATAATAGTAGGAGACTTAAATGCACCACTTTCACCAATGGACAGATCATGGTAACAGAAACTAAACAGGTACACAGTGAAACTAACAGCAGTTATGAAACAAATGGATCTAACAGATATCTACAGAACATTTTATCCAAAAACAAAAGGATATACCTTCTTCTCAGTACCTAATGGTACCGTCTCCAAAACTGAACACATAATTGGTCACAAATCAAGCCTCAACAGATACAAAAATATTGAAATTGTCCCATGCATCCTATCAGATCACCATGGACTAAGGCTGATCTTCAACAACAAAATCAATAATAGAACGTGGAAACTGAACAACACTCTCCTCAATGATACCTTGGTCAAGGAAGGAATAAAGAAAGAAATTAAGGACTTTTTGGAGTTTAATGAAAATGAAGCCACAACATACCCAAACTTATGGTACACAATGAAAGCATTTCTAAGAGGAAAACTCATAGCTCTGAGTGCCTCCATAAAGAAACTAGAGAGAGCACACATTAGCAGCTGGACAACACACCTAAAACCTCTAGAACAAAAGGAAGCAAATTCACCCAAGAGGAATAGACCGCAGGAAATAATCAAACTCAGGGGTGAAATCAACCAAGTGGAAACAAGAAGAACCATTCAAAGAATCAACCAAAGGAGGAGCTGGTTCTTTGAGAAAATCAACAAGATAGATAAACTCTTAGCCAGACTCACTAGAGGGCACAGGAAAAGCATACTAATTAACAATATAAAATGAAAATGGAGACATAACAACAGATCCTGAAGAAATCCAAAACACTATCAGATCCTTCTACAAAGGCTATACTCAACAAAACTGGAGAACCTGGATGAAATGGACAAGTTTCTAGACAGATACCAAGTACCAATGTTAAATCAAGATCAGGTTAATGATCTAAACAGTCCTATATCCCCTAAAGAAATAGAAGCAGTCATTAATAGTCTCCCAACCAAAAAAAGCCCAGGACCAGATGGGTTTAGTGCAGAGTTCTATCAGACCTTCAAAGAAGATCTAATCCCGGTTCTTCACAAAGTATTCCACAAAATAGAAACAGAAGGTACTCTACCCAACTCATTCTATGAAGCCACAATTACTCTGATACCTAAACCACAAAAAGACCCAACAAAGATAGAGAACTTCAGACCAATTTCCCTTATGAATATCGATGCAAAAATACTTAATAAAGTACTCGCTAACCGAATCCAAGAACACATCAAAACAATCATCCATCCTGACCAAGTAGGTTTCATCCCAGGGATGCAGGGATGGTTCAATATACGGAAATCCATCAATGTAATCCAGTATATAAACAAACTCAAAGACAAAAACCACATGATCATCTCATTAGATGCGGAGAAAGCATTTGACAAAATCCAGCACCCATTCATGATAAAAGTCTTGGAAAGATCAGGAATTCAAGGCCCATACCTAAACATGATAAAAGCAATCTACAGCAAACCAGTAGCCAACATCAAATAAATGGTGAGAAGCTGGAAGCAAAATCAGGGAGTAGATAAGGCTGTCCACTCTCTCCCTACCTATTCAACACTGTACTTGGAAGTCCTAGCCAGAGTAATTAGACAACAAAAGGAGATCAAGAGGATACAAATTGGAAAGGAAGAAGTCAAAATATCACTTTTTCAGATGGTATGATAGTATATATAAGTGACCCTAAAAATTCCACCGGAGAACTCCTAAACCTGATAAACAGCTTCGGTGAAGTAGCTGAATATAAAATTAACTCAAACAAGTCAGTGGCCTTTCTCTACACAAAGACTAAACAGGCTGAGAAAGAAATTAGGGAAACAACACCCTTCTCAATAGTCACAAAGAAAATAAAATACCTTGGCTTGACTCTTACTATGGAAGTGAAAGATCTGTATGATAAGAACTTCAAGACTATGAAGAAAGAAATTAAAGAAGATCTCAGAAGATAGAAAGATCTTCCATTCTCATGGATTGACAGGATCAATATGGTAAAAATGGCTATCTTGTCAAAAGCAATCTACAGATTCAATGCAATCCCCATCAAAATTCCAACTCAATTCTTCAACGAATTAGAAAGGGCAATTGGCAGATTCATCTGGAATAACAAAGAACCTAGGATAGTAAAAACTCTTCTCAAGGACAAAAGAACCTCTGATGGAATCACCATGCCTGACCTAAAGCTTTACTACAGAGCAATTGTGATAAAAACTGCATGGTAATGGTATACCAACAGACAAGTAGACCAATGGAACAAAATTGAAGACCCAGAGATGAACCCACACACCTATGGTCACTTAATCTTTGACAAGGGAGCTAAAACCATCCAGTGGAAAACAGACAGCATTTTCAACAAATGATGCTAGCACAACTGGCGGTTATCGTGTAGAAGAATGCAAATTGATCAAATCTAAGTGGATTAAGGAACTCCACATAAAACCAGAGACACTGAAACTTATAGAGGAGAAAGTAGGGAAAAGCCTCGAAGATATGGGTACAGGGGAAAAATTCCTGAATAGAACAGCAATGGCTTGTGCTGTAAGATCGAGAATCGATAAATGGAACCTCATAAAGTTGCAAAGCTTCTGCAAGGCAACAGACACCTTCAATAAGACAAAAAGACCACCAACAGATTGGGAAAGGATCTTTACCTATCCAAAATCAGATAGGGGACTAATATCCTTCATATATAAAGAACTCAAGAAGGTGGACTCCAGAAAATCAAATAACCCCATTAAAAAATGGGGCTCAGAGCTGAACAAAGAATTCTCACCTGAAGAATACCGAATGGCAGAGAAGCACCTGAAAAAATGTTCAACATCCTTAATCATCAGGGAAATGCAACTCAAAACAACCCTGAGATTCCACCTCACACCAGTCAGAATGGCTAAGATCAAAAATTCAGGTGACAGCAGATGCTGACGAGGATGTGGAGAAAGAAAAACACTCCTCCATTGTTGGTGGGATTGCAAGCTTGTACAACAACTCTGGAAATCAGTCTGGCGGTTCCTCAGAAAATTGGACATAGTACTACCGGAGGATCCTGCAATACCTCTTCTGGGCATATATCCAGAAGATGATCAAACTGGTAAGAAGGACACATGCTCCACTATGTTCATAGGAGCCTTATTTGTAATAGCCAGAAGCTGGAAAGAACCCAGATGCCCCTCAACAGAGGAATGGATACACAAAATGTGGTACATTTACACAATGGAGTACTACTCAGCTATTAAAAAGAATGAATTTATGAAATTCCTAGGCAAATGGATGGACCTGGAGGGCATCATCCTGAGTGAGGTAACCCAATCTATGGTAAAGAAAGCCTTAATTAAAAATAATTAAAATATTTCAGATTTACACATTGAAGACTTATAAAAAAATCAGGGGTTAGATGCTAAATAATAATTGACCATATAGGGCTAAAGGGTTAGCTCAGGGGTTAAAAGCACTGACCTTAAAGATTTCTTAACCTGCTCTTGGAAATATGCCACTAGTCTGGGACAACTGCCCCCACTGAATATATCCTTTTGGAATTGTTATAGTTTGATGATTAATATTAATACTGATATTACTTGTTTTGTTTGTGATTGTTTCACTGGATACAGTTTCTAAGAGATGAAATGTTTGGTTTTTAATGTATAAAATCCCCTGCTAAAGAGCTGCAAAATATGCTCAGATTCAAACTGCCTCTGTGTTTGTTTCTGTTTCTCACCACCTAATCCTTACACACTTGGCCTTGAGAACCCACATCCCAGGGACCCCCATACACAGCTGGGGTGGTCTATGGCAGTATGCACTCACTGATAAGTGGATATTAGCCCAGAATTTAGAATACCCAAGATACAATCCACAGATCACATGAAGCTCAAGAACAAGGAGGACCAAAGCTCAAGAACAAGGAGGAGCTTCTTAGAAAGGGATCAAAATACCAGTGGGAGGAGATACTGAGACAAAGCATAGAAAAGAACCTGAAGGAAAGGTCATGCAGAGACTGTCCCACCTGGGGATCCATCCCATATACAGTCACCAAACCCAGACACTATCGTGGATTCCAACAAGTGCTTGCTGACAGAAGCCTGATATAGCTGTCTCCTAAGAGGCTCTGCCAGTCCCTGACGAAGAAGTGAATGCTCACAGCCATCCATTGGACTGAGTACAGGGTCCCCAGTGGAGGAGCTAGAGAAAGGACCAAAAGAGCTGAGGGGTTTGCAGGCCCATAGGAGAAACAACAATATGAACCAACCAGTACCCCAGGACTCCCAGGGACTAAAACACCAACCAAAGGGTACCCATGGCTCCAGCTACATATGTCGTAGAGGATGGCCTTGTGGGACATCAGTGAGAGGAGAGGCCCTTGATCCTGTGACAGCTTGATGCCTCAGTGTACAGGAATGCCAGGACAGAGAAACAAGAGTGGGTGAGTTAGTGAGCCAGGGGTTAGGATAGAGGGGTTTTTGGAGGGGAAATAAAGAAAAGGGGTACAATTTGAAATGTAAATAATGACAATATCTAATAAAAAAATAAAAAAGGAACAAAACAAGTGGACCTAGCAGAATGAACTCACACCTCTCCTGTCACTGTACCCTATTCCTGTGCCTCCCTCAGAGTGGGCACATGAAGGACAGAGGTGTCCTTCTCTTGAAAGGACATTTTACCATGAATTAAGTCTGTTATATAATGTCATATATATTGTTGGGCCCCATTTTGGGCCTGGTTTGGGCCTTGAGGACTAACCTCGAGCCTGGCTGGAGTTTAGAGGCCTGTCTCAGTCACTTCCGTATAGGGATGACTCAGCAAGACCTCTTTGGTGTTGCCTCTGCCCTACCATTGCTGATATAGAGCTATGCCATTGGCCCTGTCAGTCACTCCATACCCTCCATCACCCTTCCCCTGCCTCCTACTCATCTTACCCATAAAAAATCCCCCTATGTTCTGAACTTATATAAGTGAGAGGCTGATGTTCCTGCTTCAACAAGACTCCAGGCTGTGTCTGTTTGTTTTGGGTCATCAACACTCACCATCCTCCTCAGCCAATTAGAGACCCTCCAGGGCCCCTCTCCTCTTGCCTGGACCTGCCAGCAAGGAGTCAGATAGATATATATAGATAGAGACAGAGATAGAGAGATAGAGACAGAGACAGATATAAATAGATAGATAACAAAACTATGCACAAGGGTCTAAATATACCCATAGGTGAAAAGTTCATTGGAGGAAAGGGGAACCAGAAAGCACCTGAGGGGTACTGAGGCTGTTCATCAGCATTTTTTGCATCCTGTTTGGACACAAGCTGATGAACCTGGGGTCTAACACTGCACTGCCATTCAATCTTGGCCATCAGTTGAATGAAACTCCTAATTTATGTCCTGTTCTGAGGACCCTGAGCAGGCCCAACTATTTCTGTTTTGGTTCTAATCAGGGGCATTGTTTGTAGCTCCTTGCTGGAACTAGCCTTCTATCTAACACAAGAACAGTGTGTCTTAGCTAAGGAAAGCCTGAATACACAGGCTGGTTTATGTCCTCTAAACACAATCTGTCCACCACAATTATGGAGGATGCATTTGGGGAAAAGGAGGTGGTAGACCTGGGATTATCCCTGCACCATCACATTTCAGCAGAGTAGATGGCTCATCACAGAGAACAGAGCCTTGTGCCAGGAGATGTGCTCAACCATTGGACATGAGGCCCTCTCAGGTTTCAGGGCCAAGCTGATATCCCTGCCAGAGAAGCTTATAGTGGTAATTCTCAACCTGAGGGTCATAACCACTTTGGAGGTTGTAGATCAGATATCCTGCATATCAGATATTTACATGATGATTCATAACAGTACAATATTTACAGGTTGGAGGTAGCAATGAAGTAATTTTATGGTTGAAGTTTCAGCACATCATGAGGAACTATATTAAAATGGTGAAGAGTCAAGAAATTTGGAAATCACTGGCTTATAGAAAGGAGATGAGGCAGGAAGGCCAAAAGGACAAGCAACTATGTAATGCTGTAGTGTTTTGATCAGTGACTGCTGCTTACACTGAGTGAATTGTACATAGATTCCCAACATTACTTGAACATGAAGTCTATAAGAAATCGCTTCAAACTTCAAACAGGTCCATGTGTGCCCTGTGCCCAGGGGCTGACAACAGTCTCAGTGTCCATTGTGGTGTTCTTAGCCATGGTCAGTGGTATTCTTAGCCACCCTATAAGGAAGTTACCATCTGGAATCTGCTAAAAGGTAATGTCTTCTCTTTTGTCTGTCATTTATGTTTTTAGGGTATGTGCTCCATGAACATAAATTGAATATGCCCAGGAGTGTGGTGCATGCTTAGGAGTTTAGTGAACTCCTATACTGAGCATGCTCAGGGCACTAGTGTCTTCCTGCAGGGAGCATGTGCAGGGATAGACCCACACTTCTACCTACATGCACAGGCTCATGGGGTGAAGTGCCCATGCTTTACTTGCTGGAGCAGGATGTGGCTTCCCATGTAGGATGCCAATGCTCTCCTCATACCCTTCAGGTAATAAACCTTTCTCATCTCTTTTCTCTCATCTCTGCTTAGTTTCTTTTTCACTCACTGCCAGGAGGACCCTTGGTGTTTTTCTTGCATTTGGACAATCAGAGTAGCCCACACAGCGGGCATCTGCCATGCTGCTCTCTACCTTTCTTCTGCATCAATGACATGACCTGCTGGGCCTACACAGTTGTGCCTACTTCAAGACAGTGAAAGCCCTTCAGGGATAGAGAGTTAGTGGTGGACTTACTCCTCATATGCACACTAGCAGTGTCCGGGGTAGGGAACAGGAATATGGATGGCCCTTCCTCAAGTTGTCCCGTCCAGGGGACAGGTGCCAAGGTACGTTCACCTCTCAAGGCTCAGCTGAACCACTTTCGCATCCTGTTCAGGAATTTTGTTCCAGCATCTGCTGGAAAAGAGAAGACATGACCGTTCAGCCTAATAAATGTGCAAACGGAGCCAAAGGGGCCTATTTCCCTTGGGTGGCTCACCTGGTGCTGGAGGTCCAGGTTCTAGGACATGTTGCAAACCCAAGTCAGGGGTTGGGATGAGGGAACCGTTCTTGACCAGTATGACCAGGACATCACGGCTGGAGCTCCTGCAAGCTGATGGAGCATAGATCAAGTAGCTAAATTCCAGCAACTGGAGGAAGGGCACAGGCACTTCTATCCAGAGTTGCATTGTTGGCTGGTGGGTGGTCAGGCATATGTCCCCTTGAAGCTTGAGCCTGGCTCCTTCCTGAACCTCTCAGTACTACTCAGGATACTCCCTGCTCCCATGGTTCAACATCCACAGAGATGGGCCTTTTCTCCTTCATCTCTTGAGAGACACAGGAAACAGACTGTTGAAAAGGTTAAAATACATCACTGATGCAGTCCTGAGTAGCCCTAAGCAGTATCAACAGCATCCTCTATCCCTCTTGTAAACACATTCTGGGCCAGAAAAAAACCATTCCCCATGTGGGCCTGGCCAAAGAGAGGTGGCAAAGGCCTCCTCTACAATCTGAGCATGCTGAGTAATTATGAAGGACTGATCAGTTTGTGACAAGTCCAGCAACTGTGGGTCCCACCACCTGGTCACAGAACTGTTCACCTTTATAGGAAGGTCAGGAGTACACCCAACTCTGCATTCCTTCCTTGCAACTTTAACTCTCTAGGAGATTGTCTAAAACATTTCAGCAGGCTCTACCATCTTCCATGTGTTCAATGTGTCTGACAGCAAGTTTGCTTCACCTTACTGAACAGAAATCACAGCATCAGTATTGAAGGCACAAGAACGTACGTCAACATACTGCACCTTGCCACTGCCCAAAAGTCATGTCTGAAATACACCCTCTTCCAACATGGTTCAGTAGATATGAGGACCAGCAGGGCAAACCTGCCAACAAACACACACACATACACACACACACACACACACACACACACACACACACACACACACACACACACACATGCTGCTAGCTTATGATATCATGCTGCTGCTGCCCCCCTATACTGCTAGAAACAGACCTATGAAAGAAGGAGGGAAGGCTTGTCAGAAGATGCATAACAACTCCTGAAACACAACAGTAATGTATCAGAGGGTGGAAGTGTGCATCAGGATGCCCAGTGTGCTCTGAGAGCTGGCAGAGGATGTGAGTTAGCTACAGGGATCAAGGGAATCCAATAGGCTCTGATATACTAGCGTACATGGGACAAGCTGGGAAGCTGGGGAAAGGCTGGATACCTAGGAGTTTCTATGGGAAAAGAGCAGGGCAGTGTCCAACATGGCTTGAAAATGTGCAATGTGTGCAGATGGAAATGACTGGGAAAGGGGGAGCATGCCTCCCTAGGTCCTGTCCCTTCACACTTTGTGTATTGGGTAGGTCCAGTAGGACCTGACACTATACACAGCACAGTGGTGGCAGGAGGAGGGGGTCCTGATTCTTCAGACTGCCTTGAGTTTGGTAGTTGAATTCCTAACAAGACCAAATCTTAGCAGTGAACACAGTAGGTTAGGAACAGCAGGGTCTGATTGATTCCTAGCAATGTATGTGAGGTAGGGGGGTCTCACAGGGTATAAGAACTAGTATTGTATGTGGGGTGAGGCACATTGGATTTGCCAGCATAGACCAAAACATAGCAGCATCTTTATGAGTGATGGGGACAGGGAGGGAATGTGTCCAGCAGGGTCGGATAAAAACCTATTACACAATAGTGAGGCTTTGGTTCCATCAGCATCTGTTTTATGACAGTATATATAGGTACTTGTCTAAGTACTTGCCAGCAGCACCTGCACTCTACCAGTTTATGTGGGGTAGGGCCCAGTAGGTCCTGAGTTATGGAAGGTTGTATGCACCTAGGCATATGCAACTGGAGTTGATAGCTTCTAGTGTATATGGTATATCTGTGAGGGAGGTGTCAGCAAGGCCTGCTACCTATAAGTTTATAATTTTTATAATATCCACTCTCCCATGCTGCTGTCCCAAATACAATGATAATTTTAAAGTAAGATGGGACACACTCATTTAGAACCCATGTAATGTTTAAGATGTCAGGACTCAAAGGACAACACACCAGAGTGCCTACACCACTTACTATACCAGATGACAGAAGCTACTGGACAAACCAACTCCCTGCTGCTATCTGAAAAACACAAGCAAGCTATCAGGCCCTACAGCTTGTCTCCTGATGAAGCACCACATATACTGCCATATTGAGATCCTTCTGGACACTCTCCACCATTCACATGACATACACTGAGGTTTGAAGCCCTCTAGGAATTCCCCTCCACTATCACGGACAACTGCTAGGCTCTAGGTCCTGCTGCACTCACCTTTCCCCTTTCCCACAGCCCTAAATACACTGCTTTTATCACTCCATGCTGGGTGCCCACACACACAGTGCTATTTTCAGGCAAGGATGTCCATTCAGTCAAGGATGGACACCTAAATCCACTTTCCCACATAGCATTGAGGTGTCTAGGTCTTCCTAAATACCTCTTCCCTGAGGATATCACTCAGCACACAGTGCTAGCTATCTGACATTATTAGAAATCCCATTGACACTGCCACACAGCTTGGTCTAGTGGACAGCATGCTGGCATTGTACACATATAGACTCTTGAGGGCATGTCCATCAAGACTGATGTCCTAACTTTATCCAGCAGGGCCTATGACATAGTAGATTATAGTCTGTGAAAGGGGTACAGGAGTCTCCATCAAGACCTGATTACTAATGTTGTAGTGGGTGCTGATTGGAGCTGATGTCTAAGAGGGTCCTGACACCGACAATGACATGTGAGCTTCATTAATGTGAGGCTGTCAAGCAGAGCCCATGACATAACAGTGAGTTGATGGTACAGTGGCAGGGAGTATCTTTCAAGGCCTGATGACTATCAGTCAATATGAGGTTTTGTCAGGGATCAGGACTGGATACACAGAACTAATGTGATGCATATGTTGGTGACCTGTTCAGCATGCTTCAATACCCAGCAGTCAGTGTGGTGTTTGGTGGGAAGTCGTGCATGGCCCAATACTTAGGAATGTATTCAAGGCACTGGGGAGGTTGTACAGTAATTCCTGGTGCCTACAAGTACAAGTGCTATTTAACAGTGCATTACACCTGGGGTATATGTCAGGACAGGAGGTGTCCTCCAAGATGTGAATCTAGCAGTATATGTTGGTTAATGGCAGGGGGTGGAATGACAAGCAAGCCCTGATACCTGTCCCTGTATCTCTGGTGGCAATGTGGTTAGGGGAATGCCTAACAGATTCTGGCACCTGGCATTGTATATGAGACAGCAAAATAGCTGCTGTCTAGCCAGGACTGATGTCTAGAAATCTATATGGTGATTGTACTTCAGGTACTTGAAGTAACAATGTAGTATATAGGGTGTTAATGTAAGGCTGTAGGAGATCAAGTCCTGTTGCTCACTCCACCCCATACTACCTGACAAAATAGTGCTATGATCAGATCCAGTAGAGAGTCCCTCTCTGCCACACATAATATGTTGGGAATCTGGTGTCACCACACCACACACTATACCACTATCACCCTTGAACTATTGCCCAGAAGGACCTTTGATGGCCAGGCAAATACATACAATTTCATGTCCCTGTGTGAAGGTGTTCTCATGGCATAGTGAAATGAACACATTACCTGCGTGTGGATGTGCTGAACCTGCTCCTCCTGAAAACTGTCAACCTTCTGTGGCTCAAAACATCTCCCTCTGCTGTACATTCTATCACCATAAAGATGCGTTTTCTGATGTGGAGCAGCTTCATGATGTTTGGATGGTCCAGAAGCTTAATTTGTCAATTTCATTCCTGTTGTCTGTGTCATTTTTCCCACCCCTTTCAGAAGATCCTGACAGCACACCACAACTCTTTGTGGAGGTGGCAGAGCCATGTAAAGCTGCCTTTACTGAGGCTCCTGAGGTGACCCAACAGGGTCACACTTTCAGAGGGCCTGACCTCCAGGTCCAGCTGGATCACTGCCTGCTCTCTTCACTTCCCTGCAAGCCGCTTGACAATTTCCACCCTAATATCAGTTGTCAAATAATGAGATGAAAACCATGGTATTACAAACAAGAGAAGCAGGTTTGGAAGAAGCCTTACTGTTCTCAATTCCCACATAGAAAAGTAAGAGAGAGGTAAGATGGTCCCATAGTGTACTTCTGGATCATAGAAAACTAACAACACAACACTGGAATTTACTGGGACCAGAGGGATTCAGGCACCCAGGAACTCCACCTACCAGTGGCACAGGTTCCTTCCAGTCTGGGCCCGTGCCCTGAGCACCTTGAGCATAAACTCCACAGCCAGTCTCACAACACCCAGAGGAAGCTCCACTCCCAGGTTCTCTAACAACCCCAGGATTGCAGGTTCACAGTTTCACTGGACTGCAGGATCGAAGACTCACTGGATAGCAGGATTGCAGGATTGCAGGATCGCAAGATAACAGGATCCCAGGATCCCAGAGGCAGTTTGATTCTTAGGAGCTTTGCCCCACCCAGGATCTAACTATCACAGGCTCGCAGAATCACAGGATAGCAGGATCGCAGGATCAGAGGATCACAGGATCCCAGAGGCAGCTTGACTCCCAGAAGCTCTGACACATCCAGGATCTCACAATCACAGCATCCCAGAATCACAGGATTTCACAATCACAGGATCCCAGAGATAGCTGAACTCTGAGTAGTTCTGACACAACCAGGATCATAGGAAGGACAGGCTCCAGTGAGACATAGCCAGAGTAGGTAGCACTAGAGATAACCAGATGGAGGGAGGCAATCATAAGAACATAAGCAATAGAAACCAAGGTTACTTGGTAGCATCAGAACCCAATTCTCCCCCAAGAGCAAGCCCTGGATACATCATCACATCAGAAAAGCAAGATTTGAATCTAAAATCACTTTTCACGATAATGATGGAAAACTTTAAGAAGGACATAAATAACTCCCTTGAAGTATAGCAGAACACAGGTAAACAGCTAAAAACCCTTAAAGAGGAAACACAAAAAATCCCTTAAAGTACAGGAAAGCACAATCAAACAGGTGAAGGAAATTAACAAAATCATGCAAGATCTAAAAATGGAAACAGAAACAATAAAGAAATCACAAAGAGAGACAACCCTAGAGTTAGAAAACCTAGGAGACATATCAGGAGTCAGAGATGCAAGCATCACCAACAGGATACAAGAAGAGAGAATCTCAGGTGCAGAAGATACCATAGAAATCATTGACACAACAGTCAAAGAAAATGAAAAATCCAAAAGGATCCTAATCCAAAACATCCAGGAAATCCAGGACACAATAAGAAGACCACACCTAAGGATAATAGGTATAGAGCAGAGCGAAGATTCCCAACTTAAAGGGCCAATAATAACTTCAACAGAATTATAGAAAAAAACTTCCCTAACCTAAAGAAAGAGATGCCCATGGACATACAAGAAGCCTATAGAACTCCAAATAGATTGGACCAGAAAGGAATTCCTCCTGTCACATAATAATCAAAATACCAAATGCAATAAACAAAGAAAGAATGTTAAAAGTAATAAGGGGAAAAGGTCAAGTAACATAGGAAGGTAGACCTATCAGAATTACACCAGACTTCTCACCAGAGACTATGAAAGCTAGAAGATCCTGGGCAGATGTCATACAGACCCTAAGAAATCACAAATTCCAGCCCAGGCTATTATATCCAGCAAAACTGTCAATTATCATAGCTGGAGAAAACAAGATGTTCCATGACAAAACCAAATTTTACACAATATCTTTCCATAAATACGGCCCTACAAAGGATAACAGGTGGAAAACACCAACACAAGGAGGGAAACTCCACCCTAGAAAAAAGCAAGAAAGCAATCTTTCAACAAACTTAAAAGAAGCATAATTCTACCTCTAAATACAAAAATAACAAGAAGTAACCATTACGTTTCCTTAATATCTCTTAACACCAATGGACTCATTTCCCCAATAAAAAGACATAGGATAACAGACTGGATATGTAAACAGAACCCAGCATTTTGCTGCATACAGGAAATCCATCTCAGTTACAAAGATAGACAATACCTCAGAGTAAAATGTTGGAAAACAATTTTCCAAGCAAATAGTTATAAAAAACAAGCTGGAGTAGCCATTCTATTATCGAATAAAATCAACTTTCAACCAAAAGTTATCAAAAAAGATAAGAAAGAACACTTCATACTGGTCAAAGGAAAAATCTACCAAGATGAACTCTCAATTCTTAATATCTATGTTCCAAAAGCAAGGGCACTCACATTCATAAAATAAACTTTACTAAAGCTTAAAACACACATTGTACCACTTACAGTAATAGTGGGAGACTTCAACACCCCACTCTTAGCAATGGACAGATCATGGAAACAAACTAAACAGAGACACAGTGAAGCTAACAAGTTATGAACCAAATGGATCTAACAGATATTTATAGAACATTTCATCCTAAAGCAAAAGGATATACTTTCTTCTCAGCCCTCATGGTACCTTCGCCTAAATTGACCATATAATCACAAAACAGACCTCAATATATACAAGAAGATTGAAATAATCCCATGCACCCTATCAGATTACCACAGACAAAGGCTGGTCTTAAATATCAACAAAAACAATGGAAAACACACATACACATGGAAACTGAACAACACTCAACTCAATGACAACTTGGTCAAGGAAGAAATAAAGAAAAAATAAAGGCTTTTTAGAATTTAATGAAAATGAAGACACCTCATACACAAACTTATGGGACATAATGACAGCAGTGCTAAGAGGAAAACCCATCGCTCTGACTGCCTCCCAGAAGAAACTGGAGAGAGCTTACACTAGCAGCTTGACAGCACACCATAAAGCTCTAGAACAAACAGAAGCAAATACACCCAAGAGGAGGAGATGGCAGAAAATAGTCAAACTCAGGGCTGAAATCAACCAAGAAGAAACAAAAAGAACTGTACAAGAATCAACAAAAACAGGAGCTGGTTCTTTGAAAAAATCAACAAAATAGATAAACAATTAGCCAGACTAACCAGAGGGCACAGAAACAGAATCCTAATTAATAATATCAGAAATGAAAAGGGAGACATAATGAAATATATTTTAAAATAATTATTCTGTTTGTTGAACATTAACAGTTGAAAATATTAACATAATGTTTTATAAACTTCATGGAATTATTATTGACAATATTTGATCACTGTACTTGAAATTAGCATTTTCTTAATGTTTAACTTCAAAGAGTTTTTTCCATTTAAAAGTATTGAAACTATATTTACTGATGAAATAATTTCTCTCCTAGAAACAGTGATAATCTTTTTAAAGCAAACTTATAGTTAGATACTGTACACAGACATATAGTGTGTTTTCAATACCTATGTCAGGTGGTACCACATGAAGGCTTTTGAATATATTTCTTAATGATTCATTTTTAATATTTTATGTTCTTATACTATGCTTAATTCTTAAAGAATATTTTGTATGTTTTGAAACAATTTAGTATTCAACATTAGATATAGGATCCTCAGATATGGGCAGTATTAGATGTTCATTAATGATATTTTTAGGGGAAGGAAGGCTATGAATATAAAAGTTGAACAAAATTTTTGTATTTGATTCTCAAAATACTCAATATTATTAATATGCTTGATGTATAAAATGCATTTAAATAATAAAAAATTTTTAAGAAAAAAAAAAGGAAAAGAGCAACAAACACAACCCCAAACCAGTAGCTGATAAAACAGGCTGAAAGTGAGAGCTGAGACTAACCAAACAGAAAATAATGAACATTGGAAAAAAAATCCTGGTTCTTGGAAAGGAGAGAGTAAACTGAGGAAGCATTCCCAAATCTAAGGATATGAGAAGATACAGAGTAAAACTAGAGACAAATGAATGAGATACAGTAGCAGATACAGCAAGGCTCTAACAACCTTTAGAACAGGGCTGGAGAGATGGCTTGGGCTTTAAGAGCACTGTCTGATCTTTCAGAGGTCCAGAGTTTAATTCCCAGCAACCACATGGTGGCTCACAACCACTTGTAATGGGATCTGATGCCCTCTTCTGGTGTGTCTGAAGACAGCAACAGTGTACTAACTCACAACAAATAAATATATAGATCTTAAAAAGAAAAAAAAAAAAAACAGAACCATTAGAACATATCTAAGAATCTTTGAAACAGATATAGGAAACCTATACTGTCACCAATTGTGAAACTGGGAGAAGTGGACAAATTTCAAAATACATATAAAATGCTTGAATAGATCAATAACAAGCAATGAAATTAAAATATTAACAGGAAAAAAATCAACAAAAGTCCAAAGTTTGACATATTCATAAATGAATTCTACCATACTTTTAAAGAACACCAATGTTCCTAAGATAATTCCATGAAATAAAAGGGAGGGAACACTTTCCACTGTGTTCCAGAAAGCCAACGTTACCCTGTAACCAAAACCAGACAGAGACCTCGCTGATTCTATGGATAGAGCTGCTTACAACCAGACCAGATGATCCAAGTTTTGTTCCTGGAGCCCACATGGTGGAATGAGAGAACTGGCCTCACAGTTTGTCCTCTGTCCTTCCATGTATGCAGATACACACAAATAATTAAATCTAGAGTAAACCAAATAAGATTACCAATATTTTCATGTAAAAGATGTGACAAACCTTAACAAGAGTCCGTGATGCTTCATGATAAACAACACATTTATAAGCTCATGTTCATGAACATCAGTTCACTCACGAATATAAGGTGAGTCTGAGATACACAAATCCATAAATAAAATCATGTGAAGAGTGTACGAGATGAAAAAGGACCTAGCCTTAAGAATAAAAAGTGTCAGCCAGGTGTGGTGGCAAATGTCTTTAATCTTAGCACCTGGGAGGCAGAGGCAGGCATATTTCTGAGTTCGAGGCCAGCCTACAGAGTGAGTTCCAGGACAACCAGGACTACACAGAGTAAACCCTGTCTCGAAAACGAACAAACAAACAAAAACAAAGAATGAAAAGTGTCATTTCCAGAAAATAGGTGGAACGAAGGATAATGCTTCAAGTCACAAGCCAAGTCTCTGAAGACAACTGTGCTTGTTCTCATTTCTATTCATAATGTGCTCGCGTTGGAGGATCCTGGACATAAAAGGGGGACATGAAAGAGAGCAAGGCTCTGCTTCCCTGTGATGGTCCACAGGGCTTGTGCTGGGCAGGAGCCTGCATGTCTCAGCCACCCCGAACTGTCCAGGGAGTGCTGCACAGAGTCCTGGGAGGTTCAGAATCTATATTCTGCAGCCCCAAGCCCTCCATTAGCCAGGCAGTGCTAAGAAAGGGTCAGTGCCTACTACACAACCAAAGTGGTTCTGACAAGATGAGGAGGCAAGATTAGGAAAACTAGGCTGTACCTGGGTGCTGGGGAGTAGACAGGAGCAGCTCTCCTGAAACCATGCCTGAGCAAACTGTCTCTGCCTCTGTAGTCCCAGAGTGAAAACTCAGTTATAACAGGTCAGTTACCAACTGTCTCAGCACCCTTGCACCAACTGTAACTCCTCTTCAAGACCTAATTGGTCACATGTCCAGAACTTGGCCAATCAGACTGGCTAGCAAACCAGGACTCTCCTGATTGGTCATACTGAGGTCATGTGACTCCTGTATGCACATGAGAAGGTAAAATGTCCCTACCACAAGCAGACAGTCTATTACAGCAAGGTTAAAGAGAGAGACTTTGCATGCTCTGTGCTTCCTTACCAGGACTGTGCCAGCTAGGGTGCACCTCCCCATCCCATTGCCTCTGGCCACAGGAGAGCTCGCTCTCTATTGCACTTCCTTTCTCAGGTCCCAAAATACAGACCTATTTCTGAAGGGCAGATTTTCGGTTTGCTGTCAGCTGTGGGTCGTCCCTGAGTACAAAAGCCTTCAGTTATATATTCAGTCAGTGATCATTCACCTTTCACTAGGGATCACCTACTGGGTCCCAAGGGCAACAAGACTGAAGGAATTCCTGTCTTCAAAAAACTCACAGTATAAAAGAAAAAGTGCGACACATTTATACAGTGTCTATATCTACATTGTGTAATGTACTTTGCCTCAGAGAGGGGCTCTTAATGCCTGCCCTGCCATGTGTGCTAATACCATTAACTAGTGAACGCCAAAGGTTTATCAAAAAATAGTCATGGCTTGTCATACTTGGTTTTGCTCTCAAAGTGTCTCAAAATTAAATGTTATTTTCCACTGCCTTTTCTGATCATTCATTGCACTGCTTTAGTGATGGATAATTTTAATCCAGAATTTTTTTTCTCAGCTGTAGCAACTTCCCCAATTTTTTCATGACTTCTCCAGTACTTTTGGAAAACAGTTTTAATCTTTTGCTAACCAGCCCTCACGGTCCATGAGGACTTTCTATGTTTCTTCCAAACCTTCCATTCTTTGATTTCTTTCAAATTAATGATTTCATATATTTTTAAGAACTCTGTACAGGGGAACTGTGTCCACTTTAGTCATGCCCCAGCCTCTCAACTTTTCCCATCCCCCACCCAACTCATGGTTTCTTTATTCTTGCACGTGTATGCGTGTATAATAAGTACAGGGTCTGAGATTCAAGTTCTGGAAGAGAGCAAAGAGCAATAGTGACAGCTCATCTTGTTGGTGGAGACTCTTGAGCTCTGGGAAAGGGCGATTTCCCAGGCATCAGGACTGTTTTAACTGTAGCCCTTGGGAGAATCATTATCAACCCAAGTGTTACAAGTTCATTTTAATTAAGTACACACTTGGACACAAAAATGTCTATGTGTGTTGCCAATGATTCCTTTTAATAGCCCTCATCTCTCTGAAAGGTGAGTGTCTTAGAGCTTCCATTGCTGTAAAGAGATACCATGAAGAAGGCAACGTATATAAATGGGGACTGGCTTACAGGTTCAGAGGTTCAGCCCATTATCACTACAGCCAGAAACATGACATCTTTCAGACAGGCATGGTACTAGAAAAAAAAGCTAAGAGTTTTATGCCTTGATCAGAAGCCAGCCAGGAAAGATTAGTTCATGCAGGTAGAAGGAGGATCTCAAAGCCCACCCATAAAGTGATACAATTCCTCTGTCAAGACCACTTATTCCAACAAGACACACTTCCTAATAATGTCACTCCCTGTGGGCCAAGCATTCAACCACAAGAGTCTAAGGGGACAAACCTATTTACAACCTCATACTGAGTATAAATACCAGTGCAATTGCAAGAGATTTTCACATGATAATGTTGCCTTGATTGAAGGCTTTGCCCACACTTTGTAAGACCCTTTCTGAGAAATATGACTCTTAAAGCAGTCTTGTTGTTCTGTGATGCCTGACTCCATTGCCTGTTATGTAAATGATTCATGCTCCACATGTCAGTCGAGACTCAGCAGAAAGACAATCTCTCACCCTTGGAAGGCCTGAACCCAGAAATGAAGCTGCTGTTGTTGATTGCACAGAATACTGAAAAAGTATTGGTGGGGAGTCATTCATGGCCCAGTACTTAGGAATGTATTTGATACAGTGTACAAGTTGTAAAGCAAGGCCTGTCAACCAGCAATGCAAGTGCTATCTATCAGTGCACTACACCTGGTGGTTTATGTAACTCCTCAGTTTCTCCGGGAGCTCGAACAAGACAGTGATGAGGTTGCAACTCATGGATATCTGGGAAGTTCTGTTGGGTAGCAGCCTTCAGCTTCCACATGGACCAGTCATCCTTACCAAGGTGATGCCAAAATATGGCAATGCCACACACAGGAGGACCTCAGGGAAGTGTTTGCACTTAAACTCATTCAGAAGAAAGTTACACTTGGGATTAGAGTAAACCTTAAGTTCAGCAGTCAGTGCAGACTTTCCTTCTCCAACCCCCTAGTAGGTGGGAAGTTAGCCATTATTCCTCTTTCCACTCACTCTGGGGATTCTGCTTATTATCTTTTCTACCTTGCTCTTTACATGGGGTAGCCATTGTAGATTGGCTCCCTACAAGATCCCTACCATCAAACTGCAGATTCATCTAATGTCATCCCTGAAATGAAATTGCTTAATACAGATGAGGAAACATCATTTGGTACTGTACAGAAGGCCTGGAGAAAAGAAGGGCCCTGACCTGTCATGGAGTGCCACAGGCTGGCTCATTCGGCTCCTCAGCCCTCTGGAGGAATTCGGTTGCTGGTACTCAGGTGGGAAAGGAGTTGGTGAGTGACAAACAGACATGAACACCAGAGAGTGTTGGAACTGAATGTAATTTTTCAAAGCGAGCATCAGAATTACATTACAGAAGAAAACAAGGAAGTTAGGTGATACATTGAGGTCATCTGATGCATAATGATTCTTTACACAAAACAGAGTAATGCATACATAAAGACTGAAAGGAAGCAGTCAGTGGCTACAATTGAGATAAAAAGCAGCCCTTTCTAAAGTCAGCTATTCTAGGAGCCTGGTGAAGATTTCCCACCCTAGTCACAATTCAAGTCTATTGTATAAGCCACCAACAGGGGGCTTCTGCTCTTGCTAAAATTTTCATGAATAATGCAATACTCTAGTTCCTCCTAAACCACAACCCTCCTACTTCCTAGACCATTGTAAATTCCTGCATGTGAGAGTGACTCCACTGTTATTCTAACTTTACTTTTTAGACTTGCCCTGAGATTTCTACTCTTACCCAGTAAACTGCAATGCCTGATTTGTTTCACTATCTCTTTCAACACTGAAGGCATTTTGTCTGAATAAGTCAAATCATTCCTTGGAGGCACCTATAATAAAATAATACTGAAAGAAAGCACACTAAGCCTATCACTGACTATGACCAGGACATATCTGGACCACATCCCTGTTATGGAATGACAAAGACTCTCCAGGAGACCAGTTTCTGTGAAACTTTGTATCTCAGGACTAAGGGCAAGCTTTTGGACTTGGCATGCACACTCCACTGGAGTGAGTGTGGCAATGGAGCCAGACCAGGATTCAGAGGATCATGATGCCAACCAGTGTTACTTGCCTGTGCACCTGGAAAGTCCTCAACTTATCTGAGTGACCAGCTGCCCCAGGAATCCCCTCGACACCTCTCCTGCCACTTGAGTGAACTGCATATCATGCATGATGCTCAAGGTGAGGGCCCCCAGGTGCTCGCTGGAAAAATGATGTCACAGAAATAATCATTTCTGATAGGTTGCTTCAAACATACCCTACTCTTTCACCAGTATTCCTAAAGTTTTTCCTGAATTTTCTTTTAATTTTTTATCCTGTTTTGCCTTACTTGCATTCTTCTTGTGTCACCAGGTCTAAATCTCACTGCCATCTTTGGCTAGTGTCACTCTAACACTTTGAGCCCCTTCCTGCCCAGAAGGATGTAGTAAAATCTCAAAGATGGAGGAGAAGAAAAAGGAGTATGAAGAGAAGGATAATGAGAAGGAGATGAAGAACAGGAGGACAAAGAACAAAACTATACTTCAAGGGACAAATCTATCCAGAAATCATTATCACCAGGGTCACTGCACACACACAGCCCCCACCCCCACACAAAACAAACAAACACACCATAAATTTAAAGATCCAAAAGTTGCAATGATAGTAACCAGGAAGGAGCAATATAGAATTTATTCCTGTTCTTGGATGGAACTGGAGCACCCTTCAGGCTGGCATAACTTTCTGCATGACACTTAGGTCTGGACAAAGAGTGGAGTTAATGTATATACACTATCAAAAGCAGCAGGAGTTGTCACTTTGTCCCAAGGATTTTGTGATAACTGTTTATATGCCTGGGGTCACACATGAAGTCCAACTCTGCTTTCAATAGGTATACCCCTCAATTTTAGAAACCCAGCAAGATGCATATATAGAATTCCTTCCCAGGCAAAGTGACTATGGACTCTAAGGAAAGGCTATCTAACAGACCTGGTTCTTAGCCTGATGCTCTGAGTATGGGAACCCCAGACCATCACAGTCTCAGAGTGACTTCTGTCTGAGCAGAGATTATGCCTCCAATGTGTCTTGTGTTGGAAAGAGGGGAAATACTAGGAGACCTGTGTCTTCCTGTCTTTCCCTTTAATTGAGAGTTGGGTGGAGTATGATCTCTTTGTGACTGTGCAGGAACCTGAGTTAGGCCAGGAGAGATGGAGCTGGAAGCAGACCTACCTGGATGTTGCTGTATACCAGAGTATTGCAACATGTAAGAGCAGAGCCTCCTGCTGCCATGGAAAGCAGAACTCTGGTGCCCCTGGAATTGTCAGCTCTAGATGCTGGTTTGGAATCCACAGCCACATTAACGCACATTGAACTCAGGAGTGAGATGAATCTCCTACAGGAGACTTGAAATTTAAGAGACCTGGGGTGAGTCCTGTTCTGGTTTTGGTTACTTTTGATAAATGTGACAAAGTTAGGAAGACCAGGTTCTTGTCCAGGACTGGTCTTTGGGCTCCTGGCCAATCCAGAACAGAGAGCTGGAGTTTCCCCAGAGCTATGATAAATTTCAGGTCCAAAGGACAAACAGGACTCCCTGAGGATAAGTATAACCAGAGGCAAAGTGCTGCCTTCATGAGTACATTTTAAGCCTCTTCTTCATATTTCACTTCATGAAGACAGATATCTACATCATTGACAATGAACTCACAGAGGCCATACCTTTGTTCATAAGAGCACACGTGTATTTACGAAAGAGGCGGGTCAGGGAAATGTTACTAAATATTTAGGTGTAATAATCCACAGTTTATTAATTTATTAATTTATTAATAATACTTCCTGGCTCCATAGGAACTCTGATAAATTTGGGAAGTCCATGAAGAGGGAGGGATGACAACATTGCCCACTGACATCTTCTCCCCATGAATGTATGCTCTTCCTGTTCTCATTGGCAGACCTTGGTCCCTCTGAGACTGGAGAGCAAACTCTCTCCTTAGGCAGTTCTAGGCTCAGTTCACAGTGGAGGAGGATCTAGCAGGGACACCTGTGAAACCCAGGACAGCACAGCTTACACGAGGTCTCCACTGCAGCCCATGAGGGTTTGGTTTAGAGTAGGGCTCCATGCAGCCCAGGAGGACACAGCCTACAGCAGGCATCCACTGCATTGCAGAAGAGCATGGGTTACAGCCTGTGTCAAATGCAGCCTCCCAGCTGGACTCCCCACCCTTCTGCTCATGACAATGAAGAACAGGAAGATTGAGACCTCTTTTTCTCCCAGGAAATGTAAGGAAATATTGGGCTTGCATGGAACTGAAGATGTAGCCTTGACAGCTCCTAGGAGCTGAGAATAATCAGCATTTGGATAAGTGCATAGCCTGCTGCAACAGCTGTTTGTGCCATCAAATCTCCCGGAACAGCTAAGAGCTCTCTGCAGGCTCCCCTCCCTGCCATGCTCCCGAGGAAAGTACCCACCACTTGTTGTCAAAGACTCCCTTTGTTAGATACTAGTCAACAACCTAGTACAAGTATGCTTTTTCCCAAGTCACATGTATGATAGAATGATTCAGCCAGGGCAGCTCTCACTCCCAAACTCCCCTTTCACTATGTCTGGTCTCTCTGCATATTAGGGGAAAGGAGAGGCTAGCTTCATTCCTCCCTCCCTAGTGAAAAGAAAGATATGTAATTCTTAAATGGACCTCCATGAAAGCTGACTCCCTAAACTGATCTCACATGTCCAGGAAGCCTGATATTTGGGGATTACAGAAGAAATGCAACTGACCTATCCCAGATAACTGGTTGCTGCAAAAAGAGACAACAGAACCAATCTGTATAGAACAGCTTATTTAGGGAAAACAGCTAACTACCCCATCCTGCCCCTCCAAAACCCCTTTTCCACTTCTAGATCATTACCTGCAAAACTGCTGTTTTCCTGCACATTAAATAATCTGGCCCTGATAAGCCCTGCCTAACTGTACTTGCATTCACCATATTATACATACATGCCCCATAACATGCTATATATCAGGCCCTGTTACACACATCACTGGGGGCAGCCAGCAGCCTAGTGATTCAACAAACTCTGACAGACACCAGCATGTCAGCACCACATATCCACTTTTAGATTGCAGGCCTCCAAGACAGACTCTTCCAGTGTAATGAATCAGTATCCCTGGGAGGGCATCCTGGAAAGCCTGTTCCACAGCAGCACATGTGGCATTTACTGTGGATGAACAGGAATCATAGCAGGGCCAGCTGGGCACCCCTGCAATCCAGAAAGAAACTGGCTATTGAGTACTGTTACACAGCTCTCCAGCACATAAACTTCTAGGTACCATGCTCTCTGTCCTCCCCATTCTGCAGGCACTGCTAGAGAGATACCAGGTCTTGTTAAATAACCTCCCCCTACTTTGATGACACTCCATAGGCACTGTTATGTATCAGGCCTGTGGCAACACAAACGCAGACTATACTCACTGTTATTTCCTGAATAACTTCACAGAACTATTGCAGGAATGTCTTGACCCACCAGCTCCTGAATAATAACATGATGACTTACCTTTATTTATTGTCCCTAAGGCCTTACCTTGCTACCCCACAACAAGCATGTATAACTTCATTAACCCCTTTGTTCTAATTCACATTTGCCACGTGTCTCATAACCTCATACTCAGTACATCTGATTTCCTGCATGTCTGGCTGCTGAATCTCTCCCATCTCTCCATTCTTCCAACAGTTCTTTTCTTGGAACAGAAGACCCATCTTCCATATTCTGTACAGATATAGGCCTGTGGGTCTTTTTTAAAGCTAATCAGAGATGCTTTAGAAGGTGAGGAAGGAGAGAGATAACCTACCACAGTGCACAAAAATGCTACCCCATTAGAGACCTAGTTGGGTGTCAGACTCCATCACTACCAACACCCCTACTAAAAAACACCCCCAGCCCGACACTCCCTACATACTGTCCAGCATCATGGGTCTCAGTGTAAGGTCAGGCTGCACAAACTTCTGGAGCCATACATACACAACTAAGTACCGGGCCCCACTGAACTACCCCCTTTCTTAAACCACACATATTGTGTTTGTTGATAGCCCTTCATCATTGTCATCTAAACTAAAGTGGTGTAGGTGATACCCTCCTTTTAAAATTTATACATATCAGGCTTTGCAGGACTACACCCCCAGGCTGACATTTCACATACAATGCTAGATGTCAGAGTCTTCTAGACACATATTCACCTCTTCTGCCACCCCACAAAGACCACTAGGCATCATGTGCCGCTGGACACACAAGGGCCATTGCCACAAACAAACATCTAGGTGTCAGGGCATGTAGTCTTCCTACTCCACAATATTGTAAGAAGCAGACCTTGCAAGATATTCCCCTGTGCTTATGCCAATGCCACAGGTGTCTGGCAGGCCTTGCTGGGCACCCCTTCCCTGGAGGCTGTGTACTCAAATATACTACTTGGTATCAGGTCCTGTTGCATGTTTATCCCTAACCAACATTCTCTCTTAGGTATCAGCCTCTGCTAATAATCCTCCAACAAGTCCCAGGTACACATTAGACGATATCAGGCCAACAGTGCATATGTGCATGCATGCACACACAGACACACACACTCCACAAAGACTGCTAGGAATTATGTCCTCCTGGACACCTTTCCCTGATCTCTGCCACCACATACACACTGTTATGCACTGAGCTCTACTGCACAAATTTTGTCCATCCTCCATACTTTGTGACCTTGATTTACTGGATACTACCCCACACAATGTGCTAGGAATACGGTGCTCTTGAATATGGTCCCTGCAACACTGACACAAAAAAATATTTATTCTTTACGCCATGCTAGCTGGACTCAGCACAGTTGCTCTTCATTTTAAACTTACAGGTGTCAGTCCTCCTGAACAAATCCCTCAAGTGACAACCCACATACAATGCTAGCTATCACACCCTACTGGATACTCTTCAATTCCCACTGTCATCCAAATTTACAGCTCTAAGTCTCAGCCTTCTTCTCCCCCATTGCCAACTCATATATACTAACTGCCAGCAGGCAATAATAAATATACCTTCTTCTCAGTGCCTCATGGCACCTTCTCCAAAATTGACCATATAAAAACCCTCACAAAACAAGTCTCAAGAGATACAAGAAGATTGAAATCATCCAATGCATCCTATCAGATCACCTCAGACTAAGTCTAGGCTTCATTAACAATAAAAACACAGAAAACCCACATAGCCATGGAAAGTGAACAACTCTCTACTCAATGATAACTTGGTAGGGAAGAAATAAAGAAAGAAATGAAAGACTTCCTAGAGTACAATGAAAATGACGACACAGTAAGTCAAAAGCAGGTAAACTACCTAGTCAGTCCCATATCCCCTAGAGAAACAGAACAAGTCATTAAAAACCTCCTAACTAAAAAAATTAAAATGCGCAGATGCTTCAGCAGAGAATTTTACTGTACCTTACTAGCAGAGCTACATACCAACACTCCTCCAACTCTTCCATAAAATAGACACAGAAGGAACGCTACTTAATTTATTCTATGAAGCCACATTTACTATGATAGCCAAACCACACAAAGATCCCACAAAGAAGGAGAACAGTTTTGCTTATGAATATTGATTCAAACATACTCAAATAATTCTAGAAAACTGAGTTCAAGAACACATGAAAACCATCATTCACCACAAACAAACAGGCTTCATTCTAGAGATGCAAGGTTGGTTCAATATTCAAAAATCCATGAATGTAATCCATTATATAAACAAACACAAAAGGAAAAAAATCACATGATCATCTAATTCAATGCAGAAAAAGCATTTGACAAAATACAATACCTCTTCATATTAAAAGTACTAGAAAGATCAGGAATGCATGATCCATACCTAAATATAATAAAAGCAATATACAGCAAACCAACAGCCAACATCAAATTAAATGGAGAGATACTTGAAGAAATTCCACTAAAATCAGGAATGAGACATGGCTGACCACTCTCCTTGTATCTATTCAATATAGTTCTTGAAGTTGTAGCTAGAGTAATAAGAAAACAAATAGATATCAAAGGGATAAAAAATGGCAAGGAAAATATCAAGGTGTCATTATTTGCAGATGACAAGATAGAATACATAAGCAACCCAAAAAATTCTACCAATGAACTTCTATAGCTGAGAAACATCTTCAGCAAAATGGCTGCATATAAAATTAACTTGAATCAGTAACTTAACATTTATACCAATGATAAAAGAACTGAGAAAGAAATTAGGGAAACAACATACTTTATAATAGTCACAAATACTATAAAATATCTTGGAGTAACACTAATCAAACAGGGGAAATGTCTATATGACAAGAACTTGAAGTCTCTCAAAAAAGAAATCAAAGAAAACCTCAGAAAACGGATTGATATTCCATGCTAATGGATTGGTAAGATTAACAGTCAAAATGGCCATTCTACCAAAAACAATCCACAGATTCAATGCAATAGCCATCAATATTCCAAGACAGTTCTTCACAGACATGGAAAGAGCAATTCTCAATTTGATATGGAAATACAAAAACAAAAACAAAAAACAAGTATAACCTAAACAATTCTTTATATATATATTTTTTATTACATCTTTTCCTCAAATTACATTTCCAATGCTATCCCAAAAGTCCCCCATACCCTCCCGACCCCACTTCCCTACCCACCCATTCCCATATTTTTTGGCCCTGGCGTTTCCCTGTACTGGGGCATATAAAGTTTGCATGTCCAATGGGCCTCTCTTTCCAGTGATGGCCGACTAGGCCATCTTTTGATACATATGCAGCTAGAGTCAAGAGCTCCGGGGTACTGGTTAGTTCATAATGTTGTTCCACCCATAGGGTTGCGGATCCCTTCAGCTCCTTGGGTACTTTCTCCAGCTCCTCCATTCGTGAGTGAACTGATGTTCATGAACATGAGCTTATAAATGTGTTGTTTATCATGAAGCATCACGGACTCTTGTTAAGGTTTGTCACATCTTTTACATGAAAATATTGGTAATCTTATTTGGTTTACTCTAGATTTAATTATTTGTGTGTATCTGCATACATGGAAGGACAGAGGACAAACTGTGAGGCCAGTTCTCTCATTCCACCATGTGGGCTCCAGGAACAAAACTTGGATCATCTGGTCTGGTCGTAAGCAGCTCTATCCATAGAATCAGCGAGGTCTCTGTCTGGTTTTGGTTACAGGGTAACGTTGGCTTCTGGAACACAGTGGAAAGTGTTCCCTCCCTTTTATTTCATGGAATTATCTTAGGAACATTGGTGTTCTTTAAAAGTATGGTAGAATTCATTTATGAATATGTCAAACTTTGGACTTTTGTTGATTTTTTTCCTGTTAATATTTTAATTTCATTGCTTGTTATTGATCTATTCAAGCATTTTATATGTATTTTGAAATTTGTCCACTTCTCCCAGTTTCACAATTGGTGACAGTATAGGTTTCCTATATCTGTTTCAAAGATTCTTAGATATGTTCTAATGGTTCTGTTTTTTTTTTTTTCTTTTTAAGATCTATATATTTATTTGTTGTGAGTTAGTACACTGTTGCTGTCTTCAGACACACCAGAAGAGGGCATCAGATCCCATTACAAGTGGTTGTGAGCCACCATGTGGTTGCTGGGAATTAAACTCTGGACCTCTGAAAGATCAGACAGTGCTCTTAAAGCCCAAGCCATCTCTCCAGCCCTGTTCTAAAGGTTGTTAGAGCCTTGCTGTATCTGCTACTGTATCTCATTCATTTGTCTCTAGTTTTACTCTGTATCTTCTCATATCCTTAGATTTGGGAATGCTTCCTCAGTTTACTCTCTCCTTTCCAAGAACCAGGATTTTTTTTCCAATGTTCATTATTTTCTGTTTGGTTAGTCTCAGCTCTCACTTTCAGCCTGTTTTATCAGCTACTGGTTTGGGGTTGTGTTTGTTGCTCTTTTCCTTTTTTTTTTCTTAAAAATTTTTTATTATTTAAATGCATTTTATACATCAAGCATATTAATAATATTGAGTATTTTGAGAATCAAATACAAAAATTTTGTTCAACTTTTATATTCATAGCCTTCCTTCCCCTAAAAATATCATTAATGAACATCTAATACTGCCCATATCTGAGGATCCTATATCTAATGTTGAATACTAAATTGTTTCAAAACATACAAAATATTCTTTAAGAATTAAGCATAGTATAAGAACATAAAATATTAAAAATGAATCATTAAGAAATATATTCAAAAGCCTTCATGTGGTACCACCTGACATAGGTATTGAAAACACACTATATGTCTGTGTACAGTATCTAACTATAAGTTTGCTTTAAAAAGATTATCACTGTTTCTAGGAGAGAAATTATTTCATCAGTAAATATAGTTTCAATACTTTTAAATGGAAAAAACTCTTTGAAGTTAAACATTAAGAAAATGCTAATTTCAAGTACAGTGATCAAATATTGTCAATAATAATTCCATGAAGTTTATAAAACATTATGTTAATATTTTCAACTGTTAATGTTCAACAAACAGAATAATTATTTTAAAATATATTTCATTATGTCTCCCTTTTCATTTCTGATATTATTAATTAGGATTCTGTTTCTGTGCCCTCTGGTTAGTCTGGCTAATTGTTTATCTATTTTGTTGATTTTTTCAAAGAACCAGCTCCTGTTTTTGTTGATTCTTGTACAGTTCTTTTTGTTTCTTCTTGGTTGATTTCAGCCCTGAGTTTGACTATTTTCTGCCATCTCCTCCTCTTGGGTGTATTTGCTTCTGTTTGTTCTAGAGCTTTATGGTGTGCTGTCAAGCTGCTAGTGTAAGCTCTCTCCAGTTTCTTCTGGGAGGCAGTCAGAGCGATGGGTTTTCCTCTTAGCACTGCTGTCATTATGTCCCATAAGTTTGTGTATGAGGTGTCTTCATTTTCATTAAATTCTAAAAAGCCTTTATTTTTTCTTTATTTCTTCCTTGACCAAGTTGTCATTGAGTTGAGTGTTGTTCAGTTTCCATGTGTATGTGTGTTTTCCATTGTTTTTGTTGATATTTAAGACCAGCCTTTGTCTGTGGTAATCTGATAGGGTGCATGGGATTATTTCAATCTTCTTGTATATATTGAGGTCTGTTTTGTGATTATATGGTCAATTTAGGCGAAGGTACCATGAGGGCTGAGAAGAAAGTATATCCTTTTGCTTTAGGATGAAATGTTCTATAAATATCTGTTAGATCCATTTGGTTCATAACTTGTTAGCTTCACTGTGTCTCTGTTTAGTTTGTTTCCATGATCTGTCCATTGCTAAGAGTGGGGTGTTGAAGTCTCCCACTATTACTGTAAGTGGTACAATGTGTGTTTTAAGCTTTAGTAAAGTTTATTTTATGAATGTGAGTGCCCTTGCTTTTGGAACATAGATATTAAGAATTGAGAGTTCATCTTGGTAGATTTTTCCTTTGACCAGTATGAAGTGTTCTTTCTTATCTTTTTTGATAACTTTTGGTTGAAAGTTGATTTTATTCGATAATAGAATGGCTACTCCAGCTTGTTTTTTATAACTATTTGCTTGGAAAATTGTTTTCCAACATTTTACTCTGAGGTATTGTCTATCTTTGTAACTGAGATGGATTTCCTGTATGCAGCAAAATGCTGGGTTCTGTTTACATATCCAGTCTGTTATCCTATGTCTTTTTATTGGGGAAATGAGTCCATTGGTGTTAAGAGATATTAAGGAAACGTAATGGTTACTTCTTGTTATTTTTGTATTTAGAGGTAGAATTATGCTTCTTTTAAGTTTGTTGAAAGATTGCTTTCTTGCTTTTTTCTAGGGTGGAGTTTCCCTCCTTGTGTTGGTGTTTTCCACCTGTTATCCTTTGTAAGGCCGTATTTATGGAAAGATATTGTGTAAAATTTGGTTTTGTCATGGAACATCTTGTTTTCTCCAGCTATGATAATTGACAGTTTTGCTGGATATAATAGCCTGGGCTGGAATTTGTGATTTCTTAGGGTCTGTATGACATCTGCCCAGGATCTTCTAGCTTTCATAGTCTCTGGTGAGAAGTCTGGTGTAATTCTGATAGGTCTACCTTCCTATGTTACTTGACCTTTTCCCCTTATTACTTTTAACATTCTTTCTTTGTTTATTGCATTTGGTATTTTGATTATTATGTGACAGGAGGAATTCCTTTCTGGTCCAATCTATTTGGAGTTCTATAGGCTTCTTGTATGTCCATGGGCATCTCTTTCTTTAGGTTAGGGAAGTTTTTTTCTATAATTCTGTTGAAGTTATTATTGGCCCTTTAAGTTGGGAATCTTCGCTCTGCTCTATACCTATTATCCTTAGGTGTGGTCTTCTTATTGTGTCCTGGATTTCCTGGATGTTTTGGATTAGGATCCTTTTGGATTTTTCATTTTCTTTGACTGTTGTGTCAATGATTTCTATGGTATCTTCTGCACCTGAGATTCTCTCTTCTTGTATCCTGTTGGTGATGCTTGCATCTCTGACTCCTGATATGTCTCCTAGGTTTTCTAACTCTAGGGTTGTCTCTCTTTGTGATTTCTTTATTGTTTCTGTTTCCATTTTTAGATCTTGCATGATTTTGTTAATTTCCTTCACCTGTTTGATTGTGCTTTCCTGTACTTTAAGGGATTTTTTGTGTTTCCTCTTTAAGGGTTTTTAGCTGTTTACCTGTGTTCTGCTATACTTCAAGGGAGTTATTTATGTCCTTCTTAAAGTTTTCCATCATTATCGTGAAAAGTGATTTTAGATTCAAATCTTGCTTTTCTGATGTGATGATGTATCCAGGGCTTGCTCTTGGGGGAGAATTGGGTTCTGATGCTACCAAGTAACCTTGGTTTCTATTGCTTATGTTCTTATGATTGCCTCCCTCCATCTGGTTATCTCTAGTGCTACCTACTCTGGCTATGTCTCACTGGAGCCTGTCCTTCCTATGATCCTGGTTGTGTCAGAACTACTCAGAGTTCAGCTATCTCTGGGATCCTGTGATTGTGAAATCCTGTGATTCTGGGATGCTGTGATTGTGAGATCCTGGATGTGTCAGAGCTTCTGGGAGTCAAGCTGCCTCTGGGATCCTGTGATCCTCTGATCATGCGATCCTGCTATCCTGTGATTCTGCGAGCCTGTGATAGTTAGATCCTGGGTGGGGCAAAGCTCCTAGGAATCAAACTGCCTCTGGGATCCTGGGATCCTGTTATCTTGCGATCCTGCAATCCTGCAATCCTGCAATCCTGCTATCCAGTGAGTCTTCGATCCTGCAGTCCAGTGAAACTGTGAACCTGCAATCCTGGGGTTGTTAGAGAGCCTGGGAGTGGAGCTTCCTCTGGGTGTTGTGAGACTGGCGGTGGAGTTTATGCTCAAGGTGCTCAGGGCACGGGCCCAGACTGGAAGGAACCTGTGCCACTGGTAGGTGGAGTTCCTGGGTGCCTGAATCCCTCTGGTCCCAGTAAATTCCAGTGTTGTGTTGTTAGTTTTCTATGATCCAGAAGTACACTATGGGACCATCTTACCTCTCTCTTACTTTTCTATGTGGGAATTGAGAACAGTAAGGCTTCTTCCAAACCTGCTTCTCTTGTTTGTAATACCATGGTTTTCATCTCATTGTTTGACAGCTGATATTAGGGTGGAAATTGTCAAGCGGCTTGCAGGGAAGTGAAGAGAGCAGGCAGTGATCCAGCTGGACCTGGAGGTCAGGCCCTCTGAAAGTGTGACCCTGTTGGGTCACCTCAGGAGCCTCAGTAAAGGCAGCTTTACATGGCTCTGCCACCTCCACAAAGAGTTGTGGTGTGCTGTCAGGATCTTCTGAAAGGGGTGGGAAAAATGACACAGACAACAGGAATGAAATTGACAAATTAAGCTTCTGGACCATCCAAACATCATGAAGCTGCTCCACATCAGAAAACGCATCTTTATGGTGATAGAATGTACAGCAGAGGGAGATGTTTTGAGCCACAGAAGGTTGACAGTTTTCAGGAGGAGCAGGTTCAGCACATCCACACGCAGGTAATGTGTTCATTTCACTATGCCATGAGAACACCTTCACACAGGGACATGAAATTGTATGTATTTGCCTGGCCATCAAAGGTCCTTCTGGGCAATAGTTCAAGGGTGATAGTGGTATAGTGTGTGGTGTGGTGACACCAGATTCCCAACATATTATGTGTGGCAGAGAGGGACTCTCTACTGGATCTGATCATAGCACTATTTTGTCAGGTAGTATGGGGTGGAGTGAGCAACAGGACTTGATCTCCTACAGCCTTACATTAACACCCTATATACTACATTGTTACTTCAAGTACCTGAAGTACAATCACCATATAGATTTCTAGACATCAGTCCTGGCTAGACAGCAGCTATTTTGCTGTCTCATATACAATGCCAGGTGCCAGAATCTGTTAGGCATTCCTCTAACCACATTGCCACCAGAGATACAGGGACAGGTATCAGGGCTTGCTTGTCATTCCACCCCCTGCCATTAACCAACATATACTGCTAGATTCACATCTTGGAGGACACCTCCTGTCCTGACATATACCCCAGGTGTAATGCACTGTTAAATAGCACTTGTACTTGTAGGCACCAGGAATTACTGTACAACCTCCCCAGTGCCTTGAATACATTCCTAAGTATTGGGCCATGCACGACTTCCCACCAAACACCACACTGACTGCTGGGTATTGAAGCATGCTGAACAGGTCACCAACATATGCATCACATTAGTTCTGTGTATCCAGTCCTGATCCCTGACAAAACCTCATATTGACTGATAGTCATCAGGCCTTGAAAGATACTCCCTGCCACTGTACCATCAACTCACTGTTATGTCATGGGCTCTGCTTGACAGCCTCACATTAATGAAGCTCACATGTCATTGTCGGTGTCAGGACCCTCTTAGACATCAGCTCCAATCAGCACCCACTACAACATTAGTAATCAGGTCTTGATGGAGACTCCTGTACCCCTTTCACAGACTATAATCTACTATGTCATAGGCCCTGCTGGATAAAGTTAGGACATCAGTCTTGATGGACATGCCCTCAAGAGTCTATATGTGTACAATGCCAGCATGCTGTCCACTAGGCCAAGCTGTGTGGCAGTGTCAATGGGATTTCTAATAATGTCAGATAGCTAGCACTGTGTGCTGAGTGATATCCTCAGGGAAGAGGTATTTAGGAAGACCTAGACACCTCAATGCTATGTGGGAAAGTGGATTTAGGTGTCCATCCTTGACTGAATGGACATCCTTGCCTGAAAATAGCACTGTGTGTGTGGGCACCCAGCATGGAGTGATAAAAGCAGTGTATTTAGGGCTGTGGGAAAGGGGAAAGGTGAGTGCAGCAGGACCTAGAGCCTAGCAGTTGTCCGTGATAGTGGAGGGGATGTCCTAAAGGGCTTCAAACCTCAGTGTATGTCATGTGAATGGTGGAGAGTGTCCAGAAAGATCTCAATATGGCAGTATATGTGGTGCTTCATCAGGAGACAAGCTGTAGGGCCTGATAGCTTGCTTGTGTTTTTCAGATAGCAGCAGGGAGTTGGTTTGTCCAGTAGCTTCTGTCATCTGGTATAGTAAGTGGTGTAGGCACTCTGGTGTGTTGTCCTTTGAGTCCTGACATCTTAAACATTACATGGGTTCTAAATGAGTGTGTCCCACCTTACTTTAAAATTATCATTGTATTTGGGACAGCAGCATGGGAGAGTGGATATTATAAAAATTATAAACTTATAGGTAGCAGGCCTTGCTGACACCTCCCTCACAGATATACCATATACACTAGAAGCTATCAACTCCAGTTGCATATGCCTAGGTGCATACAACCTTCCATAACTCAGGACCTACTGGGCCCTACCCCACATAAACTGGTAGAGTGCAGGTGCTGCTGGCAAGTACTTAGACAAGTACCTATATATACTGTCATAAAACAGATGCTGATGGAACCAAAGCCTCACTATTGTGTAATAGGTTTTTATCCGACCCTGCTGGACACATTCCCTCCCTGTCCCCATCACTCATAAAGATGCTGCTATGTTTTGGTCTATGCTGGCAAATCCAATGTGCCTCACCCCACATACAATACTAGTTCTTATACCCTGTGAGACCCCCCTACCTCACATACATTGCTAGGAATCAATCAGACCCTGCTGTTCCTAACCTACTGTGTTCACTGCTAAGATTTGGTCTTGTTAGGAATTCAACTACCAAACTCAAGGCAGTCTGAAGAATCAGGACCCCCTCCTCCTGCCACCACTGTGCTGTGTATAGTGTCAGGTCCTACTGGACCTACCCAATACACAAAGTGTGAAGGGACAGGACCTAGGGAGGCATGCTCCCCCTTTCCCAGTCATTTCCATCTGCACACATTGCACATTTTCAAGCCATGTTGGACACTGCCCTGCTCTTTTCCCATAGAAACTCCTAGGTATCCAGCCTTTCCCCAGCTTCCCAGCTTGTCCCATGTACGCTAGTATATCAGAGCCTATTGGATTCCCTTGATCCCTGTAGCTAACTCACATCCTCTGCCAGCTCTCAGAGCACACTGGGCATCCTGATGCACACTTCCACCCTCTGATACATTACTGTTGTGTTTCAGGAGTTGTTATGCATCTTCTGACAAGCCTTCCCTCCTTCTTTCATAGGTCTGTTTCTAGCAGTATAGGGGGGCAGCAGCAGCATGATATCATAAGCTAGCAGCATGTGTGTGTGTGTGTGTGTGTGTGTGTGTGTGTGTGTGTGTGTGTATGTGTGTGTGTTTGTTGGCAGGTTTGCCCTGCTGGTCCTCATATCTACTGAACCATGTTGGAAGAGGGTGTATTTCAGACATGACTTTTGGGCAGTGGCAAGGTGCAGTATGTTGACGTACGTTCTTGTGCCTTCAATACTGATGCTGTGATTTCTGTTCAGTAAGGTGAAGCAAACTTGCTGTCAGACACATTGAACACATGGAAGATGGTAGAGCCTGCTGAAATGTTTTAGACAATCTCCTAGAGAGTTAAAGTTGCAAGGAAGGAATGCAGAGTTGGGTGTACTCCTGACCTTCCTATAAAGGTGAACAGTTCTGTGACCAGGTGGTGGGACCCACAGTTGCTGGACTTGTCACAAACTGATCAGTCCTTCATAATTACTCAGCATGCTCAGATTGTAGAGGAGGCCTTTGCCACCTCTCTTTGGCCAGGCCCACATGGGGAATGGTTTTTTTCTGGCCCAGAATGTGTTTACAAGAGGGATAGAGGATGCTGTTGATACTGCTTAGGGCTACTCAGGACTGCATCAGTGATGTATTTTAACCTTTTCAACAGTCTGTTTCCTGTGTCTCTCAAGAGATGAAGGAGAAAAGGCCCATCTCTGTGGATGTTGAACCATGGGAGCAGGGAGTATCCTGAGTAGTACTGAGAGGTTCAGGAAGGAGCCAGGCTCAAGCTTCAAGGGGACGTATGCCTGATCACCCACCAGCCAACAATGCAACTCTGGATACAAGTGCCTGTGCCCTTCCTCCAGTTGCTGGAATTTAGCTACTTGATCTATGGTCCATCAGCTTGCAGGAGCTCCAGCCGTGATGTCCTGGTCATACTGGTCAAGAACGGTTCCCTCATCCCAACCCCTGACTTGGGTTTGCAACATGTCCTAGAACCTGGACCTCCAGCACCAGGTGAGCCACCCAAGGGAAATAGGCCCCTTTGGCTCCATTTGCACATTTATTAGGCTGAACGGTCATGTCTTCTCTTTTCCAGCAGATGCTGGAACAAAATTCCTGAACAGGATGCGAAAGTGGTTCAGCTGAGCCTTGAGAGGTGAACGTACCTTGGCACCTGTCCCCTGGACGGGACAACTTGAGGAAGGGCCATCCATATTCCTGTTCCCTACCCCGGACACTGCTAGTGTGCATATGAGGAGTAAGTCCACCACTAACTCTCTATCCCTGAAGGGCTTTCACTGTCTTGAAGTAGGCACAACTGTGTAGGCCCAGCAGGTCATGTCATTGATGCAGAAGAAAGGTAGAGAGCAGCATGGCAGATGCCCGCTGTGTGGGCTACTCTGATTGTCCAAATGCAAGAAAAACACCAAGGGTCCTCCTGGCAGTGAGTGAAAAAGAAACTAAGCAGAGATGAGAGAAAAGAGATGAGAAAGGTTTATTACCTGAAGGGTATGAGGAGAGCATTGGCATCCTACATGGGAAGCCACATCCTGCTCCAGCAAGTAAAGCATGGGCACTTCACCCCATGAGCCTGTGCATGTAGGTAGAAGTGTGGGTCTATCCCTGCACATGCTCCCTGCAGGAAGACACTAGTGCCCTGAGCATGCTCAGTATAGGAGTTCACTAAACTCCTAAGCATGCACCACACTCCTGGGCATATTCAATTTATGTTCATGGAGCACATACCCTAAAAACATAAATGACAGACAAAAGAGAAGACATTACCTTTTAGCAGATTCCAGATGGTAACTTCCTTATAGGGTGGCTAAGAATACCACTGACCATGGCTAAGAACACCACAATGGACACTGAGACTGTTGTCAGCCCCTGGGCACAGGGCACACATGGACCTGTTTGAAGTTTGAAGCGATTTCTTATAGACTTCATGTTCAAGTAATGTTGGGAATCTATGTACAATTCACTCAGTGTAAGCAGCAGTCACTGATCAAAACACTACAGCATTACATAGTTGCTTGTCCTTTTGGCCTTCCTGCCTCATCTCCTTTCTATAAGCCAGTGATTTCCAAATTTCTTGACTCTTCACCATTTTAATATAGTTCCTCATGATGTGCTGAAACTTCAACCATAAAATTACTTCATTGCTACCTCCAACCTGTAAATATTGTACTGTTATGAATCATCATGTAAATATCTGATATGCAGGATATCTGATCTACAACCTCCAAAGTGGTTATGACCCTCAGGTTGAGAATTACCACTATAAGCTTCTCTGGCAGGGATATCAGCTTGGCCCTGAAACCTGAGAGGGCCTCATGTCCAATGGTTGAGCACATCTCCTGGCACAAGGCTCTGTTCTCTGTGATGAGCCATCTACTCTGCTGAAATGTGATGGTGCAGGGATAATCCCAGGTCTACCACCTCCTTTTCCCCAGATGCATCCTCCATAATTGTGGTGGACAGATTGTGTTTAGAGGACATAAACCAGCCTGTGTATTCAGGCTTTCCTTAGCTAAGACACACTGTTCTTGTGTTAGATAGAAGGCTAGTTCCAGCAAGGAGCTACAAACAATGCCCCTGATTAGAACCAAAACAGAAATAGTTGGGCCTGCTCAGGGTCCTCAGAACAGGACATAAATTAGGAGTTTCATTCAACTGATGGCCAAGATTGAATGGCAGTGCAGTGTTAGACCCCAGGTTCATCAGCTTGTGTCCAAACAGGATGCAAAAAATGCTGATGAACAGCCTCAGTACCCCTCAGGTGCTTTCTGGTTCCCCTTTCCTCCAATGAACTTTTCACCTATGGGTATATTTAGACCCTTGTGCATAGTTTTGTTATCTATCTATTTATATCTGTCTCTGTCTCTATCTCTCTATCTCTGTCTCTGTCTCTATCTATATATATATATCTATCTGGCTCCTTGCTGGCAGGTCCAGGCAAGAGGAGAGGGGCCCTGCAGGGACTCTAATTGGCTGAGGAGGATGGTGAGTGTTGATGACCCAAAACAAACACACACAGCCTGGAGTCTTGTTGAAGCAGGAACATCAGCCTCTCACTTATATAAGTTCAGAACATAGGGGGATTTTTGGTGGGGTAAGATGAGTAGTAGGCAGGGGAAGCGTGATGGAGGGTATGGAGTGACTGACAGGCCCAATGGCATAGCTCTATATCAGCAATGGTAGGGCAGAGGCAACACCAAAGAGGTCTTGCTGAGTCATCCCTATACGGAAGTGACTGAGACAGGCCTCTAAACTCCAGCCAGGCTCGAGGTTAGTCCTCAAGGCCCAAACCAGGCCCAAAATGGGGCCCAACAATATATATGACATTATATAACAGACTTAATTCATGGTAAAATGTGCTTTCAAGAGAAGGACACCTCTGTCCTTCATGTGCCCACTCTGAGGGAGGCACAGGAATAGGGTACAGTGACTGGAGAGGTGTGAGTTCATTCTGCTAGGTCCACTTGTTTTGTTCCTTTTTTATTTTTTTATTAGATATTGTCATTATTTACATTTCAAATTTTATCCCCTTTTTTAATTTCCCCTCCAAAAACCCCTCTATCCTAACCCCTGGCTCACTAACTCACCCACTCTTGTTTCTCTGTCCTGGCATTCCTGTACACTGGGGCATCAAGCTGTCACAGGATCAAGGGACTCTCCTCTCATTGATGTCCCACAAGGCCATCCTCTACTACATATGTAGCTGGAGCCATGGGTACCCTTTGGTTGGTGTTTTAGTCCCTGGGAGTCCTGGGGTACTGGTTGGTTCATATTGTTGTTTCTCCTATGGGCCTGCAAACCCCTTCAGCTCTTTTGGTCCTTTCTCTAGCTCCTCCACTGGGGACCCTGTACTTAGTCCAGTGGATGGCTGCGAGCATTCACTTCTTCGTCAGGGACTGGCAGAGCCTCTTAGGAGACAGCTATATCAGGCTTCTGTCAGCAAGCACTTGTTGGAATCCACGATAGTGTCTGGGTTTGGTGACTGTATATGGGATGGATCCCCAGGTGGGACAGTCTCTGCATGGCCTTTCCTTCAGGTTCTTTTCTATGCTTTGTCTCAGTATCTCCTCCCACTGGTATTTTGATCCCTTTCAAAGAAGCTCCTCCTTGTTCTTGAGCTTTGGTCCTCCTTGTTCTTGAGCTTCATGTGATCTGTGGATTGTATCTTGGGTATTCTGAATTCTGGGCTAATATCCATTTATCAGTGAGTGCATACTGTCATGGATCACCCCAGCTGTGTATGGGGGTCCCTGGGATGTGGGTTCTCAAGGCCACGTGGGTAAGGATTAGGTGGTGAGAAACAGAAACAAACACAGAGGCAGTTTGAATCTGAGCGTACATTGCAGCTCTTTAGCAGGGGATTTTATACATTAAAAACCAAACATTTCATCTCTTAGAAACTGTATCCAGTGAAACAATCACAAACAGAACAAGTAACATCAGTATTAATATTAATCATCAAACTATAACAATTCCAAAAGGATATATTCAGTGGGGGCAGTTGACCCAGACTAGTGGCATATTTCCAAGAGCAGGTTAAGAAATCTTTAAGGTCAGTGCTCTTAACCCCTGAGCTAACCCTTCAGCCCTATATGGTCAATTATTATTTAGCATCTAACCCCTGATTTTTTTATAAGTCTTCAATGTGTAAATCTGAAATATTTTAATTATTTTTAATTAAGGCTTTCTTTACCATAGATTGGGTTACCTCACTCAGGATGATGCCCTCCAGGTCCATCCATTTGCCTAGGAATTTCATAAATTCATTCTTTTTAATAGCTGAGTAGTACTCCATTGTGTAAATGTACCACATTTTGTGTATCCATTCCTCTGTTGAGGGGCATCTGGGTTCTTTCCAGCTTCTGGCTATTACAAATAAGGCTCCTATGAACATAGTGGAGCATGTGTCCTTCTTACCAGTTTGATCATCTTCTGGATATATGCCCAGAAGAGGTATTGCAGGATCCTCCGGTAGTACTATGTCCAATTTTCTGAGGAACCGCCAGACTGATTTCCAGAGTTGTTGTACAAGCTTGCAATCCCACCAACAATGGAGGAGTGTTTTTCTTTCTCCACATCCTCGTCAGCATCTGCTGTCACCTGAATTTTTGATCTTAGCCATTCTGACTGGTGTGAGGTGGAATCTCAGGGTTGTTTTGAGTTGCATTTCCCTGATGATTAAGGATGTTGAACATTTTTTCAGGTGCTTCTCTGCCATTTGGTATTCCTCAGGTGAGAATTCTTTGTTCAGCTCTGAGCCCCATTTTTTAATGGGGTTATTTGATTTTCTGGAGTCCACCTTCTTGAGTTCTTTATATATGAAGGATATTAGTCCCCTATCTGATTTAGGATAGGTAAAGATCCTTTCACAATCTGTTGGTGGTCTTTTTGTCTTATTGAAGGTGTCTGTTGCCTTGCAGAAGCTTTGCAACTTTATGAGGTTCCATTTATCGATTCTCGATCTTACAGCACAAGCCATTGCTGTTCTATTCAGGAATTTTTCCCCTATACCCATATCTTCGAGGCTTTTCCCTACTTTCTCCTCTATAAGTTTCAGTGTCTCTGGTTTTATGTGGAGTTCCTTAATCCACTTAGATTTGATCAATTTGCATTCTTCTACACGATAACCGCCAGTTGTGCTAGCATCATTTGTTGAAAATGCTGTCTGTTTTCCACTGGATGGTTTTAGCTCCCTTGTCAAAGATCAAGTGACCATAGGTGTGTGGGTTCATCTCTGGGTCTTCAATTCTGTTCCATTGGTCTACTTGTCTGTTGTTATACCAGTACCATGCAGTTTTTATCACAATTGCTCTGTAGTAAAGCTTTAGGTCAGGCATGGTGATTCCATCAGAGGTTCTTTTGTCCTTGAGAAGAGTTTTTACTATCCTAGGTTTTTTGTTATTCCAAATGAATCTGCCAATTGCCCTTTCTAATTCGTTGAAGAATTGAGTTGGGATTTTGATGGGGATTGCATTGACTCTGTAGATTGCTTTTGACAAGATAGCCATTTTTACCATATTGATCCTGTCAATCCATGAGCATGGAAGATCTTTCTATCTTCTGAGATCTTCTTTAATTTCTTTCTTCATAGTCTTGAAGTTCTTATCATACAGATCTTTCACTTCCTTAGTAAGAGTCAAGCCAAGGTATTTTATTTTCTTTGTGACTATTGAGAAGGGTGTTGTTTCCCTAATTTCTTTCTCAGCCTGTTTAGTCTTTGTGTAGAGAAAGGCCACTGACTTGTTTGAGTTAATTTTATATCCAGCTACTTCACCGAAGCTGTTTATCAGGTTTAGGAGTTCTCTGGTGGAATTTTTAGGGTCACTTATATATACTATCATATCATCTGAAAAAGTGATATTTTGACTTCTTCCTTTCCAATTTGTATCCTCTTGATCTCCTTTTGTTGTCTAATTACTCTGGCTAGGACTTCCAAGTACAGTGTTGAATAGGTAGGGAGAGAGTGGACAGCCTTGTCTACTCCCTGATTTTGCTTCCAGCTTCTCACCATTTATTTGATGTTGGCTACTGGTTTGCTGTAGATTGCTTTTATCATGTTTAGGTATGGGCCTTGAATTCCTGATCTTTCCAAGACTTTTATCATGAATGGGTGCTGGATTTTGTCAAATGCTTTCTCCGCATCTAACGAGATGATCATGTGGTTTTTGTCTTTGAGTTTGTTTATATACTGGATTACATTGATGGATTTCCGTATATTGAACCATCCCTGCATCCCTGGGACGAAACCTACTTGGTCAGGATGGATGATTGTTTTGATGTGTTCTTGGATTCGGTTAGCGAGAACTTTATTAAGTATTTTTGCATCGATATTCATAAGGGAAATTGGTCTGAAGTTCTCTATCTTTGTTGGGTCTTTTTGTGGTTTAGGTATCAGAGTAATTGTGGCTTCATAGAATGAGTTGGGTAGAGTACCTTCTGTCTCTATTTTGTGGAATACTTTGTGAAGAACCGGGATTAGATCTTCTTGGAAGGTCTGATAGTACTCTGCACTAAACCCATCTGGTCCTGGGCTTTTTTTGGTTGGGAGACTATTAATGACTGCTTCTATTTCTTTAGGGGATATAGGACTCTTTAGATCATTAACCTGATCTTGATTTAACATTGGTACCTGGTATCTGTCTAGAAACTTGTCCATTTCATCCAGGTTCTCCAGTTTTGTTGAGTATAGCCTTTGTAGAAGGATCTGATAGTGTTTTGGATTTCTTCAGGATCTGTTGTTATGTCTCCATTTTCATTTTATATTGTTAATTAGTATGCTTTCCCTGTGCCCTCTAGTGAGTCTGGCTAAGAGTTTATCTATCTTGTTGATTTTCTCAAAGAACCAGCTCCTCCTTTGGTTGATTCTTTGAATGGTTCTTCTTGTTTCCACTTGGTTGATTTCACCCCTGAGTTTGATTATTTCCTGCCGTCTACTCCTCTTGGGTGAATTTGCTTCCTTTTGTTCTAGAGGTTTTAGGTGTGTTGTCCAGCTGCTAATGTGTGCTCTCTCTAGTTTCTTTATGGAGGCACTCAGAGCTATGAGTTTTCCTCTTAGAAATGCTTTCATTGTGTCCCATAAGTTTGGGTATGTTGTGGCTTCATTTTCATTAAACTCCAAAAAGTCCTTAATTTCTTTCTTTATTCCTTCCTTGAACAAGGTATCATTGAGGAGAGTGTTGTTCAGTTTCCACGTTCTATTATTTATTTTGTTGTTGAAGATCAGCCTTAGTCCATGGTGATCTGATAGGATGCATGGGACAATTTCAATATTTTTGTATCTGTTGAGGCTTGATTTGTGACCAATTATGTGTTCAGTTTTGGAGACGGTACCATTAGGTACTGAGAAGAAGGTATATCCTTTTGTTTTTGGATAAAATGTTCTGTAGATATCTGTTAGATCCATTTGTTTCATAACTGCTGTTAGTTTCACTGTGTACCTGTTTAGTTTCTGTTACCATGATCTGTCCATTGGTGAAAGTGGTGCGTTGAAGTCTCCTACTATTATTGTGTGAGGTGCAATGTGTGCTTTGAGCTTTACTAAAGTTTCTTTAATGAATGTGGCTGCCCTTGTATTTGGAACATAGATATTCAAAATTGAGAGTTCCTCTTGGAGGATTTTACCTTTGATGAGTATGAAGTGCCCCTCCTTGTCTTTTTTGATGACTTTGGGTTGGAAATCGATTTTATTAGATATTAGAATGGCTACTCCAGCTTGTTTCTTCATACCATTTGATTGGAAATTTGTTTTCCAGCCTCTCATTCTGAGGTAGTGTCTATCTTTTACTCTGAGATGAGTTTCCTGTAAGCAGCAAAATGTTGGGCCCTGTTTGTGTAGCCAGTCTGTTAGTCTATGTCTTTTTATTGGGGAGTTGAGTCCATTGATATTAAGAGATATTAAGGAAAAGTAATTGTTGATTCCTATTATTTTTGTTGCTAAAATTGGCTTTCTGTTCTTGTGGTTGTCTTCTTTTAGGTTTGTTGAAGGATTACCTTCTTTCTTTTTCTAAGACGTGGTTTCTTTCCTTGTATTGGTTTTTTTTTTCTGTTATTATCCTTTGAAGGGCTGGATTCGTGGAAAGATAATGTGTGAGTTTGGTTTTGTCGTGGAATACTTTGGTTTCTCCATCTATGGTAATTGAGAGTTTTGGCTGGGTATAGTACCCTGGGCTGGCATTTGTGTTCTCTTAGTGTCTGTATAACATCTGTTCAGGCTCTTCTGGCTTTCATAGTCTCTGGTGAAAAATCTGGTGTAATTCTGATAGGCTTGCCTTTATATGTTACTTGACCTTTTCCCTACTGCTTTTAATATTCTATCTTTATTTAGGGCATTTGTTGTTCTGATTATTATGTTTCAGGAGGAATTTCTTTTCTGGTCCAGTCTATTTGGAGTTCTGTACGCTTCTTGTATGTTCATGGGCATCTCTTTCTTTAGGTTTGGGAAGTTTTCTTCTATAATATTGTTGAAGATATTTGCCGGTCCTTTGAGTTGAAAATCTTCATTCTCATCTTCTCCTATTATCCGTAGGTTTGGTCTTCTCATTGTGTCTTGGATTTCCTGGATGTTTTGAGTTAGAATCTTTTGGCGTTTTGTATTTTCTTTGATTGTTGTGCCGATATTCTCTATGGAATCTTATGCACCTGAGATTCTCTCTTCCATCGCTTGTATTCTGTTGCTGTTGCTCGCATCTATGGTTCCAGATTTCTTTCCTAGGGTTTCTATTTCCAGTGTTGCCTCACTTTGGGTTTTCTTTATTGTGTCTACAATCAACAGAGAGACACTACAGAACATGGAGTGCCCAAGAGAGGATGATTGAATCACATTCAGAAGAAGCAATCCAAAAGATGTCAGAGGTATGGAAGGAAAGACCTGGGTGGGAGAGGGTTTGAGGAGTAGCTGATGGAACTTGATGCAGACACACAAAGCCCAACATTGAACAGGGCTTGGGGAGTCTTGTGGAAGGGTTGGGGTAAGGGTTGAGGGAACCAGAAGGGTCAAAGCCACCACCAGACGATCTGCATTGTCAAATAACTGGGGCACATGGGGGCTAACAGACACTTAATCACCAACCAAAGAGCTTGCAAAGGTTGGCAATTGGCCCCCCTACACATCTGTAGAGGGTGTGCAGCTTAGAATTCATGTGGGTCCCTGAAAGTTTGAGCAGGAGTTGTCTCTGATTCTGTTGCCAGCTTTAGGATTCCCTTCCCTCAGCTGGACTGCCTGGGTGAGCTTCAGTGGCACAGGATGCACTGCTTCCAGTTGATTGTTGAGGCTGGTTGGTACCCAAGGGGGGGGGGGTCTCTCTGATGAGAAGGAAAGGGAGTAATGGGTGGAGCGATTTGTGAGGGTGGGACTGGAAGAAGGGACTACAATCAGTATGTGAAGGGAATAAAATTTTAATGGGAAAAAAGGAACTTGAATAGCACAGAAAAGAGCCCATGAATTGAAAATGAATTTACATGAAATTAAAAGGCCCTGTGCAGAAAAAGATGCTTGCTTCTCAGGCCTAGAGGATCAGAGTACATCCCTCTAGTGAAATTCTCTGTGGGGTCTTAACGTCTAGAATGTATAAACAATGGTGATTACTAAATATCAAAATTCAACCAATCAATAAATTGACTGAAGGATAGTTTTTAAAAGGTCATCACAGAGGATGATAATTATAATACCGATACTTCAACATTCTCAGCTTTTCAGGTTAATTAAGGTTCAGAATATATAAAGAATACAAGAAATTAGATAGAAACACCCAAAATAACCCAACAAAATAATAAGGTGCAGAGTATAATGGAGAATTCTCAACAGCAAATACTTCAATATTCTTTGCCTTCAGGTAGTTAAGATTATAGCAATACTGAGATACCATTTTACTTAATGACAATGGCTCAGATCAAAACAAATGAGAAATTCTAGCAAAGATGAGGGAAGGGACGTGTCAGAAGCTGCTATTGGGTATGTAAACTGGTGTTTAAACAGCATGGTGGAAATTGGTACAGAGTTTCCTGGAAATAGAACTACCATAGGCCCAGGTGTACTATTTCTGAGCATGGACTCAAAGGATGCAGTCTACATCCTTCCAAGGAAAGTATCCAAACACTACTAAGCATTCAAACTATTCAAACTATCATTGGCGGTTTAGTTCTTAATTAGCCACATGAATTCTTATGGTTAGAAAATGAATTTCATTTTTCTTACAGTTCTGTACCTGAAGACAAGAAAGTATATTAGTTTTGTTTATATTAAATAAAAACAAATCTAAATAAATAAGTGACAAAAGGAAGTTTTGTGTATGATTTGAGACAATCTGTGATCACAGAATGAACAGACTGGGTTTGGCAGACAGAAGACAACCTGACAGTGACAATACCACAGAAACAACTCAAGTTCCATCGAGAAGCTTACTTTGTCAAAAACTAAAAACCTGATCGACTCAATTAGGTATCTTCTAGGAGGCAAACATACAATGTAACTTTCTGGTTGACACCTGAAATACACCTGAAAGAATGTTTGGCTGAAGCAGACACAGGTGAAAGAATGTTTCCTATAGGAAACATATGAATGAAATGATGAATAACGTTTAGATGGATCATTAATATGATCACACAGACAGTGGAAGCTTGAGGTTTGGTTTGCCTAGCTCCATTTTGCTACTCATTGCAGGTGTAAAGCTTGTATTGGTTTACATTGCAATTGCTGAGCTTCACCCATGGAGTCCTCTTACAGAGAAACTCACCAAAGAACTTCTAGTGAGATTCCTGAGGATTTTTCTGCTTCCTTGAACTCAGACCTCATTGGCAGTTTCACAGATTCGTCTGTATTCAACTGCCCTCGCTGACTCTTGTGTGTGGTGTCTGCCCAGTGGACTGGTCGGCAGGAACTGATTCCTGTTTGGTATTTGCTAGGGAACTGGACTGAGACCAACAAAGTTTGTAATTGCCCAGTAGAACTATTTCTATACAGGTCTGCTTCCCCCATATCCTTACAACCTTTCTTTCCCACTTCATCTGGTGGCTTGTGGGCTAGAGGGAATTTAACCCTTGTTAAAGTAGGCTGGACAAAACAAATGCCTACACAGAGGAGCACTGATACTCAGGGATAAGGAACAAAACATGGCCAGAGGTCTATTTATGCCTGACTCAGCAGCAAGATTTGGGAAAAAGGAAGCAGGAAAAGGACACAGGAGGTGACCATCTCCTGGAGGCTGGGGAGGGGCTGTTGCAGCCTCTCTACTGCCAGCAGCCCTTTGTGATGAGGAGGCCACACCTGTGTGATGTGCCCTGAGCCCTCCTGACACATCTCACACTGCACTCAAGGACTCAGTAGCCTGAGAGCCGCATTGTGATTCAGAAGATGGGAGAATTTTCTCTCTCTGATGAATAGCATTATTGATTCATGGATGAGCCCCAGCTCCATGGACATAGCAATGGACATGACCATTGGCTTTATGTGTGGAGTTGGGCTCTTTTTCCTACTTATCCCCTTCCTGAAGGAGTACCCAGTGTCACCAGCATCTGAGAATGAATGGGACAAACCACAGGTGAGGAGAACCTTAGTTCACACACACTGGAGCAGCAGTCTGTTGTTCATGGCTGTTGTTTTCACATTTTCTAGGAAAGCTGGTTTAGGGACACTTAAAAAAACAGTAACAGAATATAATCTTTTATTTTAGTCTCAGATATGAGATATGGGGCTGCTTCAAAATATCCACAGCAGCTGAGTATGACTTGCCTGATGGTCAAGACAGGGCACGATTTTGCTAGCAGATGATAGTTTCTCTGTTCTGTTAGCTTTAGTGATTCTGGGGATGTTTCAGAGACTACATAAATGCTAGTTCCTGGGAGACATGGTGGGTTGTCTTTGATGTTGGTTTTTATTGCTTGCTTGTGTTTGTACTTTGATCAGCAGTTATGTGGACAGAAGACAGATGAAATAGAAATAGGATATATTGACAGTGAAGATGAAATATCCCCAAGGAACTCAACCCCGCCCCACAATCAGCAGAAAGTATTCTAATAATGACTATCCATTTCCCCTCTATGGTTTTCTCCCCCTTACTATCAACTGTTAGGGGATAGAATGGGTGGAAGGAAAAGGGTGGAGAAGATTGGAAGAAAGACAAAGAAAGTAGCTTATGTTTAGCTACAGACATTAAGAGGAAATCTCTAGAAAGAGTCTGATGGGATTGACAGGCAGGGCAGAGGGAGAGTGGTCCTGAGGTGTCTTCAGGAAGCTCACAGACCACCTGTACATGGTGACAGAGAGGCCACTAAGGATGAGTGAGGCTCCATGAACAGACTGCATTTCAGAGTTGGGGGGGGCACAGGAGAAGCTCAGAGGAGATCATCAGTCCTCTGTTCAGGCGCTTCTTTGATTGTTCTGAGCTGATGTGAAGCAGGTGATGAGACCAAGGGCCTCAGGTCAGGGCTTCAGTCTCCTCAGCTCTGAGAAAGCAGGTATCACCTGACATCCCAGACACAGCTGCAGAGCTCAGCCTTGGGTAGGTGCTTGTGGGATGAACACTAACTGTGGACTTCTGTGGTAACTGTGGCATAGACAGTGCCTTCTTCTGTTTTTCCAACAAGGTGACAAGGAAATGTGTTTATGCAGAGTATGAGTGAGTCAAGAATGGATGAGAGGACACTTCCTAGAAAATGCAGATTTCATGTATTTGAGGACCAAAGAGAGCAGGAAGCTTGTCTACCAGAAGAAGGAAGAAAGGTCTCCAGCTCATGTGTGTTGTTCCTAACTGGCAGGATGTGAAGAGGTGGCAGAAGAATACGAGTAAGAAAACTGCTACTGGAAAAGGTAGGCTTCTGCTTTCCTGAGGAGAGAAATTCCCTCTGGCCTAGCCTTTAGTGAAGAGGACAAGGTATGCAAGAAAGATGTGGCAGCTTTTGGGAAGGAAAATCATGGAACCCCCAGGTTTTGGGATAGAAAGGAGCTGTGGTTGGCCTGGGATGGGTGCTACACATGGGAGTGTTGTTCAAGGCACTAGGGTGATGCTGTGACCCTGGATGGGGGGACCCAGGTTCATCTGACAGCAGGTAGCTTCAACCTCTCAAAATGCATTCCTCTTTCAGATCCTGTGGCTATTACAATGTTGTAAGTGGAATTATAAAGGTTGAGGTAGGGGCAAGAAAAGTGTACATGGAGAGATAAGGCCCCTCCATTCCCCTTGCTCAGGTTCAGTTCTCTGTCCTTGTGTCATGGTGCTTGAGCACTAGAGTCCTAGATGGGGAGTCACAAGAGGATGCCTCACTGCTTTGTGTTCTCATTCCTCATCCTGATCCTGCTTAATTATCTCCAGGTTGTACGGATGGAGGAAAAGAGGAGGAAGAGACCAAGACTCTATCACAACCTATGGAAATGTAAGAATCTTTGTCCTATGGAATTTTCATACCAGATGTGGGCTCAGGGTCTGGGCATCTTCATTCTGAATATGCTATACAGGGTGGGATTCAAAGGCATCTTTGTTGGATGTGAGACTAAGGGGCATAGGATATATAGGCGATGGAGGTGCCATATTTACACTGAAAGATGGGCCTCTTAATCCTCTTATTGGGGCTGATGCTTTTGCCTCCTGTCTTTGGCAGTCCCAACAAGCAACGTTACCTGGACTTCACACCACAACCCTTTTCGAACCTCAGACAGAAAATGGATCCTCCTCTTCTCTCACAGCTGTCCTCTTATCTCAAGGTCCTGGAGGATCTTTCACAAAACAATGTTTGTCGATTTTTCTGGGGTACATTCTCTATTAACTCTGAATCAGCTGTGGCTACTGCCCATGAGCTCAGAAGCCCTTCCTTGGGAAGATGTAAATCTGTGAGGTTTAGTGATGACAGTGACACTGACGAAGCTCCATCGTAGGCTAAAGGACTTCCACAGCATTCCCAGGATCAGCCAGTACCTCATCAACTTGTGACACAAAAGTTGGTAGGTGAGAAACAAGTCCAAGAAAACAAAATCCTCCCAAGATCTACTCCAAAACAAACACCTCCTTGTTTGAAAAGTAGGGCCTATGTAGTGTCATGTGCTACCAGTGAGAAAGGGATACAGGCACGCCTATCAGCTGAAAGCCTGCCTGGGAAACATGGAATGTATTCAAAGGACACCAAAGCTTATGATGAGCAAAATCACCAAAGCTATTAGCAAGCCCACTGAGAACTTTCCCTGGGCATCATATATTCTAAAGGTATCAGGGCAGCCACCATCCAACCTGAGCATGACTGGAGCATTCAGCACTACAAGGAGCCAGAGAATAACCAATATGCAACAAATATGGAAGAACAACAAGGAACCATATTCAGATTCCTCCACTTCACGAAACCAACCCAGGTTCAGGGACATTTCATAGAAAACAATGTTCATTATTGCAAGAACAGGCCTCAACCCTCCCAGACTGCCCAGCCCTCCATCTTCAAAGCCAAACCCTACAAATCCAGCAAATGGAAGGGGTCTGTTCCTACAGGGCTTCCCTTAAAGAAGGACATAGCAAAGTTTGATGTGCATAACACCATCAAGAAGGACCTTGGTGTTGGGGCACAAAAGGTGCCTGGCACTGCAAGCAGCAGCCCTGGGAAGGAGCTGAGACCCAGGAAACCTGCACTGAGGACAGAATAGTGGCCCTACATGAAACCAGGTGAGCACTATTGCCTGCTTGAGGCAAAGACATAAAGGAATCCAGCATCACACATCACAGAGCTTCCAGTGAAACACGGGAGACCCAATCTGCAGATGCTTGTGGCAAGGGATATGACTCCACCTGGAATTCCAGCCGTAAAACCTCCCCCAGGTTGTGGATCCCTCCTCACCCATCTGTGATTCCAAGGTTGCCAGGGTCCTGGAAAATTTGCATCACAGGATCCAGGAGGACAAGGATGAAAACTGGATCTGCTGTGAGGGTAGAGAGAGGTGAGTTTATACACTCAACTGCAGAGGCTCAGGAGACCCAAAGAACCCCTCCACCTGCTTCCAGCCATGGGGCCACAAAGTCCCATCCAGATCCATTGCCGAGATACCTGAGTGTTCAGAGATCTGCCTCGTACTTCCTGGCAGCAAATCCCCAACATGTCAGGACTATCTGAGGCATCAGAAAAGGCACTCTGAAGCCAAGTACCAATCCCAAAATGGCCAAACATGCAACACAGGAGAGCTTCCAGGAGGTGGACTCAGGAAATCACCCCCAGTGTATGACAATGGAAGGCCCTGTAGAAAGAGTCAGACAATCAGATGCCAAACAAACTACAGTGGAGGTGAAAGAAGAGCCACCTTGTGCATGGAGAGTAAGTCTGGGATCCAGTGTGAGTCACAAGTGCCAGGACATCAATATCTGTCTCAGGGTCTTTGGGTCTTTAGGGGCCAACAGATTCCCAGCCCATCTACAAATACCCACCACACAACACTCGCAGGACTCAAGTCAGAATATTTTGAAAAAAAGTGCAGTCAAGAGCTTTACCTGTGAATCACCATCCAGTTGGCCCCAGTAGAGTCCACCCTGCCAAGGTCAGCCTGCCCTGACAGGACTCTCTGCCCAGCTTCCAGGCTAGTTGCCAAAACACCACGATTTCCCAGGACTTATGTGATGTCTTCATGAAGAGACAGGAAAGGGTGGAAACTAAGGACATCAGTGTTCCAAAGGATCAAATATAAGTGTTGGATCTCAACGGGTTTCACCTTCATGAACAGAGGCAGAGAACCCTAAGATCTACAGGCATAAGTCAGGGAGAAAGGCATGTAAGAGTAAGACATTCCATCCCGAGCTCCACCGAGCTCAAGGATACAGCCAAGATTTTTACACCAGAAAAGGGAGAGGCTACTTATAAGTACTCTTGGAAGAACAACCTAAGTAATTCTTTTCATTGTGGAAACCTTAGCACAAAATGCAAGGGACAGCAGGATATTCTAAAGAATTCTAGCTCCCTACCAGCTACTGAGCAGACACAGAAGGTTGTAACAATAAAAGAATCCATCTACCATATGCTAGGTGAAATTACATGCCTTGTAAATATTCTATTCCAGATCTTAGAGAACACTGAAGGGGACCAATCAAAGATAAAAGAGTTCAGCAAAGTGGAATCACTGAGATCCAAGCTGGGTACCTCAAACCACACCTCTGAGGGTCTGTATGACACATACCATAGCAGAGCAGCAAGCAGGATGAGCTGTGGCCATGCCAGCCCAGAGGAGCAGAACAGTCCATTTACATACAGGGGAAGTGGAGACAAACTGCACTCAGGAGTTGATGCCCAGAGAGCCTGTGAACAACATCCAAAGAAAGTGAAAAAAAGAAATGGGCATTAAGCTGTTACCTAAACCAAGAGGAATGATAATCCATGTAGGTACAGGGTAACTAGAGACAAGCTCAAGCCAGACCTTGCTGTCCAGAGAGCCTGTACACCTGGCAAAATTAGGATCAAGTTTGGATTGGGGCACTGTCCACCTAGAAGTCCTGAGGGGCACCACCGTTCCTTCAGATACACAGAAATTGGAGAGAAAGAGGAGGCTGGTTTTATCCATAAAGCCTTTGACCCACATCAGAGTACAATGAAAGGAATGAGTGTTGGCTGCCCTATAATTTCCAAAGAGAACCATCCAGTCAATATCAAGGAGAACTGGAATCCAGTGGCACTCAGGTGTTGCTGGCCAGAGAACCTCTGAAACCCAGTAGACCAGAATAGGTCAAGGAGCAGGTGGCTCAGGCCACCCATGCCTCCACACACCAGGACGTTCTAAAAGATGCCCAATCTGCCCAGTCATCGTTTCCCCCGTGCCTCCTGGTAATAAACTTGAGCTTTTCCTATAAAGAATCTTTTCCTTTCTCAAGCTTATCATTCTGTGCTCATGGCTCCATCCAGAAAGGAAGTGATCCCTGGTTCACATTCCTGCTTTTGAGCAGAGCTGTTTCTGTCCTACAGTGACGGAGCAGGGGAAGGTTCCTCCATGCATGTTGGTATTAACAGCTTGTGTACTCCTTGGGCTCCAGCTCAGGTGAACAAGGGCTTTCTCTGGCACATGGCTGGACTTAGTCTCTGTTCCTTTGACACCTGTTTTCCCAAGTCCACTCACTTCAGTAACTAGTATTAGCCAGTGGGGTTAGAAACTTTTAGTATGTTTGGTGACTGTTTATATTTGTGATTTATTATATATGCTGAGCCTTGAGCACTCCCCCACTTTACTAGCAGTCTTTCTCTGCAATTTAGAGGAGCATATATTTTGGCTGTGAGCCCTTCATTGGTTGTTTATCTTGGCAGGAAATTATCCTATTCAAACAACTTTCCCCTGGAATTTGAGTTACAGGTGGCTGTGTACCACCATGTTAGTGCAGGTAATTGAACCTTGGTCCTGTCCAAGGCAGCCTGTGCTTTGAACTACTAGCCACCTGTCCTGTCCCATATGTCCTAATATTGTGAGAAATGACTTTAACTAGTTCATTCCTCAAAATAATTTCATTTTCCCCTTTATTTTTGCATAGCTGTCAAATTCTAGGAGAAAAAAAGAAACCTTAAATTTTATCATGATTATTTTAAATCATTTAATAGTATATTGTGTTGTAGACCCTCTGGGTCTCGTGTCTGGGTAAAATGGTTCTCTAGAGTAGGTGGGCAAAGTTTTAGGACGGGGTGACAGACAGAAACACACACAAGAGAGGTGTTGAATCTGAATGTAATTTTCTGGTCGAGCTTAGACTAATTATATTACAGCGAATATCATAAATTGTAAAACATAACACATACGGTACATTGAAGTTTCCCAGGTATAAGAGGAGTGACTACAAAAAGAATTTGCAGGAACCAGATAAATGTTTAGGTTAGAGATAAGTATCCCTCCAGATGCAAGAGGAGTGACTTCAAAAGGACTATGTTTGCTTTAGAGATTAACTGCCTGCTTTGGATTTACACTTTAGCGTTAATTGGGCTAGGGGGGTATAAACTCTTGTCTGGCTTCAGGAATAAAGTAGTGTCATGAACCTTGGAATTTTTAGGCCTTGTTAATTCTTATCTATGGCTGGAGAATTCCCATTATTCAGTATAGTATATTAATTTGCTCTTGGCATGGAATGTAGTCCGTAATAAGAATTTTTATCTCAGTGAGAATATCAGACTTTTTCTGTAGAGAACTGAATTTATGGCTAGTGCTTAATTGTTTTATGGTAGAGCTAAATTAGTTACTGAATAAGTTAAACTCCTTGCTGCTATCTGGAATCTAAGAACACTGGGAAAAGGCTTTAGCTATGTTAGAATACAATCTTGAAAGGCATTTACTATAAGGTAATGCTTAATAGAGTGCACATGAATCTATACATTAGACTAATGCAGTGGAAATTTGATTATTATGGGTTCAGGAGAAAACGCCAAATCTCTGGGAGGGAAATTACCATGGAACTCTGATCCTCAAGAACAACTTCCAGGCTTTATGCCTGTCAAACTGACCCAAACTGGAGAGCTGACTTTCGTCAGACTTCCAGCAGAAGAGTCCTAGGAATTCATTTCTCATGAGCAGCTTTTTAACATTACTGTCTCACAAGCTGGCTCGACCGGAGTCCCTTAGCAATATTGAATTCTCATTTTCATTACATTAGAGTGTGTATCACTTACCAGAACCAGTATCACTACAAAACTGATTTTTTTCAAAGATTTCTTTTTTATATTTAAGTATTATGTAGCTGTCTTCAGACGCTCCAGAGGAGGGTATCAGGTCTTATCATGGAGGGTTGTGAGCCCCCACACAGGGATTTTAACTCAGGACCTTTGGAAGAGAAGTCAGTGCTATTAACCACTGAGCCATCTCTCCAGCACCAAAATTGATTCTTTTTAGCGAAAAATATGATGCTAATATTTTAAGTTTAGGACTATTAAATATATCTTTTCATAATATTGTAAAACTTTCTAGGGATTCCAACTTGCATTATATATTTATGTAAATGCAAGTCATGTTTTAAAATTATGACCACTAGACCACTATAATTTATATGGATTTGTTTTGTGCTCCTTAACGCAAAATATATAAGTAAATGTGTCGTGAGGGAGAATTCTGGGAAAAGGAGTAGGAAGTGAAAGAATATGAATAAAATATTGTATGAAAATCTTACCAACAAAACAAAAATGCTTTGGAAAGTAAAAATAGATGTATTATTACACCTGGTCAAATAACATTAACTTAAGGGTTCTCTCTGATATATAGAAAAACAACTGACTGCTGCATATTGAACAGCTAACCGGCTACTTTGCTCACTTTTCAGAGCTTTCCTCTCTGCAATTTTCCTATAAGATCTGCTATTGGGATGGACATTGCTATCCATTTCCAGCCCACTTCACACTGAAACTCCATTCCCTGGTGTGATATGGGCTTTGGGACGAAACTGGGTCAAAAGCATTGCAGTGAAACCCTTGTACATAGAAATAGAGAAGAACCTCTATGTGCTCTGTCATCTATGTGTAGTGTATATTTGTGTGATAGGTGTATTTGTGTATGTGTATTGTGTGGTGTGTGTGTGTGTACCTTCACTTTATTTCCTTCTAACAGATTGGTGTACAAATAAAAGAGGTGAATGTGCAAACCAGGAAGGAAGTCCTTACTGCCACCCATTCATGTTGTAGGCAACTCCTCCCTAGTTGCACATGGCCTTGCAAGGGTCTGAAGTGTATATCCCAGGGAAGACTAGGGCAGGGGACCTCCAACTTACATAGATGTGTGTAGAAGACATCAAACTCACTGGGTACTACCTTTTCTGGTGCAGCACTGCAGGGAGAAACACCCACACCTCTGTGGGTAACCACTACCCTAAGCTCTTTAAGTGAACCCTATACACTAATTGGTTCCCAGAGTAGATCCTGTCTGCATGTGTCACTGGGAGCTGAGGAAGAAGGATAGATATTTAGTGTCCCCATGGGAAGAAATGCTATTGACACTTAATCTGGTAAACTTTTACTTCTTTTAATATGTCAGGGCAGGAGGTGTCCAGCAGGACCTTACTCTACCATGATATGTGGGTCATTACAGGAGGAGGAATGTCCAGCAGGACAGGATACCTATCTTTGTATCTCAGGTGACACTGACATCAGGGGGTTGTCTAGCAGGTTCTGGTACCTGACATTGTACATGCAACAGTAGAAGAGATGCTGTCAAGGCAGGACTGATATCTAGAGATCTATTGAGTGTCCTGCATGTCTTGAGCTAGCAAATATCTAGAGGGTGTTAACAGGGAGGGAGGTTCATGCTCAATACATACATAAGTCTCTGGGTTATTAGGCCCTGTTGCATACCATGTGCAACTCCACCTGCCAACAGAGAGCTATGGTTAGTTCCAGCTGGCAAGCTCTTCCCTGCCACACAAAATATGCTGGTAACCTGGCCTCACCATACCACACTCTCCCACCACAGTACTTGAACTTCTCTCCGCAGGACACTTAATAGCCAGGACAAATTCATACAATTTGATGTTGCTGTGTGCAATGCTGTTCTCATTGGTTAGTGAACAGAACACATCATCTGTGTGAGGACATGCTATGACTGTTCCACTTGTATACAGCCTACCTTCTCAGTGTGGTTCACCAGATATCCCTAGGCAGCCTATTCCAGCACCATAAAGATATGGTTTCTGTCTTATTGACAGTGTCTTGATGGCCTGGGTGATCCTAACCATTAAAAGATCATTGGCACTGAGGTCCCTGGGTTCCCAAGGTCAGAATATGTGACTATGTAAATGTCTCAGGAAGACACACGCAGCCCTGAGCTCACCCATACTCAAGTTATAAGATATCCTGAGAGACCACCATCTCTCGTGCACTGTCATATATCAGGATTTGTTAGATACCCCACCCTCCTAACATCAAATCCCCAAATATTATTAGTCAGAATGGCTAAGATAAAAAATTCAGGTGACAGCAGATGCTGGCGAGGATGTGGACAAAGAGGAACACTCCTCCATTGTTGGTGGGATTGCAAGCTTGTACAACCACTCTGGAAATCAGTCTGGTGGTTCCTCAGAAAATTGGACATAGTACTACTGGAGGATCCCGCAATACCTCTCCTGGGCATATATCCAGAAGATGTTCCAACCGGTAAGAAGGACACATGCTCCACTATGTTCATAGCAGCCTTATTTATAATAGCCAGAAGCTGGAAAGAACCCAGATGCCCCTCAACAGAGGAATGGATACAGAAAATGTGGTACATTTACACAATGGAGTACTACTCAGCTATTAAAAAGAATGAATTTATGAAATTCCTAGGCAAATGGATGGACCTGGAGGGCATCATCCTGAGTGAGGTAACCCAATCACAAAGGAACTTGAACAATATGTACTCATTGATAAGTGGATATTAGCCCAGAAACTTAGGATACCCAACATATAAGATACAATTTGCTAAACGCATGAAATTCAAGATGAACGAAGACCAAAGTGTGGACACTTTGCCCCTTCTTAGAAATGGGAACAAAACACACATGGAAGGAGTTACAGAGACAAAATTTGGAACTGTGACGAAACGATGGACCATCTAGTGATTGCCATATGCAGGGATCCATCCCATAATCAGCTTCCAAACGCTGACACCATTGCATACACTAGCAAGATTTTGCTGAAAGGATCCAGATATAGCTGTCTGTTGTGAGACTATACCGGGGCCTAGCAAACACAGAAGTGGATGATCACAGTCAGCTATTGGATGGATCACACGGCCCCCAATGGAGGAGCTAGAGAAATTACCCAGGGAGCTAAAGGGAACTGCAACCCTATAGGTGGAACAACAATATGAACTAACCAGTACCCCGGAGATCTTGACTCTACCTGCATATGTATCAAAAGATGGCCTAGTCGGCCATCACTGCAAAGAGAGGCCCATTGGACTTGAAAACTTTATATGCTCTAGTACAGGGGAACCCCAGGGCCAAAAAGGGGGAGTGGGTGGGTAGGGGATTGGAAGGGTGGGTATGGGGAACTTTTGGAATAGCATTGAAAATGGAAACGTGGAAAATACCTAATAAAAAAAAACAAACAAACAAACCAAAAAAAGAATGAAAATGTAACTCAAAAAAAAAAAAAGATATGGTTTCTAGTTTTGATTATGTGGAACAGCTTCATTATATTTGGATGTCTATCTCAGTCAGGTTCACTTAGTCATTTTTCTTATCCCTTTCCTGGATTCTGAAAGTGGCCTACACCTCCTTGTTGAGATGGTACTGCTCAGGAAAGTAGCCTTCGTCAAGGGTCATGAAGATGAGATGATTTGAAAGGGGCACACTTTTGGAGGACCTGGTCTACATGTTAGCTTCATTGTGGCCTGCTCTGTATATTTGCCTGAATGTTGCTTGACAATTTCCATCCTAACACCAGCTGACAAAACACTGAGTTGAAAACCATGATATTTCACGCAAGAGAAACAAGTTAGGAAATAAGATTTACTGCTCTCATTTCACACATAGAAAAGTGAGAGGGAATTGAGATGGTCCCACGGTGCACTTCAGGGTCATAAAAAAATAACATCAAAAAAAAAATACTACAACAACAACAACAACAAAACCCTAAAGCAGTAGAAGAACCTAACCAAACAGACCATAATGAACAATGAAAAAAATGTGTTGTCCTTGGAAAATCAGGTGAAACTTAGAAGAATTACCACAACTAAACAAATGAGAAGATATAGAATAAAACTATAGATACAGAAATACTGTAGCAGATACAATAAGGCTCTAAGAACCATTATAAGAGATCTCAGAATCTATAGAATAGATGTAGGAAACCTATGACACAATCCATTATGAATGAGGGAGAAATGGGTAAATTTCCAATTACATATAAAATGCCTGAATAGATCAGTAAAAGGCAATGAAGAAATATTAACAAACAAATACAAATCAACAAACTGCCCAAGACCACAAATATTCTTGAATGAAAACTCCCAGGTGTTTAAAGAACACCAAAGTTCCTAAAATAATTCCATAAAATGGAAGGGAAGGGACACTTCCCAATATGTCTTAGAAAGCCAATGTTACCCTGTAACCAAGATCAGATAAAGTGAAAATAGGTGGTACTTCAATGGATAGAGTTGGTTACCACCAGACCTGATGACCCAAGTTTTATTTCTCAAGCCCAAATGGTGAATTTATTGATCTGCCTCACAATTTATCCTCTGATTTTCACATGTGTGCAGACAACATATGCAATTAATTCTACATTAACCAAATATTATGTCAAAATTTCCATGTAAAATGTGAAAACCTAACAAGATGGCTTGATACATCATGATAGATCAACACACATTTAAAATATCATATTCATGATCAAGATCACTTCCTTCATGAATATGGAATGAGTCTTCAATACATGGATCTTTAAATTAACAACATCTGAAGTATAAACAAGACAAAAAAGTGTGTAGCCTTAAGAATGACATTTTGTCCTTTTCCATCATGATTAAAAAAAAAAAAAGGAGAGTCTTTCTTAACTGTTGGTATTTGGGAATGAATAACAATTAGAATTTAAAGCCCCTTCTAACACGGCATTTTACAATATTAATTGCTCACTTACTGACATGTTCTCATTTGAAAAATGGTTGACATTTTTCATTCATTCCTTTTATTGGTTTGATACCGCATTAGCCATGGCTGTTAACTCTGGCCTATTAAAGGGAATAAGCAAGAAAAAAAAAAAAGAATGAAATTTTGTCCTTTTCCAGAAAGTAGGTGGAAGTAGGGATAATGCTCCATGTGATAAGCCAAGTCCCTAAAGACAAATGTGCTGTGTTTTCTCTCCTATGCAGAATGTGCATGTTTGGCAGAGCCTGGAAATAAGAGGACATGAAAGAGGGGAGAGTTCTGCTTCTCTAGGGTGTTCCATAGGGCATGTGCTGGCCTGGGGTCTGTGTGTCTCAATCACTACACACTGTCCAGGGAGTGCTGCACAGGGTCCTGGGAGGTTCAGGATCCAGACTCTAGCAGCCCGGAGCCATCCATTATCAAGACAGTGGGGAGAGAGGCTCAGTGCCTAGGACCCAAACTAAGTGATTCAGACAAGATGAGAAGGCATGGTGAGGGACCCACCTCACTAGAAAGCCTGTTGTGGATGCTGATCTTTTTTCCTCTCAGTGGTAGCTCCTTTCAGCCCACCTCTTTGGGAGGTTGTTCCATCACCATATGGGTTCACAGAACATAAAGGACAGTGTCCCATGAACCTCAGGGCAAACAAAGTCTGTTCCTCCATTGAGAACAACCCTAGAGCCCCTTCCCCTCGCCAAAAACAGACAGAAATCAAGAAAAAAAATGAACAGAACAAAGCTCTCAAGAAAGCCTCACCACCAGGGTAATTGAAAATGTCAGACACACTGTCCCCTGAGATAGTGCTGTGAAGGACCTAAAGTGTTACACACGCACACGCACACAGGCACAAGCACACTGCATAATTCAAGATCCCAAGATGCAATGGCACTTCTCAGTCAGGAGCAATAAACATTTCGTTCCTATTGTGAGATACATCTGGAACTCCCTCCAGGCTGGCATAACTTTCTGTCTGACCCTCAGGCCTGCGTACACTGTAGAGTTAATGTGTATGCACTAACCAGTGCAGCAGGAACTGTCACTATGTCCTCAGGAGTTTCTTATATCTACATATAAACCTGGGATCACACAAGGTAATCAAAGTCTGTTTTCAAAAGGCCTGCCCTGGTTTTTAGGTACCCAGAAAGATACTTAGGTAAAATTCCCACCCAGGCATCTCTTTGTCTATGGACTCTGAGGAAAGACTCTCTAACAGGCCTGACTCATAGCCTGGGGCTCTGAGTGTGGGATCTCCAGACCATCACAGTGTCAGCCTGCCTTCTTTCATAGCAGAGAATAGGTGTCCAATGTGTCTATGTTGAGAAGTGGGGATTACTAGGAGATCTGGTTCTTCCTCTAGTACTGTTTAATTAATTGTTGAGAAAAATATGAATTCTTTGCTTGTGTGTAAAAGCCTGCTACATATATAGTAGGGACCATGGACCAGCCCTTGTATGCTCTTTGGTTGGCAGCTTAGACTCTGGGAGCTCTGAGGGTCTGGGTTAGTTGGTATTGTCAGGTTCTTCAGTCTGTTCCCTCTTCCATAGGCATCCCTGTTCTCAGAGCAATGGTTGTAAGTACCTGTATCTCTTAGTAAACTGCAGGTAGAGCCTCTCAAAGGACAGCCATGCTACTGCAAGCACAACATGGCATCAGTAATAATAGTTTTGGGGTTTGGTGCCTTCACATGGGATAGATACAAAGTTGGGAGTTTCTGTGGATGGCATTAAATTCATCCTCTGCTTTATGTTGTCCCTGCATTTTGTTAGACAGGAACAATTCTGGGTCAGTACTATTGAAGAAGAGTTGGTGGCCCCATCTCTCCAATGGGGGTGATGACTATCTACTGGAGGTGGTCTCTTTAGTTTTCATGTCCTCACTGTGGGATGTGTCAGATAAAATCATTCCCACTGGGTCCTGGGAGACTCCCACTTATGTAGTACCTGGGACTTTTTAGAGGTTTCTCATTCCCCTGACCCCATACTGCTGAATGTTTCTTTTCATTCTCCTGGCTGTCTGTGTTTCTCCTGCCCCCGCCCCACACACCCTATATATGATTCTGCCCTTCTTTTGCCTCCCCCTTCCCCTTTCCCACCTAGGTACTGCCTCCCCTCTGTCTCTGCTTATCATTTTGTTCCCTGCTCTAAGTGGGATTGAAGTAGCCACACTTGGGCCTTCCTTCTTGTTAAGCTTCATATGTTCTATGAGTTGTATCTTGGGTATTCTGGGCTTTAAGGCTAGTATCCACTATCAGTGAGCACATAACATCTATGTCCTTTTGGGTCAGTGTTACCTCACTCAGGATGGTATTTTCCCGTTTTTGCCTGCAAAATTCATGATTTTCTCCCGTTTAATAGCTGAGCATTAGTCCATTGTGTAAATATACCACATTTTCCATATCCTTTTTTTGTTGAGGGACATTTGGGTTTTTTTCCAGCTTTTGATTATTACAAATAATCAGAACTGCTGTGAACATACTGGAGCATGTGTCCTTGTGGTATGGTGGAGCATCTTTCATGTATATGCCCAGGAGTGATATAGCCGGGTGTTCTGGTAGAACTATTTCCAATTTTCTGAGCAACCATGAGATTGAGTTCCAGGGTGGTTGTACCACTTTATACAATGGAAGAGTGTTCTTCTTTCTCCACATCTTCTTTGGCATGTGCTGTCTCTTGAGTTTGTGAGCTTAGCCATGGTGAGCTCTTAGCTAATTGGTGTAAGGTAAAATCTCAGGGTCATTTTGATTTGCATTTCCCTGATGACTAGGGGCATTGAACTTTTTTTTTTTTTAAGAACTTTTTTGTAAGTGCTTCTCAGTCATTTGAGATTCCCCAGTTGAGAATTATCTTTTAAGCCCTGTACACCATTTTAAATTGGGTTATTTGTTTTCCAAGAGTCTAATTTCTTGAGTCCTTTGTATATTTTGGATTGTAACTCTATCAGATGAAGGGTTAATGAAGATTTTTCCCAATCTGTAGATTGCCATTTTGTCTTATTGTCAGTATCCTTTGCCTTATAGAAGCTTTTCAGTTTCATGAGGTCCCATTAGTCAATTTTTGATCGCTAGAAGATCAGGAATGTTTCCCGTGTGCCAATGTGTTTGAAACTATTTCCCAATTTCTCTTCTATTAGAGTAAGTTTGTCTGGTTTTATGTAGATGTCCTTGATCCACTTGGACTTGAGCTTTGTGCAAGGTGATAAATATGGGTCTATTTGCATTCTCCTATGTGCAGCCTTCCAGTTAGACCAGCACCATTTGTCAAAGATGCCTTCTTTTTACCACTGTATCAGTTTTGGCTTCATTGTCAAAGATTAAGTTTCCATAGGTATGCGAGTTTATTTCTGTCTCTTAAATTCTATCCCAATGATCCACCTGTTTGTCTCTATACCCACATCATATGGTTATTATCACTATTGCTCTGTAGTACTGCTTGACTTGAGGGACGATGATTCCCCCGGAAGTTCTCTTATTGTTGTGAAATTTGATAGATGAGATAGTAGGATACTTCTCACTATTCCTCTGTGGTATAGCTTGAGGACAGGAATGGGGATTCCCCTAGAGGTTCTTTTATTGTTAAGAATTGTTTAAGTTATCCCTGTTTTTTGTTTTAGTTTTTTTTTTTTTTTGTATTTCCATATCAAATTGAGAATTGCTCATTCCATGTCTGTGAAGAACTGTGTTGGAATATTGATGACTATTGCATTGAATCTGTAGATTGCTTTTGGTAGAATGGCCATTTTGACTGTTAATCTTACCAATCCATGAGTATGGAATATCAATCTGTTTTCTGAGGTTTTCTTTGACTGCTTTTTTGAGAGACTTGAAGTTCTTGTCATATAGATCTTTCACCTGATTGATTAGAGTTACTCCAAGATATTTTATAGTATTTGTAACTATTATAAAGTATGTTGTTTCCCTAATTTCTTTCTCAGTTCTTTTATCATTGGTATAAATGCAAGTTACTGATTCAACTTAATTTTATATGCAGCCATTTTGCTGAAGATGTTTCTCAGCTGTAGAAGATCTTTGTTTGTTGTTTTGGGTTACTTATGTATTCTATCTTATTATCTGCAAATAATGATACCTTGACATTTTCTTTGCCGTTTTTTATCCCCTTGATATCCTTTTGTTGTTTTATTACTCTAGCTACATCTTCAAGAACTATATTGAATAGATACAAGGAGAGTGGTCAGCCATGTCTCATTCCTGATTTTAGTGGAATTTCTTCAAGTATCTCTCCATTTAATTTGATGTTGGCTGTTGGTTTGCTGTATATTGCTTTTATTATATTTAGGTATGAACTATGAATTCCTGATCTTTCTAGTACTTTTAAGATGAAGAGGTATTATATTTTGTCAAATGCTTTTCCTGCATTGAATTATATGATCATGTGATTTTTTTCATTTTTTGTTTGTTTATATAATGGATTATGTTAATGGATTTTTGTATATTGAACCATCCTTGCATCTCTAGAATGAAACTTGTTCAATTGTGGTGAATGATGTTGCTGGTGTGTTCTTGAACTCAGTTTTCTAGAATTTTTTTGAGTATGTTTGCATCAATATTCATAAGCAAAACTGCTCTCATTCTTTTCGGGATCTTTGTGTGGTTTGGGTATCAGAGTAATTGTGGCTTCATAGAATAAATTAAGTAGTGTAGTGTTCCTTCGGTTTCTGTTTTATGGAAGAGTTAGAGGAATGTTGATATTTAGCTCTTCTTGTAAGGTCCAGTAAAATTCTCTGCTGAAATCATCTGGGCTTTTTTTTTTTTTTTTTTTTTTTTTTTTTTTTTTTTTGGTTAGGAGGTTTTTAAAGACTTCTTCTGTTTCTTTAGGGGATATGGGACTGATTAGATAGTTTACCTGCTTTTGATTTTCTGTGTCATCATTTTCATTGTACTCTAGGAAGTCTTTCATTTCTTTCTTTATTTCTTCCCTACCAAGTTATCATTGAGTAGAGAGTTGTTCACTTTCCATTGCTATGTGGGTTTCCTGTGTTTTTATTGTTAATTAAGCCTAGACTTAGTTTGAGGTGATCTGATAGGATGCATTGGATGAATTCAGTCTTCTCGTATCTCTTGAGGCTAGTTTTGTGAGAGTTTATAAGGTCAATTTTGGAGAAGGAACCATGAGGCACTGAGAAGGTATATATTTTATTACCTGGTGGCAGTTAGTATATATGAGGTGGCAATAGGGGTGAAGAAGGATGAGACTTAGGGCTGTAAATTTGGATGGTTGTGGGAATTGAAGGGTATCCAGTAGGGCGTGATAGCTAGCATTGTATGTTAGTTGTCACTTGAGGGATTTGTTCAGGAGGACTGACACCTGTAAGTTTAAAATGGAAAGCAACTGTGCTGAGTCCAGCTAGCAGGGCCTACTGAATAAATATTTTTGGTGTCACTGTTGCAGGGACCATGTTCAAGAGGACATTATTCCTAGCACAGTGTATGGGGTAGTATCCAGTAAATCAAAGTCACAAAGTATGGAGGATGGACAAAATTTGTGCAGCAGAGCTCAGTGCATAACAATGTGTATGTGGTGGCAGAGATCAGGGAGAGGTGTCCAGGAGGACCTGATTCCTAACAGTCTTTGTGGAGTGTGGGTGTCTATGTGTGCATGCATGCACATGTGTCCTGTTGGCCTTCTATCTAATGTGTACCTGGGATTTGTTGGAGGAGTACTAGCAGAGGCTCATACCTAAGAGAGAATGTTGGTTAGGGATAAATATGCCATAGGACCTGATACCAAGTACTATATTTGAGTACACAGCCTCCAGGGAAGGGGTGCCCAGCAAGGCCTGCCAGACACATGTGGCATTGGCATAAGCACAGGGTAATATCTTGCAAGGTCTGCTTCTAACAGTATTGTGGAGTAGGAAGACTACATGCCCTGACACCTAGATGTGTGTATGTGACAGTGTCCCTTGTGTGTCCAGCTGGACATGATGCCCAGTGGTCTTTGTGGGGTGGCAGAAGAGTTGAACACGTGTCTAGAAGACTCTGATATCTAGCATTGTATGAGGAATGTCAGCCTGGGGGTATAGTCCTGCAAAGCCTGATGTGTATAAATTTTAACAGGAGGGCATCACCTACACCACTGTAGTTTAGATAACAATGGTGAAGGACTATCAACAAACACAGTATGTGTGGTTTAAGAAAGGGGGTAGGTCAGTGGGGCCTGGTACTTAGTTGTATATGTATGGCTCCAGAAGTTTGTGCAGCCTGACCTTACACTGAGACCCATGATGCTGGACAGTATGGAGTGAGTGTCGGGCTGGAGATGTTTTTTTTTTTTTTTTGGCAGGGTTGTTGGTGGTAATACAGTCTGACACCCAACTAGGTCTCTAATGGGGTAGGATTTTTGTGCACTGTGGTAGGTTATCTCTGTCGTTCCTTACCTACTAAGGCATATCTGATTAGCTTTAATAAAGACCCACAGGCCTATATCTGTACAGAATATGGAAGATGGGTCTTTTGTTCCAAGAGAGGAACTGTGGGAAGAATTGAAGGGTCAGAGAGATTCACCAGCCAGACATGCAGAAAATGAGATGTACTGAGTATGAGGTTATGGAACACGTGGCAAATGTGAATTAGAATAAAGTGGTCATTGAAGTTATACATGCTTGTTGTGGGGCAGCAAGCTAAGGCCTTAGCTACAATAAATAAAGGTAAGTCATCATGTTATTATTCAGGGGCTGGTGGGTCAAGACATTCCTGCGATAGTTCTGTGAAGTTGTTCAGGAAACAACAGTGAGTATAGTCTGGGGTTGGGTTGCCACAGGCCTGATATATAACAGTGTCTGTGGATTGTCATCAAAGTGGGGGAGGTTATTTAACAAGACCAGTATCTGTCTAGCAGTGCCTGCAGAATGGGGAAGGCAGAGGGCATGGTACCTAGAAGTTTATGTGCTGGAGAGCTGTGTAACAGTACTCAATAGCCAGTTCCTTTGTGGATTGCAGGGGTGCCCAGCTGGCCCTGCTATGATTCCTGTTCATCCACAGTAAATGCCACATGTGCTGCTGTGGAACAGGCTTTCCAGGATGCCCTCCCAGGGATACTGTTTCATTACACTGGAAGGGTCTGTGCTTTGGAGGCCTGAAATCTAAAAGTGGGTATGTGGTGCTAACATGGAGGTGTCTGTCAGAGTTTGTTGAATCACTAGGCTGCTGGCTGCCCCTAGTGATATGTGTAACAGGGCCTGATTTATAGCACATTATCGTGCATAGATGTATAATATGGTGTTTGCAGCTGGTTAGGCAGGGCATATCAGGGCCAGATTATTTAGTGTGCAGGCAAACAGCAGTTTTGCTGCTAATGATCTAGAAGTGGGAAAGGGGTTTTGGAGGGGCAGGATGGGATAGTTAGCTGTTTTCCCTAAATAAGCTGTTCTATACAGATTGGGTCTGTTGTCTCTTTTTCCAACTACCAGTTATTTGCGATACTGTCAGTTGCATTTCTTCTGTAACCCCAAATATCAGACATCCTGGATATGTGAGATCAGTTTAGGGAGTCAGGTTTCATGGAGGTCCGTTTAAGAATTACATATCTTTCTTTTCACTAGGGAGGGAGGAATGAAGCTAGCCTCTCCTCTCCCCTAATATGCAGAGAGACCAGACATAGTGAAAGGGGAGTTTGGGAGTGAGCGCTTGCCTGGCTGAATCATTCTATCATACACGTGACTTGGGAAAAAGCATACTTGTACTAGGTTGTTGACTAGTATCTAACAAAGAACAGGGAGTCCTGGATAAGTGGTGGGTACTTTCCTCGGGAGTATGGCAGGGAGGGGAGCCTACAGAGACATCTTAGCTGTTCTGGGAGGTGTGATGGCACAAACAGCTGTTGCAGCAGGCTATGCACTTATCCAAATGCTGATTATTCTCAGCTCCTAGGAGGTGTCAAGGCTACATCTTCAGTTCCCTGCAAGCCCAATATTTCCTTACATTTCCTGGGAGAAAAAGAGGTCTCAACCTTCCTGTTCTTCATCGTCATGATCAGAAGGGTGGGAAGTCCAGCTGGGAGGCTGCAGTGGACACAGGCTGTAACCCATGCTCTTCTGCACTGCAGTGGATGCCTGCTGTAAGCTGTGTCCTCCTGGGCTGCATGGAGCCCTACTCTAAACCAAACCCTCATGGGCTGAGGTGGAGACCATGTGTAAGCTGTGCTGTCCTGGGTTTCACAGGTGTCCCTGCTGGATCCTCCTTCACTGTGAACTGAGCCTAGGACTGCCTAAGGAGAGAGTTTGATCTCCAGTCTCAGAGGGACCAAGGTCTGCCAATGAGAACAGGAAGAGCATACATTCATGGGGAGAAGATGTCAGTGGGCAATGTTGTCATCCCTCCCTCTTCATGGACTTCTCGAATTTATCAGAGTTCCTCTGGAGCCAGGAAGTAGAGCACACCCTGGATTATCACACCTAGAAATTTAGTAACATTTTCCTGACCCACCTCTTTTGTGAATACACTTGTGCTCTTATGAACAAAGGTATGGCCTCTGTGAGTTCATTGTCAATGATGTAGATATCTGTCTTCATGAAGTGAAATATGAAGAAGAGTCTTGAAGTGTACTCATGAAGGGAGCACTTTGCCTCGGGTCACACTTATCCTCAGGGAGTCCTGTTTGTCCTTTGGACCTGAAATTTATCATAGCTCTGGGGGAACTCCAGCTCTCTGTCCTGGATTGGCCAGGAGCCCAAAAAGCAGTCCTTGTCAAGAACCTGGTCTTCCTAACTATGCCACATTTATCAAAAGTAACCAAATCCAGAACAGGACTCACCCCAGGTCCCTTAAATTTCAAGTCTCCTGTAGGAGATTCATCTCACTCCTGACTTCATGGTGCGTGGTTGTGAATTCCAAACCAGCAACTAGAGCTGACAATCCCAGGGGCACCAGAGTTCTGCTTACCATGGCAGCAGGAGGCTCTGCTCTTACATGTTGCAATACTCTGGTATACAGCAACATCCAGGTAGGTCTGCTTCCAGCTCCATCTCTCCTGGTCTACCTCTGGTTCCTGCACAGTCACAAAGAGATCATACTCCACCCAACCCTCAATTAAAGGGAAAGACAGAAAGACCCAGGTCTCCTAGTAATTCCCCTCTTTCCAACACAAGACACATTTGAGGCATAATCTCTGCTCTGACAGAAGTCACTCAGAGACTGTGATGGTCTGGGGTTCCCATACTCAGAGCACCTGGCTAAAAACCAGGTCAGTTAGAGAGCCTTTCCTTAGAGTCCATAGTCTCCAATTGCCTGAGAATGAATTCTATATATGCATCCTGCTGGGTTCCTAAGATTGAGGGCTATACCTATTGAAAGCAGAGTTGGACTTCATGTGTGACCCCAGACATATAAGCAGTTATCAGAAAATCCTGGGGATAAAGTGACAGCTCCTGCTGCTTTTGATAATGTATACAAATTAACTCCATTCTTTTTCCAGACCTAAGTATCATGCAGAAAGTTATGCCAGCCTGAAGGGTGCTCCAGTTCCATCCAAGAACTGAATGAATTGTATATTGCTCCTTCCTGGTTACTATCATTGCATCTTGGGAATCTTTAAATGTATAGTGTATTTGTTTGTTTGTGTGTGGGGTGAGTGTGTGTGTGTGTATGTGTGTGTGTGTATGTATGTGTGTGTATGTGTGTGCAGTGACCCTGGTGATAATGATTTCTGGACAGCTTTGTCTCTTCAAGTGTGGTTTTGTGCTTCCTCCTCCTGTTCTTCATCTCCTTCTCATTATCCTCCTCTTCATACTCCTTTTTCTTGTTTTTCTTCTCCTCCTTCGTTGAAATTGTACTATATCCTTCTATGCAGGAAGGCGCTCAAACAGTTAGAGTGACATTAGCCAAAGATGGCAGTGAGATTTAGACCTGGTTACACAAGAAGAATGCAAGTAAGGCAAAACAGGATAAAAAACTAAAAGAAAACTCAGGAAAAACTTTAGGGATACTGGTGAAAGAGTAGGGTATGTTTGAAGCAACCTATCAGAAATGATTATTTCTGTGCCATCATTTCTCCAGGGAACTCCTGGGTGCCCTCACCTTGAGCATCTTGCATGACATACAGTCCACTCAAGTGGCAGGAGAGGTGTCAAGGGGAATCCTGGGGCAGCTGGTCACTCAGATAAGTTGAGGACTTTCCAGGTGCACAGGCAAGTAACACTGGTTGGCATCATGATTCTCTGAATCTTGGTCTGGCTCCATTGCCACACCCACTGCAGTGGAGTGTACATGACAAGTCCAAAAGCTTGACCATAGACCTGAGACACAAAGTTTCACAGAAACTGGTCTCCTGGAGAGTCTTTGTCATTCCATAACAGGGATGTGGTCCAGATATGTCCTGGCCATAGTCGGTGATAGGCTTAGAGTGCTTTCTTTCAGTATTGTTTTATTATTATCAGTATTGAATGATTTGACTTATTCAGACAAAATGGCTTCAGTGTTGAAAGAGATAGTGAAACAAATCAGGCATTGCAGTTTACTGGGTAAGAGTAGAAGTCTCAGGGCAAGTCTAAAAAGTAAACTTAGAATAACAGCTGAGTCACTTTCATATGCAGGAATTTACAATGGTCTAGGAAGTAGGAGGGTTGTGGTTTAGGAGGAACTAGAGTATTGAATTATTCATGAAAAATTTAGCAAGTGCAGAAGCCCCCTCTTGGCGGCTTATACAATAGACTTGAATTGTGACTAGGGTATGAAATCCTCACCAGGCTCCTAGAATAGCTGACATTAGATAGGGCCGCTTATGCATTACTCTGTTTTGTGTAAAGAGTCATTATGCATCAGATGAACTCAATATATCACCTAACTTCCTTGTTTTCTTCTGTAATATAATTCTGATACTCGATTTGAGAAATTACGTTCCTGTCTGTTTGTCACTCACCAACTCCTTTCCCACCTGAGTACCAGGACCCTGATTTCTCCAGAGGGCTGAGGAGCCGACTGAGCCAGCCTGTGGCACTGCATGACAGGTCAGGGCCGTTCTTTTTTCCAGGATTTCTGTACAGTACCAAATGATATTTCCTCATCTGTATTAAGCAATTCCATTTCAGGGATGACTTTAGATGAATCTGCAGTTTTATGGTAGGGAGCTTATAGGGAGCCAATCGACAATGGCTACCCCATGGAAAGAGCAAGGTAGAAAGGAAAATAAGCAGAATCCCCAGAGTGAGTGGAAAGAGGAAAGATGGCTAACTTCCCACCTACTAAGGGGTTGGAGAAAGGAAAGTCTGCACTGACTGCTCAGCCTAAGGTTTACTCTAATCCCGAGTGTAACTTTCTCCTGGATGAGTTTAAGTGCAATCACTCTCCTGAGGTCATCCTGTGTGTGGAATTGCCATATTTTGGCATCACCTTGGTAAGGATGGCTAGTCCATGTGGAAGCTGAAGTCTGCTACCCTACAGAACTTCCCAGATCTCCATGGTTGCAACCTCATCTCTGCCTTGTTTGAGATCCTGGAGAAACTGAGGAGTTACATAAACCACCAGGTGGAGTACACTGATAGACAGCACTTCCATTGCTAGTAGACAGGCCTTGCTTTACAACTTGTGCACTGTGTCAAATACATTCCTAAGTACTGGGCCATGAATGACTCCCCACCAATACTTTGCCAATATTCTCTGCAATCAACAACAGCAGCTTCATTTCTGGATTCAGATCTTCCAAGGGTGAGAGATTGTCTGTCTGCTGAGTCTTGATTGACATATGGAGCATAAATCATTTACATAACAGACAATGGAGCCAGGCATCACAGAACAAGAAGACTGCTTTAAGAGTCATATTTCTCAGAAAGGGTCTTACAAAGTGTGGGCAAAGCCTTCAATCAAGGCAACATTATCATGTGAAAATCTCTTGCAATTGCACTGGTATTTATACTCAGTATGAGGTTGTAAATAGGTTTGTCCCCTTAGACTCTTGTGGTTGAATGCTTGGCCCACAGGGAGTGACATTATTAGGAAGTGTGTCTTGTTGGAATAAGTGGTCTTGACAGAGGAATTGTATCACTTTATGGGTGGGCTTTGAGATCCTCCTTCTACCTGCATGAACTAATCTTTCCTGGCTGGCTTCTGATCAAGGCATAAAACTCTTAGCTTTTTTTTCTAGTACCATGCCTGTCTGAAAGATGTCATGTTTCTGGCTGTGGTGATAATGGACTGAACCTCTGAACCTGTAAGCCAGTCCCCATTTATATACGTTGCCTTGTTCATGGTATCTCTTTACAGCAATGGAAGCTCTAAGACACTCACCTTTCAGAGAGATGAGGGCTATTAAAAGGAATCATTGGCAACACACATAGACATTTTTGTGTCCAAGTGTGTACTTAATTAAAATGAACTTATAACACTTGGGTTGATAATGATTCTCCCAAGGGCTACAGTTAAAACAGTCCTGTTGCCTGGGAAATCGCCCTTTCCCAGAGCTCAAGAGTCTCCACCAACAAGATGAGCTGTCACTATTGCTCTTTGCTCTCTTCCAGAACTTGAATCTCAGACCCTGTAGTCATTATACACACATACATGTGCAAGAATAAAGAAACCATGAGTTGGGTGGCAGGTGGGAAAATCTGAGAGGCTGGGGCATGACTGAAGTGGACACAGTTCTCCTGTACAGAGTTCTCAAAGATATATGAAATCATTAAATTAAAAGAAATAAAAATGGAAGGTTTGGAGGAAACCTAGAAAGTCCTCATGGACCATGAGGGCTAGTTAGCAAGAGATTGAAACTATTTTCCAAAGGTACTGGTCAACTCATGTAAAAATTGGGGAAGTTGCTACAGCTGAGAAAAAAAATTTCTGGATTGAAATTATCCATCACTAAAGCAGTGCAATGCATGATCAGAAACGGCAGTGGAAAATAACATTTAATTTTGAGACACTTTTTTTTATTATGTATTTTCCTCATTTACATTTCCAATGCTATCCCAAAAGTCCCCCATACCCCCCCCCCCACTTCCCTACCCACCCATTCCCATTCTTTTGGCCCTGGCATTCCCCTGTATTGGGGTATATAAAATTTGCAAGTCCAATGGGCCTCTCTTTCCAGTGATGGCCGACTAGGCCATCTTTTGATACATATGCAGCTAGAGACAAGAGCTCCGGGGTACTGGTTAGTTCATCATGTTGTTCCCCCTATAGGGTTGCAGATCCATTTAACTCCTTGGGTACTTTCTCTAGCTTCTCCATTGGGAGCCCTGTGATCCATCCAATAGCTGACTGTGAGCATCCACTTCTGTGTTTGCTAGGCCCCGGCATAGTCTCACAACAGACAGCTATATCTGGGTCCTTTCAGCAAAATCTTGCTAGTGTATGCAATGGTGTCAGGGTTTGGAAGCTGATTATGGGATGGATCCCTGGATATGGCAGTCTCAAGATGGTCCATCCTTTCATCACAGCTCCAAACTTTGTCTCCATGTCTTCCATGGGTGTTTTGTTCCCAATTCTAAGAAGGGGCATAGTGTCCACACTTTGGTCTTCATTCTTCTTGAGTTTCATGCGTTTAGCAAATTGTATCTTATATCTTGGGTATCCTAAGTTTTGGGCTAATATCCACTTATCAGTGAATACATATTGTGTGAGTTCCTTTGTGATTGTGTTACCTCACTCAAGATGATGCCCTCCAGGTCCATCCATTTGGCTAGGAATTTCATAAATTCATTCTTTTTAATAGCTGAGTAGTACTCCATTGTGTAAATGTACCATAATTTCTGTATCCATTCCTCTGTTGAGGGGCATCTGGGTTCTTTCCAGCTTCTGGCTATTGTAAATAAGGCTGCTATGAACATAGTAGAGCATGTGTCCTTCTTACCGGTTGGAACATCTTCTGGATATATGCCCAGGAGAGGTATTGCTGGATCCTCCGGTAGTACTATGTCCAATTTTCTGAGGAACCGCCAGACTGATTTCCAGAGTGGTTGTACAAGCTTGCAATCCCACCAACAAATGAGGAGTGTTCCTCTTTCTCCACATCCTCGCCAGCATCTGCTGTCACCTGAATTTTTCATCTTAGCCATTCTGACTGGTGTGAGGTGGAATCTCAGGGTTGTTTTGATTTGCATTTCCCTGATGATTAAGGATGTTGAACATTTTTTCAGGTGCTTCTCTGCCATTTGGTTTTCCTCAGATGAGAATTCTTTGTTCAGTTCTGAGCCCCATTTTTAATGGGGTTATTTGATTTTCTGCAGTCCACCTTCTTGAGTTCTTTATATATATTGGATATTAGGCCCTTATCTGATTTAGAATAGGTAAAAATCCTTTCCCAATCTGTTGGTGGTTTTTTTGTCTTATTGATGGTGTCTTTTGCCTTGCAGAAGCTTTGCAGTTTCATGAGGTCCCACTTGTCAATTCTCGATCTTACAGCACAAGCCATTGCTGTTCTATTCAAGAATTTTTCCCCTGTGCCCATATCTTCAAGGCTTTTCCCCACTTTCTCCTCTATAAGATTCAGTGTCTCTGGTTTTATGTGAAGTTCCTTGATCCATTTAGACTTGTCCTTAGTACAAGGAGATAGGAATGGATCGATTCGCATTCTTCTACATGATAACAACCAGTTGTGCCAGCACCATTTGTTGAAAATGCTGTCTTTCTTCCACTGGATGGTTTTAGCTCCCTTGTCAAAGATCAAGTGACCATAGGTGTGTGGGTTCATTTCTGGGTCTTCAATTCTATTCCAGTGGTCTACTTGTCTGTCACTATACCAGTACCACGCCGTTTTTTTCACAGTTGCTCTGTAGTAAAGCTTTAGTTCCGGCATGTTGATGCCACCAGAGGTTCTTTTATCCTTGAGAAGAGTTTTTGCTATCCTAGGTTTTTTGTTATTCCAGATGAATTTGCAGATTGCACTTTCTAATTCGTTGAAGAATTGAGTTGGAATTTTGATGGGGATTGCATTGAATCTGTAGATTGCTTTTGGCAAGATAGCCATTTTTACAATGTTGATCCTGCCAATCCATGAGCATGGGAGATCTTTCCACCTTCTGAGATCTTCTATAATTTCTTTCTTCAGAGACTTGAAGTTTTATTATACAGATCTGTCACTTCCTTAGTTAGAGTCACGCCAAGATATTTTATATTATTTGTGACTATTGAGAAGGGTGTTGTTTCCCTAATTTCTTTCTCAGCCTGTTTATTCTGTAGACATAGACACTGTTTAAATGTGTCACACTATTTCTTTTATACTGTAAATTTTTTGAAGACAGGAATTCCTTCAGTCTTGTTGCCCTTGAGACCCAGTAGGTGATCCCCAGTGAAAGGTGAAGGATCACTGACTGAATACATAACTGAAGGCTTTTGTACTCAGGGATGACCTGCAGCTGAGAGCAAACTGAAAATCTGCTCTTCAGAAATAGGTCTGTATTTTGGGACCTGAGAAAGGAAATGCAATACTGAGCAAGCTCTCCTGTGGACAGAGGCAATGGGATGGGGAGGTTTACCCTAGCTGGCACAGTCCTGGAAAGGAAGCATAGAGCATGCAAAGCCTCTCTCCTCAACCCTGCTGTAATAAGACTGTCTCCTTGTGGTAGGGACATTTACCTTCTCATGTGCATACAGGAGTCACATGTCCTCAGTATGACCAATCAGGAGAGTCCTGGTTCGCTAGCCAGTCTGATTGGCCAGGTTTTGGACATGTGGCCAATTAGGTCTTGACCAGGAGTTACAGTTGGTGCGAGTTTGCTGAGACAGTTGGTAACTGACCTGTTATAACTGAGGTTAAGTTTTCACTCTGGGGCTACAGAGGCAGAGACAGTTTGCTCAGGCATGATTTCAGGAGAGCTGCTCCTGTCTACTCCCCCAGCACCCAGGTACAGCCTAGTTTTTCTAGTCTTGCTGATGATGTGACTCCCTAACCCGCCTTCTCACCTTGTCAGAACCACTTTGGTTGTGTTGTAGGCACTGACCCTTTCTTCCCACTGCCTGGCTATTGGAGGCCTTGGGGCTGCAGAATATAGCTTCAGAACCTCCCAGGACTCTGTGCAGCACTCCCTGGACAGTTCGTGGTGGCTGAGACAATCAGGCTCTTGCCCAGCAAAAGTCCTGTGGACCATCACAGGGAAGCAGAGCCTTGCCCTCTTTCATGTCCCCCTTTTATGTCCAGGATCCTCCAAAAACGGGCACATTATGCATAGAAATGAGAACAGTCACAGTTGTCTTCAGAGACTTGGCTTGTCACATGAAGCATTATCCTTAGTTCCACCTATTTTCTGGAAATGACACTTTTCATTCTTTGTTTTTGTTTGTTTGTTCGTTTTCGAGAGAGGGTTTACTCTGTGTAGTCCTGGTTGTCCTGGAACTCACTCTGTAGTCTGGCCTTGAACTCAGAAATATGCCTGCCCCTGCCTCCCAGGTGCTAAGATTAAAGACATCTGCCACAATGCTGGGCTGACACTTTTTATTCTTAAGGCTAGGTCCTTTTTCATTTCGTACACTCTTCACATGATTTTATTTATGGATTTGTGTATTTCAGACTCACGTTATATTCGTGAGTGAACTGATGTTCATGAACATGAGCTTATAAATGTGTTGTTTATCATGAAGTATCACGGATTCTTGTTAAGGTTTGTCATATCTTTTACGTGAAAATATTGGTAATCATATTTGGTTTACTCTACTTTTAATTGTTTGTGTGTGTCTGCCCACATGGGAAGGACAGAGGACAAACTGTGAGGCCAGTTCTCCCATTCCACCATGTGGGCTCCAGGAACAAAACTTGGATCATCTGGTCTGGTCGGGAGCCACTCTATCCACAGAAGCAGCGAACTCTCTCTTTGTCTGATTTTGGTTACAGGGTAATGTTGGCTTTCTGGAACACAGTGGAAAATGTCCCTTCCCTTTTATTTCATGGAATTATCTTAGGAACATTGGTGTTCTTTGAAAGTCTGGTAGAATTCATTTATGAATATGTCAAGCCTTGGACTTTTGTTGATTTTTTTCCGGTTAATATTTTAACATAATTGCTTGTTATTGATCTTTTCTAGCATTTTATATGTATTTTGAAATTTGTCCATTACTCCCTGTTTCACAATTGGTTGCAGTATAGGTTTCTTATATCTGTTTCAAAGATTTTTAGATATGTTCTAATGGTTCTTTTTTTTTTTTTTTTTCTCTTTAAGATCTATACAATTTTTTTGTGGTGAGTTAGTACACTGTTGCTGTCCTCAGACACACCAGAAGAGGGCATCAGATCCCATTACAGGTGGTTATGAGCCACCATGTGGTTGCTGGGAATTAAACTCAGGACCTCTGAAGGATCAGTTAATGCTCTTAAAGCTCAAGCCATCTCTCCAGCCCTGTTCTAAAGGTTGTTAGAGCCTTGCTGTATCTGCTACTGTATCACAGTCATTTGTCTCTAGTTGTACTCTGTATCTTCTCATATCCTTAGATTTGGGAATGCTTCCTCAGTTTCTCTCCTTTCCAAGGTCCTGGATTTTTTTTTCAATGTTCATTATTTTCTGTTTGGTTATTCTCAGCTCTCACTTTCAGCCTGTTTTATCAGCTACTGGTTCGGGGTTGTGTTTGTTGCTCTTTTCCTTTTTTTTTTAATCTTAAAGTTTTTTATTAATTAAATGCATTATATACACCAAAAATATTAATAATGAGTATTTTGAGAATCAAATACAAAAATTTTGTTCAACTTTTATATTCATAGCCTTACATACCCTAAAAATATCATTGATGAACATCTAATACTGCCCGTATCTGAGGATCCAATATCTAATATTGAATACTAAATTGTTTCAAAACATACAAAATATTCTTTAGGAATTAAGCATAGTATAAGAGTATAAAATATGAAAATGAATCATTGAGAAATATATTCAAAAGCCATTATATGATACCAACTGACATAGGTATTGAAAACACACTATATGTCTGTGTACACTATCTAACTATAAGTTTGCTTAAAAAAGATTATCAGTGTTTCTAGGAGAGAAATTATTTCATCAGTAAATATAGTTTAAAAATTTTAAAATGGAAAAAACTCTTTGAAGTTAAACATTAAGAAAATGCTAATTTCAAGCACAGTGATCAAAAATTACCAATAATAATTCCACGATGTTTGTAAAACATGATTTTAATATTTCCAACTGTTAATATTCCACAAATAGAATAATTATTTTAAGATATATTTCATTATGTCTCCCTTTTCATTTCTGATTTTAGTAATTTGGATTCTGTCTCTGTGCCCTCTGGTTAGTCTGGCTAAGAGTTTATCTATGTTGTTGATTTTTTTCAAAGAACCAGCTCCTGGTTTTGTTGATTCTTGTACAGTTCTTTTTGTTTCGTTTTGGTTGATTTCAGCCCTGAGTTTGACTATTTTCTGTCATCTACTCCTCTTGGGTGTATTTGCTTCTGTTTGTTCTAGAGTTTTCTGGTGAGCTGTCAAGCTGGTAGTGTAAGCTCTCTCCAGTTTCTTCTGGGAGGCAGTCAGAGCGATGGGTTTTCCTCTTAGCACTGCTGTCATTGTGTCCCATAAGTTTATGTATGATGTATCTTCATTTTCATTAAATTCTAAAAAGATTTTAATTTTTTCTTTATTTCTTCTTTGACCAAGTTGTCATTGAGTTGAGTGTTGTTCAGTTTCCATGTGTATGTGTGTTTTCCATTGTTTTTGTTGGTATTTAAGACCAGCCTTAGTGTGGTGATCTGATAGGGTGCATGGGATTATTTCAATCTTCTTGTATATATTGAGGTCTGTTTTGTGATTGATTATATGGTCAATTTAGGCGAAGGTACCATGAGGGCTGAGAAGAAAGTATATTCTTTTGCTTTAGGAAGAAATGTTCTATAAATATCTGTTAGATCCATTTGGTTCATAACTTGTTAGCTTCACTGTGTCTCTGTTTAGTTTGTTTCCATGATCTGTCCATTGCTGAGAGTTGAGTGTTAAAGTCTCCCACTATTACTGTAAGGGGTACAATGTGTGTTTTAAGCTTTAGTAAAGTTTATTTTATGAATGTGAGTAGCATTGCATTTGGAACATAGATGTTAAGAATTGAGAGTTCATCTTGGTAGATTTTTCCTTTGACCAGTGTGAAGTGTTCTTCCTTATCTTTTTTGATAACTTTTGGTTGAAAGTTTATTTTATTCGATATTAGAATGGCTACTCCAGCTTGTTTCTTGGAACCATTTGCTTGGAAAATTGTTTTCCTACATTTTACTCTGAGGTATTGTCTATCTTTGTCACTGAGATGGATTTCCTGTGTGCAGGAAAATGCTGGGTTCTGTTTACATATCCAGTCTGTTATCCTATGTTTTTTTATTGGGGAATTGAATCCATTGTTGTTAAAAGATATTATGAAAATGTGACTGTTACTTCTTGTTATTTTTGTATTTAGAGGTAGAATTATGCTTCTGTGGCTATCTTCTTTTAAGTTTGTTGAAAGATTGTTTTCTTGCTTTTTTCTAGGGTGTAGTATCCCTCCTTGTGTTGGTGTTTTCCATCTGTTATCCTTTGTAAGGCCGTATTTATGGAAATAAATTGTGTAAAATTTGGTTTTGTCATGGAACATCTTGTTTTCTCCAGCTATGATAATTGACAGTTTTGCTGGATATAGTAGCATGGGCTGGAATTTGTGATTTGTTAGGGTCTGTATGACATCTGCCCAGGATCCTCTAGCTTTCATAGTCTCTGGTGAGAAGTCTCGTGTAATTCTGATAGGTCTGACTTTCTATGTTACTTGACCTTTTTCCCTTATTGCTTTGAACATTCTTTCTTTGTTTAGTGCATTTGGTGTTTTGATTATTAGGTGACAGGAGAAATTCCTTTCCTGCCCCAGTCTATTTCTAGTTCTGTAGGCTTCTTCTATGTCCATGGGCATCTCTTTCTTTAGGTTAGGGAAGTTTTTTTCTATAATTTTGTTGAAGATTTTTACTGGCCCTTTAAGTTGGAAATCTTTGCTCTGTTCTATACCTATTATCCTGAGGTTTGGTCTTCTTATGGTGTCCTGGATTTCCTGGATGTTTTGGGTTAGGATCTTTTTGAATTTTGCATTTTCTTTGACTGTTGTGTCAATGTCTTCTATGGTATCTTCTGCACCTGAGATTCTCTCTTCTTGTATTCTGCTGGTGATGCTTGCATCTATGACTCCTGATATCTCTCCTAGGTTTTCTAACCCCCAGGTTTGTCACCCTTTGTGATTTCTTTATTGTTTCTATTTCCATTTTTAGATCTTGCATGGTTTTGTTAATTTCCTTCACCTGTTTGATTGTGTTTTCCTGTACTTTAAGGGATTTTTGTGTTTCATCTTTAAGGGTTTCTAGCTGTTTACCTGTGTTCTGCTTTACTTCAAGGGAGTTATTTATGTCCTTCTTAAAGTTTTCTATCATTGTCATGAAAAGTGATTTTAGATTCAAATCTTGCTTTTCTGATGTGATGATGTATCCAGGGCTTGCTCTAGTGGGAGAATTGGATTCTGATGCTACCAAGTAACCTTGGTGTCTGTTGCTTATGTTCTTATGCTTGACTTCCCGCCATCCTGTTATCTCTAGTGCTACCTACCCTGGCTATGTCTGACTGGAGCCTTTCCTTTCTGTGATCCTGGTTGTCAGAACTACTCAGAGTTCTGCTGTCTCTGGGATCCTGTGATTGTGATATCCTGTGATTCTGGGATCCTGTGATTGTGAGATCCTGGGTGTTTCAGAGCTTCTGGGAGTCAAGCTGCCTCTGGGATCCTGCGATACTGTGATTCTGCGAACCTGCAATCCTGGGGTTGTTAGAGAGCCTTGGAGTGGAGCTTCCTCTGGGTGTTGTGGGACTGACTGTGGAGTTTATGCTCAAGGTCTGCTCAGGGCAGGGACACAGACCAAAAGGCACCTATGCCACTGGTCAGGTGGAGTTCCTGGGTGCCTAAATCCCGCTGGTCCCAGTAACTTCCACTATTGTGTTGTGAGTTTTCTATTACCCAGAAGTGCACTATGGGACCATCTTACCTATCTCTTAGTTTTCTATGTGGGAATTGATAACAGTAAGGCTTCTTCCAAATATGCTTCTCTTGTTTGTAATACCATGGTTTTCATCTCATTGTTTGCTAGCTTATATTAGGTGGAAATTGTCAAGCAGTTTGCAGGGAATTGAAGAGAGCTGGCCGTGATCCAGCTGGACCTGGAGGTCAGGCCCTCTGATAGTGTGACACTGTTGGGTGACCTCAGGAGCCTCAGTAGGCAGCTTTACATAGCTCTGCCACCTCCTCAAAGAGGTGTGGTGTGCTGTCAGGATCTTCTGAAAGGGGTGAGAAAAATGACTCAGACAACAGGACTGAAATTAACAAATTAAGCTTCTGGACCATCCAAACATCATGAAGCTGCTCCACATCAGAAAATGCATCTTTATGGTGGTAGAATGTACAGCAGAGGGAGATGTTTTGAGCCACAGAAGGTTGACAGTTTTCAGGAGGAACAGGCTTAGCACATCCACACGCAGATAATGAGTTCATTTCACTATGCCATGAGAACACCTTCGCACACAGGACATGAAATTGTATGTATTTGGTCTGGCCATCAAAGGTCCCTCTGGGCAATAGTTCAAGGGTGGTAGTGGTATAGTGTGTGGTAAGGTTACACCAGTTTCCCAACATATTATGTGTGGCAGAGAGGGACTATCTATTGGATTTGATCATAGCACTGTTTTGTCAGGTAGTGTGGGATGGGGTGAGCAACAGGACTTGATCTCCTAAAGCCTTACATTAACACCTTATATACATTGTTACTTCAAGTACCTGAAGGAAGATTAGCATATAGATTTCTGGACATCAGTCCTGGCTAGACAGCAGCTGTTTTGCCGTCTCATATACAATGCCAGGTGCCAGAACCTGTTAGGCATTCCCCTAACAACATTGCCATCAGAGATACAGGGACAGGTATTAGGACTTGCTTGTCATTTCACCCAGTGTCATTAACCAACATATACTCCTAGATTCACATCTTGCAGATTCACAACCCCTGTCCTGGCATATACCCCAGGTGTAATGCACTGTTAAATAGCACTTGTACTTGTAGGCATCAGGAATTACTGTACAACCTCCCCAGTGCCTTGAATACATTCCTAAGTACTTGGCCATGCACTACTTCCCACCAAACACCACACTGACTGCTGGATATTGAAGCATGCGAACCGGTCACCAACATATGCAGCACATTAGTCCTGTGTATCCTGTCCTTATGCCTGACAAAACGTTATATTGACTGATAGTCATCAGGTCTTGATGAATACTCCCTGCCACTGTACTTTCAACTCATTGCTATGTCCTGGGCCCTTCTTGACAGCCTCACATTAATGAAGCTCACATGTCCTTCTCGGTGTCAGGACCCTCTTAGACATCAGCCCCATTCAGCACCTACAACATTAGTTATCAGGCCTTGTTGGAGACTCCTGTACTCCTGTCACAGACTATAATCTACTATGTCATAGGCCCTGCTGGATAAACTTAGGACATCAGTCTTGATGGACTTGCCCTCAAGAGTCCGTGTGTGTACAATGCCAGCACGCTGTCCCCTAGGCCAAGCTGTGTGGCAGTGAAAATGGAATTTCTAGTAAAGTCAGATAGCTAGCTCTGTGTGTGGAGTGGTATCCTCAGGGAAGAGGTATTTAGGTAGGCCTAGACACCTGAATGCTATGTGGGAAGGTGGCTTTGTGTGTCCATCCTTGCCTGAATGGACATCCTTGCCTGTAAATAGCACTGTGAGTGTGGGCACCCAGCATGGAGTGATAAAAGCAGTGTATTTAGGGCTGTGGGAAAGGGTAAAGGCGAGTGCAGCAGAATCTAGGGCCTAGCAGTTGTCCTTGATAGTGGAGGGGAATTCCTAGAGGGCTTCAAACCTCAGCGTGTGTCATGTGAATGGTGGAGAGTGTCAAGAAGGATCTCAATATGGCACTATATGTGGGGCTTCATCAGGGGAAAATCTGTAAGGCCTGATAGCTTGCTTGTGTTTTTCAGATAGCAACAGGGAGTTGGTGTGGTCCAGTAGCATCTGTCATTTGGTATAGTAAGTGGTGTAGCCACACTGGTGTGTTGTCCTTTGAGTCCTGACACCTTAAACATTACATGGGTTCTAGATGAGTGTGTTCCACCCTGCCTGAAAATTATCATTGTATTTGGGGCAGCAGCATGGGAGAGTGGATATTATAAATATTATAAACTTATAGGTAGCAGACTCTTCTGATACCTCCCTCACAGATATACCATATACACTAGAAGCTATCAACTCCAGCTGCATATACCTGGGTGCATACAACCTTCCATAACTCAGGACCTAATGGGCCCTAACCCACATAATCTTATCATTGCAGGCACTTCTGGCCTTCACTTAGAGCCCTATATATACTGTCATAAAACAGATGCTGCTGGAACCCTCGCCGCACTATTGGGTATTGGGTTTTTTATTTGACCCTCCTGGACACATTCCCTCACTGTCCCTATCAGTTAGAAAGATGCTGCTATGTTTTGGTCTATGCTGGTAAATCCACTGTACCTCACCCCACATACAATACTAAGTCTTATACCCTGTGAGACCCCCCTACCTCACATACATTGCTAGGAATCAGACCCTGCTGTTCCTGACCTCCTGTGTTCACTGCTAAGATTTGGTCTTGTTAGGAATTCAACTACCAAACTCAAGGCAATCTGAAGAATCTGGACCCCCTCATCCTGCCACCACTGTGCTTTGTATAGTGTCAGGTCCTACTGGACCTACCCAATACACAAAGTGTGGAGGGACAGGACCTAGGGAGGCATGCTCCCCTTTTCCCAGTCATTTCCATCTGCACACATTACACATTGTCAACCATGGTGGACACTGCCCTGCTGTTTTCCAATAGGAACTCCTAGGTATCCAGCCTTTCCCCAGCTGCCCAGCTTGTCCCATGTATACTAGTATATCAGAGCCTATTGGATTCCCTTGATCCCTGTAGCTAACTCACATCTTCTGCCAGCTCTCAGAGCACCCTGGGTATCTTGATGCACACTTCCACCCTCTGCTACTTTACTGTTGTGTTTCAGGAGTTGTTATGCATCTTCTGACAAGCCTTCCCTCCTTCTTTCACAGTTCAATTTCTAGCAGTGTAGGGAGGGGGGCAGCAGCATCATGGTATCATAGCTAGCAGGGTGTGTGTTTGTTTGTGTGTGTGTATGTGTGTGTGTTGGCAGGTTTACCCTGCTGGTCCTACATTTGCACATTTATTAGGTTGAACGGTCATGTCTTCTCTTTTCCAGCTGAAGCTGCAACAAAATTCCTGAACAGGATGCGAAAGTGTTTCAGCTGAGCCTTGAGAGGTGAACATACCTTGTCACCTGTCCCCTGGATGGGACAACTTGAGGAATGGCCATCCATATTCCCGTTCCCTACCCAGGACACTGCTAGTGTGCATATGAGGAGTAAGTCCACCACTAACTCTCTATCTCTGAAGGGCTTTCACTGTCCTGAAGTAGGCACAACTGGGTAGGCCCAGCAGGTCATGTCACTGATGCAGAAGAAAGGTAGAGAGCAGCATGGTAGATGCGTGCTGTGTGGGCTACACTGATTGTCTAAATGCAACATAAACACCAAGCGTCCTCCTGGCAGTGAGTGAAAGAGAAACTAAGCAGAGATGAGACAAAAGAGAAGAGGAAGGTTTATTACCGAAGGGGATGAGGAGAGCATTGGCATCCTATTTGAGAAGCCACATCCTGCTCCAGCAAGAAAAGCATGGGCACTTCACACCCCGAGCCTGTGCATGTAGGTAGAAGTATGGGTCTATCCCTGCACATGCTCAATGCAGGAAGACACTAGTGCCCTGAGCATGCTCAGTATAGGAGTTCACTAAACTCCTAAGCATGCACCACACTCCTGGGCATATTCAATTTATGTTCATGGAGCACATACCCTAAAAACATAAATGACAGACAAAAGAGAAGACATTACATTTTTGCAGATTTCACAAGGTGCCTTCCTTGCAGGGTGGCTAAGAATACCACAGACCATGGCTAAGAACACCACAATGGACACTGAGACTGTTGTCAGCCCCTGGCCACAGGGCACACATAGACCCGTTTGAAGTTTGAAGCGATTTCTTATAGACTTCATGTTCAAGTAGTGTTGGGAATCTATGTACAATTCACTCAGTGTGAGCAGCAGTCACTGATCAAAACACTACAGCATTATATAGTTGCTTGTCCTTTTGGCCTTCTGGCCTCATCTCCTTCCTATAAGCCAGTGGTTTTCAACCTTCCTGACTCTGCAAGATTTTGATACAATTCCTCATGATGTGGTGACACTTCAACCATAAAATTACTTCATTGCTACCTCCAACCTGTAAATATTATACTGTTATAAAACATCATGTAAATATCTGATATGCAGGATATCTGATCTACAACCTCCAAAGTGGTTATGACCCTCAGGTTGAGAATTACCACTATAAGCATCTCTGGCAGGGATATCAGCTTGGACCTGAAACCTGAGAGGACCTCATGTCCAATGGTTGAGCACATCTCCCTGCCACAAGGCTCCATTCTCTGTGATGAGCCATCTACATTGCTGAAGTGTGATGGTTCAGGGATAAAATCACAGGTCTACCTCCTCCTTTTCCCAGGGTGGATCCTCTATTCTTGTGGTGGACAGATTGTGTTTAGAGGACATTACCCAGCCTGTATACTCAGGTTTTCCTTAGCTAAGACATACTATACTTGTGTTAGATTGGAGGCTAGTTCCAGGAAGGTGCTACAAACAAGGCCCCTGTATAGAACCTAAATGGAAATAGTTGGGCCTGCTCAGGTCCCTCAGAACAGGACATAAATTAGGGGTTTCAGTCCATTGATGGCCAAGATTGAATGGCAGTGCAGTGTTAGACCCCAGGTTCATCAGCTTGTGTCCAAACAGGATGCAAAAAATGGTGATGGACAACATCAGCACCCCTCAGGTGCTTTCTGGTTCCCCTTTTCTCCAATGAACTTTTCACCTATGGGTATATTTAGACCCTTGTGCATAGTTGTGTTATATATCTATATCTATCTGTATTTGTATCTGTATCTCTCTCTATCTCTCTATCTCTATCTCTATCTCTATCTCTATCTCTATCTCTATCTCTATCTCTCTATCTATATCTATCTGGCTCCTTGCTGGCAGGTCCAGGTGAGAGGAGAGAAGTCCTGCCTGGTCTCTATGGGGTTGAGGAGGATGGTGAGTGTTGATGACCCGAAAGAAACACACACAGCCTAGAGACTTGTTGAAGCAGGAAACCAAATTTATTATATCAGCCTCTCACTTATATAAGTTCAGAACATAGGGGCATTTTTGGGGGGCAAGATAATGTAGGAGGCGGGGGAAAGGTGATGGAGGGTATGGAGTGACTGACAGGCCCAATGGCATAGCCCTACATCAGCAATGGTAGGGCAGAGGCAATACCAAAGAGGTCTTGGTGAGTCATCCCTATACGGAAGTGACTGAGACAGGCCTCAAAACTGGAGCCAGGCTCGGGGTTGGTCCTCAAGGCCCAAACCAGGGCCAAAATGGGGCCCAATAATATATATGACATTATATAACAGACTTAATTCATGGTAAAATGTGCTTTCCAGAGAAGGACACCTCTGTCTTTCATGTGCCCACTCTGAGGGAGGCCCAGGATAAGGGTATAGTGACAGGATAGGTGTGAGTTCATTCTGCTAGGTCCACTTGTTTTGTTTTTTAATTTTTATTAGATATTTTCTTTTTTTTACATTTCAAATTTCATCCCCTTTCCTCATTTCCCCTCCGAAAACCTCTCTATTCTATCTCCCCCGACACCCCCCACTCACTAACCCACCCACTCCTCCTTGTCTGTCCTGGCATTCCTGTACACTGGGGCATCAAGCTGTCACAGGATCAAGGGCCTCTCCTCTCATTGATGTTCCACAAGGCCATCCTCTACTACATATGTAGCTGGAGCCATGGGTACCCTTTGGTTGGTGGTTTAGTCCCTGGGAGTTCTGGGCATACTGGTTGGTTCATATTGTTGTTTCTCCTATGGAGATGCAACCCCCTTAAGCTCTTTTGGTCCTTTCTCTAGCTACTCCACTGGGGAACCTGTGCTCAGTCCAATGGATGTCTGTGAGCATTCACTTCTTTGTCAGGGACTGGCAGAACCTCTCAGGAGACAGCTATATCAGGGTCCTGTCACCAAGCACTAGTTGGAATCCACAATAGTGTCTGGGTTTGGTGACTCTATATGGGATGGATCCCCAGTGGGACAGTCTCTGGATGGCCTTTCCTTCAGTTTCAGTTCTATACTTTGTCTCAGTATCTCCTCCCACTAGTATTTTGATCCCCTTCTAAGAAGGATTGAAGTATCCACACTTTGGTCTTCCTTGTTCTTGAGCTTCATGTGATCTGTGGATTGTATCTTGGGTATTCTGAATTCTGAGCTAATATCCACTTATCAGTGAGTGCATACTGCCATGGACCACCCCAGCTGTGTATGGGGGTCCCTGGGATGTGGGTTCTCAAGGCCACGTGGGTAAGGATTAGGTGGTGACAAACAGAAACAAACACAGAGGCAGTTTGAATCTGAGAATACTTTGCAGCTCTTTAGCAGGGAATTTTATATATTAAAAACCATACATTATATCTCTTAGAAACTGTATCCAGTGAAACAATCACAAACACTAAAAAAAAATCATTTTGAATATTATTGTACAAAAATATCTCTTAGAAACTGTATCCAGTGAAATAATCACAAACAGAACAAGTAACATCATTATTAATTTTAATCATCAAACTATTACAATTCTAAAAGGATGAATTAAGTGGGGGCAGTCATCCAAAGCTAGTGGTATATTTCCAAGAGCAGGTTAAGAAATCGTTAAAGGTCAGTGCTCTTAACCGCTGAGCAAACGCTCCAGCCCTATATGGTCAATTATTATTTAAGATCTATCCCCTGAATTTTATTAATCTTCAATGCATAAATTTGAAATATTTTAATTCTTTCTAATTAAGGCTTTCTTTACCATATACCAAAATCCACCTCTGCTTATGTAGGAGTAGCCATGTGAAATTTTATTGTTGGGAAAGTTTTTTTTTTCATTTTATTTTTTCTATTAATTTTTTAAAAACCAGTTCATAGTACAGACAGATATTCTCTCATTTTAAGTAGAAATCTAGATTTTAGATTGAAAAAGAATCCAGACACTGAGTCCTGGAACTTCCATAGAGAGGAGGTTTGTAAGAATGATGAGCTTCTAAGTTGGATGCTTTACAACCTAGTTATGAACAGTCCAAGAAGAGAAAAGGTATTGGGTAGAATGAGAAGTGATCTATAATAAATGATAATTATTAGGAGAGCTGTCAGAACCTAACAATATATTTACATTTTAGAAATCTTGCTTACAGTTATTTACAGTGTATGATAGGATATTGAGTGAAATTTATTTTATATTTTTATTAGGTATTTTCTTCATTTACATTTCAAATGCTATCCCAAAAGTCCTCCATACCCCCCCCCCCACTCCATAACCCACCGACTCCGACTTCTTGGCCCTGGTGTTCCCCTATACTTGGGCATATAAAGTTGGCAAGACCAAGGGGCCTCACTTCCCTATGATGGCTGACTAGGCCATCTTTTGCTACATATGCAGCTAGAGACCTGAGCTCTGGGGGTACTGGTTAGTTCATATTGTTGTTCCACCTATAGGGTTGCAGACACCTTTAGCTCCTTGGGTACTTTCTCTAGCTCCTCCATTGGGGGCCCTGTGTTCCATCCAATAGCTGACTGTGAGCATCCACTTCTGTGTCTGCCAGGCACTGGCATCGTCTCACAAGAGACAGCTACTTAAGGGTCCTTTCAGCAAAATCTTGCTGGTGTATGCAATGGTGCAGCGTTTGGAGGCTGATTATGGGATGGATCCCCAGGTATGGCACTGTCTAGATGGTCCAGGCTTTTGTCTGAGCTCCAAATGTTGTCTCTGTAATGCCTTCCATGGGTGTTTTGTTCCCAATTCAAAGAAGGGGCAAAGTGTCCAGACTTTGGTCTTCATTCTTCTTGAGTTTCATGTGTTTTTCAAATTGCTGTATTGAATCTTGGATATTCTAAGATTCTGGGCTAATATCCACTTATCAGTGAGTACATATCATGAGAGTTCTTTTGTGATTGTGTTACCTCACTCAGGATGATGCCCTCCAGGTTCATCCATTTGCCTAGGAATTTCATAAATTCATTCTTTTTAATAGCTGAGTAGTACTTCATTGTGTAAATGTACCACATTTTCTGTATCCATTCTTCTTTTGAGGGGCATCTGGGTTCTTTCCAGGTTCTGGCTATTATAAATAATGCTGCTATGGACATAGTGGAGCATGTGTCCTTCTTACCACTTGGAACATCTTCTGGGTATATGCCCAGGAGAAGTATTGCAGGATCCTCCAGTAGTACTATGTCCAATTTTCTGAGGAACCACCAGACTGATTTCCAGAGTGGTTGCACAAGCTTGCAATCCCACCAACAATGGAGGAGTGTTCCTCTTTCTCCACATCCTCGCCAGCATCTGCTGTCACCTGAATTTTTTATCTTAGCCATTCTGACTAATAATATTTGGGGATTTGATGTTAGGAGGGTGGGGTATCTAACAAATCCTGATATATGACAGTGTACCAGAGATGGTCGTCTACCAGGAAATCTTATAACTTGAGTATGGGTGAGCTCAGGACTGTGTGTGTCTTCCTGAGACATTTACCTAGTCACATATTCTGACCTTGGGAACCCTGGGAACTCAGTGCCAATGATCTTTTATTGGTTAGGATCACCCAGGCCATCATGAGATTATCAGGGTTTCTCTGTAACCCACAGAGCAGGAGGCTGTCAGTCTTTGTGGTGAAGACCAAGGGTCCTTTAAACTTCATCCATTCATGATCAAAGTTTTCAATTGAGAACATTTTCACAGGAACTAAACTGTGTCTCTATTTGTAATACTTATGTGTCCATTAAATATTTACTTCAAATAATCCTTCATTCGTTTGAAAACAGTATTGTATGCATATTGCTTTACTATTTGTTAAAGATGAAAACCATCTTCACACAAGTGAGATGCGTACTCTGATTCATTTTTACATAAATATTGAAATGTTGGATGAATGTTTGACAAGGATCTTTGATATCTACAGGTTTATAGATGGTGAAGCTATGCTGGTATACAGTCAGGGTCTGAGGCTGTGCCAGGCATTGTCTGACACCTGTTAGTATATCCATGGCGGCAGTGAGTGGCAGCTGAGATTTAGGGTTATATAGTAGGATGGCATTTGTGGTAGAAGAGTGTCCAGTAGGGCTTGATACCTTGAATAGGATGTAGGTTGTCAGTTGACAGAGTTGTCTAGGAGGCCTGACACCTGTAAGTTTAGAAAGGATGGCAAAAGTGCTAAGTCTAGTTAGTATGGCTTTAAAAACAAATATTTTGTTGTCAGTGTTGTAAGGACCATGTTCAAGAAAACCTTGCTCCTATCACAGGATGCTGGGTAGTGTCCAATAGGGCAAGGTAACATTGTATGGAGGTTTGATGAAGGTTGTCCAAGAGAGTCCAGTGCATAACAATGTGTATGTGGTGGCAGAGACAGGGGAAGTATCCAGGAGGGCCTGATTCCTAGCAGTCGTTTTGTGTGTGTGTGTGTGTGTGTGTGTGTGTGTGTGTGTGTGTGTGTGTGTACTGTTGTCATGTAACCTAATGTGTACCTGAAACATGGCAGAGGACTGCCATCATGGGAAAACACATAAGAGTAAGTGTTGGTTTGGGATGAAGGAGGGAGAGGACCTGATACCAAGAGGTATGTTTGAATTTGCAGAGTCTAGGGATAGTGAGCCCAGCAAGGCCAGCCAAACACATGTGGTTTTGGCTTCAACATAGGTGCATATCTTGCGAGGTCTGCTTCTAACAGTGTTTGTGGGTAAGAGTACTACTAGGCCTGATACCTAGATGTGTATATGTGGCCATAACACCCATTGTTCAGTTGGGCATGATGCTTAGTGATCTATGTGTGGTGCAAGAAGAACATTTGTGTAGAAGGCTCTAATATCCAGCATTGCATTTGAAATGACAGCCTGGAAGTGTTGTCCAACAAAGCCTGATTTCTCAAAATTTTGGTTGGAGGGCAGTACATGGCAGGCCAGCAGTAGTACATGGGAGGCCAGTATAGTTTGTGTGGCAATGTTTGGTTTGTTAGAGGGCATAGATCACTGGAGCCTAGCACATATTTGTGTATGTACGGCTCTAGAGTATTGTGCAACCCATTCTTACACTTAGACCCCGTGGTGATGGACAGCATGGAGGGGGTGTCAGGCAGCGGATGATTTCCAGCAGGGGTTGTGGTGGTGATGGGGTCTGCTAGAGGGACTGACATCCTGCTGGGTCTTTACTGGAGTAGCATTTCTGTGCACTGAGTGTAGGTTATCTCTGTCCTCCTTACCTGCCTAAGGCATTCTCTGGCTTTAATAAAGAGCTGCAAGCCTATATCTGTGCAGAATACAGAATGTGAAACTTATGGGATGAGAGAGGAACTGTGGGAAGAAATCTGAGGTGGGAGGGATTTTCCAGCCAGAAATGCAGGAAGTCAGATGTACTGAACATGAGCTTATGAGACATGTGAGAAATGTGAATTAGAATAAATGGGTTAATGAAGTTATACATGCTTGTTGTGGGGTAGCAAGCTAAGCCCCAAGCTACAATAAACAAATATAAGTTTCTGTGTCACTATTCATTAGCTAGAGGTTTGAGAGTCCAGTGATAGTTATGCTAAGAAATTCAGAAATTATCAGTGAGTACAGGCTTGGGGGTGGCTTGCCACGCATCTACAGAATGTGTAGAAGACCAGAGGGTCTGATAGCTAGATGCTTATGTGAGGTGTGAGGTGTGTAACAATACTCTATATCCAGCTTTTTTTTTTTTTTTGGACTGCAGGAGGGACAAGCTGAACCTGATATGTTTCATACTCAATGCAGCACATCAATCATATACTGCTATGTAACAGGCCCTCCTGGATGCCATCAGCCTGGCACTGTTTTACTACACTGTAAGAGTCTGTGTCTGTGCCATGGAGGCATGTCAGTATGTGGTACTGATATGGAGGTGTCCATGAGAGTCTGATGAAACACCTGGCTGCTGGCTGCCCCCAGTGGTGTGTGTAATAGGTCCTGATTTCTAATAAATTCTGTGGGTGGGGCGTGTGGATGCTTAGGATAGTATAAGCTGCTACAAGATGGCAGGGCATATAAGACTGAGATGATTTAGCCTGCACACAAAGCAGGAGTTCTTCAGCTAATGTTCATTAATTGGGAAAGGGGTTTTTGCAGGGGCAGTATGGGGTAGTTAGCAATTTTCTCTAGATAATGTTTTTGAAAGTGTGAGCTCTGTTGTTCATTTTTGCAAACACCAGTTTTCAGTGGTGGGGTCAGCTGTATTTATTTCCCCTGCAATCCTTAAACAGCTGGCTTCCTGGACATGTGAGCTCAGTTTATGTAACCTGCTTTCCTGGAGATTCTTTTAAGAATCATCTACCTTGCCAGGAAGTGTGGCCCAGGCCTTTAATCCCAGCACTTGGGAGGCAGAGGAAGGCAGATTTCTAAATTCAAGGCCAGCCTGGTCTACAGAGTGTGTTCCAGGACAGCCAGGGCTATACAGAGAACCCCTGCCTTGAAAAACAAAACAACAAAAAAGAATCATCATATACCTTCTTTTTTCTCTCAGGAGAGTGGAACGAAGTCAACCTCTGCTTTACTCTCATATTCTATGAGTCTGGACATCATGAACGAGGAGGTTGGGAGATGAGAGCTGGCCTGGCTGGAGCATCTGCCATAGATGGGATTTGGGAAACAGCATTCCTGTGACTTGTTAGCTGACTAGTAACTAAAAAAGACCAGGAGGCTCTTTGATAAGTGGTGGGTGCTGTCCTTGGGTGCATTCAGGGAGAGGAGCTTGCAGAGAGGTTGTTTATATGGGAAGTATGAAGGACAGCCACTACACCCTGCTGTCAGCTGCTCTGCTAGATGTGGTGGCCTAAACAGCTGTTGCAGCAGGCTATGCACTCATCCAAATGCTGATTATTCCTGTCTCCAAGTTGGTGTCAAAAACTATTCCTATTCCCTGCAAGCCTGAGTTTATTGTAACTGGCATGGGAAGAGGACAGGCCTTCACTTGGCTGTCCCTCATCTTCATGAGCAGAGGCCTGGGAAGTCCAGCTGGGAGGCTGCAGTGGAGCCAGGCTGTCAGCCATGCTTGAAGTGTACTAGTGTAGGGATCACCATGCCTCTGGTCACCCTCATCTCATGTCTTCTGGACCCGAAAGCTAGCATATCTCTGTGTAAACCGCAGCTCTCAGCCCTGGGTTGGCAGGGTCCCACTGTACTGTGCTTGGCATGATCATCAGTGCCCTGGAAGAGGCTGCTCTTCCTTCCTCTGCCATATTTATCAAAAGCAACCAGGTTCAGGGAAGGGGAAGCACTCACCCAAGGTCTCTTAAATTCCAGGTCTGTATCTAGCCTCCTGTAGCAGACTCATCTCCCTCCTGACTTCCTCATCTAAAAGTGTGGCTGTGGATTGGAATCCAGTCTCCCGAGTTGGTGATGCCAGGTGTGCCAGAGATTTGCTTGCCAAGGGACCAAGAGGCTCTGCTCTTACATGTTGCAAAATACTACTATACAACAGCATCCAGGTGCTATTGCTTCCAGGTTCATGTCTCCTGATGAATCCCAGGCTTTTACATACAAGCAAAGAATTCATATTTTTCTCAACAATTAATTAAAGAGTAGTAGAGGAAGAACCAGGTCTCCTAGTAATCCCCACTTCTCAACATAGACACATTGGACACCTATTCTCTGCTATGAAAGAAGGCAGGCTGACACTGTGATGGTCTGGAGATCCCACACTCAGAGTCCCAGGCTATGAGTCAGGCCTGTTAGAGACTCTTTCCTCAGAGTCCACAGACAAAGAGATGCCTGGGTGGGCATTTTATGTAAGTATCTTTCTGTATACCTAAAAACCAGGGCAGGCCTTTTGAAAACAGTCGTTGATTACCTTGTGTGATCCCATGTTTATATGTAGATATGAGAAACTCCTGAGGACATAGTGACAGGTCCTGCTGCACTGGTTAGTGCATACACATTAACTCTACAGTGTACGCAGGCCTGAGGGTCAGACAGAAAGTTATGCCAGCCTGGAGGGAGTTCCAGATGCATCCCATAATAGGAACAAAATGTTTATTGCTCCTGACTGAGAAGTGCATTTGAATCTTAGGATCTTGAATTATGCAGTGTGTGTGTGTGTGGGGGGGGTGTATGTGAATGTCCATGTGTGTGTGTGTGTATGTGTGTGTCTGTGTGTGTAACACTTTAGGTCCTTCACAGCACTGTCTCAGGGGACAATGTGTCTGACATTTTCAATTACCCTGGTGGTGAGACTTTCTGTAGTGCTTTGTTCTGTTCATTTTTTTTGATTTCTCTCCCTTTTTTGGTGGGGGAGGGGCTCTAGGGTTGTTTTCAATGGACGGACAGACTTTGTTTGCCCTGAGGTTCTTGTGACACTGTCCTTTATGTTCTATGAACCCATATGGTGATGGAACAACCTCCCAAAGTGGTGGGCTGAAAGGAGCTACCACTGAGAGGATAAAAGATGAGCATCCACAACAGGCTTGCTAGTGAGGTGGGTCTCTCACCATGCCTTCTCATCTTGTCTGAATCACTTTGGTTGGGTCCTAGGCACTGAGCCTCTCTCCCCACTGTCTGGCTAATGGACGGCTTGGGGCTGCAAGAGTCTGGATTCTGAACCTCCCAGGACCCTGTGCAGCACTCCCTGGACAGTGTGTAGTGACTGAGACAACCAGACCCCAGGCCAGCACATGCCCTATGGAACACACTAGAGAAGAAGAACTCTCCCCTCTTTCATGTCCTCTTATTTCCAGGCTCTGCCAAACGTGCACATTCTGCATAGGAGAGAAAACACAGCACATTTGTCTTTAGGGACTTGGCTTGTCACATGAAGCATTATCCCTATTTCCACCTACTTTCTGGAAAAGGACAAAATTTCATTCTGTTTTTTTTCTTGCTTATTCCCTTTAATAGGCCAGAGTTAACAGCCATGGCTAATGCGATATCAAACCAATAAAAGGAATGAATGAAACATGTCGACCATTTTTCAAATGAGAACATGTCAGTAAGTGAGCAATTAATATTGTAAAATGCCGTGTTAGAAGGGGCTTTAAATTCTAATTGTTATTCATTCCCTAATACCAACAGTTAAGAAAGCCTCTCCTTTTTTTTTTTTTTAATCATGATGGAAAAGGACAAAACGTCATTCTTAAGGCTACACACTTTTTTGTCTTGTTTATACTTCAGATGTTGTTAATTTAAAGATCCATGTATTGAAGACTCATTCCATATTCATGAAGGAAGTGATCTTGATCATGAATATGATATTTTAAATGTGTGTTGATCTATCATGATGTATCAAGCCATCTTGTTAGGTTTTCACATTTTACATGGAAATTTTGACATAATATTTGGTTAATGTAGAATTAATTGCATATGTTGTCTGCACACATGTGAAAATCAGAGGACAAATTGTGAGGCAGATCTCTAAATCCACCATTTGGGCTTGAGAAATTAAACTTGGGTCATCAGGTCTGGTGGTAACCAACTCTATCCATTGAAGGTCCACCACCTATTTTCACTTTATCTGATTTTGGTTACAGGGTAACATTGGCTTTCTAAGACATATTGGGAAGTGTCCCTTCCCTTCCATTTTATGGAATTATTTTAAGAACTTTGGTGTTCTTTAAACACCTGGGAGTTTTCATTCAAGAATATTTGTGGTCTTGGGCAGTTTGTTGATTTGTATTTGTTTGTTAATATTTCTTCATTGCCTTTTACTGATCTATTCAGGCATTTTATATGTAATTGGAAATTTACCCATTTCTCCCTCATTCATAATGGATTGTGTCATAGGTTTCCTATATCTATTCTATAGATTCTGAGATCTCTTATAATGGTTCTTAGAGCCTTATTGTATCTGCTACAGTATTTCTGTATCTATAGTTTTATTCTATATCTTCTCATTTGTTTAGTTGTGGTAATTCTTCTAAGTTTCACCTGATTTTCCAAGGACAACACATTTTTTTCATTGTTCATTATGGTCTGTTTGGTTAGGTTCTTCTACTGCTTTAGGGTTTTGTTGTTGTTGTTGTTGTAGTATTTTTTTTTTGATGTTATTTTTTTATGACCCTGAAGTGCACCGTGGGACCATCTCAATTCCCTCTCACTTTTCTATGTGTGAAATGAGAGCAGTAAATCTTATTTCCTAACTTGTTTCTCTTGTGTGAAATACCATGGTTTTCAACTCAGTGTTTTGTCAGCTGGTGTTAGGATGGAAATTGTCAAGCAACATTCAGGCAAATATACAGAGCAGGCCACAATGAAGCTAACATGTAGACCAGGTCCTCCAAAAGTGTGCCCCTTTCAGATCATCTCATCTTCATGACCCTTGACGAAGGCTACTTTCCTGAGCAGTACCATCTCAACAAGGAGGTGTACGCCACTTTCAGAATCCAGGAAAGGGATAAGAAAAATGACTAAGTGAACCTGACTGAGATAGACATCCAAATATAATGAAGCTGTTTCACATAATCAAAACTAGAAACCATATCTTTTTTTTTTTTTTAGTTACATTTTCATTCTTTTTTTGGTTTGTTTGTTTTTTTTTTAATTAGGTATTTTCCTCGTTTCCATTTTCAATGCTATTCCAAAAGTTCCCCATACCCACCTTTCCAATCCCCTACCCACCCACTCCCCCTTTTTGGCCCTGGGGTTCCCCTGTACTGGGGCATATAAAGTTTTCAAGTCCAATGGGCCTCTCTTTGCAGTGATGGCCGACTAGGCCATCTTTTGATACATATGCAGGTAGAGTCAAGATCTCCGGGGTACTGGTTAGTTCATATTGTTGTTCCACCTATAGGGTTGCAGTTCCCTTTAGCTCCCTGGGTAATTTCTCTAGCTCCTCCATTGGGGGCCGTGTGATCCATCCAATAGCTGTGATCATCCAATTCTGTGTTTGCTAGGCCCCGGTATAGTCTCACAAGAGACTATATCTGGGTCCTTTCAGCAAAATCTTGCTAGTGTATGCAATGGTGTCAGCGTTTGGAAGCTGATTATGGGATGGATCCCTGCATATGGCAATCACTAGATGGTCCATCCTTTCGTCACAGTTCCAAATTTTGTCTCTGTAACTCCTTCCATGGGTGTTTTGTTCCCATTTCTAAGAAGGGGCAAAGTGTCCACACTTTGGTCTTCGTTCATCTTGAATTTCATGCGTTTAGCAAATTGTATCTTATATGTTGGGTATCCTAAGTTTCTGGGCTAATATCCACTTATCAGTGAGTACATATTGTTCAAGTTCCTTTGTGATTGGGTTACCTCACTCAGGATGATGCCCTCCAGGTCCATCCATTTGCCTAGGAATTTCATAAATTCATTTTTTAATAGCTGAGTAGTACTACATTGTGTAAATGTACCACATTTTCTGTATCCATTCCTCTGTTGAGGAGCATCTGGGTTCTTTCCAGCTTCTGGCTATTATAAATAAGGCTGCTATGAACATAGTGGAGCATGTGTCCTTCTTACCGGTTGGGACATCTTCTGGATATATGCCCAGGAGAGGTATTGCGGGATCCTCCAGTAGTACTATGTCCAATTTTCTGAGGAACCACCAGACTGATTTCCAGAGTGGTTGTACAAGCTTGCAATCCCACCAACAATGGAGGAGTGTTCCTCTTTGTCCACATCCTCGCCAGCATCTGCTGTCACCTGAATTTTTTATCTTAGCCATTCTGACTAATAATATTTGGGGATTTGATGTTAGGAGGGTGGGGTATCTAACAAATACTGATATATGACAGTTCACGAGAGATGGTGGTCTCTCAGGATATCTTATAACTTGAGTATGGGTGAGCTAAGGGCTGCGTGTGTCTTCCTGAGACATTTACATAGTCACATATTCTGACCTTGGGAACCCAGGGACCTCAGTGCCAATGATCTTTTAATGGTTAGGATCACCCAGGCCATCAAGACACTGTCAATAAGACAGAAACCATATCTTTATGGTGCTGGAATAGGCTGCCTAGGGAGATCTGGTGAACCACACTGAGAAGGTAGGCTGTATACAGGTGGAACAGTCATAGCACTTCCTCACACAGATGATGTGTTCTGTTCACTAACCAATGAGAACAGCATTGCACACAGCAACATCAAATTGTATGAATTTGTCCTGGCTATTAAGTGTCCTGTGGAGAGAAGTTCAAGTACTGTGGTGGGAGAGTGTGGTATGGTGAGGCCAGGTTACCAGCATATTTTGTGTGGCAGGGAAGAGCTTGACAGCTAGAACTAACCATAGCTCTCTGTTGGCAGGTGGAGTTGCACATGGTATGCAATAGGGCCTAATAACCCAGAGACTTATGTATGTATTGAGCATGCACCTCCCTCCCTGTTAACACCCTCTAGATATTTGCTAGCTCAAGACATGCAGGACACTCAATAGATCTCTAGATATCAGTCCTGCCTTGACAGCATCTCTTCTACTGTGGCATGTACAATGCCTGGTACCAGAACCTGCTAGACAACCCCTGATGTCAGTGTCACCTGAGATACAGAGATAGGTATCCTGTCCTGCTGGACATTCCTCCTCCTGTAATGACCCACATATCATGGTAGAGTAAGGTCCTGCTGGACACCTCCTGCCCTGACATATTAAAAGAAGTAAAAGTTTACCAGATTAAGTGTCAATAGCATTTCTTCCCCTGGGGACACTAAATATCTATCCTTCTTCCTCAGCTCCCAGTGACACACGCAGACAGGATTTACTCTGGGAACCAATGAGTGTATAGGGTTCACTTACAGAGCTTAGGGTGGTGGTTACCCAGAGAGGTGTGGGTGTTTCTCCCTGCAATGCTGCACCAGAAAAGTTAGTACCCAGTGAGTTTGATGTCTTCTACATACATCTATGTAAGTTGGAGGTCCCCTGCCCTAGTCTTCCCTGGGATATACACTTCAGACCCTTGCAAGGCCATGTGCAACTAGGGAGGAGTTGCCTACAACATTAATGGGTGGCAGTAAGGACTTCCTTCCTGGTTAGCACATTCACCTCTTGTATTTGTACACCAATCTGTTAGAGGGAAATAAAGTGAAGGTACACACACACACACCACACAATACACATACACAAATACACCTATCACACAAATATACACTACACATAGATGACAGAGCACATAGAGGTTCTTCTCTATTTCTATGTACAAGGGTTTCACTGCAATGCTTTTGACCCAGTTTCGTCCCAAAGCCCATATCACACCAGGGAATGGAGTTTCAGTGTGAAGTGGGCTGGAAATGGATAGCAATGTCCATCCCAATAGCAGATCTTATAGGAAAATTGCAGAGAGGAAAGCTCTGAAAAGTGAGCAAAGTAGCCGGTTAGCTGTTCAATATGCAGCAGTCAGTTGTTTTTCTATATATCAGAGAGAACCCTTAAGTTAATGTTATTTGACCAGGTGTAATAATACATCTATTTTTACTTTCCAAAGCATTTTTGTTTTGTTGGTAAGATTTTCATACAATATTTTATTCATATTCTTTCACTTCCTACTCCTTTTCCCAGAATTCTCCCTCAGGACACATTTACTTATATATTTTGCGTTAAGGAGCACAAAACAAATCCATATAAATTATAGTGGTCTAGTGGTCATAATTTTAAAACATGACTTGCATTTACATAAATATATAATGCAAGTTGGAATCCCTAGAAAGTTTTACAATATTATGAAAAGATATATTTAATAGTTCTAAACTTAAAATATTAGCATCATGTTTTTCTCTAAAAAGAATCAATTTTGGTGCTGGAGAGATGGCTCAGTGGTTAATAGCACTGACTTCTCTTCCAAAGGTCCTGAGTTAAAATCCCTGTGTGGGGGCTCACAACCCTCCATGATAAGACCTGATACCCTCCTCTGGAGCGTCTGAAGACAGCTACATAATACTTAAATATAAAAAAGAAATCTTTGAAAAAAATCAGTTTTGTAGTGATACTGGTTCTGGTAAGTGATACACACTCTAATGTAATGAAAATGAGAATTCAATATTGCTAAGGGACTCCGGTGGAGCCAGCTTGTGAGACAGTAATGTTAAAAAGCTGCTCATGAGAAATGAATTCCTAAGACTCTTCTGCTGGAAGTCTGACGAAAGTCAGCTCTCCAGTTTGGGTCAGTTTGACAGGCATAAAGCCTGGAAGCTGTTCTTGAGGATCAGAGTTCCATGGTAATTCCCCTCCCAGAGATTTGGCGTTTTCTCCTGAACCCATAATAATCAAATTTCCACTGCATTAGTCTAATGTATAGATTCACGTGCACTCTATTAAGCATTACCTTATAGTAAATGCCTTTCAAGATTGTATTCTAACATAGCTAAAGCCTTTTCCCAGTGTTCTTAGATTCCAGATAGCAGCAAGGAGTTTAACTTATTCAGTAACTAATTTAGCTCTACCATAAAACAATTAAGTACTAGCCATAAATTCAGTTCTCTACAGAAAAAGTCTGATATTCTCACTGAGATAAAAATTCTTATTATGGACTACATTCCATGCCAAGGGCAAATTAATATACTATACTGAATAATGGGAATTCTCCAGCCATAGATAAGAATTAACAAGGCCTAAAAATTCCAAGGTTCATGACACTACTTTATTCCTGAAGCCAGACAAGAGTTTATACCCCCCTAGCCCAATTAACGCTAAAGTGTAAATCCAAAGCAGGCAGTTAATCTCTAAAGCAAACATAGTCCTTTTGAAGTCACTCCTCTTGCATCTGGAGGGATACTTATCTCTAACCTAAACATTTGTCTGGTTCCTGCAAATTCTTTTTGTAGTCACTCCTCTTATACCTGGGAAACTTCAATGTACCGTATCTGTTATGTTTTACAATTTATGATATTCGCTGTAATATAATTAGTCTAAGCTCGACCAGAAAATTACATTCAGATTCAACACCTCTCTTGTGTGTGTTTCTGTCTATCACCCCGTCCTAAAACTTTGCCCACCTACTCTAGAGAACCATTTTACCCAAACACGAGACCCAGAGGGTCTACAACACAATATACTATTAAATGATTTAAAATAATCATGATAAAATTTAAGGTTTCTTTTTTTCTCCTAGAATTTGACAGCTATGCAAAAATAAAGGGGAAAATGAAATTATTTTGAGGAATGAACTAGTTAAAGTCATTTCTCACAATATTAGGACATATGGGACAGGAGAGGTGGCTAGTAGTTCAAAGCACAGGCTGCCTTGGACAGGACCAAGGTTCAATTACCTGCACTACATGGTGCTACACAGCCACCTGTAACTCAAATTCCAGGGGAAAGTTGTTTGAATAGGATAATTTCCTGCCAAGATAAACAACCAATGAAGGGCTCACAGCCAAAATATATGCTCCTCTAAATTGCAGAGAAAGACTGCTAGTAAAGTGGGGGAGTGCTCAAGGCTCAGCATATATAATAAATCACAACTATAAACAGTCACCAAACATACTAAAAGTTTCTAACCCCACTGGCTAATACTAGTTACTGAAGTGAGTGGACTTGGGAAAACAGGTGTCAAAGGAACAGAGACTAAGCCCAGCCATGTGCCAGAGGAAGCCCTTGTTCACCTGAGCTGGAGCCCAAGGAGTACACAACCTGTTAATACCAACATGCATGGAGGAACCTTCCCCTGCTCCGTCACTGTAGGACAGAAACAGCTCTGCTCAAAAGCAGGAATGTGAACCAGGGATCACTTCCTTTCTGGATGGAGCCATGAGCACAGAATGATAAGCTTGAGAAAGGAAAAGATTCTTTATAGGAAAAGCTCAAGTTTATTACCAGGAGGCACGGGGGAAACGATGACTGGGCAGATGGGGCATCTTTTAGAACGTCCTGGTGTGTGGAGGCATGGGTGGCCTGAGCCACCTGCTCCTTGACCTATTCTGGTCTACTGGGTTTCAGAGGTTCTCTGGCCAGCAACACCTGAGTGCCACTGGATTCCAGTTCTCCTTGATATTGACTGGATGGTTCTCTTTGGAACTTATAGGGCAGCCAACACGCATTCCTTTCATTGTACTCTGATGTGGGTCAAAGGCTTTATGGATAAAACCAGCCTCCTCTTTCTCTCCAATTTCTGTGTATCTGAAGGAACGGTGGTGCCCCTCAGGACTTCTAGGTGGACACTGCCCCAATCCAAACTTGATCCTAATTTTGCCAGGTGTACAGGATCTCTGGACAGCAAGGTCTGGCTTGAGCTTGTCTCTAGTTACCCTGTACCTACATGGATTATCATTCCTCTTGGTTTAGGTAACAGCTTAATGCCCATTTCTTTTTTTCACTTTCTTTGGATGTTGTTCACAGGCTCTCTGGGCATCAACTCCTGAGTGCAGTTTGTCTCCACTTCCCCTGTATGTAAATGGACTTTTCTGCTCCTCTGGGCTGGCATGGCCACAGCTCATCCTGCTTGCTGCTCTGCTATGGTATGTGTCATACAGACCCTCAGAGGTGTGGTTTGAGGTACCCAGTTTGGATCTCAGTGATTCCACTTTGCTGAACTCTTTTATCTTTGATTGGTCCCCTTCAGTGTTCTCTAAGATCTGGAATAGAATATTTACAAGGCATGTAATTTCACCTAGCATATGGTAGATGGATTCTTTTATTGTTACAACCTTCTGTGTCTGCTCAGTAGCTGGTAGGGAGCTAGAATTCTTTAGAATATCCTGCTGTCCCTTGCATTTTGTGCTAAGGTTTCCACAATGAAAAGAATTACTTAGGTTGTTCTTCCAAGAGGACTTATAAGTAGCCTCTCCCTTTTCTGGTGTAAGTCTTGGCTGTATCCTGGAGCTCGGTGGAGCTCGGGATGGAATGTATTACTCTCACATGCCTTTCTCCCTGACTTATGCTTATAGATCTTAGGGTGTTCTCCCTCTCTTCATGAAGGTGAAACCCGTTGAGATCCAACACTTTGTTCTTGTCCTTTGGAACACTGATGTTGTTAGTTTCGACCCTTTCCTGTCTCTTCAGGAACATATCACATAAGCCCTGGGAAGTCTTGGTGTTTTGGCAACTAGCCTGGAAGCTGAGCAGAGAGTCCTGTCAGGGCAGGATGACCTTGGCAGGGTGGACTCTACTGGGGCCAACTGGATGGTGATTCACAGGTCAAGCTCTTGACTGCACTTTTTTTCAAAATATTCTGACTTGAGTCCTGCGAGTGTTGTGTGGTGGGTATTTGTAGATGGGCTGGGAATCTGTTGGCCCCTAAAGACCCAAAGACCCTGAGACAGATATTGATGTCCTGGCACTTGTGACTCACACTGGATCCCAGACTTACTCTCCATGCACAAGGTGGCTCTTCTTTCACCTCCACTGTAGTTTGTTTGGCATCTGAATGTCTGACCCTTTCTACAGGGCCTTCCATTGTCATACACTGGGGGTGATTTCCTGAGTCCTTCTCCTGGAAGCTCTCCTGTGTTGCATGTTTGGCCATTTTGGGATTGGTACTTGGCTTCAGAGTGCCTTTTCCGATGCCTCAGATAGTCCTGACATGTTGGGGATTTGCTGCCAGGAAGTACGAGGCAGATCTCTGAACACTCCGGTATCTCGGCAATGGATCTGGATGGGACTTTGTGGACCCATGGCTGGAAGCAGGTGGAGGGGTTCTTTGGGTCTCCTGAGCCTCTGCAGCTGAGTGTATAAACTCACCTCTCTCTACCCTCACAGCAGATCCAGTTTTCATCCTTGTCCTCCTGGATCCTGTGATGCAAATTTTCCAGGACCCTGGCAACCTTGGAATCACAGATGGGTGAGGAGGGATCCACAACCTGGGGGAGGTTTACGGCTGGAATTCCAGGTGGAGTCATATCCCTTGCCACAAGCATCTGCAGATTGGGTCTCCCGTGTTTCACTGGAAGCTCTGTGATGTGTGATGCTGGATTCCTTTATGTCTTTGCCTCAAGCAGGCAATAGTGCTCACCTGGTTTCATGTAGGGCCACTATTCTGTCCTCAGTGCAGGTTTCCTGGGTCTCAGCTCCTTCCCAGGGCTGCTGCTTGCAGTGCCAGGCACCTTTTGTGCCCCAACACCAAGGTCCTTCTTGATGGTGTTATGCACATCAAACTTTGCTATGTCCTTCTTTAAGGGAAGCCCTGTAGGAACAGACCCCTTCCATTTGCTGGATTTGTAGGGTTTGGCTTTGAAGATGGAGGGCTGGGCAGTCTGGGAGGGTTGAGGCCTGTTCTTGCAATAATGAACATTGTTTTCTATGAAATGTCCCTGAACCTGGGTTGGTTTCGTGAAGTGGAGGAATCTGAATATGGTTCCTTGTTGTTCTTCCATATTTGTTGCATATTGGTTATTCTCTGGCTCCTTGTGGTGCTGAATGCTCCGGCCATGCTCAGGTTGGATGGTGGCTGGCCCGATACCTTTAGAATATATGATGCCCAGGGAAAGTTCTCAGTGGGCTTGCTAATAGCTTTGATGTTTTTGCTCATCATAAGCTTTGGTGTCTTTTGAATACCATTCATGTTTCCCAGGCAGGCTTTCAGCTGATAAGCATGCCTGTATCCCTTTCTCACTGGTAGCACATGACACTACATAGGCCCTACTTTTCAAACAAGGAGGTGTTTGTTTTGGGGTAGATCTTGGGAGGATTTTGTTTTCTTGGACTTGTTTCTCACCTACCAACTTTTGTGTCACAAGTTGATGAGGTACTGACTGATCCTGGGAATGCTGTGGAAGTCCTTTAGCCTACGATGGAGCTTCGTCAGTGTCACTGTCATCACTAAACCTCACAGATTTACATCTTCCCAAGGAAGGGCTTCTGAGCTCATGGGCAGTAGCCACAGCTGATTCAGAGTTAATAGAGAATGTACCCCAGAAAAATCGACACACATTGTTTTGTGAAAGATCCTCCAGGACCTTGAGATAAGAGGACAGCTGTGAGAGAAGAAGAGGATCCATTTTCTGTCTGAGGTTCGAAAAGGGTTGTGGTGTGAAGTCCAGGTAACGTTGCTTGTTGGGACTGCCAAAGACAGGAGGCAAAAGCATCAGCCCCAGTCAGAGGATTAAGAGGCCCATCTTTCAGTGTAAATATGGCACCTCCATCGCCTATATATCCTATGCCCCTTAGTCTCACATCCAACAAAGATGCCTTTGAATCCCACCCTGTATAGCATATTCAGAATGAAGATGCCCAGACCCTGAGCCCACATCTGGTATGAAAATTCCATAGGACAAAGATTCTTACATTTCCATAGGTTGTGATAGAGTCTTGGTCTCTTCCTCCTCTTTTCCTCCATCCGTACAACCTGGAGATAATTAAGCAGGATCAGGATGAGGAATGAGAACACAAAGCAGTGAGGCATCCTCTTGTGACTCCCCATCTAGGACTCTAGTGCTCAAGCACCATGACACAAGGACAGAGAACTGAACCTGAGCAAGGGGAATGGAGGGGCCTCATCTCTCCATGTACACTTTTCTTGCCCCTACCTCAACCTTTATAATTCCACTTACAACATTGTAATAGCCACAGGATCTGAAAGAGGAATGCATTTTGAGAGGTTGAAGCTACCTGCTGTCAGATGAACCTGGGTCCCCCCATCCAGGGTCACAGCATCACCCTAGTGCCTTGAACAACACTCCCATGTGTAGCACCCATCCCAGGCCAACCACAGCTCCTTTCTATCCCAAAACCTGGGGGTTCCATGATTTTCCTTCCCAAAAGCTGCCACATCTTTCTTGCATACCTTGTCCTCTTCACTAAAGGCTAGGCCAGAGGGAATTTCTCTCCTCAGGAAAGCAGAAGCCTACCTTTTCCAGTAGCAGTTTTCTTACTCGTATTCTTCTGCCACCTCTTCACATCCTGCCAGTTAGAAACAACACACATGAGCTGGAGACCTTTCTTCCTTCTTCTGGTAGACAAGCTTCCTGCTCTCTTTGGTCCTCAAATACATGAAATCTGCATTTTCTAGGAAGTGTCCTCTCATCCATCCTTGACTCACTCATACTGTGCATAAACACATTTCCTTGTCACCTTGTTGGAAAAACAGAAGAAGGCACTGTCTATGCCACAGTTACCACAGATGTCCACAGTTAGTGTTCATCCCACAAGCACCTACCCAAGGCTGAGCTCTGTGTCTGTGTCTGAGATGTCAGGTGATACCTGCTTTCTCAGAGCTGTGGAAACTGAAGCCCTGACCTGAGGCCCTTGGTCTCATCACCTGCTTCACATCAGCTCAGAACAATCAAAGAAGCGCCTGAACAGAGGACTGATGATCTCCTCTGAGCTTCTCCTGTGCCCCCCCCCCAACTCTGAAATGCAGTCTGTTCATGGAGCCTCACTCATCCTTAGTGGCCTCTCTGTCACCAAGTACAGGTGGTCTGTGAGCTTCCTGAAGACACCTCAGGACCACTCTCCCTCTGCCCTGCCTGTCAATCCCATCAGACTCTTTCTAGAGATTTCCTCTTAATGTCTGTAGCTAAACATAAGCTACTTTCTTTGTCTTTCTTCCAATCTTCTCCACCCTTTTCCTTCCACCCATTCTATCCCCTAACAGTTGATAGTAAGGGGGAGAAAACCATAGAGGGGAAATGGATAGTCATTATTAGAATACTTTCTGCTGATTGTGGGGCGGGGTTGAGTTCCTTGGGGATATTTCATCTTCACTGTCAATATATCCTATTTCTATTTCATCTGTCTTCTGTCCACATAACTGCTGATCAAAGTATAAACACAAGCAAGCAATAAAAACCAACATCAAAGACAACCCACCATGTCTCCCAGGAACTAACATTTATGTAGTCTCTGAAACATCCCCAGAATCACTAAAGCTACCAGAACAGAGAAACTATCATCTGCTAGCAAAATCGTGCCCTGTCTTGACCATCAGGCAAGTCATACTCAGCTGCTGTGGATATTTTGAAGCAGCCCCATATCTCATATCTGAGACTAAAATAAAAGATTATATTCTGTTACTGTTTTTTTAAGTGTCCCTAAACCAGCTTTCCTAGAAAATGTGAAAACAACAGCCATGAACAACAGACTGCTGCTCCAGTGTGTGTGAACTAAGGTTCTCCTCACCTGTGGTTTGTCCCATTCATTCTCAGATGCTGGTGACACTGGGTACTCCTTCAGGAAGGGGATAAGTAGGAAAAAGAGCCCAACTCCACACATAAAGCCAATGGTCATGTCCATTGCTATGTCCATGGAGCTGGGGCTCATCCATGAATCAATAATGCTATTCATCAGAGAGAGAAAATTCTCCCATCTTCTGAATCACAATGCGGCTCTCAGGCTACTGAGTCCTTGAGTGCAGTGTGAGATGTTTCAGGAGGGCTCAGGGCACATCACACAGGTGTGACCTCCTCATCACAAAGGGCTGCTGGCAGTAGAGAGGCTGCAACAGCCCCTCCCCAGCCTCCAGGAGATGGTCACCTCCTGTGTCCTTTTCCTGCTTCCTTTTTCCCAAATGTTGCTGCTGAGTCAGGCATAAATAGACCTCTGGCCATGTTTTGTTCCTTATCCCTGAGTATCAGTGCTCCTCTGTGTAGGCATTTGTTTTGTCCAGCCTACTTTAACAAGGGTTAAATTCCCTCTAGCCCACAAGCCACCAGATGAAGTGGGAAAGAAAGGTTGTAAGGATATGGGGGAAGCAGACCTGTATAGAAATAGTTCTACTGGGCAATTACAAACTTTGTTGGTCTCAGTCCAGTTCCCTAGCAAATACCAAACAGGAATCAGTTCCTGCAGACCAGTCCACTGGGCAGACACCACACACAAGAGTCAGCGAGGGCAGTTGAATACAGACGAATCTGTGAAACTGCCAATGAGGTCTGAGTTCAAGGAAGCAGAAAAATCCTCAGGAATCTCACTAGAAGTTCTTTGGTGAGTTTCTCTGTAAGAGGACTCCATGGGTGAAGCTCAGCAATTGCAATGTAAACCAATACAAGCTTTACACCTGCAATGAGTAGCAAAATGGAGCTAGGCAAACCAAACCTCAAGCTTCCACTGTCTGTGTGATCATATTAATGATCCATCTAAACGTTATTCATCATTTCATTCATATGTTTCCTATAGGAAACATTCTTTCACCTGTGTCTGCTTCAGCCAAACATTCTTTCAGGTGTATTTCAGGTGTCAACCAGAAAGTTACATTGTATGTTTGCCTCCTAGAAGATACCTAATTGAGTCGATCAGGTTTTTAGTTTTTGACAAAGTAAGCTTCTCGATGGAACTTGAGTTGTTTCTGTGGTATTGTCACTGTCAGGTTGTCTTCTGTCTGCCAAACCCAGTCTGTTCATTCTGTGATCACAGATTGTCTCAAGTCATACACAAAACTTCCTTTTGTCACTTATTTATTTAGATTTGTTTTTATTTAATATAAACAAAACTAATATACTTTCTTGTCTTCAGGTACAGAACTGTAAGAAAAATGAAATTCATTTTCTAACCATAAGAATTCATGTGGCTAATTAAGAACTAAACCGCCAATGATAGTTTGAATAGTTTGAATGCTTAGTAGTGTTTGGATACTTTCCTTGGAAGGATGTAGACTGCATCCTTTGAGTCCATGCTCAGAAATAGTACACCTGGGCCTATGGTAGTTCTATTTCCAGGAAACTCTGTACCAATTTCCACCATGCTGTTTAAACACCAGTTTACATACCCAATAGCAGCTTCTGACACGTCCCTTCCCTCATCTTTGCTAGAATTTCTCATTTGTTTTGATCTGAGCCATTGTCATTAAGTAAAATGGTATCTCAGTATTGCTATAATCTTAACTACCTGAAGGCAAAGAATATTGAAGTATTTGCTGTTGAGAATTCTCCATTATACTCTGCACCTTATTATTTTGTTGGGTTATTTTGGGTGTTTCTATCTAATTTCTTGTATTCTTTATATATTCTGAACCTTAATTAACCTGAAAAGCTGAGAATGTTGAAGGATCGGTATTATAATTATCATCCTCTGTGATGACCTTTTAAAAACTATCCTTCAGTCAATTTATTGATTGGTTGAATTTTGATATTTAGTAATCACCATTGTTTATACATTCTAGACGTTAAGACCCCACAGAGAATTTCACTAGAGGGATGTACTCTGATCCTCTAGGCCTGAGAAGCAAGCATCTTTTTCTGCACAGGGCCTTTTAATTTCATGTAAATTCATTTTCAATTCATGGGCTCTTTTCTGTGCTATTCAAGTTCCTTTTTTCCCATTAAAATTTTATTCCCTTCACATACTGATTGTAGTCCCTTCTTCCAGTCCCACCCTCACAAATCGCTCCACCCATTACTCCCTTTCCTTCTCATCAGAGAGACCCCCCCCCCCTTGGGTACCAACCAACCTCAACAATCAACTGGAAGCAGTGCATCCTGTGCCACTGAAGCTCACCCAGGCAGTCCAGCTGAGGGAAGGGAATCCTAAAGCTGGCAACAGAATCAGAGACAACTCCTGCTCAAACTTTCAGGGACCCACATGAATTCTAAGCTGCACACCCTCTACAAATGTGTAGGGGGGCCAATTGCCAACCTTTGCAAGCTCTTTGGTTGGTGATTAAGTGTCTGTTAGCCCCCATGTGCCCCAGTTATTTGACAATGCAGATCGTCTGGTGGTGGCTTTGACCCTTCTGGTTCCCTCAACCCTTACCCCAACCCTTCCACAAGACTCCCCAAGCCCTGTTCAATGTTGGGCTTTGTGTGTCTGCATCAAGTTCCATCAGCTACTCCTCAAACCCTCTCCCACCCAGGTCTTTCCTTCCATACCTCTGACATCTTTTGGATTGCTTCTTCTGAATGTGATTCAATCATCCTCTCTTGGGCACTCCATGTTCTGTAGTGTCTCTCTGTTGATTGTAGACACAATAAAGAAAACCCAAAGTGAGGCAACACTGGAAATAGAAACCCTAGGAAAGAAATCTGGAACCATAGATGCGAGCAACAGCAACAGAATACAAGCGATGGAAGAGAGAATCTCAGGTGCATAAGATTCCATAGAGAATATCGGCACAACAATCAAAGAAAATACAAAACGCCAAAAGATTCTAACTCAAAACATCCAGGAAATCCAAGACACAATGAGAAGACCAAACCTACGGATAATAGGAGAAGATGAGAATGAAGATTTTCAACTCAAAGGACCGGCAAATATCTTCAACAATATTATAGAAGAAAACTTCCCAAACCTAAAGAAAGAGATGCCCATGAACATACAAGAAGCGTACAGAACTCCAAATAGACTGGACCAGAAAAGAAATTCCTCCTGAAACATAATAATCAGAACAACAAATGCCCTAAATAAAGATAGAATATTAAAAGCAGTAGGGAAAAGGTCAAGTAACATATAAAGGCAAGCCTATCAGAATTACACCAGATTTTTCACCAGAGACTATGAAAGCCAGAAGAGCCTGAACAGATGTTATACAGACACTAAGAGAACACAAATGCCAGCCCAGGGTACTATACCCAGCCAAAACTCTCAATTACCATAGATGGAGAAACCAAAGTATTCCACGACAAAACCAAACTCACACATTATCTTTCCACGAATCCAGCCCTTCAAAGGATAATAACAGAAAAAAAAAAACCAATACAAGGACAGAAACCACGTCTTAGAAAAAGAAAGAAGGTAATCCTTCAACAAACCTAAAAGAAGACAACCACAAGAACAGAAAGCCAATTTTAGCAACAAAAATAATAGGAATCAACAATTACTTTTCCTTAATATCTCTTAATATCAATGGACTCAACTCCCCAATAAAAAGACATAGACTAACAGACTGGCTACACAAACAGGGCCCAACATTTTGCTGCTTACAGGAAACTCATCTCAGAGTAAAAGATAGACACTACCTCAGAATGAGAGGCTGGAAAACAAATTTCCAATCAAATGGTATGAAGAAACAAGCTGGAGTAGCCATTCTAATATCTAATAAAATCGATTTCCAACCCAAAGTCATCAAAAAAGACAAGGAGGGGCACTTCATACTCATCAAAGGTAAAATCCTCCAAGAGGAACTCTCAATTTTGAATATCTATGTTCCAAATACAAGGGCAGCCACATTCATTAAAGAAACTTTAGTAAAGCTCAAAGCACACATTGCACCTCACACAATAATAGTAGGAGACTTCAACGCACCACTTTCACCAATGGACAGATCATGGTAACAGAAACTAAACAGGTACACAGTGAAACTAACAGCAGTTATGAAACAAATGGATCTAACAGATATCTACAGAACATTTTATCCAAAAACAAAAGGATATACCTTCTTCTCAGTACCTAATGGTACCGTCTCCAAAACTGAACACATAATTGGTCACAAATCAAGCCTCAACAGATACAAAAATATTGAAATTGTCCCATGCATCCTATCAGATCACCATGGACTAAGGCTGATCTTCAACAACAAAATAAATAATAGAACGTGGAAACTGAACAACACTCTCCTCAATGATACCTTGGTCAAGGAAGGAATAAAGAAAGAAATTAAGGACTTTTTGGAGTTTAATGAAAATGAAGCCACAACATACCCAAACTTATGGGACACAATGAAAGCATTTCTAAGAGGAAAACTCATAGCTCTGAGTGCCTCCAAAAAGAAACTAGAGAGAGCACACATTAGCAGCTGGACAACACACCTAAAAGCTCTAGAACAAAAGGAAGCAAATTCACCCAAGAGGAGTAGACGGCAGGAAATAATCAAACTCAGGGGTGAAATCAACCAAGTGGAAACAAGAAGAACCATTCAAAGAATCAACCAAAGGAGGAGCTGGTTCTTTGAGAAAATCAACAAGATAGATAAACTCTTAGCCAGACTCACTAGAGGGCACAGGGAAAGCATACTAATTAACAATATAAAATGAAAATGGAGACATAACAACAGATCCTGAAGAAATCCAAAACACTATCAGATCCTTCTACAAAGGCTATACTCAACAAAACTGGAGAACCTGGATGAAATGGACAAGTTTCTAGACAGATACCAGGTACCAATGTTAAATCAAGATCAGGTTAACGATCTAAACAGTCCTATATCCCCTAAAGAAATAGAAGCAGTCATTAATAGTCTCCCAACCAAAAAAAGCCCAGGACCAGATGGGTTTAGTGCAGAGTTCTATCAGACCTTCCAAGAAGATCTAATCCCGGTTCTTCACAAAGTATTCCACAAAATAGAGACAGAAGGTACTCTACCCAACTCATTCTATGAAGCCACAATTACTCTGATACCTAAACCACAAAAAGACCCAACAAAGATAGAGAACTTCAGACCAATTTCCCTTATGAATATCGATGCAAAAATACTTAATAAAGTTCTCGCTAACCGAATCCAAGAACACATCAAAACAATCATCCATCCTGACCAAGTAGGTTTCGTCCCAGGGATGCAGGGATGGTTCAATATACGGAAATCCATCAATGTAATCCAGTATATAAACAAACTCAAAGACAAAAACCACATGATCATCTCGTTAGATGCGGAGAAAGCATTTGACAAAATCCAGCACCCATTCATGATAAAAGTCTTGGAAAGATCAGGAATTCAAGGCCCATACCTAAACATGATAAAAGCAATCTACAGCAAACCAGTAGCCAACATCAAATAAATGGTGAGAAGCTGGAAGCAAAATCAGGGAGTAGACAAGGCTGTCCACTCTCTCCCTACCTATTCAACACTGTACTTGGAAGTCCTAGCCAGAGTAATTAGACAACAAAAGGAGATCAAGAGGATACAAATTGGAAAGGAAGAAGTCAAAATATCACTTTTTCAGATGATATGATAGTATATATAAGTGATCCTAAAAATTCCACCAGAGAACTCCTAAACCTGATAAACAGCTTCGGTGAAGTAGCTGGATATAAAATTAACTCAAACAAGTCAGTGGCCTTTCTCTACACAAAGACTAAACAGGCTGAGAAAGAAATTAGGGAAACAACACCCTTCTCAATAGTCACAAAGAAAATAAAATACCTTGGCTTGACTCTTACTAAGGAAGTGAAAGATCTGTATGATAAGAACTTCAAGACTATGAAGAAAGAAATTAAAGAAGATCTCAGAAGATAGAAAGATCTTCCATGCTCATGGATTGACAGGATCAATATGGTAAAAATGGCTATCTTGTCAAAAGCAATCTACAGAGTCAATGCAATCCCCATCAAAATCCCAACTCAATTCTTCAACGAATTAGAAAGGGCAATTGGCAGATTCATCTGGAATAACAAAAAACCTAGGATAGTAAAAACTCTTCTCAAGGACAAAAGAACCTCTGATGGAATCACCATGCCTGACCTAAAGCTTTACTACAGAGCAATTGTGATAAAAACTGCATGGTACTGGTATAACAACAGACAAGTAGACCAATGGAACAGAATTGAAGACCCAGAGATGAACCCACACACCTATGGTCACTTGATCTTTGACAAGGGAGCTAAAACCATCCAGTGGAAAACAGACAGCATTTTCAACAAATGATGCTAGCACAACTGGCGGTTATCGTGTAGAAGAATGCAAATTGATCAAATCTAAGTGGATTAAGGAACTCCACATAAAACCAGAGACACTGAAACTTATAGAGGAGAAAGTAGGGAAAAGCCTCGAAGATATGGGTATAGGGAAAAAATTCCTGAATAGAACAGCAATGGCTTGTGCTGTAAGATCGAGAATCGATAAATGGAACCTCATAAAGTTGCAAAGCTTCTGCAAGGCAAAAGACACCTTCAATAAGACAAAAAGACCACCAACAGATTGGGAAAGGATCTTTACCTATCCTAAATCAGATAGGGGACTAATATCCTTCATATATAAAGAACTCAAGAAGGTGGACTCCAGAAAATCAAATAACCCCATTAAAAAATGGGGCTCAGAGCTGAACAAAGAATTCTCACCTGAGGAATACCAAATGGCAGAGAAGCACCTGAAAAAATGTTCAACATCCTTAATCATCAGGGAAATGCAACTCAAAACAACCCTGAGATTCCACCTCACACCAGTCAGAATGGCTAAGATCAAAAATTCAGGTGACAGCAGATGCTGACGAGGATGTGGAGAAAGAAAAACACTCCTCCATTGTTGGTGGGATTGCAAGCTTGTACAACAACTCTGGAAATCAGTCTGGCGGTTCCTCAGAAAATTGGACATAGTACTACCGGAGGATCCTGCAATACCTCTTCTGGGCATATATCCAGAAGATGATCAAACTGGTAAGAAGGACACATGCTCCACTATGTTCATAGGAGCCTTATTTGTAATAGCCAGAAGCTGGAAAGAACCCAGATGCCCCTCAACAGAGGAATGGATACACAAAATGTGGTACATTTACACAATGGAGTACTACTCAGCTATTAAAAAGAATGAATTTATGAAATTCCTAGGCAAATGGATGGACCTGGAGGGCATCATCCTGAGTGAGGTAACCCAATCTATGGTAAAGAAAGCCTTAATTAAAAATAATTAAAATATTTCAGATTTACACATTGAAGACTTATAAAAAAATCAGGGGTTAGATGCTAAATAATAATTGACCATATAGGGCTGAAGGGTTAGCTCAGGGGTTAAGAGCACTGACCTTAAAGATTTCTTAACCTGCTCTTGGAAATATGCCACTAGTCTGGGTCAACTGCCCCCACTGAATATATCCTTTTGGAATTGTTATAGTTTGATGATTAATATTAATACTGATGTTACTTGTTCTGTTTGTGATTGTTTCACTGGATACAGTTTCTAAGAGATGAAATGTTTGGTTTTTAATGTATAAAATCCCCTGCTAAAGAGCTGCAAAATATGCTCAGATTCAAACTGCCTCTGTGTTTGTTTCTGTTTCTCACCACCTAATCCTTACCCACGTGGCCTTGAGAACCCACATCCCAGGGACCCCCATACACAGCTGGGGTGATCCATGACAGTATGCACTCACTGATAAGTGGATATTAGCCCAGAATTCAGAATACCCAAGATACAATCCACAGATCACATGAAGCTCAAGAACAAGGAGGACCAAAGCTCAAGAACAAGGAGGAGCTTCTTAGAAAGGGATCAAAATACCAGTGGGAGGAGATACTGAGACAAAGCATAGAAAAGAACCTGAAGGAAAGGTCATGCAGAGACTGTCCCACCTGGGGATCCATCCCATATACAGTCACCAAACCCAGACACTATCGTGGATTCCAACAAGTGCTTGCTGACAGAAGCCTGATATAGCTGTCTCCTAAGAGGCTCTGCCAGTCCCTGACGAAGAAGTGAATGCTCGCAGCCATCCACTGGACTAAGTACAGGGTCCCCAGTGGAGGAGCTAGAGAAAGGACCAAAAGAGCTGAAGGGGTTTGCAGGCCCATAGGAGAAACAACAATATGAACCAACCAGTACCCCAGGACTCCCAGGGACTAAAACACCAACCAAAGGGTACCCATGGCTCCAGCTACATATGTAGTAGAGGATGGCCTTGTGGGACATCAATGAGAGGAGAGGCCCTTGATCCTGTGACAGCTTGATGCCCCAGTGTACAGGAATGCCAGGACAGAGAAACAAGAGTGGGTGAGTTAGTGAGCCAGGGGTTAGGATAGAGGGGTTTTTGGAGGGGAAATAAAAAAAGGGGATAAAATTTGAAATGTAAATAATGACAATATCTAATAAAAAAATAAAAAAGGAACAAAACAAGTGGACCTAGCAGAATGAACTCACACCTCTCCTGTCACTGTACCCTATTCCTGTGCCTCCCTCAGAGTGGGCACATGAAGGACAGAGGTGTCCTTCTCTTGAAAGCACATTTTACCATGAATTAAGTCTGTTATATAATGTCATATATATTGTTGGGCCCCATTTTGGGCCTGGTTTGGGCCTTGAGGACTAACCTCGAGCCTGGCTGGAGTTTAGAGGCCTGTCTCAGTCACTTCCGTATAGGGATGACTCAGCAAGACCTCTTTGGTGTTGCCATTGCCCTACCATTGCTGATATAGAGCTATGCCATTGGCCCTGTCAGTCACTCCATACCCTCCATCACGCTTCCCCTGCCTACTACTCATCTTACCCCACCAAAAATCCCCCTATGTTCTGAACTTATATAAGTGAGAGGCTGATGTTCCTGCTTCAACAAGACTCCAGGCTGTGTGTGTTTGTTTTGGGTCATCAACACTCACCATCCTCCTCAGCCAATTAGAGTCCCTGCAGGGCCCCTCTCCTCTTGCCTGGACCTGCCAGCAAGGAGCCAGATATATATATATATATATATATATATATATATATATATATATAGATAGATAGATAGATAGAGACAGAGACAGAGATAGAGAGATAGAGACAGAGACAGATATAAATAGATAGATAACAAAACTATGCACAAGGGTCTAAATATACCCATAGGTGAAAAGTTCATTGGAGGAAAGGGGAACCAGAAAGCACCTGAGGGGTACTGAGGCTGTTCATCAGCATTTTTTGCATCCTGTTTGGACACAAGCTGATGAACCTGGGGTCTAACACTGCACTGCCATTCAATCTTGGCCATCAGTTGAATGAAACTCCTAATTTATGTCCTGTTCTGAGGACCCTGAGCAGGCCCAACTATTTCTGTTTTGGTTCTAATCAGGGGCATTGTTTGTAGCTCCTTGCTGGAACTAGCCTTCTATCTAACACAAGAACAGTGTGTCTTAGCTAAGGAAAGCCTGAATACACAGGCTGGTTTATGTCCTCTAAACACAATCTGTCCACCACAATTATGGAGGATGCATCTGGGGAAAAGGAGGTGGTAGACCTGGGATTATCCCTGCACCATCACATTTCAGCAGAGTAGATGGCTCATCACAGAGAACAGAGCCTTGTGCCAGGAGATGTGCTCAACCATTGGACATGAGGCCCTCTCAGGTTTCAGGGCCAAGCTGATATCCCTGCCAGAGAAGCTTATAGTGGTAATTCTCAACCTGAGGGTCATAACCACTTTGGAGGTTGTAGATCAGATATCCTGCATATCAGATATTTACATGATGATTCATAACAGTACAATATTTACAGGTTGGAGGTAGCAATGAAGTAATTTTATGGTTGAAGTTTCAGCACATCATGAGGAACTATATTAAAATGGTGAAGAGTCAAGAAATTTGGAAATCACTGGCTTATAGAAAGGAGATGAGGCAGGAAGGCCAAAAGGACAAGCAACTATGTAATGCTATAGTGTTTTGATCAGTGACTGCTGCTTACACTGAGTGAATTGTACATAGATTCCCAACATTACTTGAACATGAAGTCTATAAGAAATCGCTTCAAACTTCAAACAGGTCCATGTGTGCCCTGTGCCCAGGGGCTGACAACAGTCTCAGTGTCCATTGTGGTGTTCTTAGCCATGGTCAGTGGTATTCTTAGCCACCCTGTAAGGAAGTTACCATCTGGAATCTGCTAAAAGGTAATGTCTTCTCTTTTGTCTGTCATTTATGTTTTTAGGGTATGTGCTCCATGAACATAAATTGAATATGCCCAGGAGTGTGGTGCATGCTTAGGAGTTTAGTGAACTCCTATACTGAGCATGCTCAGGGCACTAGTGTCTTCCTGTACGGAGCATGTGCAGGGATAGACCCACACTTCTACCTACATGCACAGGCTCATGGGGTGAAGTGCCCATGCTTTACTTGCTGGAGCAGGATGTGGCTTCCCATGTAGGATGCCAATGCTCTCCTCATACCCTTCAGGTAATAAACCTTTCTCATCTCTTTTCTCTCATCTCTGCTTAGTTTCTTTTTCACTCACTGCCAGGAGGACCCTTGGTGTTTTTCTTGCATTTGGACAATCAGAGTAGCCCACACAGCGGGCATCTGCCATGCTGCTCTCTACCTTTCTTCTGCATCAATGACATGACCTGCTGGGCCTACACAGTTGTGCCTACTTCAAGACAGTGAAAGCCCTTCAGGGATAGAGAGTTAGTGGTGGACTTACTCCTCATATGCACACTAGCAGTGTCCGGGGTAGGGAACAGGAATATGGATGGCCCTTCCTCAAGTTGTCCCGTCCAGGGGACAGGTGCCAAGGTACGTTCACCTCTCAAGGCTCAGCTGAACCACTTTCGCATCCTGTTCAGGAATTTTGTTCCAGCATCTGCTGGAAAAGAGAAGACATGACCGTTCAGCCTAATAAATGTGCAAATGGAGCCAAAGGGGCCTATTTCCCTTGGGTGGCTCACCTGGTGCTGGAGGTCCAGGTTCTAGGACATGTTGCAAACCCAAGTCAGGGGTTGGGATGAGGGAACCGTTCTTGACCAGTATGACCAGGACATCACGGCTGGAGCTCCTGCAAGCTGATGGAGCATAGATCAAGTAGCTAAATTCCAGCAACTGGAGGAAGGGCACAGGCACTTCTATCCAGAGTTGCATTGTTGGCTGGTGGGTGGTCAGGCATATGTCCCCTTGAAGCTTGAGCCTGGCTCCTTCCTGAACCTCTCAGTACTACTCAGGATACTCCCTGCTCCCATGGTTCAACATCCACAGAGATGGGCCTTTTCTCCTTCATCTCTTGAGAGACACAGGAAACAGACTGTTGAAAAGGTTAAAATACATCACTGATGCAGTCCTGAGTAGCCCTAAGCAGTATCAACAGCATCCTCTATCCCTCTTGTAAACACATTCTGGGCCAGAAAAAACCATTCCCCATGTGGGCCTGGCCAAAGAGAGGTGGCAAAGGCCTCCTCTACAATCTGAGCATGCTGAGTAATTATGAAGGACTGATCAGTTTGTGACAAGTCCAGCAACTGTGGGTCCCACCACCTGGTCACAGAACTGTTCACCTTTATAGGAAGGTCAGGAGTACACCCAACTCTGCATTCCTTCCTTGCAACTTTAACTCTCTAGGAGATTGTCTAAAACATTTCAGCAGGCTCTACCATCTTCCATGTGTTCAATGTGTCTGACAGCAAGTTTGCTTCACCTTACTGAACAGAAATCACAGCATCAGTATTGAAGGCACAAGAACGTACGTCAACATACTGCACCTTGCCACTGCCCAAAAGTCATGTCTGAAATACACCCTCTTCCAACATGGTTCAGTAGATATGAGGACCAGCAGGGCAAACCTGCCAACAAACACACACACATACACACACACACACACACACACACACACACACACACACACACACACACACATGCTGCTAGCTTATGATATCATGCTGCTGCTGCCCCCCTATACTGCTAGAAACAGACCTATGAAAGAAGGAGGGAAGGCTTGTCAGAAGATGCATAACAACTCCTGAAACACAACAGTAATGTATCAGAGGGTGGAAGTGTGCATCAGGATGCCCAGTGTGCTCTGAGAGCTGGCAGAGGATGTGAGTTAGCTACAGGGATCAAGGGAATCCAATAGGCTCTGATATACTAGCGTACATGGGACAAGCTGGGAAGCTGGGGAAAGGCTGGATACCTAGGAGTTTCTATGGGAAAAGAGCAGGGCAGTGTCCAACATGGCTTGAAAATGTGCAATGTGTGCAGATGGAAATGACTGGGAAAGGGGGAGCATGCCTCCCTAGGTCCTGTCCCTTCACACTTTGTGTATTGGGTAGGTCCAGTAGGACCTGACACTATACACAGCACAGTGGTGGCAGGAGGAGGGGGTCCTGATTCTTCAGACTGCCTTGAGTTTGGTAGTTGAATTCCTAACAAGACCAAATCTTAGCAGTGAACACAGTAGGTTAGGAACAGCAGGGTCTGATTGATTCCTAGCAATGTATGTGAGGTAGGGGGGTCTCACAGGGTATAAGAACTAGTATTGTATGTGGGGTGAGGCACATTGGATTTGCCAGCATAGACCAAAACATAGCAGCATCTTTATGAGTGATGGGGACAGGGAGGGAATGTGTCCAGCAGGGTCGGATAAAAACCTATTACACAATAGTGAGGCTTTGGTTCCATCAGCATCTGTTTTATGACAGTATATATAGGTACTTGTCTAAGTACTTGCCAGCAGCACCTGCACTCTACCAGTTTATGTGGGGTAGGGCCCAGTAGGTCCTGAGTTATGGAAGGTTGTATGCACCTAGGCATATGCAACTGGAGTTGATAGCTTCTAGTGTATATGGTATATCTGTGAGGGAGGTGTCAGCAAGGCCTGCTACCTATAAGTTTATAATTTTTATAATATCCACTCTCCCATGCTGCTGTCCCAAATACAATGATAATTTTAAAGTAAGGTGGGACACACTCATTTAGAACCCATGTAATGTTTAAGATGTCAGGACTCAAAGGACAACACACCAGAGTGCCTACACCACTTACTATACCAGATGACAGAAGCTACTGGACAAACCAACTCCCTGCTGCTATCTGAAAAACACAAGCAAGCTATCAGGCCCTACAGCTTGTCTCCTGATGAAGCACCACATATACTGCCATATTGAGATCTTTCTGGACACTCTCCACCATTCACATGACATACACTGAGGTTTGAAGCCCTCTAGGACATCCCCTCCACTATCACGGACAACTGCTAGGCTCTAGGTCCTGCTGCACTCACCTTTCCCCTTTCCCACAGCCCTAAATACACTGCTTTTATCACTCCATGCTGGGTGCCCACACACACAGTGCTATTTTCAGGCAAGGATGTCCATTCAGTCAAGGATGGACACCTAAATCCACTTTCCCACATAGCATTGAGGTGTCTAGGTCTTCCTAAATACCTCTTCCCTGAGGATATCACTCAGCACACAGTGCTAGCTATCTGACATTATTAGAAATCCCATTGACACTGCCACACAGCTTGGCCTAGTGGACAGCATGCTGGCATTGTACGCATATAGACTCTTGAGGGCATGTCCATCAAGACTGATGTCCTAACTTTATCCAGCAGGGCCTATGACATAGTAGATTATAGTCTGTGAAAGGGGTACAGGAGTCTCCATCAAGACCTGATTACTAATGTTGTAGTGGGTGCTGATTGGAGCTGATGTCTAAGAGGGTCCTGACACCGACAATGACATGTGAGCTTCATTAATGTGAGGCTGTCAAGCAGAGCCCATGACATAACAGTGAGTTGATGGTACAGTGGCAGGGAGTATCTTTCAAGGCCTGATGACTATCAGTCAATATGAGGTTTTGTCAGGGATCAGGACTGGATACACAGAACTAATGTGATGCATATGTTGGTGACCTGTTCAGCATGCTTCAATACCCAGCAGTCAGTGTGGTGTTTGGTGGGAAGTCGTGCATGGCCCAATACTTAGGAATGTATTCAAGGCACTGGGGAGGTTGTACAGTAATTCCTGGTGCCTACAAGTACAAGTGCTATTTAACAGTGCATTACACCTGGGGTATATGTCAGGACAGGAGGTGTCCTCCAAGATGTGAATCTAGCAGTATATGTTGGTTAATGGCAGGGGGTGGAATGACAAGCAAGCCCTGATACCTGTCCCTGTATCTCTGGTGGCAATGTGGTTAGGGGAATGCCTAACAGATTCTGGCACCTGGCATTGTATATGAGACAGCAAAATAGCTGCTGTCTAGCCAGGACTGATGTCTAGAAATCTATATGGTGATTGTACTTCAGGTACTTGAAGTAACAATGTAGTATATAGGGTGTTAATGTAAGGCTGTAGGAGATCAAGTCCTGTTGCTCACTCCACCCCATACTACCTGACAAAATAGTGCTATGATTAGATCCAGTAGAGAGTCCCTCTCTGCCACACATAATATGTTGGGAATCTGGTGTCACCACACCACACACTATACCACTATCACCCTTGAACTATTGCCCAGAAGGACCTTTGATGGCCAGGCAAATACATACAATTTCATGTCCCTGTGTGAAGGTGTTCTCATGGCATAGTGAAATGAACACATTACCTGCGTGTGGATGTGCTGAACCTGCTCCTCCTGAAAACTGTCAACCTTCTGTGGCTCAAAACATCTCCCTCTGCTGTACATTCTATCACCATAAAGATGCGTTTTCTGATGTGGAGCAGCTTCATGATGTTTGGATGGTCCAGAAGCTTAATTTGTCAATTTCATTCCTGTTGTCTGTGTCATTTTTCCCACCCCTTTCAGAAGATCCTGACCACAACTCTTTGTGGAGGTGGCAGAGCCATGTAAAGCTGCCTTTACTGAGGCTCCTGAGGTGACCCAACAGGGTCACACTTTCAGAGGGCCTGACCTCCAGGTCCAGCTGGATCACTGCCTGCTCTCTTCACTTCCCTGCAAGCCGCTTGACAATTTCCACCCTAATATCAGCTGTCAAACAATGAGATGAAAACCATGGTATTACAAACAAGAGAAGCAGGTTTGGAAGAAGCCTTACTGTTCTCAATTCCCACATAGAAAAGTAAGAGAGAGGTAAGATGGTCCCATAGTGTACTTCTGGATCATAGAAAACTAACAACACAACACTGGAATTTACTGGGACCAGAGGGATTCAGGCACCCAGGAACTCCACCTACCAGTGGCACAGGTTCCTTCCAGTCTGGGACCGTGCCCTGAGCACCTTGAGCATAAACTCCACCGCCAGTCTCACAACACCCAGAGGAAGCTCCACTCCCAGGCTCTCTAACAACCCCAGGATTGCAGGTTCACAGTTTCACTGGACTGCAGGATCGAAGACTCACTGGATAGCAGGATTGCAGGATTGCAGGATTGCAGGATCGCAAGATAACAGGATCCCAGGATCCCAGAGGCAGTTTGATTCCTAGGAGCTTTGCCCCACCCAGGATCTAACTATCACAGGCTCGCAGAATCACAGGATAGCAGGATCGCATGATCAGAGGATCACAGGATCCCAGAGGCAGCTTGACTCCCAGAAGCTCTGACACATCCAGGATCTCACAATCACAGCATCCCAGAATCACAGGATTTCACAATCACAGGATCCCAGAGATAGCTGAACTCTGAGTAGTTCTGACACAACCAGGATCATAGGAAGGACAGGCTCCAGTGAGACATAGCCAGAGTAGGTAGCACTAGAGATAACCAGATGGAGGGAGGCAATCATAAGAACATAAGCAATAGAAACCAAGGTTACTTGGTAGCATCAGAACCCAATTCTCCCCCAAGAGCAAGCCCTGGATACATCATCACATCAGAAAAGCAAGATTTGAATCTAAAATCACTTTTCACGATAATGATGGAAAACTTTAAGAAGGACATAAATAACTCCCTTGAAGTATAGCAGAACACAGGTAAACAGCTAAAAACCCTTAAAGAGGAAACACAAAAAATCCCTTAAAGTACAGGAAAGCACAATCAAACAGGTGAAGGAAATTAACAAAATCATGCAAGATCTAAAAATGGAAACAGAAACAATAAAGAAATCACAAAGAGAGACAACCCTAGAGTTAGAAAACCTAGGAGACATATCAGGAGTCAGAGATGCAAGCATCACCAACAGGATACAAGAAGAGAGAATCTCAGGTGCAGAAGATACCATAGAAATCATTGACACAACAGTCAAAGAAAATGAAAAATCCAAAAGGATCCTAATCCAAAACATCCAGGAAATCCAGGACACAATAAGAAGACCACACCTAAGGATAATAGGTATAGAGCAGAGCGAAGATTCCCAACTTAAAGGGCCAATAATAACTTCAACAGAATTATAGAAAAAAACTTCCCTAACCTAAAGAAAGAGATGCCCATGGACATACAAGAAGCCTATAGAACTCCAAATAGATTGGACCAGAAAGGAATTCCTCCTGTCACATAATAATCAAAATACCAAATGCAATAAACAAAGAAAGAATGTTAAAAGTAATAAGGGGAAAAGGTCAAGTAACATAGGAAGGTAGACCTATCAGAATTACACCAGACTTCTCACCAGAGACTATGAAAGCTAGAAGATCCTGGGCAGATGTCATACAGACCCTAAGAAATCACAAATTCCAGCCCAGGCTATTATATCCAGCAAAACTGTCAATTATCATAGCTGGAGAAAACAAGATGTTCCATGACAAAACCAAATTTTACACAATATCTTTCCATAAATACGGCCTTACAAAGGATAACAGGTGGAAAACACCAACACAAGGAGGGAAACTCCACCCTAGAAAAAAGCAAGAAAGCAATCTTTCAACAAACTTAAAAGAAGCATAATTCTACCTCTAAATACAAAAATAACAAGAAGTAACCATTACGTTTCCTTAATATCTCTTAACACCAATGGACTCATTTCCCCAATAAAAAGACATAGGATAACAGACTGGATATGTAAACAGAACCCAGCATTTTGCTGCATACAGGAAATCCATCTCAGTTACAAAGATAGACAATACCTCAGAGTAAAATGTTGGAAAACAATTTTCCAAGCAAATAGTTATAAAAAACAAGCTGGAGTAGCCATTCTATTATCGAATAAAATCAACTTTCAACCAAAAGTTATCAAAAAAGATAAGAAAGAACACTTCATACTGGCCAAAGGAAAAATCTACCAAGATGAACTCTCAATTCTTAACATCTATGTTCCAAAAGCAAGGGCACTCACATTCATAAAATAAACTTTACTAAAGCTTAAAACACACATTGTACCACTTACAGTAATAGTGGGAGACTTCAACACCCCACTCTTAGCAATGGACAGATCATGGAAACAAACTAAACAGAGACACAGTGAAGCTAACAAGTTATGAACCAAATGGATCTAACAGATATTTATAGAACATTTCATCCTAAAGCAAAAGGATATACTTTCTTCTCAGCCCTCATGGTACCTTCGCCTAAATTGACCATATAATCACAAAACAGACCTCAATATATACAAGAAGATTGAAATAATCCCATGCACCCTATCAGATTACCACAGACAAAGGCTGGTCTTAAATATCAACAAAAACAATGGAAAACACACATACACATGGAAACTGAACAACACTCAACTCAATGACAACTTGGTCAAGGAAGAAATAAAGAAAAAATAAAGGCTTTTTAGAATTTAATGAAAATGAAGACACCTCATACACAAACTTATGGGACATAATGACAGCAGTGCTAAGAGGAAAACCCATCGCTCTGACTGCCTCCCAGAAGAAACTGGAGAGAGCTTACACTAGCAGCTTGACAGCACACCATAAAGCTCTAGAACAAACAGAAGCAAATACACCCAAGAGGAGGAGATGGCAGAAAATAGTCAAACTCAGGGCTGAAATCAACCAAGAAGAAACAAAAAGAACTGTACAAGAATCAACAAAAACAGGAGCTGGTTCTTTGAAAAAAATCAACAAAATAGATAAACAATTAGCCAGACTAACCAGAGGGCACAGAAACAGAATCCTAATTAATAATATCAGAAATGAAAAGGGAGACATAATGAAATATATTTTAAAATAATTATTTTGTTTGTTGAACATTAACAGTTGAAAATATTAACATAATGTTTTATAAACTTCATGGAATTATTATTGACAATATTTGATCACTGTACTTGAAATTAGCATTTTCTTAATGTTTAACTTCAAAGAGTTTTTTCCATTTAAAAGTATTGAAACTATATTTACTGATGAAATAATTTCTCTCCTAGAAACAGTGATAATCTTTTTAAAGCAAACTGATAGTTAGATACTGTACACAGACATATAGTGTGTTTTTAATACCTATGTCAGGTGGTACCACATGAAGGCTTTTGAATATATTTCTTAATGATTCATTTTTAATATTTTATGTTCTTATACTATGCTTAATTCTTAAAGAATATTTTGTATGTTTTGAAACAATTTAGTATTCAACATTAGATATAGGATCCTCAGATATGGGCAGTATTAGATGTTCATTAATGATATTTTTAGGGGAAGGAAGGCTATGAATATAAAAGTTGAACAAAATTTTTGTATTTGATTCTCAAAATACTCAATATTATTAATATGCTTGATGTATAAAATGCATTTAAATAATAAAAAATTTTTAAGAAAAAAAAAAGGAAAAGAGCAACAAACACAACCCCAAACCAGTAGCTGATAAAACAGGCTGAAAGTGAGAGCTGAGACTAACCAAACAGAAAATAATGAACATTGGAAAAAAAATCCTGGTTCTTGGAAAGGAGAGAGTAAACTGAGGAAGCATTCCCAAATCTAAGGATATGAGAAGATACAGAGTAAAACTAGAGACAAATGAATGAGATACAGTAGCAGATACAGCAAGGCTCTAACAACCTTTAGAACAGGGCTGGAGAGATGGCTTGGGCTTTAAGAGCACTGTCTGATCTTTCAGAGGTCCAGAGTTTAATTCCCAGCAACCACATGGTAGCTCACAACCACCTGTAATGGGATCTGATGCCCTCTTCTGGTGTGTCTGAAGACAGCAACAGTGTACTAACTCACAACAAATAAATATATAGATCTTAAAAAGAAAAAAAAAAAAAAAGAACCATTAGAACATATCTAAGAATCTTTGAAACAGATATAGGAAACCTATACTGTCACCAATTGTGAAACTGGGAGAAGTGGACAAATTTCAAAATACATATAAAATGCTTGAATAGATCAATAACAAGCAATGAAATTAAAATATTAACAGGAAAAAAATCAACAAAAGTCCAAAGTTTGACATATTCATAAATGAATTCTACCATACTTTTAAAGAACACCAATGTTCCTAAGATAATTCCATGAAATAAAAGGGAGGGAACACTTTCCACTGTGTTCCAGAAAGCCAACGTTACCCTGTAACCAAAACCAGACAGAGACCTCGCTGATTCTATGGATAGAGCTGCTTACAACCAGACCAGATGATCCAAGTTTTGTTCCTGGAGCCCACATGGTGGAATGAGAGAACTGGCCTCACAGTTTGTCCTCTGTCCTTCCATGTATGCAGATACACACAAATAATTAAATCTAGAGTAAACCAAATAAGATTACCAATATTTTCATGTAAAAGATGTGACAAACCTTAACAAGAGTCCGTGATGCTTCATGATAAACAACACATTTATAAGCTCATGTTCATGAACATCAGTTCACTCACGAATATAAGGTGAGTCTGAGATACACAAATCCATAAATAAAATCATGTGAAGAGTGTACGAGATGAAAAAGGACCTAGCCTTAAGAATAAAAAGTGTCAGCCAGGTGTGGTGGCAAATGTCTTTAATCTTAGCACCTGGGAGGCAGAGGCAGGCATATTTCTGAGTTCGAGGCCAGCCTACAGAGTGAGTTCCAGGACAACCAGGACTACACAGAGTAAACCCTGTCTCGAAAACGAACAAACAAACAAAAACAAAGAATGAAAAGTGTCATTTCCAGAAAATAGGTGGAACGAAGGATAATGCTTCAAGTCACAAGCCAAGTCTCTGAAGACAACTGTGCTTGTTCTCATTTCTATTCATAATGTGCTCGCGTTGGAGGATCCTGGACATAAAAGGGGGACATGAAAGAGAGCAAGGCTCTGCTTCCCTGTGATGGTCCACAGGGCTTGTGCTGGGCAGGAGCCTGCATGTCTCAGCCACCCCGAACTGTCCAGGGAGTGCTGCACAGAGTCCTGGGAGGTTCAGAATCTATATTCTGCAGCCCCAAGCCCTCCATTAGCCAGGCAGTGCTAAGAAAGGGTCAGTGCCTACTACACAACCAAAGTGGTTCTGACAAGATGAGGAGGCAAGATTAGGAAAACTAGGCTGTACCTGGGTGCTGGGGAGTAGACAGGAGCAGCTCTCCTGAAACCATGCCTGAGCAAACTGTCTCTGCCTCTGTAGTCCCAGAGTGAAAACTCAGTTATAACAGGTCAGTTACCAACTGTCTCAGCACCCTTGCACCAACTGTAACTCCTCTTCAAGACCTAATTGGTCACATGTCCAGAACTTGGCCAATCAGACTGGCTAGCGAACCAGGACTCTCCTGATTGGTCATACTGAGGTCATGTGACTCCTGTATGCACATGAGAAGGTAAAATGTCCCTACCACAAGCAGACAGTCTATTACAGCAAGGTTAAAGAGAGAGACTTTGCATGCTCTGTGCTTCCTTTCCAGGACTGTGCCAGCTAGGGTGCACCTCCCCATCCCATTGCCTCTGGCCACAGGAGAGCTCGCTCTCTATTGCACTTCCTTTCTCAGGTCCCAAAATACAGACCTATTTCTGAAGGGCAGATTTTCGGTTTGCTGTCAGCTGTGGGTCGTCCCTGAGTACAAAAGCCTTCAGTTATATATTCAGTCAGTGATCATTCACCTTTCACTAGGGATCACCTACTGGGTCCCAAGGGCAACAAGACTGAAGGAATTCCTGTCTTCAAAAAACTCACAGTATAAAAGAAAAAGTGCGACACATTTATACAGTGTCTATATCTACATTGTGTAATGTACTTTGCCTCAGAGAGGGGCTCTTAATGCCTGCCCTGCCATGTGTGCTAATACCATTAACTAGTGAACGCCAAAGGTTTATCAAAAAATAGTCATGGCTTGTCATACTTGGTTTTGCTCTCAAAGTGTCTCAAAATTAAATGTTATTTTCCACTGCCTTTTCTGATCATTCATTGCACTGCTTTAGTGATGGATAATTTTAATCCAGAATTTTTTTTCTCAGCTGTAGCAACTTCCCCAATTTTTTCATGACTTCTCCAGTACTTTTGGAAAACAGTTTTAATCTTTTGCTAACCAGCCCTCACGGTCCATGAGGACTTTCTATGTTTCTTCCAAACCTTCCATTCTTTGATTTCTTTCAAATTAATGATTTCATATATTTTTAAGAACTCTGTACAGGGGAACTGTGTCCACTTTAGTCATGCCCCAGCCTCTCAACTTTTCCCATCCCCCACCCAACTCATGGTTTCTTTATTCTTGCACGTGTATGCGTGTATAATAAGTACAGGGTCTGAGATTCAAGTTCTGGAAGAGAGCAAAGAGCAATAGTGACAGCTCATCTTGTTGGTGGAGACTCTTGAGCTCTGGGAAAGGGCGATTTCCCAGGCATCAGGACTGTTTTAACTGTAGCCCTTGGGAGAATCATTATCAACCCAAGTGTTACAAGTTCATTTTAATTAAGTACACACTTGGACACAAAAATGTCTATGTGTGTTGCCAATGATTCCTTTTAATAGCCCTCATCTCTCTGAAAGGTGAGTGTCTTAGAGCTTCCATTGCTGTAAAGAGATACCATGAACAAGGCAACGTATATAAATGGGGACTGGCTTACAGGTTCAGAGGTTCAGCCCATTATCACTACAGCCAGAAACATGACATCTTTCAGACAGGCATGGTACTAGAAAAAAAAGCTAAGAGTTTTATGCCTTGATCAGAAGCCAGCCAGGAAAAGATTAGTTCATGCAGGTAGAAGGAGGATCTCAAAGCCCACCCATAAAGTGATACAATTCCTCTGTCAAGACCACTTATTCCAACAAGACACACTTCCTAATAATGTCACTCCCTGTCGGCCAAGCATTCAACCACAAGAGCCTAATGGGACAAACCTATTTACAACCTCACACTGAGTATAAATACCAGTGCAATTGCAAGAGGTTTTCACATGATAATGTTGCCTTGATTGAAGGCTTTGCCCACACTTTGTAAGACCCTTTCCGAGAAATATGACTCTTAAAGCAGTCTTGTTGTTCTGTGATGCCTGACTCCATTGCCTGTTATGTAAATGATTCATGCTCCACATGTCAGTCGAGACTCAGCAGAAAGACAATCTCTCACCCTTGGAAGGCCTGAACCCAGAAATGAAGCTGCTGTTGTTGATTGCACAGAATACTGAAAAAGTATTGGTGGGGAGTCATTCATGGCCCAGTACTTAGGAATGTATTTGATACAGTGTACAAGTTGTAAAGCAAGGCCTGTCAACCAGCAATGCAAGTGCTATCTATCAGTGCACTACACCTGGTGGTTTATGTAACTCCTCAGTTTCTCCGGGAGCTCGAACAAGACAGTGATGAGGTTGCAACTCATGGAGATCTGGGAAGTTCTGTTGGGTAGCAGCCTTCAGCTTCCACATGGACCAGTCATCCTTACCAAGGTGATGCCAAAATATGGCAATGCCACACACAGGAGGACCTCAGGGAAGTGTTTGCACTTAAACTCATTCAGAAGAAAGTTACACTTGGGATTAGAGTAAACCTTAAGTTCAGCAGTCAGTGCAGACTTTCCTTTTCCAACCCCCTAGTAGGTGGGAAGTTAGCCATTTTTCCTCTTTCCACTCACTCTGGGGATTCTGTTTATTATCTTTTCTACCTTGCTCTTTACATGGGGTAGCCATTGTAGATTGGCTCCCTACAAGATCCCTACCATCAAACTGCAGATTCATCTAATGTCATCCCTGAAATGAAATCGCTTAATACAGATGAGGAAACATCATTTGGTACTGTACAGAAGGCCTGGAGAAAAGAAGGGCCCTGACCTGTCATGGAGTGCCACAGGCTGGCTCAGTCGGCTCCTCAGCCCTCTGGAGGAATCCGGTTGCTTGTACTCAGGTGGGAAAGGAGTTGGTGAGTGACAAACAGACATGAACACCAGAGAGTGTTGGAACTGAATGTAATTTTTCAAAGCGAGCATCAGAATTACATTACAGAAGAAAACAAGGAAGTTAGGTGATACATTGAGGTCATCTGATGCATAATGATTCTTTACACAAAACAGAGTAATGCATACATAAAGACTGAAAGGAAGCAGTCAGTGGCTACAATTGAGATAAAAAGCAGCCCTTTCTAAAGTCAGCTATTCTAGGAGCCTGGTGAAGATTTCCCACCCTAGTCACAATTCAAGTCTATTGTATAAGCCACCAACAGGGGGCTTCTGCTCTTGCTAAAATTTTCATGAATAATGCAATACTCTAGTTCCTCCTAAACCACAACCCTCCTACTTCCTAGACCATTGTAAATTCCTGCATGTGAGAGTGACTCCACTGTTATTCTAACTTTACGTTTTAGACTTGCCCTGAGATTTCTACTCTTACCCAGTAAACTGCAATGCCTGATTTGTTTCACTATCTCTTTCAACACTGAAGGCATTTTGTCTGAATAAGTCAAATCATTCCTTGGAGGCACCTATAATAAAATAATACTGAAAGAAAGCACTCTAAGCCTATCACTGACTATGACCAGGACATATCTGGACCACATCCCTGTTATGGAATCACAAAGACTCTCCAGGAGACCAGTTTCTGTGAAACTTTGTATCTCAGGACTAAGGGCAAGCTTTTGGACTTGGCATGCACACTCCACTGGAGTGAGTGTGGCAATGGAGGCAGGATTCAGAGGATCATGATGCCAACCAGTGTTACTTGCCTGTGCACCTGGAAAGTCCTCAACTTATCTGAGTGACCAGCTGCCCCAGGAATCCCCTCGACACCTCTCCTGCCACTTGAGTGAACTGCATATCATGCATGATGCTCAAGGTGAGGGCCCCCAGGTGCTCGCTGGAAAAATGATGTCACAGAAATAATCATTTCTGATAGGTTGCTTCAAACATACCCTACTCTTTCACCAGTATTCCTAAAGTTTTTCCTGAATTTTCTTTTAATTTTTTATCCTGTTTTGCCTTACTTGCATTCTTCTTGTGTCACCAGGTCTAAATCTCACTGCCATCTTTGGCTAGTGTCACTCTAACACTTTGAGCCCCTTCCTGCCCAGAAGGATGTAGTAAAATCTCAAAGATGGAGGAGAAGAAAAAGGAGTATGAAGAGAAGGATAATGAGAAGGAGATGAAGAACAGGAGGACAAAGAACAAAACTATACTTCAAGGGACAAATCTATCCAGAAATCATTTTCACCAGGGTCACTGCACACACACAGCCCCCACCCCCACACAAAACAAACAAACACACCATAAATTTAAAGATCCAAAAGTTGCAATGATAGTAACCAGGAAGGAGCAATATAGAATTTATTCCTGTTCTTGGATGGAACTGGAGCACCCTTCAGGCTGGCATAACTTTCTGCATGACACTTAGGTCTGGACAAAGAGTGGAGTTAATGTATATACACTATCAAAAGCAGCAGGAGTTGTCACTTTGTCCCAAGGATTTTGTGATAACTGTTTATATGCCTGGGGTCACACATGAAGTCCAACTCTGCTTTCAATAGGTATACCCCTCAATTTTAGAAACCCAGCAAGATGCATATATAGAATTCCTTCCCAGGCAAAGTGACTATGGACTCTAAGGAAAGGCTATCTAACAGACCTGGTTCTTAGCCTGGTGCTCTGAGTATGGGAACCCCAGACCATCACAGTCTCGGAGTGACTTCTGTCAGAGCAGAGATTATGCCTCCAATGTGTCTTGTGTTGGAAAGAGGGGAAATACTAGGAGACCTGTGTCTTCCTGTCTTTCCCTTTAATTGAGAGTTGGGTGGAGTATGATCTCTTTGTGACTGTGCAGGAACCTGAGTTAGGCCAGGAGAGATGGAGCTGGAAGCAGACCTACCTGGATGTTGCTGTATACCAGAGTATTGCAACATGTAAGAGCAGAGCCTCCTGCTGCCATGGAAAGCAGAACTCTGGTGCCCCTGGAATTGTCAGCTCTAGATGCTGGTTTGGAATCCACAGCCACATTAACGCACATTGAACTCAGGAGTGAGATGAATCTCCTATAGGAGACTTGAAATTTAAGAGACCTGGGGTGAGTCCTGTTCTGGTTTTGGTTACTTTTGATAAATGTGACAAAGTTAGGAAGACCAGGTTCTTGTCCAGGACTGGTCTTTGGGCTCCTGGCCAATCCAGAACAGAGAGCTGGAGTTTCCCCAGAGCTATGATAAATTTCAGGTCCAAAGGACAAACAGGACTCCCTGAGGATAAGTATAACCAGAGGCAAAGTGCTGCCTTCATGAGTACATTTTAAGCCTCTTCTTCATATTTCACTTCATGAAGACAGATATCTACATCATTGACAATGAACTCACAGAGGCCATACCTTTGTTCATAAGAGCACACGTGTATTTACGAAAGAGGCGGGTCAGGGAAATGTTACTAAATATTTAGGTGTAATAATCCACAGTTTATTAATTTATTAATTTATTAATAATACTTCCTGGCTCCATAGGAACTCTGATAAATTTGGGAAGTCCATGAAGAGGGAGGGATGACAACATTGCCCACTGACATCTTCTCCCCATGAATGTATGCTCTTCCTGTTCTCATTGGCAGACCTTGGTCCCTCTGAGACTGGAGAGCAAACTCTCTCCTTAGGCAGTTCTAGGCTCAGTTCACAGTGGAGGAGGATCTAGCAGGGACACCTGTGAAACCCAGGACAGCACAGCTTACAGGAGGTCTCCACTGCAGCCCATGAGGGTTTGGTTTAGAGTAGGGCTCCATGCAGCCCAGGAGGACACAGCCTACAGCAGGCATCCACTGCATTGCAGAAGAGCATGGGTTACAGCCTGTGTCCAATGAAGCCTCCCAGCTGGACTTCCCACCCTTCTGCTCATGACAATGAATAACAGGAAGATTGAGACCTCTTTTTCTCCCAGGAAATGTAAGGAAATATTGGGCTTGCATGGAACTGAAGATGTAGCCTTGACAGCTCCTAGGAGCTGAGAATAATCAGCATTTGGATAAGTGCATAGCCTGCTGCAACAGCTGTTTGTGCCATCAAATCTCCCGGAACAGCTAAGAGCTCTCTGCAGGCTCCCCTCCCTGCCATGCTCCCGAGGAAAGTACCCACCACTTGTTGTCAAAGACTCCCTTTGTTAGATACTAGTCAACAACCTAGTACAAGTATGCTTTTTCCCAAGTCACATGTATGATAGAATGATTCAGCCAGGGCAGCTCTCACTCCCAAACTCCCCTTTCACTATGTCTGGTCTCTCTGCATATTAGGGGAAAGGAGAGGCTAGCTTCATTCCTCCCTCCCTAGTGAAAAGAAAGATATGTAATTCTTAAATGGACCTCCATGAAAGCTGACTCCCTAAACTGATCTCACATGTCCAGGAAGCCTGATATTTGGGGATTACAGAAGAAATGCAACTGACCTATCCCAGATAACTGGTTGCTGCAAAAAGAGACAACAGAACCAATCTGTATAGAACAGCTTATTTAGGGAAAACAGCTAACTACCCCATCCTGCCCCTCCAAAACCCCTTTTCCACTTCTAGATCATTACCTGCAAAACTGCTGTTTTCCTGCACATTAAATAATCTGGCCCTGATAAGCCCTGCCTAACTGTACTTGCATTCACCATATTATACATACATGCCCCATAACATGCTATATATCAGGCCCTGTTACACACATCACTGGGGGCAGCCAGCAGCCTAGTGATTCAACAAACTCTGACAGACACCAGCATGTCAGCACCACATATCCACTTTTAGATTGCAGGCCTCCAAGACAGACTCTTCCAGTGTAATGAAACAGTATCCCTGGGAGGGCATCCTGGAAAGCCTGTTCCACAGCAGCACATGTGGCATTTACTGTGGATGAACAGGAATCATGGCAGGGCCAGCTGGGCACCCCTGCAATCCAGAAAGAAACTGGCTATTGAGTACTGTTACACAGCTCTCCAGCACATAAACTTCTAGGTACCATGCTCTCTGTCCTCCCCATTCTGCAGGCACTGCTAGAGAGATACCAGGTCTTGTTAAATAACCTCCCCCTACTTTGATGACACTCCATAGGCACTGTTATGTATCAGGCCTGTGGCAACACAAACGCAGACTATACTCACTGTTATTTCCTGAATAACTTCACAGAACTATTGCAGGAATGTCTTGACCCACCAGCTCCTGAATAATAACATGATGACTTACCTTTATTTATTGTTACTAAGGCCTTACCTTGCTACCCCACAACAAGCATGTATAACTTCATTAACCCCTTTGTTCTAATTCACATTTGCCACGTGTCTCATAACCTCATACTCAGTACATCTGATTTCCTGCATGTCTGGCTGGTGAATCTCTCCCATCTCTCCATTCTTCTGACAGTTCTTCTCTTGGAACAGAAGACCCATCTTCCATATTCTGTACAGATATAGGCCTGTGGGTCTTTTTTAAAGCTAATCAGAGATGCCTTCGAAGGTGAGGAAGGAGAGAGATAACCTACCACAGTGCACAAAAATGCTACCCCATTAGAGACCTAGTTGGGTGTCAGACTCCATCACTACCAACACCCCTACTAAAAAACACCCCCAGCCCGACACTCCCTACATACTGTCCAGCATCATGGGTCTCAGTGTAAGGTCAGGCTGCACAAACTTCTGGAGCCATACATACACAACTAAGTACCGGGCCCCACTGAACTACCCCCTTTCTTAAACCACACATATTGTGTTTGTTGATAGCCCTTCATCATTGTCATCTAAACTAAAGTGGTGTAGGTGATACCCTCCTTTTAAAATTTATACATATCAGGCTTTGCAGGACTACACCCCCAGGCTGACATTTCACATACAATGCTAGATGTCAGAGTCTTCTAGACACATATTCACCTCTTCTGCTACCCCACAAAGACCACTAGGCATCATGCGCCACTGGACACACAAGGGCCATTGCCACAAACACACATCTAGGTGTCAAGGCATGTAGTCTTCCTACTCCACAATACTGTTAGAAGCAGACCTTGCAAGATATTCCCCTGTGCTTATGCCAATGCCACAGGTGTCTGGCAGGCCTTGCTGGGCACCCCTTCCCTGGAGGCTGTGTACTCAAATATACTACTTGGTATCAGGTCCTGTTGCATGTTTATCCCTAACCAACATTCTCTCTTAGGTATCAGCCTCTGCTAATAATCCTCCAACAAGTCCCAGGTACACATCAGACAATATCAGGCCAACAGTGCATGTGTGCATGCATGCACACACAGACACACACACTCCACAAAGACTGCTAGGAATTATGTCCTCCTGGACACCTTTCCCTGATCTCTGCCACCACATACACACTGTTATGCACTGAGCTCTACTGCACAAATTTTGTCCATCCTCCATACTTTGTGACCTTGATTTACTGGATACTACCCCACACAATGTGCTAGGAATACGGTGCTCTTGAATATGGTCCCTGCAACACTGACCCAAAAAAATATTTATTCTTTACGCCATGCTAGCTGGACTCAGCACAGTTGCTCTTCATTTTAAACTTACAGGTGTCAGTCCTCCTGAACAAATCCCTCAAGTGACAACCCACATACAATGCTAGCTATCACACCCTACTGGATACTCTTCAATTCCCACTGTCATCCAAATTTACAGCTCTAAGTCTCAGCCTTCTTCTCCCCCATTGCCAACTCATATATACTAACTGCCAGCAGGCAATAATAAATATACCTTCTTCTCAGTGCCTCATGGCACCTTCTCCAAAATTGACCATATAAAAACCCTCACAAAACAAGTCTCAAGAGATACAAGAAGATTGAAATCATCCAATGCATCCTATCAGATCACCTCAGACTAAGTCTAGGCTTCATTAACAATAAAAACACAGAAAACCCACATAGCCATGGAAAGTGAACAACTCTCTACTCAATGATAACTTGGTAGGGAAGAAATAAAGAAAGAAATGAAAGACTTCCTAGAGTACAATGAAAATGATGACACAGTAAGTCAAAAGCAGGTAAACTACCTAGTCAGTCCCATATCCCCTAAAGAAACAGAACAAGTCATTAAAAACCTCCTAACTAAAAAAATTAAAATGCGCAGATGCTTCAGCAGAGAATTTTACTGTACCTTACTAGCAGAGCTACATACCAACACTCCTCCAACTCTTCAATAAAATAGACACAGAAGGAACGCTACTTAATTTATTCTATGAAGACACATTTACTATGATAGCCAAACCACACAAAGATCCCACAAAGAAGGAGAACAGTTTTGCTTATGAATATTGATTCAAACATACTCAAATAATTCTAGAAAACTGAGTTCAAGAACACATGAGAACCATCATTCACCACAAACAAAGAGGCTTCATTCTAGAGATGCAAGGTTGGTTCAATATTCAAAAATCCATTAATGTAATCCATTATACAAACAAACACAAAAGGAAAAAAATCACATGATCATCTAATTCAATGCAGAAAAAGCATTTGACAAAATACAATACCTCTTCATATTAAAAGTACTAGAAAGATCAGGAATGCATGATCCATACCTAAATATAATAAAAGCAATATACAGCAAACCAACAGCCCACATCAAATTAAATGGAGAGATACTTGAAGAAATTCCACTAAAATCAGGAATGAGACATGGCTGACCACTCTCCTTGTATCTATTCAATATAGTTCTTGAAGTTGTAGCTAGAGTAATAAGAAAACAAATAGATATCAAAGGGATAAAAAATGGCAAGGAAAATGTCAAGGTGTCATTATTTGAAGATGACAAGATAGAATACATAAGCAACCCAAAAAATTCTACCAATGAACTTCTACAGCTGAGAAACATCTTCAGCAAAATGGCTGCATATAAAATTAACTTAAATCAGTAACTTAACATTTATACCAATGATAAAAGAACTGAGAAAGAAATTAGGGAAACAACATACTTTATAATAGTCACAAATACTATAAAATATCTTGGAGTAACACTAATCAAACAGGGGAAATGTCTATATGACAAGAACTTGAAGTCTCTCAAAAAAGAAATCAAAGAAAACCTCAAAAAACGGATTGATATTCCATGCTAATGGATTGGTAAGATTAACAGTCAAAATGGCCATTCTACCAAAAACAATCCACAGATTCAATGCAATAGCCATCAATATTCCAACACAGTTCTTCACAGACATGGAAAGAGCAATTCTCAATTTGATATGGAAATACAAAAACAAAAACAAAAAACAAGTATAACCTAAACAATTCTTTTTATATATATTTTTTATTACATCTTTTCCTCAAATTACATTTCCAATGCTATCGCAAAAGTCCCCCATACCCTCCCGACCCCACTTCCCTACCCACCCATTCCCATATTTTTTGGCCCTGGCGTTTCCCTGTACTGGGGCATATAAAGTTAGCATGTCCAATGGGCCTCTCTTTCCAGTGATGGCCGACTAGGCCATCTTTTGATACATATGCAGCTAGAGTCAAGAGCTCCGGGGTACTGGTTAGTTCATAATGTTGTTCCACCCATAGGGTTGCGGATCCCTTCAGCTCCTTGGGTACTTTCTCCAGCTCCGCCATTGGGGGCCCTGTGATCCATCCACTAGCTGACTGTGAGCATTCACTTCTGTGTTTGCCAGGCACTGGCATAGTCTCATAAGAGACAGCTATATCAGGGTCCTTTCAGCAAAGTCTTGCTAGTGTATGCAATGGTGTCATCGAACTTAAACAATTCTTAACAATAAAAGAACGTCTAGGGGAATCACTATCCCTGTACTCAATCTATACCACAAAGCAATAGTGAGAATAACCGCAATAGAGACAGGCAGATGGATCAAAGTAATAGAATTGAAGACACAGAAATAAACTCACACACTTATGGATACTTCATGTTTGACAAAGAAGCCAAAAATATACAATGGAAAAAAGAAAGCATCTTCAGTAAATGGTGATAGTTTAAGTGACAGCTGATATGTAGAAAAAAATGATAACAGATCCATATTTATCATCTTGCAAAAAGCTCAAATCCAACTGGATCAAGTACCTCAACATAAAACAAGACACACTGACTCTAATAGAAGAGAAAGTGGAAAAGAGCCTTGGATTCATTGGCATGGGGCAAATTTTCCTAAACACAACTCTGAGGTCAAAAATTGATAAACAGAACCTCATGAAACTGAAAAGCTTATGTAAAGCAAAGGACATAGCCAATACAACAAATTTACAACCAACAGATTGGGAAAAAAATCCTCACTAACCCCAAATCTGATAGATGGCTAATATCTAAAATATATAAAGATCTCAAGAAGCTAACCTCTAAAAATGCAAACAACCTAATCAAAAAATGGGGTATGGAGCTAAACAGAATTCACAACAGAGGAACCTGGAATAGCCGAGAAGCATGTAAAGAAATATTCAAAGTCCTTAGTAATCAGGGAAATGCAAATCAAAATGATCCTGAGATTCTGCCTTACACCAATCAGAATGGCTAAGATCATAAACTCGGGTGACAGCACGTGTTGGGGAGAATGTGGAGAAAGTCAAACTCTCCACCATTGCTGTTGGGATTGCAAACTGGTAGGCCAGTCTGGAAATCAATCTGGAGGTTCCTCAGAGAATTGGAAATAGATCTTCCTGAAGACCCAGCTATACCACTCTTGGAAATATACCTAAAGACTCCCCATCATGCCACAGGGACACCTGTTCCACTATGTTCATAGCAGCCTTGTTTGTGATATTCAGAAGCTGGAAACAACCCAGATGTCCCACAATGGAAAAATACATACAGAAAATATGGTTCGTTTACACAATGGACTATTATTCAGCTATTAAGAATGACGACATTAGGCCAGGCGTGGTGGCGCACGCCTTACGCCTTTAATCCCAGCACTTGGGAGGCAGAGGCAGGCGGATTTCTGAGTTCGAGGCCAGCCTGGTCTACAAAGTGAGTTCCAGGACAGCCAGGGTTATACAGAGAAACCCTGTCTCAAAAAACCAAAAAAAAAAAAAAAAAAAAAAAAAGAATGAAGACATTATGAGTTTTGCATGCAAGTGAATGGAACTAGAAAATATCATCCTGAAAAAAGTAACTCAGACCCAAAAGGACATGCATGGTATATACTCACTAATAGGTTGATATTAGCCATAAAAGCACAAAATGCATAAGTTACAATCCACAGAACTCAACAAGGTTGAAACCCTTCAGAATGTACCAGAGATCTGGAAGATGAAAGACACTCAGGACTCAGATGGAGGGACCTTAGATGAAATTCTCAAAAGTGGAGAGAGGGAACTTGTAGAGTCCACCTCCAGTATAATACAGGGCATCAAGTGGAAGAATGGCATTTCCATCCCACAGTCAAATACTCTGTCTCAGAATTCTCCCTGTCTAATAGAAACGAAGGAACAAAAATGGAGAAAAGGCTGAGGGAAAGGAGGTCCAGTGAGCAGCCCAAATTGGTATACCACTGAAGGCGACATTCCGAAGCCTGACACTATTACTGATGTTATGGTATGCTTGCATACAGAAGCCAGCATGGCTGCTCCAACAAGCAAATGAAAGAGTCAGATGCAGTTACAGTGAACCAAAGGACAGAAGCTAGGACCCCTGTGGTTGAATTAGGGAAAGGCTGGTGATGTGTCTGGCCAGCTGACCACAAGTTTTGGGTCCTAGGCTGGAAAGGCATGTTGGAAACCTGGAAGAGAAGAAGGGCTAGGCTGCGCTAGATAAGGAAGGAATCAAGACAAAGCTCTCTGCTCAAGGTTCAATTTTTACTATTCCAGCACTCTGTTATGAAGGAAGGGGAAGGGGCCTGATTCTTGCCAAATACTATTGGGGTCCAGTAGCAGGGTGTATTAGTTAGGGTTTTACTGCTGTGAACAGACACCATGACCAAGGCAAGTCTTATAAAAAACAACATTTAATTGGGCTGGCTTACAGGTTCAGAGGTTCAGTCCATTATCATCAAGGTGGGAGCATGGCAGTATCCAGGCAGGCATGGCACAGGAGGAGCTGAGAGTTCTATGTCTTCATCCAAAGGCTGCTAGTGGAAGACTGACTTCCAGGCAACTAGGGTGAGGATTTTATACCCACACCCATAGTGACACACCCATTCCAACTAGGTCACACCTATTCCAACAAGGCCACACCTTCAGATGGTGCCACTCCCTGGTCCAAGGATATACAAACCATCACATTCCACTCCCTGGTCCCCATAGACTTGTTCAAAAACATGAGTCTATGGGGGCCACACTTAAACATAGCATAATGCAAAATGCATTTAGTCCAACTTTCAAAGTCCTCATAGTCTATAGCAGTCACAACAATGTTAAAAGTCCAAAGTTCAAGGTCTCTTCTGAGATTCATCCAACTTAATTAACTGTAATCTCCAGAGCAAGGCAGGAAACCAGCTGGGCAAACTCCAAACTCTGCATCTCCATGGCTAATGTCAAAGTGGTCTTCAGATCTCCACTCATTTTTCATCTTTGTTGACTGCAACAAACTGCTTTCTCCTAGGCTGGTTCCACTCCCTGTTAGCAGCTTTCCTCAGCATGTATCCCATGGCTCTGGCATCTTTAACACCTTTGAGTCTCCAAGGCAATTTCAATGTTACAGCTTCTTGTTTTAGTGTCTGGGATTCCACTTGATCTTTTGAACTCCTCCTAAGGGCTGGCATCACTTTTCCATCTCTGTGCTCTGTAGCACTCTAAGCTCAGGTTGATCCACTCTACTACGGCTGCAGTTCTTGGTGATCACTCCATGGTACTGACATCTCCAATACACTGGGGTATTCCACACCAACTAGGTTTCACCAATAGCCTCTCATAGGCTCTCTTCAGGGTTCCAAGCCTCAAATCCTTTGCATGACCCCTTCAGTCCTAAGCCATCAACTACAGCTGAGGCTTCACCTTCTCCAATGGCCTTCCCTGGCCTCTCACAGTGCTAAGCCTCAGCTTCTCTCCATGATCCCTTCATTCCTTCACAAGCAGTACCACCTGAGTGTCTCTTACATATTACCAAGTCCAGCCGCAGCATGAGGTACAACCTTGGGTATCTCTGGAACACAGCTTCTTTGTGCTCCCAGAAAACACTTTCCAGAAGATTTCACCTCAACAATGCTGGCCTCTTCTTAATCACCGCTAATTCCTTTGCTCCAGCTAACCAGCATCAATTTTCCCAGTAGTTCCTTCCATTCTTAACTCTAGAGCACATGGCTGAAGCTGCCGAGTTCTGCTGCTTACAGGAACTAGAACATGATCCCCTTGTCCTATTACATTATCACTAGCTTTATGTTTTCTAAATCCTTCACTGCCTAAGCTTGGCTATCCTGGTTCTTGCTCTGTAGATTGACCTTGAATGCAGAGATCAGCATGCCTGTCTCCTGAGATTAAAGGTGTGTACCACTATGCCTGGATTTAATTTAGCTGGGTAGGATCTTGCCCCAAGGTCCCACTCCCTTAATCTTTATCTCCTAGAACACAAGATTTTGCTCCATTTCACTTCCTGGTACTCCTTTAATACTCAAACCATATATTTTATATTTTTCCTTTCTAAGCTTGCTATGCTTGTTCAAACTTCTCTTCATAAGACTTAACCAGAGAGCAAAGTCTCTGCTGGGCTTTTTTGAAACTTCTTTTGTCAATGCAATTAATCCAAGTCTCTTCACCTTAGCCTCAGGCAAACTTTTCAGACAAGGGCAAAAAGTAGCCACATTCTTCACCAAAATACCACAAAACCAGTCTTTATGCCACATTCTGAAATTCTTCTCCTTTGAAATCTCTTGGGCCAGGTCAACACAGTTCAAATTACTACCAGCAACTAAGTCTTCCATATTCCTACTAGGATGACCCATTAAGCCCCATTTAAAGCATTCCATTGCTTTCCAAATACAAAGTCCCAAAATCCACATTCTGTCAAATAAAAGCATGGTCAGGCCTATCACAGCAATACCCCACTCCCGGTACCAACTTCTGTATTAGTTAGGGTTTTACTGCTGTGAACAGACACCATGACCAAGGCAAGTCTTATAAAAAACATTTAATTGGGTTCAGTCCATTATCATCAAGGTGGGAGCATGGCAGTATCCAGGCAGGCATGGCACAGGAGGAGCTGAGAGTTCTATGTCTTCATTCAAAGGCTGCTAGTGGAAGACTGACTTCCAGGCAACTAGGGTGAGGATTTTATACCCACACCCATAGTGACACACCCATTCCAACTAGGTCACACCTATTCCAACAAGGCCACACCTTCAGATGGTGCCACTCCCTGGTCCAAGGATATACAAACCATGACACAGGGTAACCACATGATGGCTTCCCAACAGCAAAGCGGTGGGCTCCAGCAGTGGGCGTGGCAGAACAATTGAGCAGCAAGCTCCATCCACATATAAACAGTAGAACCATTAAGGCTGGGAGAGGGTAGGCTACAGGCTGGAAGAAGCTGAGGAAGAGGGTGACCCCATAGGAAGACTAGCAGTCTCAAACAAACTGGGTCCCCAAGATCTCTCAGACAACAAGCGACAAATTAGGCAGCATACACTAACTGATATGAGCTTCCCAACACATATACAGCAGAGGACTGCCTGGTCTGGCCTCAGTGAAGAAGATGTATCTAACCCCGAGACACTTGAGTCCCTATGGAGTGGGATGGGCTGGGATGTTGCAATATCTTCATGGAGATGTGGAAGGAGGAATGGGGTGAGGAACTGTCAGAGGGCAGACTGAGAAGGGGATAACAACTGGATTGTAAAATGATTAAGTACTAATACTAATACTTATAATAAATACTTACAATAAAAAAAAGACACCATTACATTTGCAGGCAAATAGATGAAACTAGAAAATATCAACCTGAGTGATGTAACATAGATTCAGAAAGACATGAATAGTAAGTAGTCAATAACAAGTGGACAATAATTACAAAATATAAAATTCCTCAATTAACAGTCAGAGAGACACTACAGAACATGGTGGGGGCCCAAGAGAGTATGATTGAATCACATTCAGAAGAAGTAATACAATAGACATCAGAGGTAGATGGAAGGAAACAACAGGGTGGGAGAGGGGTTGGAGGAGTAGCAGATGCAACTAGATGCAGACACACGGCAGGGATTGAGGAGTATTGTGAAAGAGTTGGGGTAAGGATTGAGGGAACAATAAGGGTCAGGACACTACCAGATGACCTAGTTGACATAGTCAACTAACTGGGGCACATGGGGGCTCACAGAGACTGTATCACCACCAAAGAGCTTGCAGAGTTTGGAAATTGGCCCCTTACACATTTGTAGCAGGTGTGCAGGTTAGAGTTCATGCAGGTCCCTGAAAATTTGAGCAGGAGTTGTCTCTTTTGGATTCCCTTCCCTCAGCTGCACTGCCTAGGTGAGCTTCAGTGGCACAGGATGCACTGCTTCCAGTTGATTGTTAAGGCTGGTTGGTACCCAAGGGGGGGGGGTTGTCTGCCCTCTCTGATGAGAAGGAAAGGGAGTAATGGGCAGAGCAATCTATGAGGGTGGGACTGGAAGAAGGGATTACATTCAGGATGTAAAGTGAGTAAAAATTTAATGGAATAAAGGAACTCAAATAGCACAGAAAAGAGCCTAAAAATTGAAAATGGAATAACATGAAATTGAAAGGTCTTGTACAGAAAAAGAAGCTGACATCTCAGGCATAGATGATCAGAGATCATCCCACCAATGAAATTCTGTGTGTGGTCTGAACATTTAGAAACTACAAACAATGGTGTTTACTAAATATCAAAATTAAACCAATCAATAAAGGACTAAAGAATAGTTTTTAAAAGGTAATACACAGGGGATGATAATTACTCTACGAATACTTCAACATTCTCAGCTTTTCAGGTTAATTAAGATTCAGAATATATAAAGATACAAGAAATTAGATAGCAACAGACAAAATAACCCAATCATATAATAAGGTACAGAGCATAATGGAAAATTCTCAACAGGGAATACTTCAATATTTTTTGCCTTCAGGTAGTTGAGATTATGGCAACACTGAGATACCATTTTATTTAATGACAACACCTAAGATTAAAAAAAAAGGAGAAATTTTAGCAACGATGAGGGAAGGGACATGTCAGAAGCTGCAATTGGGTGTGTAAACTAGAACAGCCATGGTGGATATTGGTACAGAGTTTCCTGAAAATAGAACTACCATAGGCTCTGGTGTAATATTTCTGAGCATGGACTCAAAGGATGCAGTCTACATCCTTCCAAGGACATCCATGCACATCCATGGTGATTGTGGTCCTACTCCCAATGGCAAGACAATTAGGCATTGTAAAAATACCTAAATAAATTCTACTAGAGTTTGTTAATTTGAAATTTTAAATATTAAAGGAAAGTATCCAAACACGACTAAGCATTCAAACTATCATAGGCGGTTTAGTTCTTAATTAGCCTCATGCATACTTATGGTTACGAAATGAATTTCATTGTCATAAAATTCTGTACCCGAAGACAAAAAGGTACATTAGTTTTGATTATATTAAATAGTAACAAATCTAAATAAATAAGTGACAAAAGGAAGCTTTGTGTCTGACTTGAGACAATCTATGATCACAGAATGAACAGACTGGGTTCTGCAGACAGAAGACAGCGTGACAGTGACAATATCAAAAAAACAACTCAAGTTCCATCGAGAAGCTCACTTTGTCAAAAATCTAAGAACCTGATCTCCTCATGTAGGTATCTTCTAGGAGGCAAACATACAATGTAACTTTCTGGTTGACACCTGAAATACACCTGAAAGAATGTTTGGCTGAAGCAGACACAGGTGAAAGAATGTTTTCTATAGGAAATATATGAAATGACAAATAATGTTTAGATGGATCATTAATATGATCCCACAGAAAGTGGGAGCTTGAGGTTTGGTTTGCCTCGCTCCATTTTGCTACTCATTGCAAGTGTAAAGCTTGTATTGGTTCACATTACAATTGCTGAGCTTCACCCATGGAGTCCTCTTACAGAGAAACTCACCAAAGAACTTCTAGTGAGATTCCTGAGGATTTTGCTGCTTCCTTGAACTCAGACCTCATTGGCAGTCTCACAGATTCGTCTGCTTTCAACTGCCCTCGCTGACTCTTGTGTGGTGTCTGCCCAGTGGTCTGGTCTGCAGGAACTGATTCCTGTTTGGTGTTTGCTAGGGAACTGGACTGAGACCAATAAAGTTTATAATTGCCCAGTAGAACGATTTCTATACAGGTCTGTTTCCCCCATATCCTAACAACCTTTCTTTCCCACTTCATCTGGTGGTTTGTGGGCTAGAAGGAATTTAACCCTTGTTAAAGTAGGTCAAACAAAACAAATGCCTACACAGAGGAGCACTGATGCTCAGGGATAAGGAACAAAACATGGCCAGAGGTCTATTTATGCCTGACTCAGCAGCAGGATTTGGGAAAAAGGAAGCAGGAAAAGGACACAGGAGGTGACCTTCTCCTGGAGGCTGGTGAGGGGCTGTGGCAGCCTCTCTACTGCCAGCAGCCCTTTGTGATGAGGAGGCCACACCTGTGTGATGTGCCCTGAGCCCTCCTGACACATCTCACACTGCACTCAAGGACTCAGTAGCCTGAGAGCTGCTCTGCTGTTCAGAAGATGGAGAATTTTCTCTCTCTGATGAATAGCATTATTGATTCATGGATGAGCCCCAGCTCCATGGACATAGCAATGGACATGACCATTGGCTTTATGTGTGGAGTTGGGCTCTTTTTCCTACTTATCCCCTTCCTGAAGGAGTACCCAGTGTCACCAGCATCTGAGAATGAATGGGAAAAAGCACAGGTGAGGAGAGCCTTGGTTTACACACAATGGGGCAGGAGTCTGTTGTTCATGGCTGTTGCTTTCACATTTTCTAGGAACACTGGTTTTGTGACAATTTTGGTATTTTTTTAACAAAAAGGTAACATAAGAATATAATCTATTGTTTTAGTCTCAGGTATGAGATATGTGGCTGCCTCAAAATGTTCACAGCAGCTGAGTATGAATTGCCTCATGTTCAAGACAGGGAATGATTTTGCTAGCAGTTGAGAGTTTGTTCTGGTAGCTTTGGGAATTCTGGGGATATTTCAGAGAATACATAAATGCTAGTTCCCTGGAAGACATGGTGGGTTGTCCTTTGATGTTGGTTTTTATCGCTTGCTTGTGTTTGAGCTTTGATCAGTAGTTTTGTGCATTGAAGACAGAGGAAAACGAAATAAGATATATTGAGAGTGAAGATGAAATATCCCCAAGGCACTCAACGCCCCCAATCAGCAGGAAGTACACTAATACTAACGACTCTCCATTTCCCCTGTGTGCCTTTCTCCCCACTCCTAACAACTGTTAGGGGACAGAATGGGTGGAAGAAAAGGGTGGAGAAGGTTGTAAGAAAGACGAACATACAAAGTAGCTTATGTCTACTACAGACAGTAAGTGCTAATCTCTAGAAAGAGTCTGAAGGGTTTGACAGGCAGGGCAGAGGGGAAAGTGGTCCTGAGGTGTCTGCATGAAGCTCACAGACCATCAGTCCATGGTGGCAGAGAGGCCAGTAAGGATCAGTGAGGCTCCATGGACATACATTTCTGAGTTGGTGGCGACACAGGAGAAGCTCAGAGGAGATCATCTGTCCTCTGTTCAGGCGCTTGTTTATGTCTGGGCTGAGCTGATATGAAAAAGGTGATGAGAACATGAGCCTCAGATAAGGGCTTGAGCCTCCTCTGCTCTGAGGAAGCAGGTATCACCTGACAGCCCAGAGGCAGCTGCAGAGCTCAGCCTTGGGTAGGATCCCATCTGAGAAGCACAGACTGAGGCATCTGTGGTAACTGTGGCATAGACAGTGCCTTCTCCTGTTTTTCCTAACAAGGTGACAAGGGAAATGTGTTTATACACAATATGAGTGAGTAGAGGATGGATGAGAGAACACTTTTTAGAAAATGTAGATTTCATGTATTTGAGGACCAAAGAGACCAGGATGCTTGTCTACCAGAGAAAGGAAGAAAGGTCTCCAGCTCATTTGTGTTGTTTCTAACTGGCAGGATGTGAAGAGGTGGCAGAGGAAGACCAGGAAGAAAACTGCTACTGGAAAAGGTAGGCTTCTGCTTTCCTGTGGAGAGAAAATCCCTCTAGCCTAGCCTTTAGTGAAGAGGACATGGTATATAAGAAAGAAGTGGGGGCGTGTGGAAATGAAATTAGAATTATGAAATCCCCAGGTAATGGGATGGAAAGGAGCTGTGGTTGGCCTGGGATGGGTGCTACACCTGGGAGTGTTGTTCAAGGCACTGGAGTGATGCTGTGACCCTAGATGGGGGCGTGGGCACCCAGGTTCACCTGACAGCAGGTAGCTTCAGTCTCTCAAGTGCATTTCTCTTTCAGATCCTGCGCCATTACCATGTTGTAATTGGTATTATAAAGGTTGAGGTAGGGGAAAGAAAAGTGTACATGGAGAGATGAGGCCCGTCCATTCCCCTTGCTCACGTTCAGTGCTCCGTCCTTGCACTAAGGTGCTTGAGCATTAGAGTCCTAGCACAGGGAGTCAAAAGTGGATGCCTCACTCCTGTATGTTCTCATTCCTCATCCTGATCCTATTTAACTACCTCCAGGTTGTACAGATGCAGGAAAAAATGCAGAAGGGACCGACACACCAGCACAACCTATGGAAATGTAAGAAATCTTTGTCTAATCGAATTTTCATACCAGGATGTGGGCTCAGGGTCTGTGCATCTTCATTCTGGATATGCTATGCAGGGTGGGATTCAAAGGAATTTTAGTTGGATGTGAGGCTAAGGGGCATAGGATATGTAGGCGATGGAGGTGCCATATTTACACAGTTGGATGGGCCTCTTGATCCTCTGATTGGGGCTGATGCTTTTGCCTCCTGTCTTTTGCAGCCCCAACAAGCAATGTTACAACAATCTTAGTCGATTTTTCTGGGGTACATTCTCTATTAACTCTGAAGCAGTTGTGGCTACTGCCCATGAGCTCAGAAGCCCTTCCTTGGGAAGATGTAAATCTGTGAGGTTTACTGATGACAATGACCCTGAGGAAGCTCCATCCCAGGCTAAAGGACTTCCAAAGCGTTCCCAGTATCAGCCATTACCTCACCACCTTGTGACACTAAACTTGGTAGATGAGAAACCAATCCAAGAAAACAAAATCCTCACAAGATCTACCCCAAAACAAACACCTCCTTGTTTCAAAAGCAGGGCCTATGTGGTGCCATATCCCACCACTGAGAGAAGGATACAGGCATCACTACCAGCTGGAAGCCTGCCTGGGAAACATGGACCATATTCAAAAGAAACCAAAGGTTATGATGAGCAAAAACAACAAAAAACTATTAGCAAGCCCACTGTCAACTTTCCCAGGGGCACCCTGTTTTCTAAAGCTATCAGGCCAGCCACCATCCATCCTGAGCATAGCCGGAGGCTCCAGCTCCATAAAGAGCCAGAGAATAATGAAAAGACAACTAGAGTCAGAGAACAACAAGGAACCCCATTCAGATTCCTCCCCTACAGGAAACCGACCCAGGTACAGGAACATTTCCCAGCAAAAAATGTTCATCATTTTAAGAATAGGTCTCAACTCTCCCAGCCTGCCCAGCCCTCCATCCTCAATTCCAAACCCTACAAATGTAATAAATGGAAGGGGTCTGTGCCTACAGGGGTGCCCTTAAAGAAGGACATAGCAAAGTCTGATATGCATAACACCATCAAGAAGGACCTTGGTATTGGGGCACAAAAGGTACCTGGCACTGCAAGCAGCAGCCCTGGGAAGGAGGTAAGACCCATCAAACCTGTACTGAGGACAGAGAAGGTATCCTCCATGAAACCTGCTGAGCACTATTCCCTGCCTGAGTCAAAGACAGCATCAAATTTCACAGAGCTTCCAGTGAAACACAGGAGACCATATCTGCAGATCCTTGAGGCAAGGGATTTGAAAACACCTGGAGTTCCAGCCTCAAACCTCCCCCAGGTTGTGTATCCCTCCTCACCCATCAGCAATTCCAAGGCTGCCAGGGTCTTGGAAAATTTGCATCACCAGGATCCAGGAGGGACAAGAATGCAAAGTGCGTCAGCTTCAAGGCTAGAGAGAGGTGAATTTATACACTCACTTCCAGAGGCTCAGGAGACCCACAGAGCCCCTCCACCTGCTGCCAGCCATGGGGCCATAAAGTCTCATCTAGATCCATTGCCAAGATACCTATGTGTTCAGAGACCTGCTTGCTACTTCCAGGCAGCAAATCCCCAAGAGATCAGGACTCTCTGGGGCACTGGAAAAGCCAGTCTGAAGCCAAGTAGCAATCCCAAAATGTCCAAGCATGCACCACAGAAGACCTTTCAGGAGGTGGAATCAAGACATCGCCCCTGGTGTATGACAATGGAAGGCCCTGGAGAAAGGGTTCGAACTTCAGCAGCCAAACAAACTACAGTGGAGGTGAAAGATGAGCCACCTCGTGCATGGAGAGTGAGTCTGGGATCCAGTGAGAGTCACAATGGCAAGGACATCAATATCAGACCCAGAGACTTTGGGTCTTTGGGGGCCAACAGACTCCCAGCCCATGTAAAAATACCTACCTCACAACACTCGCAGGACTCAAGTCCAAATATTTTCAGTACAAATCAGCCGTCAAGAGCCTGGCCTGTGAGTCACCATCCAGTTGGCCCCAGTAGAGCCCACCCTGCTGATATCAACTTGCCTTCAACAGACTCTCTGCCCAGCTTCCAGAATACAGGCTTCATGAGGAGACACCAGAGGGGTGATATTCAAGAGAACAGGGTCCTAGCTGATAAGATCAAACTTTGGGATCATGATGGGGTTCATCCCCATGTAGAGAGCCAGAGTATAAAATCTAGGGCCATTCGCCTGGCAGAAAGGCTTGAAGAAGTAAGGCCTTGGATCCTGAACTCAATAAAGCTCAAGGATACATCCAAGTCTAGGATAGCAGAAAAAAGTGAGGCTACTTCTAAAAGCTATTGGAAGAACACCTTATTTAATGACTTACCAGAAAGAAACCTCAGCAAAAAAGACAGTGGTCAAGGGGATTCTTTAAGGATTGATCACCCCACACCAGCTGCTGAGCAGACAAAAGGATTAACAATTAAAATGGTCATCCACAGGATGATATCTGCACTGAAATCCCTTGTGGATGTTCTGTTCCAGATCTTGGAGGACACTGAAGGGGACCCATCAGAGGTACAAGGGTGTGAAGTGGAATCACTGACACCCCAGCTGACATCCCACTCTTCTGAGAGTCTGTATGACACAAACTATAGCAGACTGGCAAGCAGGAGGAGCTGTGGTCATTCCAGCCCTGAGGTGCATAACTATTCTTTCACATATAGAGGAATGGGAGACAAACTGAAGTCACGGCTTAAAGCCCAAAGAGCCTGTGACCCATATATGAACCAAGAGAAGAGAGGGATGTGCTTTGACCAGCTCCACATGCCCAAGGGAAAGAATTTCCATTTGAGTACAGGAGAATTGGAGCCAAACAGGAGCCAGGTCTTGCTGCCCAGCAAGCCTCTGACTCCAGGTATACCTTACCAGAATAGGTTAAGGAGCAGGTGGCTCAGGCCATCCATGCCTTCCCACACCAGGATCTTCTAGAAGATGTCCCATCTTGCCAGCCATTGTCCTGGTAATAAACTTGGTTTTCTCCCTACAAGGAAACTCTTTCTTTCTGGAGCTCTTCCTTGCCTGCTCATGACTCCTTCCCGGACAGGAGCTGCTTCTTTCTTCCTGCTATTGTCGTTTAGCACTATAGTTTCTGTCCTACAGTGATGGAGCAGAGGAAGGTCAGCATAGCGTCAGCCTCCATGCACTTTAGAGAGAGACACAGTAGGTGGGAAGGCACAGTCACTTACAGGCATCATCCTCATACTGTCCCATCACTGTGCAGTTAGTATTAATCTTTCTGTCATAACAGAGGCTACATGTTTTCCTGGATGACCCAACTGTCTGAGATATCCACCCAGGTCTGTGGCCCAATGTTTTCTCTTTGCTGTCCCACCTTGATATATTTGTCACTGTACAGAATGATGTGCAGAGACAACAATCACAAAGTTTAATCCCCAGTTGCAAGATAAGAGAATATCTATCTGCATGAGTAGGACAGGAACAGAGAATACCTATCCCAGGAGACCCTACTCAACTTGAAGCAACCTGAGCCCTTATCAACACTTACCTAAGCCTGGGTGATAGGGCAGTGACTGTCCATAGTCTGCCTTCCTCTCTGATGAGAGCAGGGTCCAGAGTAGATCCCCATAGTCTGCCTTTCTCTCTGACAAGAGCAGGATCCAGAGTAGATCCTGCAGTGTTGGACCATGGGTGGTTACTGAGGGCCATGTCACACAGGCCTGCCCAGTAACACAGCAAAGCCTGCAGAGAAACCAGAGACATCCCATTGAGTCCACTCAGTGTCCTCCCTGAAGACCTGGATCCATCCTGCCCAGGCCATCACCTTACTGATATGAGGACACGCAGCTCACATGATGCTGTACCAGTGCCACTCTGGTGTAGACAATGTCTCACAGCTTGTAGATTGTTTCCTGGAAGGTTTCTATGCAGGTAAACTAGAAATCTACATTCCTACCTTACAATCCTTCAAGCTCTGAGGAGACCAAAGGCACTGTCTGCATCCATTGTTTATCAAAGTTTAACCATGCCTCTTTTCTCCCATATTTTTTTTCTTTTTTTTAAAATATTTTATTACGTATTTTCCTCAATTACATTTCCAATGCTATCCCAAAAGTCCCCCATACCTTCCCCCCTCTCCCCCATTTCCCCACCCACCATTCCCATTTTTTTTTTTTTTTTTTTTTTTTTTTTTGGCCCTGGCGTTCCCCTGTACTGGGGCATATAAAGTTTGTGTGTCCAATGGGCCTCTCTTTCCAGTGATGGCTGACTAGGCCATCTTTTGATACATGTGCAGTTAGAGTCAAGAACTCCGGGGTACTGGTTAGTTCATAATATTGTACCACTTATAGGGTTGCAGGTCCCTTTAGCTCCATGGGTACTTTCTCCAGCTCCTCCATTGGGAGCCCTGTGATCCATCCAATAGCTGACTGTGAGCATCCACTTCTGTGTTTGCTAGGCCCCGGCATAGTCTCACAAGAGACAGCTATATCAGGGTCCTTTCAGCAAAATCTTGCTAGTGTATGCAATGGTGTCAGCGTTTAGAAGCTGATTATGGGATGGATCCCTGGATATGGCAGTCTCTAGATGGTCCATCCTTTCATCACAGCTCCAAACTTTGTCTCTGTAACTCCTTCCATGGATGTTTTGTTCCCAACTCTAAGAAGGTTACAGTGACCCCACTTTGGTCTTCATTCTTCTTGAGTTTCATGTGTTGAGCAGATTGTATTATATATCTTGGGTATCCTGTTTTGGGCTAATATCCACTTATCAGTGAGTACATATTGGTGAGTTCCTTTGTGATTGGGTTACCTCACTCAGGATGATGCCCTCCAGGTCCATCCATTTGTCTAGGAATTTCATAAATTTATTCTTTTTAATAGCTGAGTAGTACTCCATTGTGTAAGTGTACCACATTTTCTGTATCCATTCCTCTGTTGAGGGGCATCTGGGTTCTTTCCAGCTTCTGGCTATTATAAATAAGGCTGCTATGAACATAGTGGAGCATGTGTCCTTCTTACCGGTTGGGACATCTTCTGGATATAGGCCCAGGAGAGGTATTGCTGGATCCTCCAGTAGTTCTATGTCCAATTTTCTAAGGAAACGCCAGACTGATTTCCAGAGTGGTTGTACAAGTTTGCAATCCCACCAACAATGGAGGAGTGTTCCTCTTTCTCCACATCCTCACCAGCATCTGCTGTCACCTGAATTTTTGATCTTAGCCATTCTGACTGGTGTGATGTGGAATCTCAGGATTGTTTTGATTTGCATTTCCCTAATGATTAAGGATGTTGAACATTTTTTTCAGGTGCTTCTCAGCCATTCGGTATTCCTCAGGTGAGAATTCTTTGTTCAGTTCTGAGCCCCATTTTTTAATGGAGTTATTTGATTTTCTGGAGTCCACCATCTTGAGTTCTTTATATATATTGGATATTAGTCCCCTATCTGATTTAGGATAGGTAAAGATCCTTTCCCAATCTGTTGGTGGTCTTTTTCTCTCATTGACGGTGTCTTTTGCCTTGCAGAAGCTTTGCAGTTTCATGAGGTCCCATTTATCGATTCTTGATCTTACTGTGCAATCCATTGCTGTTCTATTCAAGAATTTTTCCCCTGTGCCCATATCTTCAAGGCTTTTCCCCACTTTCTCCCCTATAAGTTTCAGTGTCTCTGGTTTTATGTGAAGTTCCTTGATCCACTTAGATTTGACCTTAGTACAAGGAGATAGGAATGGATCGATTCGCATACTTCTACATGATAACAACCAGTTGTGCCAGCACCATTTGTTGAAAATGCTGTCTTTCTTCCACTGGATGGTTTTAGCTCCCTTGTTGAAGATCAAGTGACCGTAGCTGTGTGGGTTCATTTCTGGGACTTCAATTCTATTCCATTGGTCTAATTGTCCGTCACTGTACCAGTACCATGCAGTTTTTATCACAATTGCTCTGTAGTAAAACTTTAGGTCAGGCATGGTGATTCCACCAGAGGTTCTTTTATCCTTGAAAAGAGTTTTTGCTATCCTAGGTTTTTTGTTATTCCAGATGAATTTGCAGATTGCTCTTTCTATTCCTTGAAGAATTTAGTAGGAATTTTGATGGGGATTGCATTGAATCTGTAGATTGCTTTTGGCAAGGTAGCCATCTTTACAATGTTGATCCTGCCAATCCATGAGCATGGGGATCTTTCCATCTTCTGAGATCTTCTTTAATTTCTTTCTTCAGAGGCTTGAAGTTTTTATCATACAGATCTTTCACTTCCTTAGCTAGATTCACGGCAAGATATTTTATATTATTTGTGACTATTGAGAAGGGTGTTGTTTCCCTAATTTCTTTCTCAGCCTGTTTATTCTTTGTGTAGAGAAAGGCCATTGATTTGTTTGAGTTAATTTTATATCCAGCTACTTCACCGAAGCTGTTTATCAGGTTTAGGAGTTCTCTGGTGGAATTTTTAGGGTCACTTATATATACTATCATATCATCTGCAAAAAGTGATATTTTGACTTCATCTTTTCCAATTTGTATCCCCTTGATCTCCTTTTGTTGTCGAATTGCTCTGGCTAGGACTTCAAGTACACTGTTGAATAGGTATGGAGAAAGTGGACAGCCTTGTCTAGTCCCTGATTTTAGAGGGATTGCTTCAAGCTTCTGACCATTTACTTTGATGTTGGCTACTGGTTTGTTGTAGATTGCTTTTATCATGGTTAGGTATGGGCCTTGGATTCCTGATCTTTCCAAGACTTTTATCATGAATGGGTGTTGGATCTTGTCGAATGCTTTTTCCGAATCTAACGAGATGATCATGTGGTTTTTGTCTTTGAGTTTGTTTATATAATGGATTACGTTAATGGATTTCCGTATATTAAACCATCCCTGCATCCCTGGAATAAAACCTACTTGGTCAGGATGGATGATTGCTTTAATGTGTTCTTGGATTCGGTTAGCAAGAATTTTATTGAGGATTTTTGCATCTATATTCATAAGGGAAATTGGTCTGAAGTTCTCTATCTTTGTTGGATCTTTCTGTGGTTTAGGTATCAGAGTAATTGTGGCTTCATAGAATGAGTTGGGTAGAGTTCCTTCTACTTCAACTTTGTGGAATAGTTTGTGCAGAACTGGAATTAGATCTTCTTTGAAGGTCTGATAGAACTCTGCACTAAACCCATCTGGTCCTGGGCTTTTTTTGACTGGGAGACTATTAATGACTGCTTCTATTTCTTTAGGGGATATGGGACTGTTTAGATTGTTAACAATTAACCAAACGCAGAGTTGGTTCTTTGAGAAAATCAACAAGATAGATAAACCCTTAGCTAGACTCACTAGAGGGCACAGGGACAACATCCTAATTAACAAAATCAGAAATGAAAAGGGAGACATAACAACAGATCCTGAAGAAATCCAAAACACCATCAGATCCTTCTACAAAAGGCCATACCCAACAAAACTGGAAAACCTGGACGAAATGGACAAATTTCTAGACAGATACCAGGTACCAACGTTAAATCATATTTTTTTTCAATTCTGCATCCCTCTTGCCAAGCCCTGAATGAAACAATCCATTTTTCATCCCCCACTGCTTCACCATATCTCATCTCCACTATTTCTTTTGCCTTTTTTCATATATTTGTTTTTAGTGTAAAATAACATAAGTATAGCAAAACATGTGATGTCAATTTATTAGTATAAAAAAAATACATGCCCAAAGACCCAGGGTGAATATGCAGGGTCCTGTCAGCCCCTCAAATCCCATGTGCTCCTTGGTCATCACACCTCCTCCGCCCCCCCCCCCAAGGATGTCACCATGCTTTAGAGACTTCTTCCTCACATTTAAGTAGAATCCTAATACCCTGAGCTTGTACTGCTCAACTTAGCCGTCTGACTCAATCATATAGTGTCTCTTCTCTGTCTGGCATCTTCTAGTTAGCATTGTAGCACTTGTTCAGTAGAAACATATCTGAATGATTAATATTAAGTACTTTCACATTGTTTTAAGGTACCCAGATTTCCCTACTCATTCCAAAGTTGACAGATGTTCACATTCCCCTGTTCAACTGCTCTGACTGTCCTGGAACCCACTTCTTCCCTGCATGTTGAGATTAATAACTTGTGTGCTTCTGAGGCTCCAGCTTAACTGTACAGAGTTTCCACTGGCATGGACACTGGTTAATTTTTTGGCCACTTCAGGCCTCCTTTCCAAAATTCACTCATTTCAGTTAACTGTAGTATCAGCCAATGGGGTTAAGGACTTTAGTATGTTTGTTCCTTGCTCATATTTCTTTTAATTTCATGCAAGTGAGCTATTCTCCCACTCTTTGAACTGCCTTTCTTTTCATAGATTTATAGGAAAACATATTCTGGGTGTAAGCCCTTTTTTGGTTGTACATCTTGACTGGAAATTATTCTATGCAAAGTCCCCCCCCCCCCCCCGGAAATTGACCTACACAAGGCTGAGTGCCACCATGTGAGTGCTGACAATTGAACTCTGGTCCAAGGCAGTATTGAGCCACCTTTCCAGTCTCATAGGTTCTCACATTTTATCACAAGATTTTAACTAGTACATCCCTCACAATAAGTTTATTTTGACCCTTTATTATTTATAGTTGTCAAAGTCAAGGAGGAAAAAGTTAAAAACTTAAAATCTATCAATATGTTGAATCTTAAAATACTATATTGAATTTTAATTTTCTTTAAATATATGTGCCATTTACAATAACCATTACCATTCTCTCTCTCTCTCTCTCTCTCTCTCTCTCTCTCTCTCTCTCTCTCTCTCTCTCTCTCTCTCTCTCTCTCTCTCTCTCTCCCTCTTTCTTGAGAAAGGTTTCTCTGTATAGCCCTTGCTGCCCTGGAACTCACTCTGTAGACCAGGCTGGCCTTGAACTCAGAACTATGCCTGCCTTGCCTCCCAAGTCCTGGGATTAAAGGCGTGTGCCACCACTGCCCAGCACCATTGTCATTCTTGTTTTTTGGTTTTTGTTTTTTTGCTTTTTGTTTTTATGAGACAGGGTTTCTCTGTGTAGCTCTGGATGTCCTGAAACTCACTTTGTAGACCAGGCTGGCCTCAAACTCAGAAATCCACCTGACTCTGCCTTCTGAGTGCTGGGATTAAAGGTGTTCATCACCACTCCCGGCTCACCATTATCATTCTTAAACTATTCTTTTAAACTATGAAGATGATATTACTATTTTAAGTTTAGGACTATTAAATGTACCATTTTATAATTTTGTAAAACTTTACCTTCAAGGTTTTCCTACTTGTATTAGATATTTTTTGAAATGCAAGAAATGTTTGTAAATAATATCCATTGGACATCTAAAATTTTATGGTTTTTATTTGTTTTGTTTTTCTTAAGATAAAAGTATGGTGGAAAAAAGCTGAAAGATTTTACTTGCTTTCTTATGTCAGGGCAGGAGGTGTCCAGCAAGATCTGCATCTAGCAGATTATGTGAGTCAATGACAGGAGGTGGGATGTCCAACAAGACAGGATATCTATCTCGTATTTCAGGTGACACTGACGTCAGGGGGTTGTCTAGCAGGTCTGGTACCTGGCATTGTATAGGCCACAGAAGAAGAGATGCTGTCAAGGCAGGAATGATATCTAGACATCTACATTTTGGGTGCTGCAAATGTCTCTAAGCTAACAATGTCTATATGATGATAACAGAGTGGGAGATGCATGCTCGGCACATATATATAAGACTGTAGTTTATCAGAACTTGTTGAATACCATGTCCAATTGCACCTGACAATATAGTGCTATGAAGAGTTCCAGCTGGAGAGCCCCTCCCTGCCACACATAATAGGTTGGGAATCTGGCCTCACCATACACTGCACCACCACTTGAACTTCTCTCTAGAGGTGACTTGATGGCCAGGCCAAATTCACAGTTTGATGTTGCTGCATGCAATGCTGTTCTCATTGCTTAGTGAACAGAAGACACCATCTGTGTGAGGAAATGCTGAGCCTGTTCCATCTGTAGACAGCTGGGCTTCTCAATGTGGCTCCCCAGACCTCCCTCAGCAGCACATTCCAGCACGATAAAGATGTGTTTTCTGGTTGGGGTGATGTGGAACAACTTCATGATGTTTGGGTGGTCCAGATGCTTAATGATGTCAATCTCAGTCACATTGACTGAGTCATTTTTCTCACCCCTTTCCTGGATTCTGAAAGTGGCCTACACCTCCTTGTTGAGGTGGCACGGCTCTGGAAAGCTGCCTTTGTCATGTGTCCTGAAGATGAGGAGATGATCTGAAAGGGTCACACTTTTGGAGAACCTGGCATCCATGTTAGCTTCCTTGTTGCCTGCTCTTGTTCATTTGCCTGCAAGTTGCTTGACAATTTCCTCTGTAACACCAGCTGACAAAACACTGAGATGAAAACCATGATATTACACACAAGATAAGCAGGTCTGAGAGGAAGATTATTGCTCTCAGTTCTCACATGGAAAAGTGAGAGAGTGGTAAGATGGTAGCACTGTGTGCATCAGGGTCATAGAAAATAACAGCAACAAAACCCCAAAGCAGTAGCTGACAAAACACACTGAAGGAGAGAGATGAACATTACCAAACAGACCATAACATACAATGAATAAAGCAAAAAAAAAAAAAAAAACCAAAACATAACAAAACAAAACGAATGACCCTTGGAGGAAACAGAGGAGGCATTCCTAAAACTAAGCAAAGGAGAAAATACAGAGTAAAACTAGAGACACTTGGAGGAAACACTGTTGCAGATACAGCAAGGCTCTGATATCCATTAGAACAGATCTTAGAATCTATAAGGAAACTTATACAGAAATCTATTGTGAATCAGAGAGAAATGGGCAAATTTTAAAATACATATAAAATGTCCAGTAACAGGCATGAAGTTGAAAGATTAATAAACAAATACAAATCAACCAAATTCCTAAGACAAGAAATACTCTGGATAAAATGTTTTGAAGAACACCAATGATCCGACAAGAATTCCATAAAATAAAAAAGAAGGAATACTTCCCAGTGAATTACACAAAGCCACTGTTAACCCTGTCAACAAAACCAGACAAACAGAAAAGAGCTGCTTCAGAGGGTAGAGCTGTTTACTACCAGAGCAGATGACCCAAATTTTATGTGTCAAGCCCACATGGTGGAAGGATAGAACTGACCCCACAATTTGTCCTCTGACTTTCACATGTACAGACACACACGTACAGAACCCAGACTCTTACAGCCCCGAGGACTACAGTAGCCAGTCAGTGGGAAGAGAGGCTCAGTGCCTATGACCCAACCAAAGTGATTCAGACAAGATGAGAAGGCCCGGTGAAGGACTCACCTCACTAGGAAGCCTGGTGAGGATGCTCATCTTCTGTCCTCAGTGGAAGCTCCTTGTAGCTTCCTTTCACTTTGGGAGGTCCTTTCATCTCCCCCTGGGTTACACAATGTACATGTCACATGATCCTCAGGACAACCAAACTCTGTTCCTCCATTGAGAAACACCCCCAGGTGCACGGAATCCATCTTATAACAGAGGTTGCTCCCCTCCATTTTCATACACTATGTTCTGAGGCTTCCCTCCTTGCTGCAGCTCAGTGTTTCAGAGGAGCAGAGCTGTCCTTACAGAAGACTTCTCAGATGTCTGCCTTATTCTGCTCGTGCCCCAGCACCCCTAGAGGTTCTTCTCAACTTTTTTTCTTCCCCTTCTATTGCCTTACTTGCATCTTGTGTCAGCACCAGGTCTAAACCTCATTGCCATCTTTGGCTAGTGTCACTCTGTCTCTTATCACCACCTGCTGCTTGGGGAAGGGGTAGAGCAAGGTCTAAGACTAAAAGAAAAACTCAAAAACAGAGACCAAAAAACAAAAATCAAAAAACTTAATGGAACAAAGCTGGTCAGAAGGCCTCACCATCAGGGCTATTAAATATGGCAGGTACATTGTTCTCTGAAATAGTGCTGGCTAGGGCATAAAGTGCTACACACACACACACACACACACACACACACACACACACACACACACTGAATAATTTGAGATCACAAGATGCAATGATAGTTACCAGAGGAGTATTCCCATTGTTGGATGGAACTTTAGCTCCCTTCAAGCTGGTATACATTTCTGCATGACCCTTTGCTCTGGGCACACAGTTGAGTTAATGTGTATGCAATATTAGCAGCAGCAGGAACTGTCATTATGTCCTCAGGATTTTCAGATACTTGCTGATAAAAATGGGGTCACACAAATTAATCCAAGTCTGTTTTCAATAGGTTTAACCCTAGATTTTAGGAATCCAGCAATATCCATAAATAGAATTCCTTCCCAGGCATCTCTTAGCCTACGGGCTCTGAGGAAAGACTCTCTAACACGCCTGGCACTTAGTCAGGGGCTCTAAATGTGGGATCTCCAGACCATCACGGTCTCAGACTGACTTCTGTGAGGGCAGAGAGTAGGTCTCAACTGTGTGCACTGGGAAGGGGGAGGGAATTACTATGAGACTGGGTTCTGCCTGTCATTTTCTTTAACAGATAGGAGAAATATGAACTCTTTGCTAATGTGCAGAAGCCTGGTGGATCAGGAGAGATGGGCCTGGAAACAATACCACCTTGATGTTGTTGTCATTTGCATCATGTGAGGGAAGAACTTCCTGGTGCCCAGGCAATCAGACCTCTGGCAACCGTGGCATTGGCAGCACTAAGTACTGGTTTGGAATCCACTGCCACACTTTTAGATGAGGAAGTCAGGGGGAGACAACTCTGCTACAGCAAGCTAGATACGGACCTGACCCTTGGTGGGTCCTTCCCCTGCTCTGGACCTGCTTTCTTTTGATAAATGTGGCACAGGAAGGAAGACCAGACTCCTCCAGAGCATCATTCCTCCTGCCCAGAACTGACCTGTGGGTGCCTGGTCAGCCCAGGGCAGGAAGCTAGGTTCTCCACAGAGCTGTGCGATATTTCAGGTCCAGAGGTCAAACAGGATGCCCTGACCAGAGGCATGGTGATCCCCCCACTAGCACACTTCCTGCATGGCTAACAGCCTGGCTTCATTGCTGCCTCCCAACTAGAATTCCCAGGCCTCTGCTCATGAAGATGAGGGACAGGCAAGTTGAGGCCTGTGCTCTTCCCATGAAAGTTAAGAATAAAATGAGGCTTGCAGGTAATCAAGGTAAAGCCTTTGACACTAATTGGAGACAGGAATAATCAGCATTTGCATGAGTGCAGAGCCTGATGCAACAGCTGTGTGTCATCATATCTCCCAGAGCAGCTAAGAGCAGGGTGTACTGGCTGCCCTTCATGCATCCTCAGGTAGATAGTCTGCAGGTTCATCTCCCTCATATTCTCCAGAGGAAAGCACCCACCATGTGTTAGAGCACCTCTTGGCCTTCGTTATTTACTATTCAGTAAACAGTCACAGAAATGCTATTTCCAACATCACATCTTTGGTAGAATGATCCAGCAAGGACAGCTCCCACCTCCCAAACTCCCCTTTCATGATGTCCAGTCTCATTGCATGTTACAAGAGAGGCAGAGGCTAGCTTCACTCCTCCCTCAAGAATGAAATGAAAGATATATAATTGGTAAAGCAACCTCCATAAAATCTGATTCCCTGAACTGAACTCACCTGCCCAGGAGGCCAGCTACTTGGGAATTGTAGGGGAAATGAAGCTGACCCCACCCTAGAGACATGGGAGTTGCAAAAATGCACAACAGACTCCACACTATCAAAAAACAGCTTCTCTAGGGAAAATTGGAAACTATTCCATACTGTCCCTCCAAAACACCTTTCCCACATCCTGTTCATTAGCTGCAAAACTCCTTCCATCCCATATATGATAGCAAACCATCTTGCCCATGTATGCCCTGCCATCTTGTTGCTACATATATTATCCTAGCTTCCACAAGCCCACAACACACATAATTTATTAGAAATCAGGACCTATTATGCACACCACTGGGGGCAGCCAGCAGTCTGGTATTTTATCAGACTCTGATGGATATCTTCATATCAGTACCACATACCAACCTGTAGGATCCAGGCCTCCAAGGCACAGGCATGGACTCTTAGCAGTGCAGTGAAACAGTAGTCGTCTGAGAGCATCCATGCGGGCCTGTTACATAGCAGTACGTGTGGGATATATTGTGGTAGAGGATGAAACATATTGGGGCCAGCTGGGCATCCCCTGCAATTCACAAAAAAGCTGGATATTGAGTAATGTTACACACCTCACCCCCACATATCATTCTAGGTATCAGACTCACTGTCCGTCTACCCATTCTGCAGGTACTGGTAGATATAAGGACTTCATAGATGACCATCTCCCTTTTGCAGACACTCTCTATGAACTGTTATGTATCAGTTCCTGTGGCAACCAAACCTGCAGCCTGTACTCACTGCTATTTCCTGAGATACTTCACAGAACCAGGGACTGTCTCAACCCCCCAACTCCTGAATAATGATGTGGAGACTTATATTTATTTATTGTAGCTTATGCTTTAGCTTCCTACCCCACAACAAGCATGTATAACTTCATTAACCCATTTATTCTAATTGACATCTCCCACGGGTTCCATAACCTCTCAGTACATCTGACTCCCTGCATGTCTATCTGGCAAATTCTTTCCACCTCTGAATTCTTCCTACTGTTCCTTTCTCTGTCCAGATGTGCCACCATATGTATTCTTCAAAGATATAGGCTTTCTTAAAGCCAATCAGAGAATGCCCTAGGAAGGTGATGAAGGACAGAGAGTAACTTAACCCAGTGCACAAAATGCTACCTCATTACAGACTCACCTGGCTGTCAGTCCCTTTAGCAGCCTCCATCACCACCACAATACCTACTAGAAATCATCCCATGCCTGACATCCCTCCATGCTGTCCAGGACCACATAGGCTAAGTGTGAATTTGCACAATATTCTGGAGCTGTACATACACAACCATTTGCTAGGTCCACTGACTTACCCCCTCCCACCAACCACACATATTATGTGTGTAGATGCCACTCAAGCTTCACTGGTTTTATTCAAGCTATGCTGGATTCCCTCCTGATGCCCTCCCGGGCTTTGCTGGAGGACAGGCCCAGGCTGCCATTTCACATACATTGCTAGATATCATGGCCTTCTAGACACATGTTCACCTCTTCTGTCATCACACATAGACCACTAGGCATCATGCCTAGCTGGACAACAGGGGCCATTGCCACATACACACATTTAGGTGTCAGGCCATGTAGTCAGCTTACCACATGTACACTGTTAGATACCAGACTTTTCAAGATATAACCTTCTGCTGAAGCCAAAGCCACATGTTTGGTGGGCCTTGCTGGGCTCAACCTCCGTGGACTCTGCAAACTCCAACCAGTACTCCGTATCAGATCCTGTTGCAGATCCGATTCTGTCCCTAAACATCATTTACTCTTAGGCATTACCACCGCTGGTAGGTAGTCCTCTGCCATGTTCCAGGGACACAGTAGGTATCAAGACAGCAATACACACACACACACACACACACACACAAACATTGCTAGGAATCAGGTTCTTCTGGATACTTCCCCCTGATCTCTGCCACCTCATACACATTGTTATAAACTAGGCTCTGCTGGACAACATTTGTCAACCCTCCATACATTGTTCTCTTGCCCTACTGGACACTACCCACATATTGTGCTAGGAACAAGGTCCTCTTGAACATCATCATTGTAACACTAACACAACAACTGTTTATTTTGTAGGCCACGCTAGCTAGACTCAGAACTATTGCCCTCCCTTCTAAATCTACAAGTGTCAGGCCTCCTGGACAACTCCCTCAAGTGATAAACCACACACAATGCAAGCTATCTGGCCCTTGTATACCACATTCCCAACCTACTTTATGGCCCTAAGTCTCAGCATCCCTCCCCTCATTACCACCCATTATATACTTACAGGTACCAGGCTCTGCTTGAACCCTCCCTGATGCCTGGCACAGCATCAGACACTGACCGGACACCCTCATAGACTCACCATCTGTAAAACTGTAGCTATCAAGGATCCAAGTCAAACGTTCATCCAAGGTTTAGTGATTTTTGTAAAAATGAGTAAGTATATGCATCTCATTTGTCTGAAGATAGTTTTTGTCTTTAACAAATAATAAGGCAATGTGCATTCATTATTGATTGAAAATACATCGACGGTTTATTTAATAATAAATATTTGATTGACACACCTGTATTACAATTATAGACACACTTTGGGTCCTGTGAAATTTTTTTTTTGGTTCAAAACTTTGGTTGTGAATGCATGAAGTTTAAAGCCCCCCCTGCTTTTCATCACAAACACAGCCTCCTGCTGTGTGGGACAGAGAAACCTTGTCCAGTTCATGGTAGCCCTGGCAATCCACAGACCCAGGGTAGAAGAGGGCATTGGCACTGGACAGTCGGGGTCCTCAAGGTCAGAATATGCTTCTAGGAACATATTCAGGGAAACACACACAGCCCTGAGACCACCCAACCTCAGGTTGTGAGCTATCCTGAGAGACAACCATCTCTCACACACTGCTATATATCAGGATTTGCCAGATGCCTCATCCCCCTGCCATGAAATCCCCAAATATACTGCTAGGTACCAGGCAGTGCTGGACTTCTCTTCCCCCATTGCTGTAGCCCAAAGTACACTAGTTGTTGTTCTTCCCACTGGATACCCACAAGCACATTGCTGCCATATATCCCAGACTATTTATAGGCACTGAGGGTCATCCTAAGCCACCTCTGCACTTACTGTTTATGAACCAGACCTTGCTGAATCAGTTCCCTCTCTGGCCACCATTTAACATTCAATGCTAGGTATGAAGTCTTAGTAGACATACACCCACTTAGTCAATTGGCATATGCTGATAGTTATCATGTTCTACCTGACAGGCTACCCTGGCAATCCCCATGCCATGATCACAGCCTACGTCTTAAACTCTCTAGATGAACAGGAACCAGACGCTGCATAGCCCAGAGTGCTAGGGTAAAACAAAATATCACTACACCCCTCCCCCAAATCAGGGAAATGAATCTGAATGATATTCAGCTATTTTCATGGACTGGTTCAATTGTCATCAGAGAAGCTGACCCTTGCAGGCTTTGGGCAAGGATGCAGAGACCCACAGCCAAAGATTAGGCACAGAGATGGCCCAAATTGAAGGTTTCCATCAGATTCCTCCCCTTGGAGCTGAGGAAATCCCATGGAAATGGTGGGTTAGCAATTATGTGAGAGGGGGTGGGGTCAAAGGCACCAGGAGAGCATAGCTCTGGATCAATTAGTCATGGCTGTGGACTGGGTGGTCACAGAGACTGGAGCAGCAATTTTGGTATATGTAAGGGCCTGCACTAGGTCATATTCATATATGTAACAATTGTTGGCTTAGGATTTGGCAGGCTAGTTCATAAGAGTGGAAGTAGGGGTACGTATCACTCTTGTCACTGATCCTAGGACCTTTTAGCACCTACTATGTTGCCTCAGCCAACCTCGATGGGATGGTTTGTGGCTGGTCTTATTGAATCTTACTGTGGTGTGTTTGGTTGATAACCCTGGGGGGCCTCTTCTTTTCTGGGGGGACTTGGTGGATTAACCTGTGGGACAAAGGACCTAAGAGGGTACTGAGAGGAGTGCAAGGAGGGGAAGCTGAGGTGAGAATGTATTGTATAATAGAAGAATACATAATTTTTTAAAAAATACAAATGAATAAACATCTATACTATAAACAAAAAGAAACAAGATGGCTTCAATATTACAACATCATTGGTAAACTGGGCACTCAAATGAAGAATTAACAAACTTTACACATAAAGTATACTAAAAGTTACAAAGGACATAATAGATGTGTACAGATTAGTCTATTAATAAGACAAAGGGACACATTACTCTAAATAGCCGATGCAATCTATACAAGGCAGATGATGGCCTTGTTGGCATCAGTGGGTGGAGATGCCCCTGTGCCTGAGGATGTTTGAGGAACCAATGTAAAGGAATGCCAGGGCGGGAAGATGGGAGTGAGTGGGTAGGGGGGGGGGGAGAACCCTCATAGAACCGGGGGAGGATGGGATATTGGGTTTCTTTTGGGGAGACCAAGAAGGATGAAAACATTTGAAATATAAATAAAGAAAATATCTAATAAAAAACGATAAAGAACAACAAAACAAGACAAAGGTAAACATTCCTAAAACAGCCCTCGGTATCTCTATAAGAGTCATATTCTAGGCCACACTAAAGCCTTAATAATTAGGAAGAAAGGAAAGTAATTTCATGTATCATACCAAAGAACAGAAGAATCAAAGCAGAACCAGTAACAGGAGAAATTACACAAGTTAGTAGAGAATGACCATGACACTCTTCAATGACCAGAAAGCTATGGACAAAAATCTTACGGGCACAATTTTAAAATTCTATAACCAAAGGAAAGTAAAGACAGTTTATAAGAACCTTTGGTATATAGCTAAGCCACTTCCAAAGGGAAATTTTGTAGCAATGTGTGCATGCATTAACAGCAACAACAACAAAAACAACAAAAAGGAAAAACCCAGCACAATCTCAAACAAATGACCTAATGATGCATCCTAAGTTCTTAGAAAAACAAAGCAAGCTGCCACCCTCTACAAGTGGTACATGGCAAGAAACAATAGAGACTGGGGCAGAAACAAATGTAATAGATACTAAATGAATATTATAAACATTAAGCTAAACAATAGTTAGTTCTTTGGAAAATACATAGGATTGAAAACCTACTCAAAGTAATCAAAGATGTAGAGTCCCAGACAACAAAATTAGAGATGACAGGATAGATGCTATAACAGATTCTGATGCAATCTAGAGGATTATTGGGGGTGGGGATTTGTTGAAGACACATATAGGAAAGTAATTTTAGAATGTGGAATAAATAGAAAATCCACTATGACATATCAAAATAATTAGGAATCAAGAATGGTGGAACATGCCTTAAATATCAGTAGTAGTTCAAATGCAAACAAGGCCAGTCTCTGTGAATGTGACCACATCCTGGTTTACATAGTGAGTTCCAAACCAAACAGTCCTCCGATGTTCCACAGTGAAATCCTGTCCGATAAAAAAGAAAAAGACTGGAGAGATATTTCAGTGGTTAAGACTACTTACACTTCCTGTTCTTGTATAACACCCAGATTCTATCACCCACGTCAAACAGCTCTCAATTGCCTGTGATTCCAGCAGGAAGGACACCAGTTATCCCTTCTAGACTCTGTGTGTTTCCACACACACACATACATACTCACACAGCCACATAGATACACATAGTTCAACATGACTAAATGATGAGAATTCCTAACAAATTCTGAATTGACAGAACATTGTTGAATGAAATAAAGGCTTTATATGATAGACATAGTGCCTACATTATATCAAACACAGCAAAACTGAGAGTATGTCCCTTAAAATTTGCAGTGAGACAAGGATGTCTGCTCTCTGCATTCTTATCCACTAAGAGCCAAAGGACAAAGCAATGACTTTAAATCTAAATATATGCAGGGGATACAGGTCTTTAGAAAAGAAATTAATAAATCAATTAAGAAATGTAAAAAAGCACAATCAAGCATGTGAAAGAAATGCTTAAAATTGCTCAAGATCTGAAAATGGAAACAGAAGTAATAAAGAAAAAAAAAACTGAGTGAATCATGGATCTTGAAAAGAAAGGGAAAAAAATAGGAACTACATATGGAAGCATCACCAACATCACAGAATATAAGAGATGGAAGTGAGAATTCAGGTATAGAATATATGATATGAAGAAATCAATGGATGAAAGAAAATGCTAGATCTAAAAAGTTCATGACACAAAACATTGAAAAAATCTGGGACATGACAAAAGGACCAAACATAAAAAAAAAAAAAACCAAACCAAACAAACAAACAAACAAAAATTCCAGGAACAGAAGAAGGAGAAGATTCCCAGCTATAAGACCCAGGAAATACTTTCAACAAAATCATAGAAGAAAATTTCACCAACCTAACGAAAGCTATGCCTATCAACATACAGGAAGCATACAGAACACAAAATAGATTGGACCAGAAAAGAACATTCTCCTACCACACAATAATCAAAGCACTAAAATGTACAGAACAACCAAAAAAAGAGTACTAGAAGTTTCAAGAGAAAAATTCCAAGTATCATAAAATGTGTGTCTTATCACAATTATACCAAATTTCTCAACAGAGAATTTAAAGGCCATTGAGCCTTGGAAGATGTCTTGCAAATTTTAAAATAGCAAAGACTTCTTCCCAGAGTACAATGGTCAGAAAAACTTTCAATCAACTTAGAAAAAGAAAACAAGATATTCCATGAAACAACCAAATTTAAACAATATCAATCCACAAATAGAGCCATATGGAAGATATGAGAAAGAAAAGTCTAACCCAAGGAGCCTAACTACACCCAAGAAAGCATAGGAAATAATAACACAAAAGAAGCAAACTACAGGAAGGAAAGTATGTGATTGTGTGTGTGTGTGTGTGTGTGTGTGTGCCTGCCATCACCATCACCAAAGTCAAAATAACAGGAATTGGAGTAGGACCACAGGCCTCTTCCGGCCGGACCAGCACTGCTGGTGAGTGGAACACAGCTTCTGCTCCAATCTTTAAACAGTGACAACGACAACAACTAACCCCAGAGATTACCAGATGGCGAAAGGTAAACGTAATAATCTTACTAACAGAAACCAAGACCACTCACCATCATCAGAACCCAGCACTCCCACTTCGCCCAGTCCAGGGCACCCCAACACACCGGAAAAGCTAGACACGGATCTAAAAGCATATCTCATGATGATGGTAGAGGACTTCAAGAAGGACTTTAATAGCACACTTAAAGAAATACAAAGGAACACTGGTAAACAGGTATAAGACAGTAAAGAGGAAGCACAAAAATCCCTTAAAGAATTGCAGGAGAACACTGCTAAAGAGTTACAAATCCTTAAAGAAAAACAGGATAACATAATCAAACAGGTAGAAGTCCTTACAGAAAAACAGGAAAACACATCCAAACAGATGATGGAATTGAAAAAAACCATACTAGACCTAAAAAGGGAAGTAGACACAATAAAGAAAACCCAAAATGAGGCAACACTGGAGATAGAAACCCTAGGAAAGAAATCTGGAACCATAGATACGAGCATCAGCAACAGAATACAAGAGATGGAAGAGAGAATCTCAGGTGCAGAGATTCCATAGAGAACATCGGCACAACAATCAAGGAAAATGTAAAATGCAAAAAGATCCTAACTCAAAACATCCAAGAAATACAGGACACAATGAGAAGACCAAACCTACGGATAATAGGAGTGGATGAGAATGAAGATTTTCAACTCAAAGGACCAGCAAACATCTTCAACAAAATTATAGAAGAAAACTTCCCAAATCTAAAGAAAGAGATGCCCATGAACATACAAGAAGCCTACAGAACTCCAAATAGACTGGACCAGAAAAGAAATACCTCCCAACACATAATAATCAGAACAACAAATGCTCTAAATAAAGACAGAATACTAAAAGCAGTAAGAGAAAAAGGCCAAGTAACATATAAATGCAAGCCTATCAGAATTACACCAGATTTCTCACCAGAGACTATGAAAGCCAGAAGATCCTGGACGGATGTTATACAGACACTAAAAGAACACAAACTCCAGCCCAGGCTACTATACCCAGCCAAACTCTCAATTAACATAGATGGAGAAACCAAAGTATTCCACGACAAAACCAAATCACACATTATCTCTCCACGAATCCAGCCCTTCAAAGGATAATAACAGAAAAAAACCAATCCAAGGACAGGAACCACGCCCTAGAAACAACAAGAAGGTAATCCCTCAACAAACCTAAAAGAAGACAGCCACAAGAACAGAATGCCAACTTTAACAACAAAAATAACAGGAAACAACAATTACTTTTCCTTAATATCTCTTAATATCAATGGACTCAACTCCCCGATAAAAAGACATAGAATAACAAACTGGCTACACAAACAAGACCCAATATTTTGCTGCTTACAGGAAACTCATCTCAGAGAAAATGATAGACACTACCTCAGAATGAAAGGCTGAAAAACAATTTTCCAAGCAAATGGTATGAAGAAACAAGCTGGAGTAGCCATTCTAATATCTGATAAGATTGACTTCCAACCCAAAGTCATTAAAAAAGACAGGGAGGGAAACTTCATACTCATCAAAGGTAAAATCCTCCAAGAGAAACTATCAATCCTGAATATCTATGCTCCAAATACAAAGGCAGCCACATTCATTAAAGAAACTTTAGTAAATCTCAAAGCACATATTGCACCTCATACAATAAGAGTGGGAGACTTCAACACACCACTTTCACCAATGGACAGATCATGGAAACAGAAACTAAACAGGGACACAGTGAAACTAACAGAAATTATGAATCAAATGGATCTGGCAGATATCTACAGAACATTCTATCCTAAAACAAAAGGATATACCTTCTTCTCAGCACCTCATGGTACCTTCTCCAAAATTGACCACATAATTGGTCACAAAACAGGCCTCAACAGATACAAAAATATTGAAATTGTCCCATGCATCCTATCAGATCACCATGGACTAAGGATGATCTTCAATAACAAAAATAAATAATAGAAAGCCAACCTTCACGTGGAAACTGAACAACACTCTTCTCAATGATACCTTGGTCAAGGAAGGAATAAAGAAAGAAATTAAGGACTTTTTAGAGTTCAATGAAAATGAAGCCACAACATACCCAAACTTATGGGACGCAATGAAAGCATTTCTAAGAGGAAAACTCATAGCTCTGAGTGCCTCCAAAAGGAAACTAGAGAGAGCACACATTAGCAGCTTGACAACATACCTAAAAGCACTAGAACAAAAGGAAGCAAATTCACCTAAGAGGAGTAGACGGCAGGAAATAATCAAACTCAGGGGCGAAATCAACCAAGTGGAAACAAGAAGAACTATTCAAAGAATCAACCAATCAAGGAGTTGGTTCTTTGAGAAAATCAACAAGATAGATAAACCCTTAGCCAGACTCACTAGAGGGCACAGGGAAAGCATTCTAATTAACAAAATCAGAAATGAAAAAGGAGACATAACAACAGATCCTGAAGACATCCAAAACACCATCAGATCCTTCTACCAAAGGCTATACTCAACAAAACTGGAGAACCTGGATGAAATGGACAAGTTCCTAGACAGATACCAGGTACCAAAGTTGAATCAAGATCAGGTTAATGATCTAAACAGCCCTATATCCCCCAAAGAAATAGAAGCAGTTATTAATAGTCTCCCAACTAAAAAAAGCCCAGGACCAGATGGGTTTAGTGCAGAGTTCTATCAGACCTTCAAAGAAGATCTAATCCCAGTTCTTCACAAACTATTCCACAAAATGGAAACAGAAGGTACTCTACCCATCTCATTCTATGAAGCCACAATTACTCTGATACCTAAACCACAAAAAGACCCAACAAAGATAGAAAACTTCAGACCAATATCCCTTATGAATATTGATGCAAAAATCCTCAATAAAGTTCTTGCTAACCGAATCCAAGAACACATCAAAACAATCATCCATCCTGACCAAGTAGGTTCCATCCCAGGGATGCAGGGATGGTTCAATATACGGAAATCCATCAACGTAATCCAGTATATAAACAAACTCAAAGACAAAAACCACATGGTCATCTCATTAGATGCAGAAAAAGCATTTGACAAGATCCAACACCCATTCATGATAAAAGTCTTGGAAAGATCAGGAATTCAAGGCCCATACCTAAACATGATAAAAAACAATCTACAGCAAACCAGTAGCCAACATCAAAGTAAATGGTGAGAAGCTTGAAGCAATCCCTCTAAAATCAGGGACTAGACAAGGCTGTCCACTTTCTCCATACCTATTCAACAGTGTACTTGAAGTCCTAGCCAGAGCAATTCGACAACAAAAGGAGATCAAAGGGATACAAATTGGAAAAGATGAAGTCAAAATATCACTTTTTGCAGATGATATGATAGTATATATAAGTGACCCTAAAAATTCCACCAGAGAACTCCTAAGCCTGATAAACAGCTTCGGTGAAGTAGCTGGATATAAAATTAACTCATACAAATCAATGGCCTTTCTCTACACAAAGAATAAACAGGCTGAGAAAGAAATTAGGGAAACAACACCCTTCTCAATAGTCACAAATAATATAAAATATCTTGGTGTGACTCTAACTAAGGAAGTGAAAGATCTGTATAATAAAAACTTCAAGTCTCTGAAGAAAGAAATTATAGAAGATCTCAGAAGATGGAAAGATCTCCCATGCTCATGGATTGGCAGGATCCACATTGTAAAAATGGCTATCTTGCCAAAAGCAATCTACAGATTCAATGCAATCCCCATCAAAATTCCAAATCAATTCTTCAACGAATTAGAAAGTGCAATCTGCAAATTCATCTGGAATAACAAAAAACCTAGGATAGCAAAAACTCTTCTCAAGGATAAAAGAACCTCTGGTGGAATCACCATGCCGGACCTAAAGCTTTACTACAGAGCAATTGTGATAAAAACTGCATGGTACTGGTATAGTGACAGACAAATAGACCAATGGAATAGAATTGAAGACCCAGAAATGAACCCACACACCTACGGTCACTTGATCTTCGATAAGGGAGCTAAAAACATCCAGTGGAAGAAAGACAGCATTTTCAACAAATTGTGCTGGCACAACTGGTTGTTAACATGTAGAAGTATGCGAATCAATCCATTCCTATCTCCTTGTACTAAGGTCAAGTCTAAGTGGATCAAGGAACTTCACATAAAACCAGAGACACTGAAACTTATAGAGGAGAAAGTGGGGAAAAGCCTTGAAGATATGGGCACAGGGGAAAAATTCTTGAATAGAACAGTAATGGCTTGTGCTGTAAGATCGAGAATTGACAAGTGGGACCTCATGAAACTGCAAAGCTTCTGCAAGGCTAAAGACACCATCAATAAGACAAAAAAAAAAAAAAACACCAACAGATTGGGAACGGATCTTCACCTATCCTAAATCAGATAAGGGACTAATATCCAATATATATAAAGAACTCAAGAAGGTGGACTCCAGAAAGTCAAATAACCCCATTAAAAAATGGGGCTCAGAACTGAACAAAGAATTCTCACCTGAGGAATACCGAATGGCAGAGAAACACCTGAAAAAATGTTCAACATCCTTAATCATCAGGGAAATGCAAATCAAAACAACCCTGAGATTCCACCTCACACCAGCCAGAGTGGCTAAGATCAAAAATTCAGGTGACAGCAGATGCTGGCGAGGATGTGGAGAAAGAGGAACACTCCTCCATTGTTGGTGGGATTGCAAGCTTGTACAACCACTCTGGAAATCAGTCTGGCGGTTCCTCAGAAAATTGGACATAGTACTACCGGAGGATCCAGCAATACCTCTCCTGGGCATATATCCAGAAGATGTCCCAACCGGTAAAAAGGACACATGCTCCACTATGTTCATAGCAGCCCTATTTATAATAGCCAGAAGCTGGAAAGAACCCAATGTCCCTCAACAGAGGAATGGATACAGAAATTATGGTACATTTACACAATGGAGTACTACTCAGCTATTAAAAAGAATGAATTTATGAAATTCCTAGCCAAATGGATGGACCTGGAGGGCATCATCTTGAGTGAAGTAACACAATCACAAAAGAACTCACACAATATGTATTCACTGATAATTGGCTATTAGCCCAAAACTTAGGATACCCAAGATATAAGATACAATTTACTAAACGCATGAAACTCAAGAAGAATGAAGACCAAAGTGTGGACACTGTGCCCCTTCTTAGAATTGGGAACAAAACACACAGGGAAGGAGTTACAGAGACAAAGTTCGTAGCTGTGATGAAAGGATGGACCATTTAGAGGCTGCCGTATCCAGGGATCCTTCCCACAAGCAGCTTCTAAACGCTGACACCATTGCATACACTAGCAAGATTTTGCTGAAAGGACCCAAATATAGCTGTCTCTTGTGAGACGATGCCGGGGCCTAGCAAACACAGGAGTGGATGTTCACAGTCAGCTATTGGATGTATCACAGGGCTCCCAATGGAGAAGCTAGAGAACGTACCCAAGGAGCTAAAGGGATCTGCAACCCTACTGTCGGAACAACATGATGTACTAACCAGAACCCTGGAGCTCTTGTCTCTAGCTGCATATGTATCGAAAGATGGCCTAGTTGGCCATCATTGGAAAGAGAGGCCCACTGGACTTGCAAACTTTATATGCCCCAATATAGGGGAATGCCAGGGCCAAAAGAATGGGAATGAGTGGGTAGGGAACTGGGGGGCGCTATGGGGGAACTTTTGGGATAGCATTGGAAATGTAACTGAGGAAAATATGTAATAAAAATATTAAAAATTAAAAAAATATATATTAAAAAAAATTATGACACCAGGCAGTTGTGGCACAAGCCTGTAATCCCAGCACTTGGGAGGCAGAGGCAGAGTCAGGCAGGACTCCACAGAGAAACCCTGCCTCCAAAAACCAAAAAAAAAAAAAAAAAAAAAAGGTATATATGATGGTTTATATTTTCTTGAGCCAGGGAGTTGCACCATTTGGTGGTTTGGCTTTTTTGGAGTAGGTGAGTCACTGTGGCTGTGGGCATAAGATCATCACCCTAGATGCCTGGAAGTCAGTCTTCCACTAGGAGCCTTTAATGAAGATGTAAAACTCTCAGCTCTGCCTGTGCCATGCCTGCCTAGATGCTGCCATGCTCCCACCTTGATGATAATGGATTGAACCTCTGAACCTGTAAGCCAACTCCAATTAAATGTTGTTTCTTATAAGACTTGCCTTGGTCATGGTGTCTGTTCACAGCAGTAAAACCCTAACTAAGACAGTGGACATTTCTGGTAGAATATATTATATTTCTTCTCTCATTGAGTTTGAAAATAATAGTAAAAATTGGCACCACATCTTTTAACTAGTCACCACAAAAGATCACAGCAGCACTCACTTCATGTGGAAAGCCTTTGTGTGGGCAGAGACCTGGATGTGCTGGTGAGTTAAGGCACCCACCACTGCTTTCACCTCTGCTGTTTGCATTGTGGTATCCCTGAGGCACTAACACTCATCCCTGTGGAGCCCTAATGTAGTTTCCTGCTGGCTCTGCTTCCATGGTAACCTTTACTCCAAGCCTTGAGATTCCTTTCCATCCCTGAGCAGATGGCAGATGTGTAACACAAACCTGGGGAAGTAAGACAATTCAAAGACCTACAAAAGATCGATGGCAATAATTCTGAGTCTGGGGCTACTTAACATAAAATAGCTAGAGGCCCAAAGCATAGAGGAACAAGCAAAATTATTGACAAAATGTAACACACAGTAGGTAAATAACGCCCATAACATCAAGCCCTGGATCATGGGGGACACTGTATTGAGGAATAGAGTGATGCCTGGATTCTAATTGTTGAATTGAAGACATGGATAAGTCTATTAAGATCAAAACTAAGTGTTTGATTCCAGGAAAATGAGAGATTATTTTAAAAATTAATGTAGGCAAAGAATACACACTATTACCTCCCCAGCTACAGGATACTGATAAAAATTACACAGGCTGCAAGTCATTTATTCATGTATCCCCAGTAAGCCTCACTCCTAGAAGCACCTCTACCCCCTGGGTGGTGACCCCCATCACTCACTAATATGTTCTGATATGGAAAAGTATAATTCACCAGTGAAAACAAAGTAACAGTGATGACTTATGAAAGTCCAGGATACTTCTCAGACAGAAATCCTCCCAGACACACTCAAGAGCAAAACAAAAACTAGATTCCAAAAATAACCATGCCTAGGACACAAGAACAGTGTCAACACAATTAAAATTTATGGAAAATCTAAAATACAGCCAGTGAACAAGAATAGCCTTGAACGTAAATGCTGGGTGACATAGCATACGAAAACATGGGAAGCCTACTACCTGGGACCTGAGGCGTTCTGTATACTACGGAAATGCTCTGCTCACCCATCAGCTCTGGCAGTGGATAATCTGGGTGCAACTTGGACAGGGTCAGTCTTTGGGGAAACTGCCAGAGTTCCCTGGTCTGCATAAGGGACAGTCATGTGGGGTGGTTCAATGCTTGGCCAGTCCAACTAGCCAAGTTGGGTACCAACCTTACTGCCTGGGGGTTATACAGCAGATGAGTGTCCTGCCTCATCGTGTTCCCAGGAATATAAGCATGTTCTGGGAAATGAGTGCCCTGGTCATTGATAACCTGGTTAGGTGGCTGTGCATCACATGAATTGCTCACAACTTTACAAGGTAGACATTGAGAACCTCCCTCACTAAGGAAAGCTTGCTGCAGCCAGTGGCTGTGCCTACTCAGCTTACAGTTGCTTCACAAAGGAGAATGTGTAACAGTCCCACACTCATGTACTGCTGCTCATGTAGGTCACATGATAGGGCAAGAGGTAGGAATATACCTGTCACTGGGTTGTGACCACCACAGAGTCATGGTATTTTAAGGACAATCCTACCCAGTTGTTTCTGCTTTACCCCATTTTAACACTTTCAATATAACTTTCTACATATCCACAGCACCAGGTCTGCTGCCTGTGCCATGGCTACCCCCTCCTGTGCATCAGTAAAGCCATCTCCAACTTTCAAGCAGGTGATGTAGTTATGAATCAACACACTAGCTAGGGTCAGTGAGATGACCACAAAAATTGCCAGTGTGGTTACTCAGATAGACTATCTATCCGTAATTAGAGAACAATATTCTCTTCCACACATGTACGCCTGAGTACTTAGCCCAGGTATTAGTAAAACCATCCAGCAGCCATGTTTTAGAGATACAAGAAGTCATATGGTCAAAATCCACCCTTGCATTGCCAATTTCCTGTGTCAGGCCTGCTTGACTGAAAGACAGACTGTAATACAGGAGTGTACAAGATACTTGGGTTGTTTGCTAGAGTCTTCTGTTTGTCAAATCTGTCAGGTATGTGCTGCCTTCCCTCAAGCCTCTGGAGTCACCGATGCTGGGTAGCCACCAGAGATGGTGAGGCATTTTCATAGATTAAATGAGCCCAACAGCAGCCCCAAGAGGGTCAATAAGCTGTTGGTGAGGCCTTGATGTTGTGAATCCACATGTCACTAATACAGAGCAAGGTCTGCTCTCTCAGCCTCAGGCTGAGTGGCCCATCTAACAGGACTCTATGGAGGACATTGAGTGTCACAGGCAGGCATAGGCAGTACTCCACCTATCACAGGCTCTGCACACTACCAGACCTTATTCTCCATGGGTGAGTGAGCCTTAGTGCCACCTACTGGATCAGTGGAGACCGTGCTAAACTTTAGAATAGATGAAGCTTCACTATTACCTAGAAAAAGGAAAATTCTGAGAAATATTCAGGGTAATCGGGGGGAAAACAAGGTTCTTCTTCCCTTCTATTGACATTTTCACTTTCAAAATCAGGGGCCAGTTGTGAAATTTTCAGAAAACAGAGTGTCACTCCTGGGAAATGTTAATAGGGACAAGGAAGGGAGTGGGCCCATGTGGTCTACACAAAGCTTCAGAATATGGGATGAAGCAGAGGTGCCTAGCTGAAACTGGAAGTCTCTGGACAAGGAGTGAGCTTCTGAAACTTGTGGGACTATTTACCCACGTAACAAAGAAGCAAAAGGAAAAGAAAGACACATAGATCATCCTGGCAACATAGAAAGTTGAACTGCCCAGGAATAATGGGAGGAAGAAACTCCCTCAGGGACAAGGGAGGGAATGGAACCCCGACCCTTTTAGTGTCTATCAGGGACAGAGCAAAAGTATGAAGAAAAATGTACTATGAAAGTTAGGCTCTGCCCTTTCTCTACAAAGGTGACTTTGCTGGCCCGGTTCCTCAGTAAGGAGAGCTATGTGTCCGAGGATGTGAGTTGCAGAACCGTGACAGGGAAACAATCAAAACTGTGGATACATTGTAGGCTCTAAACGTAAAATGAAGCTATCCACATAAAATGCTCATAGAGGGGAGCATATGGGGAGTAGAACTGTGCTATCCAGATTTGGAGGATTATCTCTGGGCCCATCTGTGGACAAACTGTTTCACTTCCCATAGACATAGTCTTCTTTGAAAGGATTCCTTCTTTCTCACTCATACCGTAGGTTTGAAAACCACAGAATTTGGTAGAAGAAGCACTGTATAAATGATAGGGCCCAATGAAACTTTCTTTGCAGCCACTGTCACTAGCCTGAGTCCAGGAACACCGGTGTTGGGGTTTCGCTTTCCTGGGCTCCACCTGGCAGTCACTGGGCCCATCCTCTGTCTAATCTCTAAGTATAGCCTGTAGAGATAGCTGGTAGTAGAACAGACTCAGAAACTACAAGGAACTTGCCACACCTCTGCATAATGCTTACCAGTATCTCCAAAGTGACCCCAAGGCCTGGGCCTTATATTGTAGGAAAAATCAAAGCAGGGATCAAGCATCAATGGTGCATGAAATAGGAAGGATATCTGAGGTCAGGGCAGTTGTGGGCCCATGGACAATAAGGGCTGACCCTACTCTGCCTACCAGGCCTCTTGACCTCATCCAACCTGGGCTGCAGACTGCACCTCCATGCCTCCTGTAGCCACCACAAGAGTTCTTATCTGAACCACGATGAGTTCACTCTTCCCTCTTCTGCAGCATAAAATGGAACAGCGACTCCTCAGTTCTCAGCAACCATCTCCCCCAAGAGCTTGGAGGGTAAGTTGGAGCAGAGATGCAGCAGGTACTGCTATGGAATGTGCTCCCTGCTCAGTGAGTCTCTGCTGGCTCCTGCCTGGTCTCTGGAAACTCTTCCTCTGCCCACCCTAAGCTGCTTCATTCCACAATCTCTCATTCTTTCCCACCTTGACATCAGGCTCCGTGTCCTCAATTCTGCTCCCAGGCCTCGTGCTACCTCGCAATGAGACCTAGCCCCAACTTAGGACCTGTGGCTAAGGTACAGACCCAGGCCAAATTCCTATATACTCAGCATAAACCAGATCCTTCTAAATCTTTGACTAGACTGTAAGAACGGACTTCTATCTCAGCAGAAGTGCCAATTAAATGAACTGTCCTTCCTGGAGTGACTGAAATGAGCAAAGGTAGAATTTCTCCTCCAGGAGTATCAAGGCATAATTAGTGAGCCGACTCTCAACTTTTCCCTGGGAAACCAGGCCACCCAGACCTCCATGTCAATCTCTTTCATTCATGTAGACTGCATCATCACCAGTGAAGGAACAACACAGCCAGGAGAAGACACCAGACATGAACAGCACCAAGGCTCGCATTTCTCATGGGGAAAGTCTGATGTGGGAAGGGTAAATTCTCAAAGACATGTCAATGCTATGGACAGAAAAGTTCACAGTTGCTTGTGAAGGCAGAAAGGCTGTGTAGATGATGGGGTCCTTTAGCTCTGAAAGGCCCGCTAAGATGGGCCAAGCGGTGAAACTAAAAGATGGAAGGAAGAGACTAGAGGAAAATGGGTGGAAGAGAAGAGCTACCTGAAATTGAAGTATCACCCACACACTGAGGCCTGGCAAGTGCCACTCCAGAAATCCCTTTTCTAGTGACTCAAGCAAGAAACATTTCTAGAACAACTTGCAAGTCAATCATTGCAGGAAGTCGGAGCAAGACACACAGGATGATCTCTGTGTGTGCTGATCATGGACTGCTGTCAACCATGATTGCCCAAAGCCCTGCTTCCTCAGCCCATAAAGCCAGCATCCTAGAAGGGTTGAACATCCCATGAGAATGCCCACCGCCAGGAGCCTAACTTCCTTGACCTGAGGTCTCACCTAAGTCAGAAAGTAAGACACCTGACATCTTGTGATGTCAGGCTCCAAACCTGCAGGTTCTGGAGCCAGGGGATGCCATGCTGAGGGACAGTCCAGCCTCATCCCTTCCCTGGGCTGCTTTCCAACTTCTACCATCTGTGTCTCTTGCTAATGTTCCCATGCTCCTGGAAAAACTTCATCAAAAGTTTCAAGTCAACTGCCATGTTACAGAATCCTCTCTCTTCCTGGTTATCTGCAGGGCTTCAGGGGCCTCAAAGCAGGACCCTATGTGCTTCTGCTTGGGCCATACAACTGCACAGAGGCACTGCCTGCCTTGTGCGGACCATGCTTGCTCTCTCCTGGTTAGAACCTGCCAGAGCAAGGCTGTCCTGGGAGCCCAGAGACTCAGCATGTAGTCAAGCCCAATCCTTGCATAAATGACAGGTGACACACAGCAGGTGGGTAGGTGGGTGGCCTCAGAAGACACAGAAGACGTGAGACTATCATGAAGACTGAAATAGGATTCTAGTCAGCAATGATGAAACCACCATGACTGTGGAGTCACTGGAATTGCAGCAGTGAGGTCACTGCTGAGTGCTAATTGAGCCTCTCTGGCAGCCTGGTGTCACTGCCTGAATTATCAATGAATCTGGCCAAGTCAGGCTTGAGTCCTGTAAAAACCTTTCCTCTACTCTACAATGCAGGCATGTGGGCCTGAAAGCACAATAGTGAGAGTTATACACTTAACCAAACAGTCTCCAGAATGGTCCCCTGGTCCTCCACCAACTCACTGTGCCACACTCCCCACCTCAGCAAGCCTGCTCTCTCTCTCCTCTCTCTCTCTCTCTCTCTCTCTCTCTCTCTCTCTCTCTCTCTCTCTCTCTCTCTCTCTCTCTCTCTCTTAGCATTTACTAGATCATCTAGAAGCAACATGGAGATATGGAGACTTTGGCGACTCTGCTCTCTGAATGCGCTTGAGGTACAGCAGAGAGCAGAAGGAACATGTTGCCAAAGAGAAGGTTTCAGAAGGAGTCCCAGCAGGATACTTCTACAACCAGGAGAGGTGGCCACAGAAGGCCCAGAGTAGAACAGCAAGGAAAAGGCTTGCAGGGATGAGGGTCACCCAAGCTGGTGAGATGAGCCCATGCTCAGCTCACGAAACTAGGTGGGCACTGTTGGGAGCACGTCTTCCCTCTGCCCATCAGAGAAGGGATAGTCTCCCCAAGAAAGGCATTTTAAGGGAAGGATTGGAAATGTTCTGAAGTATGTGAATAATATTGTCTAGGAAATGGAATATTTTAGGTTAGTGTAATTTCCCTGCAGCTACTGTCCAGAGCTGGATCTAAGTCCAAAAGAATCTCTTCCTATACATGGGACAGTAGGATGCTCATGACATCCTTAGAGACAGCCTAGTGCAAAAGATAGCCTCAGACACAAAGAGGTCCATCATAATGAAGATGCCATGCTGAGGAATGCCCAGCCCTCTGAGGGCAGTTACTCCTATCAACAGCGGGGGTCGCTATAACCTAGAACAAAGCAGAGTGATGAGAGACATAAGCCATGGCCATCAATCATATCAGCAATAGAAGCCACAGACATCCAGTGAAAAACAAGGTGATCACAAACAGGGACCGCAATCAGGCCTTGCTGCCCAGAAAGTCTGTGTCCAGGAGACTCTTCCCACATAGTCCACAGGAGACAGGAGTCTGGGTCACCTTTCCCATGTCCCTCAGGCATACATCAGTAAGGTGGCACATCTGATCAACACAATGTTTCTCATGCATGTTAACAGAAGAAATATTTTTCAATAAATATATGTCCCACAAAGGAAAGCTTTACTTCTTATGTGAGCATACCCTCTGTGTACTAATGGCTGCTTCTTCTCAGGGCAGGGACTGCTACCTGGTGTTGTTTCTCTCTCAGTGTAGTGACTTCTCTGTACACTGAGCTGGGAACAAGGCTGGGTAAGCATTTGGTCATCTTTGAAGAAGCTTCTAGAAGGAAAGGGCACACAGAGAAGTGACAACAACACTGACACTCACACTCACCCATATTCCCTAGCTGTACTGTGAGACTCTCCATCCCAGTACCAGAGAAAAAGACTTCACATATGAGGAGAAACACCATCCCTCCAGGGACCCCTCAGGGACTTGCTCAGCGTGACCCTCTGGCTAGGTTCTACATTTGTGCAGGTGTAGGTATAGGTACTCAGAGGCATAAGAAGGCCCAGCATCTCACACATCACAAGGAGGGCTCAGGAATGCTGGGGCTGTGCTAGTTTCCTGTGCCATGGGCTTCTTGGAGAGAAAGGAAATCCCCAGGAAAGAAGCCAGTCCTCCATGATGAAGCCTGTGGGACCCGAGCCTGGCATCCCCTCAGCTTGCCCAGGTGACAAAATAGTGTTGTCCTCCTCAGTTGTGGTTTGAATAAAAATGGCTCCCAAAGGCCCATAGGGAGAGGAGGGATGTCCTTGTTGGAGTAGGTGTGGCCTTGGTAGAGGAAATGTGTCACTGTGGAGGTGGGCTTTGATGTCTCATAGGCTCAAGCTAGGCCTAGTGACTCAGTCTTCCTTCCTGCTGCCTGCAGACCCAGATGTAGAATTCTCAGGTACCATTCCAGCACCATTTCTGCCTGAATGCTGCTATGCTTCTTGTCAGGATAATGAACTAAACCTCTCAACTGTAAGCTGGCTCCAATTAAATGTTTTCTTTTATAAGCTTTGCCATGATGTCACTAACTAAAACAGTAGTCATTATTTGCCCCCTCCTCCCAAAACCCTTTGGAGATGCCACACGGAACCTGTATCCCTGCAATGTGTGGTGACTACGAATGGCATTTGAGAGATATGTCACTCTGACCAGGGCTCTCCTGCTTTCCATCTTCTCAAGCCTATGTGTGAAGTCGTGGTGTCCATGGGCAAGAAGCCTCTGCCCTCACAGGACATAGCACCAACTCTAGTGATGGGACCGTTGGCTGTAAGAATCCTCTCTCTAACACCATCCCAGTGACCCTTGCTCTTGGCCTAAACCACAAGCCTGAGAAACCTCAGCTCCATCACAGACTTCTGAAAGCAAGCAGAGCCTTTAATCAGAAAATAGTATTTCCGAAGAGCCTTTTTAACTCCAGAAAGCTTGAGTTGCTGATTGATGGGAAAGCCAGACCTAAGAATTCTGTACCGGTGACCTTTATACATACACAAAGCACTAACACTACACTCAGGGCAGAGGAGGGTACCTAATATTATCAAGAGCATGACCTGGGATCATACAGTAAGTCCTTCTGGGCTTCTAGCACTTGCTGTCCCGTGAGACCAGCTGGAGCCCAGGCTATCCTACAGGACTGGCTCACACAAAGGAAGGGGCTTGTTCAAAGTGCAGGAATTACCTGGGCACTGAGCAGGCCTGGAAGGGTCCAGGCTAGGCAGCACTCAGCTCAGGCAAGCTTCAAGTCCCAGGGTCCATCCACTTGGGCATAAAGATGCATCAAAACAGAGGAGCAGCCTGTTTTGCTGCTCTAAAGCCTTCCAGAGATTCTCACTATGAGAAATCAGGTCACCTTTCCCCTAATTTAGGTGCAAATGCGTGCATGTCTGTCTGTCTGATTACATGTGCGTTACACACCTGCAACACCTGTGGAGGCTTCTGATATGAAACCGTGCTCCATTTCCTGGGCTGGTGCAGTTCCTTCTTCCTCCAGACAGTTCCCTTGGGATGAAGAGGAAGAGAAGTTGGAGGCCTCCATCTTTTCTGTAGCCCACAGGGGGCAGTATAGGGCCTGAGTTCCCAGGGGCTCCTCCCACTTCCCCTCCCTCTTCCAAACATTCCTCCAGCACTCCCCTAGAAATTGCCTCCCCTTTCTACTCTCCAAGGACCTGCTCTGAGACTGCCTTGTCTCCTCCATGCCAGACTCTACAGGAATCTCAGGCCGGGCTACAGTGCCCCAGATGCTATGGTTTCAATATTGCCAGGCATGTCAGCTCCCCAGTCAAGGCCGAGCCGCCCCCAGTACCTCTGAATTCCCCCAAAAGCCCTGGGGGACACAGGTTCTCTGTTGGTTCCTGGGTAGGGATCCTTACAGGAAAGCTTCCAGCGGAGACATTAACAAGGTCCAGATCTGTTCTACTCCAGCATCACTGCACACCCTGTAGTTAAACAGCTGAAGAGCAGCAAATCTTTCAGATACATCCTGATTGGCTGTAGGCATCATGTGCAGCAGGCACCATGTGATCGACTGGCAGCCTGTAATTGAATCCATTTCTGTGATTGGCTGGAATTTCTTTGCTGTGATTGGCTGACTCTCGGTTGCTTTTTTACAAGATTAACCTACCCTTGGTTCATATAGGAAATGAGGTTACAGGTCTCTGTATGGTGAGCACACTGGACAAACCTCATTGGTCATTATACGGATTTTGTCCAAAGTAGAGTTCAACAGTCCCATTTCTTTCATCCTTCCAGGTCACTCAAGTATGGGCATTGATGGGCCCTGCCACTGTCTACCAGGATTGAAAGGAATCTTAAGGATTCCTTACAAAGTTCACAGTTCACAGTGCCAGGTTAGCCCAGCACCCGTAGGGATACCTTCTTTGTCATTCTGACTATAAAGGCACGATTTGGTGGGAAAGAAGAGCAACTCTTTGTTCAATAATTAAGGAGAGTCCTAAGAGATACAGGCAGACAATATTGCTGACATTCATTCTTCCTCAGAATGCTCTCTGAGGCACAGGGAGCAAAGCTGCTCAGTTTGACTGTCAGGCCTCAGAGACAGCTCAGCAGCTTGTGAGCCCCACTGCTCACAGGCTGCAGATGGACTCCTCACTGCAGGGTGACTGACTGAGAGGTGCTCATTCCTGCAGACCACCTGGCAACAGGCATCTTAGTGATCCACAGGCCAATCCATTGCCTGCTTTGATTAATTTAACCATGATGATTTGGGTCAAAGGTCTTTCTCCTCCCATCTGTGGGATTAACACTACCTTGACACTCTCTAAAATCAAACTTTGAAAGAGGAGAATAAAAAAGAATTGTTTGATGTTGTTTTGAGACATTTACTTGCTATTAGCGCAGGGTAGACTTGCTGCAATCCTGACTTAGTCTCCCTAATGCTTGGAAACACAGGCATGAATGCCTACACCCAAGAGAACATCAAGAGAAGACAAATCTCAACTCAAAATGATGAGCGTATCCTCCTGCCATCAGGAATTTGGGAGGCCAGAAGGCAGCGGGCTGATACAGTCAAAGTGGTAAAATTTAAGAACATTCCTGTCGGTCGTGTATATATGTATAACTGTATATATGTGTGTGTCCCCAAAAGACAATTATGCTGTTTGTATTCTATTTAGGTTGTTTCTGATAAATGTATACTTTGTATGGCTGTTTTAGATAGAGAAAAAAATCAGCCAATCAGTTTACTCCAATGAGTGTTTAACGCATACTCCGTGGAGATGTCATTTCTTTGGCATTCCTCCCAAATGGGAATTTACTATGCGACACTTCAGACAAACAAACAAAAACAAAAACAAAAACCCTTCCTACTTGGGAACATGATTCCAGAGTTACAAATTTGCTTAGTGCTGTCTACCAAAAATATATATATATACATATATGTATAGATGCTTCCATATACACCTGTGTGTGTAAATACCTATGTAAACCACTGTCCCATATTTCAGTGGTAAAGAAAAGAAGTATATTTCAAATTTTTTATGTATATATGAGGCTAAGCTGCTGTCTGAATAATTGTCTGTAGTGGTTTAAGCAGTTGACCTGTTGCAGTTGGAGATTAATAAACAGAGAGTGCTGCAGATTCTGCCTAGAGATTCACAGGTTAAAGCTAGCTTTTAAATGTCGATGCCAATGTGTTTTAGTTGTCGGGTAAGCAGCTAGGCGAATGACTCCTGGGACCACCAGGCCTGAACTTACCTGTCAGCTGAGATCTGGGGATCTGGAGAACTGGATCCTGCAGGAGTGCAGCTTCAGTTGTACATTGCTAGTCAGCCTCCAGTAGGAGACAGTCCCTGGGAGGCAGACCCTTCACAGAGCCTTCACTGCCCTGGCTAGTGATCCCCACCCCTTCACAGGATCCCAGAGTTTAAGAACTGAGCAAGTGGTCGGAGCTTTCTTATTTGGGTTGGGGCTGAGAGCAGGGGGCAGGACTGTGAAGGTGATTCTGTAGAGGCAGGGTCAGACTGTGAAGTTGGAGCCTCAGGTGAAAGGGTTCTAGGTCTTCAAGCAGTTGATCTCCTGTGCAGCAGTTGGTTGTTGAGTCCAGTGGTCACAGACTTTGGAGCAGCAGTTTCTTCCTGCTGCCCACTTAGTTGCTGCCACTGACAGTGCAGCTCAGCAATGCTCACTCTGCTGCCCCAGGGCCTGTGTCCAGGGCGCCGGAACCTGTGTGGGCGGCCTTTGAGTGGGGTACTTAAGGGCCTAGGCCAGTCAGGGAAGCTGCACCAGGCCAGGCTGATGGATGAGAAAGAAGACTGAGGTAGAGTCATATGACTTTTTTCATACTGCAGCTTACTTGCCAGTGTGTTTATACAACAACTGATCCTCCCTCCTGACCCCAAACAGTGTTTCTCTGTATAATTCTGGCTGTCTTGGAACACCCTATAGATCAGAGAGATCCACCCAAGTACACTAAAGACTTTTTTTATTTTTAGTTATTTATGTACCAAATGCTGCCCCCATCATCCCTCACAGAGTTCCTCTCCCATCCCCCCCCTTTAGCCTCTGAGGCAGCGGCACTCTTCCCCAAGCCCCAATATCCCCTCACCCCTGTAGTCTGTGCAGGATTAGGCCCACCCTCTCCCACTGAGACCAGACACTGCAGCCCTTTGATACATATAAACTGGGGGCCTTGAACCAGCCCCTGTATACTCTGGCTGGTGGCTCAGTCTTCTGGGAGTTTCTAGGGGTCCAAGTTGGTTGACACTGTTTGTCTTCCTGTGGGGTTGCCATCTCATTAAGATCCTTCAGTCCTTCCCCTAACTCTTCTACAGGGATTCCCAACCTCCATCCAAGGTTTTCCAGTGTTTTGTGAGTGTCTGCATCTATCTCAGTCAGGTGCTGGGAAGAGCCTCTCAGAAGAGCTGCTAGGAAAGACTCCTGTCTGCAAGCACCTTGTAGCATCACTAATAGTGTGCCTGACCATAGGATGGGTCCAAAAATAGGCAGGTCACTGGTCAGTCATTCCTTCAGTCTCTTCTCCATCTCTGTCCCTGCATTTCTTTTAGATAGGACCAATTTGGGGGTCAAACGTTTTACAAGTGGGTTGATGTCCCCAACCTTCCACTGAGGGTCCCGTCTGGCTACTGGAGGTGGTTGCTTCAGGTTCCATATTCCTACTTTGGGGAATTCCTGCTAAGGTCACCTACACTGACTCCTGGGTGCCTCCCTTATTCCAGGTCTCTGGAGCTTCCTAGAGAACTCTCTCCCAAACCCTATCCCGGCCCAGCAGCTGTGTATTTCCATTCATTCTCCTGGGCCTCTGGGCCTCTCTCCTGCTCTCTCCAAGCCTTTTATCATGGAGGGGTGTTGGTTTGTCAGATGTTTTTTAGACATCTAGGCAGATAATCATGTGGGTTTTTTCCTTTCAGTTTGTTTATTTAGTGGATTACAATGTATTGAAGGATTTTCATATATTTAACCACACCTATATACTTAGGGAAAAGCCTACTTGATCATGGTGGTTGCTTTCTTTGATGTTTTCTTGGATTCCGTTTGCAAGTATTTTCTTGAATAATGTTGCATAGTGGTCATTAGGGAAATGTGTCTGAAATTTGCTTTGCTGATTCTTTATATGTTTTAGGTATTGGGGTGACTGTGGCCTCATAGAGTTTGGCACTATTCCTTCTGTTTATATTTTGTGGAATAGTTTGAGAAGTATTGGCACTATCTCTTTGTGAAAGTCTGGTAGAATTCTGTGCTCTCTCAGCATTGTATTGGTACAGAGACAGGCAGATGTATCAATGTAATAGAATTGAAGATACAGAAATAAATTCACACACTTATGGATTTTTGATCTTTGACAAAGAAGCCAAAAATATACAATGGAAAAAAAAAAGCACCTGCAGTAAATGGTGCTAGGTTACGTGGTAGTCAGAATGTAGAAAAATGAAAACAGATCCATATTTGTCATGTTGTACACAGCACATATGCACCTGGATCAAGGAACTCAACAGAAAACAAGATACACTGAATCTATTAGAAGAGAAAGTGGAAAAGAGCCCTGGACTCATTGGCATGGGGCAAAATTTCCTAAACACAACTCTGAGGTCAAAAATTGACAAACGGAGCCTCATGAAACTGAAAAGCTTATGTAAAGCAAAGGACATAGCCAATACAACAAATTTACAACCAACAGATTGGGAAAAAAAATCCTCACTAACCCCAAATCTGATAGACGGCTAATATCTAAAATATATAAAGAACTCAAGAAGCTAACCTCTAAAAACTCAAACAACCTAATCAAAAAATGGGGTATGGAGCTAAACAGAATTCACAACAGAGGAACCTGGAATAGCCGAGAAGCATGTAAAGAAATATTCAAAGTCCTTAGTAATCAGGGAAATGCAAATCAAAATGATCCTGAGATTCTGCCTTACACCAATCAGAATGGCTAAGATCATAAACTCGAGTGACAGCACGTGTTGGGGAGAATGTGGAGAAAGTCAAACTCTCCACCATTGCTGTTGGGATTGCAAACTGGTAGACCAGTCTGGAAATCAATCTGGAGGCTCCTCAGAGAATTGGAAATAGATCTTCCTGAAGACCCAGCTATACCACACTTGGGAATATACCTAAAGACTCCCCATCATGCCACAGGGACACCTGTTCCACTATGTTCATAGCAGCCTTGTTTGTGATAATCAGAAGCTGGAAACAACCTAAAGGTCTCACAATGGAAAAATACATACAGAAAATATGGTTCATTTACACAATGGACTATTATTCAGCTATTAAGAATGAGGACATCATGAGTTTTGCATGCAAGTGGATGGAACTAGAATATATCATCCTAAATAAAGTGAAAGACTCCAAGAGGAGACCCTCGCTCAGGCCTCAGGACAATAGCGGACACCCAAGAACTCACGATAGACCAAGCTTGATGTAAATCACATGAGGCTTTATTCGGGGAAAGCCAGAGCTCTGGGCACAACTCATATCCCACGCAGGGGTAGAGGAGTCGACCTCAAGGGGAAAGAGGTCCCAGTTTTTATAGGCTATCAGGAGGGAAAGGAGAAGGGGGAGAGTAGGGGATTTCCAGATCTAAACAATGTCTATTCTGAAGAAATGGGTATGGGAGGGGTAAAAGGAAAGAGTCTGGTGCAGGTGTAGCAACTCAGGATTGGCCAGGCTGTGGTTGGGGAGATTTTCTGACTCTTTCTCAGCAACCAATATTACAAACACCTGGCAATGGGCTTCATCAGTGGGCACACACATGGGTTCAAGGAATGGTCAAAACATTGGCAGACACACAGGTTCAAGGAGTGGCCAGAGCATTGTGCACCTCTATTTTTCCAAATCAGGGAAGCTAGTTCTGCTAACAGTGACATCTATCTTGCCAATTTCAGGGCTTCTGTGACCTTTTACATTCTGTCAGGATCTTTCATTCCCCACTTCTTCTAGTTACTAGTTCTACTCTTAGAACTAAACTGCAATCTCTTCTTTAAGGTTCTGCAGTGACTGGTATTGTTGTCTTAGTACTAACAGCTGGACGGCACCAATCTTCTCTCTAATAAAGGTCACCAATTTATTAAGAACTATTGGGCCACATGTCAGCAGTAAGAACAAAATTATTAGAGGGTCTATCAGAGTAGAAATGAGGGTCAACCAAGGGGATTTATTCTTCAGGAGCTCACTTTACGTGACAGGCATGAATCTAAGCAGAGATGCTTTCTACTTTGACAGCAGTGGGGGTGGTCAACAGCATGATGCAAGGGCCTTTCTAACAAGGTTTTAGATTCTCAGCTTGATGTCATCAGACGAGAACTGCATCTCCAACCTGGAGCTGGTATGGTACCATCAAATCTCTTGGTTCGTAGGCCTCCTTGAGCTGCTCTCAGGCAGTGTTTCTGACCACTTCTAGGGCTTTCATGTGTGTAAACAATGAAGCAACAAGGTTAAAATTTAAAGGATCAAACACTCTCCCCACTTCAGTGAGCGGGGGAGGTCCCCCCCCCATACAGGATTTCATATGGAGTGAGCTTAAATGTTCCCAGTGTGTTCCTGACGCAGAACAAGGCAAAGGGAAGGAGGGCTGTCCAGTTATTCTTACCGGTCTCTAAGGTCAATTTAGTCAAGTTTTTTTTTTTTTTTCCTTTCTACCTAGCCTGAACTCTGGGGTCTATAAACACAATGTAATTTTCAATCAATCCCCAGTTGGATGGCCAGTCCCTGACTTACCTGGGCAACAATGGTGGGTCCATTGTCAGACCCTATTACCTTAGGTATTCGAAACCGTGGAAAATTTTCTTCTAGGATTTTCTTAACCACAACATTGGCAGTTTCTTTTTTTGTCCGGTAGGCCTCCACCCATCCTGAAAAGGTATCTATAAAAACTAAAAGATATTTATTACCATACTTAGCTGGCTATACTTCAGTAAAATCTACTTCCCAATAGGCTCCAGGGTGATCTCCTCATAGTCTTCTCCCTGGAGGATATCTTGAATGTCCTGCATTAATCATGGCACACAGTACACAGTTCTTAACTACTGCTTCTGCAACATCAGAGAGTCTTAAAACATAAAAAGTAGATGCCTTGACCAGTGTTTGCTGGGTTTGACTCCCAGGTGGGACAGCAGATGTATATTTTCAATAAATCTTTTCCCTTCTTTTTGTGATTATATTATTTTACCATTACTGACTGCTTGTTAGCCCTGTGAATTTTTTTTTTTTGCAGTAAACCATAAATTGTCCATTAGTTTTATATCTTCAGGGATATACTCAAAACTCTGGCTGCACAGATCCAGTTCTGGCAGAGCAACTTTGTGGAGAGGTTCTATCTGTTGAGTCCTGAAGGGCAGTATCTTAGGGCCGAGTGCAGCCTGTTTAGCTTTAACATCAGCCATGTTATTCCCCCTTGACACAGCATCGTGTCCGTTTTAATGTCCAGGACAATGTATAATGGTCACTTTGGTAGGCAGATGAATAGCCTCAAGGAGGCTCAGAATCTCCTCTTTATTTTGTATGTCCTTGCCTGCTAACGTCAGCAACCCTCTTTGTCTATAGATGGCACCATGGATGTGGGCTGTAGCAAAAGCATACCTGCTATTGGTGCAAATGTTGATGGACTGCCCCTCAGCCATCCAAAGGGCCTGGGTCAGGCCAATTAATTCAGCTTTTTGAGCTGACATACCTTCTGGCAGGCTGCCAGCCCACACGACCACTTACCATCTACAACCGCTGCCCCTGCCATCCTCTTATCTTCCACTAGGAAACTGCTTCCGTCTGTGTACCAGTTTGGAACACCTGGCCACGGCTGATCACATATATCACTTCCAATCTCAATTTCCTCTGCAAGGATGTCTGCACAGCAATGAACAGGCGAGGAATCAGGCAGGAAGGTGGCAGGGTTGAGAATAGCAGGAGAAACAAACACGACCCATTCAGTCACCATCAGACTCTGGTAGTGAGTCATCTGGGCATTTGTCATCCATCGGTCTGGGGGCTGGCAGATAACGCTTTCAAGAGAGTGGGGGGCTACCACAGTTATTTGCTGTCCCAGAGTTAATTTGTCAGCATCGTTAATGAGTAGGGCTACTGCAGCAACGGCCTTTAAACATGTGGCCCATCCGCTGGCCACTGGGTCCAGCTTCTTAGACAAATATGCCACTGGCCTCTTCCACGGCCCTAGAGCCTGAGTAAGAACTCCTCTGGCCACCCCCGCCCTCTCATCAACATAGAGGACGAAGGGCTTGGTTAGATCTGGCAATGCCAAGGCTGGTGCTGTCAGCAGGGTCTCCTTAATATTTTTCAAAGGCTTTCTGATGTTCTGATGTCCATCTGAATTCTGCACTTTCCTTGGTCAGGGGGTACAGGGGGGCGGCCAGTGTTACAAACCCAGGTATCCAAAGTCTGCAGAACCCAGCGGTGCCCAAGAATTCTCTCACCTGTCTTGGAGTAGCCGGTGTTGGTATTTGAGTCACAGTCCTTTTTCTAGCCTCTGTCAGCCACCGTTTTCCATCCCAGAGGGTATATCCCAAGTAGACTACTTCCATCTGACATAGCTGGGCTTTTTTAGCAGAGGCCTGGTAACCCAACTCACCCAGTTCTGCTTGCAATCTCTTGGTCCCCTGCCAGCATTCTCTCTCCGTGGTTGCAGCAAGGAGCAAGTCATCAACATATTGAAGCAGAGTTATCTGGGAGTTTTCAGCTCGGAAGGAGGCTAAATCTCGATGTAGAGCCTCATCAAAAAGGGTGGGGGAGTTTTTGAATCCCTGGGGTAACCGCATCCAGGTCAATTGTCCTGTTTGTCCAGTGTCAGGATCTCTCCACTCAAAGGCGAATATGGGCTGGCTGGAGGGATGTAACTTCAGGCAAAAGAAAGCTTCTTTTAAATCGAGTACTGTGTACTATTTTTGCTCCGGAGGGAATGAGCTGAGGAGGTTATAGAGACTAGGAACAGTTGGGTGAATATCTTGGACCCTCTCATTGACCTCTCTCAGGTCTTGGACTGGTCGATAGTCACTTGTGCCAGGTTTCTTTACAGGCAGTAGAGGAGTATTCCAGGGTGACTGGCAAGGTACCAAAATACCTAATTGTAATAGTCTCTGAATATGTGGCCTGATTCCATCTCTTGCTTCACGGATCATTGGGTATTGTCACACTCCTATAGGGGTTGCATCCGTTTTCAGTCCCACAACCACAGGGGGAACTCTGGCAGCCATTCCCATGCCTCCAGTAGCTCTGCCCATGCTCTAGGGAAAGCAGTCAACCAATCTTTTAGGTCTGGCACCTCCGTTTGCTTTATGCCTTCATGCAATCTGTATTCTTCCTCAAGCTGCAGGGCTAAGCCTATGGAGTTGGGAGATTCCCAACTTACTCTCGGCCCTTCTTGAGTAAATCTAATCTGGGCCTTTAATTTAGTCAGAAGATCTCTTCCTAGAAGCAGTGTGGGACACTCAGGAATGACCAAGAAGGAATGACTCACTTGGCCTTTCCCCAGATCTCAGAGTGCGCAGTGGTCCAGGGGTATTGTTTCTGACCAGTGGCTCCAATCAATATGGTTCTTTTATTTTTTAATTTTCCCAGTGGATGTTTCAACACAGAATGTTCTGCCTCTGTGTCAATTAAAAAGTACATGGGAGTCTCTTCCACCATCAGGGTTACCCTAGGCTTCGGGAGGGGGTCCGAGCCCTGTCTCCCCTATTCATCATCTTTCAGAGTCAGGACCTTGGGGCCCTTCCCCTTTTCTTTGGGCATTCTCGTGCCCAATGTATTTTTTCCTTGCAATAGGCACATTGGTCCTTCTCTAAAATCTTCTGGACAGATCTTTTTCCTTCAGGTCTGGGTTCCTTGTTGCCCAGGTACCCTGTCTGTCTATTCCCTGGCCTGTTCCTTCCTTCTCGTTCCCCTACTACTGCGGCCAAAATCCTGCTTAAATTCCTCTCCTGTCTTTTTCCCCTTTATTCTCCCTCTCTTCTTCTTCTCGCTTTTCCATCTCTCTCTTCTCTTCCTCTGTTTCTCTCTCGTGATATACCTTTTCTGCCTCCTTAACTAAATCTTGTAAAGCCATGGCATGTAATCTTTAAAAGCCATAGCAACTGCGGCTTGTTGACCCTCAGAGATCGGGTTAAAAGGAGTATAGTATCTATAAGCTTCTATCAATCTTTCTAGAAAAACAGACAGGGGCTCTGTAGGTCCCTGCACCACTTCTCTTACCTGAGCCAAATTGGTGTGGCATCTCATCGCTCCCTTTAGACTAGAGCCCGGTTGGTAAACTGTCAACCTCTCCCTACCTTGAGCCTTGTTGTAGTTCTAAACTGGCCAGAGGGAACCCAGCATTCCAATTATACAGATCAGCTGATGACAAAAGACTAATATTGGAGTGTCTGCAGAGATTCTGGGTCTGTGGGCGGGTCACCTACAGCTCACAAAGGAAAAGGTGGAAGTGGTGTCAGGAGCTCTATCTGCTCTGGGACTCTGGGCTTCTCTGCTCCGGGTCCTTGGTCTACTGACTGCCATCAGCAATCCCAGAGCAGGGCGCAGGGACCTGCAGAGGCAGTAGATAGGGCAGAGGGGGAGGGGACTCTGGCCACTTCAATTTCAGGATAGATCTTGGGGGGAGCTGTGGGTTGAAGAGGAGGCTCTGTTTCGGTGGAGCCTGTGGTTTCATTTCTGTTCAGGCCTGGGGGCTGCGCTCTTGCCCAGGGGTGGGATCAGCTGGAGGAGGAGCTCCTCGCCTTCTATTCACCAGGCCAGAAAGTGCACTGGACCAGGCAGGGTCCTCACTGCCCTGCCACCACCTCTGTGCTTACTGCTTCTTAGGGCAGAAAGTGAGGGTGCTGTGCTGACCCACCCACGCACATGGAAGCAGCTGGGGGAGGGCTCCGAGACATGCAGGGAATCTATGGTTTGATTTATGGCAGTGAATTCTGGATGAGGTAAGGCTGTTGATCCCAGTGGGACCCAGGTCCGCTCTGAAAAACAATGGCTTTAACTTCAAAGATAACAGTCAAACCAAAAGTCCCCTCCAGTGACCATTTTACATTAAAAGTCTGCCAAGGTTCCTTCTTAATTTCTACTGAAAGATTATGGGCCCTTGATCTAACTTCAGTCCAGTGGTCTAAAGTCAAACTTGGTGGGGGGGGGGGGTCGTTACAGTCCGTCCAATATCAAGGAAAACAGACACAAAACACACTCACACACACACACACACACACACACACACTGACAAATACCTGAAAACAGACACAAAAAACAAACACACACTGACAAATGCCCATCTTTTAATGGACAAACAAAAACCAACTAAGAAATGTAAAAAAGTCGGGGAAGTGCTTAAGTCTTCCAATCTAGGAAGACTACCAACTCTTCACTCTTGGAGTCCTTCCCCTCGCTCAGGGCGTCCCCCAAGTGAGCAGCAGCCAGTGATTCCAGCACATCTGCTGTTCACACTCAGTGGCTCATCCCGAAGGCAAAGGTCTCCCTTTCTCACGAAATGTAGCTGCTGCAAATTTCAGCACTGAATCTCACCGGCTCACAGAAATGTTTTTAGACAAAAAAATTGCACTTCCAAGTGGGTCTACGGAGATGTGGGTGGTCACGCCAATCCCAGGACGAGCCCCCAGATGAAAGACTCCAAGAGGAGCCCCTTGTTCAGGCCTCAGGACAATAGCGAACCCCCAAGGACTCATGATAGACCAAGCTTGATGTATGACAGGGCATCAAGTGGAGGAATGGGGTTGCCATTCCACAGTCAAAAACTGTGTTTCAGAATTCTCCTTGTCTAAAGGAAATGAAGGAACAAAAATGGAGAATAGACTGAGGGAAAAGAGGTCCAGTGACCAGCCCAAATTGGTATCCATCTGAAGGGGACATTCCAAAGCCTGACACTATTACTGATGTTATAGTATGCTTACACACAGAAGCCAGCATGGCTGCCCTCTGAGAGGCCCAACAAGCAATTGAAAGAGGCAGATGCAGTTAGAGAGAACCAAAGTACAGAAGCTGGGGCCCCTGTGGTTGAATTAGGGAAAGGCTGGAAGAAGCTGAGGAAGAGGGTGACCCCATAGGAACATCGGCAGTCTCATATCCCATGCAGGGGTAGAGGAGTCGACCTCAAGGGGAAAGAGGTCCCAGTTTTTGTAGGCTATCAGGGGGGAAAGGAGAAGGGGGAGAGTAGGGGATTTCCAGATCTAAACAATGTCTATTCTCAAGAAACGGGAACAGACGGAGGAAAAGGAGGTCAGGTGACCAGCCCAAATTGGTATCCATCTGAAGGGGACATTCCAAAGCCTGACACTATTACTGATGTTATGGTGTGCTTACACACAGAAGCCAGCATGGCTGCCCTCTGAGAGGCCCAACAAGCAATTGAAAGAGGCAGATGCAGTTAGAGTGAACCAAAGGACAGAAGCTGGGGCCCCTGTGGTTGAATTAGGGAAAGGCTGGAAGAAGCTGAGGAAGAGGGTGACCCCCTAGGAACACCGGCAATCTCAAACAAACTGGGCCCCCAAGATCTCTCAGGCAATGAGCCACAAATTAGGCAGCATACACTAACTGATATGAGCTTCCAACACATACAGCAGAGTATTGCCTGGTCTGGCCTCAGTGAAGAAGATGTATCTAACCCGGAGACACTTGAGTCCCCATGGAGTGGGGTGGGGAGGGATGTTGCAATATCTTCATGGAGATGTGGAAGGAGGAATGGGGTAAGGAACTGTCAGAGGGCAGACTGTCAGAGGATGCCTCACTCCTGTGTGTTCTCATTCCACATCCTGATACTACTTAACTAACTCCAGTTTGTATAGATGGAGGGAAAAATGCAGAAGAGACCAAGACTCCACCACAAACTATGGGAATGTAAGACATCTTTGTCCTATGGAATTTTCATGCCAGAATGTTGGCTCAGGCTCTGGGCATATTCATTCTGGATATGCTATGCAGGGTGGGATTTGAAGGCATCTTAGTTGGATGTGAGACTAAGGAGCATAGGATATGTAGGCGATGGAGGTGTCATATTTACACAGACGGATGGGCCTCTTGATCCTCTGATTGGGGCTGATGTTTTTGCCTCCTGTCTTTGGCAGACCAACAACAACTTTACCTGGGCTTCACACCAAACCCTTTAGAACTTCAGACAGAAAATGGATCATCATCATCTCTCTCAGCTGTTTTCTTACCTCAGGGTCCTGGAGGATCTTATCCAAAAGAATCTTAGTCGATTTTTCTGGGATACATTTTCTATTATCTCTCAATCAGTTGTGGCTATTGAGCATAAGCTCAGAAGCCCTTCCTTGGGAAAACATAAATCTGTGAGGTTTATTGATGCCTGTGGCCCTGACGAAGCTCCCTCCTAGGCTAAAGGACTTCCACAGCATTCCCAGGATCAGCCAGTACCTTTTCAACTTGTAACACAAAAGTAGGTAGGTGAGAAACAAGTCCAAGAAAACAAAATCCTCCCAAGATCTACCCCAAAACAAACACCTCCTTGTTTGAAAAGTAGGGCCTATGTAGTGTCATGTGCTACCAGTGAGAAAGGGATACAGGCATGCTTATCAGCTGAAAGCCTGCCTGGGAAACATGAATGGTATTCAAAAGACACCAAAGCTTATGATGAGCAAAAACATCAAAGCTATTAGCAAGCCCACTGAGAACTTTCCCTGGGCATCATATATTCTAAAGGTATCGGGCCAGCCACCATCCAACCTGAGCATGGCCGGAGCATTCAGCACCACAAGGAGCCAGAGAATAACCAATATGCAACAAATATGGAAGAACAACAAGGAACCATATTCAGATTCCTCCACTTCACGAAACCAACCCAGGTTCAGGGACATTTCATAGAAAACAATGTTCATTATTGCAAGAACAGGCCTCAACTCTCCCAGACTGCCCAGCCCTCCATCTTCAAAGCCAAACCCTACAAATCCAGCAAATGGAAGGGGTCTGTGCCTACAGGGCTTCCCTTAAAGAAGGACATAGCAAAGTTTGATGTGCATAACACCACCAAGAAGGACCTTGGTGTTGGTACACAAAAGGTGCCTGGTACAGCAAGCAGCAGACCTGGGAATGAGCTGGTCCTAGTAAACCTGCATTGAAAACAGAAAAGTGGCCCTACATGAAACCCGGTGAGCACTATTGCCTGCTTGAGGCAAAGACAGAAAGGAAGCCAGCATCACACATCACAGAGCTTCCAGTGAAACACGGGAGACCCAATCTGCAGATGCTTGTGGCAAGGCATCTGACCCCACCTGGAGTTCCAGCCTCAAACATCCCCCAGGTTGTGGATCCCTCCTCACACATCTGTGATTTCAAGGTTGCCAGGGTCCTGAAAAATTTCCATCACAGGATCCAGGAGGACAAGGATGAAAACTGGATCTGCTGTGAGAGTAGAGAGAGGTGAGTTTATACACTCAACTGCAGAGGCTCAGGAGACCCAAAGAGCCCCTCCACCTGCTTCCAGCCATGGGGCCACAAAGTCCCATCCAGATCCATTGCTGAGATACCTGAGTGTTCAGAGACCTGCTTCCTACTTCCTGGCAGCAAATCCCCAACAGGTCAGGACCATCCGAGGCACTGGAAAAGGCAGTCAGAAGCCAAGTACCAATCGCAAAATGGCCAAGCATGCAACACAGGAGAGCTTTCAGGTGGTGGACTTAAGACATCACCCCAGGGTTATGACAATGGAAGGCCTTGGAGAAAGAGTCAGACATTCAGATGCCAAACAAACTACAGTGGAGGTGAAAGAAGAGCTACCTCGTGCATGGAGAGTAAGTCTGGAATCCAGTGAGAGTCACAAGTGCCAGGACATCAATATCAGTCTCAGGGTCTTTGGGTCTTTAGGGGCCAACAGATTCCCAGCAAATCTACAAATACCTACCTGACAATACTCGCAGGACTCAAGTCAGAATATTTTGAATTCAAAACTGCAGTCAAGAGCTTGGCCTGTGAGTCACCATCCAGTTGGCCCCAGTAGAGTCCACCCTGCCAAGGTCAGCCTGCCCTGGCAGGACTCTGCCCAGCTTCCAGGCTAGTTGCAAAAACACCAAGAGTTCCCAGGGCTTATGTGATGTATTCCTGAAGAGACAGGAAAGGGTGGAAACTAACAACATCAGTGTTCCAAAGGATCAAATCAAAATGTTGGATCTCAACCGATTTCACCTTCATGAAGAGAGGCAGAGCACTCTAAGATCTACAAGCATAAGTCAGGGAGAAAGGCATGTGAGAGTAAGTGATTCCATCCCGAGCTCCATCGAGCTCAAGGATACAGCCAAGACTTGGATACCAGAAAAGGGAGAGGCTACTTATAAGTCCTCTTGGGAGAACATCCTAAGTAATTCTTTTCATTGTGGAAACCTTAGCACAAAATGCAAGGATCAGCAGGATATTCTAAAGAATTCTAGCTCTCTACCAGCTACTGAGCAGATACAGAAGGTTGTAACAATAAAAGAGGCCATCTACCATATGCTAGATGAAAATACATGCCTAGCGAATATTCTGTTACAGATCTTAGAGAACACTGAAGGGGACCAATCAAAGGTAAAAGAGTTGTACAAAGTAGAATCACTGAGATCCAAGCTGGGTACCTCAAACCACACCTCTGAGGTCTGTATGACACTACCATAGCAGAGCACAAAGCAGGATGAGCTGTGGCCAGGACAGCCCAGAGGAGCACAACAGTCCATTTACATACAATGGAAGTGGAGACAAACTGCACTCAGGAGTTGATGCCCAGAGAGCCTGTGAACAACATACAAAGCAAGTGAAAAAAGAAATGGGCATTAAGCTGTTACCTAAACCAAGGGGAATGAAAATCCATGTAATTACAGGGTAACTAGAGACAAGCACAAGCCAGTCCTTGCTGTCCAGAGATCCTGTACACCTGGCAAAATTAGGATCAAGTTTGGATTGGGGCACTGTCCACCTAGAAGTCCTGAGGGGCTGCCACCGTTCCTTCAGATACACACAAATTGGAGACAAAGAGGAGCCTGGTTTTACCCATAAAGCCTTTGACCCACATCAAAGTACAATGAAAGGAATGGGTGTTGGCTGCCCTATTAGTTCCAAAGAGAACCATCCAGTCAATATCAAGGAGAACTGGAATCCAGTGGCACTCAGGTGTTGCTGGCCAAAGAACCTCTGACACCCAGTAGACCAGAGTAGATCAAGGAGCAGGTGGCTCAGGCCACCCATGCCTTCACACACCAGGAGTTTCTAAAAGATGTCCCATCTGCCCAGTCATTGTTTCCCCTGTGCCTCCTGGTAATAAACTTGAGTTTTTCCTATAAAGAATCTTTTCCTTTCTCGAGCTCATCCTTCTGTGCTCATGGCTCCATCCCAGAAAGGAAGTGATCCCTGGTTCACATTCCTGCTTTTGAGCAGAGCTGTTTCTGTCCTACAGTGATTGAGCAGGGGAAGGTTCCTCCATGCATGTTGGTATTAAAAGCTTGTGTACTCCTTGGGCTCCAGCTCAGGAGTACAGGGGCTTCCTCTGGCACATGGCTGGGCTTTGTCTCTGGTCCTTTGAAGCATATTTTCCCAAGTCCACTCACTTCAGTAACTAGTATTTGCCAGTGGGGTTAGAAACTTTTAGTATGTTTGGTGACTTTATATTTGTGATTTATTACATATGCTGAGCCTTGAGCACTCTCCCACTTTACTAGCAGTCTTTCTCTGCAATTTAGAGGAGCATATATTTTGGCTGTGAGCCCTTCATTGGTTGTATATCCTGGCAAGAAATTATCCTATTCAAAGAACTTTCCCCTGGAAATTGAGTTACAGGTGGCTGTGTACCACCATGTTAGTGCAGGTAATTGAACATTAGTCCTGTCCAAGGCAGCCTGTGCTTTGAACTACTGAGCCACCTCTCCTGTCCCATATGTCCTAACATTGTAAGAAATGACTTTAACTAGTTCATTCCTCAAAATAATTTCATTTTCCCCTTTATTTTTGTATAGCTGTCAAATTCTAAGGAGAAAAAGAGAAACCTTAAATGTTATCATGATTATTTAAAATCATTTAATAGTATATTGAATTCTCATTTTCATTACATTAGAGTGTGTATCACTTACCAGAACCAGTATCACTACAAAACTGATTTTTTTCAAAGATTTCTTTTTTTATATGTAAGTATTCTGTAGCTGTCTTCAGACGCTCCAGAGGAGGGTATCAGATGTTGTCATGGAGGGTTGTGAGCCCCCACACAGGGATTTTAACTCAGGACCTTTGGAAGAGAAGTCAGTGCTGTTAACCACTGAGCCATCTATCCACCACCAAAATTGATTCTTTTTAAAGAAAAACATGATGCTAATATTTTAAGTTTAGAACTATTAAATGTATCTTTACATAATATTGTAAAACTTTCTAGGGATTCCAACTTGCATTATATATTTTTGTAAATGCAAGTCATGTTTTAAAATTATGGCCACTCGACCACTATAATTTATGTGGATTTGTTTTGTGCTCCTTAACGTAAAAATATATAAGTAAATGTGTCGTGAGGGAGAATTCTGGGAAAAGGAGTAGGAAGTGAAAGAATATGAATAAAATATTGTATGAAAAACTTACCAACAAAACAAAAAAAAATGCTTTGGAAAGTAAAAATAGATGTACTATTACACCCGGTCAAATAACATTAACTTAAAGTTCTCTCTGATATACAGAAAAACAACTGACTGCTGCATATTGAACAGCTAACCAGCTACTTTGCTCACTTCACAGAGCTTTCCTCTCTGCAATTTTCCTATAAGATCTGCTATTGGGATGGACATGTGCTATCCCTGTTCCAGCCCACTTCACACTGAAACTCCCTTCCCTGGATATGTCCCTGGATATGGACTTTGGGACATAACTGGGTCATAAGCATTGCAGTGAAACCCTTGTACATAGAAATAGAGAAGAACTTCTATGCGCTCTGTCATCTATGTGTAGTATATATTTGTGAGATATGTGTATTTGTGTGTATGTGTGTTGTGTGTGGAGTGTGTGTGTGTGTAAACTTTTCCTTTATTTCCTTCTAACAGATTGGTGTACAAATACAAGAGGTGAATGTGCAAACCAGGAAGGAAGTCCTTACTGCCACCCATTCATGTTGTAGGCAACTCCTTCCTAGTTGCACATGGCCTTGCAGAGGGTCTGAAGTGTATATCCCAGGGAAGACTAGGGCAGGGGAACTCCAACTTACATAGATGTATATAGAAGAAATCAAACTACTGGGTACTACCTTTTCTGGTGCAGCATTGCAGGGAGAAACACCCACACCTCTGTGGGTAATCACCACCCTAAGCTCATTAAGTGAACCCTATACACTCATTGGTTCCCAGAGTAGATCCTGTCTGCGTGTGTCACTGGAAGCTGAGGAAGAAGGAGAGATATTTAGCATCCCCAGGGGAAGAAATGCTATTGACACTTAATCTGATAAACTTTTACTTCTTTTAATATGTCAGGGCAGGAGGTGTCCAGCAGGACCTTACTCTACCATGATATGTGTGTCATTACAGGAGGAGGAATGTCCAGCAGGACAGGATACCTATCTCTGTATCTCAGGTGACACTGTCATCAGTAGGTTGTCTAGCAGGTTCTGGTACCTGGCATTGTACATGCCACAGTAGAAGAGATGCTGTCAAGGCAGGACTGATATCTAGAAATCTATTGAGTGTCCTACATGTCTTGAGCTAGCAAATATCTAGAGGGTGTTAACAGGGAGGGAGGTGCATGCTCAGTACATACATAAGTCTCTGGGTTATTAGGCCCTGTTGCATACCACGTGCAACTCCACCTGCCAACAGAGAGCTATGATTAGTTCCAGCTGGCAAGCTCTTCCCTGCCACACAAAATATGCTGGTAACCTGGCCTCACCACACCACACTCTCCCACCACAGAACTTGAACTTCTCTCTGCAGGACACTTAATAGCCAGGCCAAATTCACACAATGTGATGTTGCTGTGTGCAATGCTGTTCTCATTGGTTAGTGAACAGAACACATCATCTGTGTGAGGACATGCTATGACTGTTCCACCTGTACACAGCCTATTTCTCAGTGTGGTTCACCAGATCTCCCTCGGCAGCCTGTTCCAGCACCGTAAAGATATGGTTTTTGGTTTTGATCACATGGAACAGCTTCGTTATATTTGGATGCCTATCTCAATCAGGTTCACTTAGTCATTTTTCTTACCCCTTTCCTGTCTTCTGAAAGTGGCCTACACCTCCTTGTTGAGATGGTACAGCTCAGGAAAGCAGCCTTTGTCAAGGGTCATGAAGATGAGATGATCTGAAAGGGGCACAATTTTGGAGGACCTGGTCTACATGTTAGCTTCATTGTGGCCTGCTCTGTATATTTGCCTGAATGTTGCTTGACAATTTCCATCCTAACATCAGCTGACAAAACACTGAGATGAAAACCATGATATTTCACACAAGAGAAACAGGTCAGGAAACAGATTTACTGCTCTCGTTTCACACATGGAAAAGTGAGAGGGAGTTAAGATGGTTCCACGGTACACTTCAGGGTCATAGAAAAATAACATTAAAAAAAAAACACTACAACAACGACAACAAAAAAACCCTAAAGCAGTAGCAGAACCTAACCAAACAGACGATAATGAACAATGAAAAAAATGTGTTGTCCTTGGAAAATCAGGTGAAACTGAGGAAGAATTACCACAACTAAACAAATGAGAAGATATAGAATAAAACTATAGATACAGAAATACTATAGCAGATACAATAAGGCTCTAAGAACCATTATAAGAGATCTCAGAATCTGTAGAATAGATATAGGAAACCTATGACACAATCCATTATGAATGAGGGAGAAATGGGTAAATTTCCAATTACATATAAATTGCCTGAATAGATCAGTAAAAGGCAATGAAGAAATATTAATAAACAAATACAAATCAACAAAGTGCTCAAGACCACAAATATTCTTGAATGAAAACTTCCAGAAGTTTAAAGAACACCAAAGTTCCTAAAATAATTCCATAAAATGGAAGGGAAGGGACACTTCCCAATGTGTCTTAGAAAGCCAATATTACCCTATAACCAAAATCAGATAAAGTGAAAATAGGTGGACCTTCAATGGATAGAGTTGGTTACCACCAGACCTGATGACCCAAGTTTAATTTCTCAAGCCCAAATAGTGGATTTAGAGATCTGCCTCACAATTTGTCCTCTGATTTTCACATGTATGCAGACACACATATGCAATTAAAACTACATTACCCAGATATTATGTCAAAATTGCCATGTAAAAATGTGAAAACCTAACAAGATGGCTTGATACTTCACGATAGTTCAACACACATTTTAAACATCAGATTCATGATCAAGATCACTTCCTTCATGAATATGGAATGAGCCTTAAATACACACATCCTTAAATTAAAAATGTAAAGTATAAACAAGACAAAAAAGTGTGTAGCCTTAAGAATGACATTTTGTCCTTTTAAATCATGATTTAAAAAAAAAAAGGAGAGGCTTTCTTAAATGTTGGTATTTGGGAATGAATAACAATTAGTCTTTAAAGCCCCTTCTAACACGGCATTTTACAATATTAATTGCTCACTTACTGACATGTTCTCATTTGAAAAATGGTCGACATGTTTCATTCATTCCTTTTATTGGTTTGATATCCCATTAGCCATGGCTGTTAACTCTGGTCTATTAAAGGGAATAAGCAAGAAAAAAAAAAAAAGAATGACATTTGGTCCTTTTCCAGAAAGTAGGTGGAAGTAGGGATAATGCTCCATGTAATAAGCCAAGTCCCTAAAGACAAATGTGCTGTGTTTTCTCTCCTATGCAGAATGTGCACGTTTGGCAGAGCCTGGAAATAAGAGGACATGAAAGAGGGGAGAGTTCTGCTTCTCTAGGGTGTTCCATAGGGCATGTGCTGGCCTGGGGTCTGGGTGTCTCAATCACTACACACTGTCCAGGAGTGCTGCACAGGGTTCTGGGAGGTTCAGAATCCAGACTCTTGCAGCCCCAAGGCGTCCATTAGACAGACAGTGGGGAGAGAGGCTCAGTGCCTAGGACCCAACCTAAGTGATTCAGACAAGATGAGAAGGCATGGTGAGAGACCCACCTCACTAGCAAGCCTGGTGTGGATGTTCATCTTTTATCCTCTCAGTGTTAACTCCTTTCAGCCCACCTCTTTGGGAGGTTGTTCCATCACCATATGGGTTCAGAGAACATAAAGGAGAGTGTCACAAGAACCTCAGAGCAAACAAAGTCTGTTCCTCCATTGAAAACAACCCTAGAGCCCCCTCCCCCCACCAAAAATGGACAGAAATCAAAAATATGAACAGAACAAAGCTCTCCAGAAAGCCTCACCACCAGGGTAATTGAAAATGTCTGACAAACTGTCCACTGAGATAATGCTGTGAAGGACATAAAGTGTTACACACACACACACGGACACACACACGGACACACACATACACCCCGCCCCCCGCATGCACACACACACACACACACACTGCATAATTCAAGATTACAAGATTCTATGGCACTTCTCAGTCTGGAGAAATAAACATTTTGTTCCTATTGTGGGATGCATCTGGAACGCCTTTCATTCTGGCATAACTTTCTGTCTGACCCTCAAGCCTGCATACACTGTAGAGTATATGTGTATGCACTAATCAGTGCAGCAGGACCTGTCACTATGTCCTCAGGAGTTTCTTATACCTACATATAAACATGGGATCACACAAGGTAATCAAAGACTGTTTTCAAAAGACTTGCCCTGGGTTTTAGGTATACAGAAAGATACTTACATAACATGCCCACCCAGGCATCTCTTTGTCTGTGGACTCTGAGGAAAGAGTCTCTAACAGGCCTGACTCATAGCCTGGGGCTCTGAGTGTGGGATCTCCAGACCATCACAGTGTCAGCCTGCCTTCTTTCATAGCTGAGAATAGGTGTCCAATGTGTCTATGTTGAGAAGTGGGGATTACTAGGAGACCTGGTTCTCCCTCTACTACTCTTTAATTAATTGTTGAGAGAAATATGAATTCTTTGCTTGTGTGCAAAAGCCTGGGATTCATCAGGAGACATGAACCTGGAAGCAATAGCACCTGGATGCTGTTGTATAGTAGTATTTTGCAACATGTAAGAGCAGAGCCTCCTGGTCCCATGGCAAGCAAATCTCTGGCACACCTGGCATCACCAACTCAGAAGACTGGATTCGAATCCACAGCCACACTTTTAGATGAGGAAGTCAGGAGGGAGATGAGTCTGCTACAGGAGGCTAGATACAGACCTGGAATTTAAGAGACCCTGGGTGAGTGCTTCCCCTCCCTGAACCTGGTTGCTTTTGAAAAATATGGCAGAGGAAGGAAGAGCAGCCTCTTCCAGAGCATTGATGCTCATGCCAAGCACAGGACAGTGGGACCCTGCCAACCCAGGGCTGAGAGCTGCTGTTTACACAGAGATATGCCAGCTTTCAGGTCCAGAAGACATGAGATGAGGGTGACCAGAGGCATGGGGATCCCTACACTAGTACACTTCAAGCATGGCTGACAGCCTGGCTCCACTGCAGCCTCCCAGCTGGACTTCCCAGGCCTCTGCTCATGAAGATGAGGGACAGCCAAGTGAAGGCCTGTCCTCTTCCCATGCCAGTTACAATAAACTCGGGCTTGCAGGGAATAGGATTCTTATTTGACACCAACTTGGAGACAGGAATAATCAGCATTTGGATGAGTGCATAGCCTGCTGCAACAGCTGTTTAGGCCACCACATCTCCCAAAGCACCTGAAAGCAGGGTGTAGTGGCTGTCCTTCATGCTTCCCAAGCAGACATCCTCTCTGCATGCTCCTCTCCCTGAACCCACCCAAGGACAGCACCCACCACTTATCAAAGACCCTCCTGGTCTTTTTTAGTTACTAGTCAGCAAACAAGTCACAGGAATGCTGTTTCCCAAATCACATCTATGGCAGAATGCTCAAGCCAGGCCAGCACTCACCTCCCACCTCCTCATTCATGATGTCCAGACTCATAGATTGTGAGAATAAAGCAGAGGTTAACTTCATTCCACTCTCCTGAGAGAAAAAAGAAGGTATATGATTCTTTTTGTTGATTTGTTTTTCAAGGCAAAGTTTCTCTGTATAGCCCTGGCTGTCCTGGAACTCACTCTATAGACCAGGCTGGCCTTGAATTCAGAAATCTGCCTTTCTCTGCCTCCCAAGTTCTGGGATTAAAGGCCTGGGCCACACTTCCTGGCAAGGTAGATGATTCTTAAAAGAATCTCCACAAAAGCAGGTTCCATAAACTGAGCTCACATGTCCAGGAAGCCAGCTGTTTAAGGATTGCAGGGGAAATACAGCTGACCCCACCACTGAAAACTGGTGTTTGCAAAAATGCACAACAGAGCTCACACTTTCAAAAACATATCTAGAGAAAATTGCTAACTACCCCATACTGCCCCTGCAAAACCCCTTTCCCAATTAATGAACATTAGCTGCAAAACTCCTGCTTTGTGTGCAGGCTAAATCATCTCAGTCTTATGTGCCCTGCCATCTTGTAGCAGCATACACTATCCTTAGCATCCACACGCCCCACCCACAGAATTTATTAGAAATCAGGACCTATTACACACACCACTGGGGGCAGCCAGCAGCCAGGTGTTTCATCAGACTCTCATGGACACCTCCATATCAGTACAACGTACTGACATGCCTCCATGGCACAGACACAGACTCTTACAGTGTAGTAAAACAGTGCCAGGCTGACGGCATCCAGGAGGGCCTCTTACATGGCAGTATATGATTGATGTGCTGCGTTGAGTATGAAACATATCAGGTTCAGTATGTCCCTCCTGCAATCCAAAAAAAAAAAAAAAAAAAGCTAGATATCGAGTATTGTTACACACCTCACACCTTACATAAGCATCTAGCTATCAGACCCCCTGGTCTTCTACACATTGTGCAGGCACTGCTAATGAACAACCCTGGTATAACCACATTTCTTTTTAAAACACTCAAGAGGCACTGATGCGTGGCAAGCCACCCCCAAGCCTGTACTCACTGAAAATTCCTGAATTTCTTCGCATTACTATCACTGGACTCTCAAACCTCTAGGTAATGAATAATGACACAGAAACGTATATTTGTTTATTGTAGCTTGGGCCTTAGCTTACTACCCCACAACAAGCATGTATAACTTCATTAACCCATTTATTCTAATTCACATTTCTCACATGTCTCATAACCTCATGTTCAGTACATCTGACTTCCTGCATTTCTGGCTGGAAAATCCCTCCCACCTCAGATTTCTTCCCACAGTTCCTCTCTCATCCCATAAGTTCCACCTTCTGTATTCTGCACAGATATAGGCTTGCAGCTCTTTATTAAAGCCAGAGAATGCCTTAGGCTAGTAAGGAGGACAGAGATAAAGTACACTCAGTGCACAGAAATGCTACTCTAGTAAAGACCCAGCAGGGTGTCAGTCCCTCTAACACACCCCATCACCACCACAACCCCTGCTGGAAATCATCCCTGACTGACACCACCTCCATGCTGTCCATCACAACGGTGTGTAAGTGTAAGAATGGGTTGCACAATACTCTAGAGCCGTACCTACACAACTATGTGCTAGGCTCCAGTGATCTATGCCCTCTCCCAAACCAAACATATGGTCTTTGGTGTTATCTCCTCACCATTGCCACCCAAACTACACTGGCCTCCCTTGTACTACTGCTGGCCTGCCATGTACTGCCCTCCAACCAAAATTTTTAGAAATCAGGCTTTGTTGGACAACACTTCCAGGCTGTCATTTCAAATACAATGACAGGTATTAGAGCCTTCTACACAAATGTTCTTCTTGCACCCCACATAGATCACTAAGCATCCATGCCCAACTGAACAATGGGGGTTATGGCCACATATACACATCTAGGTATCTTACCGAAAAACACTGTTAGAAGCAGACCTCGCAAGATATGCACCTCTGTTGAACCCAAAGCCACATGTGTTTGGCTGGCCTTGCTGGGCTCACTATCCCTAGACTCTTCAAATTCAAACATACCTCTTGGTATCAGGTCCTCACCCTCCTTCATCCCAAACCAACACTTACTCTTATGTGTTTTCCCATGATGGTAGTCCTCTGCCATGTTTCAGGTACACATTAGGTTACATGACAACAGTATACACACACACACACAAACACACAAAGACTGCTAGGAATCAGGTCCTCCTGGATACTTCCCCTGTCTCTGCCACCACATACACATTGTTATGCACTGGACTCTCTTGGACTACCTTCATCAACCCTCCATACAATGTTACCTTGCCCTATTGGACACTACCCAGCATCCTGTGATAGGAGCAAGGTTTTCTTGAACATGGTCCCTACAACACGGACAGCAAAATATTTATTTTAAAGCCATACTAACTAGACTTAGCACTTTTGCCATCCTTTCTAAAATTACAGGTGTCAGGCCTCCTAGACAACTAGGTCAACTGACAACCTACATAGAATTCAAGATATCAGACCCTACTGGACACCCTTCTACCACAACTGCCATCCTACTATATAACCCTAAATCTCAGCTGCCACTCACTGCTACCATGTATATACTAACAGGTGTCAGAGCATGCCTGGCGCAGCCTCAGACCCTGACTGGATACCAGCATAGCTTCACCATCTATAAACTTGTAGGTATCAAGGATCCTTGTCAAACATTCATCCAACATTTCATTGTTTATGTAAAAATGAATCAGAGTATGCATCTCACTTGTGTGAAGATGGTTTTCATCTTTAAGAAATACTACAGCAATATTCACACAATACTGTTTTCAAACAAATGAAGGATTATTTGAAGTAAATATTTGATGGACTCATCAGTATTACAAATAGAGACACAGTTTAGTTCCTCTGAAAATGTTCTCAATTGAAAACTTTGGTCATGAATGGATGAAGTTTAAAGGACCCTTGCTCTTCACCACAAAGCCTGACAGCCTCCTGCTGTGTGGGTCACAGAGAAACCTTGATAATCTCATGATGGCCTGGGTGATCCTAACCACTAAAAGATCATGGGCACAGAGGTCCCAGGGTTCCCAAAGTCAGAATATGGTACTAGGTAAATGTCTCAGGAAGACAAACACAGCCCTGAGCTCACCCATACTCAAGTTATAAGATATCCTGGTAGACCACCATCTCTCGTACACTGTCATATATAAGGATTTGTAAGATACCCCACCCTTCTAACATCAAATCCCCAAATAATATTAGTCAGAATGGCTAAGATAAAAAATTCAGGTGACAGCAGATGCTGGCGAGGATGTGGAGAAAGAGGAACACTCCTCCATTGTTGGTGGGATTGCAAGCTTGTACAACCACTCTGGAAATCAGTCTGGCAGTTCCTCAGAAAATTGGATATAGTACTACTGGAGGATCCCACAATACCTCTCCTGGTCCTATATCCAGAAGATGTTCCAACCGGTAAGAAGGACACATGCTCCACTATGTTCATAGCAGCCTTATTTATAATAGCCAGAAGTTGGAAGGAACCCAGATGCCCCTCAACAGAGGAATGGATACAGAAAATGTGGTACATTTATACAATGAAGTACTACTCAGCTATTAAAAACAATGAATTTATGAAATTCCTAGGCAAATCAATGGACCTGGAGGGCATCATCCTGAGTGAGGTAACCCAATCACAAAAGAACTCTCATGATATGTACTCACTGATAAGTGGATATTAGTCCAGAATCTTAGAATACCCAAGATTCAAGACAACAATTTGCAAAACACATGAAACTCAAGAAGAACAAAGACCAAAGTCTGGACACTTTGCCCCTTCTTAGAATTGGGAACAAAACAAACATGGAAGGCGTTACAGAGACAAAGTTTGGAGCTGAGACAAAAGCCTGGACCATCTAGAGACTGCCATACCCAGGGATCCATCCAATAATCAGCCTCCAAACGCTGACACCATTGCATACACCAGCAAGATTTTGCTGAAAGGACCCTGATATAGCTGTCTCTTGTGAGGTGATGTCAGTGCCTGGCAAACACAGAAGTGGATGCTCACAGTCAGTTATTGGATGGAACACAGGGCCCCCAATGGAGGAGCTAGAGGAAGTACTCAAGGAGCTAAAGGGGTCTGCAACTCTATAGGTGGAACAACAATATGAACTAACCAGTACCCCGGAGCTTTTGTCTGTAGCTGCATATGTAGCAGAAGATGACCTTGTCGGCCATCATTGGGAAGTGAGGCCCCTTGGTCTTGCCACCTTTATATTCCCAAGTACAGGGGAACGCCAGGGCCAAGAAGTGGGAGTCGGTGGGTTATGGAGTGAGGTGGGTGGTATGGGGGACTTTTGGGATAGCATTTGAAATGTAAATGAAGAAAATACCTAATAAAAAATATAAAATAAATTCCACTCAATATCCTATCATACACTGTACATAACAGTAAGCAAGATTTCTAAAATGTATATATATTGTTCAGTTCTGATAGCTCTCCTAATAATTATCATTTATTATAGATCACTTCTCATTCTGCCAAATAGCTTTTCTCTTCTTGGACTGTTCATGACTAGGTTGTAAAGCATCCAACTTAGAAGCTAATCATTCTTACAAACCTCCTCTCTATGGCAGTTCCAGGACTCAGTGTCTGGATTATTTGTTAATCTAAACTCTAGATTTCTACTCAAAATGGGAGAATATCTGTTTGCAATATGAATTGTTTTTTAAAAAATTAAGAGAAAAAATAAAATAAAAATAAAAAAATCTTTCCCAACAATAAAATTTCACATGGCTACTCATGTGTCATCAGGGGTGGATTTTGGTATATGGTAAAAAAAAAAAAAAAAAAAAAAAGAAAAAAAAAAGCCTTAATTAGAAAGAATTAAAATATTTTAAATTTATGCGTTGAAGGTTTATAAAAATTCAGAGGTTAGTTGTTAAATAATAATTGACAATATAGGGCTGGAAGGTTATCTCAGCGGTAAAGAGCGCTGACCTTTAAAGATTTCTTAACCTGCTCATGGAAATATGCCACTAGCCTTGGACGACTGCCTCCACTGAATACATCCTTTTAGAATTGTTATAGTTTGATGATTAAAATTAATAATGATGTTACTTGTTCTGTTTGAGATTGTTTCACTGGATACAGTTTCTAAGAGATATTTTTGTGCTATAATATTCCAAATTATTTTTTTGGTATTTGTGATTGTTTCACTCGATACAGTTTCTAAGAGATGTAATGTTTGGTTTTTAATGTATAAAATTCCCTGCTAAAGAGCTGCAATGTACGCTCAGATTCAAACTGCCTCTGTGTTTGTTTCTGTTTGTCACCACCTAATCCTTACCCATGTGGCCTTGAGAACCCACATCCCAGGGACCCCCATACACAGCTGGGGTGGTCCATGACAGTATGCACTCACTGATAAGTGGATATTACCCCAGAATTCAGAACACCCAAGATACAATCCACAGATCACATGAAGCTCAAAAACAAGGAAGACCAAAGTGTGGATACTTCAATCCTTCTTAGAAGGGGATCAAAATACCAGTGGGAGGAGATACTGAGACAAAGCAGAGAACAGAAACTGAAGGAAAGGCCATCCAGAGACTGTCTCATTGGGGATCCATCCCATATAGAGTCACCAAACCCAGACACTATTGTGGATTCCAACGAGTGCTTGCTGACAGGACCCTGATATAGCTGTCTCCTGAGAGGCTCTGCTAGTGCCTGACAAAGAAGTGAATGGTCACAGCCATCCACTGGACTGAGCACAGGGTCCCCAGTGGAGGAGCCAGAGAAAGGACCAAAAGAGCTAAAGGGGTTTGCAGCCCCATAGGAGAAACAACAATATGAACCAACCACTATCACCAGAACTCCCAGGGACTAAACCACCAACCAAAGGGTACCCATGGCTCCAGTTACATATGTAGTAGAGGATGGCCTGGTGGGACATCAATGAGAGGAGAGGCCCTTGATCCTATGACAGCTTGATTCCCCAGTGTATGGTAATGCCAGGACAGAGAAGCAGGAGTGGGTGGGTTAGTGGTGGGGGGGGGCGGGGGTAGAGGATAGAGGGTTTTTCAGAGGGGAAATGAGGAAAGGGGATAAAATTTGAAATGTAAATAAAGAAAATATCTAATAAAGAATTAAAAAACAAAACAAAACAAGTGGGCCTAGCAGAATGAACTCACACCTCTCCTGTCACTTTACCCTTTTCCTGGGCCTTTCTCAGAGTGGGCACATGAAGGACAGGGGTGTTCGTCTCTTGAAAGCACATTTTACCATGAATTAAATCTGTTCTATAATGTCATCTATATTGTTAGGCTCCATTTTGGTCCTGGTTTGGGCCTTGAGGACCAACCTCGAGCCTGGCTCGAATTTTGAGACCTGTCTCACACACTTCCATATGGTGATGACTCAGCAAGACCTCTTTGGTGTTGCCTCTCTGGCCTACCACTGTTGATGTAGAGTTATGCCATTGGCCCTGTCAGTCACTCCATACCCTCCATCACCCTTCCCCTGCCTCCTACATCATCTTACCCCACCAAAAATCTCCCAATGTTATGAAGTTATATAACTGAGAGGCTGATATCATTAAATTGAGTGTCTGCTTCAACAAGACTCAAGGCTGTGTGTGTTTCTTTTGGTTCATCAACACATACCATCCTCCTCAGCCCTGTAGTGTCACGGCAGGACCTCTCTTCTCTTGACTGGACCTGCCCAAAAGGAGCCAGATAGATATAGATAGATGTAGATGTAGATACAGATACAGATATAGATATAGATGTAGATAGATAACAAAACTATGCGCAAGGGTCTAAATATACCCATAGGTGAAGAGTTCATTGGAGGAAAGGGGAACCAGAAAGCACCTGAGGGGTACTGAGGCTGTCCATCACCATTTTTTGCATCCTGTTTAGACACGAGCTAATGAACCTGGGGTCTGACACTGCACTGCCATTCAATCTTGGCCATCAGTGGACTGAAACCCCTAATTTATGTCCTGTTCTGAAGGCCCTGAGCAGGCCCAACTATTTCCATTTAGGTTCTATTCAGGGGCCTTGTTTGTAGCGCCATCCTGGAACTAGCCTCCTATCTAACACAAGAACAGTGTGTCTTACCTAAGGAAAGCCTGAGTACACAGGCTGGTTAATGTCCTCTAAACACAATCTGTCCACCACAAGAATGGAGGATCCACCCTGGGAAAAGGAGGAAGTAGACTTGGGATTGTCCCTGCACCATCACACTTCAGCAGTGTAGATGGCTCATCACAGAGAATGGAGCCTTGTGGCATGGAGATGTGCTCAACCATTGGACATGTGCCACGGCACTCCGGTCGAGTCAGCCTGTCAGGCAGGAATGCCTAAAAGCTGCTCATGAGGAAAAAAAGAGTTTCACGGAAGCTCCCTCCTGAAGTCTGGTGAAAGCCAGCTCTCCAGTTGGGTCAGTTTGACAAGCAGAAGCTTGGAAGCTGCCCACAAGGAAAAGTGTTTCATGGAAATTCCCTCCTGGAGTCTGGTGTTCCCCCTAACCCATAAAATTAATGTTCCACTCCCGAGTTAGTCTAGTGTATGGATCCACGTGCTCTCTATTTAGTATTACCTTATTATAAGTGCCTTTTAAGATTGAATTCTGACATAGCTAAAGCCTCTCCTAGTGTTCCAAGATCCCAGATTACAGCAAGGGAGTTTAACCTATTCAGTAACTAATTAAGCATTACAATAGACAGAGCCATTAGCTCAATTGGTCTGCAGAAAGAGCCTGAGAATCTCACTGAGATAAAAATCTTTACTACAGGCTACATTCCATGGCAAGAGCTAGTTGATATACTCTCCTGATAATGAAGATTCTCAAGAAAAGATAAGATTTAGCAAGGCCTAGGAATTTAGGAGTCTGTGACACTACATTATTCTTGAGGCCTGTCAAGAGTTAAAATCCCCTGGTGCTATTAACACTAAAGTGTGAAATTCTTGCCTGGCATTAGGGTGATCAAGGCAGGGCTGTTAATCTCTATTGTAAACATTTATCTAGTTCCTGCAAATTCCTTTCTTTTGTATCTGGTAAATTTCAGTGTACCTTGTCTTATTGTGATTTGTAGCTCCTGATAATTCGCTGTAATATAAAATAGTCTAATGCTCGAATAGAGATTACATTCAGATTCTACAAAACCTCTCCTGTGTGTGTCTGTTTGTCAATTAATCCTACTCTTTGTCCATCTGCTCGAGAGACTCATTCCACACAGACACAGGGACCCAGAGGGTCTGCGGCACTGGGTCTGCGGCAGACACGAGGCCCTCTCAGGTTTCAGGGCCAAGCTGATATCCCTGCCAGAGATGCTTATAGTGGTAATTCTCAACCTGAGGGTCATAACCACTTTGGAGGTTGTAGATCAGATATCCTGCATATCAGATATTTACATGATGATTCATAACAGTACGATATTTACAGGTTGGAGGTAGCAATGAAGTAATTTTATGGTTGAAGTGTCACCATATCATAAGGAACTGTATCAAAAACTTGCAGAGTCAGGAAATTTGGAAACCACTGGCTTATAGGAAGGAGATGAGGCCAGAAGGCCAAAAGGGGAAGCAACTATATAATGCTATAGTGTTTTGATCAGTGACTGCTGCTTACACTGAGTGAATTGTACATAGATTCCCAACACTACTTGAACATGAAGTCTATAAGAAACCGCTTCAAACTTCAAACGGGTCCATATGTGCCCTGTGCCCAGGAACTGGCAACAAGTCTCAGTGTTCATTGTGGTGTTCTTAGCTATGGTCTGTGGTAGTCTTAGACACACTGCAAGGAAGGCACCTTCTGTAATCTGCTAAAAGGTAATGTCTGTCATTTATGTTATTAGGGTATGTGCTCCATGAACATAAATTGAATATGCCCAGGAGTGGGGTGCATGCTTAGGAGTTTAGTGAACTCCTATACTGAGCATGCTCAGGGCACTAGTGTCTTCCTGCATGGAGCATGTGCAGGGATAGACCCACACTTCTACCCATATACACAGGCTCATGGGATGAAGTGCCCATGGTTTACTTGCTGGAACAGGATGTGGCTTCCCAAATAGGATGCCAATGCTCTCCTCATCCCCTTCAGGTAATAAACCTTTCTCCTCTCTTTTGACTCATCTCTGCTTAGTTTCTCTTTCACTCACTGCCAGGAGGACCCTTGGTGTTTGTCTTGCATTTAGACAATCAGTGTAGTCCACACAGCAGGCATCTGCCATGCTGCTCTCTAAATTTCTTCTACATCAGTGACATGACCTGCTGGGCCTACACAGTTCTACTTCACACTACTTCAGGACAGTGAAAGCCCTTTAGGGATAGAGAGTTGGTGGTGGACTTACCCCTCACATGCACATTAACAGTGTCCGGGGTAGGGAACGGGAATATGGATGGCCCTTCCTCAAGTTGTCCCATCCAGGGGACAGGTGCCAAGGTACGTTCATCTCTCAAGGCTCAGCTGAAACACTTTCGCATCCTGTTCAGGAATTTTGTTGCAGCTTCAGGAGGAAAAAAGAAGACATGACTGTTCAGCCTAATAATTGTGCAATGGAGGACAAGCAGGATAAACCTGGCAACACACACACATATACACACACAAACAAACACAAACGCTGCTAGCTATGATACCATGATGCTGCTGCTCCCCTATGCTGCTAGGAATGGAACTATGAAAGAAGGAGGGAAGGCTTGTCAGAAGATGCATAACAAATCCTGAAACACAACAGTAAAGTAGCAGAGGATGGAAGTGTGCATCAGGCTTCCCAGTATGTTCTGAGAACTGGCAGAGGATGTGAGTTAGCTACAGGGATCAAGGGAATCCAATAGGCTCTGATATACTAGTGTACATGGGACAAGCTGGGCAGCTGGGCAAAGGCTGGATACCTAGAGTTCCTATGGGAAAACAGCAGGGCAGTGTCCACCATGGCTTGACAATCTGTGAAGAAGGAAATGACTGGGTAAAGTGGAGCATGACTCCCTAGGTCCTGTCCCTCCACACTTTGTGTAATGGGTATGTCCAGTAGGACCTGACACTTACACAGCACACTGGTGGCAGGAGGAGGGGCTCTTGATTCTTCAGAGTGCCTTGAGTTTGGTAGTTGAATTCCTAACAAGTCCAAATCTTAGCAGTGAACACAGGAGGTTAGGAACATCAGGGTCTGATACCTAGCAATGTATGTGAGGTAGGGGGGTCTCACAGGGTATAAGACTTAGTATTGTATGTGGAGTGAGGTACAGTGGATTTACCAGCATAGACTGAAACATAGCAGCATCTTTATGAGTGATGGGGTCAGGGAGGGAATGTGTACAGCAGGATCGGATAAAAACCCAATACCCAATAGTGCAGCTAGGGTTCCAGCAGCATCAGTTTTATGACAGTATATATAGGGCTTTAAGTGTAGGTCAGCAGCGCATGCAATCTACCAGTTTATTTAGGGTAGGGTCCATTAGGTCCTGAGTTAAGGAAGGTTGTATTCATCCAGGTATATGCAGCTGACATTGATAGCTTCCAGTGTATATGGTGTATCTGTGAGGGAGGTGTCAACAAGGACTGATACCTAGAAGTTTATATTATCCACTCTCCCATGCTGCTGCCCCAAATACAATGATAATTTTCAGACAGGATTGGACACACTCATCTAGAACTAATGTGATGTTTAAGGTGTCAGGACTCAAAGGACAACACACCAGAGTGGCTACACCACTTACTATAGCAGATGTCAGATGCTACTGGACCACACCAACTCCCTGCTGCTATCTGAAAAACACAAGCAAGCAATCAGTCCCTTTAGATTGTCCCCTGATGAAGCCCCACATATAGTGCCATATTGAGAACCTTCTGGACACTCTCCAACATCCACATGACACACACTGAGGTTTGAAGTTCTCTAGAACATCCCCTCCACTATCACAAACTACTGCACGGCCCTAGATCCTGCTGCACTTGCCTTTCCCCTTTCCCACAGCCCTAAATACACTGCTTTTATCACTCCATGCTGGGTGCCCACACACACAGTGCTATTTTCAGGCAAGGCTGTCCATTCAGGCAAGGATGGACAACTAAAGCCACGTACCTACATAGCATTCAGGTGTCTCGGCCCTCCTAAACACCTCTTCCTTGAGGATACCACTCCACTCACAGTGCTACGTACCTGACATTACTAGAAATCCCACTGACACTGCCACACAGCTTGGCCTAGGGGACAGCGTGCTGGCTTGGTACACACACAGACTCTTGAGGGTAAGCCCATCAAGACTGATGTCTTAAGTTTATCCAGGAGGTCCTATGACATAGTAGATTATAGTCTGTGACAGGAGTACAGGAGTCTCCATCAGGGCCTGATAACTAATGTTGTAGTAGGAACTGATTGGGGCTGATGTCTAAGAGGGTCCTGACACCGAGAAGGACATGTGAGCTTCATTAATGTGAGGCTGTCAAGCATGGCCCAGGACAAAGCCGTGAGTTGATGGTACAGTGTCAGGGAGTATCCATCAAAGCCTGATGACTATCAGTCAATATGAGGTTTTTCAGGGATCAAGACCGGATACACAGAACTAATGTGATGCATATGTTGGTGACCTGTTCAGCATGCTTCAATACCAAGCAGTTAGTGTGGAGTTTGGTGGGAAGTCGTGCATGGCCCAATACTTAGCAATGTATTCAAGGCACTGGGGAGGTTGTACAGTAATTCCTGGTGCCTACAAGTACAAGTGCTATTTAACAGTGCATTACACCTAGGGTATACGCCAGGAGAGGAGGTGTCCTGAAAGATGTGAATCTAGCAGTATATGTTGGTTAATGGCAGGGGGTGGAATGACAAGCAAGCCCTAATACCTGTCCCTGTATCTCTGGTGGCAATGTGGTTAGGGGAATGCCTAACAGGTTCTGGCACCTGGCATTGTATATGAGACAGCAAAACAGCTGCTCTCTAGCCAGGACTGATGTCCAGAAATCTATATGGTGATTGTACTTCAGGTACTTGAAGTAACAATGTAGTATATAGGGTGTTAATGTAAGGCTGTAGGAGATCAAGTCCTGTTGCTCACCCCACCCCATACTACCTGACATACAGTGCTATGATCAGATCCAGTAGAGAGTCCCTCTCTGCCACACATAATATGTTGGGAATCTGGTGTCACCACACCACACACTATACCACTACCACCCTTGAACTATTGCCCATAAGGACCTTTGATGGCCAGGAAAATACATACAATTTCATGTCCCTGTGTGAAGGTGTTCTCATGTCATAGTGAAATGAACACATAATCTGCGTGTGGATGTGCTAAGCCTGTTCCTCCTGAAAACTGTCAACCTTCTGTGGCTCAAAACATCTCCCTCTGCTGTACATTCTATCACCATAAAGATGCGTTTTCTGATGTGGAGCAGCTTCATGATGTTTGGATGATCCAGAAGCTAAATTTGTCAATTTCATCCCTGTTTTCTGTGTCATTTTTCCCACCCCTTTCAGAAGATTCTGACAGCAGACCACAACTCTTTGTGGAGGTGACAGGACCATGTAAAGCTGCCTTTACTGAGGTTCCTGAGGTGACCCAACAGGGTCACACTTTCAGAGGGCCTGACCTCCAGGTCCAGCCTGCTCTCTTCACTTCCCTGCAAGCCGCTTGACAATTTCCACCCTAATATAAGCTGGCAAACAATGAGATGAAAACCATGGAATTACAAACAAGAGAAGCAGGTTTGGAAGAAGCCTGACTATTCTCAATTCCCACATAGAAAACTAAGAGATAGGTAAGATGGTCCCATAGTGCACTTCTGTGTCATAGAAAACCAACAACACAACTCTGGAAGTTACTGGGACCAAGGGGATCTAGACACCCAGGAACTCCACGTGACCAGTGTCATAGGTTCCTTCTGGTCTGCATCCGTGCCCTGAGCAGACCTTGAGCATAAAATCCACAGTCAGTCCCACAACACCCAGAGGAAGCTCCACTCCAAAGCTCTCTAACAATCCCATGATTGCAGTTTTGCAGAATCACAGGATATCAGGATTGCAAGATTGCAGGATCACAGGATCCCAGAGGCAGCTTGACTCCCAGAAGCTCTGACACACCCAGGATCTCACAATCACAGGATCCCAGAATCACAGGATTTCACAATCACAGGATCCCAGAGACAGCAGAACTCTGAGTAGTTCTGACAACCAGGATCACAGGAAGGACAGGCTCCAGTCAGACATAGCCAGGGTAGGTAGCACTAGAGATAACCATATGGCGGTAGGCAATCACAAGAACATAAGCAACAGAAACCAAGGTTACTTGGTAGCATCAGAACCCAATTCTCCCAACAGATCAAGTCCATCATCACATCAGAAAAGCAAGATTTGAATCTAAAATCACTTTTCATGATAATGATAGAAAACTTTAAGAAGGATATAAATAACTCCTTTGAAGTATAGCAGAACACAGGTAAACAGCTAAAAACCCTTAAAGATGAAACACAAAAATCCCTTAAAGTACAGGAAAACACAATCAAACAGGTGAAGGAAATTTTCAAAACCATGAAGATCTAAAAATGGAAATAGAAACAATAAAGAAAGCACAAAGGGTGACAAACCTGGGGGTTAGAAAACCTAGGAGAGATATCAAGAGTCATAGATGCAAGCATCACCAGCAGAATACAAGAAGAGAGAATCTCAGGTGCAGAAGATACCATAGAAAACATTGACACAACAGTCAAAGAAAATGCAAAATTCAGAAAGATCCTAACCCAAAATATCCAGGAAATCCAGGACACAATAAGAAGACCAAACCTAAGGATAATAGGTATAGAGCAAAGCAGAAGATTCCCAACTTAAAGGGCCATCAAAAATCTTCAACAAAATTGTAGAAAAAAACTTCCCTAACCTAAAGAAAGATATGCCCATGGACATACAAGAAGCCTACAGAACCCCAAATAGACTGGGCCAAGAAAGGAATTCCTCCTGTCACATAATAATCAAAACACCAAATGCACTAAACAAAGAAAGAATATTAAAAGCAATAAGGAAAAAGGTCAAGTGCAGACCTATCAGAATTACACCAGACTTCTCACCAGAGACTATGAAAGCTAGAGGATCCTGGGCAGATGTCATACAGACCCTAAGAAATCACAAATTCCAGCCCAGGCTACTACATCCAGCAAAACTGTCAATTATCATAGCTGGAGAAAACAAGATGTTCCCTGACAAAACCAAATTTTACACAATATCTTTCCATAAATACGGCCTTACAAAGGATAACAGATGGAAAACACCAACACAAGGAGGGAAACTACACCCTAGAAAAAAAGCAAGAAAGCAATCTTTCAACAAACTTAAAAGAAGATAGCCACAGAACCATAATTCGACCTCTAAATACAAAAATAACAAGAAGTGAGAATCAACTTTCCTTAATATCTCTTAACACCAATGGACTCAATTCCCCAATAAAAAGACATAGGATAATGGACTGGATATGTAAACAGAACTCAGCATTTTCCTGCACACAGGAAATCCATCTCAGTGGCAAAGATAGACAAGACCTCAGAGTAAAATGTTGGAAAACAATTTTCCAAGCAAATGTTTCCAAGAAACAAGATGGAGTAGCCATTCTCATATCAAATAAAATCAACTTTCAACCAAAAGTTATCAAAAAAGATAAGGAAGAACACTTCATACTGGTCAAAGGAAAAATCTACCAAGATGAACTCTCAATTCTTAACATCTATGGTCCAAATGCAAGGCCACTCACATTCATAAAAGAAACTTTACTAAAGCTTAAAACACACATTGTACCCCTTACAGTAATAGTGGGAGACTTTAACACTCAACTCTCAGCAATGGACATATCATTGAAACAAACTAAACAGAGACACAGTGAAGCTAACAAGTTATGAGCCAAATGGATCTAACAGATATTTATAGACCATTTCATCCTAAAGCAAAAGAATATACTTTCTTCTCGGGCCTCATGGTACCTTCGCCTAAATTGACCATATAATCAATCACAAAACAGACCTCAATACATACAAGAAGATTTAAATAATCCCATGCACCCTATCTGATTACCACAGACTAAGGCTGGTCTTAAATACCAACAAAAACAATGGAAAACATACATACACATGGACAACACTCAATTCAATAACAACTTGGTCAAGGAAGAAATAAATAAAAAATTAAAAACTTCTTAGAATGCAGAGAAAATGAAGACACATCATACCCAAACTTATAGGACACAATGAAAGCTTTGCTAAGAGGAAAACTCAAAGCTCTGAGTGCCTCACAAAAGAAACTGGAGAGAGCTTACACTAGCAGCTTGACAGCACCCCAGAAAGCTCTAGAACAAACAGAAGCAAATACACCCAAGAGGAGTCGATGGCAGAAAATAGTCAAACTCAGGGCTGAAATCAACCAAAAAGAAACAAAGAGAACTGTACAACAATCAACAAAACCAGGAAGTGGTTCTTTGAAAAAATCAACAACATAGATAAACTCTTAGCCAGACTACCCAGAGGGCACAGAGACAGAATCCAAATTAATAAAATCAGAAATGAAAAGGGAGACATAATGAAATATATCTTAAAATAATTATTCTATTTGTGGAATATTAACAGTTAGAAATATTAAAATCATGTTTTACAAACATCATGGAATAATTATTGGTAATTTTTGATCACTGTGCTTGAAATTAGCATTTTCTTAATGTTTAACATCAAAGAGTTTTTTCCATTTTAAAATTTTTAAACAACATTTACTGATGAAATAATTTCTCTCCTAGAAACACTAATAATCTTTTTTAAGCAAACTTATAGTTAGACCCTGTACACAGACATATAGTGTGTTTTCAATACCTATGTCAGGTGGTATCATATAAAGACTTTTGAATATATTTTTTAATGATTCATTTTTCATATTTTATGCTCTTATACTATGCTTAATTCCTAAAGAATATTTTGTATGTTTTGAAACCATTTAGTATTCAACATTAGATATAGGATCCTCAGATACGGGCAGTATTAGATGTTCATCAATGATATTTTTAGGGGAAGGAAGGATATGAATATAAAAGTTGAACAAAATTTTTATATTTGATTCTCTAAAATACTCATTATTAATATGTTTGATATATATAACGCATTCAAGTCATAAAAATTTTTAAGATTAAAAAAAAGAAAAGGAAAAGAGCAATAAACACAACCCCAAACCAGTAGCTGATAAAACAGACTGAAAGTGAGAGCTGAGACTTACTAAACAGAAAATAATGAACATTGAAAAAAACATCCACCTCCTTGGAAAGGAGAGAAACTGAAGAAGCATTCCCAAATCTAAGAATATGAGAAGATACAGAGTAAAACTAGAGACAAATGACTGTGATACAGTAGCAGATACAGCAAGGCTCTAACAACCTTTAGAACAGGGCTGGAGAGATGGCTTGGGCTTTAAGAACACTGACTGATCTTTCAGAGGTCCAGAGTTTAATTCGCAGCAACCACATGGTAGCTCACAACCACCTGTAATGGGATCTGATGCCCTCTTCTGGTGTGTCTGAGGACAGCAACAGTGTACTAACTCACCACAAAAAAAAAATGTATAGATCTTAAAAAGAAAAAAAAAAAAGAACCATTAGAACATATCTAAAAATCTTTGAAACAGAGCTATAGGAAACCTATACTGCAACCAATTTTGAAACAGGAAGAAATGGGCAAATTTCAAAATACATATAAAATGCTTGAATAGATCAATAACAAGCAATAAAATTAAAACATTAACTGGAAAAAATCAACAAAAGTCCAAGGTTTGACATATTCATAAATGAATTCTACCAGACTTTTAAAGAACACCAATGTTCCTAAGATAATTCCATGAAATAAAAGGGAAGGGACACTTTCCACTGTGTTCCAGAAAGCCAACGTTACCCTGTAACCAAAACCAGACAAACAGAACGCTTGCTGATTCTGAGGATAGAGCTGCTTACAACCAGACCAGATGATCCAAGTTTTGTTTCTGGAGCCCACATGGTGGAATGAGAGAACTGGCCTCACAATTTATCCTCTGTCCTTCCCATGTGGGCAGACACACACAAACAATTAAAACCAGAGTAAACCAAACACTATTACCAATATTTTCATGTAAAAGATGTAACAAACCTTAACGAGAGTCTGTGATACTTCACGATAAACAACACATTTATAAGCTCATGTTCATGAACGTCAGTTCACTCACGAATATAAGGTGAGTCTGAAATACACAAATCCATAAATAAAATCATGTGAAGAGTGTACGAGATGAAAAAGGACCTAGCTTTAAGAATAAAAAGTGTCAGCCAGGTGTGGTGGCATATGTCTTTAATCTTAGCACCTGGGAGTCAGGCATATTTCTGAGTTCGAGGCCAGCCTACAGAGTGAGTTCCAGGACAACCAGGACTACATAGAGTAAACCCTCTCTTGAAAACCAACAAACAAAAACAAAGAATGAAAAGTGTCGTTTCCAGAAAATAGGTGGAACTAAGGATAATGCTTCATGTGACAAGCCAAGTCTCTGAAGACAACTGTGCTTGTTCTCATTTCTATTCATAATGTGCCCGTGTTGGAGGATCCTGGACATAAAAGGGGGACAGGAAAGAGGGGCAAGGCTCTGCTTCCCTGTGACGGTCCACAGGGCTTGTACTAGGCAGGAGCCTGCTTGTCTCAGCCACCACGAACTGTCCAGGGAGTGCTGCACAGAGTCCTGGGAGGTTCAGAATCTATATTCTGCAGCCCCAAGGCCTCCAATAGCCAGGCAGTGCGAAGAAAGGTTCAGTGCCTACTACACAACCAAAGTGGTTCTGACAAGGTGAGAAGGCAGGTTAGGGAATAACATCATCAGCAGGACTAGAAAAACTAGCAGGTACTGGTGGCGCAGGCCGGTCGGATTTGCTGAAGGAGGCAGAGGCAGGAGGATCTGGAGTTCGAGGACAGCCTGGTCTACACATTTAAAAAGCCGGGCGTTGGTGGCACACACCTTTAATCCCAGCACTTGGGAGGCAGAGGAAGGCAGATTTCTGAGTTCGAGGCCAGCCTGGTCTACAGAGTGAGGTCCAGGACAGCCAGGGCTACACAGAGAAACCCTGTCTCGAAAAACCAAAAAAAAAAAAAAAAAAAAAAGAAAAACTAGGCTGTACCTGGGTGCTGGGGGAGTAGACAGGAGCAGCTCTCCTGAAATCATGCTTGAGCAGACTGTCTCTGCCTCTGTATCCCCGGAGTGAAAACTTAACCTCAGTTAGAACAGGTCAGTTACCAACTGTCTCAGCAACCTCACACCAACTGTAACTCCTGGTCAAGACCTAATTGGTCACATGTCCAGAACTTGGCCAATCAGACTGGCTAGCGAACCAGGACTCTCCTGATTGGTCATACTGAGGTCATGTGACTCCTATATGCACATGAGAAGGTAAATGTCCCTACCACAAGCAGACAGTCTTATTACAGCAGGGTTAAGGAGAGAGGCTTTGCATGCTCTGTGCTTCCTTTCCAGGACTGTGCCAGCTAGGGTAGACCTCCCCATCCCATTACCTATGTCCACAGGAGAGCTCGCTCACTATTGCACTTCCTTTCTCAGGTCCCGAAATACAGACCTATTTCTGAAGAGCAGATTTTCAGTTTGCTCTCAGCTGTGGGTCATCGCTGAGTACAAAAGCCTTCAGTTATGTATTTAGTCAGTGATCCTTTACCTTTCACTAGGGATCACCTACTGGGTCCGGAGGGCAACAAGACTGAAGGAATTCCTGTTTTCAAAAAACTCACAGTATAAAAGAAAAAGTGCGACACATTTAAACAGTGTCTTTGTCTACAGTGTGTACTGTGCTTTGCCTCAGAGAGGGGGCTCTTAATACCTGCCATGCCATGTGTGCTAATACCATTAACATGTGAACTCCAAAGATTTATCATAAAATAGTCATGGCTTGTCATACTTGATTTTGCTCTCAAAGTGTCTCAAAATTAAATGTTATTTTCCACTGCCTTTTCTGATCATTCATTGCACTGCTTTAGTGATGGATAATTTTAATCCAGAGATTTTCACATGATAATGTTTCCTTGATTGAAGGCTTTGCCCACACTTTGAAAGACCCTTTCCCAGATATATAACTCTTAAAGCAGTCTTGTTGTTCTGTGATGCCTGACTCCATTGTCTGTTTTGTAAATGATTCATGCTCCATATGTCAGTCGAGACTCAGCAGAAAGACAATCTCTCACCCTTGGAAGGCCTGAACCCAGAAATGAAGCTGCTATTGTTGATTGCAGAGAATACTGGCAAAGTATTGGTAGGGAGTCATTCATGGCCCAGTACTTAGGAATGTATTTGACACAGTGCACAAGTTGTAAAGCAAGGCCTGTCAACTAGCAATGCAAGTGCTATCTATCAGTGTACTCCACCTGGTGGTATATGTAACTCCTCAGTTTTTCCAGGAGCTCGGACAAGGCAGTGATGAGGTTGCAACCCATGGAGATCTGGGAGTTCTTTAGGGTAGCAGTCTTCAGCTTCCACATGGACCACCCATCCTTACCAAGGTGATGCCAAAATATGGCAATGCCACACACAGGATGACCTCAGGAGAATGTTTGCACTTAAACTCATCCAGAAGAAAGTTACACTTGGAGTTAGAGTAAACCTTAGGCTGAGCAGTCAGTGCAGACTTTCCTTTCTCCAACCCCTTGGTAGGTGGGAAGTTAGCCATTATTCCTCTTTCCACTCACTATGAGGATTCTGATTATTATCTTTTCTACCTTGCTCTTTCCATGGGGTATCCATTGTAGATTGGCTCCCTACAAGCTCCCTACCATCAAACTGCAGATTCATCTCAAGACATTCCTGAAATGAAATTGCTTAATACAGATGAGGAAACATCATTTGGTACTGTACAGAAGGCCTGGAGAAAAGAAGGGCCCTGACCTGTCATGGAGTGCCACAAGCTGGCTCAGTCCGGTCCTCGGCCCTCTGGAGGAATCCGGTTGCTTGTACTCAGGTTTGAAAGGAGTTGGTGAGTGACAAACAGACACGAACACCAGAGAGTGTTGGAACTGAACGTAATTTTTCAAAGTGAGCATCAGAATTATATTACAGAAGAAAACAAGGAAGTTACGTGATACATTGAGTTCATCTGATGCATAATGTTTCCTTACACAAAACAGAGTAATGCATACATAAAGACTGACAGGAACCAGGCTGTGATTACAATTGAGATAAAAAGCGGCCCTATCTAAAGTCAGCTATTCTAGGAGCCTGGTGAGGATTTCATAACCTAGTCACAATTCTAGTCTATTGTATAAGCCACCAACAGGGGGCTTCTGCTCTTGCTAAACTTTTCATGAATAATGCAATACTCTAATTCCTCCTTAAACCACAACCCCCTAAGCCTAGACCATTGTAAATTCCTGCATATGAGAGTGACTGGGCTGTTATTCTAAATTTACTTTGTAGAACTTGCCCTGAGATTTCTACTCTTACCCAGTAAACTGCAATGCCTGATTTGTTTCACTATCTCTTTCAACACTGAAGGCATTTTGTCTGAATAAGTCAAATCATTACTTGGGGGCACCTATAATAAAACAATACTGAAAGAAAGCACTCTAAGCCTATCATCGACTATCGCCAGGACATATCTGGACCACATCCCTGTTATGGAATGACAAAGACTCTCCACGAGACCAGTTTCTGTAAAACTTTTTATCTCAGGACTAAGGTCAAGCTTTTGGACTTGTCATGCACACTCTACTGGAGTGGGTGTGGCAATGGAGCCAGACCAGGATTCAGAGAATCATGATGCCAACCAGTGTTACTTGCTTGTGCACCTGGAAAGTCCTCAATTTATCTGAGTGACCAGCTGCCCCAGGAATCCCCTCAACACATCTCCTGCCACTTGAGTGAACTGCATATCGTGCATGATGCTTATGGTGAGGACACCCAGGTGCTCCCTGGAGAAATGATATCACAGAAATAATCACTTCTGATAGGTTGCTTCAAACATACCCTACTCTTTCACCAGTATCCCTAAAGTTTTTCTTGAATTTGCTTTCAATTTTTTTATCCTGTTTTGCCTTAGTTGCATTCTTCTTGTGTCACCAGGTCTAAATCTCACTGCCATCTTTGGCTAGTGTCACTCTAACTGTTCGAGCCCCTTCATGCACAGAAGGATGTAGTACAATCTCAAAAACGGAGGAGAAGAAAAATAAGAAAAAGGAGTATGAAGAAAAGGATAATGAGAAGGAGATGAAGAACAGGAAGAAGAACAAAACCACACTTGAAGGGACAAAGCTGTCCAGAAATCATTATCACCAGGGTCACTGCACACACACACACACACACACACACACACACACACACACCATACATTTTAGGATCCCAAGATGCAATGAGAGTAACTAGGAAGGAGCAATATACATTTCATTCCTGTTCTTGGATGGACTGGAGCACCCTTCAGGCTGGCATAACTTTCTGCATGATACTTAGGTCTGGACAAAGAGTGGAGTTAATGTGTATACACTATCAAAAGCAGCAGGAGCTGTCACTTTGTCTCCAGGATTAGCTGATAACTGCTTATATGCCTGGGGTCACACATGAAGTCCAACTCTGCTTTCAATAGGTGTACCCCTCAATTTTAGAAACCCAGGAAGATGCAAATATAGAATTCCTTCCCAGGCAAATTGGAGACTATGGATTCTAAGGAAAGGCTCTCTAACAGACCTGGTTCTTAGCCTGGTGCTCTGAGTATGGGAACCCCAGACCATCACAGTCTCGGAGTGACTTCTGTCAGAGCAGAGATTATGCCTCCAATGTGTCTTGTTTTGGAAAGAGGGGAATTACTAGGAGTCCTGTGTCTTCCTGTCTTTCCCTTTAATTGAGAGTTGGGTGGATTATGATCTCTTTGTGACTGTGCAGGAACCTGAGTTATACCAGGAGAGATGGAGCTGGAAGCAGACCTACCTGGATGTTGCTGTATACCAGAGTATTGCAACATGTAAGAGCAGAGGCTCCTGCTGCCATGGTAAGCAGAACTCTGGTGCCCCTGAAATTGGCAGCACTAGATGCTGGTTTGGAATCCACAGCCACATTAATGCACCATGAACTCAGGAGTGAGATGAATCTCCTACAGGAGACTTGAAATTTAAGAGACCTGGGGTGAGTACTTTTCCAGATTTGGTTACTTTTGATAAATGTGGCAAAGTTAGGAAGACCAGGTTCTTGACCAGGACTGGTCTTTGGGCTCCTGGACAATCCAGAACAGAGAGCTAGAGTTCCCCCAGAGCTATGATAAATTTCAGGTCCAAAGGACAAACAGGACTCCCTGAGGATAAGTATGACCAGAGGCAAAGTGCTGCCTTCATGAGTACACTTCAAGTCTCTTCTTCATATTTCACTTCATGAAGACAGATATCTACATCATTGACAATGAACTCACAGAGGCCATACCTTTGTTCATAAGAGCACAAGTGTATTTACAAAAGAGGTTGGTCAGGAAAATGTTACTAAATTTCTAGGTGTGATAATCCAGGGTGTGCTCTACTTCCTGGCTCCAGAGGAACTCTGATAAATTCGAGAAGTCCATGAAGATGGAGGGATAACAACATTGCCCACTGACATCTTCTCCCCATGAATGTATGCTCTTCCTGTTCTCGTTGGCAGACCTTGGTCCCTCTGAGACTGGAGAGCAAACTCTCTCCTTAGGCTGTCCTAGGCTCAGTTCACAGTGGAGGAGGATCCAGCAGGGACACCTGTGAAACCCAGGACAGCACGGCTTACACGTGGTCTCCACTGCAGCCCATGAGGGTTTGGTTTAGAGTAGGGCTCCATGCAGCCCAGGAGGACACAGCCTACAGCAGGCATCCACTGCAGTGCAGAAGAGCATGGGTTACAGCCTGGGTCCACTGCAGCCTCCCAGCTGGACTTCCCACCCTTCTGCTCATGACAATGAAGAACAGGAAGATTGAGACCTCTTTTTCTCCCAGGAAATGTAAGGAAATATTGGGCTTGCAGGGACCTGAGATGTAGCCTTGACAGCTCCTAGGAGCTGAGAATAATCAGCATTTGGATAAGTGCATAGCCTGCTGCAACAGCTGTTTGTGCCATCAAATCTCCCGGAACAGCTAAGAGCTCTCTGCAGGCTCCCCTCCCTGCCATGCTCCCGAGGAAAGTACCCACCACTTGTTGTCAAAGACTCCCTTTGTTAGATACTAGTCAACAACCTAGTACAAGTATGCTTTTTCCCAAGTCACATGTATGATAGAATGATTCAGCCAGGGCAGCTCTCACTCCCAAACTCCCCCTTTCACTATGTCTGGTCTCTCTGCATATTAGGGGAGAGGAGAGGCTAGCTTCATTCCTCCCTCCCTAGTGAAAAGAAAGATATGTAATTCTTAAATGGACCTCCATGAAAGCTGACTCCCTAAACTGGTCTGACATGTCCAGGAAGCCTGATGTTTGGGGATTACAGAAGAAATGCAACTGACCCTATCCCAGATAACTGGTTATTGCAAAAAGAGACAACAGACCCAATCTGTATAGAACAGCTTATTTAGGGAAAACAGCTAACTACCCCATCCTGCCCCTCCAAAACCCCTTTCCCACTTCTAGATCATTACCTGCAAAACTGCTGTTTTCCTGCACACTAAATAATCTGGCCCTGATATGCCCTGCCTAACTGTACTTGCATCCACCATATTATACGTACATGCCCCATAACATGCTATAAATCAGGCCCTGTTACACACATCACTGGGGGCAGCCAGCAGCCTAGTGATTCAACAAACTCTGACAGACACCAGCATGTCAGCACCACATATCCACTTTTAGATTGCAGGCCTCCATGGCACAGACTCTTCCAGTGTAATGAAACAGTATCCCTGGGAGGGCATCCTGGAAAGCCTGTTCCACAGCAGCACATGTGGCATTTACTGTGGATGAACGGGAATCATAGCAGGGCCAGCTGGGCACCACTGCAATCCAGAAAGAAGCTGGCTATTGAGTACTGTTACACAGCTCTCCAGCACATAAACTTCTAGGTACCATGCCCTCTGTCCTCCCCATTCTGCAGGCACTGCTAGAGAGATAACAGGTCTTGTTAAATAACCTCCCCCTACTCTGATGACACTCCATAGGCACTGTTATGTATCAGGCCTGTGGCAACCCAACCCCAGACTATACTCACTGTTGTTTCCTGAACAACTTCACAGAACTATTGCAGGAATGTCTTGAACCACCAGCTCCTGAATAATAACATGATGACTTACCTTAATTTATTGTCCCTAAGCCCTTACCTTGCTACCCCACAACAAGCATGTATAACTTCATTAACCCCTTTGTTCTAATTCACATTTGCTACGTGTCTCATAAACTCATACTCAGTACATCTTATTTCCTGCATGCCTGGCTGGTGAATCTCTCCCATCTCTCAATTCTTCCAACAGTTCTTCTCTTGGAACAGAAGACCCATCTTCCATATTCTGTACAGATATAGACCTGTTGGTCTTTTTTAAAGCTAATCAGAGTAGCTTTAGAAGGTGAGGAAGGACAGAGATAACCTACCACAGTGCAAAAATGCTACCCCATTAGAGACCTAGTTGGGTGTCAGACTCCATCACTACCAACACCCCTGCTAAAAAACATCCCCAGCCCGACACTCCCTCCATACTGTCCAGCATCATGGGTCTCAGTGTAAGGTCAGGCTGCACAAACTTCTGGAGCCATACATACACAACTAAGTACCAGGCCCCACTGAACTACCCCCTTTCTTAAACCACACATATTGTGTTTGTTGATAGACCATCATCATTGTCATCTAAACTAAAGTGGTGTAGGTGATGCCCTCCTGTTAAAATTTATACATATCAGGCTTTGCAGGACTACACCCCCAGGCCCACATTTCACATACAATGCTACATGTCAGAGTCTTCTCTTCTGCCCCCCCCCTACAAAGACCACTAGGCATCATGCGCCGCTGGACACACAAGGGCCATTGCCACATACACACATCTAGGTGTCAGGGCATGTAGTCTTCCTACTCCACAATACTGTTAGAAGCAGACCTTGCAAGATATTCCCCTGTGCTTATGCCAATGCCACAGGTGTTTGGCAGGACTTGCTGGGCACCCCTTCCCTGGAGGCTGTGTACTCAAATATACTACTTGGTATCAGGTCCTGTTGCATGTTTATCCCTAACCAACATTCTCTCTTAGGTATCAGCCTCTGCTAATAATCCTCCAACAAGTCCCAGGTACACATTAGAGGATATCAGGCCAACAGTGCATGTGTGCATGCATGCACACACAGACACACACACTCCACAAAGACTGCTAGGAATCATGTCCTCCTGGACACCTTTCCCTGATCTCTGCCACCACATACTCACTGTTATGCAGTGAGCTCTACTGCACAAATTTTGTCCATCCTCCATACTTTGTGACCTTGATTTACTGAATACTACCCCACACACTGTGCTAGGAATACGGTGCTCTTGAACATGGTCCCTGCAACACTGTCCCAAAAAAATATTTATTCTTTACGCCATGCTAGCTGGACTCAGCACAGTTGCTCTTCATTTTAAACTTACAGGTGTCAGTCCTCCTGAACAAATCCCTCAAGTGACAACCCACATACAATGCTAGCTATCACACCCTACAGGATGCACTTCAATTCCCACTGTCATCCAAATTTGCAGCTCTAAGTCTCAGCCTTCTTCTCCCCCATTGCCAACTCATATATATTAACTGCCAGCAGGAAATAATAAATATACCTTCTTCTCAGTGCCTCATGGCACCTTCTCCAAAATTGACCATATTAAAACACTCACAAAACAAGTCTCAAGAGATACAAGAAGACTGAAATAATCCAATGCATCCTATCAGATCACCTCAGACTAAGTCTAGGCCTCATTAACAATAAAAACACAGAAAACCCACATAGCCATGGAAAGTGAACAACTCTCTACTCAATGATAACTTGTTAGGGAAGAAATAAAGAAAGAACTGAAAGACTTCCTAGAGTACAATGAAAATGACGACACAGTAAGTCAAAAGCAGGTAAACTACCTAGTCAGTCCCATATCCCCTAAAGAAACAGAACAAGTCATTAAAAACCTCCTAAATTAATAAATTAAAATGCGCAGATGCTTCAGCAGAGAATTTTACTGTACCTTACTAGCAGAGCTACATACCAACACTCCTCCAACTCTTCCATAAAATAGACACAGAAGGAACGCTACTTAATTTATTCTATGAAGCCACATTTACTATGATAGCCAAACCACACAAAGATCCCACAAAGAAGGAGAACAGTTTTGCTTATGAATATTGATTCAAACATACTCAAATAATTCTAGAAAACTGAGTTCAAGAACACATGAGAACCATCATTCACCACAAACAAACAGGCTTCATTCTAGAGATGCAAGGTTGGTTCAATATACAAAAATCCATTAATGTAATCCATTATATAAACAAACACAAAAGGAAAAAAATCACATGATCATCTAATTCAGTGCAGAAAAAGCATTTGACAAAATACAATACCTCTTCATATTAAAAGTACTAGAAAGATCAGGAATGCATGGTCCATACCTAAATATAATAAAAGCAATATACAGCTAACCAACAGCCAACATCAAATTAAATGGAGAGATACTTGAAGAAATTCCACTAAAATCAGGAATGAGACATGGCTGACCACTCTCCTTGTATCTATTCAATATAGTTCTTGAAGTTGTAGCTAGAGTAATAAGACAAGAAAAGGATATCAAGCGGGTAAAAAATGGCAAGGAAAATGTCAAGGTATCATTATTTGCAGATGACAAGATAGGATACATAAGCAACCCAAAAAATTCTACCAATGAACTTCTACACCTGAGAAACATCTTCAGCAAAATGGCTGTATAAAAAATTAACTTGAATCAGTAACTTGCATTTATACCAATGATAAAAGAACTGAGAAAGAAATTAGGGAAACAACATACTTTATAATAGTCACAAATACTATAAAATATCTTGGAGTAACGCCAATCAAACAGGGGAAATATCTATATGACAAGAACTTCAAGTCTCTCAAAAAAGAAATCAAAGAAAACCTCAGGAAACGGATTGACATTCCATGCTAATGGATTGGTAAGATTAACAGTCAAAATGGCCATTCTACCAAAAGCAATCCACAGATTCAATGCAATAGCCATCAATATTCTAACACAGTTCTTCATAGACATGGAAAGAGCAATTCTCAAATTGATATGGAAATACAAAAATAAAAAAAACAAAACAAAAACAAAAACCAAGTATAACTTAAACAATTCTTATATTACATCTTATTACATCTTTTCCTCAATTACATTTCCAATGCTATCCCAAAAGTCCCCCATACCCTCCCGCCCCACTTCCCTACCCACCCATTCCCATTTTTTTTGGCCCTGGCTTTCCCCTGTACTGGGGCATATAAAGTTTGCATGTCTAATGGGCCTCTCTTTCCAGTGATGGCTGACTAGGCCATCTTTTGATACATATGCAGCTAGAGTCAAGAGCTCCGGGGTACTGGTTAGTTCATAATGTTGTTCCACCCATAGGGTTGCGGATCCATTCAGCTCCTTGGGTACTTTCTCCAGCTCCGCCATTGGGGGCCCTGTGATCCATCCACTAGCTGACTGTGAGCATTCACTTCTGTGTTTGCCAGGCACTGGCATAGTCTCACAAGAGACAGCTATATCAGGGTCCTTTCAGCAAAGTCTTGCTAGTGTATGCAATGGTGTCATCGAACTTAAACAATTCTTAACAATAAAAGAACGTCTAGGCGAATCACCATCCCTGTCCTCAATCTATACCACAAAGCAATATAGTGAGAATAACCGCAATAGAGACAGGCAGATGGATCAAAGTAATAGAATTGAAGACACAGAAATAAATTCACACACTTATGGATACTTGATGTTTGACAAAGAAGCCAAAAATATACAATAGAAAAAAGAAAGCATCTTCAGTAAATGGTGTTAATTTAAGTGACAGTTGATATGTAGAAAAAAATAACAAATCCATATTTATCATCTTGCAAAAAGCTCAAATCCAACTGGATCAAGTACCTCAACATAAAACAAGATACACTGACTCTAATAGAAGAGAAAGTGGAAAAGAGCCCTGGATTCATTGGCATGGGGCAAAATTTCCTAAACACAACTCTGAGGTCAAAAATTGATAAACAGAACCTCATGAAACTGAAAAGCTTATGTAAAGCAAAGGACATAGCCAATACAACAAATTTACAACCTACAGATTGGGGAAAAAAATCCTCACTGACCCCAAATCTGATAGACGGCTAATATCTAAAATATATAAAGAACTCAAGAAGCTAACCTCTAAAAACGCAAACAACCTAATCAAAAAATAGGACATGGAGCTAAACAGAATTCACAACAGAGGAACCTGGAATAGCCGAGAAGCATGTAAAGAAATATTCAAAGTCCTTAGTAATCAGGGAAATGCAAATCAAAATGATCCTGAGATTCTGCCTTACACCAATCAGAATGGCTAAGATCATAAACTCGGGTGAAAGCATGTGTTGGGGAGAATGTGGAGAAAGTCAAACTCTCCACCATTGCTATTGAGATTGCAAACTGGTAGGCCAGTCTGGAAATCAATCTGGAGGTTCCTCAGAGAATTGGAAATAGATCTTCCTGAAGACCCAGCTATACCACTCTTGGAAATATACCTAAAGATTCCTCATCATGCCACAGGGACACCTGTTCCACTATGTTCATAGCAGCCTTGTTTGTGATATTCAGAAGCTGGAAACAACCCACATGTCCCACAATGGAAAAATACATACAGAAAATATGGTTCGTTTACACAATGGACTATTATTCAACTATTAAAAATTATGACATTATGAGTTTTGCATGCAAGTGAATGGAACTAGAAAATATCATCCTGAAAAAAGTAACTCAGACCCAAAAGGACATGCATGGTATATACTCACTAATAGGTTGATATTAGCCATAAAAGCACAAAATGCATAAGTTACAATCCACAGAACTCAACAAGGTTGAAACCCTCCAGAATGTACCAGAGACCTGGAAGATGAAAGACACTCAGGACTCAGATGGAGGGACCTTAGATGAAATTGTCAAAAGTGGAGAGAGGGAACTTGTAGAGTCCACCTCCAGTATAATACAGGGCATCAAGTGGAAGAATGGCATTTCCATCCCACAGTCAAATACTCTGTCTCAGAATTCTCCCTGTCTAATAGAAACGAAGGAACAAAAATGGAGAAAAGGCTGAGGGAAAGGAGGTCCAGTGAGCAGCCCAAATTAGTATACCACTGAATGCGACATTCCGAAGCCTGACACTATTACTGATGTTATGGTATGCTTGCATACAGAAGCCAGCATGGCTGCTCCAACAAGCAAATGAAAGAGTCAGATGCAGTTACAGTGAACCAAAGGACAGAAGCTGGGTCCCCTGTGGTTGAATTAGGGAAAGGCTGGTGATGTGTCTGGCCAGCTGACCACAAGTTTTGAGTCCTAGGCTGGAAAGGCATGTTGGAAACCTGGAAAAGAAGGGCTAGGCTGCGCTAGATAAGGAAGGAATCAAGACAAAGCTCTCTGCTCAAGGTTCAATTTTTACTATTCCAGCACTCTGTTATGAAGGAAGGGGAAGGGGCCCGATTCTTGCCAAATACTATTGGGGTCCAGTAGCAGGGTGACCACATGATGGCTTCCGAACAGCAAAGCGGTAGGCTCCAGCAGTGGGCATGGCAGAACAACTGAGCAGCAAGCTCCATCCACATATAAACAGTAGAACCATTAAGGCTGGGAGAGGGTAGGTTACAGGCTGGAAGAAGCTGAGGAAGAGGGTGACCCCATAGGAAGACTAGCAGTCTCAAACAAACTGGGCCCCCAAGATCTCTCAGACAACAAGCCACAAATTAGGCAGCATACACTAACTGATATGAGCTTCCCAACACATATACAACAGAGGACTGCCTGGTCTGGCCTCAGTGAAGAAGATGTATCTAACCCTGAGACACTTGAGTCCCTATGGAGTGGGGTGGGCTGGGATGTTGCAATATCTTCATGGAGATGTGGAAGGAGGAATGGGGTGAGGAACTGTCAGAGGGCAGACTGAGAAGGGGATAACAACTGGATTGTAAAATGATTAAGTACTAATACTAATACTTATAATAAATACTTACAATAAATAAAAAAAAGACACCATTACATTTGCAGGCAAATAGATGAAACTAGAAAATATCAACCTGAGTGATGTAACATAGATTCAGAAAGGCATGCGTAGTAAGTAGTTAATAACAAGTGGACATTAATTACAAAATATAAAATTCCTCAATTAACAGTCAGAGAGACACTACAGAACATGGAGGGCCCAAGAGAGGATGATTGAATCACATTCAGAAGAAGTAATACAATAGACATCAGAGATAGATGGAAGGAAACAACAGGGTGGGAGAGGGGTTGGAGGAGTAGCAGATGCAACTAGATGCAGACACACATAGCCCAACATTGGGCAGGGCTTGGGGAGTATTGTGAAAGAGTTGGGGTAAGGATTGAGGGAACAATAAGGGTCAAGGACACTACCAGATGACCTAGTTGACAAAGTCAACTAACTGGGGCACATGGGGGCTCACAGAGACCGTATCACCACCAAAGAGCTTGCAGAGTTTGGAAATTGGCCCCTTACACATTTGTAGCAGGTGTGCAGTTTAGAGTTCATGCAGGTCCCTGAAAATTTGAGCAGGAGTTGTCTCTTTTGAATTCCCTTCCCTCAGCTGCACTGCCTAGGTGAGCTTCAGTGGCACAGGATGCACTGCTTCCAGTTGATTGTTGAGGCTGGTTGGTACCCAAGGGGGTGGGGGGTTGTCTGCCCTCTCTGATGAGAAGGAAAGGGAGTAATGGGCAGAGCGATCTGTGAGAATGGGACTGGAAGAAGGGATTACATTCAGGATGTAAAGTGAGTAAAAATTTAATGGGAATAAAGGAACTCAAATAGCACAGAAAAGAGCCTAAAAATTGAAAATGGAATAACATGAAATTGAAAGGTCTTGTACAGAAAAAGAAGCTGGCATCTCAGGCATAGATGGTCAGAGATCATCCCACCAATGAAATTCTGTGTGTGGCCTGAACATTTAGAATCTACAAACAATGGTGTTTACTAAATATCAAAATTAAACCAATCAATAAAGGACTAAAGAATAGTTTTTAAAAGGTAATACACAGGGGATGATAATTACTCTACCAATACTTCAACATTCTCAGCTTTTCAGGTTAATTAAGTTTCAGAATATATAAAGATACAAGAAATTAGATAGCAACAGACAAAATAACCCAATCATATAATAAGGTACAGAGCATAATGGAAAATTCTCAACAGTGAATACTTCAATATTTTTTGCCTTCAGGTAGTTAAGATTATGGCAACACTGAGATACCATTTTATTTAATGACAACGCCTAAGATTAAAAAAAAAAAAAAAGAAATTTTAGCAACGATGAGGGAAGGGACATGTCAGAAGCTGCAATTGGGTGTGTAAACTAGAATAGCCATGGTGGATATTGGTACAGAGTTTCCTGAAAATAGAACTACCATAGGCTCTGGTGTAATATTTCTGAGCATGGACTCAAAGGATGCAGTCTACATCCTTCCAAGGACATCCATGCACATCCATGGTGATTGTGGTCCTACTCCCAATGGCAAGACAATTGGGCATTGTAAAAATACCTAAATAAATTCTATTAGAGTTTGCTAATTTGAAAATTTGAATATTAAAGGAAAGTATGCAAACACTACTAAGCATTCAAACTATCATAGGCGGTTTGGTTCTTAATTAGCCACATGCATTCTTATGGTTAGGAAATGAATTTCATTTTCATAAAATTCTGTACCCGAAGACAAAAAGGTACATTAGTTTTGATTATATTAAATAGTAACAAATCTAAATAAATAAGTGACAAAAGGAAGCTTTGTGTCGGACTTGAGACAATCTGTGATCACAGAATGAACAGATAGGGTTCTGCAGACAGAAGACAGCGTGACAGTGACAATATCAAAGAAACAACTCAAGTTCCACAGAGAAGCTCACTTTCTCAAAAACTAAGAACCTGATCTACTCATGTAGGTATCTTCTAGGAGCCAAACATACACTGTAACTTTCTGGTTGACACCTGAAATACACCTGAAAGAATGTTTGGCTGAAGCAGACACAGGTGAAAGAATGTTTCCTATAGGAAACATATGAAATGACAAATAATGTTTAGATGGATCATTAATATGATCCCACAGAAAGTTGGAGCTTGAGGTTTGGTTTGCCTCGCTCCATTTTGCTACTCATTGCAGGTGTAAAGCTTGTATTGGTTCACATTACAATTGCTGAGCTTCACCCATGGAGTCCTCTTACAGAGAAACTCACCAAAGAACTTCTACTGAGATTCCTGAGGATTTTGCTGCTTCCTTGAACTCAGACTTCATTGGCAGTCTCACAGATTCTTCTACATTCAACTGCCCTCGATGACTCTTGTGTGGTGTCTGCCCAGTGGTCTGGTCTGCAGGAACTGACTCCTGTTTGGTGTTTGCTAGGGAACTGGACTGAGACCAACAAAGTTTGTAGTTGCCCAGTAGAACGATTTCTATACAGGTCTGCTTCCCCCATATCCTAACAACCTCTTTCCCACTTCATCTGGTGGTTTGTGGGCTAGAGGGAATTTAAACCTTGTTAAAGTAGGCTGGACAAAACAAATGCCTACACAGAGGAGCACTGATACTCAGGGATAAGGAACAAAACATGGCCAGAGGTCTATTTATGCCTGACTCAGCAGCAGGATTTGGGAAAAAGGAAGCAGGAAAAGGACACAGGAGGTGACCTTCTCCTGGAGGCTGGGGAGGGGCTGTGGCAGCCTCACTACTGCCAGCAGCCCTTTGTGATGAAGAGGCCACACCTGTGTGATGTGCCCTGAGCCATCCTGACACATCTCACACTGCACTCAAGGACTCAGTAGCCTGAGAGCTGCATTGCGATTCAGAAGATGGAGAATTTTCTCTCTCTGATGAATAGCATTATTGATTCATGGATGAGCCCCAGCTCCATGGACATAGCAATGGACATGACCATTGGCTTTATGTGTGGAGTTGGGCTCTTTTTCCTACTTATCCCCTTCCTGAAGGAGTACCCAGTGTCACCAGCATCTGAGAATATATGGGACAAACCACAGGTGAGGAGAACCTTAGTTCACACACACTGGAGCAGCAGTCTGTTGTTCATGGCCGTTGCTTTCACGTTTTCTAGGAAAGCTGGTTTAGTGACATTTAAAAAAAAAAAAAGTAACAGAATATAATCTTTTGTTTTAGTATCAGATATGAGAATGGGGCTGCTTCAAAATATCCACAGCAGCTGAGTATGACTTGCCTGATGTTCAAGACAGGGCACGATTTTGCTAGAAGATGATAGTTTCTCTGTTCTGGTAGCTTTAGTGATTCTGGGGATGTTTCAGAGACTACATAAATGCTAGTTCCTGGGAGACATGGTGGGTTGTCTTTGATGTTGGTTTTTATTGCTTGCTTGTGTTTGTACTTTGATCAGCAGTTATGTGGACAGAAGACAAGAAGAAATAGAAATAGGATATATTGACAGTGAAGATGAAATATCCCCAAGGAACTCAACCCCCGCCCCACAATCAGCAGAAAGTATTCTAATAATGACTATCCATTTCCCCTCTATGGTTTTCTCCCCTTTACTATCAACTGTTAGGGGATAGAATGGGTGGAAGGAAAAGGGTGGAGAAGATTGGAAGAAAGACAAAGAAAGTAGCTTATGTTTAGCTACAGACATTAAGAGGAAATCTCTAGAAAGAGTCTGATGGGATTGACAGGCAGGTCAGAGGTGAGAGTGGTCCTGAGGTGTCTTCAGGAAGCTGACAGACCACCTGTACATGGTGACAGAGAGGCCACTAAGGATGAGTGAGGCTCCATGAACAGACTGCATTTCAGAGTTGGGGGGGGGGGGGACAGGAGAAGCTCAGAGGAGATCATCAGAACTCTGTTCAGGCGCTTCTTTTGATTGTACTGAGCTGATGTGAAGCAGGTGATGAGACCAAGGGCCTCAGGTCAGGGCTTCAGTCTCCTCAGCTCTGAGAAAGCAGGTATCACCTGACATCCCAGACACAGCTGCAGAGCTCAGCCTTGGGTAGGTGCTTGTGGGATGAACACTAACTGTGGACATCTGTGGTAACTGTGGCATGGACAGTGCCTTATTTTGTTTTTCCAACAAGATGACAAGGAAATGTGTTTATGCACAGTATGAGTGAGTCAAGGATGGATGAGAGAACACTTCCTGGAAAATGCAGATTTCATGTATTTGAGGACCAAAGAGAGCAGGAAGCTTGTCTACCAGAAGAAGGAAGAAAGGTCTCCAGCTCATGTGTGTTGTTTCTAACTGGCAGGATGTGAAGAGGGGGCAGAAGAAGACCAGTAAGAAAACTGCTCCTAGAAAAGGTAGGCTTATGCTTTCCTGAGGAGAGACATTCCCTCTGGCCTAGCCTTTAGTGAAGAGGACATGGTACGCAAGAAAGACGTGGCGGCTTCTGGAAAGGAAAATCATGGAACCCCCAGGTTTTGGGATAGAAAGGAGCTGTGGTTGGCCTGGGATGGGTGCTACACATGGGAGTGTTTTTCAAGGCACTAGAGTGATGCTGTGACCCTGGATGGGGGGGACTCACGTTCACCTGACAGCAGGTAGCTTCAACCTCTCAAATGCATTTCTCTTTCAGATCCTGTGGCTATTACAATGTTGTAAGTGAAATTATAAAGGTTGAGGTAGGGGCAAGAAAAGTGTACATGGAGAGATGAGGCCCCTCCATTCCCCTTGCTCAGGTTCAGTTCTCTGTCCTTGTGTTATGGTGCTTGAGCACTAGAGTCCTAGCATGGGGAGTCACAAGAGGTTGCCTCACTCCTGTGTGTTCTCATTCCTCATCCTGATCCTACTTAATTATCTCCAGGTTGTACGGATGGAGGAAAAGAGAAGGAAGAGACCAAGACTCTATCACAACATATGGAAATGTAAGAATCTTTGTCCTATGGAATTTTCATACCTGATGTGGGCTCAGGGTCTGGGCATCTTCATTCTGAATATGCTATGCAGGGTGGGATTCGAAGGCATCTTCTTGGATGTGAGACTAAGGGGCATAGGATATGTAGGCGATGGAGGTGCCATATTTACAGAGACGGATGGGCCTCTTGATCCTCTGATTGGGGCTGATGCTTTTGCCTCCTGTCTTTGGCAGTCCCAACAAGCAATGTTACCTGGACGTCACACCACAACCCTTTGTGAACCTCAGACTGAACATGGATGCTCTTCCGCTCTCACAGCTGTCCTCTTATCTCAGGGTCCTAGAGCATCCTTCACAAAACAATCTCAGTCCATTTCTCTGGGGTACTTTCTCTACTGACTCTGAATCAGTTGTGGCTACTGCCCATGAGCTCAGAAGCCCTTCCTTGAGAAGACGTAAATCTGTGAGGTTTAGTGATGACAGTGACCCTGAGGAAGCTCCATCCCAGGCTAAAGAACTTCCACAGCATTCCCAGTATCAGCCATTACCTCACCAAATTGTGACACCAAACTTGGGAGGTGAGAAACCAATCCAAGAAAACAAAATCCTCCCAAGATCCACTCCAAAACAAACACACGAAGCTCCATCCCAGGCTAAAGGACTTCCACAGCATTCCCAGTATCAGCCATTACCTCACCAACTTGTGACACCAAACCTGGAAGGTGAGAAACCAATCCCAGAAAACAAAATCCTCCCAAGATCCACTCCAAAACAAACACACGAAGCTCCATCCCAGGCTAAAGGACTTCCACAGCATTCCCAGTATCAGCCATTACCTCACCAACTTGTGACACCAAACCTGGAAGGTGAGAAACCAATCCCAGAAAACAAAATCCTCCCAAGATCCACTCCAAAACAAACACACGAAGCTCCATCCCAGGCTAAAGGACTTCCACAGCATTCCCAGTATCAGACATTACCTCACCAACTTGTGACACCAAACTTGTGAGGTGAGAAACCAATCCAAGAAAACAAAATCCTCCCAAGATCCACTCCAAAACAAACACACGAAGCTCCATCCCAGGCTAAAGGACTTCCACAGCATTCCCAGTATCAGCCATTACCTCACCAACTTGTGACACCAAACCTGGTAGGTGAGAAACCAATCCAAGAAAACAAAATCCTCCCAAGATCCACTCCAAAACAAACACACGAAGCTCCATCCCAGGCTAAAGGACTTCCACAGCATTCCCAGTATCAGCCCTTACCTCACCAACTTGTGACACCAAACTTGGTAGGTGAGAAACAAATCCAAGAAAATAAAATCCTCCCAAGATCTAGTCCAAAACAGCCACCTCCTTGTTTCAAAAGTAGGGCCGATGTAGTGTCATGTCCTACCAGTGAGAAAAGGTTACAGGCAAGCCTACCAGCTGGAAGCCTGCCTGCAAAACATGGACTGTATTCAAAAGACACCAAAGGTTATGATGATCAAAAACTTTAAAATGTTTTTAGCAAGCCCGCTGAGAACTTGCCCAAGGGCTTTCTCTATTCTAAAGCTATTGGGCCAGCCACCATCCATCCTGAGCATGGCCGGAGCATTCAGCAACCACAAGGAGCGAGGGAGTAACCAAAATGCAACAAATTGGAAAGAACAACAAGGAACCACATTCAGATTCCTCCCCTACAGGAAACCAACCAAGGTTCAGGGACATTTCCCATCTACCACGGTTCATTGCTGCAAGAATAGGCCTCAACTCTCTCAGACTGCCCAGCCCTCCATCTTCAAAGCCAAACCCTACAAATGCAGGAAATGGAAGGGGCCTGTGCCTACAGGGCTGCCCTTAAAGAAGAACATAGCAAAATGTGATGTGCATAACACCATCAAAAAGGACCTTGGTGTTGGGGCACAAAAGGTGCCTGGCACTGCAAGAAGCAGCCCTGGGAAGGAGCTGAGACCCAGGAAACCTGACTGCACTGAGGACAGAAAAGTGGCCCTACATGAAACCAGCTGAGCACTATTCCCTGCTTGAGGCAAAGACCAAAATTAAGCCAGCATCACACATCACAGACCTTCCACTGAAACACAGGAGACCCAATCTGCAGATGCTTGTGGCAAGGAATCTGACCCCACCTGGAGTTCCAGCCTCAAACCTCCCCCAGGTTGTGTATCCCGCCTCACCCATCTGTGATTCCAAGGCTCCCAGGGTCCTGGAAAAGTTGTATCACCAGGATCCAGGAGGGACAAGGATGAAAACTGGATCTGCTGTGAGGGTAGAGAGAGGTGAGTTTATACACTCAACTGCAGAGGCTCAGGACAACCAAAGAGCCCCTCCACCTGCTTCCAGCCATGGGGCCACAAAGTCCCATCCAGATCCATTGCTGAGATACCTGAGTGTTCAGAGACCTACTTCCTACTTCCAGGCAGCAAATCCCCAACAGATCAGGACCATCCGAGGCATTGGAAAAGGCAGTCTGACGCCAAGTACTGATCCCAAAATGGCCAAGCATGCAACACAGAAGAGCAACATCAGTGTTCCAAAGGATCAGAACAAAGTGCTAGATCTCAATGGGTTTCACTTCCATGAAGAGAGGCAGAGCACTCTAAGATCTACAAGCATACGTCAGGGAGAAAGGCATGTGAGAGTAAGACATTCCATCCCGAGCTCCACCGAGCTCCAGGATACAGCCAAGACTTGGATACCAGAAAAAGGAGAGGCTATGTCTAAGACCTCTCTGAAGAAAATCCTAAGTAATGCTTTCCTGTGTCGAAACCTTAGCACAAAATGCAAGGGACAGCAGGATATTCTGAAGAATTCTAGCTCCCCACCAGCTACTGAGCAGACACAGAAGGTTGTAACAACAAAAGAGTCCATCTACCAAATGCTAGGTGAAATTACATACCTAGCAAATATTCTGTCCCAGATCTTAGAGAACACTGAAGGGAAGCAATCAAAGGTAAAAGAGTGGGGTAAAGTGGAATCACTGAGATCCAAGCTGGGTTCCTCATCCCAGACCTCTGAGAGTCTGTATAACACACACCATAACAGAGCAGCAAGCAGGATGAGCTGTGGCCATGCCAGCTCAGAGGAGCACAACCGTCCATTTACATACATGAAACGTAGAGACAAAGTGCACTCAGGAGTTGATGCCCAGAGAGCCTATGAACAACATCCAAAGCAAGTGAAGAAAGAAATGGCCTTTAAGCTGTTACCTTCTCCCAAAGGGAATGAAAATCCATGTAGGTACAGGGTAACTGGAGACAAGCATAAGCCAGACCTTGCTGTCCAGAGAGCCTGTACACCTGGCAAAATTAGGATCAAGTTTGGATTAGGGCACTGTTCACATAGAAGTCCTGAGGGACACCAACGTTCCTTCAGATACACACAAATTGGAGACAAAGAGGAGGCTGGTTTTACCCATAAAGCCTTTGACCCACTTCAAAGTACAATGAAAGGAATGGGTGTTGGCTGCCGTATAAATTCCAAAGAGAACCATCCAGTCAATATCAAGGAGAACTGGAATCCAGTGGCAATCAGGTGTTGCTGGCCAGAGAGCCTCTGAAACCCAGTAGACCAGAATAAGGTCAAGGAGCAGGTGGCTCAGGCCACCCATGCCTCCACACACCAGAAGGTTCTAAAAGATGCCCCATCTGCCCAGTCATCGTTTCCCCTGTGCCTCCTGGTAATAAACTTCGGTTTTTCCGACAAAAAATCTTTTTCTTTCTCGAGCTCATCCTTCTGTGCTCATGGCTCCTTCCCAGAAAGGAAATGACACCTGGTTCACATTCCTGCTTTTGAGCAGAGCTGTTTCTGTCCTACAGTGATGGAGCAGGGGAAGGTTCCTCCATGCATGTTGGTATTAATAGCTTGTGTACTCCTTGGGCTCCAGCTCAGGAGTACAGGGGCTTCCTCTGGCACATGGCTGGGCTTAGTCTCTGTTCCTTTGAAGCCTGTTTTCCCAAGTCCACTCACTTCAGTAACTAGCATTAGCCAGTGGGGTTAGAAACTTTTAGTATGTTTGGGGACTGTTTATATTTGTGATTTATTACATATGCTGAGCCTTGAGCACTCTCCCAATTTCCCAGCAGTCTTTCTCTGCAGTTTAGAGGAGCATATATTTTGGCTGTGAGCCCTTCATTGGTTGTATATCTTTGCAGGAAATTATCCTATCCCCTGGAAATTGGGTTACAGGTGGCTGTGTACCACCATGTGAGTGCAGGTAATTGAACCTTGGTCCTGTCCAAGGCAGCCTGTGCTTTTAACTACTGAGCCACCTCTCCAGTCCCATATGTCCTAATATTGTAAGAAATGACTTTAACTAGTTCATTCCTCAAAAGAATTTCATTTTCCCCTTTATTTTTGCATAGCTGTCAAATTCTAAGGAGAAAAAAAACTTAAATTTTTCATGATTATTTTGAATCTTTTAATAGTATATTGAATTCTCGTTTTCATTACATTACAGTGTGTATCACTTACAATAACCAGTATCACTACAAAACTGATTTTTTTTCAAAGATTTCTGTTTTTATATGTAAGTATACTGTAGCTGTCTTCAGACATTCCAAAAGAGGGCATCAGATCTTGTCATGGAGGGTTGTGGGCCACCATGCGGTTGCAGGGATTTTAACTCAGGAACTTTGGAAGAGAAGTCAGTGCTCTTAACCACTGAGCCATCTCTCCAGCACCAAACTTGATTCTTTTTAAAGATGAACATGATGCTACTATTTTAAGTTTAAAAGTATTTTTTTTGTTGTTGTTGTTGTCCTGGAACTCACTTTGTAGGCCAGGTTGGCCTCGAACTCAGAAATCTGCCAGCCTCTGCTTCCCAAGTTCTGGGATTAAAGGCGTGTGCCACTATGCCTGGCTCATGCTAGCTCTATGTTTAGAACTATTAGATGTATCTTTTCATAATATTGTAAAACTTTGTAGGGTTTCCGACTTGCATTATATATTTTTCTAAATGCAAGATATATTTTAGAAATATGGCCACTAGACCACTATAATTTATGTGGATTTGTTTTGTGTTCCTTAAGGTAAAAATATATAAGTAAATGTGTAGTGAGGGAGAATTCTGGGAAAAGGAGTAGGAAGGGAAAGAATATGAATAAAATATTGTATGAAAAACTTACAAACAAAACAAAACAAACAATGCTTTGGAAAGTAAAAATAGATGGTCAAATAACATTAACTAAGAGTTCTCTCTGCTATACAGAAAAACAACTGACTGCTGCATATTGAACAGCTAACCAGCTACTTTGCTCACTTCTCAGAGATTTCCTCTCCGCAATTTTCCTATAAGATCTGCTATTGGGATGGACATGTGCTATCCCTGTTCCAGCCCACTTCACACTGAAACTCCATTCCCTGGTGTGATATGGGCTTTGGGACAAAACTGGGTCAAAAGCATTGCAGTAAAACCCTTGTACATAGAAATAGAGAAGAACTTCTATGTGCTCTGTCATCTATGTGTAGTGTATATTTGTGTGATAGGTGTATTTGTGTATGTGTATTGTGGTGTGTGTGTGTATGTGTGTGTGTGTGTATACCTTTCCTTTATTTCCCTCTAACAGATTGGTGTACAAATACAAGAGGTGAATGTGCAAACCAGGAAGGAAGTCCTTACTGCCACCCATTAATGCTGTAGGCAACTCCTTCCTAGTTGCACATGGCCTTGCAGAGGGTCTGAAGTGTATATCCCAGGGAAGACTAGGGGAGGGGAACTCCAACTTACATAGATGTACGTAGAAGACATCAAACTCACTGGGTACTAACTTTTCTGGTGCAGTTTTGCAGGAGGAAACACCCACACCTCTGTGGGTAACCACCACCCTAAGCTCTTTAAGTGAACCCTATACACTCATTGGTTCCCAGACTTGATGCTGTCTGCGTGTGTCACTGGGAGCTGAGGAAGGAGGGTAGATATTAATTCTCCCCAGGGGAAGAAATGCTATTGACACCTAATCTGGTAAACTTTTACTTCTTTTAATATGTCAGGGCAGGAGGTGTCCAGCAGGACCTTACTCTACCATGATATGTGGGTCATTACAGGAGGAGGAATGTCCAGCAGGACCTGACACCTATCCCTGTATTTCAGGTGACACTATCATCAGGGGGTTGTCTAGCAGGTTCTGGTACCTGGCATTGTACATGCCACAGAAGAAGAGATACTGTCCAGCCAGGACTTTTATCTAGAAATCTATTGAGTGTCCTACATGTCTTGAGCTAGCAAATATCTATAGGGTGTTAACAGGGAGGGAGGTGCATGCTCAATACATATATAAGTATCTCGGTTATTAGGCCCTGTTGTATTTCACATGCAACTGCACCGGCCAACAGAGAGCTATGATCAATTCCAGCTGGCAAGCTCTTCCCTGCCACACAAAATATGCTGGTAACCTGGCCTCACCACACCACACTCTCCCACCACAGAACTTGAACTTCTCTCCACAGGACACTTAATATCCAGGCCAAATTCACACAATGTGATGTTGCTGTGTGCAACGCTCTTCTCATTGGTTAGTGAACAGAACACATCATCGGTGCGAGGAAGTGCTATGACTGTTCCACCTGTACACAGCCTATTTCTCAGTGTGGTTCAGCAGATCTCCCTCGGCAGCCTGTTCCAGCACCATAAAGATATGGTTTCTGGTTTTGATTATGTGGAACAGCTTCATTATATTTGGATGCCTATCTCAGTCAAGTTCACTTAGTCATTTTTCTTATCCCCTTCCTGTCTTCTGAAAGTGGCCTACACCTACTTGTTGAGATTCGACAGCTCAGGAAAGTAGCCTTCATCAAGGGTCATGAAGATGAGATGATCTGAAAGGGGCACACTTTTGGAGGACCTACATGTTAGCTTCATTGTTGCCTGCTCTGTATATTTGCCTGAATGTTGCTTGACAATTTCCATCCTAACACCAGCTGACAAAACACTGAGATGAAAACCATGATATTTCTCACAAGAGAAACAGGTCACGAAACAGGATTTACTGCTCTCATTTCGAAAATACATGGAAAAGTGAGAGGGAGTTGAGATGGTTCCATGGTGCACTTCAGGGTCATAGAAAAATAACAGCAAAAACAAAACAAAACAAAACAAAAAACCCTAAAGCAGTAGCAGAACCTAACCAAACAGACCAAAATGAACAATGAAAAAATGCATGGTCCTTGGAAAATCATGTGAAACTAAGGAAGAATTACCACAACTAAAATGAGATGATAGCGAATAAAACTATAGATACTTGGAAGAAATACTGTAGCAGATACAATAAGGCTCTAAGAACCATTAGAACAGATCTAAGAAACTATAGAATAGATAGAGCAAACCTATGACACAATCCCTTGTGAATGAGGGAGAAATGGGTAAATTTCCAATTACATATAAAATGCCTGAATAGATGAGAAAAAGGCAATGAAGAAATATTAATAAACAAATACAAATCAACAAAGTGCCCAAGACCACAAATACTCTTGAATGAAAACTCCCAGGTGTTTAAAGAACACCAAAGTTCCTAAAATAATTACATAAAATGGAAGGGAAGAGACACTTCCCAATGTGTCCCAGAAATCCAATGTTACCCTGTAACCAAGATCAGATAAAGTGAAAATAGGTGGACCTTCAATGGATAGAGTTGGTTACCACCAGACCTGATGACCCAAGTTTTATTTCTCAAGCCCACATGGTGGATTGAGAGATCTGCCTCACGATTTGTCCTCTGATTTTCACATGTGTGCAGACACACATATGCAATTAAAACTACAATAACCAAATACTATGTCAAAATTTCCATGTAAAAATGTGAAAACCTAACAGGACTGCTTGATACTTCACGATAGTTCAACACACATTTAAAAAAATCATATTCATGATCAAGATCACTTCATTCATGAATATAGAATGAGGCTTAAATACACAGATTCTTACATAAAAACATGTGAAGTATAATCAAGACAAAAAAAGTGTGTAGCCTTAAGAATGTCGTTTTGTCTTTTTCCAGAAAGTAGATGGAAGTACGGATACTGCTCCATGTGACAAGCCAAGTCCCTAAGGACAAATGTGCTGTGTCTTTTCTCCTATGCAGAATGTGCATGTTTGGCAGAGCCTGGAAATAAGAGGACATGAAAGAGGGGAGAGTTCTGCTTCTCTAGGGTGTTCCATAGGGCATGTGCTGGCCTGGGGTCTGTGTGTCTCAATCACTACACACTGTCCAGGGAGTGCTGCACAGGGTCCTGGGAGGTTCAGAATCCAGACTCTTGTAGCACCAAGGCGTCCATTAGCCAAACAGTGGGGAGAGAGAGTCAGTGCCTAGGACCCAACCTAAGTGATTCAGACAAGATGAGAAGGCATGGTAAGGGACCCACCTCACTAGCAAGCCTGTTGTGGATGCTCATCTTTTTTCCTCTTAGTGGTAGCTCCTTTCAGCCCACCTCTTTGGGAGGTTGTTCCATCACCACGTGGGTTCACAGAACATAAAGGACAGTGTCACATGAACCTCAGGGCAAAGTCTGTTCCTCCATTGAGAACAACCCTAGAGCCCCTCCCCCACCAAAAAAAAAGGACAGAAACCAAAAACTGAATAGAACAAAGCTCTCCAGAAATCCTCACCACCAGGGTAATTGAAAATGTCAGATACCTTGAGAGCTTGTTTGGAGGCTCTAGCAGGGGAGCGCAGCTACTCCTATACCCTTGACCAAAAACTGGTCCTCCTCTATTCGGGGAAGGTTGTCCTCTTAGACTGAATGTGCAGCTTCGGGAGGGATGCACATGGAGCTGTGAGGGTGGAGGAGGACACCCGCTTACCCAGCCAGATCAGCCAAATCAACCCTGGCGATGTTGCAACCAGATTGCCCTCACATCCGCAGCTCTTGACTCTAGCTGCATATGTATCAAAAGATGGCCTAGTCAGCCATCACTGGAAAGAGAGGCCCATTGGACGCACAAACTTTGTATGCCCCAGTACAGGGGAACGCCAGGGCCAAAAAAAAAAAAAATGGGAATGGGTGGGTAGGGAAGTGGGGGGGGAGGATATGGGGGGCTTTTGGGATAGCATTGGAAATGTAATTGAGGAAAATACGCAATAAAAAAATATAAAGAAAAAAAAAAGAAAATGTCAGACACACTGTCCCCTGAGATAATGCTCTGAAAGAGCTAAAGTGTTTTACACACACACACACACACACACACACACACACACACACACACACACACAACCACACGCACATGCACCTTGCATAATTCAAGAACCAAGATGCAATGGCACTTCTCAGTCAGGAGCAATAAACACTTTGTTCCTATTGGGGGATGCATCTGGAATTCCCTCCAGGCTGGCATAACTTTCTGTCTGACCCTCAGGCCTGGGAACACAGTAGAGTTAATGTGTATGCACTAACCAGTGCAGCAGGACCTGTCACTATGTCCTCAGGAGTTTCTTATATCCACATATAAACCTGGGATCACACAAGGTAATCAAAGACTGTTTTCAAAAGACTTGCCCTGGTTTTTAGGTACCCAGAAAGATACTTAGATAAAATGCCCACCCAGGCATCTCCTTCTCTGTGGACTCTGAGGAAAGACTCTCTAACAGGCCTGACTCATAGCCTGGGGCTCTGAGTGTGGGATCTCCAGACCATCACAGTGTCAGCCTGCCTTTCATAGCAGAGAATAGGTGTCCAATGTGTCTATGTTGAGAAGTGGGGATTACTAGGAGACCTGGTTCTTCCTCTACTACTCTTTAATCAATTGTTGAGAGAAATATGAATTCTTTGCTTGTGTGCAAAAGCCTGGGATTCATCAGGAGACATGAACCTGGAAGCAATAGCACCTGGATGCTGTTGTATAGTAGCATTTTGCAACATGTAAGAGCAGAGCCTCCTGGTCCCTTGGCAAGCAAATCTCTGGCACACCTGGCATAACCAGCACGGAAGGCTGGATTCGAATCCACAGCCACACTTTTAGATGAGGAAGTCAGGAGGGAGATGAGTCTGCTACAGGAGGCTAGATACAGACCTGGAATTAAAGAGACCCTGGGTGAGTGCTTCCCCTTCCCTGAACCTGGTTGCTTTTGATAAATTTGGCAGAGAAAGGAAGAGCAGCCTCTTCCAGAGCACTGATGATCATGCCAAGCACAGGACAGTGGGACCCTGCCAACCCAGGGCTGAGAGCTGCGGTTTACACAGAGATATGCCAGCTTTCAGGTCCAGAAGACATGAGATGAGGGTGACCAGAGGCATGGTGATCCCTACACTAGTACACTTCAAGCATGGCTGACAGCCTGGCTCCACTGCAGCCTCCCAGCTGGACTTCCCAGGCCTCTGCTCATGAAGATGAGGGACAGCCAAGAGAAGGCCTGTCCTCTTCCCATGCCAGTTACAATAAACTCGGGCTTGCAGGGAATAGGATTCTTATTTGACACCAACTTAGAGACAGGAATAATCAGCATTTGGATGAGTGCATAGCCTGCTGCAACAGATGTTTAGCCCACCACATCTAGCAGAGCAGCTGACAGCAGGGTGTAGTGGCTGTCCTTCATGCTTCCCATATAAACAACTTCTCTACAAGCTCCTCTCCCTGAACGCACCCAAGGACAGCACCCACCACTTATCAAAGAGCCTCCTGGTCTTTTTTAGTTACTAGTCAGCAAACAAGTCACAGGAATGCTGTTTCCCAAATCCCATCTATGGCAGATGCTCCAGCCAGGCCAGCACTCACCTCCCAACCTCCTCATTCATGACATCCAGACTCATAGAATATGAGAGTAAAGCAGAGGTTGACTTCATTCCACTCTCCTGAGAGAAAAAAGAAGGTGTGTGATTCTTTTTTGTTGTTTTGTTTTTCAAGGCAGGGTTTCTCTGTATACCCCTGGCTGTCCTGGAACTCACTCTGTAGACCAGGCTGGCCTTGAATTCAGAAATCTGCCTTCCTCTGCCTCCCAAGTGCTGGGATTAAAGGCCTGGGCCACACTTCCTGCCAAGGTAGATGATTCTTAAAAGAATCTCCACGAAAGCAGGTTCCATAAACTGAGCTCACATGTCCAGGAAGCCAGCTGTTTAAGGATTGCAGGGGAAATAGAGCTGACCCCACCACTGAAAACTGGTGTTTGCAAAAATGCACAACAGAGCTCACACTTTCAAAAACATTATCTAGAGAAAATTGGTAACTACCCCATACTGCCCCTGCAAAACCCTTTTCCCAATTAATGAACATTAGCTGCAAAACTCCTGCTTTGTGTGCTAGCTAAATCATCTCAGTCTTATATGCCCTGCCATCTTGTAGCAGCTTATACTATCCTAAGCATCCACACGCCCCACCCACAGAATTTATTAGAAATCAGGACCTATTACACACACCACTGGGGGCAGCCAGCAGCCAGGTATTTCATCAGACTCTCATGGACACCTCCATATCAGTACCACATACTGACATGCCTCCATGGCACAGACACAGACTCTTACAGTGTAGTAAAACAGTGCCAGGCTGATGGCATCCAGGAGGGCCTGTTACATAGCAGTATATGATTGATGTGCTGCGTTGAGTATGAAACATTTGAGGTTCAACTTGTCCCCCCTGCAATCCAAAAAAAAAAAAAAAAGCTGGATATAGAGTATTGTTACACACCTCACACCTCACATAAGCATCTAGCTATCAGACCCTCTGGTCTTCTACACATTCTGCAGGCACTGTTAATGAACAGCTCTGGTATAACCACATTCCTTTTGAAAACACTCGACTGGCACTAATGCGTGGCAAGCCACCCCTGATCCTGCACTCACTGATAATTGCTGAACTTCTTCGAAGAACTCTCACTGGACTCTCAAACCTCTAGCTAATGAATAATGACACAGAAACTTATATTTGTTTATTGTAGCTTGGGCCTTATCTTGCTACACCACAACAAGCATGTATAACTTCATTAACCCATTTATTCTAATTCACATGTCTCATAAGCTCATGTTCAGTACATCTGACTTCCTGCATTTCTGGCTGGAAAATCCCTCCCACCTCACATTTCTTCCCACAGTTTCTCTCTCATCCCATAAGTTCCACCATCTGTATTCTGCACAGATATAGCCTTGCAGCACTTTATTAAAGCCAGAGAATGCCTTAGGCTAGTAAGGAGGACAGAGATAACCTACACTCAGTGCACAGAAATGCTACTCCAGTAAAGTCCCAAGAGGGTGTCAGTCCCTCTAGCAGACCCCATCACCACCACAACCCCTGCTGGAAATCATCCCCTGCCTGACAACCCCTCCATGCTGTCCATCACCACGGGGTCTAAGTGTAAGGATGGGTTGCACAATACTCTAGAGCCGGACATACACAACTATGTGCTAGGCTCCAGTGATCTATGCCCTCTAACAAACAAAACATATGGTCTTTGGTGTTAGATCCTCACCATTGCCACCCAAACTACACTGGCCTCCCATGTACTACTGCTGGCCAGCCATGTACTGCCATCCAACCAAAATTGTTAGAAATCAGGCTTTGTTGGACAACAATTCCAGGCTGTCATTTCAAATACAATGACAGGTATTAGAGCCTTCTACACAAATGTTCTTCTTGCACCCCACATAGATCACTAAGCATCATGCCCAACTGAACAATGGGGGTTATGGCCACATATACACATCTAGGTATCAGGCCATGTAGTACTCTTACCGAAAAACACTGTTAGAAGCAGACCTCGCAAGATATCCTCCTCTGTTGAACCCAAAGCCACATGTATTTGGCTGGCCTTGCTGGGCTCACTATCCCTAGACTCTGCAAATTCAAACATACCTCTTGGTATCAGGTCCTCTCCCTCCTTCATCCCAAACCAACATTTACTCTTATGTGTTTTCCCATGATGGCAGTCCTCTGCCATGTTTCAGGTACACATTAGGTTACATGACAACAGTACACACACACACACACACAAAGACTGCTAGGAATCAGGTCCTCCTGGATACTTCCCCTGTCTCTGTCACCACATACACATTGTTATGCACTGGACTCTCTTGGACAACCTTTATCAACCCTCCATACAATGTTACCTTGCCCTATTGGACACTACCCAGCATCCTGTGATAGGAGCAAGGTTTTCTTGAACATGGTCCCTACAACACTGACAACAAAATATTTGTTTTAAAGCCATACTAACTAGACTTAGCACTTTTGCCATCCTTTCTAAAATTACAGGTGTCAGGCCTCCTAGACAACTGTGTCAACTGACAACCTACATATAATTCAAGGTATCAGGCCCTACTGGACACCCTTCTACCACAACTGCCATCCTACTATATAACCCTAAATCTCAGCTGCCACTCACTGCTACAATGTATATACTAACAGGTGTCAGACCATGCCTGGCACAGCCTCAGACCCTGACTGGATACCAGCATAGCTTCACCATCTATAAACTTGTAGGTATCAAGGATCCTTGTCAAACATTCATCCAACATTTCATTGTTTATGTAAAAATGAATCAGAGTATGCATCTCACTTGTGTGAAGATGGTTTTCATCTTTAACAAATAGTAAAGCAATATGCACACAATACTGTTTTCAAACAAATGAAGGATTATTTGAAGTAAATATTTGATGGACACATCAGTATTACAAATAGAGACACAGTTTGGTTCCTGTGAAAATGTTCTCAATTGAAAACTTTGGTCATGAATGGATGAAGTTTAAAGGACCCTTGCTCTTCACCACAAAGACTGACAGCCTCCTGCTGTGTTGGTCACTGAGAATCCTTGATAATCTCATGATGGCCTGGGTGATCCTAACCACTAAAAGATCATGGGCACTGAGGTCCCAGGGTTCCCAAAGTCAGAATATGGTACTAGGTAAATGTCTCAGGAAGACAAACACAGCCCTGAGCTCACCCATACTCAAGTTATAAGATATCCTGGTAGACCACCATCTCTCGTACACTGTCATATATAAGGATTTGTTAGATACCCCACCCTTCTAACATCAAATCCCCAAATAATATTAGTCAGAATGGCTAAGATAAAAAATTCAGGTGACAGCAGATGCTGGTGAGGATGTGGAGAAAGAGGAATACTCCTCCATTGTTGGTGGGATTGCAAGCTTGTACAACCACTCTGGAAATCAGTCTGGCAGTTCCTCAGAAAATTGGATATAGTACTACTGGAGGATCCCACAATACCTCTCCTGGGCCTATATCCAGAAGATGTTCCAACCGGTAAGAAGGACACATGCTCCACTATGTTCATAGCAGCCTTATTTATAATAGCCAGAAGTTGGAAGGAACCCAGATGCCCCTCAACAAAGGAATGGATACAGAAAATGTGGTACATTTACACAATGGAGTAGTACTCAGCTATTAAAAACAATGAATTTATGAAATTCCTAGGCAAATGGATGAACCTGGAGGGCATCATCCTGAGTGAGGTAACCCAATCACAAAAGAACTCTCATGATATGTACTCACTGATAAGTGGATATTAGCCCAGAATCTTAGAATACGCAAGATACAAGACAACAATTTGCAAAACACATGAAACTCAAGAAGAACGAAGACCAAAGTCTGGACACTTTGCCCCTTCTTTGAATTGGGAACAAAACACCCATGGAAGGCGTTACAGAGACAAAGTTTGGAGCTGAGACAAAAGCCTGGACCATCTAGAAACTGCCATACCCAGGGATCCATCCCATAATCAGCCTCCAAACACTGACACCATTGCATATACCAGCAAGATTTTGCTGAAAGGACCCTGATATAGCTGTCTCTTGTGAGGTGATGTCAGTGCCTGGCAAACACAGAAGTGAATGCTCACAGTCAGTTATTGGATGGAACACAGGGCCCCCAATGGAGGAGCTAGAGAATGTACTCAAGGAGCTAAAGGGGTCTGCAACTCTATAGGTGGAACAACAATATGAACTAACCAGTACCCCCAGACCTCCTGTCTCTAGCTGCATATGTAGCAGAAGATGACCTAGTCGGCCATCATTGGGAAGTGAGGCCCCTTGGTCTTGCCAACTTTATATTCCCAAGTACAGGGGAACGCCAGGGCAAAGAAGTGGGAGTCGGTGGGTTATGGAATGAGGTGGGTGGTATGGGGGAATTTTGGGATAGCATTTGAAATGTAAATGAAGAAAATACCTAATAAAAAATATAAAATAAATTCCACTCAATATCCTATCATACACTGTACATAACAGTAAGCAAGATTTCTAAAATGTACATATATTGTTCAGTTCTGATAGCTCTCCTAATAATTATTATTTATTATAGATCACTTCTCATTCTGCCCAATACCTTTTCTCTTCTTGGACTGTTCATGACTAGGTTGTAAAGCATCCAACTTAGAAGTTCATCATTCTTACAAACCTCCTCTCTATGGCAGTTCCAGGACTCAGTGTCTGGATACTTTGTCAATCTAAACTCTAGATTTCTACTCAAAATGGGAGAATATCTGTTTGCAGTATGAATTGTTTTTTAAAAAATTAAGAGAAAAAATAAAATAAAAATAAAAAAATCTTTCCCAACAATAAAATTTCACATGGCTACTCATGTGTCATCAGGGGTGGATTTTGGTATATGGTAAAAAAAAAAAAAAAAAAGAAAAAAAAAGCCTTAATTAGAAAGAATTAAAATATTTTAAATTTATGCGTTGAAGGTTTATAAAAATTCAGAGGTTAGTTGTTAAATAATAATTGACAATATAGGGCTGGAAGGTTATCTCAGCGGTAAAGAGCGCTGACCTTTAAAGATTTCTTAACCTGCTCATGGAAATATGCCACTAGCCTTGGACGACTGCCTCCACTGAATACATCCTTTTAGAATTGTTATAGTTTGATGATTAAAATTAATAATGATGTTACTTGTTCTGTTTGAGATTGTTTCACTGGATACAGTTTCTAAGAGATATTTTTGTGCTATAATATTCCAAATTATTTTTTTGGTATTTGTGATTGTTTCACTCGATACAGTTTCTAAGAGATGTAATGTTTGGTTTTTAATGTATAAAATTCCCTGCTAAAGAGCTGCAATGTACGCTCAGATTCAAACTGCCTCTGTGTTTGTTTCTGTTTGTCACCACCTAATCCTTACCCATGTGGCCTTGAGAACCCACATCCCAGGGACCCCCATACACAGCTGGGGTGGTCCATGACAGTATGCACTCACTGATAAGTGGATATTACCCCAGAATTCAGAACACCCAAGATACAATCCACAGATCACATGAAGCTCAAAAACAAGGAAGACCAAAGTGTGGATACTTCAATCCTTCTTAGAAGGGGATCAAAATACCAGTGGGAGGAGATACTGAGACAAAGCAGAGAACAGAAACTGAAGGAAAGGCCATCCAGAGACTGTCTCATTGGGGATCCATCCCATATAGAGTCACCAAACCCAGACACTATTGTGGATTCCAACGAGTGCTTGCTGACAGGACCCTGATATAGCTGTCTCCTGAGAGGCTCTGCTAGTGCCTGACAAAGAAGTGAATGGTCACAGCCATCCACTGGACTGAGCATAGGGTCCCCAGTGGAGGAGCCAGAGAAAGGACCAAAAGAGCTAAAGGGGTTTGCAGCCCCATAGGAGAAACAACAATATGAACCAACCACTATCACCAGAACTCCCAGGGACTAAACCACCAACCAAAGGGTACCCATGGCTCCAGTTACATATGTAGTAGAGGATGGCCTGGTGGGACATCAATGAGAGGAGAGGCCCTTGATCCTATGACAGCTTGATTCCCCAGTGTATGGTAATGCCAGGACAGAGAAGCAGGAGTGGGTGGGTTAGTGGTGGTGGGGGGGGGATAGAGGGTTTTTCAGAGGGGAAATGAGGAAAGGGGATAAAATTTGAAATGTAAATAAAGAAAATATCTAATAAAGAATTAAAAAACAAAACAAAACAAAACAAGTGGGCCTAGCAGAATGAACTCACACCTCTCCTGTCACTGTACCCTTTTCCTGGGCCTTTCTCAGAGTGGGCACATGAAGGACAGGGGTGTTCGTCTTTTGAAAGCACATTTTACCATGAATTAAATCTGTTCTATAATGTCATATATATTGTTAGGCCCCATTTTGGTCCTGGTTTGGGCCTTGAGGACAAACTTCGAGCCTGGCTCGAATTTTGAGACCTGTCTCACTTACTTCCATATGGTGATGACTCAGCAAGACCTCTTTGGTGATGCCTCTGGCCTACCATTGTTGATGTAGAGTTATGCCATTGGCCCTGTCAGTCACTCCATACCCTCCATCATCCTTCCCCTGCCTCCTACATCATCTTACCCCACCAAAAATCCCCCAATGTTATGAAGTTATATAACTGAGAGGCTGATATCATTAAACTGAGTGTCTGCTTCAACAAGACTCAAGGCTGTGTGTGTTTCTTTTGGTTCATCAACACATACCATCCTCCTCAGCCCTGTAGTGTCGCGCCAGGACCTCTCTTCTCTTGACTGGACCTGCCCAAAAAAGAGCCAGATAGATATAGATAGATGTAGATGTAGATACAGATACAGATACAGATATAGATATAGATGTAGATAGATAACAAAACTATGCGCAAGGGTCTAAATATACCCATAGGTGAAAAGTTCATTGGAGGAAAGGGGAACCAGAAAGCACCTGAGGGGTACTGAGGCTGTCCATCACCATTTTTTGCATCCTGTTTTGACACGAGCTAATGAACCTGGGGTCTAACACTGCACTGTCATTCAATCTTGGCCATCAGTGGACTGAAACCCCTAATTTATGTCCTGTTCTGAAGGCCCTGAGCAGGCCCAACTATTTCCATTTAGGTTCTATTCAGGGGCCTTTTTTGTAGCGCCATCCTGGAACTAGCCTCCTATCTAACATAAGAACAGTGTGTCTTACCTAAGGAAAGCCTGAGTACACAGGCTGGTTAATGTCCTCTAAACACAATCTGTCCACCACAAGAATGGAGGATCCACCCTGGGAAAAGGAGGAAGTAGACTTGGGATTGTCCCTGTTCCAACACACTTCAGCAGTGTAGATGGCTCATCACAGAGAATGGAGCCTTGAGGCATGGGGATGTGCTCAACCATTGGACATGTGCCACGGCACTCCGGTCGAGTCAGCCTGTCAGGCAGGGATGCCTAAAAGCTGCTCATGAGGAAAAAAAGAGTTTCACGGAAGCTCCCTCCTGAAGTCTGGTGAAAGCCAGCTCTCCAGTTGGGTCAGTTTGACAAGCAGAAACTTGGAAGCTGCCCACAAGGAAAAGAGTTTCATGGAAATTCCCTCCTGGAGTCTGGCATTCCCCCTAACCCATAAAATTAATTTTCCACTCCCGCGTTAGTGTAGTGTATGGATCCACGTGCTCTCTATTTAGTATTACCTTATTATAGGTGCCTTTTAAGATTGAATTCTGACATAGCTAAAGCCTCTCCTAGTGTTCCAAGATCCCAGATTACAGCAAGGGAGTTTAACCTATTCAGTAACTAATTAAGCATTACAATAGACAGAGCAATTAGCTAAATTGGTCTGCAGAAAGAGCCTGAGAATCTCACTGAGATAAAAATCTTTACTACAGGCTACATTCCATGGCAAGAGCTAGGTGATATACTCTCCTGATAATGGAGATTCTCAAGACAAGATAAGATTTAGCAAGGCCTAGGAATTTAGGAGTCTGTGACACTACATTATTCTTGAGGCCTGTCAAGAGTTAAAACCCCCTGGTGCTATTAACACTAAAGTGTGAAATTCTTGCCTGGCATTAGGCTGATCCTAGGCAGGGCTGTTAATCTCTATTGTAAACATTTATCTAGTTCCTGCAAATTCCTTTCTTTTGTATCTGGTAAATTTCAGTGTACCTTGTCTTATTGTGATTTGTAGCTCCTGATAATTCGCTGTAATATAAAATAGTCTAATGCTCAAATAGAGATTACATTCAGATTCTACACAACCTCTCCTGTGTGTGTCTGTTTGTCAATAAATCCTACTCTTTGTCCATCTGCTCGAGAGACTCTTTCCACACAGACACAGGGACCCAGAGGGTCTGCGGCACTGGGTCTGCGGCAGACATGAGGCCCTCTCATGTTTCAGGGCCAAGCTGATATCCCTGCCAGAGATGCTTTTACTGGTAATTCTTAACCTGAGGGTCATAACCACTTTGGAGATTGTAGATCAGATATCCTGCATATCAGATATTTACATGATGATTCATAACATTACAATATTTACAGGTTGGAGGTTGCAATGAAGTAATTTTATGGTTGAAGTGTCACCATATCATAAGGAACTGTATCAAAATCTTGCAGAGTCAGGAAATTTGGAAACCACTGGCTTATAGGAAGGAGATGAGGCCAGAAGGCCAAAAGGGCAAGCAACTATATAATGCTGTAGTGTTTTGATCAGTGACTGCTGCTTACACTGAGTGAATTGTACATAGATTCCCAACATTACTTGAACATGAAGTCTATAAGAAACAACTTCAAACTTCAAACGGGTCCATGTGTGCCCTGTGCCCAGGAACTGGCAACAAGTCTCAGTGTTCATTGTGGTGTTCTTAGCTATGGTCTGTGGTATTCTTAGACACACTGCAAGGAAGGCACCTTCTGTAATCTGCTAAAAGGTAATGTCTGTCATTTATGTTTTTAGGGTATGTGCTCCATGAACATAAATTGAATATGCCCAGGAGTGTGGTGCATGCTTAGGAGTTTAGTGAACTCCTATACTGAGCATGCTCAGGACACTAGTGTCTTCCTGCAGGGAGCATATGCAGGGATAGACCCACACTTCTACCCATATGCACAGGCTCATCCTGCTGGAGCAGGATGTGGCTTCCCAAATAGGATGCCAATGCTCTCCTCATCCCCTTCAGGTAATAAATCTTTCTCCTCTCCTCTGTCTCATCTCTGCTTAGTTTCTCTTTCACTCACTACCAGGAGGACCCTTGGTGTTTGTCTTGCATTTAGACAATCAGTGTAGTCCACACAACAGGCATCTGCCATGCTGCTCTCTAAATTTCTTCTACATCAGTGACATGACCTGCTGGGCCTACTCAGTTGTGCCTACTTCAGGACAGTGAAATCCCTTTAGGGATAGAGAGTTGGTGGTGGACTTTCCCCTCATATGCACATTAACAGTGTCCGGGGTAGGGAACGGGAATATGGATGGTCATTCCTCAAGTTGTCCCATCCAGGGGACAGGTGCCAAGGTACGTTCATCTCTCAAGGCTCAGCTGAAACACTTTCCCATACTGTTCAGGAATTTTGTTGCAGCTTCAGGAGGAAAAGAGAAGACATGACTGTTCAGCCTAATAATTGTGCAATGGAGGACCAGCAGCGTAAACCTGCCAACACACACACAAACAAACACAAACGCTGCTAGCTATGATACCATGAGGATGCTGCTCCCCTATGCTGCTAGGAATGGAACTATGAAAGAAGGAGGGAAGGCTTGTCAGAAGATGCATAACAAATCCTGAAACACAACAGTAAAGTAGCAGAGGATGGAAGTGTGCATCAGGATTCCCAGTATGTTCTGAGAAATGGCAGAGGATGTTAGTTAGCTACAGGGATCAAGGGAATCCAATAGGCTCTGATATACTAGTGTACATGGGACAAGCTGGGCAGCTGGGCAAAGGCTGGATACCTAGAGTTCCTATGGGAAAACAGCAGGGCAGTGTCCACCATGGCTTGACAATGTGTGCAGAAGGAAATGACTGGGTAAAGTGGAGCATGCCTCCCTAGGTCCTGTCCCTCCACACTTTGTGTAATGGGTATGTCCAGTAGGACCTGACACTTACACAGCACGGTGGTGGCAGGAGGCTCCTGATTCTTCAGAGTGCCTTGAGTTTGGTAGTTGAATTCCTAACAAGTCCAAATCTTAGCTGTGAACACAGGAGGTTAGGAACATCAGGGTCTGATACCTAGCAATGTATGTGAGGTAGGGGGGGTCTCACAGGGTATAAGACTTAGTATTGTATGTGGAGTGAGGTACAGTGGATTTACCAGCATAGACTGAAACATATCAGCATCTTTATGAGTGATGGGGTCAGGGAGGGAATGTGTCCAGAAGGATCGGATATAAAACCCAATACCCAATAGTGCGGCTAGGGTTCCAGCAGCATCAGTTTTATGACAGTATATATAGGGCTCTAAGTGTAGGTCAGCAGGGCATGCAATCTACCAGTTTTTTGGGGGTAGGGCCCATTAGGTCCTGAGTTATGGAAGGTTGTATTCATCCAGGTATATGCAGCTGACGTTGATAGCTTCCAGTGTATATGGTGTATCTGTGAGGGAGGTGTCAACAAGGATTGATACCTAGAAGTTTATATTATCCACTCTCCCATGCTGCTGCCCCAAATACAATGATAATTTTCAGACAGGATTGGACACACTCATCTAGAACCCATGTGATGTTTAAGGTGTCAGGACTCAAAGGACAACACACCAGAGTGGCTACACCACTTACTATAGCAGATGTCAGATGCTACTGGACCACACCAACTCCCTGCTGCTATCTGAAAAACACAAGCAAGCAATCAGGCCCTACAGCTTGTCCCCTGCTGAAGCCCCACATATAGTGCCATATTGAGATCCTTCTGGACACTCTCCACCATCCACATGACACACACTGAGGTTTGAAGCCCTCTAGGACATCCCCTCCACTATCACAAACTACTGCTAGGCCCTAGATCCTGCTGCACTCGCCTTTCCCCTTTCCCACAGCCCTAAATACACTGCTTTTATCACTCCATGCTGGGTGCCCACACACACAGTGCTATTTACAGGCAAGGATGTCCATTCAGGCAAGGATGGACAACTAAAGCCACCTTCCCACATAGCATTCAGGTGTCTAGGCCCTCCTAAACACATCTTCCCTGAGGATACCACTCCACACACAGTGCTAGCTACCTGACATTACTAGAAATCCCATTGACACTGCCACACAGCTTGGCCTAGCGGACAGCGTGCTGGCTTGGTACACACACAGACTCTTGAGGGCAAGCCCATCAAGACTGATGTCCTAAGTATACCCAGGAGGTCCTATTGGTCTTAATTACCAACAAAAACAATGGAAAACATACATACACATGGACAACACTCAATTCAATAACAACTTGGTCAAGGAAGAAATAAAGAAAAAATTAAAATCTTTTTAGAATGCAGAGAAAATGAAGACACATCATACCCAAACTTATAGGACACAATGAAAGCTTTCCTAAGAGGAAAACTCAACGCTCTGAGTGCCTCACAAAAGAAACTGGAGAGAGCTTACACTAGCAGCTTGACAGCACACCAGAAAGCTCTAGAACAAACAGAAGCAAATACACCCAAGAGGAGTCGATGGCAGAAAATAGTCAAACTCAGGGCTGAAATCAACCAAAAAGAAACAAAGAGAACTTTACAACAATCAATGAAACCAGGAGGTGGTTCTTTGAAAAAATCAACAACATAGATAAACTCTTAGCCAGACTAACCAGAGGGCACAGAGACAGAATCCAAATTAATAAAATCAGAAATGAAAAGGGAGACATAGTGAAATATATCTTAAAATAATTATTCTATTTGTGGAATATTAACAGTTGGAAATATTAAAATCATGTTTTACAAACATCATGGAATTATTATTGGTAATTTTTGATCACTGTGCTTGAAATTAGCATTTGCTTAATGTTTAACATCAAAGTCTTTTTTCCATTTTAAAATTTTTAAACAACGTTTACTGATGAAATAATTTCTCTCCTAGAAACACTAATAATCTTTTTAAAGTAAACTTATAGTTAGACTCTGTACACAGACATATAGTGTGTTTTCAATACCTATGTCAGGTGGTATCATATAAAGACTTTTGAATATATTTTTAATGATTCATTTTTCATATTTTATGCTCTTATACTATGCTTAATTCCTAAGGAATATTTTGTATGTTTTGAAACCATTTAGTATTCAACATTAGATATAGGATCCTCAGATACGGGCAGTATTAGATGTTCATCAATGATATTTTTAGGGGAAGGAAGGCTATGAATATAAAAGTTGAACAAAATTTTTATATTTGATTCTCTAAAATACTCATTATTTATATGTTTAATGTATATAACACATTCAAGTCATAAAAATTTTTAAGATTAAAAAAAAAAAAAAAGGAAAAGAGCAACAAACACAACCCCAAACCAGTAGCTGATAAAACAGGCTGAAAATGAGAGCTGAGACTTACTAAACAGAAAATAATGAACATTGAAAAAAACATCCACGTCCTTGGAAAGGAGAGAAACTGAGGAAGCATTCCCAAATCTAAGGAGAGAAGATACAGAGTAAAACTAGAGACAAATGACTGTGATACAGTAGCAGATACAGCAAGGCTCTAACAACCTTTAGAACAGGGCTGGAGAGATGGCTTGGGCTTTAAGAGCACTGACTGATCTTTGAGAGGTCCAGAGTTTAATTCCCAGCAACCACATGGTAGCTCACAACCACCTGTAATGGGATCTGATGCCCTCTTCTGGTGTGTCTGAGGACAGCAACAGTGTACTAACTCACCACAAAAAAAATGTATAGATATTAAAAAGAAAAAAAAAAGAACCATTAGAACATATCTAAAAATCTTTGAAACAGATATAGGAAACCTATACTGCAACCAATTTTGAAACATGAATAAATGGGCAAATTTCAAAATACATATAAAATGCTTGAATAGATCAATAACAAGCAATAAAATTAAAACATTAACTGGAAAAAATCAACAAAATCCAAGGTTTGACATATTCATAAATGAATTCTATCAGACTTTTAAAGAACACCAATGTTCCTAAGATAATTCCATGAAATAAAAGGGAAGGGACACTTTCCACTGTGTTCCAGAAAGCCAATGTTACCCTGTAACCAAAACCAGACAAACCGAACGATTGCTGCTTCCATGCATAGAGCTGCTTACAACCAGACCAGATGATCCAAGTTTTGTTTCTGGAGCCCACATGGTGGAATGAGAGAACTGGCCTCACAATTTGTCCTCTGTCCTTCCCATGTGGGCAGACACACACAAACAATTAAAACCAGAGTAAACCAAACACTATTACCAATATTTTCATGTAAAAGATGTAACAAACCTTAACGAGAGTCTGTGATACTTCACGATAAACAACACATTTATAAGCTCATGTTCATGAATGTCAGTTCATTAACGAATATAAGGTGAGTCTGAAATACACAAATCCATAAATAAAATCATGTGAAGAGTGTACGAGATAAAAAAAGGACCTAGCCTTAAGAATAAAAAGTGTCAGCCAGGTGTGGTGGCATATGTCTTTAATCTGATTGCACCTGGGAGGCAGAGGCAGGCATATTTCTGAGTTCAAGGCCAGCCTACAGAGTGAGTTCCAGGACAACCAGGACTACATAGAGTAAACCCTCTCTTGAAAACCAACAAACAAACAAAAAGAAAGAATGAAAAGTGTCGTTTCCACAAAATAGGTAGAACTAAGGATAATGCTTCATGTGACAAGCCAAGTCTCTGAAGACAACTGTGCTTGTTCTCATTTCTATTCATAATGTGCCCGTGTTGGTGGATCCTGGACATAAAAGGGGGACAGGAAAGAGGGGCAAGGCTCTGCTTCCCTGTGATGGTCCACAGGATTTGTGCTAGACAGGAGCTTGCTTGTCTCAGCCACCACGAACTGTCCAGGGAGTGCTGCACAGAGTCTTGGGAGGTTCAGAATCTATATTCTGCAGCCCCAAGGACTCCAATAGCCAGGCAGTGCAAAGAAAGGTTCAGTGCCTACTACACAACCAAAGTGGTTCTGACAAGGTGAGAAGGCAGGTTAGGGAATAACATCATTAGCAGGACTAGAAAAACTAGCCGGTACTGGTGGCGCAGGCGGGTAGGATTTGCTGAAGGAGGCAGAGTCAGGAGGATCTGGAGTTCGAGGACAGCCTGGTCTACACATTTAAAAAGCCGGGCGTTGGTGGCACACACCTTTAATCCCAGCACTCGGGAGGCAGAGGCAGGCGGATTTCTGAGTTCGGGGCCAGCCTGGTCTACAGAGTGAGTTCCAGGACAGCCAGGGCTACACAGAAAAACCCTGTCTCGAAAAACAAAACAAAACAAAAAAACAAAAAAAAAGAAAAACTAGGCTGTACCTGGGTGCTGGGGGAGTAGACAGGAGCAGCTCTCCTGAAATGATGCTTGAGCACACTGTCTCTGCCTCTGTAACCCCGGAGTGAAAACTTAACCTCAGTTAGAACAGGTCAGTTAGCAACTGTCTCAACAACCACGCACCAACTGTAACTCCTGGTCAAGACCTAATTGGTCACATGTCCAGAACTTGGCCAATCAGACTGGCTAGCGAACCAGGACTCTCCTGATTGGTCATACTGAGGTCATGTGACTCCTGTATGCACATGAGAAGGTAAATGTCCCTACCACAAGCAGACAGTCTTATTACAGCAGGGTTAAGGAGAGAGGCTTTGCATGCTCTGTGCTTCCTTTCCAGGACTGTGCCAGCTAGGATGCACCTCCCCATCCCATTGCCTCTGGCCACAGGAGAGCTGGCTCACTATTGCATTTCCTTTCTCAGGTCCCGAAATACAGACCTATTTCTGAAGAGCAGATTTTCAGTTTACTCTCAGCTGTGGGTCATCCCTGAGTACAAAAGCCTTCAGTTATGTATTCAGTCAGTGATCCTTTACCTTTCACTAGGGATCACCTACTGGGTCCGGAGGGCAACAAGACTGAAGGAATTCCTGTTTTCAAAAAACTCACAGTATAAAAGAAAAAGTGTGACACATTTAAACAGTGTCTATGTCTACAGTGTGTACTGGGCTTTGCCTCAGAGAGGGGGCTCTTAATGCCTGCCATGCCATGTGTGCTAATACCATTAACAAGTGAACTCCAAAGATTTATCATTAAATAGTCATGGCTTGTCATACTTGATTTTGCTCTCAAAGTGTCTCAAAATTAAATGTTATTTTCCACTGCCTTTTCTGATCATTCATTGCACTGCTTTAGTGATGGATAATTTTAATCCAGAGATTTTCACATGATAATGTTGCCTTGATTGAAGGCTTTGCCCACACTTTGAAAGACCCTTTCCCAGATATATAACTCTTAAAGCAGTCTTGTTGTTCTGTGATGCCTGACTCCATTGTCTGTTATGTAAATGATTCATGCTCCATATGTCAGTCGAGACTCAGCAGAAAGACAATCTCTCACCCTTGGAAGGCCTGAACCCAGAAATGAAGCTGCTATTGTTGATTGCAGAGAATACTGGCAAAGTATTGGTAGGGAGTCATTCATGGCCCAGTACTTAGGAATGTATTTGACACAGTGCACAAGTTGTAAAGCAAGGCCTGTCAACTAGCAATGCAAGTGCTATCTATCAGTGTACTCCACCTGGTGGTATATGTAACTCCTCAGTTTTTCCAGGAGCTCGGACAAGGCAGTGATGAGGTTGCAACCCATGGAGATCTGGGAGTTCTTTAGGGTAGCAGTCTTCAGCTTCCACATGGACCACCCATCCTTACCAAGGTGATGCCAAAATATGGCAATGCCACACACAGGATGACCTCAGGAGAATGTTTGCACTTAAACTCATCCAGAAGAAAGTTACACTTGGAGTTAGAGTAAACCTTAGGCTGAGCAGTCAGTGCAGACTTTCCTTTCTCCAACCCCTTGGTAGGTGGGAAGTTAGCCATTATTCCTCTTTCCACTCACTATGAGGATTCTGATTATTATCTTTTCTACCTTGCTCTTTCCATGGGGTATCCATTGTAGATTGGCTCCCTACAAGCTCCCTACCATCAAACTGCAGATTCATCTCAAGACATTCCTGAAATGAAATTGCTTAATACAGATGAGGAAACATCATTTGGTACTGTACAGAAGGCCTGGAGAAAAGAAGGGCCCTGACCTGTCATGGAGTGCCACAAGCTGGCTCAGTCCGGTCCTCGGCCCTCTGGAGGAATCCGGTTGCTTGTACTCAGGTTTGAAAGGAGTTGGTGAGTGACAAACAGACACGAACACCAGAGAGTGTTGGAACTGAACGTAATTTTTCAAAGTGAGCATCAGAATTATATTACAGAAGAAAACAAGGAAGTTACGTGATACATTGAGTTCATCTGATGCATAATGTTTCCTTACACAAAACAGAGTAATGCATACATAAAGACTGACAGGAACCAGGCTGTGATTACAATTGAGATAAAAAGCGGCCCTATCTAAAGTCAGCTATTCTAGGAGCCTGGTGAGGATTTCATAACCTAGTCACAATTCTAGTCTATTGTATAAGCCACCAACAGGGGGCTTCTGCTCTTGCTAAACTTTTCATGAATAATGCAATACTCTAATTCCTCCTTAAACCACAACCCCCTAAGCCTAGACCATTGTAAATTCCTGCATATGAGAGTGACTGGGCTGTTATTCTAAATTTACTTTGTAGAACTTGCCCTGAGATTTCTACTCTTACCCAGTAAACTGCAATGCCTGATTTGTTTCACTATCTCTTTCAACACTGAAGGCATTTTGTCTGAATAAGTCAAATCATTACTTGGGGGCACCTATAATAAAACAATACTGAAAGAAAGCACTCTAAGCCTATCATCGACTATCGCCAGGACATATCTGGACCACATCCCTGTTATGGAATGACAAAGACTCTCCACGAGACCAGTTTCTGTAAAACTTTTTATCTCAGGACTAAGGTCAAGCTTTTGGACTTGTCATGCACACTCTACTGGAGTGGGTGTGGCAATGGAGCCAGACCAGGATTCAGAGAATCATGATGCCAACCAGTGTTACTTGCTTGTGCACCTGGAAAGTCCTCAATTTATCTGAGTGACCAGCTGCCCCAGGAATCCCCTCAACACATCTCCTGCCACTTGAGTGAACTGCATATCGTGCATGATGCTTATGGTGAGGACACCCAGGTGCTCCCTGGAGAAATGATATCACAGAAATAATCACTTCTGATAGGTTGCTTCAAACATACCCTACTCTTTCACCAGTATCCCTAAAGTTTTTCTTGAATTTGCTTTCAATTTTTTTATCCTGTTTTGCCTTAGTTGCATTCTTCTTGTGTCACCAGGTCTAAATCTCACTGCCATCTTTGGCTAGTGTCACTCTAACTGTTCGAGCCCCTTCATGCACAGAAGGATGTAGTACAATCTCAAAAACGGAGGAGAAGAAAAATAAGAAAAAGGAGTATGAAGAAAAGGATAATGAGAAGGAGATGAAGAACAGGAAGAAGAACAAAACCACACTTGAAGGGACAAAGCTGTCCAGAAATCATTATCACCAGGGTCACTGCACACACACACACACACACACACACACACACACACACACACCATACATTTTAGGATCCCAAGATGCAATGAGAGTAACTAGGAAGGAGCAATATACATTTCATTCCTGTTCTTGGATGGACTGGAGCACCCTTCAGGCTGGCATAACTTTCTGCATGATACTTAGGTCTGGACAAAGAGTGGAGTTAATGTGTATACACTATCAAAAGCAGCAGGAGCTGTCACTTTGTCTCCAGGATTAGCTGATAACTGCTTATATGCCTGGGGTCACACATGAAGTCCAACTCTGCTTTCAATAGGTGTACCCCTCAATTTTAGAAACCCAGGAAGATGCAAATATAGAATTCCTTCCCAGGCAAATTGGAGACTATGGATTCTAAGGAAAGGCTCTCTAACAGACCTGGTTCTTAGCCTGGTGCTCTGAGTATGGGAACCCCAGACCATCACAGTCTCGGAGTGACTTCTGTCAGAGCAGAGATTATGCCTCCAATGTGTCTTGTTTTGGAAAGAGGGGAATTACTAGGAGTCCTGTGTCTTCCTGTCTTTCCCTTTAATTGAGAGTTGGGTGGATTATGATCTCTTTGTGACTGTGCAGGAACCTGAGTTATACCAGGAGAGATGGAGCTGGAAGCAGACCTACCTGGATGTTGCTGTATACCAGAGTATTGCAACATGTAAGAGCAGAGGCTCCTGCTGCCATGGTAAGCAGAACTCTGGTGCCCCTGAAATTGGCAGCACTAGATGCTGGTTTGGAATCCACAGCCACATTAATGCACCATGAACTCAGGAGTGAGATGAATCTCCTACAGGAGACTTGAAATTTAAGAGACCTGGGGTGAGTACTTTTCCAGATTTGGTTACTTTTGATAAATGTGGCAAAGTTAGGAAGACCAGGTTCTTGACCAGGACTGGTCTTTGGGCTCCTGGACAATCCAGAACAGAGAGCTAGAGTTCCCCCAGAGCTATGATAAATTTCAGGTCCAAAGGACAAACAGGACTCCCTGAGGATAAGTATGACCAGAGGCAAAGTGCTGCCTTCATGAGTACACTTCAAGTCTCTTCTTCATATTTCACTTCATGAAGACAGATATCTACATCATTGACAATGAACTCACAGAGGCCATACCTTTGTTCATAAGAGCACAAGTGTATTTACAAAAGAGGTTGGTCAGGAAAATGTTACTAAATTTCTAGGTGTGATAATCCAGGGTGTGCTCTACTTCCTGGCTCCAGAGGAACTCTGATAAATTCGAGAAGTCCATGAAGATGGAGGGATAACAACATTGCCCACTGACATCTTCTCCCCATGAATGTATGCTCTTCCTGTTCTCGTTGGCAGACCTTGGTCCCTCTGAGACTGGAGAGCAAACTCTCTCCTTAGGCTGTCCTAGGCTCAGTTCACAGTGGAGGAGGATCCAGCAGGGACACCTGTGAAACCCAGGACAGCACGGCTTACACGTGGTCTCCACTGCAGCCCATGAGGGTTTGGTTTAGAGTAGGGCTCCATGCAGCCCAGGAGGACACAGCCTACAGCAGGCATCCACTGCAGTGCAGAAGAGCATGGGTTACAGCCTGGGTCCACTGCAGCCTCCCAGCTGGACTTCCCACCCTTCTGCTCATGACAATGAAGAACAGGAAGATTGAGACCTCTTTTTCTCCCAGGAAATGTAAGGAAATATTGGGCTTGCAGGGACCTGAGATGTAGCATTGACACCTCCTAGGAGCTGAGAATAATCAGCATTTGGATAAGTGCATAGCCTGCTGCAACAGCTGTTTGTGCCATCACATCTCCCAGAACAGCTAAGACCTCTCTGCAGGCTCCCCTCCCTGCCATGCTCGCGAGGAAAGTACCCACCACTTGTCAAAGACTCCCTGTTCTTTGTTAGATACTAGTCAACAACCTAGTACAAGTATGCTTTTTCTCAAGTCAGATGTATGATAGAATGATTCAGCCAGGGCAGCTCTCACTCCCAAACTCCCCCTTTCACTATGTCTGGTCTCTCTGCATATTAGGGGAGAGGAGAGGCTAGCTTCATTCCTCCCTCCCTAGTGAAAAGAAAGATATGTAATTCTTAAATGGACCTCCATGAAAGCTGACTCCCTAAACTGGTCTGACATGTCCAGGAAGCCTGATGTTTGGGGATTACAGAAGAAATGCAACTGACCCTATCCCAGATAACTGGTTATTGCAAAAAGAGACAACAGACCCAATCTGTATAGAACAGCTTATTTAGGGAAAACAGCTAACTACCCCATCCTGCCCCTCCAAAACCCCTTTCCCACTTCTAGATCATTACCTGCAAAACTGCTGTTTTCCTGCACACTAAATAATCTGGCCCTGATATGCCCTGCCTAACTGTACTTGCATCCACCATATTATACGTACATGCCCCATAACATGCTATAAATCAGGCCCTGTTACACACATCACTGGGGGCAGCCAGCAGCCTAGTGATTCAACAAACTCTGACAGACACCAGCATGTCAGCACCACATATCCACTTTTAGATTGCAGGCCTCCATGGCACAGACTCTTCCAGTGTAATGAAACAGTATCCCTGGGAGGGCATCCTGGAAAGCCTGTTCCACAGCAGCACATGTGGCATTTACTGTGGATGAACGGGAATCATAGCAGGGCCAGCTGGGCACCACTGCAATCCAGAAAGAAGCTGGCTATTGAGTACTGTTACACAGCTCTCCAGCACATAAACTTCTAGGTACCATGCCCTCTGTCCTCCCCATTCTGCAGGCACTGCTAGAGAGATAACAGGTCTTGTTAAATAACCTCCCCCTACTCTGATGACACTCCATAGGCACTGTTATGTATCAGGCCTGTGGCAACCCAACCCCAGACTATACTCACTGTTGTTTCCTGAACAACTTCACAGAACTATTGCAGGAATGTCTTGAACCACCAGCTCCTGAATAATAACATGATGACTTACCTTAATTTATTGTCCCTAAGCCCTTACCTTGCTACCCCACAACAAGCATGTATAACTTCATTAACCCCTTTGTTCTAATTCACATTTGCTACGTGTCTCATAAACTCATACTCAGTACATCTTATTTCCTGCATGCCTGGCTGGTGAATCTCTCCCATCTCTCAATTCTTCCAACAGTTCTTCTCTTGGAACAGAAGACCCATCTTCCATATTCTGTACAGATATAGACCTGTTGGTCTTTTTTAAAGCTAATCAGAGTAGCTTTAGAAGGTGAGGAAGGACAGAGATAACCTACCACAGTGCAAAAATGCTACCCCATTAGAGACCTAGTTGGGTGTCAGACTCCATCACTACCAACACCCCTGCTAAAAAACATCCCCAGCCCGACACTCCCTCCATACTGTCCAGCATCATGGGTCTCAGTGTAAGGTCAGGCTGCACAAACTTCTGGAGCCATACATACACAACTAAGTACCAGGCCCCACTGAACTACCCCCTTTCTTAAACCACACATATTGTGTTTGTTGATAGACCATCATCATTGTCATCTAAACTAAAGTGGTGTAGGTGATGCCCTCCTGTTAAAATTTATACATATCAGGCTTTGCAGGACTACACCCCCAGGCCCACATTTCACATACAATGCTACATGTCAGAGTCTTCTCTTCTGCCCCCCCCTACAAAGACCACTAGGCATCATGCGCCGCTGGACACACAAGGGCCATTGCCACATACACACATCTAGGTGTCAGGGCATGTAGTCTTCCTACTCCACAATACTGTTAGAAGCAGACCTTGCAAGATATTCCCCTGTGCTTATGCCAATGCCACAGGTGTTTGGCAGGACTTGCTGGGCACCCCTTCCCTGGAGGCTGTGTACTCAAATATACTACTTGGTATCAGGTCCTGTTGCATGTTTATCCCTAACCAACATTCTCTCTTAGGTATCAGCCTCTGCTAATAATCCTCCAACAAGTCCCAGGTACACATTAGACGATATCAGGCCAACAGTGCATGTGTGCATGCATGCACACACAGACACACACACTCCACAAAGACTGCTAGGAATCATGTCCTCCTGGACACCTTTCCCTGATCTCTGCCACCACATACTCACTGTTATGCAGTGAGCTCTACTGCACAAATTTTGTCCATCCTCCATACTTTGTGACCTTGATTTACTGAATACTACCCCACACACTGTGCTAGGAATACGGTGCTCTTGAACATGGTCCCTGCAACACTGTCCCAAAAAAATATTTATTCTTTACGCCATGCTAGCTGGACTCAGCACAGTTGCTCTTCATTTTAAACTTACAGGTGTCAGTCCTCCTGAACAAATCCCTCAAGTGACAACCCACATACAATGCTAGCTATCACACCCTACAGGATGCACTTCAATTCCCACTGTCATCCAAATTTGCAGCTCTAAGTCTCAGCCTTCTTCTCCCCCATTGCCAACTCATATATATTAACTGCCAGCAGGAAATAATAAATATACCTTCTTCTCAGTGCCTCATGGCACCTTCTCCAAAATTGACCATATAAAAACCCTCACAAAACAAGTCTCAAGAGATACAAGAAGATTGAAATAATCCAATGCATCCTATCAGATCACCTCAGACTAAGTCTAGGCCTCATTAACAATAAAAACACAGAAAACCCACATAGCCATGGAAAGTGAACAACTCTCTACTCAATGATAACTTGTTAGGGAAGAAATAAAGAAAGAACTGAAAGACTTCCTAGAGTACAATGAAAATGACGACACAGTAAGTCAAAAGCAGGTAAACTACCTAGTCAGTCCCATATCCCCTAAAGAAACAGAACAAGTCATTAAAAACCTCCTAAATTAATAAATTAAAATGCGCAGATGCTTCAGCAGAGAATTTTACTGTACCTTACAAGCAGAGCTACATACCAACACTCCTCCAACTCTTCCATAAAATAGAAACCGAAGGAACACTACTTAATTTATTCTATGAAGCCACATTTACTATGATAGCCAAACCACACAAAGATCCCACAAAGAAGGAGAACAGTTTTGCTTATGAATATTGATTCAAACATACTCAAATAATTCTAGAAAACTGAGTTCAAGAACACATGAGAACCATCATTCACCACAAACAAACAGGCTTCATTCTAGAGATGCAAGGTTGGTTCAATATACAAAAATCCATTAATGTAATCCATTATATAAACAAACACAAAAGGAAAAAAATCACATTATCATCTAATTCAATGCAGAAAAAGCATTTGACAAAATACAATACCTCTTCATATTAAAAGTACTAGAAAGATCAGAAATGCATGGTCTATACCTAAATATAATAAAATCAATATACAGCAAACCAACAGCCAACATCAAATTAAATGGAGAGATACTTGAAGAAATTCCACTAAAATCAGGAATGAGACATGGCTGACCACTCTCCTTGTATCTATTCAATATAGTTCTTGAAGTTGTAGCTAGAGTAATAAGACAAGAAAAGGATATCAAGGGGATAAAAAATGGCAAGGAAAATGTCAAGGTATCATTATTTGCAGATGACAAGATAGAATATATAAGCAACCCAAAAAATTCTACCAATAAACTTCTACACCTGAGAAACATCTTCAGCAAAATGGCTGCATATAAAATTAACTTGAATCAGTAACTTAACATTTATACCAATGATAAAAGAACTGAGAAAGAAATTAGGGAAACAACATACTTTATAATAGTCACAAATACTATAAAATATCTTGGAGTAACACTAATCAAACAGGGGAAATATCTATATGACAAGAACTTGAAGTCTCTCAAAAAAGAAATCAAAGAAAACCTCAGAAAACGGATTGATATTCCATGCTAATGGACTGGTAAGATTAACAGTTAAAATGGCCATTCTACCAAAAACAATCCACAGATTCAATGCAATAGCCATCAATATTCCAACACAGTTCTTCACAGACATGGAAAGAGCAATTCTCAATTTGATATGGAAATACAAAAACAAAAAACAAGTATAACTTAAACAATTCTTTTTATATATTTTTTTATTACATCTTTTCCTCAAATTACATTTCCAATGCTATCCCAAAAGTCCCCCATACCCTCCCGACCCCACTTCCCTACCCACCCATTCCCATATTTTTTGGCCCTGGCATTTCCCTGTACTGGGGCATATAAAGTTTGCAAGTCCAATGGGCCTCTCTTTCCAGTGATGGCCGACTAGGCCAGCTTTTGATACTTATGGAGCTAGAGTCAAGAGCTCCGGGGTACTGGTTAGTTCATAATGTTGTTCCACCCATAGGGTTGCGGATCCCTTCAGCTCCTTGGGTACTTTCTCCAGCTCCGCCATTGGGGGCCCTGTGATCCATCCACTAGCTGACTGTGAGCATTCACTTCTGTGTTTGCCAGGCACTGGCATAGTCTCACAAGAGACAGCTATATCAGGGTCCTTTCAGCAAAGTCTTGCTAGTGTATGCAATGGTGTCATCGAACTTAAACAATTCTTAACAATAAAAGAACGTCTAGGGGAATCACCATCCCTGTCCTCAATCTATACCACAAAGCAATAGTGAGAATAACCGCAATAGAGACAGGCAGATGGTTCAAAGTAATAGAATTGAAGACACAGAAATAAACTCACACACTTATGGATACTTCATGTTTGACAAAGAAGCCAAAAATATACAATGGAAAAAAGAAAGCATCTTCAGTAAATGGTGATAAATTAAGTGACAGCTGATATGTAGAAAAAATGATAACAGATCCATATTTATCATCTTGCAAAAAGCTCAAATCCAACTGGATCAAGGACCTCAACATAAAACAAGACACACTGACTCTAATAGAAGAGAAAGTGGAAAAGAGCCTTGGATTCATTGGCATGGGGCAAATTTTCCTAAACACAACTCTGAGGTCAAAAATTGATAAACAAAACCTCATGAAACTGAAAAGCTTATGTAAAGCAAAGGACATAGCCAATACAACAAATTTACAACATACAGATTGGGAAAAAAATCCTCACTGACCCCAAATCTGATAGACGGCTAATATCTAAAATATATAAAGAACTCAAGAAGCTAACCTCTAAAAATGCAAACAACCTAATCAAAAAATAGGACATGGAGCTAAACAGAATTCACAACAGAGGAACCTGGAATAGCCGAGAAGCATGTAAAGAAATATTCAAAGTCCGTAGTAATCAGGGAAATGCAAATCAAAATGATCCTGAGATTCTGCCTTACACCAATCAGAATGGCTAAGATCATAAACTCAGGTGACAGCACATGTTGGGGAGAATGTGGAGAAAGTCAAACTCTCCACCATTGCTGTTGGGATTGCAAACTGGTAGACCAGTCTGCAAATCAATCTGGAGGCTCCTCAGAGAATTGGAAATAGATCTTCCTGAAGACCCAGCTATACCACACTTGGGAATATACCTAAAGATTCCTCATCATGCCACAGGGACACCTGTTCCACTATGTTCATAGCAGCCTTGTTTGTGATATTCAGAAGCTGGAAACAACCCACATGTCCCACAATGGAAAAATACGTACAGAAAATATGGTTCGTTTACACAATGGACTATTATTCAGCTATTAAGAATGAGGACATTAGGCCGGGCGTGGTGGCGCACGCCTTTAATCCCAGCACTTGGGAGGCAGAGGCAGGCGGATTTCTGAGTTCGAGGCCAACCTGGTCTACAAAGTGAGTTCCAGGACAGCCAGGGTTATACAGAGAAACCCTGTCTCAAAAAACCAAAAAAGAAAAAAGAATGAAGACTTTATGAGTTTTGCATGCAAGTGAATGGAACTAGAAAATATCATCCTGAAAAAAGTAACTGAGACTGAGGGCCATGTCACACAGGCCTGCCCAGTAACACAGCAAAGCCTGCAGAGAAACCAGAGACATCCCATTGAGTCCACTCAGTGTCCTCCCTGAAGACCTGGATCCATCCTGCCCAGGCCATCACCTTGCTGATATGAGGACACACAGCTCACATGATGCTGTACCAGTGCCACTCTGGTGTAGACAATGTCTCACAGCTTGTAGATTGTTTCCTGGAAGGTTTCTATGCAGGTAAATTAGAAATCTACATTCCTACCTTACAATCCTTCAAGCTGTGAGGAGACCAAAGGCACTGTCTGCATCCATTGTTTATCAAACTTTAACCATGCCTCTTTTCTCCCATATTTTTTTCTTTTTCTTTTAATATATTTTATTATGTATTTTCCTCAATTACATTTCCAATGCTATCCCAAAAGTCCCCCATACCCTCCCCCCTCTCCCCCATTTCCCCACCCACCCATTCCCTTTTTTTTTTTTTTTTTTTTTTTTGCCCTGGCTTTCCCCTGTACTGGGGCATATAAAGTTTGTGTGTCCAATGGGCCTCTCTTTCCGGTGATGGCTGACTAGGCCATCTTTTGATACATATGCAGCTGGAGTCAAGAGATCCGGGGTACTGGTTAGTTCATAATGTTGTACCACTTATAGGGTTGCAGGTCCCTTTAGCTCCTTGGGTACTTTCCCAAGCTCCTCCATTGGGAGCCCTGTGATCCAATAGCTGACTGTGAACATCCACTTCTGTGTTTGCTAGGCCCCGGCATAGTCTCACAAGAGACAGCTATATCAGGGTCCTTTCAGCAAAATCTTGCTAGTGTATGCAATGGTGTCAGCGTTTGGAAGCTGATTATGGGATGGATCCCTGGGTATGACAGTCTCTAAATGTTCCATCCTTTCGTCACAGCTCCAATCTTTGTTTCTGTAACTCCTTCCATGGATGTTTTGTTCCCAATTCTAAGAAGGTGTGTAGTGACCCCACTTTGGTCTTCATTCTTCTTGAGTGTCATGTGTTTAGCAGATTGTATTATATATCTTGGGTATCCTAAGTTTTGGGCTAATATCCACTTATCAGTGAGTACATATTGTGTGAGTTCCTTTGTGATTGGGTTACCTCACTCAGGATGATGCCCTCCAGGTCCATCCATTTGCATAGGAATTTCATAAATTCATTCTTTTTAATAGCTGAGTAGTACTCCATTGTGTAAGTGTACCACATTTTCTGTATCCATTCCTCTGTTGAGGGGCATCTGGGTTCTTTCCAGCTTCTGGCTATTATAAATAAGGCTGCTATGAACATAGTGGAGCATGTGTCCTTCTTACCGGTTGGGACATCTTCTGGATATAGGCCCAGGAGAGGTATTGCTGGATCCTCCGGTAGTACTATGTCCAATTTTCTGAGGGACCGCCAGACTGATTTCCAGAGTGGTTGTACAGGTTTGCAATTCCACCAACAATGGAGGAGTGTTCCTCTTTCTCCACATCCTCGCTAGCATCTGCTGTCACCTGAATTTTTGATCTTAGCCATTCTGACTGGTGTGAGGTGGAATCTCAGGGTTGTTTTGATTTGCATTTCCCTAATGATTAAGGATGTGGAACATTTTTTCAGGTGCTTCTCAGCCATTCGGTATTCCTCAGGTGAGAATTCTTTGTTGAGTTCTGAGCCCCATTTTTAATGGGGTTATTTGATTTTCTGGAGTCCACCTTCTTGAGTTCTTTATATTTATTGGATATTAGTCCCCTATCTGATTTAGGATAGGTAAAGATCCTTTCCCAATCTGTTGGTGGTCTTTTTGTCTTATTGACGGTGTCTTTTGCCTTGCAGAAGCTTTGCAGTTTCATGAGGTCCCATTTATCAATTCTTGATCTTACCGTGCAAGCCATTGCTGTTCTGTTCAGGAATTTTTCCCCTGTGCCCATATCTTCAAGGCTTTTTTCCACTTTCTCCTCTATAAATTTCAGTGTCTCTGGTTTTATGTGAAATTCCTTGATCCACTTAGATTTGACCTTAGTACAAGGAGATAGGAATGAATCGATTCGCATTCTTCTACATGATAACAACCAGTTGTGCCACCACCATTTGTTGAAAATGCTGTCTTTCTTCCACTGGATGGTTTTAGCTCCCTTGTCGAAGATCAAGTGACCGTAGCTGTGTGGGTTCATTTCTGGGTCTTCAATTCTATTCCATTGGTCTACTTGTCTGTCACTGTACCAGTACCATGCAGTTTTTATCACAATTGCTCTGTAGTACATACAGCTTTAGGTCCGGCATGGTGATTCCACCAGAGGTTCTTTTATCCTTGAGAAGAGTTTTTGCTATCCTAGGTTTTTTGTTATTCCAGATGAATTTGCAGATTGCCCTTCCAATTCCTTGAAGAATTGAGTTGGAATTTTGATGGGGATTGCATTGAATCTGTAGATTGCTTTTTGCAAGATAGCCATCTTTACAATGTTGATCCTGCCAATCCATGAGCATGGGAGATCTTTCCATCTTCTGAGATCTTCTTTAATTTCTTTCTTCAGAGGCTTGAAGTTTTTATCATACAGATCTTTCACTTCCTTAGTTAGATTCACGCCAAGGTATTTTATATTATTTGTGACTATTGAGAAGGGTGTTGTTTCCCTAATTTCTTTCTCAGCCTGTTTATTCTTTGTGTAGAGAAAGGCCATTGACTTGTTTGAATTAATTTTATATCCAGCTACTTCACCGAAGCTGTTTATCAGGTTTAGGAGTTCTCTGGTGGAATTTTTAGGGTCACTTATATATACTATCATATCATCTGCAAAAAGTGATATTTTGACTTCATCTTTTCCAGTTTGTATCCCCTTGATCTCCTTTTGTTGTCGAATTGCTCTGGCTAGGACTTCAAGTACAATATTGAATAGGTATGGGGAAAGTGGCCAACCTTGTCTAGTCCCTGATGTTAGAGGAATTGCTTCAAGCTTCTCACCATTTACTTTGATGTTGGCTACTGGTTTGTTGTAGATTGCTTTTATCATGGTTAGGTATGGGCCTTGAATTCCTGATCTTTCCAAGACCTTTATCATGAATGGGTGTTGGATCTTGTCAAATGCTTTTTCTGCATCTAACGAGATGATCATGGGGTTTTTGTCTTTGAGATTGTTTATATAATGTTTACGTTGATGGATTTCCGTATATTAAACCATCCCTGCATCCCTGGAATAAAACCTACTTGGTCAGGATGGATGATTGCTTTAATGTGTTCTTGGATTCGGTTAGCAAGAATTTTATTGAGGATTTTTGCATCTATATTCATAAGGGAAATTGGTCTGAAGTTCTCTATATTTGTTGGATCTTTCTGTGGTTTAGGTATCAGAGTAATTGTGGCTTCATAGAATGAGTTGGGTAGAGTTCCTTCTACTACAAATTTGTGGAATAGTTTGTGCAGAACTGGAATTAGAACTTCTTTGAAGGTCTGATAGAACTCTACACTAAACCCATCTGGTCCTGGGCTTTTTTTGACTGGGAGTCTATTAATGACTGCTTCTATTTCTTTAGGGGATATGGGACTGTTTAGATCATTAACAATTAACCAAACGCGGAGTTGGTTCTTTGAGAAAATCAACAAGATAGATAAACCCTTGGCTAGACTCACTAGAGGGCACAGGGACAACATCCTAATTAACAAAATCAGAAATGAAAAGGGAGACATAACAACAGATCCTGAAGAAATCCAAAACACCATCAGATCCTTCTACAAAAGGCTATACTCAACAAAACTGGAAAACCTGGATGAAATGGACAAATTTTTAGACAGATACCAGGTACCAAAGTTAAATCATATTTTTTTCAATTCTTCATCCCGCTTGCCAAGCCCTGAATGAAACAATCCATTTTTCATCCCCCACTGCTTCACCATATCTCATCTCCACTATTTCTTTTGCCTTTTTTTCATATATTTGTTTTTAGTGTAAAATAACATAAGTATAGCAAAACATGTGATGTCAATTCATTAGTATAAAACAAACACATGCCCAAGACCCAGGGTGAATATGCAGGGTCCTGTCAGCCCCTCAAATCCAATGTGCTCCTCTGTCATCACACCTCCTCCGCCCCCCCCCAAGGATGTCACCATGCTTTAGAGACTTCTTCCTCACATTTAAGTAGAATCCTAATACCCTGAGCTTGTACTGCTCAACTTAGCAGTCTGACTCAATCATATTGTGTCTCTTCTCTGTCTGGCATCTTCTAGTTAGCATTGTAGCACTTGTTCAGTAGAAACATATCTGAATGATTAATATTAAGTAGTTTCACGTTGTTTTAAGGTACCCAGATTTCCCTACTCATTCCAAAGTTGACAGATGTTCACATTCCCCTGTTCAACTGCTCTGACTGTCCTGGAACCCACTTCTTCCCTGCATGTTGCGATTAATAACTTGTGTGCTTCTGAGGCTCCAGCTTAACTGTACAGAGTTTCCACTGGCATGGACACTGGTTAATTGTTTGGCCCCTTCAGGCCTCCTTTCCAAAATTCACTCATTTCAGTTAACTGTAGTATCAGCCAATGGGGTTAAGGACTTTAGTATGTTTGGTCCTTGCTCATATTTCTTTTCATTTCATGCAAGTGAGCTATTCTCCCACTCTTTGAACTGCCTTTCTTTTCATAGATTTATAGAAACACATATTCTGGGTGTAAGCCCTTTTGTGGTTGTACATCTTGTCTGGAAATTATGCTATGCAAAGTTCCCCCCGCCCCCGGAAATTGACCTACACAAGGCTGAGTGCCACCATGTGAGTGCTGACAATTGAACTCTGGTCCAAGGCAGTATTGAGCCACCTCTCCAGTCTCATAGGTTCTCACATTTTATCACAAGATTTTAACTAGTACATCCCTCACAATAGGTTTATTTTGACCCTTTATTATTTATAGTTGTTAAAGTCAAGGAGGAAAAAGTTAAAAACTTAAAATCTATCAATATGTTGAATCTTAAAATAGTATATTGAATTTTCATTTTCTTTAAATATATGTGCCATTTACAATGACCATTACCATTCTTTCTCTCTCTCTCTCTCTCACTCTTTCTTGAGAAAGGTTTCTCTGTATAGCCCTGGCTGCCCTGGAACTCACTTGTAGACCAGGCTGGCCTTGAACTCAGAACTCTGCCTGCCTTGCCTCCCAAGTGCTAGGATTAAAGGCGTGTGCGACCACTGCCCAGCACCATTATCATTCTTGTTTTTTTGGTTTTTTTGGTTTTTTTTTTTTTGTTGTTGTTGTTTTTACGAGACAGGGTTTCTCTGTGTAGCTCTGGATGTCCTGAAACTCACTTTGTAGACCAGGCTGGCCTCGAACTCAGAAATCCACCTGACTCTGCCTTCTGAGTGCTGGGACTGAGTCATTTTTCTCACCCCTTTCCTGGATTCTGAAAGTGGCCTACACCTCCTTGTTGAGGTGGCACGGCTCTGGAAAGCTGCCTTTGTCAAGTGTCCTGAAGATGAGGAGATGATCTGAAAGGGTCACACTTTTGAAGGACCTGGCTTCCGTGTTAGCTTCCTTGTTGCCTGCTCTTCTTCATTTGCCTGCAAGTTGCTTGACAATTTCCTCTCTATCACCAGCTGACAAAACACTGAGATGAAAACCATAATATTACATACAAGATAAGCAGGTCTGAGAGGAAGATTATTGCTCTAAGTTCTCACATGGAAAAGTGAGAGAGTGGTAAGATGGTAGCACTGTGTGCATCTGGGTCATGGAAAATAACAGCAACAAAACCCCAAAGCAGTAGCTGACAAAACACACTGAAGGAGAGAGATGAACATTACGAAACAGACCATAACATACAATGAATAAAGCAAAAAAAAAAAAACATAACAAAACAAAACACATGACCCTTGGAGGAAACGGAGGAGGCATTCCCAAAACTAAGCAAAAGAGAAAATACAGAGTAAAACTAGAGACACTTGGAGGAAACACTGTTGCAGATACAGCAAGGCTCTGATATCCATTAGAACAGATCTTATAATCTATGGAATATGTATAGGAAACTTATACAGAAATCTATTGTGAATCAGAGAGAAATGGGCAAATTTTAAAATACATATAAAATGTTCAGTAACAGGCATGAAGTTGAAAGATTAATAAACAAATACAAATTAACCAAATTCCTAAGACAAGAAATACTCTGGATAAAATGTTTTGAAGAACACCAATGATCCTACAAGAATTCCATAAAATAAAAAAGAAGGAACACTTCCCAGTGAATTACACAAAGCCACTGTTAACCCTGTCAACAAAACCAGACAAACAGAAAAGAGCTGCTTCAGAGGGTAGAGCTGTTTACCACCAGAGCAGATGACCCAAATTTTATGTGTCAAGCCCACATGGTGGAAGGATAGAACTGACCCCACAGTTTGTCCTCTGACTTTCACATGTACAGACACACACGTACAGAACCCAGACTCTTACAGCCCCGAGGACTACAGTAGCCAGTCAGTGGGAAGAGAGGCTCAGTGCCTATGACCCAACCAAAGTGATTCAGACAAGATGAGAAGGCACGGTGAAGGACTCACCTCACTAGGAAGCCTGGTGTGGATGCTCATCTTCTGTCCTCAGTGGAAGCTCCTTGTAGCTTCCTTTCACTCTGGGAGGTCCTTTCATCTCCCCCTGGGTTACACAACGTACTGGACACTGTCACATGATCCTCAGGACAACCAAACTCTGTTCCTCCACTGAGAAACACCCCCAGCTGCCCGGAATCCATCTTATAACAGAGGTTGCTCCCCTCCATTTTCACACACTATGTTCTGAGGCTTCCCTCCTTGCTGCAGCTCAGTGTTAGAGAGGAGCAGAGCTGTCCTTACAGAAGACTTCTCAGATGTCTGCCTTATTCTGCTCGTGCCCCAGCACCCCTAGAGGTTCTTCTCAATTTTTTTTCTTCCCCTTCTATTGCCTTACTTACATCTTGTGTCAGCACCAGGTCTAAACCTCATTGCCATCTTTGGCTAGTGTCACTCTGTCACTTATCGCCACCTGCTGCTTGGGGAAAGGGTAGAGCAAGGTCTAAGACTAAAAGAAAAACTCAAAAACAGAGACCAAAAAACAAAAATCAAAAAACTTAATGGAACAAAGCTGGTCAGAAGGCCTCACCATCAGGGCTATTAAATATGGCAGGTACATTGTTCTCTGAAATAGTGCTGGCTAGGGCATAAAGTGCTACACACACACACACACACACACACACACACACACACACACACACATACACACACTGCATAATTTGAGATCACAAGATGCAATGATAGTTACCAGAGGAGTATTCCCATTGTTGGATGGAACTTTAGCTCCCTTCAAGCTGGTATACATTTCTGCATGACCCTTTGCTCTGGGCACACAGTTGAGTTAATTTGTATGCAATATCAGCAGCAGCAGGAACTGTCATTATGTCCTCAGGATTTTCAGATACTTGCTGATAAAAATGGGGTGACACAAGTTAATCCAAGTCTGTTTTCAATAGGTTTAACCCTAGATTTTAGGAATCCAGCAATATCCATAAATAGAATTCCTTCCCAGGCATCTCTTAGCCTACGGGCTCTGAGGAAAGACTCTCTAACACACCTGGCACTTAGTCAGGGGCTCTAGTGTGGGATCTCCAGACCATCACGGTCTCAGACTGACTTCTGTGAGGGCAGAGAGTAGGCCTCAACTGTGTGCACTGGGAAGGGGGAGGGAATTACTATGAGACTGGGTTCTGCCTGTCATTTTCTTTAACAGATAGGAGAAATATGAACTCTTTGCTAATGTGCAGGAGCCTGGTGAATCAGGAGAGATGGACCTGGAAACAATACCACCTTGATGTTGTTGTCATTTGCATCATGTGAGGGAAGAACTTCCTGGTGCCCAGGCAATCAGACCTCTGGCACCCATGGCATTGGCAGCACTAAGTACTGGTTTGGAATCCACTGCCACACTTTTAGATGAGGAAGTCAGGGGGAGACAACTCTGCTACAGCAAGCTAGATACAGACCTGACCCTTGGTGGGTCCTTCCCCTGCTCTGGACCTGGTTTCTTTTGATAAATGTGGCACAGGAAGGAAAACCAGACTCCTCCAGAGCATCATTCCTCCTGCCCAGAACTGACCTGTGGGTGCCTGGTCAGCCCAGGGCAGGAAGCTAGGTTTTCCACAGAGCTGTGTGATATTTCAGGTCCAGAGGTCAAACAGGATGCCCTGACCAGAGGCATGGTGATCCCCACACTAGCACACTTCCTGCATGGCTAACAGCCTGGCTTCATTGCTGCCTCCCAACTAGAATTCCCAGGCCTCTGCTCATGAAGATGAGGGACAGGCAAGTTGAGGCCTTTGCTCTTCCCATGAAAGTTAAGAATAAAATCAGGCTTGCAGGTAATCAAGGTAAAGCCTTTGACACTAATTGGAGACAGGAATAATCAGCATTTGCATGAGTGCAGAGCCTGATGCAACAGCTGTGTGTCATCATATCTCCCAGAGCAGCTAAGAGCAGGGTGTACTGGCTGCCCTTCATGCATCCTCAGGTAGATAGTCTGCAGGTTCATCTCCCTCATATTCTCCAGAGGAAAGCACCCACCATGTGTTAGAGCACCTCTTGGCCTTCCTTATTTACTATTCAGTAAACAGTCACAGAAATGCTATTTCCAACATCACATCTTTGGTAGAATGATCCAGCAAGGACAGCTCCCACCTCCCAAACTCCCCTTTCATGATGTCCAGTCTCATTGCATGTTACAAGAGAGGCAGAGGCTAGCTTCACTCCTCCCTCAAGAATGAAATGAAAGATATATAATTGGTAAAGCAACCTCCATAAAATCTGATTCCCTGAACTGAATTCACCTGCCCAGGAGGCCAGCTACTTGGGAATTGTAGGGGAAATGAAGCTGACCCCACCCTAGAGACATGGGAGTTGCAAAAATGCACAACAGACTCCACACTATCAAAAAACAGCTTCTCTAGGGAAAATTGGAAACTATTCCATACTGTCCCTCCAAAACACCCTTCCCACATCCTGTTCATTAGCTGCAAAACTCCTTCCATCCCATATATGATAGCAAACCATCTTGCCCATGTATGCCCTGCCATCTTGTTGCTACATATATTATCCTAGCTTCCACAAGCCCACAACACACATAATTTATTAGAAATCAGGACCTATTATGTACACCACTGGGGGCAGCCAGCAGTCTGGTATTTTATCAGACTCTGATGGATACCTCCATATCAGTACCACATACCAACCTGTAGGATCCAGGCCTCCAAGGCACAGGCATGGACTCTTAGCAGTGCAGTGAAACAGTAGTCGTCTGAGAGCATCCATGCGGGCCTGTTACATAGCAGTACGTGTGGGATATATTGTGGTAGAGGATGAAACATATTGGGGCCAGCTGGGCATCCCCTGCAATTCACAAAAAAGCTGGATATTGAGTAATGTTACACACCTCACCCCCACATAACATTCTAGGTATCAGACTCACTGTCGTTCTACCCATTCTGCAGGTACTGGTAGATATAAGGACTTCATAGATGACCATCTCCCTTTTGAAGACACTCTCTATGCATTGTTATGTATCAGGTCCTGTGGCAACCAAACCTGCAGCCTGTACTCACTGCTATTTCCTGAGATACTTCACAGAACCAGGGACTGTCTCAACCCCCCAACTCCTAAATAATGATGTGGAGACTTATATTTATTTATTGTAGCTTATGCTTTAGCTTCCTACCCCACAACAAGCATGTCTAACTTCATTAACCCATTTATTCTAATTGACATCTCCCACGGGTTCCATAACCTCTCAGTACATCTGACTCCCTGCATGTCTATCTGGCAAATTCTTTCCACCTCTGAATTCTTCCTACTGTTCCTTTCTCTGTCCAGATGTGCCACCATATGTATTCTTCAAAGATATAGGCTTTCTTAAAGCCAATCAGAGAATGCCCTAGGCAGGTGATGAAGGACAGAGAGTAACTTAACCCAGTGCACAAAATGCTACCTCATTACAGACTCACCTGGCTGTCAGTCCCTTTAGCAGCCTCCATCACCACCACAATACCTACTAGAAATCATCCCATGCCTGACATCCCTCCATGCTGTCCAGGACCACCAGGTCTAAGTGTGAATTTGCACAATATTCTGGAGCTGTACACACACAACCATTTGCTAGGTCCACTGACCTACACCCTCCCACAAACACACATATTATGTGTGTAGATGGTCCTTCTTCATTGCCACTCAAGCTTCACTGGTTTTATTCAAGCCATGCTGGATTCCCTCCTGATGCCCTCCCGGGCTTTGCTGGAGGACAGGCCCAGGCTGCCATTTCACATACATTGCTAGATATCATGGCCTTCTAGACACATGTTCACCTCTTCTGTCATCGCACATAGACCACTAGGCATCATGCCTAGCTGGACAACAGGGGCCATTGCCACATACACACATCTAGGTGTCAGGCCATGTAGTCAGCTTACCACATGTACACTGTTAGATAGCAGACTTTTCAAGATATAACCTTCTGCTGAAGCCAAAGCCACATGTTTGGTGGGCCTTGCTGGGCTCAACCTCCGTGGACTCTGCAAACTCCAACCAGTACTCAGTATCAGATCCTGTTGCAGATCCGATTCTGTCCCTAAACATCATTTACTCTTAGGCATTACCACCGCTGGTAGGTAGTCCTCTGCCATGTTCCAGGGACACAGTAGGTATCAAGACAGCAATACACACACACACAAACACACACACACACACACACACACACACACACACACACACACACACAAACATTGCTAGGAATCGGGTTCTTCTGGATACTTCCCCCTGATCTCTGCCACCTCATACACATTGTTATAAACTGGGCTCTGCTGGACAACATTTGTCAACCCTCCATACATTGTTCTCTTGCCCTACTGGACACTACCCACATATTGTGCTAGGAACAAGGTCCTCTTGAACATCATCATTGTAACACTAACCCAACAACTGTTTATTTTGTAGGCCATGCTAGCTAGACTCAGAACTATTGCCCTCCCTTCCAAATCTACAAGTGTCAGGCCTCCTGTAAAACTCCCTCAAGTGATAAACCACACACAATGCAAGCTATCTGGCCCTTTTATACCACATTCCCAACCTACTTTATGACCCTAAGTCTCAGCATCCCTCCCCTCATTACCACCCATTATATACTTAGAGGTACCAGGCTCTGCTTGAACCCTCCCTGATGCCTGGCACAGCATCAGACCCTGACCGGACACCCTCATAGACTCACCATCTGTAAAACTGTAGCTATCAAGGATCCAAGTCAAACGTTCATCCAAGGTTTAGTGATTTATGTAAAAATGAGTAAGTATATGCATCTCATTTGTCTGAAGAGAGTTTTTGTCTTTAACAAATAATAAGGCAATGTGCATTCATTATTGATTGAAAATACATCGACGGTTTATTTAATAATAAATAATTGATTGACACACCTGTATTACAATTATAGACAATTATTTGGGTCCTGTGAAATTTTTTTTGGTTCAAAACTTTGGTTGTGAATGCATGAAGTTTAAAGCCCCCCTGCTTTTCATCACAAAGACAGCCTCCTGCTGTGTGGGCCAGAGAAACCTTGTCCAGTTCATGGTAGCCCTGGCAATCCACAGACCCAGGGTAGAAGAGGGCATTGGCACTGGACAGTCGGGGTCCTCAAGGTCAGAATATGCTTCTAGAAACATATTCAGGGAACCACACACAGCCCTGAGACCACCCAACCTCAGGTTGTGAGCTATCCTGAGAGACAACCATCTCTCATACACTGCTATATATCAGGATTTGCCAGATGCCCCATCCCCCTGCCATGAAATCCCCAAATATACTGCTAGGTACCAGGCAGTGCTGGACTTCTCTTCCCCCATTGCTGTAGCCCAAAATACACTAGTTGTTGTTCCTCCCACTGGATACCCACAAGCACATTGCTGCCATATATCCCAGGCTATTTATAGGCACTGAGGGTCATCCTAAGCCACCTCTGCACTTACCGTTTATGAACCAGACCTTGCTGAATCAGTTCCCTCTCTGGCCACCATTTAACATACAATGCTAGGTATGAGGTCTTACTAGACATACACCCACTTAGTCAATTGGCATATGCTGATAGTTATCATGTTCTACCTGACCGGCTACCCTGGCAATCTCCATGCCATGATCACAGCCTACGTCTTAAACTCTCTAGATGAACAGGAACCAGACGCTGCATAGCCCAGAGTCCTAGGGTAAAACAAAATATCACTACACCCCTCCCCCAAATCAGGGAAATGAATCTGAATGATATTCAGCTATTTTCATGGACTGGTTCAATTGTCATCAGAGAAGCTGACCCTTGCAGGCTTTGGGCAAGGATGCAGAGACCCACAGCCAAAGATTAGGCACAGAGATGGCCCAAATTGAAGGTTTCCATCAGATTCCTCCCCTTGGAGCTGAGGAAATCCCATGGAAATGGTGGGTTAGCAACTATGAGAGAGGGGGCGGGGTCAAAGGCACCAGGAGAGCATAGCTCTGGATCAATTAGTCATGGCTGTGGACTGGGTGGTCACAGAGACTGGAGCAGCAATCTTGGTATATGTAAGGGCCTGCACTAGGTCATATTCATATATGTAACAATTGTTGGCTTAGGATTTGGCAGGCTAGTTCATAAGAGTGGAAGTAGGGGTATGTATCACTCTTGTCACTGATCCTAGGACCTTTTAGCACCTACTATGTTGCCTCAGCCAACCTCAATGGGATGGTTTGTGGTTGGTCTTATTGAATCTTACTGTGGTATGTTTGGTTGATAACCCTGGGGGTCTCTTCTTTTCTGGGGGGACTTGGGGGATTAACCTGTGGGACACAGGACCTAAGAGGGTACTGACAGGAGTGCAGGGAGGGGAAGCTGAGGTGAGAATGTATTGTATAATAGAAGAATACATAATTTTTTAAAAAATACAAATGAATAAACATCTATACTATAAACAAAAAGAAACAAGATGGCTTCAATATTACAACATCATTGGTAAACTGGGCACTCAAATGAAGAATTAACAAACTTTACACATAAAGTATACTAAAAGTTACAAAAGACATAATAGATGTGTACAGATTAGTCTATTAATAAGACAAAGGGACACATTACTCTAAATAGCCGATGCAATCTATACAAGGCAGAGGATGGCCTTGTTGGCATCAGTGGGTGGAGATGCCCCTGTGCCTGAGGATGTTTGAGGAACCAATGTAAAGGAATGCCAGGGCGGGAAGATGGGAGTGAGTGGGTGGGGGGGGAGAACCCTCATAGAACCAGGGGGAGGATGGGATATTGGGTTTCTTTTGGGGAGACCAAGAAGGATGAAAACATTTGAAATATAAATAAAGAAAATATCTAATAAAAAACGATAAAGAACAACAAAACAAGACAAAGGTAAACATTCCTAAAACAGCCCTCGGTATCTTTATAAGAGTCATATTCTAGGCCACACTAAAGCCTTAATAATTAGGAAGAAAGGGAAGTAATTTCATGTATCATACCAAAGAACAGAAGAATCAAAGCAGAACCAGTAATAGGAGAAATTACACAAGTTAGTAGAGAATGACTATGATACTCTTCAATGATCAGAAAGCTATGGACAAAAATCTTACGGGCACAATTTTAAAATTCTATAACCAAAGGAAAGTAAAGACAGTTTATAAGAACCTTTGGTATATAGCTAAGCCACTTCCAAAGGGAAATTTTGTAGCAATGTGTGCATGCATTAACAGCAACAACAACAAAAACAACAAAAAGGAAAAACCCAGCACAATCTCAAACAAATGACCTAATGATGCATCCTAATCTCTTAGAAAAACAAAGCAAGCTGCCACCCTCTACAAGTGGTACATGGCAAGAAACAATAGAGACTGGGGCAGAAACAAATGTAATAGATATAAATGAATATTATAAACATTAAGCTAAACAATAGTTAGTTCTTTGGAAAATACATAGGATTGAAAACCTACTCAAAGTAATCAAAGATGTAGAGTCCCAGAGAACAAAATTAGAGATGACAGGACAGATGCTATAACAGATTCTGATGCAATCTAGAGGATTATTGGGGGTGGGGATTTGTTGAAGACACATATAGGAAAAAAATTTGAGAATGTGGAATAAATAGAAAATCCACTATGACATATCAAAATAATTAGGAACCAAGAATGGTGGAACATGCCTTAAATATCAGTAGTAGTTCAAATGCAAACAAGGCCAGTCTCTGTGAATGTGACCACATCCTGTTTTACATAGTGAGTTCCAAACCAAACAGTCCTCCGATGTTCCACAGTGAAATCCTGTCTGATAAAAAAGAAAAAGACTGGAGAGATATTTCAGTGGTTAAGACTACTTACACTTCCTGTTCTTGTATAACACCCAGATTCTATCACCCACGTCAAACAGCTCTCAATTGCCTGTGATTCCAGCAGGAAGGACACCATTATCCCTTCTAGTCTCTGTGTGTTTCCACACACACATACATACTCACACAGCCACATAGATACACATAGTTCAACATGACTAAATGATGAGAATTCCTAACAAATTCTGAATTGACAGAACATTGTTGAATGAAATAAAGGCTTTATATGATAGACATAGTGCCTACATTATATCAAACACAGCAAAACTGAGAGTATGTCCCTTAAAATTTGCAGTGAGACAAGGATGTCTGCTCTCTGCATTCTTATCCACTAAGAGCCAAAGGACAAAGCAGTGATTTAAATCTGAATATATGAAGGGGCTACAGGTCTTTAGAGAAGAAATTAATAAATCAATTAAGAAATGTAAAAAAGCACAATCAAGCATGTGAAAGAAATGCTTAAAATTGCTCAAGATCTGAAAATGGAAACAGAAGTAATAAAGAAAAAAAAAACTGAGTGAATCATGGAGCTTGAAAAGAAAGGGAAAAAAATAGGAACTACATATGGAAGCATCACCAACAGAATATAAGAGATGGAAGTGAGAATTCAGGTATAGAATATATGATATGAAGAAATCAATGGATCAAAGAAAATGCTAGATCTAAAAAGTTCATGACACAAAACATTGAAAAAATCTGGTCCATGACAAAAGGACCAAACCTAAAAAAAAAAAAAACCAAACCAAACAAACAAACAAACAAAAATTCCAGGAACAGAAGAAGGAGAAGATTCCCAGCTATAAGACCCAGGAAATACTTTCAACAAAATCATAGAAGAAAATTTCACCAACCTAACGAAAGCTATGCCTATCAACATACAGGAAGCATACAGAACACAAAATAGATTGGACCAGAAAAGAACATTCTCCTACCACACAATAATCAAAGCACTAAAATGTACAGAACAACCAAAAAAAGAGTACTAGAAGTTTCAAGAGAAAAATTCCAAGTATCATAAAATGTGTGTCTTATCACAATTATACCAAATTTCTCAACAGAGAATTTAAAGGCCATTGAGCCTTGGAAGATGTCTTGCAAATTTTAAAATAGCAAAGACTTCTTCCCAGAGTACAATGGTCAGAAAAACTTTCAATCAACCTAGAGAAAGAAAACAAGATATTCCATGAAACAACCAAATTTAAAGAATATCAATCCACAAATAGAGCCATATGGAAGATATGAGAAAGAAAAGTCTAACCCAAGGAGCCTAACTACACCCAAGAAAGCATAGGAAATAATAACACAAAAGCAGCAAACTACAGGAAGGGAAGTATGTGATTGTGTGTGTGTGTGTGTGTGTGTGTGTGTGTGTGTACCTGCACACACACACACACACACACACACACACACACACACACACACACACATTCTACCATCACCAAAGTCAAAATAACAGGAATTAACAGATATGAGTCATTAATATCTCTCAACATCAATGGACTCAATTCCCCAATAAAAAGAAAGAGACTAACAAAATAGATGTTAAAACAGAATCCATCATTCTGGTGCATAACAAAAATGCACCTCAGCAACAAAGTGTAAAGATATTACATTTGGGATAGCACTGGAAATGTAAATGAAGAAAATACCTAATTAAAAAAAAAAAACTAAAAAAAAAAACAAAAAAAGACATTACCAAAGATTAAAGGGCTAGAAAAGGGTTCTCCAAGCAAGCACATCTAATAAGCAATCTGAAATAGCAACTCTAATATCTAGTGAAATAGAAATTCAACCAAAATAATCAAAAGAGAGGGGAAGGACAATTCATAATACCCTCTTAATTAGTGTCATGGAGTTGAAAGGGTAGAAGAGAAAGGGTTGGAGAAGGTTGGAAAGAGAAAAACATTCCAAGTCTAGCTACAGACAGAAGAGGGGAACTCTCTAGAAAGAGGATCACCCCAATCTGCAGCAAATGTCATGTAGAGCAGAGGTGACAGTGCCCCTGAGGTGTCTGCTTTAAGTTCTCAGACCATTTGGAGAGAGTGGCATAGAGCTCACTAAGAATGACCATGTTGCCTGGACAGACTGTATTTCTGAGTTGGTGAGGACGCATGACAAGCTATGAAGCACACCATCTTTCTTTCCTGTGCTCAAGTGTTTGCTTTGTCTGTGTTGAACTGATGTGAAGGAGGTGATGAGACCCTGGTCCTCAGATCAGGGATTGAGTCACATCACTCCTCTGAGGTAGTGAATATCACCTAACAGCCCAGAGTCAGCAACAATCCCAAAGAAAGAACTCAAGGTCCACAGAGAAGCCCACTGTGTCAATAACTAAGAACCTGATGGACAAAAGCAGAAACCTTCCAGGGGGAAAGGTAAAGTGTAAACTTCTTGTTTCTTTGGAGACTCGGGTTATACTTATGTTTTGATGGAGCAGACAGGTCAAAGAATGCTTGGCTGAAGCAGACACTAGTGAAAGGATGTTTGCTATAGCAAACATGAGAAAGGACACTTGATGTTTAGAAGGGACATTAATATCACCACCCAGACATTGGTAGCTCCAGCTTTGCTTCACCCAGCACTGCCTTGCTCGAATTTGTTGACAGCAAGCATGCACTGGTTCACATTATATTGCATTGTTGAGCTTTGTCTGGGGAGTCTTCTTAGAGAGAAACTCACCAAAGAACTTCTTCTGGGCACTGCTAGTGACAATTATTGCTGCTAATTTGGACTCAGGTTCCATCTGCGATCCATAGGGTTTCTTCTGCATTCAACTGCCTCTGCTGATTCATGGTTGGGGTCTGCCCAGTGGACTATTCTACAGGAGCTGATTTCTGTATGGTGTTTGCTAGAGGACTGGACTGAGAACAACAAACATTGGAATTGCATAAAAGAACTATCTCTAAGCACGTATGCTCTCACCATAACCTAATAGCCTTTCTTTTCTACTACCTCTGGTGGGTTATGGGCTACAGGGGAGGCTAAAGCCATATTAAAGAAGGTTTCACAAGACATATGCCGACACACAGAAAAACTGGGACTCAGAAAGAAGGAACAACACATAGATGGAGATCTATTTTTGTCTGATTTAGCATCAGGACTTGGAAGGGGTGAGAAGGGAAAGGAGGCAAGAGGGGCTCCAGGGCTGGATGCTGGGGAGGGGCTGTGGTACCCTCTTTTCTGCCAGGAGACCTTCGTGATGAGGAGGCCACAGCTGTGTGATGTGGACTGAGGTTTCCTGACACACATCAACCTGCACCCTATGACTCAGTTGCCTGAGAGCTGCTCTGCTGTTCAGAAGATGTAGAAATTTCTCCCAATCATGAATAGCATTAGTGACTCATGGATGAGCCCCAGTTTCATGAACATAGCAATGGACATGGGCATTGCCTCTGTGTGTGGAGTGGGGCTCTTTTTCCTACTTATCCCATTCCTGAACGAGTACCCAGTGTCTCTACCATCTGGGAGCAAAAGGGACATCCCAAAGGTGAGGAGAACCTTGGTTAATACAGAGTGGAGCAGCATTCTGTTCTTCATGATTGTTACTCTCATGTTTTTTAGAAAATGAGGAGTAGTGGAAATTTTTGTTATTTTTTTAAACACAAATATAAGAATATGGGATTTTTTAAATGTCAGGTGTGGGAAATGGGGCAGCTTCATATTGTCAACAGCATCTGACTATGATTTGTCTCATATACAAACAGGGGTGTGATTTTATCAGCGGCAGATAATTTCCATGTTTTTGCAACATTTGGAATACTGAGGAATTTTTAGAAGATATGTAAGTGCTAGGCCCTTGAAAGGCCTTGTGTGTTATCCATTGTTGTTTTCTACTGAGTGCTGGTGTTTGGGCTTTGGTAAGTTGTGGTGTGTACAGAAGAAAGAAGAAGAAGATATCCTGGATATCCTGAGAGTAAATTTCAAATATTCCCCAAGGAACTAAACTTCCCTAGTCAGCAGAAAATAGTCTAACAGTAATGTCTACCCCTTTCCCTCTATCCATTTTTCCCCCTATCAAGTGTTAGGGGATAGAATGGGTGGAAGAAAAGGGTGAAGAATGATGGAAGGGAGATGAACCTACAAAGTAGCTAAATTCTAGCTACAGACAAGTGAGGGGAAATCTCCAGAGAGTGAAGGAGCAATCAGGTAGTGTAGAGATGAGAGCGTCACTGAGTTGTCTTCCTGAATTTCTCAGATCAACTGTACAGGGTGGCAGAGAGGCCAGTAAGGACGACCGAGTCTCCATGAAGACACTGCATTACTGAATTGGTGAGAGAACAGAAGAAACTATAGGAATGTTCATTTGCCCTTTTCTCAGGTGCTTGCTTTTGTGTATGCAAAGCTGATGTGAAGCAGGTGATGAGAGCAAAGGCCTTAGACAAGGGCTTCAGTCTCCTCTGCTCTGAGGAAGCAGATATCACCTGACAGCCCAGAGTCAGCTACAGAGCTCAGCCTTGGGTAGGATCATGTCTGAGGAACATTGGCTGAGGACATCCCTGGTAACTGTGGCATAGAAAATGCCTACTTCTATTTTCACAATGAGGCTAAAAAGAAGGTGTTTATGCACAGTATGAGTGAGTCAAGGATGGATGAGAGACAGATCTCCCAGGGAAATAGAGACTTCATGACATCCATGGGCACAGAGAGAAAGCAGCTTGTCTGCCAGAGAGAGGAAGAAGGGATTCTGGCTCATTTGTGTTCTAATTGGCAGGATGTGGGAGGGGGCAGAGCAACACCAAGAGAAACCTGCTGCTGTAAAAGGTAGGTTTCTGCTTTCCTGTAGAGAGGAATTCCAGCCAGCCTGCCCTTCAGTGAAGAGGGTCAGGATGAGAGCCATGCTCCCTGAGGACATCAGATACAGGAAGGAAGACGGGGATGCTGGGAAGAAAATCAGCATCTAGGAATCAGTAGTTTGTGTGATAGAAAGAAGCTGTTGTTGGCTGGGCTGGGAGCTACACAAGGGAGTGTGATTCAAGGCACTGGAATAGTGATATGGGTCTGTATGTGAGATTCCCAGGTCCTTCTGAAAGCAGATAGCTTCAATTCTCCCAGCTGCGGTTTCTTTGAGATAACTGATCCTTTGGACTTTGCACTCTTGTAAGGGGGATGACTGGAGTGGGTGGATGGAGGTGCAAGGAAAGTGTAAATGAAAAGTTGAAGCCCCCCTTTCCCCTTACAAACATTCAGTGTTCTGTTGTTGCACTATGGTGGTTGAGCTTTAGAGTCCTAGCATGGGGAGTCCTAAGAGAGAAGCCTCACTCTTGTTGGGTCTCCTTCCTCTTGGTCATCCTACTTAATTGTCTCCAGGCTGTAGAAATGGAGGAAAAAAAAAGTGGAAGAGACCAAGACTCCATCACAACCTACGGAAATGTAAGAAGGCTTTGTCTTATGGAATTTTCATATCAGAATGTGAGCTGAGGGTCTGGGCATCTTCCTTCTGAATTTGCTATGGAGGGTGGGATTTGAAGATATCTCGGTTTGATGTGAGACTAAGGGACATGGGACATGTAGACAATGGAGGGACTATAAAGCTTAAGGTGCCATATTTACACAGACTTGGACTGGTTGATCCATTGCTTGGGGCTGATGATTTTACCTGCTGTCTTTTGCAGTCCCACCAAACAACTTTTCCTGAGCTCCCACTACATCCCTTTTGGAAACCTAGTCAAAAAATGGATAATCTTCATCTCTCTCAGCTGTTATTTTATCTCAAGTTCTTGGAGCATCTAATACAGAAAAATTTAACCAAGTTTTCTGGGGTATAAGGTCTGTGTTTTCAGAGTCAGTTGTGGCTACTGCGCAGATCTTCAGAAGCCATATCTCAAAACAATGTAAATATCTGACATTTTGTCATGCCTGTGGCCCTGCCCAAGCTCTATCCCAGGCACAAGGAAGTCCACAGTTTTCCCAGGACCAGTCATTGCCTCACCAAATTGTGACAGCAAGCTTAGTAGGTGTGACACAAGAACTGGAAGAACTATCAAGTGCTACAACAAACCAAACAGCTTGTTTACAGTGTAAGGCTGTGAAATAGCATGCCCTACTACTGAGAGAAGCACACAGACTTCCCTACCAACTGAAAATCAGTCCTGGCTACATGGAATGTATTAGAAAGACAACATAGGATATGATATTCAAAATCATCAAAAATCTATTAGCAAGCCCACTGGGAACTTGCCCAGAAGCACCCTACAAAATAAATCTATCAGGATATCATGCATCCTCCCTGAGAATTGTCAGATACTCCTGCAGCTTGAGAAGCCAGAGAAGGAAGACAAGGCAAATAATATGGGAGAACAACAAGGAACTCCTGTCAGATTCCTCCAGTCCAGGAAACTGACCCAGCTTCAGGGACATTTCCCATCAAACAGTGATCACTATTGCAAGAATAGGACTCAATTCTCCAATACTGGCCACCCCTACATCCCCAACTCCAAAAGCTACAAATTTAGTGAAATGATGGGGTCTGTGCTCATTGGGCTGCCCTTGAAGGAGGCCTTAGTAAAGTCTGATGTGCATAACACCATCAAGAAAGGCCTTGGTGTTAGAGCAAAAAAGGTGCCTTGCACTCCAAGCAGCATCTGTCAGAAGGGGCTGAAACGCAGGAACACTGTACTGAGGACAGAGAAGGTTTCCGACATGAACCCTGCTGAACATCAATCCTTCCTTGACTCAAAGACTGAAATAAAGCTGGAATCAAATTTCACAGATCTACCAGTGAAACACAGGAGGCCATAACTGAAGATCCTAGAGGCAAGGGATCTCACCCCACTTGGAGTTCCAGCCTCAAACCTTCCCCAGGTTGTGAATCCCTCCTCAACCACCTGTGATTCCAAGGGTGAATACTATTCCGAGGCTGCCATGATCCTGGAAAATTTACATCACCAGGATCCAGGAGGGGCAAGGATGGAAAGTGCATCAACTGCCAGGCTAGAGAGTGCTGAGTTTATACACTCACCAGCAGAGGTTCAGGAAACCCAAAGAGTCCCTCCACCTGCAGCCAGCCATTGGGCCACAAAGTCCCATCCAGATGCGTTGCAGAGAAACCTTAGTGTTCAGCAACCTGCTTTCTGCTTCCAGGCAAAGCCCCAGCAGAGCAGGACTATCAGAGGAACTGGAAGAGGCATCCAGCATTCAAATGCCACTCTGAAAATCGCCAAGTATGCACCATGGAGTCGGTTTCAGGAAGTGGCTCCAGGACATCCCCACAGCATTGGGACAGAAAAGGTCCCAACTTCAGTAGTCAAACAATCCCATGCACTGCAGGGGAAAGCAGAGCTACCTTGTGCCTTGAGAGTGAGTCTGGGATGCAGTGAGATTCACAACAGCCAAACCACCAATATCAATCCCAGGGTCTTTGGGTCTTTAGAGGTCAACAGAAGGCCAGCCCATCTACAAAAACCTATCCCAGAGCAATCACAGGACTCAAATGTAAAAACACACCTGTTCATTAAGAGGAGGGATATACAACCTGGGGAAGGTTTGAGGCTGAAACTCCAGGTGGGGTCAGATCCCTTGCATCAAGCATCTCCAGATATGGTCTTTGACTTGATTTCAAAGAAGCAGACACAGGTCTGTCTTGTGAGACATCATCCAGTTGGCCCCAGTACAGTACACCCTGCCAAGTTCAGCTTACCTTCCCAGCACTCTCTGGTCAGCTTCTAGAACAGATGGCAAAACACCAAGACTTCCCAGGGCTTCTGAAATGTCTTCATGAAGAGACATGAAGGGATGGAAACTAAGGACATCAGTGTTCCAAAGGATCATATCAAAGTGCTGCATCTCAATGAGTTTCACCTTCATGAAGAGAGGCAGAGCACTCTAAGACCTACAAGCATAAGTCAGGGAGAAAGGCATGTGAGAGTAAGATGTTCCATCCCGAGCTCCACAGAGCTCCAGGATACAGCCAAATCTTGGATACTAGAAAAAGGAGAAGCTACATCTAAAACATCTTGAAAGAACATCCCAAGGAAAGCTTTTTAATGCGGAAACCTCAGCACAAAATGCAAGGGTCAGCAGGATATTCGAAAGAATTCTAGCTCCCAACCAGCTACTGAGCAGACACAGAAGGTTGTAACAACAAAGAGTCCATCTACCATATGCTAGGTGAAATTACATGCCTTGTCAATTTTCTGTTCCAGATCTTACAGAACACTGAAGGGGAACAGTCAAAGGTAAAAGAGTGGTGTAAAGTGGAATCACTGAGATCCAAGCTGGGTCCCTCATCCCACACCTCTGAGGGTCTGTATGACACACACCATAGCAGAACAGCAAGCAGGATGAGCTGTGGCCATGACAGACCAGAGGAGCACAACTGTCCATTTACATACAGGAGAAGTGGAGACAAACTGCACTCAGGAGTTGATCCCCAGAGAGCTAACCTTATGGTTGCCACAGGCAAGACACTTGGTCATCTTCCTAACACACTCGACTTCTACTTTGACTGTGGAACTCCTAAAACTGGGATGACAGACATGGCCTAAAGGATTCCCGGGAGAGATGCCTGCAGTCACGAGGGGTGATGGGGGCTCCCAAAATAACTGGGGTCCTAGCTGTGGGGCAGGTGTGAGAACAGGGTACATCTCATTCTCCAATGGACCGTGGTGACAGCACTCAATGCCTACCCAAAAATAAAGCTAGAGAATATCCTAGTGGATGTGACAGACAATGGGGAACAGTGACTTTGCATTGGGCAAAAGCTGCAGGAGGCTCCTAAACACCTTCACTTTTTAGCCTAAGAGCTGCTAACTGGAGGGCAGAGGCTTCCAGGGACTTTCCATCAGCATGTATTTCCTTGGTGTAGCAATTTATAACCCAGTCACTGGTTGCATACCACACAAAGCATCAACCCCTTCAGGCCTGTACTGGCTTATCACAGCCATACCCTATCAGGTACCACCAAGACCATCTAAAATCATGCAATATCTCCTTATGTACTTGCTCTGTGTGGGCCCCAAGGATGACTATGGGCCAGATCAAGGGGCACTCATGACTATCTGATTGTCCAGAAGATTCACTGGTAGCCAACATAGAGACAGACCCCAGAATCCCAATCACTAGCATTGTGGAAACCTTGTTTGCCATGACTATAACGTCTGGGAAATCATGACACCTGCAAGAAACAGCAAGGTGAGTTAGGTAAAGCAACACACAATATGTCTCAACTATTCAGACTCCTGCCAGCAGGCTGTGAGGCTCAAAGCCCTGTTTTGAAGTGACCCCTGCAGGCCTTCGGCATCCCTGTCCCTGGGGAAGAGGAGAACTGAACCTGCTTTGCTTACTCTCCTATCATCTGGGAGGAGCCAATTGAAGGAGGAGGATAAGAAAGGGAGGTGGAAGAGCTGCAGGAGCTTCCTGGCAAACAATGCTGCCTGGAGAAGACAACTGTGCCATCCAGGTCTGCAGAGTAATGCTGTGGGTACCAATATCGTAATCAACTGTCTGAGGGAGAGAAACACTGGCATGGCATCCTGTTACACCCTACTTGGTGTCCCAGGAAAACCACAGGGACGATGAAAGTGACACCGGGCAGTCTTCCTTCACTAGAATCATCCTGGGCCAAAAATCACCAGGTACCAGCCTTGGGTTGTGCCCACAGCCCCTGAGTCCAGCTGACACAGAGGCTGGAAGGGTTAGGGAGATAGATACATGTCCTTAGAACATTATGCTGTTGCCCCCCAGGCTCAGAGAGAAGAGCTATATCCCCAGGTAAGAGACAGTGGCAGGAGAGGACAATGGAGTCTGCAGGAAACCCAATAACTGAGGCGATTATGATACTTCTTCCAATTTATTTTATAATTGCCTTTTAAATAACTTTTGCAATTTGCACATATCACAGGACATGAAACTCGTGATGTCATTCACTTTAGAAGGAGATTCCTCCCTGATCGGGGAAAACTAAGCCACAAGTAGACAGCACAGGGTGTAAACTGAGGTGGAAGGGGAGGGAGGAGGGTTTGGTAAAAGGGAAAACAGAATTTCAGAAGGGAGGACTCTGGTGAAGAGCTGTGGTATAGCAGGTTAGTTCCATGCTAACTCCTGTCTATGTCAAAGTCTCTAATAGAGTCCTTTCCACGTATCTTTTGTAGGGGGTGAAGAACATGCCCAGTTCTATGGTTCTTGAATGATGGGCCTGTTTTAGATCTGGTGTGCACTGAGAGCCACAGGAAAGGTCAAGGCTAGAACTGCAGGAGTGTGCCTCCCTCCAATCCATTAGACACCTGCAAGGCACACCACCCCACGCCCTGTGCCCCATTCCCATACCTCATCCAGCTGCTGGGCCTGAGCTATCACTTCCTGCCTCCTTCAGCTTCACTGTGGTCCCAGTATTATATGTTGAAGCCAGAAAAAGATAGTTCACTATTTTCCCACCCCTAGATCCTGAGCACCCGTGGGACTGGGCACCCACAAAGCCCCTGTCAGTTACCTCAAGAAACAGAGCTGAGGGCCTTGCAAGCTTCAGATATTCACCAGCTTGGTCCCTGCAGACTTAGCAATCTTCTCACTGACCAGCATGGGAGAGAAATACAGAAATCATGTAAGTCCAAACAGGGGAGGGGGTGAGAAGGAGAAATATAGAAAAAGGGATGGGGAGTAAGAAGTGCTACAGGGAAGAGATAATGGAGAGGAAGGATAGAGAATGGGGTTTGGGGATTGCGGGGAGAAGGAAAATCTGTCCTGAGGAAATTCTAGATATTGAGGTGAGGGAGAGGAATGGATGCATTGGGTGGTAGAGAGGCCGTGGATAAGCAGGATCAAGTCCCCTGAAGAGTGGAGTTGGAGGGGCAGGGCATGGGCAGCCATGAGGAGTGCTTGGGATAAAGCTGCACAAATGGGAGGTAGCTTTGAAAGCTGCTCCTGGCGTGGGTAGGAGAGGTGTGGGCAGAGAGAAGAAGGCAAGTCCCAGCTCAGGAGGAGACCATCCCTGCTTCTGTCTGGCCTAGCCTTGGGCAGCTCTGCTCTATGTTTTCTTTGTCTTCTTAGCTTCCTCGGTCCAGGCTCTGGTGCCCGGTGGTATTGCCATCTCCTCCCCTGACATGTTTCCAAGAGGTTTGATTTTTACTACCAACCCAGTGGATTGATTGGATCACTGAGATGGCGCTGTTCCATTTTGGAAAGATAAGTTGGCCCTGTCAAGCCTTGGACACAGAAGCCCTCACAAACCCAGTAGTCATTTTTCTACTTTGTGCCCAATGCCACCTTTGGGAGCAGACCCATAAGGAAATGGATTGTCACGGGACTTGAACTCTCACCCAGTGGAGCTGTGTCAAGCCATGCTGAGTAAAGTGCCTGCTGTATCGACTGGGCACCCTCGGGTAGGCAGAGTGGCTCCTTGAGTTGGCAGGACACCACTGGTGGTAAATGGAGTCCTACCCTACTGGACTCTTATTGCTGAAGATGTCACTGAATCCACTAAGTACCAGCCAGCGGTAGAAGATGAGGTTCCTGAAGCCTGGTTTTGACTTAATGCTGACCTAAACCTAAAGAAGGGCAACAGAGGCAGCAGAGGCCAGCCTCCCACAACCCCCAGGGGACAATGTAATGATCTGACTTGATGATAAGTTAAGGATGATTGAGTGACTGGGATCTATTGAGCTTGGCAGCAGGTCTACACACTGATCCTCTGTCCCTAGACTGTTGTGGAGGACCAGGCAATGTTAAAATGAATGGCTGTATGCTCGTCCATCAGTATGCAATGGAAGTCATGCTCTCGTGGGTCAGCCACTCACTGCATTGCATCATGCTGTAAAGCCACATTGTCAGGCCCGTCTCGTGGAGGAAATAGAGGTAGAAACTCTGAGCAGCAAGTTCAAGGGACCAGAGTGGGTTTGACTAAGCAGGTGACTGCAGAGGCAGGCCTGTGGCCCTGTTCACTTTAATGAAGCCAAGACATGAGGAGAGAAAAGAGGGTGGCTATTTCCCTGCATGGAGCAGGCCAGATGGACACGAGCTTAAGCATAGGATGGTGGTCTTTGGTGGAGGGTTTTAGGCTCTGGCATGCACAGAGATGTTTTCAGTGGCCTTGTATGACAACTATGTCTGCACACCTGGAAGACTGGGATAGTGGCTTTGAACTCCTACCTGAGAGGAGAGAGGAAAACAACAGGCTCAAACCCCAGCACACACTCTTATGGCTTATCCACATGTTCCTTACCCTGACAGTGGGAATGGAGACTGTCATTTGAGCTCCTACATATTAGGCTTTCTCCATATATCCTCATGGAACCCACAGATGTCTACCTCAGTTGGGAACATGCTCTGGAACACCTAAGGGGTAGGGGATGAATAGTTAGCTTCTGGAGGAAGGACAGGCTTTCCAAGATGGCACCCCATGGAGCCTATGAGTCAGGCCTTTTGGCCCTTGCTGTGATTCTCTGTGTGGCCTCTGACTAGGTTTTGGTGTTCAGAATTCAGCTCCAGAGATCCCCACAGTCCAACACCTTTTGTCATCAGTTCTGTTGGCTCAGTTGGTCCATGTGATGTATGAAAGAGCTCATTTTCCCTCGTCCCAAATGGACATATGCAACTGAATTGAGGGATGGCTGGTAGAGGGCCCAGGTCTACCTGGCAAGTTGGTGGGAGCTGTTTCTTACCATTTGTTCCCAGAGCCTGTTGTCTAGGACAGCAGCAGAGCTAGCCAGGCAATATTAATCACTTCAAATAATGACCCCCTGAGAAGCCCCTGTTGATAATGCCCAGATGTCACAAAGGATTGAGACAGACAGGTTTTATGCCTGCCTCTATTTAGTCCCTGGAAACCAACCAAAATGAACTTGTCCTCTGCAGAGAAAGATGACCTTAGTAAGTCCTGGGTAATACTAAACATTGTGTCCATTCAACCACTCCTTAAAGTGTTTTTTCCCTTCTTACAATTCAGGTCTCCAAGCTGCTGGCCTATTATCTGAAACTAGAAATAGGTAGCCAAGATGTGGCAAGAAGAAAAATTGAATACAAAAGAATATGAAAGGCCTCACCCCCACCCCCTGCTAGCCTTCACACCTGGTCTCTTTTATCTGGCCAGGTGCTGCAGGGATAAGGGGCGTGGCCCCAGAAGCTCCTTTTGCCCATCAGGACCTGTTCTTTCCAAGTAAGAAACACTGACTAATGTCAAGGAGTGATGCCCTGCCCAACGTCACAGCCCTGCTGAAACATGGAGGTGCACACTGGTCACAGACCTGCTGAAAAGTGGCAGTGCACCCTGCTTTCTATGGAGGGTTCCATGCTTGTAGAGGACAGAGGGGTCCAGGTGCAACTAAGTGTCCTCTTTCTCTTTACATTGTTGCAGGACACTGCTCTTGTTAGTTCTGTCTGGAAAGCTCCAAGATTCCTCCTGGCCCCTGGATGTTTGTGAAAGGAAAAGTCACATCAATAGAAATCCTATGCTGTGGCTCTGGTTTCCTTCAAAATGAGCCTTACACTGTATCTGCTTATATAAATCTTTCACCCACTGGCCGAGGGTGAAAGGCCACTTGCCTTGGAACAAAGAGATTCAAGTGAAGATGTGAAGTGTCCAGGTCTTCTTTGGGTCTCCTCCAGTCATTTCTTGAGGTATGGTGTCCACTCTCTCTGATCACAGTAAGTGACACTTGTTCTCATAGTCACCCATCCTCCAGCGTCCAATATCCTCCTAAGGAATTGTGACAGGCTGGGCTGTAGAGCATGCCAATCTTTCTAGAGACTTTCTACAATGCAAACATAGGTACGAATTTGTTCAGCAGACCTACACAGATAGGTATGTGACAGGCAAAGCATAAGGTCCTACACATACTATAGTGGCAAAGATGATGTTCTGCTTCAAGTCCTAGGGTTTGTCCACTTGGGCATGAGGATGCATCAAAACAGAGGAGCAGCCTGTTTTGCTGCTCTAAAGCCTTCCAGAGATTCCCAGGTCCATCACACACTTCTGAAAGCAAACAGAGCCTTCAATCAGGAAATAATATTTCTTAAGAGCCCTTTTAACTCCAGAAAGCATGAATTCCTGATTGACAGGAAAGCCAGACCTAAGAATTCTGTACCCTGGTGACATTTATACATACACAAAGCACTAACACTACACTCAGGGCAGAGGAGCCTACCTAATGTTATCAAGAGCATGACCTGGGCTCATACAGCAAGACCTTCTGGGCTTCCAGCACTTGCTGTTCCATGAGAACAGCCGAGGGCAGGCTAAGGCTATCCTACAGGTCTGGCTCACACAAAGGAAGGGGCTTGTTCAAAGTGCAGGAATTACCTGGGCACTGAGCAGGTCAGGAAGGGCCCTGGCTAGGCAGCACTCATCTCCAGGCAAGCTTCAAGTCCTAGGGTCTGTCCACTTGGGCATGAGGATGCATCAAAACAGAGGAGCAGCCTGTTTTGCTGCTCTAAAGCCTTCCAGAGATTCCCACTATGAGTACACAGGTCACCTTTCCCCTAATTTAGGTGCAAATGGGTGCATATCTGTCTGTCTGATTACATGTGCGTCACACACCTGCAACACCTGTGGAGGCTTCTGATATGAAATCCTGCTTCATTTCCTGTGTTGGTGTAGTATCTTCTTCCTCCAGACAGGTCCCTGGGATGAAGAGGAAGAGAAGTTGGAGGCCTGCACCTTTTCTGTAGCCCACAGGGGCAGTATAGGGCCTGAGTTCCCAGGGGCTCCTCCCTCTTCCCCTCCCACTTCCAAACATTCCTCCAGCACTCCCCTAAAAATTGCCTCCCCTTTCTGGTCTCCACAGCCCTGCTCTAAGACTTCCTTGTCTCCTCCCAAGCCAGACTCTGCAGGACTCTCAGGTTATGCTCTCAGGTTGGCAAAGTAATCTCGCAGATTAGTGGCCCCGGATGCTATGTTTTCAATATTGCCAGGCATGTCAGCTCCCCCAGTCAAGTCCCAGCACCCCCAGCACCTCTGAATTCCCCCCAAATCCATGGGGGACACCGGTTCTCTGCTGATTCCTGGGTAGGGATCCTTACAGGAAGGCTTCCACCCGATACATTAACAAGGTCCAGATCTGTTCTACTCCAGCATCACTGCACACCCAGCAGTTAAACAGCTGAAGAGCAGCAAATCTTTCAGATACATTCTGATTGGCTGCAGGCATCATGGGCCACCGGGCTCCATGTGATCCTCAGGCTGCCTGTGATTGGCTCCATTTCTGTGATTGGCTGGAATTTCTTTGCTGTGATTGGCTGACACTCTATTGCTTAGTTACAAGATTAACCTACCCTTGGTTCATATAGGAAATGAGGTTACATGTCTCTGTATGGTGGCCACACCGTACAAACCTCATTGGTCATTATACGGATTTTGTCCTAAGTAGAGTTCAACAGTCCCATTTCTTTCGTCCTTCCAGGTCACTCAAGTATGGGCGTTGATGGGCCCTGCCACTGTCTGCCAGGATTGAAAGGAATCTTAAGGATTCCTTACAAAGTTCACAGTTCACAGTGCCAGGTTAGCCCCGCACTCTTAGGAATTCCTTCTTTGGTATTCTGACTATAAAGGCACGACTTGGTGGGAAAGAAGAGCAACTCTTTGTTCAATAATTAAGGAGAGTCCTAAGAGATACAGGCAGACAATATTGCTGACATTCATTCTTCCTCAGAACGCTCTCTGAGGCACAGGGGGCAAAGCTGCTCAGTTTGACAGTCAGGCCTCAGAGGCACCTCAGCAGCTTGTGAGCCCCACTGCTCACAGGCTGCAGATGGACTCCTGACTGCAGGGTTATATTTTGATGATTTATAGTAATGATGATGTTAATGTTCTGTTTGTGATTCACTGAATATACAGTTTCAGAGTTGTCATGCTTGGATGATTTTTCTGCTTTACTGTGCCAAATGATTTTTGTTGCTATTTGTGATTGTTTTACTGGATATATAGTCTCTAAGAGATATAATGTTTGGTTTTTTAATGTATAAAATCCTCTACTTGAAAGCTGCAATATACACTGAGATTCACACTGCTTCTGTGTTTGTTTCTGCTTGTCACAAGTGAATCCTTACCCACCTAACGTCTCTTCCAGGGATCCCCATACCTGACTTGGGTAGTCTGAGGCAACCTGAAAGCTCTAGAACAAAAAGGGGCAAATATAAGAGAAGTGCACGTTAAGAAATAAACAACTTGGGACTAAAAACAACAAAAGATAAAGAACCAATGAAACCAAGCCCTGCTTCTTTGAGAAAATCAACATAATAGAAAAATCCTTACCCAAATTAAGGAATGGGAAGGAGACTATGCAAATCAATAAAAACAGAAATTATAAAAGGGACATATCAACAGATACTGAGCAAATCAAAGAATTACTAGTTCTGACTTCAAAAGCATAAATGCCACAATACTTAAAAATCTATATGTAGTGGATAGTTTTATACATACCATTTACCACACTAAACTCAAGATCAGATAAATAATTCAAACAGTACTATAAACCACTAAGGAAATAAAAACAGCCATTAAAATCTCTCAACCAAAACAAGCCAAGGGCTAGATGGTTTTTGCATAGAATTATACCAGAATTTTAAAGAAGAACTAAGACCAATACTCCTTAAACAACTGAAAAATATAGAAACAGAAGAGACTTTGTGAAACACATTCTATGAGGCCATAATCACACTGATATGTAAACCACACAAAGACTCAACAAAGAGAATTTCAGACAAATTACTTTTATGAACATTGATGTAAAAGTTATTCAATAAAATACAGGCAAACTGGATCTAACTAGTTATCAAGACGTCATCCACCAGGATAAAGTAGGATTGATAACAGGAATGCAGGGATGGTTCAATATATGGAATTACATCAATATGTGGTAATCCACCACATAAAAACACTACAAGGAAAAGGCCCCCATAGGATCATCTCATTAGATGCTGAAAGATACTTCGACAAGTCCAACAATACTTCACATTATTAGAGACAACAGGGATACAAAGTAGACACCTAAAAATAAGGAAGGCAATATATAGCAAGCCAATGGTGGACATCAAATTAAATAGAGAGGAACTTTAGCAATTCCACTAAAATCAGAGTTAAGACAAGGCTGCCCACTCTCTCCCTGTCTATTCAACATAGTACTTGAATTTCTAGATCGAGCAAAAAACAACTAAAGGAGATCAAGAAGGTACAAATTGGAAAGGAAGTAGCCAAAGTACCATTATTTTTACATGATATGGTTGTATACATGAATGACCTCAAAAATTATACCAGAGAACTCCTGCAACGGATAAACACCTCAACAAATAGCTGGATACAAAATTAACTAAAAAAAAAAAAAATCAGTAGTCACAACTGATTTGAAAGCCTACTTTTAATGATGGATCCTAAAGACTTTATCCACCAGGTAAGCAGTGGAAGCCCAATCAACACACAAACACATGGAGAGATAACCTACCTCCTTTCCCCTTGCTCACATTCAGTGCTTGAGCATTAGAGTCCTAGCATGCATGGGGAGTTACAAGAGGATGCCTCACTCCTGTGTGTTCTTATTTCTTGACCTTATCCTACATAAATATCTCCAGGAAGTAAATATGGCAGAAAAAATGTGATGGATACTAAGACCCCATCACAAAGTATGAAAATGTAAGAAATCCATCTGTCTTGTGAAGTTTTTTCCCTAAAAAATGTGAGGTCACCTCCTGAAGTACTTCATATTGCAGATGCTATGCAGGGTGAAATTGGAACACATCCTGGTTGAACGTAGCACTAAGGGATATGAGATATGAAGGTAATGGACAGGCATTATGGCAACAGGTGCCATATTTACAGACTGATGGGCCTCTTGATCCTCTTCTTGAGGCTGATGCTTTCACCTCCTCTCTTTTGCAGTCACACCAAGCAACATTTCTAAACTCCACACCACAACCTTTTGAAACCCTGATAAGAGAATGGATCACGGTCCTTTCTCTCAACAATTGTCTCAACTCAAGATCTCTGAGGAGAGAGCACACCTATTAGGAGGCCAGAGTGCATGTGCCTTACCTCTTCTGGAGGCACAGCTCAGAAGGCATTAGATGTGCTAACAAGCATGATTTTACTTTGAATTTTATTGAGAATGTAGTAAAAATAACATGACTTGAGCCTTACTTGAAAGATCCTGACAAACAATAGTTTCAGTGACACCAAGAGCAACAGTTCTGTTTCTAGCTGTGAGGACCCCTTGACCACACTGTGTATTTTCTTGGTGCTGTATAGTCCTCATTTTGTGGAAATATTACCGCTATGCTTTAGACAGATTCATTCCTTCCTGTTGTGTGACACCACTCTTAGGGAGATCTGAACAAAAGTCTGCTAGAACCAGATAGGGAGTTGTAGACAGACCCAAGTTTAGGTATCACCAAAGTTCACCTAAGTGATTTTGGCTGGTCTGAGCCCATTCAGAGTGTCTCTGCAGCCTTTACTGTGCATAGAGAAGTGAATAAGTCATTTCAGGGCATTTCTACATCCATTGAGTCATTTACTCCCTGATGCTACTGAGTTTGACTGTAGGATGGAATGAATGTTCCACCTCCATTTAGAACAGCAGTTTTCAATCTGTGGGACACAACCACTTTGGGGGTTGCATATCATATATCTTGCATATCATGTATTTATATTGATTCATAATAGTGGCAAAATTAAACACATGCAATAGCAACAAAATAATTTTATGGTTGGAGGGTCACCGTAATGTGAACTGTACTAAAGGGTTGCAGCATTGATTTAAAATATCCTGCTGCTTCACCTTCCCTTTCATTCCTATCTTATCAAGCTTTCCTCCAAGGAAGGTTTTAATCTCAAAGGAAACAGCTGTATAACACCCCTATTTTACAGATGAGAAAAGACAAAGGTAAGAAGTGTTCTAATTAACATTCATCACTAGTATGACTGACTCCCAAGCCCTCATTAAACAATGGGTCACATGTGGATTTTGTTTTAGCAATCGGTAAACTCTAAGAGATATAACCTCAATCATAGATCCCTCTACAAAGCTGGTTTGGGTTGGACTGGTTTGGTGTGGTTTGGTTGGGTTTGGGGTTTTCTTTGTGGGGGTAGGATTGACCAATGGCATCATGAGTATTAAGGTAACTTTATCCACTGATCTACCCTCTTAGCTCTGTAATTTCTAATGAGATCATTGTACATGTTAATAGGGATCAGTATGATATTTCAGTGTGTTCATGTGCTATTTACTGATAAACTCCAGATTCTGTTTATCTGACCCCACTCCCCTCACTCCTCCCCACCTCTTACAAATACTGCTTTATACCCAGACCAACTGTTTTTTTCTGGTTTACTTCCATAGTTTAGAGAGCACACACAGTCCTTCCCTTTGCATTTCTTGGCTGTTTCCCTTAACACAGTGTCCTCCATCCCTGTGCCATGTACTGTAAATGACAGGATTTCATTGTTCTTTGTGCTCTATATTCTTTGTTCTGCTCTGCTTCACCTTTATTGAGCTGTTTTGGCCAGATCGCATCACTTCCTCTAATAGTCCAATAGGAAGCCAACTGAAATGATGGCTTCAGCAAAATCGGATGAAAGGATAGATTTTAGACGGGGATTTGGGGAATGGATGGGTGGTATGGGGGTTGTAAGAGAAGATAGAACTTTATACCCTGGAATGTCAGCTGGTTTGAAGGCTTAAAGAAGCTGTCCCCTGCCACCATAAAACCCACATAAGCCAACATGATATTGTAATATCTGATTTTTGACTACTTTTGATAACTAAGATCTAGGGGTGGAGGCAGGACTGTTGAAATACAATACAAACACAAAGCTGTTCCACTGCATAAATATTATAATACTGAACATCTAACCCAATCAAAGACTTCCATTTGTTTTTAATTCTTTTCTAATCTTTAAAATTAAAATAAAACATTTTTCACTCCTTTTAAATCTACCATTTCCCTTCTCCCACACCCTTTTAATCCTTATATATTGAAAATATATAAATGTATGCCTACAATGTGATGAGTCTGTTCAGTGATGATTACATGTGTATATTTTCAGGTCTGAACACTAGGTATGGGAAAGCCAGTTAGGGCGCTCAACTGTGGGAATAACTAATTCTCTTAGTAGTGCTTAGTAACTTATAGCTCGTTATCTCAGGATAAGTTCCCTTTAGGTTTCCCCCACCCACACTGCCATGTTGGATGGCATTGTCCTTGTTTAGGCTTCCTTTAAGCCGCCATATTATTGTAGTTTCATGGGTGCAGCTTCTATGCCATTTCTAAGAGACACCCACCCTGTGGTTATTAGGATATGGAGAATATAGTCAGGAATTACAGTGGTTTAGTCAAGTGTCAATAGCAGACTGTGTCATAATATCCATGACCTCAGTGGCCATGGGTAATTAGTTAGGGTTCTAGTAACAGGCAGGATTTCCCTGTTGAGCAAGCCATGATTTAAATCCAATGACATAGAGGATCTATCACCAGATGAGTACCACTGTTGCCCACTTTGAGACACCCTATCATGTTGGTCACTTGGTGGTTAATAGGCATCATGATTGATTGTGTCTCTCTCTTGACAGCTTCTATAGAACCTGCCAGGATTCTGAAAGTTGGTCCTCATGGAGGAGGTTTTAGTATCACATCTATACCAAATTCCCTGAGTCCTATGTCCCAAATGCTTGGTATTTTCAGCAATAGGGTATTACCTTCAATTCCTAGGAAGTAATTAAGGAAAGCATCAGTAATATATAATTTTAGGGAGTCTCTTGGGCCCCCATGACCAGCAAATCAAAAGGAGGTTCCTCATGCCAGGTTCCTTGTGTTTGAGGGTCTAGCTTGGGGACCTTTGGTTTCAGGAAACATCCTGTCTCCTCTGGGAACTTGGTTTCTTCTGGTTATACAGGGATGATGTTTGGTCCCTGACTCCTGAAGTTGAGAATGTGTCATTGGCTATTCTGAATTCATGTTCTGGCTGGGCTACTTTCCTATCGGGCTTTTTCCTGGAGTTCTCACACTTAGGTTTCATCCAGGCTCCTTTGATTTTAGCCAGGGCTATTTTTTTGTTACGTTATAGCCCATGCTAAAAAACAAAACAAAACAAAAACCAAATATATAGTAGTAGGACTTTCATGTACACCCACTAAGGTTCACTTGTGGAGTTTATCACCATTTTTCAATCCCCAAATCAATCCATTAGGCAGAAAACAATATTTAAGAACAAAACAAAAAAACCTTTCATCAAGGAATGTGATAAGAGCTTTGAGTGAGATGACTCAAATATTTTTAGCAATCATTCCCTCTCCCCATCCCTGGAAAGTCTGTTCTGTTTGTAACTCACTGCATTAAGTGCTAACACCCTTCCTTCTGATGCTGGCCCAAATACACTGCATTGAGATTCTGCAAGCCCCTGTCTAGGACTGGGATCAGCCAGGTAGCTGCAGCTCAGACCTCCTTAGAATGTCACCTAAAAATCTATGGAAAAGCCCGTGAAATATGTGATCATTGACCTTTATTTTCATACTGTCTGATGGATTCTCATATCTCTGAAGGAAAAGGAAGTATGGGGAATGGAGTAATTCAGGCCCAGATGGGAAGGAAAAGCCCTGTGAACATGGATACCCAACTGTAAGGAAGGGATACTTACCAGACCATGAAAAGCCATAAGATGATGTTCACTGAGACCCCATACAAAGGTCCTGGGACACTGTGAATATACATTAACAAAAGCTATGGGAATGGGATGCAGAGATGTATGTAGCTGGAAAGTGAACATGCCACAAAAACTGCCACCTAAACTTCCCAAGATAATCAGGGACAAGCCCACAGTTACAAGACATTGACCTCTAATTTATCTATTTGAAGGAACATAGCACATTTTACTGTTCACTAGGTGAGGGCTCCTGCTCACTTGGTCCCTTTCTTTAGTTTTCCTTGGGAGACTCCAACTAAAGGCAAAGATACAAATCATGGACAGAGTTACACTCAATTCTGGATGAAGTGTGAGCATACAAATATGTGCCATGCACATGGAGACAGCAGGTGAGAAAGAGATGTGCTAGCTACCCATACTTGCTGTTTGTATCCATCACAACCTGTTTTAAGAAGTTCAACTGAGGTTTGAAAACCATCATTCAGAAATACAGAGAAAGAGCCAAAATATGCATTTCAGGAAAAGACATGGTAGCAGGTGAAAGTTATATTTATTGAAAACTAGATACACAATGCTAGGGCATGAAATGCCTGCTAAAGGATAATGTAAGACTACAAGGCCTTGGTGTGGTCCTGGCTTCCTTATAGTGAGGATTGTCCAAGATCATAAAAAGAAAGGGTGTGGCACATACATTCTTGAAGTTAAGCTGGATCCAGGGTACTCTGTAGTCAGAAGGCTGCCAGGATCCCACTGATGTCACTTTATGGCTTTTGCCATCATTGCACTTATCAGATCAGCTCTCCTTGTGGTTAAACTGTGTCCAACCTTCCTGGAGTAGTGGGTATGGCTCAGGTCACACTTGAGGTCAGCTTCTCCTTGACTCTAAAGGGTCTCATCTAGGAAGACCTGGGAACAGAGAATTTCTGAGTGGAGTTCCCACACCTTTGATTCCAAGGTGTCTCCTTGTTATGTTCATGTGTGACCACTTGAAAGCAATGGTATGGTCTTAACACAACTGATATGAGAGTGTTGCCTCTTTTGGAAGAATGCCAGATGCAGCCCACAAACCATAGTGGTACACAAGGAGTCTCCAGATTATCATTGATGAGATTCACAACCTATGATCTGATGTCGGTGATCGGTGCAGGAATAGTAGTAAGTCCAAATATTTTGTGAGTATTGATTGGCCTAGGTCACAAATGAGGCTTTGGTTTGTTCCGATTATGGTAAATGGTGTTAAACATTTTGTTTTTATATGGCCTGTCTTCAGAGTCAAGGTTTGGATTAGAAATACGCTTTTTCTTAGCATGGTCCATGCCTCTTATTTTGAAAAAAAAAAAAATGGCCTACATCAATATCCTCTGCTTGCTAGGGTCCAGGCTTCATAGAGGTCAGGCCCTCGTTCCACATATCTTCTACTTTGCCTTGGGCCTCTTGAGGATTAGGGAAAGGGCCAGGCACCAATTCTTGTTTTGGCCTAGGCCTCTTCAGGGTCAGAGGTTGGCACAGGCTGCCCACATTTCTGCTTATTTTGGATCTGGGCATCTTCAGGGTCAGGGCTTGGCCTAGGCCAAAATCTATACTAGTTTTGGGACAAGACTTCTCAGGGAAAGGGATAGGCCCAGGCCCACACCACTTCTTGTTTTGGCCCAGGCCTCTTCAAGGGTAAGGTATAGACCCAGGTGACATCACTTCTTGCATTTCGCCCAGGCCTCTTCAAGGGTCAGGGATAGGCCCATGCCCATATTGCTTCTTACATTTGGCCTGGGACACTTCAAGGGTTAGAGATATGCCCAGGCCAACACCACTTCTTGTATTCAGCTTAGGCCTCTTCAAGGTTCATGGATAGGTCAGGCCCACACCACTTCTTGTATTCGGCCCAGACCTCTTCAAGGATCAGGGATAGGCCCAGGCCGACACTGCTTCTTGCATTGGGCCCAGGACACAATTTCAGAGTCAGGAATAGCCTCAGGCCCACATCACTTCTTGCATTAGGCCCGGGCCTCTTCAAGGGTCAGGGAAAGACCCAGGCCCACAACACTTCTTGCTTTTGGCCCAGGCCTCTTCAAGGTTCAGGGAAAGGACCAGGCTCACATCACTTCTTCATTAGGTCCAGGCCTCTTCAAGGGTTGGGGATAGGCCCAGGCCCACAATACTTCTTCATTAGGCCCGGGCCTCTTCAAGGGTCAAGGAAAGGCCCAGGCCCACATCACTTCTTGCTTTTGGCCCAGGCCTCTTCAAGGTTCAGGGAAAGGCCCAGGCCCACATCACTTCTTCATTAGGCCCAGGCCTCTTCAAGGGTTGGGGATAGGCCCAGGCGCACAATACTTCTTCATTAGGCCCAGGCCTCTTCAAGTTTCAGGGAAAGGCCCAGGCCCACATCAATTCTTCATTAGGCCCAGGCCTCTTCAAGGGTTGGGGATAGGCCCAGGCCCATATCACTTGTTTTTGGCCCGGGCCTCTTCAAGGGTCAGGGAAAGGCCCAGGCCCACATCAATTCTTCGTTAGACCCAGGCCTCTTCAAAGGTCATGGATAGGCCCAGGTCCATATCACTTCTTCATTAGGCTCAGGCCTGTTCAAGGGTCAGGGATAGGCCCAGGCCCATATCACTTCTTGCATTAGGCCCAGGCCTCTTCAAGGGTCAGGGATAGGCCCAGGCCCATATCACTTCTTGCATTAGGCCCGGGCCTCTTCAAGGGTCAGTGAAAGGCCCAGGCCCACATCACTTCTTGCTTTTGGCCCAGGCCTCTTCAAGGTTCAGGGAAAGGCCCAGGCCCACATCACTTCTTGCTTTTGGCCCAGGCCTCTTCAAGGTTCAGGGAAAGGCCCAGGCCCACATCACTTCTTCATTAGGCCCAGGCCTCTTCAAGGGTTGGGGATAGGCCCAGGCGCACAATACTTCTTCATTAGGCCCAGGCCTCTTCAAGTTTCAGGGAAAGGCCCAGGCCCACATCAATTCTTCATTAGGCCCAGGCCTCTTCAAGGGTTGGGGATAGGCCCAGGCCCATATCACTTGTTTTTGGCCCGGGCCTCTTCAAGGGTCAGGGAAAGGCCCAGGCCCACATCAATTCTTCGTTAGACCCAGGCCTCTTCAAAGGTCATGGATAGGCCCAGGTCCATATCACTTCTTCATTAGGCTCAGGCCTGTTCAAGGGTCAGGGATAGGCCCAGGCCCATATCACTTCTTGCATTAGGCCCAGGCCTCTTCAAGGGTCAGGGATAGGCCCAGGCCCATATCACTTCTTGCATTAGGCCTGGGCCTCTTCAAGGGTCAGGGAAAGGCCCAGGCCCACAACACTTCTTGCTTTTGGCCCAGGCCTCTTCAAGGTTCAGGGAAAGGCCCAGGCCCACATCAATTCTTCGTTAGGCCCAGGCCTCTAAAAGGGTTGGGGATAGGCCCAGGCCCTTATCACTTCTTGTTTTTGGCCGGGGCCTCTTCAAGGGTCAGGGAAAGGCCCAGGCCCACAACACTTCTTGCTTTTGGCCCAGGCCTCTTCAAGAGTTGGGGATAGGCCCAGGCCCATATCACTTCTTCATTAGGCCCAGGCCTCTTCAAGGATCAGGGAAAGGCCCAGGCCCACATCACTTCTTCATTAGGCCCAGGCCTCTTCAAGGGTTGGGGATAGGCCCAGGCGCACAATACTTCTTCATTAGGCCCAGGCCTCTTCAAGGGTCAGGGATAGGCCCAGGCCCATATCACTTCTTGCATTAGGCCCGGGCCTCTTCAAGGGTTGGGGATAGGCCCAGGCCCACGATACTTCTTCATTAGGCCCAGGCCTCTTCAGGGGTTGGGGATAGGCCCAGGCCCACAATACTTCTTCATTAGGCCCAGGCCTCTTCAAGGGTCAGGGATAGGCCCAGGCCCATATCACTTCTTGCATTAGGCCCGGGCCTCTTCAAGGGTCAAGGAAAGGCCCAGGCCCACATCACTTCTTGCTTTTGGCCCAGGCCTCTTCAAGGTTCAGGGAAAGGCCCAGGCCCACATCACTTCTTCATTAGGCCCAGGCCTCTTCAAGGGTTGGGGATAGGCCCAGGCCCACAATACTTCCTCATTAGGCCCAGGCCTCTTCAAGTTTCAGGGAGAGGCCCAGGCCCATATTACTTCTTGCATATAGGCCCGGGCCTCTTCAAGGGTCAAGGAAAGGCCCAGGCCCACATCACTTCTTCATTAGGCCCAGGCCTCTTCAAAGTTTAGGATTAGGCCCAGGCCCACATCACTTCTTCATTAGGCCCAGGCCTCTTCAAGGGTCAGGGAAAGGCCCAGGCCCACATCACTTCTTCATTAGGCCCAGGCCTCTTCAAGGTTTGGTATTAGGCCCAGGCCCACATCACTTCTTCATTAGGCCCAGGCCTCTTCAAGTTTCAGGGAGAGGCCCAGGCCCATATTACTTCTTGCATATAGGCCCAGGCCTCTTCAAGTGTCAGGGATAGGCCCAGGCCCACATCACTTCTTCATTAGGCCCAGGCCTCTTCAAGGGTCAGGGATAGGCCCAGGCCCATATCACTTCTTGCATTAGGCCCGGGCCTCTTCAAGGGTCAGTGAAAGGCCCAGGCCCACATCACTTCTTCTTTAGGCCCAGGCCTCTTCAAGCGTCAGGGATAGGCCCAGGCCCACATCACTTCTTCATTAGACCCAGGCCTCTTCAAGGGTCAGGGATAGGCCCAGGCCTATCATCTCTATCACTTCTTCATTAGGCCCAGACCTCTTTAAGGTTTGGGATTAGGCCCAGGCCCACATCACTTCTTCATTAGGCCCAGGCCTCTTCAAGGGTTGGGGATAGGCCCAGGCCCACATCTATACTTCTTTTGGACCTGACCTCCTTCAAGTTCACAGTTTGCCCAAGGCACATACTTTTTACTGGTTTGTTTGACCAGCCCTGTTTCTTTTCATTCCTACTTATCTAGGTCCAGAAATCTTCAGGGTCAGGGTATCTGATTCTTTTTTAGGATTTAAATAGAGTATACTTTTGAGTTCATATTTTTCCAAAGCTACTTTGTTGTTAGGCTTGATTTATGGTCAATATTCCTGGGGATAAAGGAGACAGATATTGATAGACATATTTAGTATCCTTCTCTGGCATCTCAAATGTACTCAGAACATCATTGACCTATCCTCTAGGAAACATGCTCAGACATTGACACATATAGCTTACAGTCCAGGTAAAACAAAGTATACATTATACAAATAAAAGGCTGTCTGGGTAAGCCCATCCTGTTGCATAGCTGTCTGTTCTTGTGGTAGAGAGTACCCATGAACTCATGTGGAAAGATTGTTGCTTCTAAGTTGTGAGAGCTACAAGAGAGTCTCTCTAAGGCCCCATGATGCATTTCCCTTCTTCAGGAGGTCCCATGATGGAATATCACAGGAAGTTAGGGGAAACAATAGAGGCTAGTCCTCCAAATGTCTTGCTAAGGCATTGAAGGCTGTGCAGATCTTCACAATTTCCTATATGGGATGGGTCTTCTTTCTATGTGTTGTACATGGCCATGGTCTGTGAGGATATCCCTCTAGTCCTTGCTATTACCACATCTGTCCTGTCCATCAAAAGCCTTCAGACACTAAACTGTGCCTTAGTCACCTCTTTCACAAAAAGCCCTCTGTGAAGTACATGTCCTGATGTGAGATCAAGTCTTTACCCAAAGATTTTTCTGCACTGACTTACCTAGAAAGAATCCCTACCACCTTCTCCTATCATGGACTCTGCTTCCCTCAGAACTAGGGCACACCCATAACCATGACAGTGACCCCTTCTGTGAGGTCACGGGGGCCAATCTTCACTCTGTTTAGGAAAGCTCAAAGGGTGTCCAGGCACACAGGTGCCTTTTGGACTGGTATCAAATTGATTGAAATTTTGGCCTCCAACCTGTCTCTTCAATGCCATTAAACACAGCTTGTACTAGGATTTCCCAGAAAGCAGCATTTCAGGAAGTTTCCCTCCCTGGCCTCATCATGGTAGTTGATGACTTCTGAGAATGTCACTAAAGAAACAACTAACATGATCCTTTACACACACACACACACACACACACACACACACACACACTGCACACAGATTCGTTCACAAATACATTAACACCCACAAATATAAATATGAAAAGTAGACAAAGAGAGAATGTGATATCAATGTCTGTGTCCATGCAGGGAAGGGCCTGTGAGTTGAAAATAAAGATTTCTAGGAAGGTTCGTGTTTAAAGAAGCCACAGAAAAGGTCCTGGGAGAGCACTTCCTTATGAACCTGTGTAGCATATGTTCCCTGACTTAATGACATAGGGGGCAGTGTAAGTAGTTAATCACTTATAGGCATGAGCTTTGAGTCTTAAAAGCAGGGACTGACTTGACAGTTTTTTCCAGTAAGAGGCCTCTTACTGGCATGTGTATGGTGTCTTCTCCCTGAGTCTATATATAGCATGCCATTAGGCAGGCACCCTTGTATTTACTGCTGTTCTGGCTTAACAGAACTCCTGTTGTGTTAAATATGAAACACCTCAAGAATGTCATGGAGCCCCTGTCACTGCTATTCAGGTCCTTGCTCCTTCTCTTTCCTGCATGCCTTTATACCTGAAGGCACATGCATTCCTATATTCTCCCAGACCACACTAACATACAATTTAAATATAATCATGTATAGTGTGCAGGGTTAGGTAGAGTGCTGGAATGATATGTCCTGTTGAGTACCTGCTTTAGGTCATGCTGGAGACAACCCCTGGACATAAAAGACAAGATTATTACTATGAAAAAGCAAAGTCCTTTCAGAAGCCCAGATGGTAGGACTTGGGACTATCTCCTACCTGCCCTGGACTCTATGGGCTGCCATAGCTGATAGTTGTCCCTGGCTTAGGGCACAACAGCAGAGCTTCATCCTGTACTGGTCTGGAGCCTGGAGTCTTTTCATGTGATACAAGCTGGGTGTGACCATTCCCTAGGCTTATTCTCTGGAGAGTTGTAGGTGTTGTCTCCCTGAGTACTTGTTTGGCAAGTTCTTTAGCGTGTGCATGTGCACACACAGATACACACAGACACACACACACACACACGCTCACACACACACACCCTGCTGATACTTACTGCAACTGTTTCTACTGCTCTAGCACAAGTCCTGCTAAAGGTCACTTCAAGGACCACATTATGCTTCATACACTTCCTCACTCCTATCTCCCAGTATAGCACACTGAGGTTTAGTCAGGACTTCATCACAGAGATCTGTATATATTTCTCCCAACATACAGCCCAACATACCTGCAGTTCCTTCCAAATCCCAGCCCATCTCTGAGCTCCCTCACACCAACACCATAGCCTTTAACCATGGCAACAGGCTATTGTATGAACTAACAGAGGCCTAACCACACCTCTCTCCAGCTTCTTCCTATGTGCCTAGATGTAACATGAGGAACAACCTTGCTTTCTCTCTTAAAGCCTGAACATAAATTACCCTGACTCCTGTAACTATGTGTATATTTATAGCAAGATATGTGGCAGCATTCCATGTCCTCCTCATGCACTTTCACACACATAGATGTGGACCTGCATACATGAGCACACACATAAGCACACATACAACACACATACAAAGTGAAAACCTGTGTCTAAATACAGAATGAGAGGGAAGGGTGCTGTCATGATGCTTCCCGTGATACTGACTTTGATGTTTGTCTCATATCGGGGCAGCTCTCTGAGTGTACATGAAAAGATTGCTACTGCCGGGGACTGAAATCCCCAGGGAAGATCAGACACCAGTGCCAGAGATGCTGGGCCTCCTTCCCTGGACAAGCTATCAGTGATGGTCAAATGTGCGTGTTGCAACAGCACTGTTCTGTCCTTCCTGTCCTAGGCTGGGGACTCAAGTCCTGGACCATATATATAAATATATATATATGGCTTCTTTCCAAGCACTCTCCTCCTGGTGAGTGAGGGGTTCTTCCTGCAGTCTTGAGTGGCTATTCCCACTCTTGTGATACTTCTGATCAGTTTCTAGCTCTTCTTAGGGTGAGATGTCTTCAGTCAGAAACACTTCAAGTCTCTCTCCCTATTTCTCTCTCCCCCACTTAAGACCCCAATGAAGAAGTGCCTCTCACTGAGTGAGCTACTCACGTGATGAATTTCAGGTAGTCCATCCCAGAAAACAGCCCAAGCCTGGGCAGACACACGTGCTCAGTGTGAATCCCAGCCCTCCTTGCTGGACTCTGAGTTGTCCTCAGGCTAAACACCCTGCTGTTACTAGGGCAGGGATTTACCCTGTGAGGTCACAGAAGCCTCACCTCACAGCATTCTGGAAATCACAAGGGGCATCTGGTGCTCAGTCATCTCCCAGTTTGGTCCATCCTGTTCTCTACACAACTGTTTCAAGCATCTTTGGAAACACTTAGCTTTCGGGAAGTAGCTGCAAGTGTTTCTTTCTTTCTTTCTTTCTTTCTTTCTTTCTTTCTTTCTTTCTTTCTTTCTTTCTTTTTTTTTTTTTTTTTTTTCCCGAGGCAGGCTTTCTCTGTGCAGTCTTGGCTGTCCTGGAACTCACTCTGGAGACCAGTCTGGCCTTGAACTCAGAAATCTGCCTGCCTCTGCCTCCCAAGTGCTGGGATTAAAGGCATGTGTCACCACTGCCAGGCTGCAAGTGTTTCTGAGAGACACCTCCCTGGGAATCATCTACAAGCATCTCCTGTCAGCCCTCCATCTTCCCATATTACCTTCATCATTGAGAGGAGGAACACAGTAGACAGTACTGCTTCCTCAGCTCAAATGTCTGACCTCATCATCTCAGATCCTCTTTTGCCACCATGGTTTATTGCTGCCCCTCAGCCTGCAGGGTGCCATCGTCTGCCCCTTGTCCTTGATTCCAACAGTAACCATACATACATAATACATTTAATTAAAATTTCTCTTATTTTAAACTACACAATCCATCACATTTGTTAAAGAAAATGACTTATCTTGTATACTAGAGAAATAGTTCAGTGGCTAAGGTCACTCGCTGCTCTTGCAGGGGACCTGAGTTTTAACAGCAGCAACTGCATGGCATGGCTCACAACCACCTGTAACAGCTCCAGGAGATCCAGAGCCCTTTTTGGCATTCTTGGGTACTTAAGTGCACAAACCCACATTCACATATACACATAGATATATAATTTTAAAAATAAACAGCCAGGAGATGGTGGCACAGACCTTTAATCCCAAAACTTGAGAGTCAGAAGCAAGCAGATCTGTGAGTTTGAGGACAGCCTGGTATATTCAGCAAATCTGAATGTAGCTAAGGCTACACAGAGAAACCCTGTCTTGAAGAAGTAAAACAATAACAATAACAACAGTAATGATAAATATAATAAACAATTTAAAAAAGAAAGTGGTTTATCTTGCCACTTCTCTGTTACAAGATCTTAGTTGTAAAGAGCTAAATAACCAGCTATAAGAACAGTTCGAAGAAGACTAACCAATGCCCCAGATGTTTACAGTTAGCCTGATATGCCACAGTGAATTAGACATTGGCCCGAGAAGGGACAGTCTTGGGCAGCATAAGAACCTAAGGCTCCTGGGACACTGAGAGCCAGCCATCTCCATGTCTGTGCAGCTGAAAACACAGGGAAACCAGAAGACTGAAATGATAGGCAGAGTTCAGTTCTCTTGTTCTAGGTTCTTTAGACTATAAATGAAAAGAAAACTCAGTTCAGAATTAATCCACTGGATAGAGATTTCTAAACTATATTGTAATATTATAGAACTTTAGAGAGAAAGCCAAAACAGTGTGGTAGTTTGAATAGGAATGGCCCCCATAAAGCTCAAATATTTGAATGCTTGGTCAGTAGGGAGTGCCACTACTTAAAGAGATTAGGTGTGGCCTTGTTGGAGGAAGGGGTGGACTTTAGAGTTTCAGAAGCCCAATCCAGTCCCAGTGGCTCTCTCTTTTCCTGATGCTCGTGGATTTGAATATAGAACTCTCAAGTTTTCCTGTACCATATTTTTCCTGTGCATGCTACCATGCTTCCTGGCCATGATGGCAATGGACTAAACCTCTAAAACTGTAAGCCAGCCACAATTAAATGCTTTCCTTTTTAAGAATTGCTGTGATGGTGGTGTTTCTTCACAGCAATAAAACACTGACTAATTCACTTAGGAAGATTTAAATTATAGAAATGTCATTGGGTCTCCCTAATCATTTTTATCTCCCTCCGTTCTTCTCTTTTCTCTCTTCCCATCTTTCCTTAGCCATACCTACTCTGCCCTTGCTCAATTCTCTGCTGTTGCACCTCTCAATGAGGTCTATGGTAATCCATGTGCAAACTTCCACATATATTATTATATTGTATTATATTATATTATAGGTTAACCTATTATATTATAGGTTAAAGTTGGTAAATCCCTGGACTCAGGCCAACCCGATTTTTCTACCAGAAAAAAAAAAAGTCCTATTTTCTTGGTTCTTATGTTAACTCTCCAGAGAATCCATTTGAGCCTGGCTTAGATCCAGTGCTCATTCCATGGTGGGAAAGAAGAACATGAGAAATGAGCTGTAGTCAAGTCCTACTGTTAGGGCAGGGGGGTAGGGAATCTCCCCCCAGAACAGAATACAGTTCTAGTGAAAGTCAGGGAGGTATGATGGCTATGAGAAACCTGGAAGAGCCATGAACTTAGAAGAGCTAGGCAGATTTTAGAAGCATTTCTAACAACAAAGAAAAACTTGTGCATAGGAATTGTACCTATAAGTGCTAGAAAGATGTGCCTCCGGCTGTCCCCTATCATAGGATATAAACAGTTGCTCTTCAGCGATTAGAACAGCCCTGCCCTCCGTGAGGAGAGATGGAAGAAAAGCTAAAAGGTAGTAGAGAAAGAAAAGACAGTATTCCTCCTCACAGAAAGTGAGTTCCAAGACTCATCACCACAGAAGGACACTTTCTCTCAGGCAGAAAGGCCTTACTGTGCCAAGAGGATCCCTGTAGAGCCCCAAAAGCCACTCAGTGTCTGCCTTACAGATCCATCTTGAGAACATCTGTGGCCTTAGCAATGTGAGGGAAGAGATACAGTGAAACACCCCTAGCAATTATTTCTTGGTGAAGGGATTATGAATGGTCCTGTTTCCCCAGAGTTTTCTGTTTCTCTTTTTCCAGACACATGTGTTTTGCATCTTATAAATTTAAATATATATATATGAAATATTAATGTATCCTCAAACTCTTCTATAGCCACTAGTTACAATAAATACAATGGAAATGACAAATAATATCCAGTTGAAGTTACTTAGGAGTTAAAGCAATGTTATAAGATAATGTCCCAGGAATTAGTGTGAATATCTGTGTACCTATATTCTCTCAAACACTGGGTTATTTGGATGATGTTTATCAGTGTTTATGGTTTTTATAAAATCAGGTTTACTTTTCTAGTTGGGTTAGCTAAAGCTAACATCAAATTAATTTGCATTCACTGAGCACACAGCAAGTGAAATGGTACTGAGCACTTGAGGGAAATTGACCTTGGAAGAAACATTTGCTGCCAAAATATAAAGTGCCCAATCTCCACAAAGATAATGAAGAATGGGTAGTAAGAGTTATCAGACACCAGAGCTAACAGGAACCGATGACAACTCTCAGGTGATATCATTTATGAAAGCTTCCATTTGCATCGGAGATAATAGCTTAAGACTTAAAGCCAGTCAAAATGTAAACAAACCTGGAGCAGGCATAGTCCCTGAAAGAGTTCTCTGTGTGATGAGAAACCTGGGCATTTAGCATGAATGCAAAGCCAGTGTCACAACCAGCAATTGTATAATCACTTTGTGTAACCAGCCCTTTGTGCCTGCCTGCTGCTGCCCACGGTAATTTCCTTCCTACATCTTTCTTCCCTGCCAGCCACACTTCACAAGGAGCCTACAGGAGTTTACAGGGCATGTGGAGAATGAATGGAGTCTGAAAAGTAAGACAGCCTCTCCCAAAGTCAGAGGGGAAACCGAAGAAGCTTATTCACTGCATACCTACTTCAATAAATCTGACCCTGATCTTCTTGTAGCCGGAAGTCCACAGGTCATTAGCATGGAATGCACAGCTCCTCTAGAGCACTGAACTACTCTTTCCTAGCATTCTCCTCTCATTTCCTGGCTTACATTTACTGCCATAGTAAATTACCCAAACCACCATCAGTTTATGCAACATCACACACACACATGTACACACACTATGGTGAGTGCCCATACACTTGGGTAATCCCTATGTTCCTGGCTCTATGCTGAGCAATTTATACACATTTATTATTTAAGTCTCACCAAAACACAAAGTCCTTATGTTATATACCAGTATTATTCCCATTTTAGAGATATTGTTTTTTATTTAATTTAATGCTCAAAATCTATGATCTAACCCAAAGATAGAAAGCAATAAGAAGCATTAGATATTATCTAACTAAGCCTGGCATGCTCCACAGTTCACATGTACTCTTGCCATCATTTAACAGAAAGATGTCTGAAAATATAACCACACAATTTGTCTCTGCCTGGTAAGACTCTATGTGACATTCTCATTATTGGCCTTCTCCATGAATTCAAAAATACACAAAGGCAAAAAACATACACTTGTATACTCACTATCCAAACATTACAAATTTTAACCTTCTTCTATATTTCTTTAGATCCCTTTTTAATTGCATGTATACTTAAAAGCCCCCTGTCATCCTGGTTGGAGCCTGAGAGATGTAGGAGACTGCCCCTTATCATTGAAGCAGGAAATGCTTTTTTTCCAAATCTGTTGCTGTAGCAAATGCTTAGGAAGGTCAAGTCAATCAAGGTGGAATTTTATGCACACAATTCTGTAAAGTCGGGTGAGATGTGAGGATGGGTGGATGAGGTGGGCAAGAGCAGAGATGAAGCAGCTCCTGGGGTTCTGATCCAATGATAGCTCTATGTTGATAAGAAGAGGAGTAAACTCTGTGAGCCTCACCATTAACTGCCAATGACCATCACAGATATTTACTTTGAGTGGAAGTTAGACATTAGAGAAGTTAGGGACAAGTTGTCTGGCATAGACACTCAGAATCCATGTATCTGATAGTATCATCTGGCTTTTGTCTAACTGGAAAGCCACCTCATCTCTGCCAAGATGAAGTTAACAGATCCCCCCAAGAGCAAAATATATCCCTTCTTAAAAGGCATTTCTAGGTCCTTGGGAACAAGGAATAGCTAGGCTACTAAGTTCTTATAATGCCTCCCATACCAAAATCACTGAATGCTATTTTATTAATATAAATATCACAATTTTTACCTATTCTTATTAGCTTCTCAACCAAGTTTTATTAAAAAAAAATGGCATTCATTGATAATTAAGCTATGTGTTTACTTGAATCCCCAAACTGGTGAAAGAAGCTTTGAAAACAACAATAAGTAGCTTGTTAAATTCTAAGAATACAAGAAAAGACACAAACTAGAGAAACCCAAGCCCATCTCTGTAACAAATTCATTCAAAAGTTGCAACTTCCCATCTAGGCAGTCTGTCTCCCATCAGACACCTGTGAGGCAGTGAAAGTCCTGTTGTTTCTAGCCTTGGAAATGTGAGGACTCCTGAAGCCACAGTAGAACTGAACACTATGTGTACTTATTTTTCCTACAATTATACACCTATAATTAAGTTAAAATTTTAAACTAGGAACAGTAAGAAGCTAACAACTCATAATATAGTACAGTATGATATTATTATTATATTTCTAATAATATATTCTAATAAAAATGTGTGTAGAGAGTGTTATTCTGTGGACTTGCCAGTACCCTGGGCCCCATGCCTTTCCCATCCTTGGAAGTAGGATGATTCTCTTGCTTGAGCTAAGTTCTTGTCATATGAGATGACAGTTTACAAAGAATAATGAATGAAATGATCCAGTCTTCTCAACAGGGTAATCTTCTAATACCATGACTGGATGCCCGAAACCACATAAAATACTGAGCTCTGTGTAAAGTGTTTATTCCTACAAGGTATACCTAAGAGAATGTTTAATTTATAAGTTAGGAGCCATATTATATTAACCATAGCAAGTAATCAAATAAATTAAACAATGTAAGAAAATAAAATTGCTGGGTGTGGTGGTACACTCCTTTAATCCCAGCACTTGGGAGGCAGAGGCACTTGGATCTCTGAGTTTAAGGCCGGCCTGGACTACAGAAAGTGTTCTAGGACAGCCATGGCTACACACAGAAACCCTGTCTCAAAGAAAAAAACAAAAACACAACGAACAAGAAAAATGCATATGTACTTGTTCTATCATATACTGTCCTTGACCTTATGATATTAAGAAATGATAACAATGTTTGCATGGTACCATGATGTGAGAGGAAGTGTACAGAAATTGTGAGGAAACATTGGGCCACAACATAAGGGTCACTTAATCACAAGCATAGAAATAGCAAGACACATGACCCAATAACAGATCAAGCCATTGAGTGACTAACAGGTAGATAACATGCAATGAGGAGTAGATAATACATGCAATATGGATATGCTGGACAAAAGAATGGTTAACTTCTTGGGGGGTGGGGTCTGAATAGGATGGCACGAGATTTCATCACACTGCTCAGAATGGCATGTGATTAAGAACTTTTAAGTTATTTATTTCTGGAATTTTCCATTGGCTATTTTTGGATGCCTGTAAGTAACTAAAACCACAAACAAGAAGCTGTAAGAGCAGACATGGTACCTGGCTTCTCCTTCAAGCCCTTTCTACCCATCCTACACCACCTGCCTCACCACAACAAAACCAATTTTATGCAAATACTATAAAGAAGTTTTCTTCACACCATTCTATCCTCCATGCAGTTGGGCAGTAAGTAATGGAGGAAACCACTAGTAATAATTAATAAGTTGATAAAAGTTTGTTGATACTAATGTTCAAAGATCATAGTGAGAGGCCCACACGATGGATTATCCAGTTAAGGTGCTTGCCTCCGAGCCCAGTGACCTAAATTCATTCCTCAGGACGAACCTCCCATATTTCTGGGCTGTTTCCCTTAACATGGTGTCCCCCATCCCTGTGCCTTGTACTGTAAATGACAGGATTTCATTCTTCTTTGTGTTCTATATTCTTTGTACTGCTCTGCTTCACCTTGATTCGGCTGTTTTGGCCAGATCACATCATATCCTCTAATAGTCCAATAGGAAGCCAACTTGAAAAGATGGCTTAGCAAGTTAAATGAGGCACTATTAAATGGCAAAAAGAAATGTAAAGCACATTCCGTATGATCTAGGCTTTATTAAACTAAAGTTGAAAACCTTTAAAAACAAACCATGAGCAGTGTTCACGCTCAGCAACATGCAAGATACATACTCTGCTGCAATTTGGTGTAATAAAACTATATTCATCTATAACATACCAAATTAAGTCAGGGTCATCCTAGAAAAAAATAATTTAATGAAATAGAAGAAAACACAATCATTAAATAAATAACTCATCCCAAGGATTGTAAAATCCTAACCTTAACAAGCAAGTAAAACTAAAAGGTTCAATGTTAATGTCATATCTTTAATAGACATGAGAATCACTCCCATCTTTCTACCTTAGAATCCTTCTATACAATAGCAGACAAGCAGACTGAAATTAGAGACTGAATCACAGATGAATTACTCAAAGAACCTGAACCTTTATTACCCATGACCTCTCTGCCAATAAAGAATACCAAAGGGCATATAGATATAAACACTCCTGGAAATTTTAATATCACAAGTTGTTCAAACCTTTATTAAAGAAAAGAACATTGTAACGGAAGCATTAAATCTTTTTAGGGATGTCAGAACAAATAAAGAAAGTTGACCTAGCTAGCCTAGGGCCTTGCTCTTGACATTACATTCACTCTAGCTTCTTCCCTTCGGCTAATTTCGTTTTCATCTAGTCTGCCTGATAAACTTGCAGCCTTGGTTGTGCACTGCAAGCATGCTTGACAGAAGGGAGGCAATTGCAAGAATAATGATGAGCCATTTGAACTCTCTGATGACGCCTTCCCAGAGCACTCTACCCACTCGTAGACTCTCTACTGGAGTCTCAGCAAGTGCCTCACTACTTAACTTTCCACTTTAATGGAACACCAACTTATATTTAACTCTATGGAGAGCATAGGTCAGTATTTTACTAGCTTCTTAAATCACTACAGTGGTTTGGTTCCATAGAAGGCATCTGAAAAGAGAAGAAAGGGGTCCCACCTGAGTTAGAAACAACCACCAAGTTGATGTACTTAGGAATCTAAATTCATTTTTTCTTCCCTCTTTCTGTTTATCCAAAGAAGCCTGTTCTCCAGGGAGATACGTGCAGAACCTTGTGACCCCATTGGCTTTTGGGGTGTCTCCCCTCGGGTTAGATCAGGATGTGGGTGCTTGGCCTTTAAATGAGTATTTTGGGAAGCTGTCATTATTTAGTTGAAATCAGAAGTAGCTTATTTGGCTGAAGTATCTCCAGAAAATAGTAAATAAGATTTCAGTGTGTTCCTACCATACTGTAGATGTTAACTAGAACACAGCTACATCTAGAGGTGTGAACAGCCAGTATCAGGGAAGTTGCTAGAGGTACAGTGAGGGCCTCTGATAACTGCTTATGAAGAGGAAAAGTTCTAAAATGGTTGAAGACTCTTCCACTGAGCAATACATTTCTCTCTGTTTAAAACAATATGAGGGAACTGGGCCTGTCCCTCAGTGGTGGAGTGTTTGCTTAGTGAGATCCTAGGATCAATCCACAGTATGTCAGCAGCCAAGGTGAAACTAATATTTAGATGGCATACTTTCCAACAATGATGAAGATGACTAAGAATTTCCCAGGGGACACCTGATTGGATTATCTCTTACTCCTCTCTATTACCAGCCTACCACATGGTGAAAAGATTTCTAAACAAACCCATTTTAAAAATTTGCTTGTTTTATGTGTATAGGAGTGTTTATGTGTGTGTGTACCTGCATGTGCATGTGCGTGTGCGTGTCCGTGTGCGTGTGTGTGTGTGTGAGACTGAGTCTGACTGTTTGTATGTGCATCATGTGTGTTCATGAGCTTGTGAAAGTCAGAGGAGAGCATTGACCCACTGGATTGACAGCTGGGTGAGCCTCCTTGGGGGTGCTGGGAAACAAACGTGGTCTTCTTCAAGAGCAGTAAGCATTCACAATCACTGAGCCCACTCTCCAGCCTCAACAGACACTATTTTTTGACTTGGATAAAATAAAGATGGCCAGCAATATAATTCTATAAGGTCACTTACTGATTCAAAATACAATAAAAGTTAATCCAACTTTAATCAAAATGAACTTGAAGACATCAAATAAATACTGAGTATTTCCCACAAAAATGAAGTCTAATAGACAACAGTGACTTGGTGAAGCAAGGAACTAACACACAAAAGAACAAGCAAAAGTATACGTCACCCTTAAAACTTGTATCCTAAGAGAAATTATGTTTGTGCACAGTATGCCTTTCTGCTGATATTGGAGACTTATTCTGCCTAGTGCTCCTCTCAAGGAGGCTTTAGCATATTAGTCTTCTTTTGTCACATAAATAATAGAAAAGAAATATAGCAGAAGAGAATATAAGCAATTTCAGCTGGTAATAAGAACATAGCAGGGAAAGCAGCATTTCTCTCTTTAGGATGGTTGGAGGCTACACAGAGACCCCCATAGGTTGTAACTGTTGAATCCAGAAATTGTTGCTAAGATAAAAATAAATAAGAATCCTTATGAACAGAACCCCCCATTTTATAGCTCTGTATACTCTGACCAGTAACAGCCCTGTTTACTGATAAAATCAGAACAAGGACACCTATTTTAATGAGGTTTTTTAATGAAAATGTATGGCTAAAATTACTGCAGTCCAACAGGATGCTAGTCGGTTCCTTCTTTCTTTCTCTGGGGGGGGGGGAGTAGTGTGCATGCATGTGTTACTGTGTATGAGTGTATATGTATGTGTGCATGTGTGTGTATGTATGTGATGGCAAGAGATGGTAGTTGAGTGTCATTCTCCAAGATCTATTACTGAACCTGTAGCCGATAGGTTGGCTGGCCAGTAAGCTCCAGTGACCACCATCTTTACTTTGCTATAATCCCACCATCACTGACTGGGATTATAGACGTGCATCACATCTGGCTCTTTACTTGGGTTCTGGGGAGCCAAACTTGGGTTCTCATGCTTACACAACATGCATTTTACCAGCTAAGCCAACTCTCTAGCCTCCTCCTTTATCTTCCCTTCTGTCTTGCTTTCTTTCTTTTTTCAAACCTCCTGTTTTATTAAAGATTTATTTTTATTAATATTTAAATTATATATTATAGGGGCATGAATATGTGAGTACATGTGCTGTGGAAGCCAGAGGTAAACTCCCCTAAGCTACATGCAGTTGTAATACCCCCATTGTGGGTGCTGACATCTAAATTCAAGCTCTCTGTAAGAGCAGCACACATCTTAGTCACTGAGACATCTCTTCAACCCTCCTGTCTCTTTCTTTTTTTTTTTTGTTTTCCCCCCACTCCATCCTTTTTCTTTCTTAAAAGCAAAATATAACAGCATCCAAGAGGCAAAGGTAGACAGATCTCTCTGGATTTGAAGCCAGCCTAGTATACATAGTGAACGCCAGGCTAGCTATATAGTTAGACTCTGTCTCAAAAAAAAAAAAAAAAAAAAAAAAAAAAAAGGTTGCTTCAACACATGTTCTTGTCATTCATAAAAATTATGTCAAAGAAAAGAACAAAAAAGAAAGTCCTAATCCCATCATCCCCATCAGATCTGAAACAGGAAGATGCCTGATGAATACATCAACACTTCCAAGTTCTCCATTTCTTCTCTAAAACAAATTCATCTGCAACTGAATCATGCATGCATGCACTATGGGGTTAGGCAGGATCTTCATTCCCACACTCCAGAAAAGAAAAACAACAAACAACAACAACAACAACATATTTATTTCCCTTTACATTTCCTGCAGCTCAGGGGGAAGGCAGGTGCCATGCAATTTCAGATCTAGGTTGAGGTCTTACATGATGTCAGTTCTCTTTCCTTCTCTAGAACACAGTCAAAGCTTCTAAACGCAAGGTTAGGGGTTTCCTTTTTATTTTTCCTCAAAGCATATAAAGTGTATAGAGAAAAGCACCGGGGCAGCTGGGGCGCAGGGTCGGCTGACACTCGGCAGCTACCCACAACACCCGCCACAGGATCTTAAGACTTCTGGAGAGTGGAACACAGCTTCTGCTCCAATCCAATTGCGCGCGGGACCTGAGACTGCATTAGTTAGGGAAGCAGAAACTGGCCTGAGTAGGGCCACAGGCCTCATCCGGCCGGATCAGCGCCGGGATAGCTGGAGCGCAGGGTTGCCTGACACCCGCCAGCTACCCACGACCCCCGCCGCAGGATTTTGGGACTGCTGGTGAGTGGAACACAGCTTCTGCTCCAGTCCAATCACGTGGGACCTGAGACTGCTCTGGTTGGGGAGAGAGAAATCCGGCCTACATAGGGCCACAAGCCTCTTCCGCACCGGGGCAACTGGGGCGCAGGGTCGGCTGACACTCGCCAGCTACCCACAACACCCACCACAAGATCTTAAGACTTCTGGTGAGTGGAACACAGCTTCTGCTCCAATCCAATTGCACGCGGGACCAGAGACTGCATTAGTTAGGGAAGCAGAAAACCGGCCTGAGTAGGACCACAGGCCTCTTCCGGCTGGAACAGCACCAGGGTACCTTCAGCTACCCACGACCCCCGCCGCAGGATTTTGAGACTGCTGGTGAGTGGAACACAGCTTCTGCTCCAATCTTTAAACAGTGACAACGACAACAACTAACCCCAGAGATTACCAGATGGCGAAAGGTAAACGTAATAATCTTACTAACAGAAACCAAGACCACTCACCATCATCAGAACCCAGCACCCTCACTTCGCCCAGTCCAGGGCACCCCAACACACCGGAAAAGCTAGACACGGATCTAAAAGCATATCTCCTGATGATGGTAGAGGACTTCAAGAAGGACTTTAATAACACACTTAAAGAAATACAAGAGAACAATGCTAAACAGGCAGAAGACACTAAAGAGGAAGCACAAAAATCCCTTAAAGAATTGCAGGAGAACACTGCTAAAGAGTTACAAATCCTTAAAGAAAAACAGGATAACCTAATCAAACAGGTAGAAGTCCTTAATGAAAAACAGGAAAACACATCCAAACAGATGATGGAAATGAACAAAACCATACTAGACCTAAAAAGGGAAGTAGACACAATAAAGAAAACCCAAAATGAGGCAACACTGGAGATAGAAACCCTAGGAAAGAAATCTGGAACCATAGATACGAGCATCAGCAACAGAATACAAGAGATGGAAGAGAGAATCTCAGGTGCAGAAGATTCCATAGAGAACATCGGCACAACAATCAAGGAAAATGTAAAATGCAAAAAGATCCTAACTCAAAACATCCAAGAAATACAGGACACAATGAGAAGACCAAACCTACGGATAATAGGAGTGGATGAGAATGAAGATTTTCAACTCAAAGGACCAGCAAACATCTTCAACAAAATTATAGAAGAAAACTTCCCAAATCTAAAGAAAGAGATGCCCATGAACATACAAGAAGCCTACAGAACTCCAAATAGACTGGACCAGAAAAGAAATACCTCCAGACACATAATAATCAGAACAACAAATGCTCTAAATAAAGATAGAATACTAAAAGCAGTAAGAGAAAAAGGCCAAGTAACATATAAAGGCAAGCCTATCAGAATTACACCAGATTTTTCACCAGAGACTATGAAAGCCAGAAGATCCTGGACGGATGTTATACAGACACTAAAAGAACACAAATTCCAGCCCAGGCTACTATACCCAGCCAAACTCTCAATTAACATAGATGGAGAAACCAAAGTATTCCACGACAAAACCAAATTCACACATTATCTCTCCACGAATCCAGCCCTTCAAAGGATAATAACAGAAAAAAAAAACAATACAAGGACAGGAACCATGCCCTAGAAACAACAAGAAGGTAATCCCTCAACAAACCTAAAAGAAGACAGCCACAAGAACAAAATGCCAACTTTAACAACAAAAATAAAAGGAAACAAAACAATTACTTTTCCTTAATATCTCTTAATATCAATGGACTCAACTCCCCGATAAAAAGACATAGACTAACAAACTGGCTACACAAACAAGACCCAACATTTTGCTGCTTACAGGAAACTCATCTCAGAGAAAAGGATAGACACTACCTCAGAATGAAAGGCTGGAAAACAATTTTCCAAGCAAATGGCATGAAGAAACAAGCTGGAGTAGCCATTCTAATATCTGATAAGATTGACTTCCAACCCAAAGTCATTAAAAAAGACAGGGAGGGACACTTCATACTCATCAAAGGTAAAATCCTCCAAGAGGAACTATCAATCCTGAATATCTATGCTCCAAATACAAAGGCAGCCACATTCATTAAAGAAACTTTAGTAAATCTCAAAGCACACATTGCACCTCATACAATAATAGTGGGAGACTTCAACACACCACTTTCACCAATGGACAGATCATGGAAACAGAAACTAAACAGGGACACAGAGAAACTAAGAGAAATTATGAATCAAATGGATCTGGCAGATATCTACAGAACATTCTATCCTAAAACAAAAGGATATACTTTCTTCTCAGCACCTCATGGTACCTTCTCCAAAATTGACCACATAATTGGTCACAAAACAGGCCTCAACAGATACAAAAATATTGAAATTGTCCCATGCATCCTATCAGATCACCATGGACTAAGGCTGATCTTCAATAACAAAATAAATAATAAAAAGCCAACCTTCACGTGGAAACTGAACAACACTCTTCTCAATGATACCTTGGTCAAGGAAGGAATAAAGAAAGAAATTAAGGACTTTTTAGAGTTCAATGAAAATGAAGCCACAACATACCCAAACTTATGGGATGCAATGAAAGCATTTCTAAGAGGAAAACTCATAGCTCTGAGTGCCTCCAAAAGGAAACTAGAGAGAGCACACATTAGCAGCTTGACAACACACCTAAAAGCACTAGAACAAAAGGAAGCAAATTCACCCAAGAGGAGTAGACGGCAGGAAATAATCAAACTCAGGGGCGAAATCAACCAAGTGGAAACAAGAAAAACTATTCAAAGAATCAACCAATCAAGGAGCTAGTTCTTTGAGAAAATCAACAAGATAGATAAACCCTTAGCCAGACTCACTAGAGGGCACAGGGAAAGCATCCTAATTAACAAAATCAGAAATGAAAAAGGAGACATAACAACAGATCCTGAAGACATCCAAAACACCATCAGATCCTTCTACCAAAGGCTATACTCAACAAAACTGGAGAACCTGGATGAAATGGAGAAGTTCCTAGACAGATACCAGGTACCAAAGTTGAATCAAGATCAGGTTAATGATCTAAACAGCCCTATATCCCCCAAAGAAATAGAAGCAGTCATTAATAGTCTCCCAACTAAAAAAAGCCCAGGACCAGATGGGTTTAGTGCAGAGTTCTATCAGACCTTCAAAGAAGATCTAATCCCAGTTCTTCACAAACTATTCCACAAAATAGAAACAGAAGGTACTCTACCCAACTCATTCTATGAAGCCACAATTACTCTGATACCTAAACCACAAAAAGACCCAACAAAGATAGAAAACTTCAGACCAATATCCCTTATGAATATTGATGCAAAAATCCTCAATAAAGTTCTTGCTAACCGAATCCAAGAACACATCAAAACAATCATCCATCCTGACCAAGTAGGTTTCATCCCAGGGATGCAGGGATGGTTCAATATAGGGAAATCCATCAACGTAATCCAGTATATAAACAAACTCAAAGACAAAAACCACATGGTCATCTCGTTAGATGCGGAAAAAGCATTTGACAAGATCCAACACCCATTCATGATAAAAGTCTTGGAAAGATCAGGAATTCAAGGCCCATACCTAAACATGATAAAAGCAATCTACAGCAAACCAGTAGCCAACATCAAAGTAAATGGTGAGAAGCTTGAAGCACTCCCTCTAAAATCAGGGACTAGACAAGGCTGTCCACTTTCTCCATACCTATTCAACATTGTACTTGAAGTCCTAGCCAGAGCAACTCGACAACAAAAGGAGATCAAAGGGATACAAATTGGAAAAGATGAAGTCAAAATATCACTTTTTGCAGATGATATGATAGTATATATAAGTGACCCTAAAAATTCCACCAGAGAACTCCTAAGCCTGATAAACAGCTTCGGTGAAGTAGCTGGATATAAAATTAACTCAAACAAATCAATGGCCTTTCTCTACACAAAGGATAAACAGGCTGAGAAAGAAATTAGGGAAACAACACCCTTCTCAATAGTCACAAATAATATAAAATATCTTGGCGTGACTCTAACTAAGGAAGTGAAAGATCTGTATAATAAAAACTTCAAGTCTCTGAAGAAAGAAATTATAGAAGATCTCAGAAGATGGAAAGATCTCCCATGCTCATGGATTGGCAGGATCAACATTGTTAAAATGGCTATCTTGCCAAAAGCAATCTACAGATTCAATGCAATCCCCATCAAAATTCCAAATCAATTCTTCAACGAATTAGAAAGTGCAATCTGCAAATTCATCTGGAATAACAAAAAACCTAGGATAGCAAAAACTCTTCTCAAGGATAAAAGAACCTCTGGTGGAATCACCATGCCGGACCTAAAGCTCTACTACAGAGCAATTGTGATAAAAAACTGCATGGTACTGGTATAGTGACAGACAAATAGACCAATGGAATAGAATTGAAGACCCAGAAATGAACCCACACACCTATGGTCACTTGATCTTCGACAAGGGAGCTAAAAACATCCAGTGGAAGAAAGACAGCATTTTCAACAAATGGTGCTGGCACAACTGGTTGTTAACATGTAGAAGAATGCGAATCGATCCATTCCTATCTCCTTGTACTAAGGTCAAGTCTAAGTGGATCAAGGAACTTCACATAAAACCAGAGACACTGAAACTTATAGAGGAGAAAGTGGGGAAAAGCCTTGAAGATATGGGTACAGGGGAAAAATTCCTGAATAGAACAGTAATGGCTTGTGCTGTAAGATCGAGTATTGACAAGTGGGACCTCATGAAACTACAAAGCTTCTGCAAGGCTAAAGACACCATCAATAAGACAAAAAAACCACCAACAGATTGGGAAAGGATCTTCACCTATCCTAAATCAGATAAGGGACTAATATCCAATATATATAAAGAACTCAAGAAGGTGGACTCCAGAAAGTCAAATAACCCCATTAAAAAATGGTGCTCAGAACTGAACAAAGAATTCTCACCTGAGGAATACCGAATGGCAGAGAAACACCTGAAAAAATGTTCAACATCCTTAATCATCAGGGAAATGCAAATCAAAACAACCCTGAGATTCCACCTCACACCAGTCAGAATGGCTAAGATCAAAAATTCAGGTGACAGCAGATGCTGGCGAGGATGTGGAGAAAGAGGAACACTCCTCCATTGTTGGTGGGATTGCAAGCTTGTACAACCACTCTGGAAATCAGTCTGGCGGTTCCTCAGAAAATTGGACATAGTACTACCGGAGGATCCAGCAATACCTCTCCTGGGCATATATCCAGAAGATGTCCCAACCGGTAAAAAGGACACATGCTCCACTATGTTCATAGCAGTCCTATTTATAATAGCCAGAAGCTGGAAAGAACCCAGATGTCCCTCAACAGAGGAATGGATACAGAAATTATGGTACATTTACACAATGGAGTACTACTCAGCTATTAAAAAGAATGAATTTATGAAATTCCTAGCCAAATGGATGGACCTGGAGGGCATCATCTTGAGTGAAATAACACAATCACAAAAGAACTCACACAATATGTATTCACTGATAAGTGGATATTAGCCCAAAACTTAGGATACCCAAGATATAAGATACAATTTGATAAACGCATGAAACTCAAGAAGAATGAAGACCAAAGTGTGGACACTGTGCACCTTCTTAGAATTGGGAACAAAACACCCAGGGAAGGAGTTACAGAGACAAAGTTCGTAGCTGTGATGAAAGGATGGACCATTTAGAGACTGCCGTATCCAGGGATCCATCCCATAATCAGCTTCTAAACGCTGACACCATTGCATACACTAGCAAGATTTTGCTGAAAGGACCCAAATATAGCTGTCTCTTGTGAGACGATGCCGGGGCCTAGCAAACACAGGAGTGGATGTTCACAGTCAGCTATTGGATGTATCACAGGGCTCCCAATGGAGAAGCTAGAGAAAGTACCCAAGGAGCTAAAGGGATCTGCAACCCTATTTTTGGAACAACATGATGTACTAACCAGAACCCCGGAGCTCTTGTCTCTAGCTGCATATGTATCGAAAGATGGCCTAGTAGGCCATCAATGGAAAGAGAGGCCCATTGGACTTGCAAACTTTATATGCCCCAATATAGGGGAATGCCAGGGCCAAAAGAATGGGAATGGGTGGGTAGGGAAGTGGGGGGCGCTATGGGGGACTTTTGGGATAGCATTGGAAATGTAATTGAGGAAAATATGTAATAAAAATATTAAAAATCAAAAAAAAATAATAAAGTGCATAAATCATCCCTCAAGAAAGAAGAAAAGGCTCCCGGACTCCTGTTTTGTCCAGCATGAAAACAAAAGTCCAATCTGTGAGACATTATATTGTTACATTCATCTGCTGTATGCTCAAATCACTCCCGAAGACTGTAATTCTCCAGGCTATTTCGTTTTTAGTACAATAGTCAGAGAATGGTTGTTTCTTATGCACAGGTAACTGAAAGCAGGTTCCCATCTCACGGAAATTTATCTTCTCTCTAAAAAGTAAATGTATCTCAATGGGGTCCCAGGCTCTGAAGGGTTGCAAGCTGCCCTAACACTCCAAGAGGCAGAGATCTGTTAGGAGAGGGAGGATTTTTAAGGACAGAGCCTGGAGCAGATCCTGAGCTTAGGTTAAAATGCCCTCTGCTGGTCATTAACCATAATCACTGAGACCAGAGAAAGGAAAACTGCCTGCTGTGGTCTTCCAAATGTCTGTCTGATCCATAGCTGTGCGGCTGTTTGATTATGGTGTAAAATGCCATGCCGGTGCAGAGGTGTGACAGAGACAGAGGCGTTCAATTGTATCAAAAGGACACGACTCTGTCTACTCAGTAAGTGCCCTGGAGACAGGAAACTCGTAAGATGTATTTGCTAGGTGACTAATTAAATTAATGGCTCCAGCTTGTAAATAATGGATCCAGTGTACCCACTGTGAGTTTGGCTCAGCAGCAGGCATGTGGACTCTTTCTGACTTCCATGGTGTATTCAAGTCACATTCTTTCCCAGGCCTCATTGTACAAACTAAAAGAATCACTCCTGTAAAATGAGGAAATGTAATGAGGATACCAAAGGAAGTGGTTGCTTTGAAAAGCCTCTCTGGGTAGAAGGGAAGAGGATATGCTCTGACTGTCCACAGCCAAACATCAGGTGGAGCTCAGAGAGCCTCGTGGACAAGTTGGGTATAGAATCTATCGATCCCACAGGTCTCAAGAACACCACAAGGAGACCTAGAGTCGACTAACCTGGGCCCATGGGGGTTCACAGAGACTGAACCACCAGCCAAAGAGCATGAAGGTGCTAAACCTAGACTCCCCACACGTTTGTGACAGATGTTCAGCTTGGTCTTCATATGAGTCCCTTATTACAAGCAGAGTAGGGGCTGTCTCTGACTCCATTGCCTGCCATAGGAACCCCTTCCCCTACCTGGACTGCCTAGTTGAGCCTCAATGAGAGAAGATGTGCTTAGTCCTACTGCAACTAGATGTCCTAGGGTGAGATGGTACCCAAGGGGGACTTCCACTTCTCTGAGGAGAAGGGGAGGAGGTAATGGAGGGAGGAATTTGTAACAGTGGGGCTGGGGGAAAGGAAGCAAGGCTGTAATCAGGATGTAAAGTGAATGAATGAATAAATACATAAATATATATATATAAAGGAAGGACACCACAAAGGAAGTAGAGTTGTGAAGGAAATGATTGAGTAAGTGGTTGTCATGACATTCAAACATGCCATCCAACACAGACACCAGCGGACATTACCTCATAAAAAGAGACTGCAGAGTTAGATTGCCCCCTCTAACAACCTGTCTCCAAATCCCTGTGAGAATTAGTTTAGGTTCCAGATTGTCAACCCTGTGGCTTCTGTCTCTACATCTGTATTTAACCCCTCTGGAGCTGAACCACACAACACACAATGGGGTAGCTTTGAAATAACCCACAAGTGTCTACATCCCCCAATGCCTGCACTACAGACTTCTCCAGCTGCCCAGAGGAGGATGCAAAGGAGGCAGAGTCATACAAATTCCAAAGTGAATAAAAGGACATATAGTGAAAACACTAGCCAGAGACAGTGTGTGCTTCACACTATTCCCCAGACTACCCATGTCTCCCGAGAGAACACTATGCTAGCCTGCCCCTGCAATGGGGGAAGCTTCCACCTCTGGGCTGCCCAGTTCCACAGCTTACCCAATGTCATTTCAGTATTTGTTTCTTCAGAGGTAAAAGTGGGTCAGTCAGAGAGAGCATGTACCTACAGAATACTATGCACATGTATTGAAATAATATGTGTTAAATAAATACAGTAGATGGATAGGACTTCTGTTGCCTTTCAAACTAATGGTAGATGCTGATAGTTGGAGAGGAGGAGGAGGAAGTGGACTTCTGGGGTGTGAGTCAAGTGAAATGTATACCCTCAGGCTCAGATACTTGAGCATTTACTGTATCGAGTATAGTGCAATATTAGAGTTCTAAAAACACAGAAATATTAGAACAATAATATAAAATATTGTCTTAATCCCGGGTGTGGGGATATAGGCCTGCTCTGCAGCAGCTGACTATAATTTGGCCCTAATCAGCAAGAAGTAGTCTAACAGTAATATCACCCACTTTCTGACCCCTGACTTTATTCATAAAGCTCTTTACTTTCCCTTCTATCCTTTCTTTCTTTCCTATCCAGTGTTAGGAGCTTCAAAAGGTGGAAGTAAAAGGGTTGAGAAGGGTGGAAGAAAGAAGAACCCACAAAGTACAAAAGACTGGTTGCAGTCTAGTAGTACTGTTTGGTGAGGCTGGAGAACATTCAAGCTGAGGAATCTTCCTGGAAGAAATGGCATTAAGGTTTTACAGTCTGCTTCCATTCTCTACTACACATTTTGGATACTACATGATCTTTGCCCATGTCTTCTTCTTATCCCGGTGGACTGTGTCGCCTAAAACTGAAGACCACAATTTTAAAAAGCTTCTTTTGGCTATCAGGGCCAAGAAAAGTGACTATAAATAATATAAGGACCAAATTGCTTTCCAGTTCTTGGAATAGTCTTTGCACTGGTTCTCCCAAGATTCCGAAGGAGCAGACAGAATGTCAGGAAGGAGACTTTCTCTGGATATTGAGTAAAAAAAAAAAAAAAGAGCTAGGATGTGGGCATGATCCACAGTGGGTCTTGTAACAGGCAAGATTCAGGGTCTGCAATAGCCTATGTCTTTTATGAAGTAGAAATCAACACAGAACTGTGTTCCAGGCCAAATCTTATAAGCTAATAATTATTCTTAGTCTTTTTTTCATAGTTTTAAAACACATATGCTCTTACACGCATAAGCACACACATAAATGCTCAGTGCACGTAATTGCACTCAGACGCTACCACTCAAAAGACAAGTAAACAGGGAGTAGGAGATGGCTCCGTGGGGAAAGCGCCTGCAGTGCATGAGTGAGGAACTGCATGTGTATCCCCAGCACTCACATAGAAGGCATGTGCAGCAGCACATATCTATCTATGGCCCTGGTGCATGGCAGAGAGCAGAGAAAGATGAATCTCAGAGCATGCTGGCTAGCCAGTCTCACCAAAATAGTCGGTCTCTAATTCAGAGAAAGACCCTGCCTTAAAAAGTAAATTAGAGAGCAGTACACAAAGAGATCCAGTATTGACCTCTGGCTCCTGCATGATTGCAGAGTTGGGGGTGGGGATGCATGCACACACTGCACCACACACACAGTAAAAAGAGGAGAGGAAAAAGAGGAAGAAAAGGAAGAGACATCAGTAATGACTGACCCCTTCTCCCTCTTAGTGGAGGGATTTTGCCTTGATTTTTTTCCTGTTTTCTATTCTTGGCTACCTCCATTAAAGTCTCCCAGGCAATCCCATACCCATGTCTCAAAACAGCTTCCAAATTCAGTGTTAAAGGAGAAGCCACCTTCTATAGCCAGCAGAACTAGGCATTTACCCCAAATTCTCAAGCCACTTCCCACTGGAATGCTACTCCCGGCACACCCTCCTGCCCTCTCATATGAACAGTTGAAGGACGCATGGTTCTCAGTCCTCTGGCAGTGACCATCCTTTTACTCCAGCCTAAATATCATGCTCGCTGCCAAAACCCAGCAGCAAAGTAATACAGATAGAGCCACCACGCTGAAGAGAATGCGTTTGCTGAGTTGGTTTCGTTTTAACATCAAGGACTTTCACTATATTACAGTTAAAATCAATAGAAATGTAACCTTTTCAGCCACATCAAATGAGTTCATTTGTATTGGTAGTCTCTTTCTACCATTACAGTGTGGGGATTACAAAAGGAACCAGGTCAACTTAAGCTTTATTGAAAGACCATTAAAGAAACAAACTCAAACTCATTTAAATCCTGAAGGCAGTATATTTAAAAAAGATCAATCCAGTAAGAACCCCCGGGTTGGCTTCACTTAAAACATCCCACATAAGAGAAGCATTTCACCATCACAGTTCGAGCAAACCCATAAACCTAGGAGACCTGCCAACAAGGAAGCAATGCTGTTTCCTTAAATAGATTTGGAACCATGTAGCCCTTAACTTTAGCCTGATTAGGCTTACTGGGCTCCAGCTTTTCTCCTGTATTTAAAAAATCATCATCTGGCAAAGACTCACTAATCAATGAACACTATTTGCTTAAGGAAGACATTAGCTCACTGGGTTAAGGGAATGCTAATGTAGAAAGTGCAATTTTGTTCTTTAAGAATAACAAACACAAGTTAAGACTCTGGGGAAGGCCTCTTCCGGGGAAGACAGGAAAATTCCCCTCCTAACCACACTTAATTTGGCATTTTACTCTCTATATCTACCAAGAGTAATGTATGAGACTAAATATCAACCAGGGACCCTATGGACTCAGTAGATTTAGGTTGGACATAAACCCCTCTGTCCCACAGGTTCCCCATCTTTGGCATGCTATAAGCTTCTCCTAAATCCTTTCCTGTTTACAAGAATCAAGAGGACCACAAACCTCTTCAAGTCCTTCCTTGAAAACTACAGTATACATTGCAAACTCTTGTCATGGAATATACTCAGAAGAATTACCAGAAGAGTCTCTATTAGCTCCAAGGCCCATCCACAGCTAGTCAGTTCTTTATTACATTACTACTACTAGAAATATATAAAAAACTCATTTGTGTCTGAGAACATGCACGTAATCAGACTACTCTACTAGGGAGGCTGAGGCAGAATGACTCACTTTGAATTGGAAACCACATTGAGCAGCTTAGTGAGACTGTCCCAGAATGTAAAGAGGTGCTGGAAATGTTAGTTTGATGGTAAAGCTTTTTGCCTAGCAAGCATGAGACACTGGGTTCAACCCTAATATAGAACCAAGTGTGGTGGTTTTTCTAATCATAAGGCTAAAGGCATTCATTTGGGAATGTAGGTGTCCACTCTTCCAATAAACCCATCTCTTATTCATGGACACTGTTAGAGCAATTCTCCATCTTAACACTACCATCAAGCAAACACGTTGAAGTTTATTCCATGATAACAAAACATTCCATAAAAAAAAAAAATCTCTCTTTACGTCTCTGTTTCTTTGCTTTCCTTTGCAGTGAAACTCCTGGGACGAGAAATTCATGCTTGGTATTTCGAGTCAGCTTGAATCATTTTCTTTATTTGATTTTGCTGAAGTATAAATGGTATGTAACAAAGACCAGACAAAGAGAAAGACAAAGGGCCCCGCATACAAAGCTATTCTCCCTGCACATTTACACAAGACGATATGTAGAACATTACAAGCCAGAGAAGCTACTCTAAGCCTTTGTGTTCCAAGTGATCTGGAACTTAAATTACATACACATGATATAGTGAGGCCTTGACCTCACAGTAGGAACCAGTCTCCAGCCCTTGTCTGTCTCCCAGAAATCAGGCTGAGAGCTCAACTCTCCAGTCACATATTTGATCAAACCGAGAAGAAAAACTGATACCTCCTCACCTGACTCCCTGGAAATTTGGCCCTATCTCCAGGGCCTGTCAGAACTTCTATTCTAGGGAGCTTTCTCTTGACCCAAAGCAGGCGAGTGATTCCCTCAGAATGGAGAAGAACCAGTGTGTCAGTCTGACCCACAACATATTTGCCCAATGTAAAACTTGGTACCATCTGTGGAACAGAGCTACCTACTGTGGCCTAGAGCATTCTCTGGATTTCAGTGTTTATGAAAGGGATACAGCATATCAATTATTCAATAACTCAATGTCACATATTATATAGTCACTAGGTCTTTGTGTGTCCCTCTGGAGAAATGTCCCACAGCCCTTCAAACCTTGACATGCTAGGATAACTCTCTCTTTCTCTCTCTCTCCCTCTGTGTGTGTGTGTCTGTCTGTCTGTCTGTCTGTCTTTATGTCTTTCTCTGTATCTCTCTGTGTCTCTCTTTGACTCTCTCTCTCTCTCTCTCTCTCTCTCTCTCTCTCTCTCTCTCTCTCTCTCTCTCTCTCTCTCTCTCTCTCTCCCAACATCAGCTCTCACCTCCTCCTCCATGCCACTCAGGCCTCTTCCACTATTTGGGTCAAACACAAGTTGACTCTTCCCTCATTGATTCATGAGCTGGGTTTCCCAAAAATAGTCCAGACACTTTAACCCAGTTTACAGTGTTCTTATTGGCATCACCAGTTTAACTCCTGGCACAGTTTATATGGTGATTGACAGAAAAATAGAAAAAGAAAAAAAAACAACAACATGGAAAGCCTGTGTAGCTGCATGAGGATTCCATGTGGTTTGTTGAAAGGCTGTGTGGGACAGATTGTCATGAAGCACATGGAGTGTATGTCAGAGTCTCTCTCTTCATATGAGCAGCCTGCAAAACCCCTAGCAGTCAGGATAGCCTATGGCAATTACCCTTCTACACCCTGGGTGGTGTGTGGGTCAAGTGCCCTGCTGACAGGTGCAGTGTTCTTGTTTTTTTTTAATAGTAGATGCTGATGCAACAACTTCTTCACTGTCCTGATTTAAATACATCTTCCTATGAGGGGCACATTTTCAGATGAACTCTGTGTCTAGATTAGTCCTAGCAAGAATGATGCATTCACAATTGGACAATCAAAGTAGCCCCTTTTTCAACACAGACCAGTCTCAGCCTCAGTAGGCACATAGTGGGAGACCAACAGTCATCCACACCAGATTGAAACTGGATCCTACTTGATATCCTTCCTAAGGCTCCCAGAAGGAGCTCACCCAAGAGTTTACTTGGGAATTACACTTCAACACCCTTGCTGGAAACCGTGCTAGGCAAAAACTACAGATTTGTTGATGCTAGATAGTCTTCTTAGTTTTTAAACTTTCTAAAGCCTTAAATAATATGTAGTGTTTCTCCAGTCGGTGGAATGATAGACTAGAGAAATCAAAGCCATGGGTGAAACCTACTCTTTTTTCTTTTTTGCTATTTTGAGAAATTTTTATAGAAAACATAAATCACCTAATGGGCTTCCTAATTCTTTTAATTGCATCAATTCAGCAGAATCCAATTACACTAGACCTTAAGAGGCAGATATATTCACTGATTGCATTACCATAATAATGATGGCTTAGTGACAATAGTGAGCGTTTATAATCCCTCTCATTCTAAAATGGCTTATCAAACCATACATGAAGCCTCCTGGCATCTCTGAAAGAGAAATCATGCACACAAATAGCAAAGAAAGAGCTGCCTCTGAAAGTCTCCACCTCCCAGGTGTCTTTTGTCTCATGGAAAAGAATGTCCTTCCTGACTTTGGTAATAAGCCAAAAGTCACATGACCACTTCCACTCTGGGAACTGGTCAGATTGGTAATGTCCCCCGGGACACCAACTCCTGCTTTACAGTCATTAAAAGGTGATGAACTCTACGTCCCTCAGGTCCCTCCCTGCTTTAAAACCCCTGGTTGAACCTGGCCTTGATAGAAGCATTTTCTTCAGCCCCAGTGCTGGGATCAAATGTGCTGAGATCATTAGGAGCATATGGCACAGACAACTCTTAATGCACACTCTGGATCTCAAAACTGCGAGTTGCAGAACAGCAGCCTGGTGGGGTCGACTCCTCTTCCCACCCTCTATCCACTGTTGGTTGGCTGCAGTGCTAGTGTCCTGAAAGGTCACAATTTAGGTGACAGCCCAGAGCTGGGTCTCAGCAGAAGTCTGCTCAAAGCCATCAAGGAGCCTAGGAGAGTACTGCTCCTGAGATGCACAGAAGCATCCGTCCATCTTCCTCTTCACGCTTCAAATGAGGAAACTAAAGCCTAGGAAGGCTTTGTGACTTGTCATCACACAGATGTTCAGTGGCAAAAATGAGGATATCTTCCCTTCTACTGACATTTTCACTTTCAAAATCAGGGGCCAGTTGTGAAATTTTCAGAAAACAGAGTGTCACTCCTGGGAACTTGAAATAGGGACAAGGAAGGGAGTGGGCCCATGTGGTCTACACAAAGCTTCAGAATGTGTGGTGAAGCAGAGGTGCCTAGCTGAAACTGGAACTCTCTGGACAAGGAGTGAGTTTCTGAAACTTGTGGGACTATTTATCCACATAACAAAGCAGCAAAAGGAAAAGAAAGACACATAGATCATCCTGGCAACATAGGAAGTTGAACTGCCCAGGAATAATGGGAGGAAGAAACTCCCTCAGGGACAAGGGAGGGAATGGAACCCCGACCCTTTTAGTGTCTATCAGGGACAGAGCAAAAGTATGAAGAAAATGTACTATGAAAGTTAGGCTCTGCCCTTTCTCTACAAAGGTGACTTTGCTGGCCCGGTTCCTCAGTAAGGAGAGCTATGTGTCCGAGGATGTGAGTTGCAGAACCGTGACAGGGAAACAATCAAAACCGTGGATACATTGTAGGCTCTAAAGGTAAAATGAAGCTATCCACATAAAATGCTCATAGAGGGGAGCATATGGGGAGTAGAACTGTGCTATCCAGATTTGGAGGATTATCTCTGGGCCCATCTGTGGACAAACTGTTTCACTTCCCATAGACATAGTCTTCTTTGAAAGGATTCCTTCTTTCTCACTCATATGTTAGGTTTGAAAACCACAGAATTTGGTAGAAGAAGCACTGTATAAATGATAGGGCCCAATGAAACTTTCTTTGCAGCCACTATCACTAGCCCGAGTCCAGGAACACTGGTGTTGGGGTTTCGCATTCCTGGGCTCCACCTGGCAGTCACTGGGCCCATCCTCTGTCTAATCTCTAAGTATAGCCTGTAGAGATAGCTGGTAGTAGAACAGACTCAAAAACTACAAGGAACTTGCCACACCTCTGCATAATGCTTACCAGTATCTCCAAAGTGACCCCAAGGCCTGGGCCTTACCTTGTAGGAAAAATCAAAGCAGAGTTCAAGCATCAATGGTGCATGAAATAGGAAGGATATCTGAGGTCAGGGCAGTTGTGGGCCCATGGACAATAGGGGCTGACCCTACTCTGCCTACCAGGCCGCTTGACCTCATCCAACCCGGGCTGCAGACTGCACCTCCATGCCTCCTGTAGCCACCACAAGAGTTCTTATCTGAACCACGATGAGTTCACTCTTCCCTCTTCTGCAGCATAAAATGGAACAGTGACTCCCCAGTTCTCAGCAGTCATCTCCCCCAAGAGCTTGGAGGGTAAGTTGGAGCAGAGATGCAGCAGGTACTGCTATGGAATGTGCTCCCTGCTCAGTGAGTCTCTGCTGGCTCCTGCCTGGTCTCTGGAAACTCTTCCTCTGCCCACCCTAAGCTGCTTCATTACACAATCTCTCATTCTTTCACACATTGACATCAGGCTCCGTGACCTCAATTCTGCTCCCAGGCCTAGTGCTACCTCGCAATGAGACCTAGCCCCAACTTAGGACCTGTGGCTAAGGTACAGACCCAGGCCAAATTCCTACATACTCAGCAAAAACCAGATCCTTCTAAATCTTTGACTAGACTGTAAGAACGTACTTCTATCTCAGCAGAAGTGCCAATTAAATGAACTGTCCTTCCTGGAGTGACTGAAATGAGCAAAGGTAAAATTTCTCCTCCAGGAGTATCAAGGCATAATTAGTGAGCCCACTCTCAACCTTTCCCTGGGCAACCAGGCCACCCAGACCTCCATGTCAATCTCTGTCACTCATGTATACTGCATCATCACCAGTGAAGGAACAACACAGCCAGGAGAAAACACCAGACATGAAGAGCACCAAGGCTCCCATTTCTCATGGGGCAAGTCTGATGTGGGAAGGGTAAATTCTCAAAGACATGTCAATGCTATGGACAGAAAAGTTCACAGTTGCTTGTGAAGGCAGAAAGGCTGTGTAGATGATGGGGTCCTTTAGCTCTGAAAGGCCCGCTAAGATGGGCCAAGAGGTGAAACTAAAAGATGGAAGGAAGAGGCTAGAGGAAAATGGGTGGAAGAGAAGAGCTACCTGAAATTGAAGCATCACCCACACACTGAGGCCTGGCAAGTGCCACTCCAGAAATCCCTTTTCTAGTGACTCAAGCAAGAAACATTTCTAGAACAACTTGCAAGTCAATCATGGCAGGAAGTCGGAGCAAGACACAGAGGATGATCTCTGTGTGTGCTGATCATGGTCTGTTGTCGACCATGATTGCCCAAAGCCCAGCTTCCTCAGCCCATAAAGCCAGCATCCTAGAAGGGTTGAACATCCCATGAGAATGCCCACCCCCAGGAGCCTAACTTCCTTGACCTGAGGTCTCACCTAAGTCAGAAAGTAAGACATCTTACATCTTGTGAGGTTCAGGTGGGGCCCAAACCTGCAGGTTCTGGAGCCAGGGGATGCCATGCTGAGGGACAGTCCAGCCTCATCCCTTCCCTGGGCTGCTTTCCAACTTCTACCATCTGTGTCTCTTGCTAATTTTCCCATGCTCCTGGAAAAACTTCATCAAAAGGTTCAAGTCAGCTGCCATGTTACAGAATCTCTCTTCCTGGTTATCTGCAGGGCTTCAGGGGCCTCAAAGCAGGACCCTATGTGCTTCTGCTTGGGCCATACAACTGCACAGAGGCACTGCCTGCCTTGTGGGGACCATGCTTGCTCTCTCCTGGTTAGAACCTGCCAGAGCAAGGCTGTCCTGGGAGCCCAGAGACTCAGCATGTAGTCAAGCCCAATCCTTGCATAGATGACAGGTGACACACAGCAGGTGGGTAGGTGGGTGGCCTCAGAAGACACAGAAGACATGAGACTATCATGAAGACTGAAATAGAATTCCAGTCGTCAATGATGAAATCACCATGACTGTGGAGTCACTGGAATTGCAGCAGTGAGGTCACTGCTGAGTGCTAATTGAGCCTCTCTGGCAGCCTGGTGTCACTGCCTGAATTATCAATGAATCTGGCCAAGTCAGGCTTGAGTCCTGTAAAAACCTTTCCTCTACTCTAGAATGCAGGCATGTGGGCCTGAAAGCACAATAGTGAGAGGTATACACTTAACAAAACAGTCTCCAGAATGGTCCCCTGGTGCTCTCTCTCTCTCTCTCTCTCTCTCTCTCTCTCTCTCTGAGCATTTTCTATATTATCTAGAAGCAACATGGAGACTTTGGTGACTCTGCTCTCTGAATGAGCTTGAGGTACAGCAGAGAGCAGAAGGAACATGTTGCCAAAGAGAAGGTTTCAGAAGGAGTCCCAGCAGGATACTTCTACAACTAGGAGAGAGGTGGCCACAGAAGGCCCAGAGCAGAAGAGCAAGGAAAAGGCTTGCAGGGATGAGGGTCACCCAAGCTGGTGAGATGAGCCCATGCTCAGCTCAGGAAACTAGGTGGGCACTGTTGGGAGCACGTCCTCCCTCTGCCCATCAGAGAAGTGATAGTCTCCCCAAGAAAGGCATTTTAAGGGAAGGATTGGAAATGTTCTGAAGTATGTGAATAATATTGTCTAGGAAATGGAATACTTTTAGGTTAGTGTTATGTCCCTGCAGCTACTGTCCAGAGCTGGATCTAAGTCCAAAGGAATCTCTTCCTATACATGGGACAGTAGGATGCTCATGACATCATTAGAGACAGCCTACTACAAAAGATAGCCTCTGACACAAAGAGGCCCATCATAATGAAGATGCCATGCTGAGGAATGCCCAGCCCTCTGAGGGCAGTTACTCCTATCAACAGCGGGGGTCGCTATAACCTAGAACAAAGCAGAGTGATGAGAGACATAAGCCATGGCCATCAATCATATCAGCCCCAGAGGCCACAGACATCCAGTGAAAAACAAGGTGATCACAAACAGGGACAGCAATCAGGCCTTGCTTCCCAGAAAGTCTGTGTCCAGGAGACTCTTCCCACATAGTCCACAGGAGACAGGAGTCTGGGTCACCTTTCCCATGTCCCTCAGGCATACATCAGTAAGGTGGCACATCAGATCAACACAATGCTTCTCATGCATGTTAGCAGAAGAAATATTTTACAATAAATATATGTCCCACAAAGGAAAGCTTTACTTCTTATGTGAGCATACCCTCTGTGTACTAATGGCTGCTTCTTCTCAGGGCAGGGACTGCTTCCTGGTTTTGTTTCTCTCTCAGTGTAGTGACTTCTCTGTACACTGAGCTAGGAACAAGGCTGGGTAAGCATTTGGTCATCTTTGAAGAAGCTCCTAGGAGGATAGGGCACACAGAGAAGTGACAATAACACTCACACTCACCCATATTCCATAGCTTCACTGTGAGACTCTCCATCCCAGTACCAGAGAAAAAGACTTCACATATGAGGAGAAACACCATCCCTCCAGGGACCCCACCTCAGGGACTTGCCCAGCTTGACCCTCTGTCTAGTTTCTACATTTGTGCAGGTTTAGGTATAGGTACTCAGAGGCATAAGAAGGCCCAGCATCTTACACATCACAAGGAGGGCTCAGGAATGCTGGGGCTGTGCTAGTCTCCTGTGCCATGGGCTTCTTGGAGAGAAATGAAATCCCCAGGAAAGAAGCCAGTCCTCCACGATGAAGCCTGTGGGACCCGAGCCTGGCACCCCCTCAGCTTGCCCAGGTGACAAAGTAGTGTTGTCCTCCTCAGTTGTGGTTTGAATAAAAATGGCTCCCAAAGGCCCATAGGGAGAGGACGGATGTCCTTGTTGGAGTAGGTGTGGCCTTGGTAGAGGAAATGTGTCACTGTGGAGGTGGGCTTTGATGTCTCATAGGCTCAAGCTAGGCCTAGTGACTCAGTCTTCCTTCCTGCTGCCTGCAGACCCAGACGTAGAATTCTCAGGTACCATTCTAGCACCATTTCTGCCTGAATTCTGCTATGCTTCTTGTCAGGATAATGGACTAAACCTCTCAACTGTAAGCTGGCTCCAATTAAATGTTTTCTTTTATAAGCTTTGCCATGATGTCCCTAACTAAAACAGTAGTCATTGTTTGCCCCCTCCTCCCAAGACCCCTTGGAGATGCCACTCTGAAACTGTATCCCTGCAATGTGTGGTGACTACGAATGGCATTTGAGAGATATGTCACTCTGACCAGGGCTCTCCTGCTTTCCATCTTCTCAAGCCTATCTGTGCAGTCGTGGTGTCCGTGGGCAAGAAGCCTCTGCCCTCACAGGACATAGCACCAACTCTAGGGATGGGACCGTTGGTAAGAATCCTCTCTCTAACACCATCCCAGTGACCCTTGCTCTTGGCCTAAACCACAAGCCTGGAGAAACCTCAGCTCCATCACAGACTTCTGAAAGCAAGCAGAGCCTTCAATCAGAAAATAATATTTCCGAAGAGCATTTTTAAATCCAGAAAGCATGAGTTGCTGATTGATGGGAAAGCCAGACATAAGAATTCTGTACCCTGGTGAACTTTATACATACACAAAGCACTAACACTACACTCAGGGCAGAGGAGGGTACCTAATGTTATCAAGAGGAAGGACTTACTGTATGTATCCCACCTGGGATCATACAGTAAGTCCTTCCGGGCTTCCAGCACTTGCTGTCCCATGAGACCAGCTGGAGCCCAGGCTATCCTACAGGACTGGCTCACACAAAGGAAGGGGCTTGTTCAAAGTGCAGGAATTACCTGGGCACTGAGCAGGCCTGGAAGGGTCCAGGCTAGGCAGCACTCAGCTCAGGCAAGCTTCAAGTTCCAGGGTCCATCCACTTGGGCATAAAGATGCATCAAAACAGAGGAGCAGCCTTTTTGCTGCTCTAAAGCCTTCCAGAGATTCTCACTATGAGAAATCAGGTCACCTTTCCCCTAATTTAGGTGCAAATGCGTGCATGTCTGTCTGTCTGATTACATGTGCGTCACACACCTGCAACACCTGTGGAGGCTTCTGATATGAAACCGTGCTCCATATCCTGGGCTGGTACAGTTCCTTCTTCCTCCAGACAGTTCCCTTGGGATGAAGAGGAAAAAAAGTTGGAGGCCTCCATTTTTTCTGTAGCCCACAGGGGGCAGTATAGGGCCTGAGTTCCCAGGGGCTCCTCCCACTTCCCCTCCCTCTTCCAAACATTCCTCCAGCACTCCCCTCGAAATTGCCTCCCCTTTCTACTCTCCAAGGACCTGCTCTGAGACTGCCTTGTCTCCTCCATGCCAGACTCTACAGGAATCTCAGGCCGGGCTACAGTGCCCCAGATGCTATGGTTTCAATATTGCCAGGCATGTCAGCTCCCCAGTCAAGTCCGAGCTGCCCCCAGCACCTTTGAATTCCCCCAAAAGCCCTGGGGGACACAGGTTCTCTGTTGGTTCCTGGGTAGGGATCCTTACAGGAAAGCTTCCAGCGGAGACATTAACAAGGTCCAGATCTGTTCTACTCCAGCATCACTGCACACCCTGCAGTTAAACAGCTGAAGAGCAGCAAATCTTTCAGATACATCCTGATTGGCTGCAAGCATCATGTGCAGCAGGCACCACGTGATTGACTGGCAGCCTGTAATTGAATCCATTTCTGTGATTGGCTAGAATTTCTTTGCTGTGATTGGCTGACTCTCGGTTGCTTCTTTACAAGATTAACCTACCCTTGGTTCATATAGGAAATGAGGTTACAGGTCTCTGTATGGTGAGCACACTGGACAAACCTCATTGGTCATTATACGGATTTTGTCCAAAGTAGAGTTCAACAGTCCCATTTCTTTCATCCTTCCAGGTCACTCAAGTATGGGCATTGATGGGCCCTGCCACTGTCTACCAGGATTGAAAGGAATCTTAAGGATTCCTTACAAAGTTCACAGTTCACAGTGCCAGGTTAGCCCAGCACCCGTAGGGATACCTTCTTTGTCATTCTGACTATAAAGGCACGACTTGGTGGGAAAGAAGAGCAACTCTTTGTTCAATAATTAAGGAGAGTCCTAAGAGATACAAGGCAGACAATATTGCTGACATTCATTCTTCCTCAGAACGCTCTCTGAGGCACAGGGAGCAAAGCTGCTCAGTTTGACAGTCAGGCCTCAGAGACAGCTCAGCAGCTTGTGAGCCCCACTGCTCACAGGCTGCAGATGGACTCCTCACTGCAGGGTGACTGACTGAGAGGTGCTCATTCCTGCAGACCACCTGGCAACAGGCATCTTAGTGATCCACAGGCCAATCCATTGCCTGCTTTGATTAATTTAACCATGATGATTTTGGTCAAAGGTCTTTCTCCTCCCATCTGTGGGATTAACACTACCTTGACACTCTCTAAAATCAAACTTTGAAAGAGGAGAATAAAAAAGAATAGTTTGATGTTGTTTTGAGACATTTACTTGCTATTAGCGCAGGGTAGACTAAAACTTGCTGCAATCCTGACTTAGTCTCCCTAATGCTTGGAAACACAGGCATGAACGTCTACACCCAAGAGAACATCAAGAGAAGACAAATCTCAACTCAAAATGATGAGTGTATCTTCCTGCCATCAGGAATTTGGGAGGCCAGAAGGCAGCGGGCTGACACAGTCAAAGTGGTAAAATTTGAGAACATTCCTGTCGGTCATGTATATATGTATAACTGTATATATGTGTGTGTCCCCAAAAGACAATTATGCTGTTTGTATTCTATTTATGGTGTTTCTGATAAATGTATACTTTGTATGCCTGTTTTAGATAGAGAAAAAAAATCAGCCAATCAGTTTACTCCAATGAGTGTTTAACGCATACTCCATGGAGATGTCATTTCTTTGGCATTCCTCCCAAATGGGAATTTACTATGCCACACTTCAGACAAACACACAAAAACAAAAACAAAAACCCTTCCTACTTGGGAACATGATTCCAGAGTTACAAATTTGCTTAGTGCTGTCTACCAAAAAAAAAAATATATATATATATACATATATGTATATATGCTTCCATATACACCTGTGTGTGTAAATACCTATGTAAACCACTGTCCCATATTTCAGTGGTAAAGAGAAGAAGTATATTTCAAATTTTTTACGTATATATGAGGCTAAGTGCCGTCTGAATAATTGTCTGTAGTGGTTTAAGCAGTTGACCTGTTGCAGTTGGAGATTAATAAACAGAGAGTGCTGCAGATTCTGCCTAGAGATTCACAGGTTAAACACAGCTTTTAAAGGTCGATGCCAATGTGTTTTAGTTGTCGGGTAAGCAGCCAGGCCAATGACTCCTGGGACCACCAGGCCTGAACTTACCTGTCAGCTGAGATCTGGGGATCTGGAGAACTGATCCTGCAGGAGTGCAGCTTCAGTTGTACATTGCTAGTCAGCCTCCAGTAGGAGACAGTCCCTGGGAGGCAGACCCTTCACAGAGCCTTCACTGCCCTGGCTAGTGATCCCACCCTTTCACAGGATCCCAGAGTTTAAGAACTGAGCAAGTGGTCGGGGGAGCTTTCTTATTTGGGGCGGGGCTGAGAGCAGGGGGCAGGACTGTGAAGGTGATTTTGTAGAGGCAGGGTCAGACTGTAAGTTGGAGCCTCAGGTGAAAGGGTTCTAGGTCTTCAAGCAGTTGATCTCCTGTGCAGCAGTTGGTTGTTGAGTCCAGTGGTCACAGACTTTGGAGCAGCAGTTTCTTCTTGCTCCCCACTTAGTTGCTGCCACTGACAGTGCAGATCAGCAATGCTCACTCTGCTGCCCCAGGGCCTGTGTCCAGGGCGCCGGAACCTGTGTGGGCGGCCTTTGAGTGGGGTACTTAAAGGCCTAGGCCGGTCAGGGAAGCTGCACCAGGCCAGGCTGATGGAAGAGAAAGAAGACTGAGGTTGAGTGATTTGACTTTTTTTATACTGCAGCTTACTTGCCAATGTGTTTATACAACAACTGATCCTCCCTCCTGACCCCAAACAAGGTTTCTCTGTATAATTCTGGCTGTCTTGGAAATCCCTATAGATCAGAGAGATCCACCCAAGTACACTAAAGACTTTTTTATTTTTAGTTATTTATGTACCAAATGCTGCCCCCATCATCCCTCACAGAGTTCCTCTCCCATCCCCCCCTTTAGCCTCTGGGGCAGCGGCACTCTCCCCCAAGCCCCAATATCCCCTCACCCCTGTAGTCTGTGCAGGATTAGGCCCACCCTCTCCCACTGAGACCAGACAATGCAGCCCTTTGATACATATAAACTGGTGGCCTTGGACCAGCCCCTGTATACTCTGGCTGGTGGCTCAGTCTTCTGGGAGTTTCTAGGGGTCCAAGTTGGTTGACACTGTTTGTCTTCCTGTGGGGTTGCCATCTCATTAAGATCATTCATTCCTTCCCCTAACTCTTCTACAGGGGTCCCCAACCTCCATCCAAGGTTTTCCAGTGTTTTGTGAGTGTCTGCATCTATCTCAGTCAGGTGCTGGGAAGAGCCTCTCAGAGGAGCTGCTAGGATAGACTCCTGTCTGCAAGCACATTGTAGCATCATTAATAATAGTGTGCCTTCCCATAGGATGGATCCAAAAATAGGCAGGTCACTGGTCAGCCATTCTTTTAGTCTCTTCTCCTTTTCTGTTCCTGCATTTCTTTTAGATAGGAACAATTTGGGGGTCAAAGGTTTTACAAGTGGGTTGATGTCCCCAACCTTCCACTGAGGGTCTCGTCTGGCTACTGAAGGTGGTTGCTTCAGGTTCCATATTCCTACTGTGGGGGGATTCCTGCTAAGGTCACCTACACTGACTCCTGGGTGCCTCCCTTATCCCAGGTCTCTGGAGCTTCCTAGAGAACTCTCTTCCAAACCCCATCCCGGCCCAGCAGCTGTGTATTTCCATTCATTCTCCTGGCCCTCTGGGCGTCTCTCCTGCTCTCTCCAAGACTTTTATCATGGTTTGTCAGATGCTTTTTAGACATCTAGTGAGATAATCATGTGGGTTTTTTTTCCTTTCAGTTTGTTTATTTAGTGGATTACAATGTATTGAAGGATTTTCATATATTTAACCTACATCCTTGTGATGAAGCCTACTTGATCATGGTGGATGCTTTCTTTGATGTTTTCTTGGATTCAGTTTGCAAGTATTTTCTTGAATAAGTTTGTATCAATGGTCATTGGAGAAATGTGTCTGAAATTTTCTTTGTTGAGTCTTTGATAGTCCAATGCCATCCCAAAAGTCCCACACACACTCCCCCACCCACCCACTCCCATTTCTTGGCATTCCCCTGTACTGGGGCATATAAAGTTTGCACGGCCTCTTTCCACTGATGGCCGACTAGACCATCTTCTGATTCATATGCAGCTGGAGACACGAGCTCGGGGGGGGGGGGGTAATTGGTTACTTCATATTGTTGTTCCACTTATAGGATTGCAGATCCTTTCAGCTCCTTGGATACTTTCTCTAGCTCCTCCATTGGGGGCCCTGTGATCCATCCAAGAGCTGACTGTGAGCATCCACTTCTGTGTTTGCCAGGCCCCTGCATAGTCTCACAAGAGACAGCCATATCTGTGTCCTTTCAGCAAAATCTTGCTAGTGTATGCAATGGTGTAGCGTTTGGAGCTGATTATGGGATGGATCCCCAGATATGGCAGTCTCTAGATGGTCCATCCTTTCCTCTCAGCTCCAAACTTTGTCTCTGTAACTCCTTCCATGGGTGTTTTGTTCCCAATTCTAAGAAGGGGCAAAGACCACATGATCATCTCATTAGATGCAGAGAAAGCATTTGATAAAATCCAACACCCATTCATGATAAAAGTCTTGGATAGATCAGGAATTCAAGGCCCATACCTAAACATGATAAAAGCAATCTACAGCAAACCAGTAGCCAACATCAAAGTAAATGGTGAAAAGCTGGAAGCAATCCCACTAAAATCAGGGACTAGACAAGGCTGCCCACTTTCTCCCTATCTATTCAACATTGGACTTGAAGTCCTAGCCAGAGCAATTTGACAACAAAAGGAGATCAAGGGGATACAAATTGGAAAGGAAGAAGTCAAAATATCACTTTTTGCAGATGATATGATAGTATATATAAGTGACCCTAAAAATTCCACCAGAGAACTCCTAAGCCTGAAAAACAGCTTCAATGAAGTAGCTGGATATAAAATTAACTCAAACAAGTCAATGGCCTTTCTGTACACAAAGGATAAACAGGCTGAGAAAGAAATTAGGGAATCAACACCCTTCTCAATAGTTTCACATAATTTTAATGTCCCCAGATTCCTCTATGTATTCCAAAGTTGATAGATGTTCACATTCTCCAGTTGAATTGCTGTGACTTCCCTGAAACCCACTTCCTCCATACATGTTGCTATCAATAGCAGCTCCAGCTCAGGTGTACAGAAGTTCCCACTGGCACACGGCTGGGCTCCTTGTCTGCTCCTTTGAAGCCTCTTTTCCCAACCTTACTCACTTCAGTAACTAGTATTCATGGATGGGCCTAGGGACTTGGAATATGTTTGGTTCCTTTTTATATTTCTGTTTTATTATATAAAGCTCAGCTTTAGGCCAGTCTCCCACACTGTTAACACACTTTCCCTTCGTTGATTTATAGAAACTTATATTCTGGGTGTGAACCTGTAGGGATAATTCTGATGCTAAGTCCTGTTCCCTAATTGCTTCTTCGGTGAGTAAAGAAAGGCAGGGACTAATTACTGGAAGAAGGTACAGGCAGGACTTCCAGGTCCCTGGATGGCCAAGAGAGAGACAGAGGGAGGAGAGGAGAGTTTCCCATGTTGTGAGAGAGATAAGCTAAGCAGCCATGTGAGGTCTTGTGAGGAACGGTGGTCAGGGGTTTTTAATCAGGTATTACATGTATCTTAGCAACTACAATATAGGGCAGGTGAGAGGAGAGGAGATAAGTATTTTGTTCAGGGCACACTTATCCAGACAGGAGAAAGTACCACCCAACAAATGTGTCCAAAGGCAAGTTGAAAAGGAACTGAGTGTGTGTCTTTCATTCATGGATTCAAGGGAAGCTGGGTGGGGTCTGGTTGTGCAGCATGTTCCCAGAGCACAGGCTGGGTAGTGAAAAACTATACACAACATGAGCCCTTTATTGGTTGTATATCTTGGCAGGAAATTGTTCCATGAAAAGCACTTTCCCCCTGAAAACTGAGTGACAGATGGCTGTGTGCTACCATGTGAGTGCTGGGAACTGAACCCTGGTCCTCGCCAAGACGGCTATTGGTATTAATTACTGAGCCACCTCTCCAGTCCCATAGGATATGGAAGGGTTTTAACTATTTTATCCATCAAAATCATTATATTTCTCCCATTTATTTTTGTACGACTGTGCGATTCCAAGGAGAAAAAAAACCCTTAAATTTTATCATAATATTAAATCTGAAAATAGTATTGAATTCTTGTTTTCATTACATTAGAATATATCAATTACATTAAATAGTATATTATAAAATTGATTCTTTTAAATTATGACAAGAATGTTACTACTTTAAGTTTAGGACTATTAAATGTATCTTTTCAAAATTTGGAAAAACTTTACCTTCATAGCTTTCCTACTTGTGTTAGATATTTTTCTAAGTGCTTTAAAAATTTTCCACTGAACCAGTGTAATTTTTGTGGGTTTTTTTTGTTTTCCTTATATAAAAATATGAAGTTGGATGTGTACCAAGAAAAAATTTTGAGAAAAGTTGGAGGAAGGAAAAACATATAAACAAAATATATTGTATGAAAAACAATATCAACTAACCAGACCCTCCAGAGCTCCCAGGAACTAAACCATCAAACCAAAGAGAACACATGGAGGTACCCATGGCTCCAGCCACGTTTGTAGCACAAAATGGCCATGTCGGACATGAGTGGGAGGAGAAGTCCTTGGTCCTGGGGAGATTCCATGCCCCAGTGTAGGGGAATGCCAGGGCATGGAGTTGTGAATGGGTGGCTGGGTGGATGAGCACCCTCATAGAATCAGGGGGAAGAATGATGGGATAGAGGGTTTCTGGAGGGGAAACCTGGAAAGGGGACAACAGTTGAAATGTAAATAAATAAAATATCCAATAAAAAAACAAAGAGAAAAGTACCTTTCAAATACAACAAAACAATGCTTGAGAAAATAAAAACAGATGTGTTAGTGCACCCCGATCAGATATATGTAACTAAGACTTCTTTTGGATACATGGAAAAACATTTGATTTAGCATATTGAAGAGCTAACCAGCTACTTTGATCACTTCTCATAACAGTCCCCTCTGTTCATTCTCTTACAGATTCTGTTGTTAGGAACTACATCCTGGAGCAGCTGTTAGGAACTGCTATCCTGGCTCCACCCCACTTCACACTGAGACTCCATTCTGTGGTGTGATACAGGATTTGGGATATAATTAGGTTACAGGCAGGGAACCTCCTAATTAGAGTGACACCCATGTAAATAGAAACAGAGAAAAAACTTCTATGTGCTCTATCAACTATGTATAGTGTGGGTGTGTGTATGGTGTGGGTGTGTGTGCCTTTCTATTTCTTTCCTTCTATCATATAGGTGTACAAATAAAAGAGGCCCATCTGCAAACCAGGAAGACAGTCCTCACCACCACCAAATAATGTATGTAGTATGCAACTCTTCCCTAATTGCACTTGGCCTTGCAGAGGCTCTGAAGTGTATAGGCCAGGGAAGACTAGGGGAGAGGACCTCCAACTTACATAGATGTATGTAGAAGACAGCAAACTCACTGGGTACTCACTTTTCTGGTACAACATTGCAGGGACAAACACCTGTGCCTCTGTGTGTTGCCACTAACCTAAGCTCTGTAAGCCCGATCCTCATTGATTCCCAGAGTGGATCCTTTCAAAGTGTGTCACTGGGACCTTAGCAAGAAGTGTAGATGCTAAATCTCCCCTGAGAAGTAAATCTACTGACAACTACTCTGGTAGGCTTTTATTTCCTTTCTTGTGTCAGAGCAGGAGATGTCCAGCAAGATTTGAATCTAGCAGGATATATAGGTAGGTCAATGACAGGAGGTGGGATGTCCAGCCGGACCTGATACCTATCCCTGTATCTCAGGGGGCACTGGAGTCAGGGGTTTGTCTAGCAGGTTCTAGTACCTGGCATTATATATGCCACAGTAGAAGAGAATTTGT